>NC_090929.1:1039544557-1040794557 GCF_040938575.1 Ambystoma mexicanum | reverse complement strand
CTGCAGTTCTCTAATTCAGCGGGGGTATCGGTTTGGCCTGTGCTGCTCATCTCCTGCCGGCATCCACTTTACTCGCCCTGTGTTGCAGTAACTGTAGTTAGATGGCCCAGTTGCTGCGTTTGTGTTCTCTTAGATCATGGCTTCTTTCGAGCTCCATTTTGACATGGCTTCGCTCGGCTGCGCCAGATACCATCTGTCTGCCCCTCTTCCTCTTGTGCAGTTTGTTCTATTTTGGGCCGTCTTGCTTGCATTCCGTCCGCACCTCAAAGCCTTAATTGTCCTGTGTGGCTCCTCCTTTCCCTTGGGTCGGGCCTCTGTATTTCCACCTAATCTTCTTTATCACATATCATTATTCAGCTTTGTGCCCACACCCTATATCAGCCCTCCAGTGGCCGTGCTCCTCAGCGAACGTTCAGCGTATTCCTCGCTTCAATAGTTCGTTTTCATTGCCAGCCAGCTCGTGCTGTCCCTCGGCCTTTCATTTGCTGTGCACAAGCATTCGTAACACCTGTGGTCATGTCAGTTTCCTCTTTTCGGAAGGACTTATTTTAGCGCTTCCTTTGTCTGCTAATGTATACCTCACACTGGTTCTGCAACAATGTTCACTTTGTAATCAGAGGGATTCAATCGCAGTCTGTACGCCTTCTCGGGGCAAAGGCTGCCACACTGGGTTGCTTTGAAATTGTCAATTCCTTCAACTCACCGAGTTGCGATTATCAGTGCGAATAGGGGTTATACATGTAATCTTGCAATATTGTGTCCGCCCCGGGTGGCTCTGCGAAGTTGCGAGCCCTCGTTGGAATTTTTCCACTGCGTTCCCATGTAATAAACACTGTCTTCTCCTCTCCGGTGCGCTTGCATTAATCCCACTGACCTCCTGTTGGAATTTCGCTGCTACGCTGACTTCAGTTAGCTTTCTTCTCTGCTTCTGCAGCGTCCACTGAGCCGAACGGACTCGTACACGGCTGTTGTGGACTCTCCTCTCTGTCCGAACCTACTTCATTCGCCAGTCAGGGTCCGCCTTTGTTTGGCTGCAGCAAGGCTCTTGCTTCTTTGTTGCCCACCGGCCGCCATCTTGTTTGTCCTATCGATCCAATACCGCAAACTTCTACATGCTGCGATTTTCGCCGGCTTTAAGATCATTTTATTCCATGAACCTTCATGCTCCTGTAGTCTCTAGTTTCCCTTCACAGCTGCCTCCAGACAAGTTTAAACATCAGGATCACGAAAGGATCTGCAGGAGCTCCTCGGGACACCGTCCTATTACGGGGTCATTTATATTCTCAAAACGTATTACAAAAGTTGTTCTTAAACTTTGAAGTGCATACTGCCACCCTACAAGTAGTACACAAGTAATTTACTTACTGTGAATATTGCATTAGCATTTCTAAGTTACTTATTGTGTTATATATATATATAGTTCTTACGTTTTTGAAGAATTACTTTACCTTAGTGTATATATAAAATAAAACATTATTTTTATATAACTTTAGTGTGTCAGTTTTTATTTGGGCCTAGGTGTATAATCGTAAGTTCCTTGTTCCACGAAAGCCCTTTCGCCCTCCTAAAATAAGCCTGGCTGTTCGGCCATTGCTACCAACCTACTTGTATGGTTCAGGCCTATACTAAGAGTTGAAGCCCTGAGTCCCAAGTGTGAGTCTTTTAAAATCTTATGTGACGAATCGGAGGATCTCATCCCTTCTATTAAGAGAGGGAATCCCACCCCCATACACTAACCAAGGAGTTACCTACAAGTTCCCACGACTTCCCCTACTCTAAACCCTCAAATGCTATATGGCTCCAGGTACTTATGCAACATACCAGCAGTAAAGTGGAGAAATAGTACTGAGATGAGGAGGCCCCATGATGATGGATTGACGACATGGGAATCCTAGTCAACACACTAGTCTTTGTCCATTCACTGAAACTGACCTAAAAATGAAATGTAAAGATGGACCTGACTTGCGGAACAGCAGTCTGAGTCAGAGAAGCAGTTGCTGTAGATCGCGATGGGCGAACTGAATGCGAGGCGAGCGAGAAAATGCTAGAGAACAGACCAAGGTCTACTCAACCGGCCAGCAACCCTTGGAGAGGAAGGAAAATACAAGAAAACAAAAGATGTTTCTTGTGGAACTTTTACCGAATGGTGCTGGTGCCGAAGCAACACTTCCCGGGAACACTAAAGCAGGCACAACCGCCGTGTATACCCCTGGTAAAGTGACAAAAAGAGATTTTACTGTTAGGGAAGGCTTTGTCGACCGGAGGGAGTGGCAGAAAACCCTTTGGGAAAGGAAAGGCACCAGAGATTAGAACTGAGAAAAGAAACCCTCTCACAAGTACCCGTGTAACGGCGTGGGACATGGATGGGGTAAAAAATCTTAAAGGGAAATTTTGGACTCCTGTGATCATTAGTAACACTGCTCATCCTCGTAAGTCTTTTTCGAGGAGAATAGTCAATACTGGGCAGGAGAATAAACCCAGACCACCACAACCACAGATGAGAATAAACCAGCAAAAGAGAAATTGCTTGTAATTATTGGGAACACTACTCTTCTTTGTTGCAGTGACTATGTGAAAACTAAGAGGCAGTACTTGGCATGTGAGTGAACCAAGTCTGCCATGAAGTAGAAGAACTACAACAAAAGGTAAGAATCATACCTCCTTTTACAATATAAATTGTGGAGACTGGAGCTAAAGTCAGGGGTAAACCCATACCCCTTTGCAATTTTAGATTGTTGTATAACACCAGATAAAAATACAAGGGAAGAAATGTGCCCCTTGGTGAGTGCAGAATCATAAGCCTGTAGAAACTCAAGACGAAGGAAAATACCTCATGAAATGTGTGGGACACTATTTTGTTTTGGGAACGGCAAAGCAAGGCTGCAAGTGGTCAGCCAGGAGACTATATTCCCTTTTTTACGCTATTTTGAGCAGGGTTCTGAAGTAAAAGTCCTTGCCAACCAGCATACTACCCTTATTTCCGAGTCCAAATCCTACACCCTCACACTTACCTGCAGTGGACTTTTGCAAAACTCCCCAACAGTTGTGTGTGCCAGGATTGTACTATTTCTTTTACGACTCTGAGGACCATGCACTGTTGCACCGGCGCTTGAACTTGGTTTTGTGGATACCCATTCTACGCCCTTCTAAGATGTCATCATACGTCTGCTGATCAGGAAGGTGTATATGTAAGGCAAATATGTAAGGGTTCGAATTTGAGTGGAGCATGGAGAAATGTAGCTCCTGCTTGTTGCCTAGAAGACCCTGGTTAGTTTGACGCCAACTAATCCCAGGAGCTAGTTTTTTGCTCTTCAGACCAACTGATGAACAACAAACCCAACTTTAACTCGTACGTTCAGGACAATCTATAAATAAACATTAGGACACCTCTATACTTCATTTAAACAACATTTAAATCATAAGAAGTTTTAGATAAATGGACAAAATGATAAGTTTGCATCGAATGTGCAAGTTAGATTTGTGGAACACTGTGTACTAGCGCCTCAATCCCCAATGGCAGCTCCTGGTCACTGGTTAATGCCTGATACCCAGGAGCTGCCCTTAGCACCTGCTCATCCAAGCTTAATTTTTACCCCTTTATAATGTGCATACATTGATTTACATTTTCAAATATGTCTCTGGGGAGGAGGACCTGTTGGCTTTACAGAAGATATATTCCAGCAAAATGCATCAGCCCCGCTGTTGCTTTATTAGATAAGGTGAAGCGACTAGTTATTACTGATGTTCCTCTCTCATTCTTTTCATTGGATAGGACTTTTGCCTTCTGCTCTCCTCCACACACCTCTGCTGTCAGACTTCTGCCTCCGCCCAAGAGTGGGTTTGGGTGCAGTCGAGGAAGGCTTTTTCTAGTTTGTGAAGAAGTTGTCAGAAAACACACACACTTCAGACGACCAAGTCTTTCTTTCCTGCAACCTGCTGGTTCATGTGTCCAGTGCCAGAACCATGTGAAATGCCTTGTTGGCCCTCACAATGTATAGGGAATCCCAAATTTCTTTGAGGAAATCAGTTTTTTATATGGATGTTCCGTAACAAGCTTCGTTATGTGCCCTTTGACCGGTGTACACATTTTTTGGGGCAGTGGTTAATGTCATCTTTGAAAGGTTAATGCATATATGCTCGACATAGCCTTGGTTTTTTGCTTAGATTTGTTCTGCGAGAAGTTTGCCATTCAATTGGAAGCAGATTTGTAAATGGACTGGAATGTGGTTTACGCTGCAACTCGACAATCAGTCACATCCTTTTCCATGTACCTGAGTTTATCACTGCGATTTAGTAAAAAGTGAATGACAAAAAAAAACGTTTCATGCAACCCGTTTGACTGTCTTTAGGGTATTCACTCAATGCCTGCAAGCTTTTCTATTTACTTCTCAAGTCTTTTACGGGTGCAGTAGGTGCGCAGGAGCGAAGTCCCATTCAAATGTACCCCCTGCCCCAGCCCACCACCATCACTGTGGATGGACTTAGTTGGGTGCCTTCATGCCGCCTGGTCTAGCCACACCTAATCCACTTTAAAATGAAAGATTATACCCAATCATCTGTTGGATACCTGTCAGGGGGAACCAGGTTGTGTCTGCATACATTTGCTAAGCATTACTGCCTGAACTCTGACTGGGAGGCGGCTTGTTTTGGCAGTGTCGTACTGCAATATCAGGTTTGAGAATTGATTTGTAGTAAACCATTTGCCTGTGTCATTGCGGATCCTTCAGACCGCTGTCGATGCTTAATCAGGATAGCAAAATACTTACGGTGGTCCTAGCAAACAGAATGAAAAGGATCATCGATAAACTAATACACCCTGATCAGACTGGGTATGTCCCAAATAGAAATATATCCAACAATCACAGACAACTACATCAAGTCATAGGACACACGGAAGGGGACGCGGGGGAATTTGCAATTGTCATTGGACGCAATAAAAGCCTTCCACTCAGTCAAATGGCCTTGGCTGCTTACAGCCCTGACCAGCTATGGGATAGGGCCTGGCTATCTTAAATGAGCCAAACTGCTATACAGCGCACTGTTGCCCAGGGTTAAAATGGGAGCAATCATATCAGAGAGGTGGCAACTTAGCAGGGATACCCATGATCCCCTATGTTGTACATCTTGGCACTTGGACCCCTGGCGATATACCGAAGGCAACAGCATGACATAATAGGAATTAACATAAATGGGGAGCAGCACTTAATCTCCTTGTATGCTGATGATATGCTGCTGTACTTGCGTACCCAGAAGGAAACCTCCAATATATCCTGGAAGTGATGGAGCGATTTGCGTCGCAATCTGGTATAGCAGTGAACCCTAAGAAATCATGCATGTTTCCGCTGGGTAGGTACGTAGGGGTCCCGCGGGACCAATTACCAGTCCTATAAATACCATGGGAGGTCACCACGTTCAGATATCTCGGGATAGACCTCTACCACACGGTGGAGCAGAGCACCAACATAATACTGAGAAAGCGGTCAAGGGTATTGAGAATAGTATGAAATTCTGGGTAAAGCTCCCCTTATCAATGATGAGAAGAGGGGCAATGTTGAAAATGGTAGTGCTCCTGAGATTGTTACATTATTTCGGGAACATCCTGAACCTGATACCAAAAGCGATATTTTTGTTAGGATACATAGCATATGCAGGGAATTTCTCTGGCATGGGACGAGGAACAGGACTGCCCTCTGGAAGTTGCAGAATTCGTATTATAAGGGGGGGAATAAAACTGCCAAACTATGAGATCTACTATTTAGCGAGCCAACTGCAATACGTGCCAAAGTGGCTATCAGAAGATCCAACTACAGAATCTCGGTTGTTCAGACGGGAGTGTGGACCATTTTTCCTAAAAGAAATGATATGGTTGCCAAAACTGGATTTGAAGGAGCGCTCGGGAATGCTGACACTGGGATGGCAGGTGTGGCACAGGCACTTATACAATCAAAAGACTAAGGGGAGTAATTTACCGGCCCCAAGATTCAATCCCCATATTACACTGGCGAATGCTTCTAAACTAAAGAATCTTGTTGCCCTTATGCTGTACCCTATATAAGGGAATAAGAACCCTATTGGGTATATTTACCCAACCCCAATATGAAAATTTCACTCAGCAGCAACAACAATTCTTTTTTATATAGTACAAAAAATATTTTATTAAGACAATGTATTAAACATGTATTAAACAATTATCAATAAAACTCTGAGCAGACCAAATGTGGCCTATAATTCATTCTTTATACTGAAAACATGCTGAGTGAAATAAAGCCTCCTTCCACACATTGAGCCAAACATTCACTAACTAACTCACTCTCTTCACCATACATTTTTGCCCATACAAATGTCGAATGCAGAAAAGAGCTTTCTAACTACGAGTTGCTCCCTCCAGACCCTGAGTGTCTTAATTGAGCGAATCCTTGCTAAACAAGGTTCTGATTAACTTAATGATTGCTTAATTAATGTTGCCTAAAATTGCAACATCACCAATGCCCGACATGTTTCGTTCTCTTTACAACATTTACAACAATAATAGAACTTCTTCAAGGGGAATTCGATAAGCAGGTTTCCATTCTCTTGCCCACTTCGTATAATAATGTTCATCTGTGACCCCATGGGGGACAGCATAAAAAACGGCCTTGAGTATTGCTGCTACTGATTTAAACATCTAACCAGCAAAGGAGCAAGTTGTCTCCTGTGGTAGGCTTATCATGGTAGCTTTACTGAATAATGGTGTCCACGGCGTCGTAGGCGCGTTTGTCATGTAAACAGCCCTCTGTTGTCGTGAATGCCACTTATAATTTTCAATCTCTGAGTTACTCTGCAAAAACAATAATCTTTGTAAATAACTGCGTACCAGTGACCCTATGCATTAGATTACCTATTGGAGTTGAAGACTACTCGTGGTATCACTCTGTACATGACAAATATCCCACACTAGCGTAGCGCGCTAACATCTTGAACGATTAAGCATGTCAAGCAAAGTCATTCCTGATTTAGGGAGGGAACGTGTGTGAAAATAAATGCACAAATGTCCATAGTAAAGAGCAGCGGGCCTTTTGTTTGGATCAAGAAAAATGCGACTCATGCACTTGCTGGCCTTCACATCATTAGAGCGAAGCACGCAATTGTGTATTAACAAACACAGCTCTCCTAAAGTGTGCAACCTATCTACAACTACGAAGTACTAGCGAGCAGAGAATACTCACTTATGTCCAGTCCGTACGTGCCCTTTACTACTGGCTTCAAACCATTTCTGATGTGGGAACGCACGTAATGCATGGATGTTAGCTTCCTTCTTTAACTGTACACCGTTGGATTCAGTCTCGCTGCGAAATAGCGATGGCTGGAGTACAAAAGAAGAACATCTATCAGGGGACATAATAGGAGGAAAGTGAAAACGCATGCTACTGCTGCGATTCCCTATCACTCTTCCACGAGGCAATACTTTCTAAATCTTTTACGGACGACATGTACAAGAGCGATTAGTATCTATAAACTTGCTCTCGTAAGATATCTAAAGCACACTTACTCTCAACGGATTCTGTGTCTAGCGTCACTTCCGTCGTCGCCGTGTTCACGTGTCGTCAG
The DNA here is from genome assembly GCF_040938575.1 of Ambystoma mexicanum. Lineage (NCBI taxonomy): Eukaryota > Metazoa > Chordata > Amphibia > Caudata > Ambystomatidae > Ambystoma > Ambystoma mexicanum. Next base: position 1,040,786,970 of record NC_090929.1, on the reverse strand, counting down.
TCACCTGATTCTACAGGTAACGTCTCCATGCTCACGTTTTAAAGGGAATGCGACGGCGCAGCTGTAATGAATTACCCTAATTGGCTCCAAAAGTAACACTGCCGAATGCGCACCAACGGCATCAACAGTGGTAAACATGTGACGCCTGTAAGTACTCAAACTCCCCTGTTTGGCTGTTCAATATTAACCATCACGTTTAAGATGACGCACACGAAATACTCTGCAACCATGGTGTGCTGAATTCATTGTTCTTACCTACACTTTATCACTCGTTTATTTACACGAGATGCCCTGCTGACAGTTAATTAATGTCCGCCATCTTCAAAGTGGATCACGCCAAATACATTGCTCCAAAAGCGCGTTAACTCCTTACTCTTACTTTTGTTGCCAGTTGTGAAGTTCTCCCCACAAAATAGTTAATCTCACAATGCGTGGAGAATACAGCCTTAAATGGACATACACTAACACGCCAGTGCTTATGTAAACTGGGTCAGATTTATTGGCTGCTGCTACATCCTGTTTGAAAAGAAGCCACACTACCAAGGGGTTCCCTTTACCCCCATAAATTCCAATCAACAGCCTCATTGAGCCCAATTTCAGCTGATCTACATAGAAAAATCAGCCATTGCTCTTTCGCCTGCAGCCTTTTAGTTACTTCTATGCCATCACCCTGTGGAATGTGTAGTAACACTGTCCATTTCAGATCATACGTACCATGGTTCATCATTTAAAAATGATTAACCATCGGGGCTATGGAGACCTTGTTCTTAATACAACTCCTATGTTTGGTAATTCTGACTCTGATTTTCCATTTGGTCATACCTGTATAGAGTTTACCACAAGGGCCCCATATGGCATAAATAACATTACTGGTATTACAGTTAGTTAATGTCACTTGTGTCCAGGGTTTAGCCAAACCGAGGTCAACTTGTGTGGTCCTGCTCGTTAGATGACAATTCACACAATGTCCACATGGGGCATGTCCCACTGTTTTTGGTAGCCCCCAAATTTCTGTGACACTTTTCTGTTTGTTGGGCCCTTTCATGATATAATTTTTAGTGAGCAGATCTTTTAGGTTTGGACTTCTCCTGAAACCACATAATGGGATGTCCAGAGAACAGTCGCCACCCTGCAACACATGCCAGTTTTTCTTAATCACTTGATTCGTTTAGGGGTATATATACTCACAAATACTATTCCTTCTTTGTCTTTCGTTTTGTCATTATATTCTAACAGTCCCTCTCGGTTGTTATTCTTTGCTCTTTTAAGTGCACGTCGCACTATCTTGGTTGGATACTTTCTTGCGATTAATTTAGAACTCAAAAGTATTAGCTTCTGCCAAAAAAGTTTCTTTTGTAGAGCTATTACGTTTGAGATGCAAGAACTGGCCAAACAGGAGATTCTCCCTTGTGTGGTGTGGATGGCAACTGTCAAACTCTAACAGGGAATTACAGTCGGTTGGTTTATGGTATGGTTTAACCTGGAGAATGTTCACACTGACATCGACCCAAATTGTGATGTCCAGGAAATTGATTTCTGACTTGTCATGTGTGGAAGTAAACTTCAGATAAGGATTTTGGCTATTGAGCCATATCATGAATTCTTCAAACAGCTCAAACGAACCATCCCACACGATCAGAATGTCATTATATATCGGCGCCACAACCACAACTTAGAAAAGTATGGGTTAGTGGGGCTGTAGATGACCTGACGTTCAAAACTTTCAACAAATAAATTTGCTGCCGAAGGGGCTACTGAAGAGCCCATTGCTGTACCGTGGGTCTGATGATATAGTAGTCCGTTAAAGCTGAAATAATTCTCTGTAAGCGCCATTTCTGCACACCTAAGAATAAAACTATTTGGTGTGTTGCCTTCCGTTCTTTTTGTAAGGAGTATCTCCTCTAACACTTGTAAAGTTTCCTGTTGGGGGATACAAGTATAGAGTGACAATATATCCAAGCTTATGAGCAATTGTACAGTAGGATCAAACTGCATCTCTTCCACTATATTAAAGATTTCAGTAGTATCCTGTACATAGGAGTACATAGTATGAACAACAGGTTTAAGATACCTATCTGCAAATTTAGACAGTGGTTCAAGTAACGCACCAGTTCCTGAAACAATAGGGCGACCCAGAGGATTCACCAATGTTTTATGAATTTTAGGAAGGATGTAAAATTTTGTAATTGTAGAGTTCTTGACTACAAGGTAGTCCCTTTCTTGTGGGCAAATCCAACCTCTAGCACAGGCTTTTTCAACTTTATGACTAATCAAGGGCCTGTCTGATAATGGGGAACCCGGGTCCGTGCTCCCCGCAGGTACCACTGGTCGCATTGATGGGAAATGAAGGCCAATTAAGAAAGACGATCAGAAAGCGCTGGAAATCGGTAGGGGTAGCAATAATGGGAGACATATGGTAAGAGGGGAGAATAAAAGGATTTGAGACGCTGGTGGAGGAAACAGGGTTGCATATATGACAATATATCACGTACCACAGGATGGTGCGGCGAATATGAGACAAGGTCCGAAATAGTATTAGAGGAGCAGCCGGACCCTGTCATAGAAATGATATCGGATACGGCAGAAGGAGGGCATGAAATATCCAGGATATACGAGCTGGTGATGTCCAAAGTGGGGAAAGAAGTGGCACAACTAATACAGGACTGGGAGGAAGAAGTGGGCGCCCCTATGAGTGATGGGATGTGGGAGCGGGCCCAAGGGTATCATAAAGTATTAAGGAATGCCAGACTACAGTAAATACAACTGTATATAACCCATAGGGCTTATGACACCCCACAGGATAGCTAAATTTAAAAACACAGAACGGCAAACATGCTCTAAATGTGGCGAGGAAAACGCCGGGATGACGGACATGTTCTGGGCATGTCCAGAAATAGAGAAGTTCACGGGGGAAGTGGTCCGTAAATTAGAAGAAAAAGGGATACAGATAAATGTTGAGGTAGCATGGGCTTGTTTGATAGGGGGGTTTCCAAGAGCACGTAAACTTAAACAGCAAACTAAAAGATTTGGCATATATACTTGCGAAGTGCCGAATTGCTATGGGATGGAAGGCGAGTCATAGGCCGAGGATAGAAATATGGTGGAAAAAGACCTACAGAAATGGGCAGAAGCTGAATCTACAGTTTGGCAGGAAGCTAGTAAAACTGGAGGGGATGAAGAAGCAGAAACCCTGACATCATGGAAACATCTAATGACCACTTTGTTTGTGCTCGCACAGAACTGGTCGAGCGACCAGAACTCAGAAGAGAGTATGGCTGAGAGAACCTCGCCGCAAGATGGAGAAGCATAGCGTGAAACAGAGTAGGCTCAGTTGGTAGGGTGGGAAGGGAAATGCAGCAGATATTGACTAAACTTGTAAATTTGTGTAATATTGTAACATGTGCTGCAAGTTTGGTTGTTTGTAATAAAACAAATACATTTTTTTTTTTTTTAAATGTCTTTGCCTGTGTCCTGTTTTGGTACTGCATGGGTCTTTCTAAGATGAATCTGTGGGAGAGTGTTTCACTTAAATGAACAAATGACTTGCCTTCTGTAATGTACTTTAAAGTGTTAATTTAATGGGCACCTTTCTCCCACAGATTCCTTATCGCCGTCCCCTCACATTTGTGTCTGTTTGCACACAACCTTCATATTATTTTTTGACAGTTCATTCTGTTACTTCTAGCCTCTGTGGACGTTAGTAAATTGGGTTTCTGTGTATGTGTAGATCCCTTTGTGTTCCAGACATGTCACGGTACCAGGTAGTGGGTTTGCAAGGATTTTCTGGATTTAGGCTGTTCCTGGAGCTAAATCTAAGTTGAGAAACCTATGGCAGATAAGTATATCCATCACCAAGAACATTACTGAATGCAAGTACTATTTTCTTCATACAATGTGTTTAAGTGCTTGCTATTGAGGCCTGCTTTCATCCTGCAGGTCACTGGTTTGAGTCTTGGTTCTTCCGACTCAGCCTTTCAGTAAACTTAAAGTTCAAAATACTGCAGGTGTGTGAGGTACATGCTTCTCCTTCATGCATTGATATTGTACATTTTGAGAAGTTTACATGTTTATTACTTTGCCTAATTTTATATTCTATGGTTTCAACTTAGTGTGCAGCATCAAGGTCGTTTGAGTTTGGATCTCAGTCACAAGGATTTTTCTGAATCTTCTCGGACAAGGGCATCGCATAACTCCAATTCTCTACCATCCAGCGCCCGCCTTGGTAATTCCTTTTTTTTAAATGAATACTTCTTTAGTATTCTAATGTTGCACACTCATTTATGCTTTGTTTTCTTGTTCATATTCATAAAATGCTATCTTTTTTCCAAGTCTTGTTATGAGTAAAGGTTCCTTCTCATCCAGCTTCTTGGCCGAGTAGCCTACTTCACTGTCTTTAACAAAGCCCATGTTTTCACTTTTCAATTTGTGCCTTGTTTTTTCTTTGTTCTATTTTTAAGTCTTTCAAAGTCTCCTTAGCTTTCCTTTTCTCATTTGGAATAGGTTCTTCTAGCAACTTGCAGTTCAGAACAGAACGGATTAAAATCCCACTGACCCCACGATATCAGAGATCAATAATTGGCTCTGACAGAGGTAAATATTTCAGTTTTTTTCATTTCTTCAACCCAAATTTTTATGAAATGTTGTTTAGGGCAGGTTGGGCAAATATCTGCATAGTGGCTCTGTCTGTAACAAAGCTATTCTTAAATGCATGTTAAGTGGCCATATGTTTGTAATCCATAGTAGTTTCTTTGCCAATTATTAATCTCTTGACACATTTTAACTGTTTTCAATTTTCTATAGTACCAGAGAGCACCACCTATGACCTAGGATGCTGCCTGTTAGTGCCCCGCAAGTGATCGTTTTTAGGGTAAAAATAGCTGCCTCTTCACTCTTGCTTCAGCTCTTTTTTTCTGCACAACATGCTTGAGACATAGTAATATCCTTCTTTGAGATAAGTCATAAACTGTTACTCAGACGCTGTCTTTCTACTTCTTTTCCTTGATTCCTTAAGCCAAAATAAATGACTTTAATACCACAACACCAATTTGAGCAATCAATACAAATAAAGTATAAACAGGTAATGCAGCCATACACTCAAATAAAACATCTTAATACCTGTTTTAATACGTTGAGGCTAAATGTTAATTGTTTGAAATAAAAGAAAATGTCTCAAAGAGCCACGACCTTGTTCACTTCGAGCACATAGACCTCACAGATGATAGATGATTGGACCTTGCTTGTCGATTTTTCTTTTTTTTTTTTTTCTTCAGGTATGTTCCGTCTTCCACTTAAGTCACTATGGTTTTCTTAAGAAAGGGTTTCATCCAGCAAGCCTTTTGACATAAGTAATAGGGGTAGAAGAGAATACAAGTTCTCCTGAATTGGATCTTTCATAGATTCATATGTTGTGAATATTCCCTGTCGTCAGGCAGGGAATCCTCGGTAACATAGAGCATTTTCAACTTCAACTGAAAAATGTTCTCATGCTGCCCACAGCCAATAGGAACACCTCCCTTAACTCTTCCCCTGTCGGCCATCTTCAGATTTTAGATATTTTTTAACAATTTTTTAATTTTAAATCAGTTGCACAGGTGGAGACAAAGCACAAATACAGGGCATATAAAACATCGTAATGCAGGAGCTGTTTAATGTCCCAGAGTTTGATCCACCATAGAGTCATTGAGGGGCACGCCATGGTTTTCCAGGTGCGGGCAATCGTGATTCTCCCTGCTAGTAAGAGTTGTGTAAGAAGAATGGCTGTATTCCCAGTTCTTGGGTAGGATCCAAGGATCGAGGAGGAATTTCAGGATAGTCATTACTACAAGGACTTTTATGTGGATTTTGTTCCCAATGGAAAGTACACTTCGAAGGGATTGTGTCCTCCGACGTATTCCTTATCTTAGATAGAAATCCTTCAGCTTTGCTGGCCTCGGAAAATTTTTTCGCCAGAGGGCGCTGCGCGTCGATGATCGCCGAGTCGATGACCCTCGACGGCCTCCGTGCCGACGTCGACGTCATCCTGCCTATAAAGGCCGCGCGCAGCGTCCGTTGCTCAGTTCCGTTTTTCCGCGCTTCGTTGTGCCTCGGAACACCGTTGCTCAGTTCTCGTCAAGATAACGTATATAATAACTACTATTTACCTCGATATCGATGGCATCCTCCTCCGACCCGACGACCCCTCGGTCCGGTTTCAAAAAGTGCCGAGACTGCGGGAAGAAAATGTCGTTGACGGACCCTCACAGGGTCTGTTTGTGGTGTCTGGGAATCACGCACCAGAGTTCGGAGTGTGAGGAATGCCTTTCCATGACGGCGAAAGCCTTGAAGGAGCGTAGGGGGAAGCTCGAGAGAGGTAGGTCAACTTTAACTTCCTCGAAAGCTTCTTCGGTAGAGTCGAGACGTTCGTCTCCTCACCATAAAAAACACTCTCGATCTAGATCACGAAGTGGCTCCCACCACTCGTCGACATCGAGACACTCGAAGAAGAGACGTAGGAGATCCCCTTCGTCATCTTCGTCGAGTTCTCCTGAGAGAGTTCATTGCCCCACAAAACGCAGCTCGCAAGCTGAGTGGGAGGAATTCAGGAAAAAGATGCTAAGCGTCTTCGAGAAAGCGGCCTCGTCCCCCTCGAAGACAGCTGAGGGTGATACCCCGGGTAAAAAACCCAAAAAATCTAAACGCCGCGAGTCGCAGTACCCGGCGGAAAAGTCAACCCGAAAGCGCCTCGAGCCATCGGGAGATAAAGCATCATCGACGCCATCGTCGAAAACTCCTTCGAAACAGAGGTCGGCGCCATCGACGCCGTTGTCGAAGGATTCATCGGCGCATCAGTCGATCGAGTCGACGCCGACGCCGATATCGACGCCGGTGAAGGAAAGAACCACGGCTACTCCACAGCCAACGGTTAGACAAAAGACCTCCGACTCGACGCCGAGAACGTCGACGTCGTTCTCGAGCAAGACTCCGATCCTTTCGAGTTCTTCGAGGCCTAGTACACATTTCTCGACGCTTTTCACGGCGCCTTCGAGTACTTTCACGTCGGTGTCGACGACATCGACGTTTTCAAGGCCTGTGATGATGGCTCCTTCTGCATTGGAAATGGGGTTTATACCATTCCAAAAACCAATGTATCCCCCTTTAACCTCGATTTTTGAGGAAAGGGAGGATTCAGACCAAGATATTGATTTACAGAGGACCACATCACCAGAGCCAGAGAACTTCGCCTCTGAGGAAGGAAGATTAAAAAATCTTCAGGATGCACTTCAGGAAGCTAGTGGCTTGGACACTTCTCCTGAAGCAGAATTTATCAAACCAGACCCAGGAGAACATGCGGAGACTCCATATAGAGCTCTGATGTCTAGAATCATAGAATTTATGGGTTGGTCTGCACCTTCTCCTGCCTTTCAGCAGGATGACCTCACTGACATACTGGACAAGGGCCCACAGGAGGATCCTGTGGTTCCATTTCACTCTGCTCTACAGAGAAGGATTTTGACAAACTGGGAAACGCCAGAAATTATCCCGGCAGTAAATAAAAAACTGTCAACAAAATACAGGGTGGCTAGTTCTGACCCTGAATATTTGTCAAAACACCCTACTCCTGAGAGCTTGGTTGTACAGGCTGCAACCTCATCAGGCAGCACATCTGCATACCCCACTGCTCCGCAGGATAGGGATGACAAAAAATATGATGCCATGGCTAAGAAGGTTTTTTCTGCCTGTAGCATGGCGTTAAAGTCTATTAACGCGACCTGTACGCTCGCTAGGTTCAGCCACACCCTTTGGGAGTGCGCTTCATCAGCGGCTGACTGCCTCCAAGAAGGAGAGGAAAGGGACGCATTTTTAAACATCATCAGGGATGGTAAAGATGCGATGTGCGAGACCCTACAAACTGGCCTAGATTCTGCTGACAGTATCAGCAGGGCCATGGCGGCAAGTACCACAATCCGCAGGCATGCGTGGTTGAGGAAGTCTGGTTTTGCCTCTGACGTGCAGACCAGGCTTTTGAATATGCCCTTTGACGGTTCTACCCTCTTTGGAAAGAAGGCGGATGACAGTTTGGAGAAACTGCAAACGTCCAAGGCAGCAGCCAAGTCATTGGGAGCTGCTATCCGTCAGAATACCTTTCGTCCTTCGGGATCATCGTGGAGAGGACGGTCCTTTCGTTACTATTCCTCATATGGAAGGGGCAGGGGACGACCGGCTCAAAGAGGCCAAGGAAGATTTACCCGTGGTGGACGGGGTAGGGGAAAGAAAGCCGCACCCGCAGGAGCAGGAGCCACTTTACCTTCGGCAACTGCATCAGCCGCTTCAAAACCACTCTGAGGTCTCCCCTCACAGAACACCAGTAGGGGGCAGGTTAACTCACCATCTGACGGAATGGCAGGCTATTACGTCAGATGCTTGGGCTCTGGAGACAGTAGCCCAAGGTTACTGCCTGCCCTTCCTACATATCCCTCAGAGTCATCCACCGGGGAACAACCCTTTGAAGCTTCCAGATCCGCTCCTCTTGCAGGAGGTTTTAGACCTGCTAGAGAAAGGTGCCATAGAACTGGTACCTGTAGCGGAAAGGAACAAGGGTTGGTACTCCCCCTACTTCATAATACCGAAGAAGGACGGAGGACTGAGACCCATCTTAGACTTACGGGAATTGAACAAATTCCTCCGAAAGGACAAGTTCAAGATGGTGACTCTCTCTCAGATCCTTCAGGCCCTCCAGCTTCAGGACTGGTTGGTATCTCTAGACCTCCAGGACGCTTATTTCCATGTGCCGATCCATCCCAGGCACAGGAGATACCTGAGGTTCGCAATTGGCAGCTCTCATTATCAATTTCGAGTTCTGCCATTTGGGCTAACCTCCGCCCCGAGGGTCTTTACCAAGCTAATGTCGGTTGTGGCTGCAAGTCTAAGGAGGGAAGGGATTCATGTCTACCCTTACCTAGACGATTGGTTGATCAGAGCTGTATCTTCGGAACAGGCTCAGAGACAACTAGATTATGTTTGCCACTTCCTTCACAAGCTGGGCTTCTCCCTCAATTTAAAGAAGTCACAGATGATACCATCACAGAGACTCCAATTCATTGGAGCAGTCCTGGACACTTCCCTGGGAAAAGCCTTGCCACCAGAGGTGAGGGCTCGAGATATTCTGCAGATGGTCATCAGATTTCAGAATGCCCAATATCTCCCAGCCTACGACTTTCTGAGGTTGCTAGGCCTCATGGCATCCTGCATATTCCTCGTGCCGGAGGCTCGCCTGAGAATGAGATCCCTCCAGTGGGCACTGAGAACTCAGTGGTCACAGTTCTCAGGAAGGATGACAGATCTCCTTCGGATCCCGGTCAAAGTAGCCCGAGACCTTCAGTGGTGGGCCTGTCGGGAGAACATCCTGAAAGGAGAAATGTTTTGGCAACCATGGCCGGAGATAACAGTAGTCACGGATGCCTCACTCACGGGGTGGGGAGCTCACGCCAACGACTTGACCATCAGCGGTCGTTGGTCTCCATCGGAGTCCAGACTACATATCAACCTGTTGGAGCTGAGAGCCATCAGACTAGCGCTGAAGGCTTTTCTGCCGTCTGTACGGGGAAGAAACGTCCTAATAATGACGGACAATACAGTGGCCATGCACTACCTCAACAAAAGAGGAGGCGTAGGCTCACTACCACTGTGCAGAGAGGCGATGCAGCTCTGGTTTTGGGCAATTCAGGAAGGAATCTCTCTATCGGCATTTCACCTAGCCGGAGAGAAGAACTTGACAGCGGACGCTCTGAGCAGGCAGAGCACAGTCTCTCACGAGTGGGAGATAGCTCAGGAAGTCCTTCAAGAGATCTTCGCCCTTTGGGGAACCCCTCAAGTGGATCTGTTCGCCACCAGTATCAACAGGAAGTGCGACAGATTTTGCTCAAGGGAATTTCCCCCGAGAGGAGCTCTAGGAGATGCGTTCGTAGTGGACTGGGAGTTCCCACTTCTGTACGCGTTCCCTCCGGTCCCTGTCATTCCTCAAATGATCAGGAGGTTGAGAAGGTTTCGGAAGACCATGATCCTAATTGCCCCGGATTGGGCCAGGAGAACGTGGTACCCGGACCTTCTAGACATGTCCATCTGCCCTCCAATTCGACTGCCATACAGAGAGGATCTTCTCTCGCAGAAGGAAGGTCAGGTTCTCCATCCAGCCATCAAGACCCTCAACCTTCACGCTTGGTGTCTGAAAGGTTGAGGTACAAGGATTGGGACCTTCCGGATGAGGTTATGGAGGTGTTGCTTTCGGCCAGAAGGCCGGCAACTAAAACTCTATACCGCTGCCGTTGGAACAAATTTTGCAGCTGGTGCAGAGAAAAGAATATTGAACCCTTTTCTTGTGGTACACCTATGGTGTTGTCATTCTTACTTTACCTGGCTAATTCAGGCCTACAGGTTGGCACAATTAAGGGCTATCTCGCAGCGCTATCAATCTTTAAGCGCACTGCAGAGGAGCCTTCATACTTCAAAATTCCATTGGTAATACAATACCTAAAAGGATTAACTAATGTTTATCCCCCGAAACCTTTTCAAGTTCCCTTATGGGATTTAAACCTAATTTTAAACTTCCTAAAGGGTGCCCCTTTTGAACCACTACACTCTTGTTCATTGAAGCTTCTCACCCTCAAAACTGTTTTGCTAATAGCATTGACATCTGCTAGAAGGGTTAGCGAGTTGCAAGCCTTATCGTGTAAACCTCCACATACAATCTTTTACAAGGACAAAGTTGTTCTTCAGGTGAAGCCTAACTTCCTCCCGAAGGTAGTCTCGGAGTTTCACATCACTCAGAAGATTATATTACCTTCTTTCTACCCTCCTCCTCATCCGGGGAAGGAGGAAGAGAGACTGCACAGGCTGGACCCTAAGCGAGCCTTGAGCTTCTATATCAGCAGATTGGCTAAGATCAGACAAGCAGACCAACTCTTTGTAGGTTATGCAGGACATAAGTTGGGCCTTCCAATAACAAAACAAACCATCTCCAGATGGATTATTTTAGCCATTCTGGAGTGCTACAAATTGGCAGGAAAGGAGCCTCCTCAAAATCTAAGGGCTCATTCTACCAGGGGTATCGCAACATCCTCAGCCCTTCAAAGAGGGGTGCCAATTCGAGATATATGTGCGGCTGCCACATGGTCGTCCGCACATACATTTACCAAATTCTATAGCCTGGATTCCTCCTCTAGTCAAGAAACTAGATTCGGCAAGGCTGTGTTACACTCTGTCCATTCTGGAAGGGTAACATAACTTTTATTACTCCCGCCTCCAGTCACAATACCACTGCTATGGGAGTCTATCTAAGATAAGGAATACGTCGGAGGACACAATCCCTTCGAAGAACTAGTTACTCTTACCTTGTAACGTTCTTTCGATGGGATGTTCCTCCGACGTATTCCTTATCGACCCTCCCATCCATCCCCGCAGTATGACTTCCTGTGGGTTTGCAGCCTATGCTCCTTCAAGGTGATTAGTCTAATCCAAAAACATTACTGGGGACTACAAAACGGAACTGAGCAACGGACGCTGCGCGCGGCCTTTATAGGCAGGATGACGTCGACGTCGGCACGGAGGCCGTCGAGGGTCATCGACTCGGCGATCATCGACGCGCAGCGCCCTCTGGCGAAAAAATTTTCCGAGGCCAGCAAAGCTGAAGGATTTCTATCTAAGATAAGGAATACGTCGGAGGAACATCCCATCGAAAGAACGTTACAAGGTAAGAGTAACTAGTTCTTCTATATTACATTGTTGGGTAAATGGCTATGTTCTGTGTTGACTTACTTAAAGAATTGCATATACATTTATGTGCTTTAGATTACATTGTTACACTGCACTGTTTGAGTGAACTGCTGTGTGTGATCTGAGAAACTTGAATGTGTGTCACTGTCTGAACCCTGGGGATCTCTTTCTTAGGTGGCCAGGGCACAGCCCTGGCCACCTTAGATCCACAACCTGGGGTGGACAAGTGCAGAAGGATCACCTGGAAGAGGGGTCCTCAGGGAATGGGGGTGAGACATTCGATGGCGGGATGTGGTATTTACCCCCTTTTGACATTTCCTCCACCTTTTATAGGTTATTCTAAATCCTGTTCCAGTACCCCCACCTAATTTCAACAAGTACCAACTCAGAAAGGAGGTGTGGGAGAACCAGGAGAAAGACATTGCAATTACCATCTTGTGTATTACAACTGCAGGACTTTCCCCCTTTCTCCGATATGCCCTTACCCGACATTCCTAGAGTTGTAATAGAATATTGTCAAACCAGTTCCAATATGCCCCCATACCTTTCTGTAAAACCACACCAACATATTTATTTACCGTCAGACACTCGCTCTCTTTATTTGGACAAATCCCTACACAGTTTTTCCCTATTTAATCACATCTCATCCCTCCACACTGGCTTTCTCTACAAACACTGAGCCGAGGAATAGAGGAGCTGAAAAGAATGGCCATCTCTCACAACACCACTGAGAGACAGAAGAAAGACTGTGCCATACTAAGACTGGACTGTCCCACTAATGAGACCAGGCAAGGTTGGGCCTCCTTTTTCTAACTACTCACACCTGACTCCACTTGAGACTCCCAGGAAGTAAAAAATGCCGAGCAGGAGTTCACCGTTTGAGCGAGCTGGAGCTACTGGAAGGTGTTGAGACAACAGAGGAAGATTAGTTGAGCTACATAGACCCTGGGAGACCTGCAGGAGGAGGGAACCAACACACTGGACCTTTGAATGCATGAGAGGCTGCTGTGAGGAGATAGACATGTACTTCCAGAGGGTAAAACCAGGGGCAGCTTGGATCTCCTGGCGGTGCCACACCAGTGCACCTCCCTTGGGCCCAGCAGGCAAGCCCAGGTCTCTGAGGGGCAGGTGATGAGGCCCTGACCTCAGGACACATCTCTGTTGAGATTCCTGCAGCTCCCAAAGCCATGGGCTGCCATTTTGGGGAGCTTTGAAGTAGGAGCAAAATACATTGCAATGCATTCTGGGGACTGCGAACATTTTTGGGGCAAACTGAAAAACCCGGCAGACGGAGACCCTGAGAGCGAGAAGGTCTGAGCCCGGAAGAGGGGAACCTGAACTTTAAGAAAACCCAGTGAAGGACCAGCAGTAGAGTGGTCTGGCGCCACGTGAGTGCTCATTCAAAGGACTCTGACTGGTCCCCTTTGTTGAAACTACAAATACCAAGAGGCCCTATGAGAGGCCCGTGTGAGAGGTCAAAATGGTCCTACAAAGGTTGAGCAAAACCCCTTGTACAATCGAAAGTCTTTGACACATGAGGAAACAAAAGAAATTGTGTTACTGGAGGCAAATGTGAACCAGATTGAGGGATGCCTACGAATTAGGGTGGCCAGTTACAACCCTGAGAACATTGTGTTAATAGAACTGCATGAAGCCTGGCTGGTGGCATTAAGGAAAGCCTTGCTGGTGGCATTAAGGAAAGCCTGACTGGGGGCTGAGACCTGGACTTGGGTAAGAAGTGAACCTAGGGGTCTTTAGTGATTTTCTTATGAACTGTGGCAAGTGTGATCCCGAAGGAGGGATGCCGAAAGAAAGCTAGGGGAAGGAAACCCCGCTTTCTGATGAGATAAAAACGTTAATTATTTAGAATGACTATGTGAACCCGATGGAGGGATGCCAGGAGTAAGGCTAAGAGAAGCGAGTCCCACATTGTGATAAAGCAAGGTGAACTGTGTATCTGGCCATAGTGAATCCGACTGAGGGAGGCTAACATTAAGAAAGGATCCAAGCCCAGTTGAGAGGCATCCAGGGGTGAAGAGTCGCCACCCAACGTAAAAGATTATGGAAAGGAACTTTTGTTATTTTTGACACATCAGACCCTCGGGGGGGCAAGAGACTTTGTATGAAAGACACTTGGCCACAGAAAGTCCTGGTATCGCTGAAAAGAACTGTAACTTCGTTCTGGAGAAGCCCAGGTGTGTGTTGTGCTCAGGTATCCCGCCTTGCCCGTGCTAAACATGTGGGGAAGGGAGACCCCAGCTATACCATCCCTACTTATTATTTTGTGAACACTTCTTTCTTTTCTGGTGAACATTATCCCACACTATTTTGTAACTTAGCAGTAAGGATTGACCATAGTTTTTTTTTAGTATAGGTCCTTTTTATTTGACAAGCTGCCATTAGGGCTGCCTTATTATTTGATGGTCGTAGCTTGCTCCCATCTTAGATTTAGGTTTGGATTAGGTGTTTTTCTCACCCACTTATACAGTTTAATAAACACCCTTGAACTGTGATCACTTGTCTGTCTTTACTGTTGCCACCATTAGTTCCTTACAGTGATGACTTAGTTGAGCAATTGCATATATGTGTCTTAGTGCTGAGTGATGAATTTTGGTGATGCCATGGTCAAATGAGATGCACGTCATGCAGCTCATGATGGGTGCATGCATGATTTTGGTTGCTGGTGCGGTTTGGGATGCCTTACGCACCTTGGCATTAGTGTGTTATACTTTGTTTGAAGTGTATCCACTGGTAAAAGGCATTGATGCTTGCTGGGTGTTTGTATTTTTGATGCAGTGGTAAAATGCAATAGTAGCTTGCTAGAGTTAAGGTGTTTGGTATGGATTGGCTCATTTGTGTTGGTTTTGAAGGTGTTGTATGAACTGACTGGCTGTGGGTTGGAACCATGTCCAGCCAGTGTGGTTACAGATGTACATTATTTACTGATCTTTGCATTTAGCAAGACTGTATGGTACATAACATACCACAGTGGCTGCTCATTGAACATCAAGGTGTTTGGTTGTGGCAACAGCACTGATTCCTGCAAATTGGAAATTGGGAGAAGCTTTGTTTAGGTTGGGTTCTGGTTTGTCTGGTCAACAAACTACGATCTGTGTGGAGTATTGTTTTGATGCCCAGCAGGGCACACAGTTGGGGAACCATTTTATGCAGTTACCGACACATTTTGTGTGTGTGTGTGTGTGTGTGTGTGTGTCTGTGTGTGTGTTTAGTGAGGTCATGTGCCTGTATTTTGGGGTGAGGGGGAGTTGTGTGCTGATTGTTTGGCAAGTGATGTCTCTTGCATGTGTTGGGTTTTCAGTTGATTGTAATGCTTTGTTTGAGTGGTATGCCTGGGTGAAAGCCCGAAATTAGGGACAGTTGGTGCGCAGGGGTGGCAACCCTTTGATCCATTGATGGCAGCGATGGATAAAAGGTGTTTGTTTTTTACAGGTGATTCGGAGTGTAAGTTGGAGGCCCAAGGTGGGGCAGGTTTGTACTTGGGCATGGCAAGCCTAAGACCCAAGGGTGGTATCCTTGGGTGGGAGGGATAATGTGTCAGTTTGGTTTGTTGTGAATGTATCCATGTTTGGTGCGGGCATGCTGCTGGTTGGTTAGTTATACCTTAAAGGTATGGAATCCCTCTGTCACTGGTTGTTGTGTGATGGTACTGGTTTGCCTGTAAGTGTGGGTGTGTCTGCATGTAGTGTGCAGATGTTGTCTTTGTGTATGAAGGAAGGGAAGTGTGTTGTGTCCTGTCTTCTGTGTGCAGGTACTGAGTGATGTCATTGATGGAATGTTCTGTTGGTGTTTGGAGTGTTGCTGTGTGAATGAGTGTTGCACCCAATGCAGTTGCAGCCATGTGGCCTGGGTGATGGGGAGCCAGGAGAATTCCCTCCTGCTCCTGTCCCTTATCTTCTATTGTAATAGCATGAAGACACTGAATAGCCTTACCTGCTGCCTTAAGGATCTTACTTTTGTCACATCTTGGTTCCAACTATGATCTGTGGAATGGCTGCAGGAGTCCTCCTTTTATCCAAGGTCTGGACTGTAAGCTCTTCCAGGTTCACCAATGGTAGGGATCTGCATCCTTCAAACTGGCAGTGCCTATTGAATCATGGATAGCCACTGGCCACACATTCTGCCCAGCAACAGTCAGGCAACAGGTTCTGTACTGGGACCAAGACAGTCCCAGCCCCCATGGCTCGCACACAGACCACCTAGCTGGCGCCAGCCCACGAAAGTGCCAGCTTTTCCTGGGAAAGAGCACTCAGTATAAGGCACTTCCAGCCTTGAACAGGCTGAAAGAAAGCCAAGAACAATATGTCCAAAGGACTAACAGAAATCCTGTGACATGGCCTTCTTAGAGTGGTAGCTGCTCTTAAGAGCCATTTGCAGTAAATGCAAAAGTGAAAAGTTCAAAACATGGTAGGAAAACATCCAATGTCACCAGCCCATCCTAGTCGCGCTGTATTTGTAACTGTTAGGAAATATTTTTGTTTTGCACCTTTCCCTTCAAAGATTCCCTTCATAGATTTCTATGGGACATCCTTCTTTTTACTTTGTTGTTGAACCTTTCCTGACTTTTTGAAGGGAACTGACGCCCACAGCTTCACTTCCCTTGCCTTTTTCTCATTGTTATGGAGAAACTTGGAGTCGCCAAGACGGTCAGTACTGAGAAACTTTGTTTCTCTTTTTAGAATAGTTGTATTTTTAGAATTGCACACATTACCTTCCAGTGAAGTGCAATTAGGAATCTTAGTGTCCTTATAACTTTTTACCTTTTGGGTTTTTAGTTACTTTTGATATGTGCCTAAAACAAGCTGTTGGGAGCAGTGCTATTTTTACAGTTTTTGTAACAATTTTCTCGTGCCAGTTTTCATTTACCACGAGTGGCTACTAAAGGTGGCTAGCACCCAAAGATCGCTGTGCCATGAGGTTTGCTGCTTGTTCTTCGGCCATATTGTAGTTGGCCTTCTTCCTGCCCTCTTAGGTCAGTATATCCATTTTACGGTATTGCTCTTTCCTGGGAAAGCTGCTGCTTTCATAGGCTATTGAACCCATTCTTCAGATCTATGTTGGAGCCAAGATCCCCATGATGAAGAGCAGCCCACTGACGACCCCTGGACGTCTCCTGCATCTGAACAGCATAGTCTTTAGTGATTGACTCTGTGAAGCCCTGCTCGTCTGCGTGATCTCAGAAGAACCTTATCGGTGCTCGAGTCCTTTGACTAGTGGGACCAACTAGTTTTGACCCCCTACTCAAGGATACTTTCCTGCAGTGCCTCCAGACGTGTTTCTGGATTGTGCAATGGACTGACCAGCGCCTGCCTGGGCTACCTCTGTGCATTCATTGCTGTTCTTATTTGAGCCTTGGCGGGTCCTTAGTGTTTGCCGCAAGTCGTCTGCTCCTGAAATTGTAGTTTCTTATCTTCGAGAGGCTGTGCTGGAGCAGCTTTTGTGTCCTTTGCTGTAGCTTTGTCTATCGCCATCCATTTGCTCTGACCATCTCTGGAACCTGTTTTACTCCTTCTTGTGAGGTGTCCTAAGAGGGTCTGTTCTGCTGAGGTCTTAGTTTTCCATATTTTTGGACCACAACTGGAAGCTGTCCCGACGCCTGAAATAGTCCTCGCACCTACGACCCCTGGCCCTCTCACCCGAACAAGGGACAATGACTTGTGTCCGCAGAGAATTCGAGATGACCCACAGTATCACCTGGAAGAATCTGAGTCGGGCGTCGGGATGGTTTGGGCTGGTGGGGTAAGTAAACCTAACACTTCCTGCCCCCCTCCCCCTCCACCCCCATCTTCCATAGGGTAACAATGGGTGTAAAGCTTCTTTTCCTCCAACTTCCTCTGGCCTGACCTTTGTTCGTCGAGCCTGGCTCAAGGATCCTACCCTTACCTTGGGACTAGGATAGAGAGGAGTACTGATTTGGGGAAAATCATTTTCACTTTGAAATACTTTGGAAACTTTCTGAACTCTACAAAGACACCCACAACCCATTGTATCTTTCATGAAATCTCCTCATATAACTGGAACCTGTGATTTCTGGGTACTATTTATTTATTTTTATTTATAGGACACTTGTATAGCGCCTATACAAAGTGTAGCCAAGCACCACAAGACAAGTTGAGGGGCAGGGGGGAACCTGGGAAAGAAGTAGAACAAAAAACGGTTATATTGGCTTTGTGACAATCCTACTGTGCAAGTTCAAGACAAGATGGTAAGTGCAGGGGTATGGGGACGAGGGAGAAGTGCAGGAGTGGGGTTCCCAAGGGACAGGGGTGGCCAAGTGCTGGGGAGGCCAAAGCGGCAAGTGCCAAGGGAAAGGGAGGAGGAGTGCAGTGGACAGGGAGGACCAGGTTAGGGCTAATCCGGGGAAGGGAGTATACGGGCAAATGTTGGTAAAGGATGCTGGGGGGACTGGTAGGGGGGGCGGACTGGCCCCTGTGTGACTCTGAATGGACCAGGCCCCCAACGCAACGGCAGGGGGGACGTTAGCACAGGAGGGAGAGGGGGAAGGAAGTGGAGGAAAGGAAAGTCTTGAGAAGTTTCCAGAACTTAAAAAGATCCGGCTCTAGTCTGAGGGGGGCAGGGAGGCTGTTCCAGAGGGAGGAACCAGCCGAGGAAAGGGATCTACCTCCAGCTACTTGGAGAAACGTTTGAACCGTAGAGAGTTGGAGCTAGAGGACTGAAGGACTCTGCCAGGGTGGTATTTAGTGAGGGAAAGCTGGATGTAGAGTTCCCAAGCCCTAGACAGCCTTGTGGATAATGCAAAGAGTCTTGAATTTGATCCCTACGGTCACCAGGAGCCAGTAGAGAGATTTTTAGGGGTGGAGCAATGCAGTCCCTGGGCTTAAACCAAGGATTAGACTTGCAATCCTATTCTGGATTAGTTGAAGGGGTCGAAATGAGGAAAAAGGCAAATTGAGGAAGAGGCTGTTGCAGTGGACCAGCATAGAGAGAACCCGGGCTCTTGAGAGGTTGAGCTTCTGTTGGACGGTGAGGAGAGGTAGAATGGCCCTGAGGAGGATGAGCTGAAAGTTGGACTTTTTGGCAAGGTCTGTAATGTGTGGAGAGAGGAGTCGAAGATGATTACAAAGTATTTTTCCTCACAAGTGGGTGAGGGGAGTGGACCCAAGGAGGCTGGCCAGATAGTTCAGAGAGTGCGGGGGGAACAAGGGGTAGGTGTCCCAATGAGAAGGATCTCAGTCTTACTGGCATTAAGGCAGAGATCATTGGCAGAGCACAATTCCTGAATAGTAGTCAGGCAGTTGGGTATGAGGGAGGAGGTACAGGATCGCAGCTTAAAGGAGAGCTGTGTCATCGGCATAACACTGGAAATGAGGGGAGCAGGTGGAGATCAAGTTGTCCAGAGGGGCCAGGTAGATGTTGAAGAGTGGCGATAGGATATAGCCTTGAGGGACACCATAGGTAGAGAGTGAGGTAGAGGAGAGAAAAGGGCACATGTGTACTTGGGATGGTCTGTTTGAAAGGAAGGTGGTCAGCCATGCAGTGACCGGTCTGTGATGCCTAGGGTATCATGGAGACGGTTTATAAGGATGGAGTGGTTATGATATTGCATTAATAAAGCACCTATACACAAGTGTTTCAAGGCGCGAGGAGGCAAGGGAGGGGGAAACAGAGGGAAGTCCGAGACAACGAACCTACTAGGCCAGGTGACATTCAGATTGCAAGCGCATGGGAAGCGGAGAGGGGGAAAGTGCAAGGGAGAAGAGGGAGGGGATAGTGCAGTAACATGGGATAATAGAATAAATAATAATACGTAAAAGTACTGCCAGCCGGTGGCAAGTGCAAGGGTAAGTGCAGGCATTGGTGTCAAGTGCTGGTAGTGGGACTGAAGGGATACAGAAAACAGTCCCCAAGTGTGGGGTTTGCCAGGAAGGCAATGGAGGTGTGCAACTGGTGAGGGAGGGGACCTTGGCCCGAGATCAGAGGGCGGCCAGGTAACCAGTGCAGTTTAAGTTTCAGGCAGGGATTCAGCAGAGGAGAGGGGTAGAAAAAGCAGAAGCAAAGAGAAAGGTTTTGAGGTATTTCTGAAACCAGAGATGATTCTCCTAGTTTCAGTGAGGCAGGGAGGCTGTTCCAGGGGGAGGCCCCAGCCGAAGGGGATCTACCACCAACTCATTGCTTGGAGAAGCGACTCACCCTGAGGGAGTTGGAGGTGGATGAGCGAAGAGCTCGAGCAGGAAGATATTTAGGAAGAGAGAGTTGAAGGTATTGAGGCACCAGGCCCCAGAAGGTCTTGTAGACAATGCAGAGGGTTTCAAACATGATCCTCGCAGCCACTGGGAGCCAGTGCAGAGATTTCATTCCTGGGAAGATACAATCCCTGTGCTTGAGTCCAAGGATAAGTCTTGCAGTCCTGTTTTGGATTAGTTGCAGAGGGCCGAGAGTAGAAGCCGGCAGATTTAGAAAGAGGCTGTTGTAGTAGTGCAGCCTAGAGAGAACCAGAGCTCTGGAGACAGTGAGCTTCTGAAGGAAGGAGAGGAAAGGAAGAATACCTACTGAGGAGGTGCAGCTGGTAGTGTGACTTCTTAGAGACGACAGAGATGTGAGGAGAGAAGGAGAGTGTGGAGTCGAAAATGACTGAGGTTTTTAGCTTCACAGGTGGGAGCAGGAAGAGGGCCAAGAGAGGCTGGCCAGAGAGTGACAGGAAAGATTTGACTGTGTCAAAGGCAGAAGAAAGATCAAGGGGAATCTAAACAGAGGGAGTGTTTGAGTGCAGGTTAGAGAGCAGGTCTTCACAGGTGTTCAGGAGCATTGTTTCTGTGCCTCAGGATGCCCTGAAACCAGACTGGTGGTCATGGAGGCAGCCTGCCATTTCAGTGTGGAGGGTCAGTTGGGGGGTGACCAGTTTCTGCACGAGTTTGCCCAAAAAAAGGGGTGATGGAGATATGGCGATAGTTAGCCAGGCAAGAATGGTCAGCAGATGGCTTTTATAGGAGACGGTGCACAAGAAAGTGCTTACGGGGTTGTGGGAAGGAACCAGTGGCAAAGGAGTGGTTGCAGAGGTCAGCCAAGGCTCAGGCGAGAGAAGGTATGTTGTTCTCGATGGTTCTGGAGGAGCAGGTGGGCACCTATTTTGAGGAAATTTTCATAAAGCAGAAAACTAGATATCTCGTCTGGTGAGGAGGGTATGGGGTGGGGAGAGGGGCCAAGGGAGGCAAGACAGTGGGGTGGGAGCAGATGACTGGACAGGATGTTCAGAGTTTTCGAGGAGAATTGGGTGGCCAGTGCAGTGCCTGGCAGGGAGGAGGAGACTTCAGTAGGATTGGCAAGTTTCTTGCACATTTTGAAGAGCTCAGCTGTGTTATTGATGGCTCCAGAAATGCAGGCTTGGACATGCAGTGGTGCGATGGTATTGCCTTTGTAGTAGGCAGCAGGCCAGTTTGTCAGCGGATGAGCTAAATATCTGCCACTTCCGCGTTGCAGCCTCGCACTTGTGTTTCAGAGCTGCCAAGTCGGAATCATACCAAGAGTTGCATTTGGAAGCAGGCTTCATGTGGATGCTCATGACAGGGGCAAGGATATCCAGGGTGTTAGAGATAGCTAGAACAGAGTCAGATGGAGAGTTCAAAGAAGGGGGGTGCAGGAGGGATGAAGGAAGAAGCAAATGCAGCAACAGACATGGGCTTCATCTGTCGAATTACTGAGAACGAGGCTGGCAGTGCAGGCAGAGGTATCATCAGGCGACAGGAGAGAAAGTGGCAAGGAAGGAGAGTGTGGTCCGGCCAGGAGAGAGGCATAGTAAGAGGGTTGAAGAGGGATGTCTGTTGAGATGAGAGCATCCAAGGTATGTCCGGCAGAGTGGGTTGGGCCAGAGGGAAGGATAGTGAGGGGAAGAGTGTCGCAGAAGAGTAACATCCATCTCCACTCTCCTGATGTGGCTACTGTAAAGTCCCAAAGGAAGATATGTTTGGGGAAGGAGGCAAGAAGAGAGGACACGTCCGCCCATTCTGAGAGGAAGAGGGAAGTTGGACCGGGGGGCCTGTAGATGGTAGCAAGAGTAAGAGAAGGTAGGTGAGACAGAAAGCCTGCAGACTAGGCTTTCAAAGGATAAATAGGTTTGAGTGGGGATGATGGAGGCAGGAACCCACTCACGGTAGATCAGAGCCCCTCCGGCACCAGGCCGTGAGGCCCTGGGATTGGACAGGATCTAGTTCCCCTCAGGGCAAAGAGTGTCAAAAAGCAGTGACGAAGCTGGCCTTGAACCATGTCTCAATGAGAGCAAGGACTTCAAGGAGGAGACCGATGTCAGGAGAGTTTGATAGAGCGATAGTTGAGGGTGGCTAAGTGAAGCTGGTTGCCCTCTTTAAATGATTTGTGGGGGGGCACAGGGGCAGGGTGCCACCATTGGGGCGGGGAAGGGAGGATTAGGGAAGGAGTGGTAGTGAGAGAGAGGGGGAGTTAAAGAGCGATGGAAGATGCCTGTCAAGGAGGAGAAGGTTGGGCTAGGAGCCCTGGGTCATGATGGTGTCATTGTGATAGACATTAATGGTGCATTTAGAAGATGCGAAGTGAGCCAAGTGCACTTCCCATCTGGTGCCACCAGTAATGGGAGAGGAAGAGAAAGGGGAGAGGACAGAAACCATATTGGGAGTTCTTAAGTCAGAGGAAGCAACAGGAAATAGAATGTCAGTGATAGTCTAGCATTGATGTATGTGTCTGCAATGGGCATTACAGGGTTGGAGCACAGGAGTATTTTTAAATGTTTTTCCTTCCAGACTTCGTGAGAGTGGATGACATATGTGATGTAGAAGCAATTAGAGTAGATAGGAGAGATGGAGAACACAATGAGGGCAGACACAAGAGGGAGGTGGGGGGGCTAGCAGGGAAGAGGGTTGCAAGCACTATGCCACAGTAGAATCTCACCAGGCGGCCAAGCAGACACAAATCAATGAGCACTTGCGATGCCCAGGTGAAAAAGATCATTAACAGATTGGAAAGCACATCTAAAAACTAATTTGCTAGAAAGCAGTACAAAATGGAGGATGCACACTTGGAAAAGCACACCTAAAATTGATTTTTCACAGAAACACTTAAATGCAGTAGAAAGTGGAGGATACACAGATGTATGGCACACCTAAAATCGAATTTGACAGAAAGCACTAAAAAGCAGTACAAAATGGATGCTGCACACTTGGAAAAGCATACCTAAATTCGATTTTTTCACAAACACTTAAATGCAGCAGAAAGTAGAGGTTGCACAGATGTATGGCATTCTTTGGCGACAGAGCATACTGCAGATCAACATGTGATGCAAGAGATGGGCAACTGCATTAGAGTAACAGGCCAGCAGAAAGAGTAAGCCTGTGAAGATAGTTGTAGTGGTGAGTGACAAAGCAGGGATTAGAAGAGAGCATGGCTTTAGTGTCTTTTGGTTAAGGATTGCATGGCCTAGGTGGTCACTCGCAAAGGGGTGTGGGGGTGACAAGTCAATTGGGGCCTGCATGGAAGCAAGTCATGTAGAGACGGCCGTATTGGAGGTGTGCATTTATGAAGAGCAGCAGCGCAGAGTGCAAGTCAAGTTAGGAGTGCGGGCACAGCACACGCCCAGTGGGTTTTAATTGGTAGGCCCTTGTTTTGAGGGATAGAGGGCAGCTAGAGCAGCAATAGTAATGCAAGGTGTAGGGTGCTTACCAGGAATTGCAGTTTGGTTGTGTGGCAAGAAGTATTCCAGGCCGTCCAGGGCCAGACAGGGAGGAACAAGACCCTTAGATGAAGCCCTTTGAAGGGGCCGGCATTCGCCTGCCGGCTCCCACTAGACCCTATAGATCTTGGTTTGGGTTTCTTAAAAAAGAGGGAACTGGGGTTGGTCTGATTCAGTCTGTTGCATTTGATTACTTAGCTGATGTCTATTAGTAAGTGAGGTTATCTCTAAATCTGAAATATATATATATTTGAGTCTTGTGTATCTGCTTAGATCACATGCTGTGCATAGGCTGACATCTAGTGGTAGTCACAGAATATTACATTATTTGTTTTCGAAACTCAAAGGGACATCTATTGGGCATGTCAGTAATACTATCCCTAGTGTGACGTCCACTGTACTCGTGGCCCTTCACGCGTCTAGGTCCCTCAGATTGTTTTTTCCCGCCATCATAGTCAGGCGCAAGTTGCAGCATTCCTTCTGGCTAGCGCCTTTTTATTATCTAAGTTTAATTGTAGAGTTTCTCTTTTTTTGATCGCGGTCGCCACTACAAGATCTTCAGCGGCTTTCGATGACGGAATCATCGCTGACGACTGCATTATCATCTCAACAAATATCAACTGCAGCCTTCAAAGGCCTCACTGGTCCTTGGCCCTTCACAGTAGAGGGGGTCATAACTTTCTTCTCTTTTTAGAGAATGCCTAATCTTTCCCCCTCCTTTCCATCGCTGTGCTGCCATCACACCGTAGAATGCAACAGGAAGTATCTCTGGAAAAACACACACAAGGTGTGTGATCAATGTCTTCCTAGAGACCACCCGAAAAAACACTGCAAATCCTGCAAGTTGTTTCGGCGTAAGACTTTAAAGGACCGTTTAAACAAAATGCTGGGTACACCACGCCTTGCAGGCCGAAGCCGCCATTGACGTGGAGGGAGCTTCCAGCGATGTCGGTGTTTTAAGGGATGCTGAGGGCGATTGGGACTCGAGAGATTCCCGCGTGCGAGCCCCCGATTCCATTAAGCAGGCTGGCCTTCCCGTTACGGAGACTACACGCGCGGCTTAGGCACTGACTCTCCACTCCACACCAAACACCCATCCCCCGGCTGACAGTCGGCCGCGCCGTCGCCCGTTGAAGACCACGCTGTCTCAAAGGGAAGGTACTCCAAATCATCCCTGTCCTCTAGGCCATCACGCTTGCAGCATGACATGCCCACAAAACAGATGTCTACGTATGTTTGACACTGCGTAAGCGCTTCGACGGCCCCTTCTACTACCTCTAAGATGAGAGAAGTCATCAAGAAACCCTTTCCAGACACACTCTTGAAGGCCAAGGCATCAGCATCTTCTAAATCTTCGACACCCCTAATGTTCCTAACCCCGACTTCCCATAGTAAAAGTGCCATTCTCTTCACAAGCACACTCTTTCACACTCTTTCAGGGGCCATGCAACACACAGTCTGTTCAATAGAAGGTACCCCTACTACTCATCTGCAGGACACCTCTGTCCTCTTTTCCTAGTTCCACTGGATGGACTCGGAGTTTTGACAGGGTAATGCAGAGAATGTCCTGCTTTGTGGACTTCTATGACCGCCACCCTGATGCACTTAATAGCCTTAAGGGACCCTCTCAAGGGGAACCAGCTAAGGATCAACCAGCTGCCAAGAAACCACGTTTACAGCCCAGCAGCACACAGGAAACTTCTCGGTCTATATTTTATAGACGCCTCAGGTTCCCAAGATCCTGGGACACAAGGAGATCAAGGGTACCAAGATCATTCTGACCTATATTGCGACGAGGATGACATCTATATCATCCAATCAACAGACCATCAGGAGCAGCCCGTGGCTGACTCCCCAGTAGATGACCGGCTACAGTACAATGAGCTCCTTCTCAAGGCTGCAGAGCATTTCAAAATAGACACACAGGAGTCCCGGGTGGAAAATAACTTTGTGGAAGACATTCTTGGGGACAAGAGTTGTGCTACACAGTTCATTTCCCTCCTGCAATCCATCCAAAGACCGATTCAGCCTTCCTTACTCACGCCTAATCTTACAAAGACAGTTAACCCCTGCATTGAAGAAAATGTCATACCGGCCCCCTTAGCGGGGGTCAGTTAAAACCTGACACCCTTGTTGTTACCACCACAAGGAAGAGATTGGGCACACCGCTAGCCTCTGCAGAGTCCCCTCCTGAATAAGGAGAGCAAAAAGATCTACACTCTGGGCAGGAAAATGGCTTCCTTGGCTGCCTACCATGCAAGAACTGCCAATAATACCACCCTTTTGGTCAGCTACAATTGCCATAAGTGGGACCAAGTACTACAGCAATTCGAAACAGTCCCAGAGACATTTAAATCACAGTTCCTAAACATGGTGTCTGAAGGTAAGTAAGTGGCCAACTGCATCCTAAAGAACAACCTGGATGCCACAGATAATGCAGGCCGGATAATAGCAGAATGCACCTTAATTAAACGCCACGCCTGGTTAAAACAACCGGGCTTCAAGCTCGAAACACAAGCCACCTTGCTAAACATGCCAATTGAACCTAATGCTCTGTTTTGTAAAGCGGTCGTGGAAGCCCTTAAGAGTGCAAAGGAGGATAATATGATACCCTAAAATACCTAGGCCAACTTTCAAACAAGCCCTTTGTGCAAAGAGGCGGGTTTTACACAAGGAGGATTCCTGGGCCAGACTCACAACGCTCCTCCAACTATAATAAGGGTCCAATCATTATCATGGAGTTCCTTGCAGGGACATTGCTCGGAGATCTTTCAAAGGAGCTACTAAAGGTCTAGAAGCAGAGGTGTAGTACCTTAGCCAGAGGCTCCATCCCATCAAAACAATGACACCCCGCTCCAGGTCCCCTCCTATGCCACTCCAGTAGGAGGTTGTATTTCACAATTTACCCATGCATGGGGGGTGGGGCAGGAGATCACCTCAGACAAGTGGTTACTATCCATCGTAGCAGGCGGGTACTGCATAGAGCTTATACACAGGCCACCCAACCACCTGCCAAGACAAAGAAAATTGCACAAGAATAACAGCACATTTTACTAGAGTTAGTCGGGGCTCTGCTGGAGAAGCATGCTATAGAAATCGTCCCAGCAAACCAGGGTATCTATTCAACATACTTCTTTGTGCCAAAGAAAGACCTAACAATGCACCCGGTCCTAGGCCTGCAACCATCGAACACATATGTCAAGCCACAAAAGTTTTGCATGACCACGCTGCAGGAAGTAATCCCCCTACTAAAACAAGGGGACTACATTGCCACATTGTATATGAAAGATGCACACTTTCATATTTCAATGCTCCCAGCGCACAGAAAATACCTGCGATTCAAGATAGCGGAACACCACTACCAGTTCTAGGTGCTCCCCTTCGGCATAGCCTCAGCTGCAAGGGTATTATCCAAGGTGCTGGCAGTAGTGGCGGCGCACTTACGCAGAGAATCAATCCTAGTGTATCCTTATCTGAATGACTGCCTAATAACAGGGGAATCCCCTCAAATTTGCAACCACAACACCCAAAGAACGATCAACCTTCTGTTCCAAGTGGGGTTTTCTATGAACGAGAAAAAATCAATTCTCATCCCCAGCCAAACAAAGCAATTTCTGGGAGCAATCCTAAAGACAAGGGAGGTGCTAGTCTTCCCTTCAAGCGAAAGAGTTCAAAACATACTGTTGCAAATACCTCACTACCTAGCCGGTCGCCAAATAACTGTACACAAGACAATTGTTTTCTCGGGATAATCGCTTCATGCATTTATTTAGTTCCACGTGCACGGCTGCGCATATGCCCAATGCAGGTGTGGTTAGTGAAACAGTGGTCTCAGGCAAGCGGTCAGTGGGACGATCTAGTGGTTGTTTCGCTAACCCTAGTACAGGCTCTTCGCTGGTGGTCCAATGAAAATGTGTTAAAAAGGTAAACCCTTTCAAGCGATATTTACTACAGATGCCTCACTCTCCAGATGGAGAGCCCATTTCCTTCACCACACAGCTCATGGACAGTGGAGCATCAGAGCCCAGAACCACATCAACCTCCTGGAAATACTAGCTTTACTAAAAGCCCTACAAGCCTTTCAACCGCATCTAGTAGGTCAGACTGTACAAAGCCTTACTTTAATGTTTTACATCAACAAGCAGGGAGGCACACACTCTCCAAGTCTGTTCAGGCTATCCCAGAACATTTGAAGGGGGCACTCGAGCGGAATCATGTTCCTACTCTCTCAACACGTTCCAGCGAAACTCAATGCTCTGTGTGAAATACCAGAGGGTGTTTCACAACCTAATCCCTGGGCATGCCGTACTCGGGTGGCCAGGCAAAGGCCATTGCTTTTGAATCCTGACCCTGTGGGTTGACAAGTGAGCTAGGTTCACCTGGGTGGGGGCTCCTCAGCGAGTGGGGGTGAAACACCTGATGACAAGACATGGTGTCTCCCTTTTTCCACAACCCATCCAACCCCTATCCCAGCTTATTTTATGGAAAGCTACAGCTCCCATAATTTCTCCCCACTTAACATTTACAACACTACTGAGCTGAGGAAGATGAGGAATGAGGACAGGAAGATTACCTCTACTGACTTGCAGTGGCTCTGTGCCTTTAATGGGACCAGGCAGAGTCAGGCACGCCATCCTAACTATACACACCTGCAACTTGTTAACACTCCCGGTCAGGATAAAAGGTGGTGTGCACAGGCACACTCTGAGCAAGGCTGGGTATGAGAAGGAGCAGCTCTTTCCGGGCTGATGCGAACCAGGCTATGGAAGTGGAAGGCCAAGGGGATGATTGGCAGCAGCGAAGAACGAGAGAGCCAGGTAAGAATTCTGCACTTTTTGGAAGCCGTAAGTGATCCAGGGCTGAAACCGAGTGAGCGGAAAGGAGAAAATTTGAAGATGCTTCAGATCGGCCCACTACCCTCCCGGTTGAACGATGGAGTTGGGTAGGAGGTGTTGGTAACGGCCTTGACTGCTACATGAAAGACACTGAAGAGAGAAGACAAGCAACACGACCAGTGAGTTATCGGAGGCAACAAAAGCCCAGTCTGTGTTAAAAGCAAAAGTAACTAATCAAAGGTTGAAGGTTGCGTGTGTGCGGATAAACTGTGCAAATGGAAAGGACAATTGCTAAATGATATAGTAAGTATACAAAGTAACAGAGTGGTCCTGCAAGGTGGAATCACACATTCGAAAGTCTCTGTGAAATGAGTTGAAGTGTATTAAACGGGAACTGAAGGCAAGAAAGTATCCGCGATCCCGATCGAAAGTTGAATAAGTGAAAAGCAAAGTATGTGAACTCTGAATATGTTGAAAGGGCAAAGCATATGAACTTATAAGTGACATTTATTGAATATTTTATACCATCACAGTTTTGCGATATGGACTTTTTACTCAGGTACTCACATGTACTTAATTGGCGGGCAGCTGTAGCGGTGACTATCCTTTGTTGGTGAGTGCAGGCAGACGCCATTGGGGGGGGATGGGGAGTGCACTGCAGACAATGTGTTGTGACTGCAAAACCCCTACTGGCTTGTTTGCATGGCTGGGGCCCTTGGACCTAACCGGATGGCCACTGGTTGGAAGTAGATTTCAGAATGTTGCCTTCTTTGGGTCCGTTCTTATACTGATATGTAACTCCAGAGTACACTCTTGGAAATATGTATGTCTCCTGCGGGTGCTCATTATTACAGAATGGTTGTGGAGGACATTTTGCAGTTGGTACACCATTAGAGGTGGCGTGAAGTGCCGACACTTGCATATGGTGTGCGTCATTGGCCTTGTTGGCATTCAGCGACTGAGATGCCGCCATTTATGTTTCGTATGGTGTGCCTCTCATAATCCCTGTTCTTTGAGAGTGAAGGAAGAGAATGTGACATGACACAGGTTAATAAGCATTACACATGTAAAGTATGAATAATGTACAGACCAACCCACATACATTTGCAGCCGACAACTTTATCAATGCTGCTAAGTGCAGCCAAATACAGGACGGCAGGCCATCTGACTGTTAGCTTGGTTTTGCGCTACTTGTTGAGATGGCCAATGAACGCGGTTGGCACTTCTACTTTGTGAAATTGTAATGTGTGCATCGCTTCCATTACCTATACGTGTGTGCAGCCTACACCATCGCAGCAGCCACTGGCATCACTGACTTTACTTGTGGACAATCGTTCCTCATGGCGTGAACTCCAGGTATTTTCTTTGTGCGTGCCAAGCGTAGCGCACTTTGTCATGTGAGCACCTAGGTCCGGAAAGGAACAACATAAACAAAAGCAAAAGCACATGGTTCCAGAACATTCCCATAGTTTAGTAACACCACAGTGAATTGTTGGAAGTGCTTTATTTTGCTACAGAATGTTAACGACAACGTGTAAGTTGGCTGCATCACCCCTCTTTTATTTCACAAATAAAATCAGTGACCAATGCCGTCTGTGCACTTCTGTACTTCTGTTCTCGTCTAGCAAAGTGGGAAAAGGAGTACTTAGTGGTGCTTGGTGGACATGTGGAACAACACATTTTCTTTGAAAGGTAGACCAGGTTGCAGCTGGTGCCTCTGCAATGCCTTACAGCATAAAGGTTTGCAGGTTGGTTCGTATTGCCGGAACCACAAATGGACATACCGGCTCATATCGGTTGGCCCAGATAATGACGGCGGAAAATAAATCACTTATGGTAATCTTCCAATGCTTGGTCCACCACCTGTCTATTGGAATGTGGAAGGTGTGAAACGCAGAGTAAGGTGCAAGATATCTGAGAAGAAAGAGGAATAAGAGTAGATGTAAGTAGCCGGTATTGGTGGCAGCGTACAGGACAAGACTTTGCGTGAAGGATGTTGTGATAGCTGGCTGCCTTATGGATAATATACTGTGTGTTGGTGAGTAGCGTCATTTGTTACCCTACTATCTTGCGCTCTGTTTTGTAGGTGATACTGTGATTGTACGGCTCCACACAAGCACAATGGCTTAAACGTTGCCACCAGATGCTCTTTTGCTGTGTTTTCTTTTTACAAAACATGACAGTGGTAGCGAGTGTTGTTCGACCCATGGCAAAATGTGTCTGCAAAGGAAGTAAGAAAACAAGAACTCTCATGGGGGTCACCTCGGATTGCTGGCGAATGGAGTAGATGCTTTGCTAAGAAGTGCATCAATGAAATGTGAGATGTCGATGTTTGTGTGCCTAGTAATTGTGTGAAAGGGCATAGAAAGGGCAAAACATGGAATTTAGCACTGCATAGTGAGCAGAAGGTGTGTTTTAGTGCACAATTTGCATTCCCCTTTCTTCTTGCCCTTTGTTTGCATTTGCAGGGGGTGGGGAAGAATAGCAGCAAAAGGAAGTACAATCACAGTTGCAATTTACATAGAATGATGGACACATGGCATTGTAACGGCGCATCCTTACTGCTGTCACAAAGCTCTGTACAATGTACAGAGAGAAAGTGTGCAGTAGAGTAAATTTATAAATATGCATACAGAAGAGCAGCTTAATACTTTTTATTCGTAATACACATGTGATATAAAGTTGTACTTGCATACCTTTGGCAAAATTCCATGCTTGTATTGGTTGGGCGAGAAATGGCAGCATACGGCGTATGGGATTGTTGCAGACTACCTTTGGGGCACATGGGCAGAGCAAATGCAGTGTAAATTAGGTATCCTTTTACGCTATACTTCATACAATGTCTGACCATGGAGCTAAACCTGCTTTCCTCTCGAGGCTGTTTTACAATGAGCGTATGTCCTGTTCAAGGAGAGGTAGGGTAGGCTTCGATTTCCAGAGATGATGCTGGGAAAAGAAAGGAATCATCCGACAACGTCTTTCGATTGTAGCATGCATTTACGAATGTTGGCATTGTCATTACGGTGAAGGAAGTACGATGTACAAGAACAGATGATGGTGCCGTACACATGGTACCGTGAATGCACAGATGGCAACATACATTAAATGTGCTTTTACAGTGCCCAACGACCAGTTATATGTGCAGTGTGTTACGAGGCAACGGTGGACGATGGCAGACTGTGTGTTCGCTGCCTCAGAATACATGGTTGGGTGGCCCATCGTACGCATTTCTCTGTCGTGCAGCATGAACCTGTTTGGGGCTGCTGTTGAGCAAAGAAAAGGAGTTGGTGTGTACGGTTGTCAAACAGTGTAAGGGGGTTAAGGTGTTCAAATTGTGTTTCCTCTATACAATAAGAAAGGGAAACAGAAGTTTGCAAAATTAAGCAGTAAGACAGTAGTTGCAATATGGCTGCCGAGCTATGACCCATGCACTGCACTGAAATGTGTGTTGGATACCTTATTTTGAAATGGTGTACATAACAATGAAAAGGACCTAATGGCCTACACAGTGCCAGTGGAAAGCAAGGAGCCAAATGTTGCAGCAGTTAATGCTGTTATGTAAAATGTATGGATGCATTCATCAAGTTGTATGGTTGTGATTGTGCAGATTGTTGACTAGGTTACTGTAGTGTTGTGCATTCAGTGTGTCCACGTATTATAGGCTCAGTTGAACAGGGTACGTAGGAAACAGTTCATGTATTGTGTGGAAGAAATGGCAGCCAATGTCAACTGCAGTGGCTATGGGGTAGGTGGGTGTGTTGTGTGGGGTTAGTGGTATGTGGATAGATATTTGTAAGCATAGTTGTACAATTCAGCAGCAATTGTGGGCAGGGTGTAGAATGTTGAGTGCATGGCTGGAGGCCCTACACTGTACATGGTGTAGTGAAGCGTGTAGGGCGTAGGCACAAGCTGCATAATGTAATATATGTATTGCAAATGGTGGCATTGCTATGTGTATAGCAGAAATAAGTGCACACATTGCACTGTAGAGAAGTATAATAGCAATTGTTGCAGACTTACTGTTTGGATTGAGAAGGGCCTGTACTGTGTTTTGTGTATCAGGTGTGAAATGTTGTGGTCCTGGTTGCTGCATTATCTGTGGGAAAAGAGAACAGAACATGTTAGTGCAGGTATTTCGTTAGTTTGCAGTCCACTACATAGCATACATTTTTTACTTTGTGGACCCTAAGTACTATCCTTTGAACCAGTGTACTGTGCAATGAGCGCAGTTCCTGTGTTCCTTTGCATAACCATTGCGTCTGAGGAAAAAAAAAAATCCATGCT
This sequence comes from Ambystoma mexicanum, assembly GCF_040938575.1. NCBI lineage: Eukaryota > Metazoa > Chordata > Amphibia > Caudata > Ambystomatidae > Ambystoma > Ambystoma mexicanum. Next base: position 1,040,754,429 of record NC_090929.1, on the reverse strand, counting down.
GGATTAAAAAAAAAGAACTTCCAAATGTCTTACCTACTATGGGGCACAATGAATGATAGTCACGTTTGCAGTGGTTACAGCACTTTTTAACGTTTACTCTTGAAGTAGCAGGAAATGTAAGGGTTTACGATTTGTGGCCTATACATGTTGGTAGGATGGGTGGCGTTGTATAGCAGGTGGTGGTTTGTAAATGTTTACCTGCTTCCTTTTTTTACCACTGTTTCTTTATGCGTTTGGTTGCTGTTGGTGCTTAGCAAGTATTGTGGCGGTGTACTGTGCTAGTGCATAATTCTGACGGTAGTTGCATACCTGTTGGCGTACTGTAACTGCTCATACCTTGGAAGTGTTTTACAAAATGTTTGTAGCACAGTAGTTGTTGAAGCTTCAGTTGGGTTGTTTGAATGCTGCAAATAACATTGTCGTATTCTCGTTGCAGTGAGATACCAGGTTGCACATTCTAACTGTTTACAGTGTCCCATCCACAAAGGGTACGTTTAGAAGGTTGTGCATGCCTGTTGCTACTTATCTGTGTACATTCTGAAGTGGTAGTGTACCATTATGGAATTACGTGATTATAGGTCCATATGTCTTGGAGTTGTAGGACTATTCTTGGAGAGCTGGCGACTGATTTGCGTATGTGGTGGTTTCAGAAGTGGTCGAAGTGTTTGAAAAGAAGTAGTGGAACTATGTTCCCTGTTGGCCTGCCCCTGCTCCCCACAAACCCCATCAGTACCCCCTCCCTCTCACAATACAAACCCACAAACAAACGTGACTGCTGTTTAAGGGAATGTTCAGTGCAGTGCACTGAGTTGCAAGTTTAAACTGCTTCCTACACTTTTATTTTGAAACAAAACCCTTCCGGAACGGTTGCTTTTTAAAATAGAAGTATAACAGTAAAACATAATTTAAAAAAGTAGAGGAGCACTGCTGCCAACTGCTCAAGCCCACTTCGACCACTGGGTTTCAGAGGTTACTGAGGATAGTTTTGAACCCTCATACTTATTACTTCCCTTTCCACATATCCTGTGGAAAATACTGCTACTGTGATTTGTGTACACATATTGTTTGTGTGAGTGTATTCATTGGGTTCATTGGGGATAGAAATGTCCAACACATACTTTAGTGCATTTTGTCAATCCTTACAGTATGCTAAGTTGCTTTAGGTCGACCGTGTGGAAGGAAAGCATGTTTTTGTCCTCTTACGAAGGTACTGGTTGGTGCTGGGGAGTAAGCTATAATAGGTTTTTAAATCAATTACTACATTTTGGCTTCAAGAATATTAAGTAGGCATTTTCAAGATTTGCAGGTAATCTCTGCTTTGGAGTGATGGAAGTATCATTGCATTCCCACCATGACCATTGCTTTACATATGCAGTATAGTGGCCTCCATTGGTTGAGTCACCTGTGTGGTAGATTATGGCTACTGTTGGGAAGGTTTTCTTGCCAAAAATACCTGTCCGTGTGTGAAGGCAGTAAGTTTGCAGTTATTTTTGGTTAGCATCGGCAGTGTATTTTAGGAGCATTAATATTACGTATTGACTGTGAGTGTATATGTAGTGTCAAGCGATTATCAGAATTGCACGACGTACACATGCTATTGTTTGCATTTTGCACCAGTTGCTGAAATGGAATCAGTTAGGTATTGATACATAGATGAAGCATTTGTTAGGGACTTGTTCCTGAATGACATGGTTGCACAGAGTGCATGTATGTTTCCACATGTAGGAAATGTGAAAGATTTCATTTGAGTATGTTTTTCCTTTCCAGTATGTGTAATAAGTACATTAGAAATTCCTGTGGATCTTCTTGTCAGTTTAAAATGAATTTCACCATTCCAGCACTGTAGTCCAATTCTTGTCTTATTCCTGAAACACTGTAAATGGTGTCAGGATTATTTACTGCATTTCTGTGAAGGATGAGCATTTGCAAACACAACTGGCCTGTGCCATTTAAATAAATGTTTTACACAATTGCTGGCATTTGGAATATAACATTTATTGTTACATTTGCTTAGCAATTGACACCTGTTGTATTGGAAAATTTGAATGGGCCAGGTACTTTTGTGTCTGAGCACTTTGATGTAAGGGTACGTGGTTTCTTTGCAGATGCATTTTCTTTTGAGTGTGGATTTGGGTATGGCCTGTCCTTTTGACTCCATTTGTATGTGCATTTGGTAGTTGTAGTATGAGTTTCTTTCAATTTCTTTGATGGTACTGTTGCCAAATCATTTACAACTTCTGATTGAATGAGCCTTCTTTTCAAACCTTTCGGTTTCTGAGGAATAGGGTACACTTTTAGATGGGGTGTGTACAGTGCACATAGTCTATTATTCTAAATGAATCAAGGAATGTCTGCATTTACTGCAGTTGCATCAAAATTCACTAGATACAGTCCGTCCAGTGTACGTAGTCGTGACAGTGCTACGTAACACATGCCTTCTTTAAAGACTGTGCTGCCAATATCAATCACTGCTTGATTTAAGGTTAGACCTTGCATTTTTTGAATAGTTACTGCATAAACTAGCGACAGAGAAAACTGTACTCTGCTTACATACATGTATTTGAAAAGAAGGAATTGCGCCGTTGTGCGTCCTATATTTTGGATTTCTCAAAGTTTGTCAAACTTGATGTTTACAAACTGAATGCTGTTGTCCCGTTGGTATGTCTGGAAGCCAACAACATAACTTTAACATAACTCTACAGTTGACGCATAATGTTAACATTTTCTCCAAACCAGCTGTGTTGGAGATAGTTCTCAAAGGTTTGCAGTCGTGCTGTGCGTTTGGTAAGTTTCACCAGGCTACCTTCACAACTTTCCACTCTGTATCTACCCTTTTCCTTATTTGGTTTAATGTTGTTTTTGTATGCAAAGTTGTGGGCAATCTGGTACAGTCACAAGGCTTCTAAAGTAATACTCCTGTTTGGGTAGTATGTGTCTAATAAATTGTTCTTCAAAATGTCCTGACTGTTGGGATCGCTTTTGGCTATTGCTTTTATGTCCATTTAATGGTAGGTGATGGGAGAAATAACAGTAAGAATTTTGAGTACGTTATGGAGATTCACTGCTAGGTACACTGTTGCTACGAACTTATAACACAGTTGCCACTGTACTGTACAAAAAATAGTAATGCCTACTAGGTGTGGTGATGGGTAGCAATGCCGATGTATGTGGGTGCAGAACTCGTAGATCGTTTTACAGTACTTTCCTGTGCAGGTGCTTTTGATTTTCAGGACATTTGACCTCTGCGTGTTTAACGGTTGGTATGGACTTTTCAATAGATCTGATAGCGTTACATGCACTATTCTTGGATGTAATTGGTGGATGCGCAAGTAATCGTTTAACAGTAGCCAATCAGGGAGTGCTGGTAAAAGAGTACTGGAAAGGGAAGGAGGACTGGCCCTGCTTTCCTGGGGCGTAGCTCTCGCAGTAGTTGGGCAAGGCGCACGTGCTGCATACTGTCCTTCTTAATGTGCTTGTAATGGAAATGGGACTTCGGATTATCGATTCAGGTGTATGTATGCTATTCGAGGGGATTGGGTCCTCCGACGTATTCCATATCTATGACAGTAATCACCACAGCTGTGCTGCTTCAGGAAAATCTTTCTACGTCCTGCGTTGATGACGTCGATACGCCATCCTCGAGGGCCTCCGTCAAGCCGACGTCACCGGATGTTATAAGTAGGACGCACGACGCCCGTAGCCTCAGTTCCGTTTTTTCCGCTAACATGTTCGCTTCGGAGATCTCGGGGTGCCTCAATTCTACTGAATCCTGTTCTTTCGGTTCTTCGAACCTATTTCTTCATTGAAGATTGTATGATGTCTTCAGCTTCTTCCACCCCGCGGTCCGGGTTTAAGAAGTGTCGGGTGTGCAGGTCCAAGATGTCGCTGACGGACACGCACAACGCTTGCCTCTGGTGCCTTCGGGGAGCACCATGATACGGATGACTGTGTTGACTGCCAATCGCTCTCATCGAAGGCCTTGTGCGAGCGTAAGAAGAAGCTGTCGGTCGGTAAGGTGGCAAAGCCCCGGAAGTCGCGTTCCACTGGGCTTTCGACGGATGATTCGAGTGGCGACTCTCCGCATTGTCGTCATGAGTCCGGGGGTTCTCGGTGTGGGAGTCGGTCTCGCCATTCCTCTGCCTCTTCGAGGCACTCCTGGAAGCGCCGTCACAGGTCGCCTTCCCCACCCTCGTCCGAGGACTCCGCCCGTCGGCTTGTTGCTTGTCCCAACAAGCATTCCACTCCTGAGGAATGGGATTCCTTCCGAAAGGAGATGTTGCTGATTTTTCAATTGCAGGGCTCCGGTCCGTCTGCGCCGTCTGAGGAAGCTGGCAGTGACCGTGCTAGAGACACTGCTTGTCCGCCTTCGGGCTCGAGCAGGCGTCGCAACCACCGGGCGCCTTCGAGGTCCCGGTCGGACAAGGATGGTCGCTCTAGACATGCCTGTTCCAGATCCCGGTCCTCGAGCCCGCGAGAACCTGTGAAGTCTTCGAAGAAAACATCGACGCCTGCGGCGCCGAGGTCGTCGAGGGACTCTCTCGAGGCTCCACCCTCGAGGCCTGTGTCAACGCCGTCGAAACTGTTGGTGCCACGCTCAACGTCGACTCAGATTCCCTCAACGCCTTTCGAGGCAGCTTTGTCGGAGGTACCACATGGCACGGTGGAACCCCCCAGAAAGGTTTTGGCCAAGGCAAAACATGTCTTTGTTCCTTTTTCTGTACCCTCCTTCCAGCCTCTGGATTATATTTCTGAGGTGGATGAGGGGTCTGAGGAAGGTGAGGTTCCTGCAGCGGTTCCTGATGGCCTCCTTTCTGGTCATAGCCAACTTGAGGACCTGTGCCAGTCGTTGAACGACCCCAGTGGCCTTGACACCTCTCCGGAGGTGGAGTTTGGTAGGCCTGAGCCTGGCATGCATGCCGAGTCCTCTTACCGGCGCCTGATGTCGAGGGTGCCGGATTACCTGGGGTGGTCTGCCCCCCCCCGGGGATTATCAGCAGGATGACCTGACTGATATCCTCGATCAAGGTCCAGCAACTGACCCGGTGCTGCCATTCCATATGGCCTTGCGGAGAGGGTGGCGGCGGCTTGGACTTCTCCGGAGAGTCTCCCAAAAGTGAGCAAGTCCTTGCCGAAGAAATATCGCCCAGCCAGTGGCGACCCCTGCTACTTGACCATGCACCCCACTCTGGAGAGTTTGGTGATGCAGGCAGCTACAGCCCCCGCAAAGCAGGCGTTGTACCCTACATCCCTCCTGATAGGGACGACAAACGTTTTGATGGCTGGGCGAAGGTGTTTTCTTCTGGTGGTATGGCGCTTCAGGCTGGCAACTGTGTTTGTGCCATGTCTCGTTTCACGCACACTCTGTGGAACTGTATCTCCTTAGCGGCTGATCATATTCCCGAAGGGGAGGAACGGGATGGTTTTCTTGCTATCATGCAGGATGGCAAGGATACCATGTGTGTGTCTTTTCAGTCGGGTCTGGACATGGTTGATTGCGTCAGCTGGTCCATGGCGGTGAGCACCGTAATACGCAGGTTTGCCTGGTTGCGGAAGTCGGGGTTTGCTCCTGATGTGCAAGCTTGGCTCCTCAACATGCCCTTTGATGGTGACCATCTTTTTGGCAGCAAGGCTGACGAGAGCCTTGAGAGGTTGCAGACCTCCAAAGCTGCAGCAAAGTCGTTGGGCGCTGCAGTTCGCCAACTTCTGCCTTTTCGTCCTAGGGGACAACAATGGGTGGAGGTTCCTTTCCATATTACTCGTTCTTTAGTAAATCGAGAGGAGCTACTAGTCAAAGGGGCCACCGTAGGAGTGCCAGAGGTGGAAAACAGGGTACTCAAGTTGCCAGGGCCGCTCGGGCAGTTGTCTCTTTGCCCTCAGGCACTGCCGCAGCCGCTTCAGCTCAGTCATGAGGCCATGTCCCATGGTTTGTCGGTTGGGGGAAGGCTGGCGCAGCATCTTGCAGAGTGGCGTGCCATTACTTCAGATGTGTGGGTCCTGGAGATCATAGCCCACGGCTACTGTCTTCCGTTCCGGCAGAGGCCTCATGACAATCCACCAGGGAATCTCTCTTTGAAGAGTCCGGATCCGCTCCTTGCGCAGGAAATTCAGTCCCTGCTGGAGAAAAGGCGCCATAGAACTGGTGTCTGTAGCGGAGAGGAACAAGGGATGGTATTCCCCTTATTTTTTGATTTCGAAGAAAGACGGGGGATTGACACCCATCATGGACTTGCACGGTTTGAACAAACTCCTCAGGAAGGACAATTTCAAGATGGGTTACTCTCTCTCAAGTCCTCCAGGCCCTTCAACTTCAGGACTGGTTGGTGTCTCTCGACCTCAAGGATGCTTTTTTTCATGTGCCGATCCATCCAAAGCACAAGACATATCTGAGGTTCGCGGTTGGCAACTTGCACTTTCAGTTTCGGGTCCTGCCGTTCGGATTGACCTCCGCCCGAGGGTCTTCACCAAGCTCATGGTGGTGGTGGCAGGGTATCTCAGGAAAGAGGGGATTCACGTCTACCCCTGCCTGGACGATTGGTTGATCAGGGCGCGCTCACCTGAGCAGGTTCTGGATCATCTGTCTGTCACATGCCACTCCCTTCACAAGCTGGGCTTCTCCCTCAACTTAAAGAAGTCCCATTTGACGCCAACACAGCGGCTCCTGTACATGGGAGCAGTGCTCGACTCATCCCTGGGGCAGAGTTTCCCTCCCCAGGTGAGGGCTCTTCACATTCAGCAGATGGTGCAGAAGTTTCAACTTGCCCAGACGCTCCCAGCGTTCGAGTTCTTGAGGTTGCTCAGCCTCATGGCATCCTGCATTCTTCTGGTGCCAGAGGCCAGGTTGCGGATGAGATTTCTGCAATGGGCCCCCAAGCTCCAGTGGTCACAGTCCTCCGGCAGGATGACGGACCCCGTTCAGGTGCCGCCCTCGGTTGCCCAGGATCTTCTGTGGTGGGCCGTCGAAGACAATCTGATGAGGGGGGGGGGCTCCATTTTGGCTGCCCTGGCCAGAGGTGATGATCGTGACGGACACATCCCTCATGGGATGGGGAGCTCATGCCAATGAGTTGACAGTCAGCGGTCGTTCATCTCCGTCGGAGTCCAGACTCCATATCAATCTGTTGGAGCTGCGGGCCGTCAGTCTTGCCCTGAAGGCTTTTCTGCCGACTGTGCGAGGGAAGAATGTCCTGATTCTGACGGACAACACAGTGGCCATGCACTACCTCAACAAAAAGGGCGGGGCAGGTCACTTCCTCTGTGCAGGGAGGCGTTGCAGCTCGGGTTCTGGGCCATCCAGCAGGAATTTTCGATCTCGGCAGTTCATCTGGCCGGAGACAAAAACGAGACGACAGACGCTCTGAGCAGGAAGAGCGTGATCTCTCACAAGTGGGAGCTGGCTCAGGAGATTTTCCTGGAGATCTTCACCCTTTGGGGGGACCCCTTAAAAGGATCTCTTTGCCTCCAGTGTCAACCGGAAGTGCAAAAAGTTTTGCTTGCGGGAATTTCCTCCAAAAGGAGCCTTAGGAGACACGTTTGTGGTGGAGTGGTCCTTCCCACTGCTGTATGCCTTTCCTCCAGTCCCCGTCATTCTGCAAGTGCTGCGGAGGCTACGGAAGTTCGGTTCCCGGATGATCCTCATTGCTCCGGCATGGGCCCGGAGGACGTGGTACCCGGACCTTCTCAACTTGTCTATCTGCCATCCACGTCGTCTTCCCTACCGAGATGAACTGCTCTCATGGGAGTGGGGTCAGGTTCTCCATCCAGAGGTCAGGTCACTCAACCTTCACGCTTGGCTTTTGAAAGGTTGAGGTGCAAGGATAGGGACCTCCCTGAAGACATGATGGCGGTGTTGCTGTCGGCCAGACGGCCGACGACTAAGTCCCTGTACCGTTGCCATTGGAGAAAGTTCTGCGACTGATGCAGGGTTCAGAATGTGGATCCTTTTTCATGTGACATTCCTGTGGTTCTGTCTTTTTTGCTTTCGTTGGCCCACAGGGACCTGCAAATGGGTACTGTTCAAGGTTACCTGGCAGCGCTGTCTATATTTAAGCGCTCATCTGAGGAGTGTTCCTATTTAAAAATTCCTTTTCATTTCTCAGTTTCTCAAAGGACTCACTAATGTGTTTCCGCCGTCATCTTTCCAGGTGCCTGGTTGGGATTTGAACCTTGTTCTGAAATTCCTTATGGGTGCTCCGTTTGAGCCTTTACATTCTTGTCCTTTGAGGCTGTTAACCCTTAAAACTGTGTTTTTAGTTGCGGTCACTTCTGCTCGCAGAGTGAGTGAGTTGCAGGCTCTTCCAGTTAAGCCACCCCTCACTGTGTTTCATAAGGACATGGTTGTCCTTAGAGTTTGTCCTTCCTTCCTTTCTTCCGAAGGTGGTGTCGGAATTTCATTTAAGCCAGAAGGTTGTTTTTCCAGCATTTTATCCTCCTCCACATCCTGATAAGGAAGAGGAGAGGCTCCATAGGTTGGATCCTAGGAGAGCTTTAAATTTCTACATTTCACGCATGTCCCAAGTCAGAGTGGACGATCAGCTCTTGATTGGTTATGCTGGAAGGCGTTTGGGACAAGCTGTGACTAAGCAGACTTTGTCTAGATGGATTGTCTTGGCAGTTTCTGAATGTTACCGCCTGGCGGGTAAGGACCCTCCGGTAGGCTTACGGGCCCATTCGACTAAGGGTATGGCTGCCTCTACTGCCCTGCAGACGGGTGTAACATCTGTGAAGCAGCCACATGGGCTTCGGTCCATACTTTTGGACGACCCTACTCCCTAGATTCTATCCATGGGCAGGATCTGGCCTTTGGCAAGGCAGTCCTTTACTCTGCAATTTGATTGGGCATTCTAAATTTCTATATTCTAAATTCTTTTTCCCTCCTCCATACGTTGGTACTGCTTTGGGAGTCTGTCATAGATATGGAATACGTCGGGGGACCCAATCCCCTCGAAGAACAAGTTACTCTCTTACCTGGTAACGTTCTTTCGATGGGATGGTCCGACGACGTATTCCATATTGCTCCCTCCCTATCTGCCCCGCTACAGAATTTCTTATGCGATTGCAGCTTACGTTTCCGCAAGGCTTTCTGTGGTCATACTGGCAGTGGTTTGGTGCCACCCGTTCTGGGGAAAAAAACTACAACTGAGGCTACGGGCGTCGTGCGTCCTACTTATAACATCCGGTGACGTCGGCTCGACGGAGGCCCTCGAGCACGGCTCATCGACGCAGACGCCGAAAGATTTTCCGAAGCAGCACAGCTGTGGTGAGTACGGTCATAGATATGGAATACGTCGTCAGACCATCCCATCGAAAGAATGTTACCAGGTAAGAGAGTAACTTGTTCTTCTGTTCCATGCTGGGATGTTCTTCTGTACCCATGAGAACCATAGTGCTTCTAGTGTGACATTTGTCAGTGGCGTTGATATTTTATTTCCCCCTATTGAAATTAGTCATCTGTTGCACGATGTACAATGTACGCTGCAGACACTTGTGTAGTAAAGTAAGGAGAAAAGCAGAGAGCAATCCCTAGCAAGGAGCACACAAAAAGGTCTTTCTTTACACGTCGCTTTAGCAAAATTGGAACAAAACACTTTTCACAACTTCCACTAAGATGCCCATTTTCTATGACGCTTAAAATGTGTTTGTGCAGCCCCCTAGACAGAGCAATATGTTGGAGAAAGTTGCGCCATTTGGAGGTGCGCACATGCTACATCCGGGTCTTTTCAGGGTGGCTGCAATGGAAATGGGACTGTGCAGGAGTTGGGATTGGTCAGTATGATTTCCTGGGTGTGGTGTGTAGCAACGTATTGTGCCAGAATGTGTGTATGCTACGGGTATGGTTTTGCCGTTCAGTAGGCAGACTATATGGCTTTTGGGCAACTCCACGATACATTAGGTACAAGTTTACGTATAACGCTGTGCACTGGCAGCACACCTTGGGCTCCATAATGTCGACGTGCACTGGCACGGAATCCATGGGATGAAGTGGGTCCATGTGGGTCCTCTCTGTGCTAGTTTGGCGATGCTCGCTCATCCAGACATTATTGTTCATTGTGGAGGGAATACTTTAGGGCATGTTAGCGACATTTCACTGCAGTTTGCATGAAGGAGACATTTCGGCAACTCATGGAAATGTTTCCAAATTCACACAATTTTCTCTCGCATTGCCCAGAGACACATGTGGCTGCGTTCTTCCTCGTGTGGGCCACAAATGGAGAAAGCGCATCACAATTTGAAAAAGCCTTTTTGCGCTTTTTGCGCAACGTTGGCATGTTCTCCTTCCACAATGAAAACATTACGTTTCGTAATACCAACGTTTTTTGTTCAGATGAAGTTCATCTGACGGATGCTGGCAATGAGCTGTTTCTGCGTGATCTCTAAAATGCAGTGCAGCTTTTCCTGCAAGTCTAGCAAGCATTTTCCCTGTGGTTGTTCACCATCAACATTGCACACACAAACCGCACAAAAAGGCTCTTTTCAGAGTCACCACTTCGTTTTGCAAATGCGCACAATGCTTTTGCCGGAATCCCGCCACCCATTGTTGGCATCTCTGTACGCTGTGCTCAAAGGCTGTGCCACCTCCTGCATGCTTTTTTTCAACGGTGCAAGGTGTCTCTGATAAGAGCCTTTTTCTTTCCCCCCACCCCTTCTGGTTCTGTAGCATTTTTCCTGTTATAAAACACACCACAAGAGCCAGCAATTTAAGGGACATTTGTAAAAAGGGTACCAATCACAGGGGTAAGAAATTGTACGTGGAGAGTAGATGTGGGACACACCTCATTTGGGTAGGGGGCACTGTGGGTCATGGTCCCGGACCGAAGCCTCAAAAGCACTTTGAAAATGTTCAACCCTATACAGTACCGTGTCGCACTATATGCACAATACAGTGACCTTTGAAAGGTACGGGTCTGTTGCAGTGCGCATGTCCTCCAAGGCTGCTTGCGGGACGTGGTGGCCCAATGGAATGTCCCTAGTGGTGGCAGGCGCAGATGTAGAGGAAAATAACTTACTGCCTGCTTGGAAGCGGACAAACCTGCCGAACAGCTGCCTGGTGGTTCGCTTTCAGGTGCCGCCGCATGGAGGTGGTGCCGTAGCTGTACAAGCCAGGTTTTCCGTGACTGAGTACTCAGTGCATTGTACCTGCTTTGCACGAGATTCTGGCACATCTCCAATGGTCCTAAATAGTTTCAAAACCCACGACTCAAACTGGCTGCAGGCAATGGGGATTCCTTCTACTTTGTTTGTTTTTCGATGCCCCTCCGCATTGACGCCTGTTCTCTTGCTCAGGACCTTCAGAAGGAGGTATTGGTGGTGAGGGTGTGGATGCTCCTGAGTCAGAGGGTAGTAGCAGAAGCTCTGATGGCCATTACTTGGTGAGAGTAATGTCTGCTGAACCAATGTGCACCTCTGCTCTTCTCTGAAAAGCCAAACGGGGATTGCAGCGCACTTGTGGGGTGTGCCCTTTTATAAGAGTGTTGTGGAGCACGTGCCAGCGCAAAATGGGCTTAAGTGTTTCCCTACAATACCTATATGCAGAAGGAAGAGTATCAGATCTCTGTTAGGGTGCACTCTCACTGTAACACTACATACATTGAAGAAAATTATCCTCTTTCGATATGCACAGATCTGGCTCATGTCCACCAAATAAGGGACCACACGCAGCGTTGTACCATTACCATGGTGACGTTGCTATTGTTCTCCATTTGGACGCCTGTCTGCGGGACGTATATTGGCCGTAATACTTTGTGGCCACGTGCATAGCTCTCCTACGGATACTCATGCCATCCCCGGACTACTTAAATGTACGGCACATGTGCATTGAACATTTCTACATAAACTTGGTGTGAGCACGGTACAGTAGGTGGAATGTGTACTTGCAAAGGTACTCGCAGGACGCGGGTGCGTGCTTCCATCCTACTACAACTACATCAGATGTTTCTTTGCATATCAAGACGAGGGACGGTGTTACCAGGTGTCACAGGACGTGATAGGCATTTGTGCAGTTGTACAACCGAGAAATCTACGGTCCTGCAACTATTTACAGGCGGTTCTGTGCATGCAAACATGCGGCCCATTCTGGTGTCCTACGGATGCTTTCATTGTGATTGCGCATAGGGCAGCCTGGTGCAGCAATTGTAAGACCACTCCATTTTCCTCACTTGCAATCATCCCCACTAGTGCTGTGCCCTTCACACTTACAATGGCCTTCTTAAAACAAAAGAAAAGGCACATACACAATATGTATACATTAACCTATCAATATTTATTAGCACACATTCATAGCCACTATTCGGAAAGGGAAGGGGGGGGGGGACCAGAAACAGATGCATTTACTGGGGATTTTGCCATTTCAACAAGCTGCTGGTGAGGGGAAGATGGGATTGAGGTCTGATCTAAGTGTCTCTCATGACATGAAATTGGTGGGGATGGGGGCTGGGAAATGGGGAAGGCGGGCATGTGCAAGTCGGGCAGTGATATCTTATTTTCCCCATAATATGTTCTTCTACAAAAAAAATTCCAAGGAGGCAAATTGGAGGAGCAATTCATCCATTTTGGCGTCCAGGCGGTGCACTTTTATATGTCCACCGTTTACTACAGTTTTGGTGGCCGTATGTTGCTGTGCAAAAGGTGCTGCTTCTGGTGTACACCTTGGTTTTCCCATATGTTCTGTTACAGGACAACAAATGTGGTTAATTTACATGAAGCACTATATTGTAATTGTCTTACTCTAGCCACTGAGTCCCCTACCTATGGGGTTACTATACCCACTCATTTTGTCATGCGGGAAATTCTCCTCCAGCAATTCTAGGGTGCTTGCCCTTGCAGTAACTCTTTCCCTTTTAACAGTGCGGTGAGTGCCAATGGGGCTATCTTCCTGTTAGGCAGAATCCTGTGCAGTGCCCTTAGGGACCACTACACCTGATTAAGACTACAGGTGGCAATACAAGTTTTACCTATGGTACAAGCCCGTACTACTAAGTTATAGCGGTAGCAGTAGCAGAGCAGCCAGGCTTATCTCAAGAGTTTATGAGCAGTAGCAGAGATTACACAAAGGGACCACAATTACTTTGACTCGAGCAAACACTGACTCAAGGTTTCAGGTACAAAATATAAGTACATTTATTTTTTGACCATCAGTTTTAAACACAACACCTCTATTAAACTTTAAACAAAACCACACGTTCAAAATACCGCAACTAACCAATTCACTTTGTACAGTAAGTCTCAAGGTAAGTACCCTGTGTTTGAATGAATCAGTGTTATGAACAAAACACAATACCGCGGATACGGTTGAGATCACTTTTTGACTGTTCGGTCTACTCAATAAACATGTATCCATGACATGAAATGCTACCGGGGCAAAAGCACACTTAGCACCTGAGATACCCAGAGGGAGTTGGAGGCAAAAATCATAGGCAATATTTAGGTTAGGCAAACAGTATCGAGAAACACTCAGAAACAGGAATTCAAAAGTCAGAGGGTCGGAGCCAGGTTTAGGTGACACCGAAGGCCTGTGCCGAAGATCACACCGTTAGACAGTTCACGATTCCGTAGAGCCAAAGAGTACTTGAATATTGTCAATGTTTGGAAGCAAAAGTTATAAGAAGGAGGGAAGACGAGGACGAGCCTTGAAGATGAAGAAAAGGGATTCACCCAGTTTCCTCGATTAGAACACAGTTTCTTATTTCCACGATGCAGCTAGTGCCCTAGCAGTTGTTCCTGTTGGTTTCCCGCAGACCCACGATTCCTGGAGCCTTTGTTGTGAAGGAGGACGCCTGAAGGGGGTCTGCACCACACAGGGATGAAGCCGGCAGCAGCGACAATGAAAAGGGTGTGCTCTTTAACAGGAGAGGCTCAGCAGGTGGCTATCCGGACCAATACAGCAGTGTGCAGCGATTCCGACCACGGCAGAGATCTCTGGCTGAAGAAGATGAGCTGGTTATCCCCACCAGGCTCGAGGGAAGAAGACTCCGGACTGGAACTTCTCTTAGTCGTCGAAGGGTAGATAGCTCAGCAGCTGTTGTTCTCTCCGGTTCTCTTCGGTTCCTTGTAGTTCCAGAACCGACTCTGACTTTTAGCCCAAGAGACCTGCCTTTTATGCGCAAAACCCCCATTCACACAGCCTGGATGTCAATCACGCAGCAGGGGGGTTGTCCGGCCGGGACAACCACCTCAGCCAATCACGGCAAAGTGCGACTTGGGTTTCCTAGGATACCCTGTGCAGGGGGTGACTACACCCCTTCCCCACATTCAGTCTACCTAGACACCCAGGCGCCAAGAAGAGGGCTTCTCTGCAGAAGCCCGCCAAAAGACGGTGAACAAAGAAGGCGAACCTAGTTTGCCGCACAAAGTAAAACGCAAGAAGGACTTTAATAAAAAGAAATGGTGAATAAACCCAACTGGAGCCAAAAGAAAGACCATTTGGTCAAACGGGTTTATGTTCGAGGCTAATATAATAGCCAAAAACACTACCACGCTTATCTAATATAATCGCAGTAGAAAAGTTAGGGTAGATACCACTGCCACCAGCCAAGTCTAAATGTTAAGAGCAAAACGATGCTCAGGGAGGCACAGACAGAAAAGGGGTACAGATTAGCCCTTTCCAGTACTCCATGTAAGATGGGGTGTACTGGGTCTGTGGTAAAAGTGACTATGTAAAGTAAATGGCAACTTTACCTTTCTCTGGGGGACAGGAGTCAGCCCCAGCGAAATGGAGTCAGAGGGAAGTCTAAAAGACAACCCTGGGTTACTACACTAAAGGTGCTATGTAACCCATACAAGAACAGGGGAACTTGGAGTGGTGTGCTCCAGTGCCCAAGATCACACAATGAGTAACACATAGGCCAAAAGCCATGTAAGATTGAAAAAAAAGGATGCACATTCTTACCAGGTGGAAAAATAAACTCAAGAAATCCAGCAAAGGTGAGGAAAATTAGCCATAGAAGGAGAATTCTCCCTAACAGCTCCTTACTCATTTCTTCGTGCGGAAAATTCTCCTCCAGCCATTCTAGGGTGGTAGCCATTGCTGCGCACAAACAGAATACATCATTCTTTCCTGCCATTGTACACTACCGGGCCTGTGCAATTGCAACATAAACTTTTGTGTACTCACCACGTTGCAGTGACGTTCTGTTCTCGGTAGTGGACGTCTCAACCTCTGCCTCTACGTCCTTTGTTGGATGATGAATCAGGTGTGCGGTAACATTGATGAAGGCAAATGTGACTTCTCTTGTTGATTTCCATTTTGCTACATACCCTATGCCTTTGCGCTCTTTGTTGTGAAAGTACAAACTTTGTACCGCTACTGCATTTTCCCTACCCATTCGCGCACTTGCTGCCATTTTTATGTTTTCGGATTTGCTGCATACTGCCACTTTTTATGGCCACCCCTCCATTTCAAATGGATTGTGTCCTCCAACATATTCCACATCTTTGACATGTAATGTCCACAGCTGTGCTGCTTCTGAAATTTTTTTGGCAGAGGGAGTCCTGCGTCATGGTGTTGTGTTGTTGTCCCTCGAAGGCCACCGGCTGTTATGAACAGGATGCACGGCGCCCGTAGCCTCCGTTCAGTTTTTTTGACGCAAACGTGTTTGCTTTGAGAACTCGGCACGCCTCGTGTTATCTTCAAAGAAAATGTCTTCATCTTCTACCCTTCCGACTCTGCATGTCTGATTTTAAAACATGCTGGGACTGTAAGTCCAAAATGTCGATTACGGACCTGCACGGTATATGCTTGTGTCTTGGCGAAAGTCATGATGCCGACGACTGCTCGAAGTGCTAGTCGTTGACTGCCAAGGCCTTGCAGGAGCGTAAGGGGAAGTTACAGGTAGGTCGGGTTTCTAAACTCCGTAATTCCCAAAATACTACGGGTATTTCCACCGACGATTCGAGGGGTGACTCTCCTCGTCGGAAGGAATCCCGGGGATCTCGATCCCAGAGTGGGTCCCCCCACTCGTCCTCCTAGTCTCGGCACTCCTGTAAGCGGCATCACCAGTCTCCTTCCCTATCTTCATCGGATTATGGCTCCGCGAGGAAAGTGGCTTGTCCCACTAAATCCTCGACCCCTGAGGATTGGGAGGCATTCAGACAGCAAATGCTGGCGATTTGTCAATCCCAGGGCACAGTTCTGTCTGCGCCAATGGTAGAAGCCGGCAGGGAACGGTCTCGGTCCGATGCTCGCGTGGCTTCGGCCCGGGCAGTCGCGCGATAAACATCGGGAATGTCGAGGTCCTGTTAGGAAGAGGCTCAGCTGGATCGCCAGAGACGTGCGAGATCCAGGTCTCGGTCTTCGTCCCCAGCGAAACCGGAGAAATCTGGACAAGGCTCGAGGTCGACAGAATCTGCGCTGTGTTGGTCGAGTGGGGCGGTCAGTGCTTTGCTACGATCCAGCCCTCGGAGCCTTCGGCAACGTCGCCGCCGAATCCATCAGCGCCCTCGACTCCTTTGGGGCAATTTGGCCGGAACTGTGGCTCCTCCGAGAAAGGCCTTATCAAAGACTGAGGCCTGTTGTGGACTCCAGGGATGCTCCTGTCCCTAGGAAGGAGTTCTTTCATTCTCTGCATGATATTGATGAGGATAGGTCAGATATGGAATTGGAGCCTTTGGAAACCCATGAGGCTCCCGACTTGGTCTTTTCTGAAGACAGTCAGTTGTGAAGAGTCAGTTGCAGGAGTTGTCAGTCTATGCATGATGCCAGTGGCCTTGACACATCTCCTGTTGTGGAGTTTGGTAGGCTAGAGCCTGGGGCCCATGCTGAATCCTCCTATAGGAGGTTGATGTCTAAAGTTAGAGTATTTCGGGTGGTCTGGTCCTCTGGTTGCATTCGATCAGGATGACCTGACTGATATTTTGGATCATGGTCCATCCACTGACCCAGTGTTGCCTTTTTATTTGTCATTACAAAAAAGTGTGGCGGCTACTTGGCAGACCCCAGAGTCTCTTCCGGTGGTCAACAAGTCGTTAACTAAGAAATACCGCCCATCCGGTAGTGACCCCAGCTACCTATCCACTCACACCACTCCAGAGAGTTTGGTGGTTCAGGCGGCTACGGCCACCACGAGGCAGGCAGCGTACCCTACCATCCCTCCTGATAGGGACGACAAGGGCTTCGATGGTTGGGCACGCAAGGTATTTTCTGCTGGGAGTATGGCACGGAAGTTGGCCAACTCCACTTATGCCTTGGCAAGAATTTCACATACTCTGTGGAATTCTCTCTAGTGGCTGAGCATATTCTTGAGGGTGAAGAAAGGGATGGCAAGGATGCCAAGTGTGAATCCCTTCAGTCTGGGTTGGACACGGCTGATAGTGTTAGCCGGTCAATGGCTGCGAGCACTGTGATACACAGGTTTCCGTGGATGCAGAAGTCGGGTTTTGCTCCGGATGTGCAAGCATGTCTTCTGAACATGCCCTTTGATGGCTCATTTGTTTGGCAGCAAGGCTGACGAGAGCCTTGAGAGGTTGCAGACCTCCAAAGCTGCTGCTAAATGTTTGGGCGCAGCTGTGCATCAACCTCCGCCTTTTCGTCCTAGGGGACAACAGTGGGGGGGGGGTTCTTTCGTTACTTCTACTCTTTTGGTAGAACGAGAGGAGCCGCTAATCAAAGGGGTCACCGTAAAGTTACCTGTGGTGGACTTTGCCTTCAGGCGCTGCCACAGCTGCTCCAAAACGGCTATGAGACCATGTTCCGTTGTTCGCCGGTTGGGCGCAGACTGTCTCTGCATCTCGAAGAATGGCAAGCTATTACTTTGGATGCGTGGGTTCTGGATACAATAGCCCACAGCTACTGCCTTCCCTTCCTAAAGCAGCCTCATGACAATCCACCGGGGAATCTCTCTTTGAAGGTTCTGGATCCGCTCCTTGTGCAGGAAATATTGACCCTGTTGGAGAAAGGCGCTATGGAACTGGTGCCTGTGGCAGAGAGGAACAAGGGATGGTATTCCCCATATTTTTTGATTCCAAAGAAAGACTGGGGACTCAGACCCATCTTGGACTTGCATTGGTTGAACAAGTTCCTCAGGAAGGACAAGTTCAAGACGGTCACTCTTTCTCAGGTTCTTCAGGCACTTCGACTTCAGGATTGTTTGGTGTCTCTGGACCTACAGGATGCTTATTTTCATGTGCTGATTCATCCAAAGCACAGAAAACACCTGAGGTTTGCTGCTGGCAACTCGCACATTGTTTCGGGTCCTTCCATTCGTATTGAACTCCGCCTCGAGGGTCTTCACCAAGCTAATGGTGGTGGGGGCAGCATATCTCAGGAGAGAGAGGGTTCATGTCTACCCCTACCTGGACGATTTGTTGGTCCGAGCGCCTTCTCCCGAAGAAGCTTTGGATCATCTCAACGCCACCTGCTGCTCCCTTTGCAAGCTGGGATCTCCCTCAATTTCAAGAAGTCGCATATGACACCCTCCCAACAGCTCCAGTACATCAGGGCTGTGTTGTTGAACACGTCCTTGGTAAAGTGCTCGCCTCCCAAGGTGAGGGCTCATCACATTGTACAGATGGTCAACAAATTTCAACGTGCCCAGAGTCTTCTGGCTTTTGAATTCTTAAGGTTGCTCGGCCTCATGGCATCCTGCATTTTTCTGGTGACAGAGGCCAGACTGAGGGTGAGGTCCCTTCAATGGCTTCTCAAGATGCAGAGGTCGCAATTCTCAGGCGAGATGTCAGATCCCATTCAGGTTCCACTATCAGTCTCACAGGATCTTCTATGGTGGGCCCACAAAGGGAGTCTGATGAAGGGGGAGCCGTTTTCGCAACTGTGGCTGGAGGTGACAGTGGTGACGGACGCTTTCCTCACAGGATGGGGAGCTCATGCCAATGATCTGAACGCCAGCGGTCGTTGGTTTCCGCCATGTCCAAAGTCCACATCATATATTACAAAAGAGGTGGCCACTCTATGGTGGCAGTGGTCTCCCTGGGGGCGGCGTACCAGTAAGGGGCTAGTAAGGCTTATATTCACAAAAAAGAGTACTGGTACGTCACGGATTGGCCCATGACCGGTATAAATGAATTAGTACCATATCGGTCCAATACCTGTATAACCTTGTTGATTATATAAAGAACACTACACCCAATTGTATATAACAGTCATAACCATTCATAACAATTGAAAACACATTTAATGTGGAAAATTCATACAAATAATTGAATCAAACATGTAATTCACATTTTTAACAGTGGATAAAATCTTTCAAACCATATATTAACGAGTTGAACCTATGAGAAATGAAGAGAACAAAATCTAAAATTAAACCAAAAGGAGAAGGGAAGAACCCGGACCAAATCCTGATATAAACAAGAGTTCCTTGTCATTTAGGCATACAATTTTTCCTATGCAAATAAGAACAGAGAAATACTTAGTGAAGTTACTCTGAAAGTCGATGCAATATTTCTAACTGCATTATTACCGTAGACTGTAAACATCAAATGTACCAAAAGGAAAATATTTTTTTGTTTCCAATGAATAGTCTTATTAATTGAAAATGAAATCCCAGGCTCAAAGTATTGAAAAGCTGGGATTGGGTCTGCCAACGCATCCGAGGGAGAATAAGAATATTCACAGTTGGTTTGAGTGTTCCGCCTTCATCATTTTAATTGTTAGCACATAATTCTTTTACTCTCTCCACACCGTCATCTATTTTTTTCTTTCCTCCTTTTTTTTCAAAACAGGGTCCTGCTACTTATTGCCCTGATGAAGGCGGAACACTCAATCCAACTGTGAAGATTCTATTTTCTCCACTCAGTTCTTACCGCCGAAATGCATTTTTGATTAAAGGATACTGGAGGTCCTCCACTATACACCTCATCCAGTTTGGATTTAGAAACCGGTCTTCAGTCCTCCATTTGCAAGGACACTCCTTCTTGGTGAAGCCGTTTTGGGTTCTTATTCTCCCTCGTATGCGTTGGCAGACCCAATTCCAGCTTTTCAATACTTTGAGCCTGGGATTTCATTTTCAATTAATAAGACTATTCATTGGAAACAAAACATTATTTTCCTTTTGGTACATTTGATGTTTACAGTCTATGCTAATAATGCAGTTATAAATATTGCATTGACTTTCAGAGTAACTTCACTGAGTATTTCTCTGTTCTTATTTGCATAGGAAAAATTGTATGCCTAAATGACAAGGAACTCTTGTTTATATCTGGATTTGGTCCGGGTTCTTCCTTTCTCCTTTTGGTTTAATTTTTGATTTTGTTCCCTTCATTTCTCATAGGTTCAACTCGTTAATATATGCTTTGAAAGATTTTATCCACTGTTAAAAATGTGAATTACATGTTTGATTCAATTATATGTATGAATTTTCCACATTAAATGTGTTTTCAATTGTTATGAATGGTTATGACTGTTATGTACAATTAATTGGGTGTAGTATTCTTTATATAACCAACGAGGTTATACAGGTATTGGACCGATATGGTACTAATTCATTTATACCGGTCATGGGCCAATCCTTGATGTACCAGTACTCTTTTTTTTTGTGAATACAAACTCCACAGAGGCTGGCCCTGAAGGCTTTTCTGCCGTCTGTGTGGGGGACGAGTGTCCTGAGCTTGACGGACAATACAGTGGCCATGCATTACCGCGGCATCCAATTATAGTTTCGAAAAAATGGTTTCTACATACAAAAGTTTTGAATACAAAATTCAGAAGAAAAATGTCAAATGCATTTTTTTTTTTCATGTTACAGGTTTTATTTTAGTTTCGTATAGAAGAAAAAGTTTGTTTTAAAAAGAAAACGGGGGTTGGAGGAAGCCCCCATTAAAAAAAAATAAAAAATAAAAAATAAAAAAATACATCCGAAACTTCTTTTTCAATGCTTCTGTGTCGAAACTTTTGTATGTATAAACTTTGACTGTCGAAGAAATCACTATAAACCATTACCGCAACAAAAAAGGGGAGGGGGTAGGCAGGTCACTCCCGCTGTGCAGAGGCGCGACCTTGTCCCCACTGAGTGTCCATGGGGCCCTAAAGACTCTGTTCGGCCCCCCTCGAATCCCTGTTGGCATCGGAGACACATGCTAGGATGGGGTTTCCATGGGCAATGGACAAGCATGGCCGCCCCCAACACTGGGGAACTGCATTCGGCGGTCTAGCATCTAGGGCGGGGCTCGCCCAAAGGCACCTGGGATACCTGCTGGCTATTTAAACCACACCTGATTGAGGGCACGTTCTTCGCGTTATGCTGCTTTAGCAGCGTGACGTTAACCGGGTCCTGCTCAGCATCCTGTCCTACAAGGGCAAGAAAAGGGCAAGAAAAAGGCAAGAAGCATCCCCAGCTTCCCTGTTCCATAGCATCCTCCGGCTGCTGAGACCAACCAACCCTCACCGGTTCCATGTAATAATGTCGCCACAAAAATCTCGCCATGCAAAAATATCGCCGAAAAATGGCAGTTTTTTGTGGCAACATTATTGCATGGAACATGCGGGGGACAACCCCGCAACCCCCAAACTTTTTTTTTTACAAAATTCTTTTTGCCCCTGTTCCCATATATATGGTCACCCGAATAATATCGCCACAACATTTTCGCGGCGATATTATTTACGGCGACCATATATATGGTGATATTATTACCTGATACCCCCTCACCATCTTCCTCCGGCTCCTTCCAAGTTATCGTGTGAGCAGTTTACCAGTTCGCCAGGAGGGCCATCTTCTCCGAGACATTTTCCGTTCCCGTGGTTTCTGGAGAACCACTCCTTGTTTATTCTTCTCGACCTGCAAGACAACAGCACAAGTTAGCCATTTGCAAGGACGCTCTCTGCGCCGCTTGGTGTTTCATCTTACCTTTTCACTCCCAGCTGTGGCCTCCGCCTCGGCCTCCAACACCTGCAAGAAAAGGGGAGAAGGTTATCACCAAAGACATTCTCTCAACTTCATCTACAAAGACTTATCTGAAAGTGCAGAGTTGCAGCTGGTCTGGACTCCGGCCCTCGCCAGTGAAGAAACTCAGCGGTACAGTGCCATTGACGACGCGCCCCTGCCCAGCGCAGCAGGATGCAGAGTGCACCTTTATAGAAACCAAGGTGAGAGACGTACCCAGGGGAACGGCAAGGGAATCGGGAGCCTGGGAGGCGGGTTGCCAGGGAAAGAGCAACTGTTAAGCTTAATATCCTGTCTCCTAGAGCCAACCCTCGACATCACGAACTCCAGGGAAGGGACCGAAGAGTATCCCGGCCAGTCGAAAAGACGTCCCCGTGGATACAAG
Organism: Ambystoma mexicanum; assembly: GCF_040938575.1. Taxonomy (NCBI): domain Eukaryota; kingdom Metazoa; phylum Chordata; class Amphibia; order Caudata; family Ambystomatidae; genus Ambystoma; species Ambystoma mexicanum. The sequence continues at coordinate 1,040,732,220 of NC_090929.1, read as the reverse complement.
GTGAGCGTTACATACAGCTCTGGTTCTGGGCGATACAGCAAGGAATGTCACTCTCGGCAGTTCATCTGGCCGGAGATGAGAATGCGGCGGCAGATGCTCTGACCAGGCAGAGCACGGTCTCCCACGAGTGGGAGTTGGCTCAGGAAGTCCTTCTGGAGAGCTTTGCCCTTTGGGGAACCCCTCAAGTGGATCTGTTTGCGACCGGTGCCAACCGGAAGTGCAAGAGATTTTGCTCAAGGGAATTTCTTCCGAGAGGAGCCTTAGGGGACGCATTTGTCGTGGATTGGTCATTCCCACTTCTGTACACTTTTCCTCTGGTCCCCGTCATTCCTCAGGTGCTAAGGAGGTTGCGGAAGTTCGGATCTCACATGATGCTCATTGCTCCAGATTGGGCCAGGAGAGCGTGGTACCCGGACCTTCTAGAAATATTCATCTGCCCTACACGCCGTCTTCCCCACAGAGAGGATCTTCTCTCATGTGCGCGCACGAGAGTTGGGGGCGGAGGGGGGTCGGGTTATCCATCCAGGGGTCAAAACTCTCAACCTTCACGCTTGGTTTCTGAAAGGGTGAGATATAAGGATTGTGACCTCCCGAATGACGTGATGGAGGTGTTGCTTTCGGCCAGGCGGCTGGCAACCAAATCCCTGTACCATTGGCGTTTGCGTACGTTTTGCGACTGGTGCATAGGAAACAATGTCAATCCTTTTCAGTTTTCCATTCCAATGGTTCGTTCTTTCTTGCTTTCGTTGGCCCACAGGGGTCTTCAAGTGGGTACTGTTAAAGGTTTCCTGGCTGCACTGTCTATTTTCAAGTGCTCATCTGAAGAATGTTCTTATTTTAAGATTCCTTTAATTTCCCAATTTCTGAAAGGGCTCACAAATGTGTTCCCACTGTCCCCATTTCAGGTGCTGGTTTGGGATCTGAATTTGGTCTTGAAATTCCTGATGGGGGCTCCTTTTGAACCACTGCACTCTTGTCCTTTGAGACTGTTGTCTTTCAAGACGGTTTTCTTGGTTGCAGTTACATGTCCTCGCAGAGTGAGTGCATTGCAGGCAATTTCATCTAAGCCACCCTTTACTGTGTTCCACAAGGATAGGGTTGTACTGAGGGTGCATCCATCCTTCCTACCTAAGGTAGTTTGAGTTTCATCTGAGCCAGAAAATGGTAAATAGTGTTTTCTGTCCTCCCCCGTCATCCTGGTAAGGAAGAGGAGAGACTTCATAGATTGGACCCTAGGAGAGCTTTGAGCTTTTATGTCTCTAGGATGTCCAGGGTCAGAGTGGATGACCAGCTTTTTGTGGGATACACTGGACACCGATTGGGTCAGGCTGGTACTAAACAGACCTTGTCCAGATGTATTATCCTCACCATTACTGAATGTTACAGATTGGTGGCCAAGGACCCTCCGGAGGGGTTCAGAGCTCACTCCACTAGGGGCGTGGCTACATCCACAGCCTGCCAGCGGGGGGGGGGGGTTCCTATTAAGAATATTTGTGACGCAGCAACATGGTCTTCCATCCAGACCTTTGTCAAACATTACTCCCTGGATACGTTCCATGGTCAGGATATGGCCTTTTGGTAAAGTGGTGCTGTATTCTGCCATCCGATTGGTGTTCTAAATTCTTCTCCCTCCTCCATTCACCGTTACGGCTTTGGGAGTCTGTCAAAGATGTGGAATACGTTTGAGGACACAATCCATTCGAAGAACATCAGTGATGTCATCAATGACATTTGTGATGTCATCTTTGAGGTCATGGGTGTTAGACCTTGCCGTGCACAGTGGTAGCGTGTGTTATGGTTGCGTACCTTACTATAACTGGCAAATTTCTGGGGTTTTTTGGTTTTACCTGTAACCATAACGTCCCTGTAGCAACGTTTTTTCATTGAATTCATAGGCTTTTTAGTAGTGCAACTTAACATAACGTCCCTTAAACGTTTTTTGTTAGTGATTAATATATATAGTGTACACGGCCACGGCAGTGGCCGTGTAGTTATGGTTAAGTTGCTGTTTCCATAGGAAGAGCACTTTTTGGGCGGCTTATAACTTTGCTCCCCCTGGACGAATCCTCACCAAACTTTGCAAAAAAAGTATATGGGCCACTCTAAAGTTTGGAGGTGTTTGGTCCAGGGGGGCAAAATTTATAGTTGGGGGGGGGGGGGGGGGGGTCCCAAAATGTCTTTTTTTTCCCCCATACATAGACTGAATGGGGGAAAAACTTTGCGCACGGCTACAGTTCAAACCGCAGGACGGATTTTCACGAAATCTGCGGCAGGTACAGGGGCTTGATCCAGAAAGCGTGCTTTTGTAAATTTGGTGACCTTCCGTGCAGTACTTTTCTTTAAAATGATCAAAGTAGGTCTGAAAAAATTAGTGATATCTATGTCCGCTTCGTGGTCACACTTCCATGTTCAGTCCACGGGCAAGATACCGATTGGCTAAGGGGCTGGCGTCATGACCGTGGACACGTGACGCCTCTTCCCATTGGCTGCTGCGAGACGTGTTCTGCGTCAGATTGTTTGTATGCGTCCGACAGCTTGGATCCGCCGAAAGCAGAGCAACAACCAGCGTGCATATGCTCTATTTATAAAACTCTTTTGCTCTGTCGCAGACCGTTGGGAAAGGTTCAGACAGTCAGACATGGGTGATCAATGCATTTGTTCTGGGGTTTGGTCTCCATGATGCACTTTCCATGGACAGCTTGTACGCACAGAAAATGAGGGGTGTAATAACGATAGCACTTCAGTCCATACAGTGGACAGGAAACTTCTAACTGTTGAAAGCACACGCGTAGTGGTAGCCAAAATTGAAATTGACAACATGCCGTGATTGCATTACTTTTCCCGGTGGCTATTATTATATTCATTAGTACGCCGCCATGGGTGTCACGTGCTACAGTGGTTGTGGCCAGGGCTGTTAGGCAGAAACCTGTGCAGTTCCCGTAGGGACCACTGCAAAAGGCTTAAGACCACAGGTGTTGGCAGTAAACCCAATTGGTAGCAGTCTGTACCACCCAGATTTACCTGGTAGCTGTGGCTGAGCAGCCAGACCTCTCTCAAGAAGAGTTAGATAGTATATATTGTATACAAGATCGGTACCAAAATACAGTAGTTCAAGCAAACACTGACCAGAGCTTGGGTATAAAAGTATATCATTATTTATTTAAAAACACACTTTGTAAAATACACTAACACTAATATGGCAAGCAAGTTCAAACACAGTCACTATTAATATACATACATCCCTGTTCACTTATTGAACAAGTCTTAGTTAAAACACCACTTATTTTTAGACAGAGGTGAGCGTTTAACCTAAAATGGCACTCCAATAAGTTAATTAAAAAGGGAGGGAAAAAGGCAGAATTAGGAACATACACAATACCAACACTTTAGGAGAACCAGCGCAAGTCAGAGAAGGCAGAATCTACTGAGGAGCAAGAAAGTCATAGGCCAGGCCCACTCTTGAAGAGAGCAAGGCGGAATGTGTCCAAGATCACACAGTTGAATAGTACTTTTAAAGAGTCGTTGCAAAGAGTTCAAAAAGGGTTTGCTCAAGTCAGGAAAAGTTAGTTAGTAGGTCCCAAGTCACCCTAGGATAGAAAGTCAAGGATTTACGGGACACCTTGAACAGTCTGTTGCAAGGGAGACCAGACGGGACTCAGTACCTGAAATGGTGAGAAAGCTCCAGTGGGGGCAGTTGTTCCTGCAGCGGGTGAAAATCGGTGCTTCGTCCAGGGGAAGAGGTGATCTCGACGTGGAGGAAAGCTGGAGGTCGTTGCACTGCCAGGGAAGAAACCAGCCGCAGAGTTTCCCGGTTTAAAGGTACTACCCTTTTATTCGCGGTAGTGGTGAAGCATGGCTATCCGGCCGCCGGTGTGCTTGGCACGGGCGATTCGACCACGAGACGATCCAGGAAGGCGAAAAAGAGGGCAAACTGGTTATCCCCACCAGCTCAGAGGAAGAAGACTCTCCGGGATGAAGATCTTCTCTGTCGTTGGGACGTGGTGAGACGGTTCAGCAGGGCTCCACCGGTGGTGTCATCGTTTCAGGTCGGCTCAGCTTCTCCCTCTTCGGATTCTTTGGTCCTGTGGCGACTTCTGAAGTTCCAGTCCCCAAAGCCCTGCTTTTATGCAGAAAACCCCCATTCATCAGTCCTAGCTGTCACTCAAACATGCTAAGTGGTGAGCCGGGCGGCTCACCACTGGGCCAATCACACAAGAGTGTGACTTGAGTTGCCAAGGCAACTCTGTCCAGGGTGCCTAAACGCCCCTCCCACACATCCTGTAGACCCAGAAAGAGTGGCACCACTTTTGGAGGCTTCTGTGGAAAAGCCCGTCAAAAAGTGGAACACAGGGCTCGACTTGGGTTGGAGTTACAGAGGCGAGCACAAACGCCATTTTAAAACTGAGTCCTGGCAAAAAGACCCAACCGGGGAATAAATATTAAATAAATAATCCAGCTGTATCTTTAACATTGCACCAAAAAGTGGTGCGTTTAAAATGAATGGGAAAATACCATAGGAAAGATTTCGGTGGAATATTTCGCGTGGTAACCACTGCCACCAGCCAGAAACTCGACGAGGGGGTACTGCACAGTGCCTCCTCGAAAACAGACCCAGGGGCAATCTAATTATCCCTACCAGTACTTCCACAATATGATGGTTTGTACTGGTTCTGTTCCCAATTTAAGACTAGTAAAGTCAATGGTGACTTTACATGCCCTGGGAGACAGTAGTCAGTCCCAGGGTATGGAGTCTTTTTGGGGGTCACTATGACACTCCTGTGTTACTGCACTGAGGGTGCTGTGTAACACACTTACCAAAAAGGCATGAAACCCTATGGAGTAAAAGACCCCATAGCCCATTAAACACCTTACAAAGTCAAGGGATATCTCAAATCATGTCTAAGAGTGGGAGAAAGAGTGTCACTCTTAGCAGGAGAAAAAATAAACCCCAAAAATCCAGCAAAGCTGCTGGGGGACTCACTAGGTTTGGGAAATTAGCCTTAACAGAGAATTCTCCCTAACAAGGGCCTAGAGTCTTGGATGGATGCATGGCCGTCGGCCGAAGGCCTTACTTCCAAGAATGTAGGCCCTGGCCACAACCACCGCAGCATGTCACACCCATGGATACACCCGTAGTATTGCGTTTCGATTGGCAAGTTGTGGGGAGTGCATGCAGTCTTGGGTGCATGGCCGAAAGCCATGCGCCCATTAAAACACTTATACCTTCTTTCATGATGTATTTTCTATGGCCTCCTTGTACACACAGAAAATGAGGGGTCCAATAAGGGCAGTATTTTAGTCCGTGCAGTGCACGGGGAACTTGTAACAGTTGTAAGGACATGTGTGGTGTTAGGGAACATTAAAATTGACACTATGCCGTAATTGCAATACTTTTTCCTATGGTTATTGTATTCATCAGTATGCCGCCATGGGTTGCACATGCTACGGTGGTTGTGGCCAGGGCCTAGAGTGTTGGATGCATGGCTGTTGGCCGAAGGCGAAAGGCCTTCCAAAACTCTAGGCCCTGGCCACCAACACTTAAGCATGTCACACCCATGGATACCCCCTTACTAATGCGTATCGATTGCCTGGTTGTGGGGAGTTTGTGTACTCTTGGGTGCAAAGCTGAAGGCCATGCCCCCAACAACAGCTTCTTCACTTGCAAGCCCACATGGGTTTCATGTAGTGTGGTGGTTGTGGTCAAGATGTGTACTTTTGGGTGCATGGTTGCAGGCTGTATGCCATACACCCAAGCATGCACCCAACAGGAAACTTTTAAGCACTGGAGTTATAAGACACTTCACAACCATATATTGAAATGTATCGCCATACACCTAAAATTTTAGGCCCTGCGCACAAACAGTGCAGCATTTCAGAGCTACAGAGACACCCCTAGTATTGAACATCAGTCAGGTGGCTGTGGGGAGAGTCTGCAGTCATGAGTGCATGGCCGCAGGCCATGCACCCAACAGCACAGTTATATGTAGTGTCCTTACAAGGCACAATGGGTACGATATGGTGTGGTAGTGCACCACTCTGGCGGCTGTGGGAAGGGGCTGTAATCATGGGTGGATGGCCGAAGGCCATGCCCCCAAAAGTACATTTGTTCGTAGTGTACCTATATGCCACAATGGATGTCATATGGTGTGGTAGTAGTGGCCAGGATGCAGAGTATTTGAACAAAGTAATAAGCACTGCAGTTGTAAGTAACTATGCATTTTAAATACTGTATACCCATACATTCATAATGCTATGGCCTCAAACTCACCTCTGTAGCCTGTGGCTACAACCTACTGCACCATATCAAAGCTATTGGTACACTTGTTCTATGCAACATCATTAAGATGGTTGTGGGGAGGCCGTAGCGTTTAGGGAGCATGGCCAAAGGCCATGCTCCCAAAATCAAGTTTGTACATAGTAAAATGACAAGGCACAATGTTTCCGATATGCTGTGGTGTTTCTAGCCAGGTCCCAGACTCTTGACTGCATGGCCAAAGGCCATGCACCCAAGACTGAAGTCATAAGCAGTGGAGTTGCAAGTCAATATGGGTGTGGTGTAATGCGCTAGTTGTGTGTAGATGCCCTAGTATCTTGCCTGCATGGCTGCAGGTGATGGTCCGAAAGGTCAATTTATAAGTAGCTAATTTACAAGGACCATGGTTTTGATATGCAGCGATGGTTGTGGCTAGGACCTATACTCCTTGTAACTTGGTCGTAAGGCGTAGATGGTAGGTTACACACCGAAGATGCAAGGGCCAGCCTACAGGCACTGTAGCATATTAGTACCATAGATTAGACGTGTAGATTTGCATGTGTAGAAAATGACTGCCAATATACTTACTCCTTACTTTGTTCAGAATCCACATACAATTTTTAAATGGTTATCGTACTTGGTGGAAGTATCCCTTTTTCCATTTCTGTGATAAAAGAAACGGGTATGTTAGTCTTTGCATTTTTTGAAAATTTACTACATTGCTTAATAGACAGTTTACCTTTTTTTTTTACCCTCATATTTAGTTTACAAACCAGTGTACTGTGCATTGCGCTCAGTTTCTGTGTTTTCTTTTCTAATCCTTGGGTCTGTGGAAAAAAAATCCTTGTCGGTTAAAAAAAAAACCTTCATTTGCTATGGTACTAACTACTGCCTTGTTTCCTTTGAGTGTTTCCTTCATCTTTCTGATTAATCTTATGTTTGTTGCCTTCCTGCCAATTTTTAACAGATACCTGTAGGCGTATTCTACCAGTGCATTTGTTCCCAACGATCTGTGTTATTCATTTATTTGTGTCATTCTTAAATCCTCTTGGGTAGTTGGATACCTGTTGGCGTATTCTAACTGTTTGTAGTCTTTCACATAATTTTTTTTTAATCTTGAAGTACACATTATTTCGTAAATTTTGGCTTTAAGAACATTAAATACGCATTTGTAAGATTAGCTGGCAATCTCTGCTTTAGAGTAATGGTGCTATCATTACATTCGAACCATCCAGAATTCTTTTTAATGTATGCAGTGTAGTGACCTGCATTGGTTGTAGCTCCTGCATGGTAGATTATACCTACTGTTGTAAAGGTTTTCTTTCCAAGTGACACTTGACCGTGTGAATCCAGTCAGTTTGCAGTTGTTTTTGGTGCCATCTGCATTATAACGTAGAAACATAAGTATTATGTAGGCACTATGTGATTGTATCAGTAAGGTTGAGCGATTGTCTGAATTGCAAATAGTACATAATCTGCCATGGTTTGCATTTTGTACAAGTTGCTGAAATGGAATGCTCTCACAATTTGGTATGGAAACATACACAAATCGCTCATTTGGGATTTCTTCCTGTATCACTTTGCTACAGAGAGTGCATGTATGTTTCCACATGTACGAAATCTGGAAGATTTCATTTACAGGTATGCTTTTGTTTTCCAATACTAATAGTATGTACATTAGAAATTCTTGTGGATCTTCTTGTGAGTTCATAGTGAATCTCACCATTCCAGCACAGTCGTCCAATTGTTGCCTTACTCCATAAACACTGTATGTGTTGTCAGGATTGCTTGTTGCATTTCTATGCAGCACTAACATTTGCAAACACAGTTGGTCTGTACTGTGCAGGTAAATAGTGTTAACAATTGGTGGCAATTGAAATAGAATATTCATTGCTACATTTGCATAGCAACTTACCTCACTTTCATTTGCAAATTTGAATGGTCCAGCAAGTTCTGTATCTGAGTGCATTTTTCGGAATTTCTGTTGCTTCTTTGCCGGCATCCCTGTTTTACATTCCCTAATAGGTTCTTCTATGTTTGCGGTAATTGATGAAACTTAAGCTTCTTTTCTTTTCTTTCCGGAATTTGCTGTTGGATTCTGTTGCATTTCTGTTTCTTTTAGTTTTCTTTTACCATGTTTTACTTTATCTGGAACAGGGTATTGTTTCAGATGAGGGGTGTACAGTGAACGCAATCTATTGTATTCTAGAATGCAAGGAATATCAGCTTTGACTTTACTTGCATCAAAGTTCATTAGCAATAGACCGTCAAGTGTACGTAAGCGTGATAATGCTATGTAGCTCATGCCTTCCTTAAAGACTGTTTCCTATATCTATCAATGCTTTGTCTAGGGTAAGACCTTGGGATTTATGAATGGTAACTGCATATGCAAGAGTTAGAGAAAATTGCTCTCTACGTACATACATTTCTTTGAAGAGAAGGAATCGAGCAATTGAGCGCCCTATCCTTTTCACTTCTGAAACTTTATCAAATTATCACGTGGGTATGATTGAAAGCCAACTGTGCCCAGTGCTCCATTAACTAGCCCTTGCTCTACGTCAAGTTTACATTTAAGCATTACTCTACAATTTAAGGATAATTTCAATATTTTTTCCAACCCAGCTATGTTGGAGATTGAATTTTCTAAACTATTTAGTCTTGTTGTGGCTTGCTCACACATGGGTACTGTCAATTTCCAGTATTGGTTGCATTTCTTTATTTAACATTGTTTCATTGAATTTGAAACAGCTTGCAAGAGTTGGCATTAAGGCCATACAATTGACATTTTTGTGCCCTATTTGTTCCATAACATCAGTTGCACATGCATCGTTGCCATAAAGTGCATGTATGTGCCGGTTTTTCAATACAACTTGTGCTTCTTGCGATAATACACCAACTCTAATACTTTTTAAGATGTTGGCATAAGTGAGATCTGCAGATTGCCGCATGTTCTCAGTTAATTCTCTATATTGGAAATGTTGCCAAAGGTTAACATTACCTATGCTACCAACAGTTTTCCGGAAGAGTTTGAAGAGTTTAAAAATCGGTTCACCTTTCACTGGTGTCAATTGTAGAAGATCTCCAAAAATGATAATGTGTTTCCCTGCAAAGAGTTCTTCGTTGTTACTTTTAAGTACTTATTGCAATCTGAGATGAATCAAAGCCAACATTAGGTTGGACAACATGCTCACTTCATCTATTAGTGGCACTTTCATTTGTTTCAATACTCTGCGTAATTCCATTTCAGCTTCTGCAGAAAGTTTGTAGTGGTCGAATTTATTTTGATGCTCTACTGGAAGCAGTAGTAATAGATGTTAAAAGTGACACCGCCTATGTTGTAGGCAGCTAAACCTGTGGGGCCGTTACAACAGTTGACAGTTTTTTTGTTTGTCAATTGTTGAAGGAACTTGCTGATGATTTTGATTAAGGATGTTTTCCCTGATCCAGCTTCACCACTGACGTACAGCAGTATAGGTTTGTAATATTGGCAGGTACATTGTCTATTTCCGTGTTGTACAACATGTACAATTTGTTTTGTTACGTCATCAAAAATGGTGCGCTTATCGTTGTTAAGTTTTGCTTGTTGTACAGTTAAGTCTTCTGTATCTTCTTGATACTGATACATGGTGTTTTCTACTTCTGCCATAGCTACTTCAGCCTCATTTGCCATTAGTGGTTGTCCTAGTGGTTCTAGACTTCATGTTACAGAAGGTTGACTACTGTCAGGAGAGTCCTTATCTAGTTGGGCCTGAAGTTCTTCTTCCTGTTGCTGCTCATTGCTTAACATTGTTTTTTACTGCGTAAAGTTCACATCAGTGATAGCGCTTTCATTTGCTTTGAAAGCATCTTCATAGCAGTCATAGTTATCTAGTATGTGTTCCTCTTTTCTCCATGGTTTGAAAAGTTGTAACAGACATGTAATATAGTTCTTTCTGTTGAGGAATTTTTAATGACAATTTTACATGATTAATTAAGCTTCGTTTGGTAAGTTTCACTAAGCTTCCTACACAATCGGTCACTCTATATCTACGTTTGCTTTCATCGGGTTTTACATTATTTTTGTATGCATAGGTTTGGGCTATGTGGTATAGACACATGCTTTCCAGAGTGCTACTCCTGTTCGGATAGTATGTGTCCAGTAAATTGTTTTTTAGAATGTCTTGGCTGTTGGGATCATTTCTGGCAATTGTTTCTATGTCCTCATATGATTTTAGCAGTCTTTTTCTAGCTTTTGCAGGACCAAGACTGAGCCATACTATGTTGTCTGATTTTTCCATACAAAGCAGTACCGGTTAAACGATCTGCTGCTTCATAGGCGCCATATTCTCTGAGAGAGCATTTTTATGCCTAGGCTGTACAATTTCTGTGATGTTTTGTCTGATGCTAGGTCATCTCAGAGGTCTTGCAGCTCTGTTTTTTCTGCTTTTGTTAAGTAGGCTGTAACATATCGTGCAACAGCAGTTGAATTGTCTGCAATGTACTGCACATCTATGTTTGCATTCCATAAGAGGGCAATGATTGCATTGTAATCATTGATATAATTTGATTATTCCCTTCTTTATATGTAATAAGTGTTCTTAGGTGATTTACCTTTAACACTATGTCGAACTGAAGACATGAAGTTGTTTACTTCACCTGTTTCTGTAACTGGTCTAGGGAAACCAAAGTGGCATTTGGTGTAGTATTTACCTTTGTTTTTATATTTGCGGCAACAATATTTGCTATTTTTGTGTCTTTGAAATTGTAAAATCTGCCCATGCAGCTCACTACGTGTCTGTTGAGAAAGGATTTCACAAGTGACATATTTTTGGATATTCTGCAAAACAGTGCTGTCACTGTCGTGACCAAATTTCGGTGCACCTTTGCAGCATGTGAATATGTGGTGCTCCTCTCGCTTGATATTCTTTTCTCCAAAAGAAGTGTTGCACTTCTCCAAGGGGAGGAACAGTTTTATTGCAAGCAAAGTGTAGCATGGCAATGAAACAATGATGGAAATATCTTGACACATTAACTGGATCTAGAGAGCAAAGTTCTCCAGGTGTTAATAGATCTATGTTGTTTTTGTTGCTGTTTGCTATGCGTACGAACTCATGTAAATCTTCCCATGCATATTCGGCACAACTTAGTCGAAACCAAGTCGGTGATCCAAGGTTTTTGATCATACAACGCACGTCTCCGTGCCGTCGGAACCAATATTCCTTTGTACCACTCCTGTTTGCAAACAAATTTGTTATACTTGATTGTAAAACCTCATCTTTTTCCTGTACTTTGTGTATTAACTGCATAGCTGACATATTTTGAAAGTGGGTACCAGATTTAAGAATGTGTGCAACTCCGTAACATAGTGTTGCTATTTCACTTTCATAGAGTAGGTGGAATATGTATTCCCAGATTTAGACAAAATGTGGATCTTGGGAATATATTCATAATGAACGGTATTCTGGTGCCCCAATCTGAGTGGGTCGATCATCGCATCTTCCACCTTTGCCAGTAGGAAATAGCAGTGGTAAAGCATGTGCTTCTATACTTTTTCCTATATACTCATTGGTGACCCTTTGTCGCATTTGGTAAGTTTCTAGTGCATCATCTATGCTTTCATTGGAATGCAATGGATGAATTGTGTAATGGTCCAAAAGAGTTTATACTGTAGCAGGATCCAGAAGTTCGAATTGTCCAGTTTCTCGTGGCTCATGAATTATTTCAGTTGTTTCCCTTAAGCTTTCATCAATATTTATTTCCTTGTAGTACTCATTGTCTTTTAGATATTGCAATGGTTGTCTAGCTTTGTGTAAATCCACTAATTGTTGCCACATTTTTTTGTCCTTTGTTGGTACTCCATTTACCAAGACTATTTAAGAATGCTCCATTGAACGTTCCACTCCTAGAGTGTGTACAACATTTTCCATTAGATCTAATGGCAAATAAACTACTTGCCACGAATGCCTTTCACCAATTCAGAGGAAGGTAATTTTGCTGTTTTTGGATGAAGGCGTATAATTGCTTGAAATGGGTGAACGGTTTGAATTATTATGCTCTCACACAAATTGAGCTGTTGCAGGATTTTTGGTAATGGAAACAATTCCAAATTATTTGTAATAGCATGTAAAGGAGTGTGGTTGTTGTCTAATTTTGTAGTACAGTAACTGCAACATTTTAGGCGTTCCGTTGTTCATATTTGTTTTGTGCTAAAAGGTAGAGAGCCAATTCAAACCATTTAGAATCTTCATTGTCTTCTATTTTGTATGCTATGTCCACATTTTTTGTGTTCCTTTTGTAAAACGTTCTGCGGCAACACACACACACATGGTTTGGTACTTCAGCCGATGACCTTTTAAATTTTACTTCTTCTTTTCTGTATGTGTGTAATAGTGGCTCTCACTTCCAAAATACTTTCTCTGAATACAGTCATTTTCTTCTTGTAAGTATTTGGGTGTACCATGCAGAAGAGTGGTATTGAAGTTGCCTAATTCTGAAGCTGGACTTTTTGCATAGTATATTTTATACACTAGATTTCTTACATTGGAATGATGTATTGAGGATATCATCGAAGGTGCTTTTGCAAATAGGCCCAGAAATGCAGGCTAATGAATGTCCTTTTAGTCCTGTGTATTTCCGCACTGGACAAATGTCCATATTTTGCAGCACTTTCATTTTACTTTTGTCTTTATCTTTTACATATTGATTGAGGAACTGACGTAAAGATTTGACTGCTTTGTTTGGAATGGTACACATTGATGTGCACGGCCATTTGTATACTGGACGGTGTGGTTCTGCTGAATCGAGAGGTAATTCTGAGTTTTCAGGGAATACATTTGTAAGCAGAGTTTCTTGTTCCATGATAGTAGTAATGATTTTCTCATACCCTCGTCCACTGCTATGGATGGCAATTGTTTGTTTGATTTTGTTTGTATGCTTCTTCATTAAAATATGGTTCTGTGGTTGTTGTGTGACTCCATTCACCACCACAAACATGTAAGAAATTATTTTAGTTCACGTTCCGTTTATTGCTGAGTTTCTTTTATAGTTTAGTACTTAGTTTTGTTAGTGCTTTCAACCTATTTAACGCTAATATAAACAACTTTCTTTTGAGAAGGTTTGCACTTTCCACGAGAGCTTGTAGGATTAACTTTCTACGGTAGGTTTTTAAGGGGTTAGGATGATTTTGGTCCTCCTCTTAGTAGATTCTGAAGGACTCTGTGACGAAACATTTTTGATCAAATACTTTTTTTACAATGCGTTCTTGTTACACTATCAGGATTATTAGGAGCATTGTTAGCTGTACTGGTAGTCGTTTTTTTGACAACACTTTTGTGTTTTGTGACACATTTTGATGGAGGAGGTAAAGTTTTGGTAGTTGAGACTTCCTTTGTTTGCTAACCAACTGCATTAGCTGGTTTGTTCCAACATTCTCTACAAACTCTACAACAGGTGGATGCTTACATTGGGCAGTTTTATTTTTATTTGCTCTACTTTTGTGTTCCTTTCTACGGAGTTGCTTTTTGGTAGGCATTCTTTGGTGTCTGTTGAAAAAAAAAGTTTTACTTTGGTCGGTTGTCCAATGCTGTGTGCATGAGTCTGATGGGGAAGCTCTTTGTCATGGTGTGTCGATGTGCATTGGATTCTTGCAATGATTTGGTAAGGCTACTTTATTGTTTGTATACTATTACAATGTGCTTCAGATGAGAGTACAAAGTGGGCTACTTGTGACGAGAACCATTATTAATAAACAAAATGCCATAAACTTGCAACAGCAACTTCTTTTCTAAATCTAACCTTCTAAGGATTACGTATGTTATTTGAGTTCCAAACACACAGGGATTTGTGAGCCATTCTGCCTGTTATTCTTTGTTCAATAATGGATATTTGTAGGTGGAATGGTTTAGAAATCAATGTTTGCTTTGGCACCCAAAATAAACAACCCACGCAGCCTCTTTGAGGAGTAGTTGCAACATAAAGGTAGTACTGTACTTACTTTTTTTGGCAAAATAACCAGGTTTCTTCGGATATGTCGTCTGCAGTGTATATGCTGTTGATTCTCAGGAGAGTAGTCTTCACTGCGGTGCAAAAAAACTAAATCAATGACTTTGTGTGTTTACAGCAGTGATGATACTGCACACATTAATTGGGCTTCTTTCATCACAGCATTCTACTTTCATATTTCAACCCAGTGCATGTGTGCATTTCACTTCACTATGTGCAGTTTTTGCATGGTATTTGCAATATTGTACTTGAAAGTCCTTCAAAATTGCTATAAATTCAGTTTATGGAAATGCCTTGTTTTTTACACGGTGTACTATGTATAGGAGAGAGGTTTGTAAGCTATAGGGCACAGTAGTAGATGGGGGAAAAATGTTCTACTTGCAAATTAAAAGCACAATGCCGAGAAATTGGGAGACCCTCAGAGGGAGATGTCACCACAGCAATCGGGAGCGCTTACTTTTCTCATACGATTACATTGCAAGTAGCATCACTGTAGCCCGTACACAACTCCGACATTTTCACATACAAAATTGAGTTCCGCCCTAAGTAGGCATGCTTGCAACGGATGTATAGGTTATGCGGAAGACAGTAAGCAGTCGTGCGATAATTCCATGATAAATCTGACATCTTGCACTTAAAAGGGGGAGAGTTGGTATGTATTGCCTATGCACATTTAGTGGCATTCATTTGTCTTAATGATTACAATATACATTCCTATATTCTATACTCATGCATGTGCGCAAGCATGGAGCTGTACGTAGAAATTTGCAATACTTGCACAGTAGCTTGTGAAGTAGGTGCTTTGCAATGATATGCGACTTCCATTCAGAATCATCAACAGTAATTTTGAAGTGCGCAATGTTGATGACGGAGTTAGAATTAGCGATGTTCAATGTGATAGGTGGATGGTTGTGTGACTGCTCAGTTGTGTCAAATGAGGGACTCGCCTTGCTACCGCTGTGGAAAGGGGGAAGGACTGGGTAAGAGTTACGTGCCGCATGTAGGGAACGCTTGTCCGCAGGTAGGACGTGTCGCATACAGGTTTCTACAGCAAATCCTGCATGGAAAGGGGACTGTAGGCATCAGCCAATCAGATGTTCACATTACTCTTTTGTGTCGAAAGACGGTGCGTACACTGAAAATGGCAGAGGTGGAGAGGGTCAGAGTTTTGGTTCTTGGAGACATGTTTGTGCATGGCTTACAACACTATGCCGAGAGTAGGCATGTGGCACACCATTTCGATGTGAGAGGAGTGGAGGTGGTGTGAAGCGCTGACACTGATGCCAATGCTGCGGCAATTCTGCAAGTTTGCAGAGACATGCGTACAATGACCACTCATGTGGTAATTTTGCACTACAGTGCTTCCCATTTACATGAGTTCACATACTTTGTTGGCAGATTTGGCACAGTTGGTTGAAGCACTCATGACCATCTTCCCAACAACTAAAGTAATTTTTTATGCTTTACTCCCTAGAGTAAAATGGGACAACAATTCTGTTTTCTGTCCAGATCAAAGTATTGGGAGGTGTATCATCAATCGCGCCATGCGTGCATTCATGTTAAGAGCTGGTATGTTTTTCTGCAGCCACGATAACATTGCTTCAAGCAATGTGAATTATTTTGAAGCAGATGGTGTTGCGCTATCTTCTTTGAGAAATGCAATGTTCTTTTTGGAACGTAAGGCTTGCTTTAGCGAAGGTTCTGTAATGGTTGTAGGAGTAAAGCAAGGACAAAAAATACAAAAAAAATAAATAAAATAACAGATGTCTGTACGGTACCTGGCCAAAAATAAAAAAATAAAAAACGGCTCTTTTCAGAGCCCACCTTAAAGGGGAAAAACACTTTAATGTACCGTCGTCATGCTCTGATCCTACACATGTCAGTGAGCATGGCGCTACTTTGCAGGGGTGGAGACGCGTGCAAATGAGAATGAGCGGAGCTAGGGATTGGTCCATAAAGTTCAGTAGGTGGGTTCTGAACGGCGCACTTTAGTAAGACCGTCTTCTCGCTGACAGGAGACCACACAGCCACGGCTTTCCATGCTCCAAAACAGATTATCTGGATTTTGGGAGACTCATGGATACATTGGTTGAAGGTACATGCAGAAAGCTGCAGTTTATCTGCAGATCTCGGATTTCCTCATGTGGAAGTGCACTGCCATGGCGTGCGTTGCATGAGGTAGCTGGACTTGGTACCTCTCTGTGTTACTTTACTGACAGACCGTCCTCCAGATATACTTATCATTCATTGCGGAGGAAACAGTTTAGGCCATGTCTCTGGAATTTCTTTGCAATTTGCAATGAAGGAAGGACTTGCAAAGCTCCGGATATGTTTCCAAATTGTCACTACACTCTCTCACTACAACTACTGTACAAAAACATTCCAAACACGCACACACTTCACTCCAAAGAAATAGCGGGGAAGCGAACACTGACACAAATATGGAGGAATTAGGATTCAACACGGGCTGGTTATGAGGAGAAGATTTGTGAGGGGAAGAAGGGATGGATATTTCGTCAAAAAGTCTATTTTCCTCTTGAAGGTTTGGGGAAGGTTCACTACGGAATGGAGAAGCGGGGCAGGTACAGGTGGTGCAATGGTAACTAACTTTTCCTCTCACACAGTCCTCCACAAACTCCCGTAAACTTTTAAAATTAAACATGTGATGTCGTCAGTGATGTCATCAATGACATTTGAGATGACATCTTTCATGGTCTGGGTGTTAGTTTTAGCAGTGTACAGGGCCGGTGGCAGATTTGGAGGCTTAGGTTACCATAACTGTCGAATTTCAGGGGTTCTTCGGTTTTAATTTGAACCATAAAGGGGAGGTTGAAATTATTTTTTTAGCGAACTACACAGGATTTTGGTAGGGCAACTTAACCATAACGTCCCATCAACAAAGTTTTTTTTGTAGTGAATATATATCTATATATATTTATATTCTGCACTAGCCTGGCCCTATTCTGTTTGCTGCCCTACTGTACTAGCCTGACCCTATGCTGTGTGCTACCATCTTGAACTAGTCAATTCCTATACCCTACACCTGCCGTTTACAGGCAATCTCCCAAACCAACATTGATATGACATCACCCATGCTCAATCTGCCCACTTGCTCCCTAGCCATCCTTACCACACTTACTGTCTTATCTACAATGGCAGCTCTCCACTATAGACTCCCAACAGTATGGGAACTGTCTAGCAAGATGTATTCCCAGCCTCTGACCCAGTCATTAGAGCCCATCTCCCAGATCTATCAGAGTCAGGTCTGCTCCACTATTCTAAGAAACCTTAGACTAGGATCTAGACTACCTAAGCCACCACAAGCCCATCTCTCTCATGGTCACTCCAAGACGGAACCTACACGAGTACCGTACAACTCCTCTAAAAGTAAACTTATCCGTACTCAGAAACCCTGCACTAAATCTCCTGAAACTTTGATCAACATTGACTACACTAGTGTTACCATGAAAGGAACACATAACCTTAAGGGAGGCTCATCAACGTTAGATCCATGATATCCCGTGCCTCTAAAATTGCAGATATCATCTGCAACCAGCTCTATTTCCTAGCAGTGACTGAAACATGGTTACACAAAGCGGTTTGTCCAACCCTAATGCTCGCCATACCTCCTAACTTCACCAACTTCAGAAAGGACAGAGAAACTTCCAAAGGAGGCGGCATAGCTTTCATCTGTAGAACCGACCTCACTATCAAAGAAATAGATCATATGACTATGCCTTCAGCAGAATTACTCTCCCTCAAACTAGGAATCTCCGCCTCACGCATTATTACTGTGCACCTTGTCTACAGCCCTCCGGGCCCACTAGGTACTTTTGAAGAAGACATAACCACCCTTCTCAACACCAATGCTAAACAGAGGACACAAATCATCCTACTTGGTGATTTCAACCTAGGCTACAATTACCTTAAAGACTCGAATGCCTCTAACCTAGCCAACACAATATTGGAAGCAGGCCTCACCATCCGAAACAACGGCCCCACACATGTCAAAGGCCGTACACTGGACTGGGTGGCAGATATCAACTGCGCCTCCACCATAACGGCTATTGAACCATGCATATGGACTGATCATCATCTGATCTCGCTGACCAGATCAGACTTACCTCAATCTAAGACAACCAAGCTACCGGCACCTCCAGCCCTCACACGCTGTAAAAAAAACATAACAGTAACGAATTTCCTCCCTCTGATTCAGCCCTTCACCAATCATTCCAATCTCATAACCAACCCTAATGATCTGGCTGACCTGTACAACAACACTATCAACTCAGCTATAGACGTCATTGCGCCTCTGAAACTAAGTAAATCTAAACCTCTTGCCCATCTTAACACTTGGTTCACCCCAAGCCTAAAATCCTTGCGCAAAGAAAAAAAGACAAGCAGAAGCCTGTTGGAAAAAGAAAAACCTTCCCCTAATAACAAAAATCTCCTCACTACCCTCACCAATAATTATAAGAAACAAATCATTCAGGCAAAAAAAAGAGACCTTTAATGACAGAATTTAAAAATCAAATTCTAACACTAAGGAAATCTTCACCATCCTCAGAAAATTAGAATCCCCTATCACACCCATAGACTCCTTTACCAAAGATACAATCTGGTGCACCAGCATTCAAAATGCCTTATGCAATAAAATCACCATGTTACAAGACAGAATATCTGCCAAAAGATCCTCCCTCCACAACATCTCGCTCCCCACTCAAGATTCCATCCTAAACGAACTTGCCGTCAACCAAACTAAACCACACAGCCAAGTTAACGTTAGAGCTATCTCCATTGTAGAAGCTAAGAATATAATTACATCTCTTAAACCCTCTTGTTGTCTTGGCGACACCTGTCCAGCCCCTATTATCAAAGAAGCTGAACAAGAACTAGCCCCTTTCATCACCTCCTTTATCAACTCATCCTTCAAATCATGCTCTGTACCCACCAACCTTAAAGATGCCTAGATACTACCCCTCCTAAAAAAAGCCAACCTAGACCCTAATGTCCCAACGAACTACAGACCCATAACGACCTTTCCATTCTTCCTTAAAATCTTAAATAAAGCTGCCTATCTACAGGTCCAATCCTACCTGGAGATTAATAACCTACTGGGCACTAGACAATCTGGATTCAGACCGAAACACGGAACAGAGACGGCCCTCCTTGATCTCAAAAACCAACTAGATGAGCGGAAAGACAAAGGAGACGCCTCCATTCTTCTATTCCTAGATCTATCAGCCGCATTTGACTTGGTAGATCACAAAGTACTTTGTAACATCTTAAATCGGCTGCCAACTTCTCCACCAAGGCCACAGCATGGATAAATTCCTTCCTGTATAATAGAACTATAAGTCTTCTCGCCCATTTGAGCCGCTGCCCCAGTTCCCATCACCTGTGGTGTTCCTCAGGGGTCATGTGTCTCCCCTACATTGTATAATATTTTTACAAAGCCCCTCTTTGACATCTTGGACAAATTGGGTGTCTCATATACTACACCCATATCCTCATCCCAATCCAAGGAGACTACAACAAAGACACTATCCTCATAAACTAAATCTACCAAATATTCAAACTTGGATGGCCACACACGGTCTATGTCTTAACGACGACAATACAGCGCTTTTAATCATTGGATCCACCGGCAAACTAAACAAACTTTCCCATCTGTACAAATCCTTCACTATTGATATCAAAATCAATGTAGCCAAGGAAGTCAAAACCTTAGGATTCTACTTCGATTCAGCTCTCAACAAGCAGGTTAATGCCACAGCCTCAGCAACCAGCTACACTTGCAAGCTAATTCATGCATGTAAACCATTTCTGTCTATGGACAGTTGCTTCACCATCGCACGAGCCCTTATCCTATCGAATTTAGACTATTGTAACACACTTTATCTAGGCACCAGCAAACACAACACCCATAAACTCCAAACCTTGCAAAACAACGCCCTACAGCACTAGGCATTCCCAAAGGACAACACATATCTGACCAAAGAAGAACTGCTAACTGGCTGGCCATCAATGACCGAATCAAATTTAAAACTCTGAACATTACACACAACTGTCTTAATAACAAAGCACTTGCATACCTCACTGAGAAATTCACTAGTTACACATCCAAACGTCCCATTAGAAAGGCCCAAACCAACAGTATCAGAATACCAAACTTCAATCTGAAAAGAACTGGTGGTTCAAGCTTCCCAGTATTGGCTGCATATCTATGGAACTCTATTCCGTATCCACTAAGAGCCACTCCCTCCTTTCACATGTTCAAAACCAATGTTAAACTCTGGCTGCACACCGACTGCTGACACCTCTCCTTTGAATGACCGGTCTCTACTGACCTAGACACCTCTCTCCTCTCCCTATGCCTTTTCTAATCCTTTCTATGCCACTGATAACTGTAAATATATCCTAATATCATGTATGTAATTGTAAGATATGCTTGCAACTGTAACATAAGAAATGTAAGATATTTATGGAACTGTAACCTAAGATTTTTCACAAGCGCCCAGTTGCCTAACGGCCCGGTGTGCTCTACAAATCAATAAAAAATACAACAATATATATATCTCCACCCTTTCCTTCTCCGCCCACAACTCTGAGGTCTCTAAAGATTCAAACTTCCTACTGCACCTCCTCAGAGGTACTCTGCCTGTCCTCTCCTTCCCCTAGAAGCTCATGGTATCCCAAGCTCTAGTTCTCTCTAGGTTGGACTATAACAGCCTCTTTCTAAATCTACCTGCCTCTACTCTTCGCCCTCTGCAACTAATCCAGAACAGGACTGCGAGAATTGTCCTTGGCCTCAAGCCCTGGGATCGTATCTCTCCAGCGCTGAAATCTCTCTGTTGTCTCCCAGTGGATGCAAGGATTAAATTCAAAACCCTCTGCATTGTCCACAAGGCTTTCTGGGGCCTGGGTCCAAAATACCTTCAGCTATACCTCCGCAAATACCTCCCCTCTCGAGCTCTTCGCTCCTCTACCTCTAAATCCCTCAGGGTCAGTCGTTTTTCAAAGAAACGAGCTGGGGCCTCCCTCTGGAACAGCCTCCCTGCCACTCTAAAACTTGAGGAGAACCATCTCCGGTTCCGGAAACACCTCAAGACCTTCCTCTTTTCTTCTGCCTTCGCTCCCCCCTCCCCTGCTGATCGGTTCTCTCTTGGCACTGTGCACCTGGCCACCCTCTGTCCTCCGGGCCCAGGTACCTGCTCACCATGCCACCCTCCGGCACTGACTTTGGGCCACCCCTTGCACTGGGGTCTGTATCTGTACCCATACAGCCCCCCCTTTCTCTTCCTGCATATATCAGACCTACCCTGTCTGCTGCCTTAAACCTAGCACTTGCAAATTGCTGGCTGCACTACCACTGTGTCACGAACTTCAGATCACGCCCCTTTTGGACCTCCTAGTCCTTGACTCAGCGGGGCTTACATTCCGTACTACTTCTAACATGGCCGTCCAGAGCTGAAGCCCTTGCTTGCTCCATGCGCTGAACGCGGCGTGATCTATTTATAGACCACGCCTTCCGCGGCTCCGTGCATCTCAATGCTATTGCAGAGTAGCCTCAGACGTATGTTCGTAGCTCGCGGTTTTGTTTCCTTTGTCCCAGTGCTATTACCCGCTCCTGACCCTTTTCCCCTTCCTGATTCCGAGCATTACTAGCCTTTCCCAGACTCCCGGATTCCTGGACTCCGCGCTCCCGGAACTAAATGCAACTTGGAACGAGGCGAGACTCGAGCAGCGCTGTTCAAGACCAGGAGCGTTCGCAAGAAGGCAGCGATGGAAGACACCAGCAAACACCAGACCCAGGTGAGAAGGGGGGAACTCCTTGACAGTTTGAGACGCCACCCGATCGAACCTAAAAACGAGATGAAAGCCGCCGTGCAGGACTTAATGAGACGCATGCAAGCATTATCAACCGAGGTTCAAAATCTTAAGGCGGAAAACGCCGCGCTCAAACAATTGATCTTATCCCGGGATTCTGCTACAAAGGAGGGTGCCCTGTTGGGCGGTATTGTTGACAAGTATGATGGTTCGGCAAAAACACTTCGCGGATTCCTGGATTCATGCCTGGTCCACTTTACCTTTAAGCCCTATTATTTCTCAACTCCTAGGGCTAAGGTGGGTTTCATCATATCCCACCTTTCCGGCAACGCCTTAACTTGGGCAACACCGCTTGTAAACTCCGGCGATGCCCTCCTAGACGACTATGATGGGTTCATACAGGCCCTAAAAGGCATGTTTGACCGTCCAGAGCAGGTCTATACTGCCCAAGAATGCTTGCTGGACTTTCAACAGGGCTCCCAAGATATGCTCACTTATGTGACCAGATTTAAACAATTGGCTAAGGAAGCAGACTGGTCCTCTGGGGCAAATTTTACCCTGTGCAGGAGAGGCCTGAATGATGAGATCAAGGATGAACTGGCCAGGGTGGCCAGACCAAATTCATTCCAAGCACTAATGGACCTGGCCTTGCAAATAGACTTTCGCATCCAGGAAAGGAAGGCTGAAAGGAAGAAATCCAAGGGAAACCCACCCAAGACGTCCTTTGAGAGCACAGCCAGAATGGACGCAAACCCAAGTCCAGCCCCAGAACCTGAACCCATGCAAATTGGAGCCTTTCGTGGACCCATATCACCTCAAGAAAGATTGAGAAGGATCCATACGGGTTTGTGTATGTATTGTGCTTCAGACAAACATTTGGTCAGGGAATGTCCTCTAGCACCTCCTCGGCGTTCGGGAAACGCCAGCTCCCGATCTTAAATGGAGCAGAGATTCGGGAGAGAGCTGTTTGCTCCACATCAATTCCATCCTTGAACTCTCCTGGACAAAACAGTTTGGTGATACTACAGGCCTTCCTGTCGCCTTCCAAAGACAAGACCTATCCCATTCTGGCCTTGGTGGACTGCGGAGCTATGGGAATTTTCATTGATCAAGACTGGGTTGTTAGTCATCATATTCCGTACGAGACACAAAACACCATGCAGCCGGTGGAAGCAATTGAAGGAGGACCCCTCTCTTCAGGACCCATAAGCCTGCAGACTAAAGAGATCCACCTTTCCATAAACCATCATCAAGAGCCGATTACATTCGACATCATTAAGTCAGCCCATTACCCCATGGTTTTGGGAATGCCCTGGTTACAAAAGCACAATCCGTATATCACTTGGACAGCAGGATCATTATTCCTGGGCTCAGAGTTCTGTATTTCCCATTGTCTATCCCTGGACCCCTCCTCGGTAACTTCTAAAGAACCACCAAGAAACACCACTCATGGTTTCCAATATCATACAAGTTTCAGAGGCCTATCAGGGATATGCTGATGTATTTTCTACTGCCATAGTCCAAGCCTTATCCCCTCACAGGCACGAAGACTGTGCCATAGATACGGATCCCTCAGCTGTAATTCCCTTCAGCAGAATGTTCATTCTTTCCGAACCCGAGAAAAAGGCCCTTCGGGAATACCTAGACACTAATCTTGAAAACGGCACCATAAAACCCTTGCAATCTCCAGCGGGTGCTTCGTTGTTCTTCGTTCCCAAGAAGGATACCAAGGAACTCAGACCTTGCCTCGACTATAGAGGCTTAAATTAAAGCACCCTCAAGGATCGGTACCCACTGCCCCTGATCTCGGATATCCTGGAAGCTGTGAGAGGAGCCGTAATATTCACCAAATTGGATCTCGGGGGTGCCTACCATTTGATCCGTATCCGGGAAGGAGACGAGTGGAAGACCGCCTTTAGAACACCCTTTGGCCACTACGAGTACCTGGTTATGCCCTTTGGAATAGCCAATGCCCCAGCAGTATTCCAACGTTTTATGGATAGGATGTTCTCTGATATGTTGTTTCTCTTAGTCATTGTCTATCTGGGCGATATATTGATTTTTTCCAAGGACCCTCTGAAGCATGAAGACTCTTTTGGACCTCCTGGTCCTTGTCTCAACGGGGCTTACATTCCGTACTACTTCCAACATGGCCGTCCAGAGCTGAAGCCCTTGCTCGCTCCATGCGCTGAATGCGGCGTGATCTATATATAGACCACGCCTTCCGCGGCTCCGTGCGTCTCAATGCTATTGCAGAGTAGCCTCAGACGTCTGTTCGTAGCTCGCGGTATTGTTTCCTTTGTCCCAGTGCTATTACCCGCTCCTGACCCTTTCCCCCCTTCCTGATTTCCGAGCATTACTAGCCTTTCCCAGACTCCCGGATACCTGGACTCCGTGCTCCCGGAACTAAACGCAACCTGGAACCAGACGAGACTCTAGCAGCGCTGTTCAAGACCAGGAGCGCTGGCAAGAAGGCAGCGATCAAAGACATCGGCAAACACCAGACCCAGGTGAGAAGGGGGGAACTCCTTGACACACTGTTGACTTTATTTCACCGGCTTAGTAAGATTGCTGTTTTGTTCTCCCCTGTTCCCCTCCCTTGCCTTGTCGCGCTCTGAAACACTGCGTGTACGAGCGCAATAGAAATAAAATATCAATATGCCCTGTAATTGTATTTCTGGTGCTTGTATCTGCGTAGATCCACATGTTCTGCGCATAGTCCGACATCTAGTGGATGTCGCCGAGTTTTACAAGATTTATTTTCAAAACTCAAAAATGGTCGGTGACCGGGCGTGTTAGTAATGCTATCCCTAGTGTGACATGTACTGTACCCATGGTCCTTCACGCATTCAAGGTCCCTCAGATTGTTTGTTTCTGACATGAGGTTGCATGAAGAGTAGCGCAAGTACAGATATGATACGTGATATGGCATTTATAATGCGCCTATACACAAGTGTTTCAAGGCGCGATGAGGCAAGGGAGGGGGAACAGAGGAAAGACAGATGATGATCTTACTAGGCCAGGTGACATTGAGATCGTGCAAGTGCAGGGGAGGGGGAAGGGGAAACATTCAGGGGGGAAACGGGAGGGGGCAGCGCAGTGCATAGGATAAACAGTTAAATAAATAAGTGCAGCCAGTTGGTGGCAAGTGCAAGGGTAAGTGCAGACATCAGGTGTCAAGTGCCTGTAGGGGACTGTAATGATACAGAAACAGTCCCTCAGTGCAAGGGTTGCCAGGGGAGCAGTGCAGGTGTGCAACTGGCGGGGATGGGACCTGGTCCCGAGATCAGAGGGTAGCCAGGTAACCAGTGCAGTTTCAGCCAGGAGATTAGCAGGGGAAAGGAGAGAAAGCAGAAGCAAAGAGGACGGTCTTGAGGTGCTTCCGGAACCGGAGATGGTTCTCCTCAAGCTTGTCCGTGACAAGCAAGTCAGTTTCTGACACTGTTTCTAAAGCCAAAAAGTCCTTGCACGCCAACGACCAAACGTCGAAAGACGCGTCAATGGCCCCCTCGCATGCTGACCACCGACCGTTGAAGGACGTGTCGAAGGCCGCTTCCAAGACTGCACCAAGCTCGAAAATGAGCGAGCTTATTAAAAACATATCCCAGATACACTGTTAAAAAGCTGGATGTCAAAAAAACCACAAGACTTCTATGACACAGTGAGAGGGCACTATTTCAGGGACTATGACAGGCAAACTTTGGAAAAGGACGATACACCTGAGAAGCAATAGCAGGATTCCTTCTGTTTGCATTTATCTCTCCAGACTTTCCATTGGGAACACTAAGGAATTACTTCCCAATCATAGTAGCACAATATAATGTTGACCGTATTTATTTGTTCTTGAATTTGTGATAGGACAGGCAGATACACTCCTGTCCGATTTTTTTGCTGCTACTGCTCACTATATGTTTCCCTTCCGTAATTTCAGCCCATCATTCTTTCCCTTCTCTTTTCTGCATCTCTGTCTATTTCTTGACACCACCGCTTTGATTCAAATGCTTTTTTTCTGTGATTAGATAAAAGGAAAAGTTTAGGTGTGTGCCACATTATAACAAATTGCTTTATGTGATTTGAGATTTATGTTGTTTTTCTCCTTTTGTTCCTTGTTGACTGTTCCTTCATTATTTAACATATATTAAAAATATTTTTGTATGATACTTGCCTCTTTTTGCTACTTTACCTGTTTTGTCAAGAGGATTAGATTCAAACAAGATATCGTAGCATTCATTGCTTTAACATTTAACACAGCGACACCCCTTTTTTTCATGATTTTAGGCAGGGAGGCTGTACCAGAGTGAAGCCCCAGCAGAAGAAAGAGATCTACCACCAACTTGTTGCTTGGAGAAGCGACTGACCCGGAGGGAGTTAGAGGCGGATGAGCGTAGAGCTCGAGAAGGAAGATATGTAGGAAGAGAGAGTTGAAGGTATTGAGGCCACAGGCCCCAAAGGGTTTTGAATGTAATCCTTGCTGCCACTCGGAGCCAGTGCAGAGATTTCAGTCCCAGTCCTGGAGAGATCTGATCCCTGGGCTTGAGGCCAAGGACAAGTCTTGCAGTCCTGTTTTGGATATGTTGTAGAGGGCGGAGAGTAGAGGCAGGCACATTTAGGAAGAGGCTGTTGCAGTAGTCCAGCCCAGAGAAAACCCAAGCTCTTGAGACGGGGAGCTTCTGGGGGAAGGAGCGGAAAGGAAGAATACCTCTGAGGAGGTGCAGATGGTACTGTGACTTCTTAGAGACGTCAGATCTGAGGAGAGAAGGAGAGTGTGGAGTCAAAGATGACCCCAAGGTTTTTAGCCTCATAGATGGGAGAAGGAAGAGGGCCAAGAGAGGCTGGCCAGAGAGCAATAGGAAAGGACAATCTCTGTTGTACTGGTATTAAGGAAGAGATCACACGGCACACCACTCCTGGGTAGCAGACAGGCTGAGATGAGAGAAGAAGGGGAGGCAGAAGGGAGCTTGAAAATTAGTTGTCATCTGCATAGCACTGAAAGTTGGGGCAGAGAGCGGCAATGCAGTGGGTGATAAAACAGAGACAGTGATAACCCAGAAAACATCTATGTACCTTCTACTCCACAAGGGGAGGAAGGGTGGGTGCATGTGAATCTAAGCAGATACAAGCACCTGAAATACGATTACAGTGAGTAATGTATCCCTTGTGGAGCTTGTGGATCTGCTTAAATCACATGCTCTGCATAGATTAGCAAGCAGTATCTGGAGAAGGAGACGGAAATGTTAGAATGTACAGTGGCAAAAACATATCTTAGGACCGCTTGTCCCAACTGTGAATCTGCTTTAGAGTGTGTGCCAATGCAAAAATGCTGTGTTAACGCATGGATGGAACTCCATGCAGATGGCGTCTAGAGGGACATTTGCATTGAAAGCTCAGGTACCTCCTGTACCTCCTGGTAGAGTGTGCCCTGGGAGTGAAAGGTAAGACCTTCTTGGATAGTGAATAGCAGAGCTGTATGCACTTTTCTGGAGACAGCGTTCTTTGTTACGTGATCGCCCTCTCTACCAGGCGCTATGGAAAGTTTGTTTACCTTAGAGATTTTGTTTTGTTCGCATAGTACAAGTCCGCCCTCCGTACATCAAGTGTATGAAGGCTTCTTTCTGCTGAGATTGATGGGTTTTGAAATAAGGTAGGTAGTTCTATGGATTGATGTACATGGAACTTTGAAATTAACTTAAGTGAGAACCTAGGATGTGTTTGAAGGACAACCTTGTCTTTGTGTATAATGAAAAAGGTGTCTTGTACGGACAAAGCCTGTAGCTCACTGACTCGTTTTATGGAGGTGATAGCTACTAGGAATGCAGTCTTGTAAATAAGATGTTTTAGGCTGGCCTTGTGCATAGGCTCAAAGGGTGGACCCATGAGCTTGGAGAGCACAACAATTAGATCCCAACCCGGAGGATGGTTGTAAATTGGGGGGTATAGCCTTTTTACCCCTTCCATGAATGCCTTAATGACAAGGACTTTCCACTAGGACACCTTGTTCTGTGAAGTGGACCAAGCTGAGGGAGCCGCCAGATGCACTTTTATGGAATTAAATAATAGGTTGGAGTCTAGTAAGTAAAGCATGCAGTGTAGAATGTTAGTTGGAGAATATTCTATTTTGTTTAGTGAATGTGATGTGCACCTTATCCCTAATCTCTTCCACTTATTAAAATAGCAGTGCCTGGTGTTGGGGTTTTGTGTCTGTTTAAGGATACCCATACACCTTTGTGGAAGATTTAAGTGGCCAAACTCGGACTTCAGGCGTCAAGCTGCCAAGTTCATAGACTGCGGGTGGAGGGGTTCCCCTTTGTGTTGTGTCAGCATGTTGTATAGGCACAGGAGCTTGATTAGGTTTTACAGCTCCAGTTTGAGCAGATGTGGAAACCAAGGCTGTCTCGCCTACATAGGAGCAACGAGGATCAGAGTTAATTGTTCCTGGTGCATCTTGTGCACTAGCTTGCGGAGGATTGGTGTCAAGGGAAAAGCGTAAGAAAATTTCCCTGACCAGTTTATCCACAGGGCGTTCTTCTTGGACTTGGTTGGGGCATACACCATTTTTAAATTTTGCCTCGCCTGTAATAGAAAGTTCCCTTGGAAAGACTTGCACCGGGTGTGTAATCTCTGTCTCCCAAGGGATCCCGCCGAAGGACAGTGCAAGTTGTGCAAACTGTTGAGGCCCAAAACACTTGAGGACTGCAAAACAAAACGCTGAGCCTACCAAAACATGCAGGCTGAGGCCGCCATGGACGTCAATGGAACCTCCATCGACGTCTACAGTGATGCCGAGGGCGATCGGGGTCCGTCGGATACCTACGTGCAAGCCTCCGACCCCAACAGGCAGGCCGGCGGTTCTGCTACATTGATGACACGCTGCGGCACTAGCGCGACCAAGTAGCACCATATAAAATACACCTCCCATGGCTGAAAGTCAACGCTGACTGGAAAGCTGCACATGGTGTCAACGGGGAGGTCCGAAATGTCCCTGTCCTCTGGGCCATCGCATTCACGGTCACCACACAACAGGCCCCCGAAACAGACAAGCAAGTCAGTTTCTGACACTGTTTGTAAAGCCACAAAGTCCTCACACGCCAACGACCAGATGTCGAAAGACGCGTCAATGGCCCCCTCGCATGCACACCACTGACCATTGAAGGATGCGTTGAAGGCCGCTTCTAAGACTGCACCAAGATTGAAAATGAGCAAGCTCATTAAACACATCCCAGATACACTGTTAAAAAGCCGGATGTCAAAAAAACCACAAGTCTTCAAAGACACAGGAAGAGAGCACTATTTCAGGGACTATGACCCACGGAAAGGGCACCATTTCGGAGACTAAGCACCATAAGACTACCTGCACCAGAACCAACATCCAACCCCCTGCCTCTGTTCCCCCTGTAATCCCAAGTTCATCACAATGGACAGCCGAACAGATTCGATAAAGTCATGAGTTTTATGTCCTATCTGGCTAATTTCTTCAGGATGCTCCCCACAGCGGGCCAGTAACTACTCAAAGTGGGGCAACAGTACCCAGCCTTCCACCAAAAGAGCCCGCACAGACCTCACAGAAGCTTCCACCTCGCAGCAGGACATAGGACAGCATGCTTGTTACTCCATGCAAGACTCTAAGGATCCTGTAACTTACCCAGACTAACAAGTAGACATGGGTGACGTCGACCAATATTATGACGAGGATGTCTGTCATCCAGTCACCAGATCACTCAGACCCACCGGTGGCAGACTCACCAGTGGATAACCAAATATAGTATAATGATCTGCTCCTAAAGGCGGCCGAGCATTTCAAAATCAATACACGAGGCACAAGTTGACAAGGTTTTTGTTAGACTTACTAGGGGATAAGAAGTCAGCAACCCAACGTATCCCCCTACTACAATCCGTACAGAGACGCATCCAACAACTCTGCTTACTCCTAATTTAACACGGGCAGTCAAACCGCGCATTGAGAAAGTATTCTGGCCAGCCCTCTCAGACCCACTTTACATCAGGGGACAGTTAAAACCTGACTCCTTAGTGGTAACAATTACTACAAAGAGAGCAGCAACACCTCTGGCCACTATGATGCCCCTCCTGATCAGGAGAGTAGAAAGATTTACACTTTTGGAAGAAAGGTAGACTCTTTGGCAGCTTATGAGGCTAGTTTTGCTAATAACACGTTGTTATTAGCTAGTTATAACTGCCACAAGTGGGATGATATGGCCGAACAAATAGCATCAGTTCCAGAGACCCTTAAACCACAACTGTCGTTCTCCATTGGAGAGGGTAAACTAATAGCAACTGCATCCTCAAGAACAACTTGGATGAAGCGGACAATGCAGGAATAAAAATAGCAGAGGGCATGCTGATCAAACGCCACGCGTGGCTACGCCAGTCAGGCTTTAAGCCTGAAACTCAGGCTACCCTCCTTAATATGCCCATCGAACCCAACATGGTGTTTGGCAAAGTGGTGGAAGATGCTCTAAAGAGCACAAAAGAAGAATATAACACCCTAAAATCATTGGTTCAGCTCACCAATAAACCCTCTGGACAAAAGGGGAGCTATTCGCCATTTTAGAGGGTAAAACTCTCAATGAGCATCATGTTACAACCAAGGTCAAAGTCCGTCCTGAGGTTCATCACAGGGACAGTCCTCTCAACAGGGGTTTCAAAGAAGCAAAAGAAGGTCACGAGGTAGGGGTAGATCATCCTCCTCTACCAGAGGTGGCTCAACACCCCTCAAGCAATGACCACCAGCTACAGGTTCCCTCCTATGCTACTCCAGTAGGAGGCTACATGTCATACTTTATCCAACTATGGGAGGGAATCACCTCGGACAAGTGGGTACTTCCAGCCATGGTGGGTGGTTATTGCATAGAACTGATAGAGCAACCAACGAACCAACCACCCACCAAGACAAAGTAACACCTCCCAGGAAGAACAACGTATCCTGTTGGAAGAGGTGACAGAGTTGCTCTTGAAGGACGGCGTAGAAATTGTCCCTGCAAACCAGGTAAACAAGGGTATTTATTCAATGTACTTCCTTGTACCACAAAACGACCTTACGATGCGCCCTGTCTTAAACCTGCACACTCTAAATGCATCACTCTAAATGCATCACTTAACAGCCACCGAAATTCTGCATGTCACCGCTACAGGAAGTAATCCCACTGCTAAAGCGGGGGGACTACATAGCAGCCTTGGATATGTTATGACAGTTCTGCTTGGCTGGCTACTTATTACGATGTTTCCATTCAGCCTTGTCCAAGGTACAGTGTGTACTGGCAGCCATTTCCTTGCTCTCAAAAATGGCCTCGCCAAACTAGCATGTCCCAGACATTACCCAATACCATGGCCCACACCATTCCTTCTAACCACCCCACCCCTCCCCTCACCCCCGCACCCCCGTCCATGCCCATAGCCTTAGCCCAATCGCCAGGAGTTACTCGAGAGTTCATCCCTGTTGGGCAGAAACCTGTGCAGTTCCCTTAGGGGCCACTGCAAAAGATTTAGGACTACAGGTGGTTGGCAGTAAACCCAATTGGTAGCAGTCTGTACCACCCAGATTTACCTGGTAGCTGTGGCTGAGCAGTCGGACTTCTCTCAAGATGAGTTAGGCAGTATATAGAGTATACACAATAGGTACAGAGACACAGTAGCACAAGCAAACACTGACCAGAGCTTTGGTGTAAAAGTATATAATTATTTAAAGACCCACTTGTAAATTACACTAGCACAAAGAGCGGTAAATAAATTCAACACATCTACAACCCTAATTACTTGTTAGACAAGTCTTAACGAGAAACACCACTTATTTTCAGACAAAGGTGAGCGCTTAACATAAGATGGCACTCTAATAAGTTGTTAAAAAGGGAGGGGAAAAAGGCAGAGTTATGAAAGCACACAAATTTCAATACTTTTCAAAGAACCACAGTGAGGCAGGTTAGGCAAAGTCTACTGGGGAACAAGGAAGTTCAAATGCCAGGCCCACTCTTGGAGAGAGCAAGCGAAATGTGTCCAGGATCACACAGTGGGTTTATGCCCAAAGAGTCGTTGTAGAAAGTTCGCAAACGTTTGAAATCAAGTCAGGAAAAGTTAGTTAACAGGTCCCAGGCTAGCCCAGGTTAGAAAGTCGAGGATTTACTGTCACCCCGAATGATCTGTCGCAAGGGAAGCCAGGCGGGACACAGTACCTGAAAGTGGGAAGAACGCTCCAGCGGGGGCAGTTGTTCCTGGCAGCGGGTGCAAGTCGGTGTTTCGTCCAGAGGAAGAGGCGGTCTTGACGTGGAGGAAGGCTGAAGGTCGGTGCGCTGCCAGGGAAGAAACCAACCACGGAATTTCCCGGTTACAAGGTACCACCCTGTTCTTCGCGGTAGTGGTGATCCGTGGTATTCCGGTTGCCGGGGTGCTTGGCACAGGCAAGGCGGCCACGAGATGGTCCAGGAAGGTGAAAAGACGGGCAAACTGGTTATCCTCACCAGTCAAAGGAAGAAGACTCTCCGGACTGGAGATCTCCTCTGTCGTCGGGAAAAGTGGTGAGACGGTTCCGCAGAGCTCCACCGGTGGTGCCGTTGTTGCAGGTCGGCTCGGCTTCTCCCTCCTCGGATTCTTTAGGTCCTGTGGCAACTTCTGAAGTTCCAGTCCTCAAAGCCCTGCTTTTATGCAGAAAATCCCCATTCATTCAGCCTAGCTGTCAATCAAACATGCTAAGTGGTGAGCTGGGCGTCTCAACACTTGGGCCAATCACACAAGAGTGCGACTTGAGTTGGCGAGGCAACTCAGTCCAGGGTGCCTAAACCCCTCTTCTACTCCCCCTCGGTACCCAGACAGAGTGGCACCACTTTTGGAGGCTTCTGTGGAGAAGCCCGCCAAAAAGTGGAACAAAGGGCTCGGCTTGGGTTGGAGTCACAGAAGCGAACACAAACGCCATTTTGGAACCAAGTTTCGGCAAAAATTACCAACCGGTGAATTAATATTAATTTAATAAACCGGCGGTATGTTCGAGGCTATATTAAAAAGTGGTAGCCTCGAACAATGGGAAAATCCCATAGGAATATATTCACGGTTGAATATAAAAAGTAGTATCCACTGCCACCAGCCAAAACTCGGTCGGGGGGACTGGACAGTGCCCCCTCGAACAACAGACCCCGGGGCAATCGAATTTCCCCGACCAGTACGTCCACAATATGATGGTTTGTACTGGTTCTGTTCACAATTTGAGACTAGTAAAGCCAATGGTGACTTTACATGCCCTGGGAGACAGTAGTCAGTCCCAGGGTATGGAGTCTATGTTTGGGGGTCGCTATGACACCCCTGGGTTACGGCACGGAGGGTGCTGTGTAACCCACATACCAAAAACACATGAAGCCCCATGGGGTAAAGGACCCCATAGCCCATAAAACACATACAAAGTCAAAGCAACACCTCAAATCATGTCCAAGCGTGGGAGGAAAAGAGTCTCACTCTTAGCAGGAGAAAAAATAAACCCCAAAAATCCAGCAAAGCTGCTGGGGGGGACTCACTAGGTTTGGGAAATTAGCCTTTACAGAGAATTCTCGCTAACAATCCCTATGGATCATAAATCGGAGTGCCCACTCAGCCCCACTTCTAGACTCATCCCTAAATCACGCACAATATATGGGATCGAAAGGACCCTCCGACTAAGTTCTTGTACTAAACACCATTTCTGTAACATCCCCACCACTTTAACTTGCAAACCACTAACACCCACAGCCCTTCAGCATAAGAAAAAATACAAGCCACCCATCGCCCCAACCGTGGAAAGATCCCCCAATACCCCTCATCCTCAGACTCTCAAGACTGCTAGTGCAACTGAAGCCAAGTCACCCACCTCTCTAAAAGGCGCTCTCATTAACGGCCGTTCACTAGGAGCACACGCTATTGAAATCCATGACTTAATCATTTATCGAAACCTAGACCTATTAATTATCACAGAATCCTGGCTCTACCAAGCTTCTGGACCACTGCTAACTCTTGCCATCCCACCCGACTACACTATCCTCAGGACTGATAGAACTCTCACCATAGGAGGGGGTGTAGCTATCATAGCCAGAGGTAATCTACAATTAAGATCCTGTTCCATAGAAGATATTGCAGGTTACAAACCCCTATTAGGTAAACTCTCCACAAATGGCACAACTACTATCAACATTGTAGTGATGGGAGTAGTTTCTTACCTGTAACTCCATTTCTCCAGCGTTGGTATGTTTCATGGATTCACATGCTTAGAATATTCCCCGTCGTCTGACTGGGAACCCTCGGTACACATATATAGTTGTTTCCTATAGGAAAAAACTTCCGACACTTGTGTGTCCTATCCACATCTACGTCCTCTCTGGGGCCGTTCACGCATGCCCCGTAGGACGTAGCGGTATAAAAGCCCCGCCCCCGCGGGTCCCGTCAGATTTCGGCCCCTCCAAAGTAGAAAGGAGAAACTGCTTATGCACATATCTTGCACATTGCATTCCGGGGAGGTTGGTGGGCGCATGTGAATCCATGAAAGATACCAACGCTGGAGAAATGGAGTTACAGGTAAGAAACTACTCCCTTCTCCAGCATTGGATCTTTCATGGATTCACATGCTTAGAATAGATTGTATAGCAGCATCCTAAAAGAAGGTGAGAATGCAATGTAACATACACCACAAAAACACCCCAAAACCTAATATATAGGCAAGTAGGCAGCAACATATTTTCCGATATATACATATTCATAATACATACATATATATACATATATTGCTCAAAACAGACACACTAAAGAACCAGAATAGACGAGGCAAAAGACAAAAGCTTAACCGTTTTTGGCTTACCTCATTGAAACAGATGGCGCAGAACTGCCCTTCCCATCTGTACCTCATCCGCGTGCTGCCTTTCCAGGCAGTAATGGCATGTAAACGTGTGTGGGACAGACCATGCCGCCGCCTGGCAGATGTCTGTCCGAGGAATTCCTGCCCATAGAGCCGCGGAGGAGGCTGTCGATCTCGTGGAATGGGCTCTAGGGCGTCCTTGTAGGGGTCTCCCAGCCTTGGAGTGACTAAAAGTAATTGCCGAAGAGACCCAACGAGCCAGGCCTTGCTTGGAGATTGCCCTTCCTCTCGTCGACGGACCGTAGGCAATGAACAACTGTCTGGTAGTTCTGATATCTTGCGTCCTTTGCAGGTAAAATTTTAACGCCCTTTTGACGTCCAGAGTATGAAGGGGTTTTTCCGCCGCCGCCGACGGGGACGCAAAGAAAGTAGGAAGGACCAGGGTCGAGTGCTTGTGATAGACTGTCGGTACTTTCGGGATGAAAGTAGGGTTAGTTGATAAAATTACTTTGTCCTTAAAAAATCTCATATATGGAGGATCTATGACCAATGCCTGTAATTCCGACATTCTTCTAGCCGATGTAATGGCAATTAGGAAAGCCAGTTTCCAAGATAGGAACTGCATGGATGAAGAGGACATTGGCTCAAATGGAGGCTTCATTAAGGCAGCCAACACCACATTTAAACTCCACGACGGTGGGAACCGTTTCGTAGGGGGGAAAGTTCTAAAGAGACCCCTCATGAAATGTTTCACCAGTCTGTCACTGAATAATGGTGAAGACTGTCTCCTCCTCGTAAACCTTGAAATGGCCGCCAAGTGCACTTTGATGGACGATGACAGCCCACTCTCAGCTAGGTGAAGAAGATACGGAAGAATTTGTTCAGGGGTTACTTCTAAAGGCTGAATTTCGTGCTGTGTCTGACACCACGTACAGAACCTTCGCCATTTGCATATGTATGATTTGTTAGTCGAAGGGGCCCTAGCCGCCTGCAGAATTCTCCGGCAATCCGACAAGACTTTCAAGCTGCCAAACTCTGAAAAGTCAGGAGCCATGCTGTTAAGTTGAGGCTGTCCGGATTGTGGTGCCACACCGTTCCCTTGTCCCTGGACAGTAGGTTCGGCACTTTCTGGAGAGTTATAGGCTGTTCCAACGACAGATGTAGGAGGTCGGAAAACCATGGTTGTCTCGGCCAATACGATGCCACTAGAATGACCCGGCATTTGTACCTGCGAATCCCCTGGATTGTCCTCCTTATAAGGGGGAACGGAGGGAAAGCGTACAGGAATTTGTCCGTCCAAGGAAACGAGAACGCTTCCCCCAGGGATCCTTTTTGAGGCCATCTGCTCGCGAACTGTTCGCATTTCCTGTTTTCTTTTGTTGCGAAGAGGTCGATTGAGGGGGTCCCCCACCTTTCGAAGATTATTTGTAGCTGACCGGTGTCCAGCTCCCACTCTTGTATTTGAGCCATTGTCCTGCTCAGGGAATCCGCTTGCACATTCTTCACACCCGGGAGATGGTAAGCCACTAAGGATATGTTGTGTTTCAACGCCCAGTGCCAGATCTTTTGAGCTTCCGCCGAAAGGGTCCTGGATCTGGTGCCGCCTTGCTTTATCAAGTAGAACATGGCTGTTGTGTTGTCTGTCAGCACTCTTACTTTTGATCCTTTGATATGTGGAAGGAATGATTTTAAGGCCTATCTCACTGCCCTCAGTTCCAGCACGTTGATGTGTAGGTGCGATTCGGTCGAAGACCATCTGCCCTGGGTTTGATGATCGTTCATGTGTGCTCCCCAGCCCGTCAGGGAGGCGTCCGTGATGATGGTGTTCTGAAATTCCGGCTCTTGTAGAGGAACCCCTCTGTCCAGGTTGTGAAAGATTTTCCACTATTGGAGGGATCTGATGACACCCTCGTCGTCGACTGTTATCCTGTCTGACCACCGGCCCGTGGCCTGCTTCCATCTGTCCGACAGGAACTCCTGTAGAGGCCTCATGAACAATCGGCAGTTTGCTACTAGGTGGATGCATGAAGCCATGGAACCCAGGATTGCCACATATTTTCTCACGGGAAATGTGCTCTGTAGGCGAAGTTGACTCGTCAGTTGTTCGATCTTCAATATTCTGTCTAGGGATGGTTTCACTATTCCCGAATGGGTTTCGAATTGAGTTCCCAAGAACTTCAAGCTCCTTGAGGGCTTTAGAGAAGACTTTTCGAAGTTCACTGCGAACCCCAGTCGTTGCAGAAGTTGTAAGGTGGCTTGTACGCTGTCGTTGGTCGACGCTGGGGAGGATCCGCTCACGAGCCAGTCGTCTAGGTACGGGTATACATGATGCCCTCTCTTTCGCAGCCAGGCTGCCACAGGTGCCAAACATTTTGTAAACGTTCTTGGGGAGGACTTTAGACCAAATGGGAGCACTGCAAATTGGTAGTGTGTCTGACCTACCATGAACCTCAGAAACCTCCTGTGTTTTTGACACACCGGAATGTGGAAGTACGCGTCCATGAAGATCTAGTGACGCCAAAAAATCGTCCCTTTGGATGGATCTGATCACCTCCTGCAGTGTAAGCATTTTGAATTTTTGACTCTGTAGGGTCTTGTTGAGGTCTCGCAGGTCGAGAATAGGGCGCCATTTTCCGTTTGGGTCTTTACCACAAAACACTGTGAGTATACCCCTAGGCCTTTCTGCGATGCAGGGACTAATTCGATGGCGCCTTTCTGTAACATGAGTGTTACTTCCTGCCGCAAGATGTTTAGATGTGGCTGGGATAGGTGTATCGGTGGACATTTTGGAGGTTTGCATTTGAATAGTAGGGAATGTCCGTACCTCACAGTGTCCAAAACCCACTGATCTGTTGTGATGGTCTCCCATTCCTCGATGCAGCTTGACACTCTTCCTCCCAGAACGGTACGCTTCCCGTCATTGCTGGTCTTTCTGTTTGCGCGTCGACGACGAATAAGTTGGTCGTCTCTTGGAAGACTGGAAGTTTCTGCACCGGCTTGAGGTCTGAGAGGCGCGTCTATATCCTTGGGAAGGATACGCTGATCTACCAAAAGATCCATCCCTGGTTGCTGAGAATCTTGAGTTTCCAGATGCTCCTCTAAAGGGGCGAAAAGAACGAAAGGGCTTACCACTCTGGAGAGAACCCAACGAGCGTGCTGTATCGGAGTCCTCCTTCATGCCCTTCAAGGCCTCGTCCACCTTTTCTCCGAAGAGAAGATCACCTTCGAAGGGCATGTCCAAAACTTTATACTGTACTTCGGGTCTGAAGTTGGTGCACTTAAGCCAAGCCTGGCGTCTTAGAACAACTCTGTTATTTATTTGTTTAAAACCCGAATCTGCCAGGTCCACCGCTATGTTAATGGCATGATTCGATGCTTCTTCGCCTTCTCGAACCAGGGGCATCGCCGTTCTTCTATGTTCTTCCGGGAGGTGGTCCAGGATAGGTGCCAGTCTGTGCCACATCTCCCTGTCATATCTGGCCACAATCGCCAGGGAGTTAGCTGCTTTCACCGTTGAGGCCCCCACAGAAAGAACCTTCTTACCAAACACGTCTTGGCGCCTCGCCTCATTATCTGGAGGGGTAGAGCATTTATGTTGGGCCTTTGCTTTTCTCGTCGCCGCCGACGACACCACCGAGTCCGGTGTAGGTTGAGCCGAAAGACACTTCGGTGTAGAGTCTGGTACTTTAAATTTCTTTTCGATGCAGCCTTTGACAGCCGGCTCAGAAAATGGGTGACGCATGGTTTGAACACCTTCTTTCCAGACATGGTCTAAAATGGGTATAGAGAATATTGAGCGTCTACTCTTGCCCATATGGTCAAAAAGAAAACAGTCCTTTTTCTCCTCCTGTTGGACCAGGCCAAACTCCTTGCACGCTTTTTCCATCATAGAATGAAAGGAACCTATATCGTCCGGTGGTGACGGGTGAGTGGGACTCTTTGGTGTTTCCATTTCCACATCCGACACCCAGGATGGATCCCTAGATGGTGAGAGGGATATATCTGACGCTGACCCGTGGTCAGATAGGGAGTCCGAAAGCTCACCTTCCTCCTGGACTGCTGGAGTAGTTGGAACCCCGATCGATCTGGTCGGGCGGTGTGAAGGGCCGGGCTCGTCGACGGGGGGTGTCGACGGTACGGGTGGAAGCCTTTTGTCCAGCGATTTCAGCAGCGAGTGTAAGGAGGACAGTACCTCCATGGACAGGGTCGCCTGAGAGCTTGGAGGTTGGGTAAACACCTGAGAGCAGGTTGCTCCTGATGGAAACCTGGCACGTAGACCGAGGTCCTCTGGGCTCACAATTCTGAAGCCGTCGTCTTCTTTCGAGGCAATTGACGCTGCCTGTTCCTGTAGCAATGTGTCAGGCAACCCCATATCAAATACTTCTGGTCTCCAGGCCAGAACTTCCGTCGACGAGGACATCGTCGCCGAGGTCGTCGCTGGGTTGACGACGGGTGAAATCAACTGCGTCAGCGGCAGTGAGGACACCGACTGGTTCGTCGCCGTCGACGTTGGGCCTGCAGGTGGTTTAGGCGGTCCCGCCTTCACAGCGCTCTCCCTGCGTTTATCCGAATCTCTACTCGTGGCTGATCTGTGTTGATCGCCCGAGGAGGATTTAGGCCTCTCCTTTCCTTTCTTCGATGAAGTTGACGAAGATGTCTTTCTTGAAGAGTCTTTAGAAGAGTCCTTAGAAGAGTGACTTCGTGGAACGTCCTTTTCCGCAGGTCGTGGCTTCTTAGCCGGAGGTTCCGACGAAGTTGAGCGACGAGGGGCTCCTGATGTTTTCGCAGAGGCCACGCTGCGCACAGAGCCCACCTCTGACTGAGGGTACGCTCCCGCACCGTCATTTAACCAGGATACCAGCCGTCGATTTCGATCCTTCAGGGTTTTCTGGGAAAAACCTTTACATATTTCACACTGGTCTGCCGAGTGGTGAGGGTGGAGGCAATAAATACAGTCTAAATGGCCGTCCCCCTCGTAAACCTTTTTCAGTCCGCACGTGGCACACGGGCGAAATAGAGGTTTTCCCGACATTCTCATAAGATTAACAAACTCACAGGAGTTCGACAATTCGAAAATCTAGCAGTAGAGACTACGCGAGGAGATCCCACTATCTTTGGAGACGGTTGAAATCTGACGGGACCCGCGGGGGCGGGGCTTTTATACCGCTACGTCCTACGGGGCATCCGTGAACGGCCCCAGAGAGGACGTAGATGTGGATAGGACACACAAGTGTCGGAAGTTTTTTCCTATAGGAAACGACTATATATGTGTACCGAGGGTTCCCAGTCTGACGACGGGGAATATTCTAAGCATGTGAATCCATGAAAGATCCAATGCTGGAGAACTATAGAACCCCTAGCTCCAACAGCCACCCAGAAGTAGACATTCTGTTATTTCCTGCTCCACTCGTCAAACCTAACACTAAATGTATTCTCCTTGGAGACTTGAACCTAGGCTTCAATGACGACCAAGATCACAAAGCTGAAGCACTACACTCAGCACTGAAAGACATGAACTTCACTCAAATGGTGAAGGCTCCCACACACATTAAGGGCAGGACACTAGATTGGATTCTTGCACTCAATACAAGACTGACTATTGACCATATTACTCCCCTAAACTGGACGGACTAACCCTGCATAGAATTCACCCTACTGAGTGATGAACCTAGCCCTCTCAAAACTAAAATACTGGACACCTACGAAGCTAAAAACCCCTGCAAGCTCACTGTAGATAACTTGGACCCCATTCTCAACAAAACACTAGAAAACAACCTGGTAACCAGCAAGGACCCTAATACCCTTGCAGACTACTACCATAATTTCCTCACCATTACTATTGATAAAGTAGCACCACTAACTACTAGAACGCGTTGTGTTGACAAAAAGATGCATTTTTGGTTTAATTAAGAATTAGTCTCACTAAGAAGAACTAAACGAGCCCTTGAACATGCCCACAATAAACATCCCACTCCTGACTCGGCTAATGCATTCAAGGATGCCAACAAAACCTATAAAACAGCTATCATCACCCACAAAGCAAATGCCTATAACACTTGCATCAGTAATGCCACATCAGATTACAAAGAACTCTGGTCTATCCTCAGAGAATTAGAAAGCTGCACCCCAGCTACGACCCTGCCAACTCCAGTAAAAAATGGTGCACTACCATTCAAGATGCCTTAGCCGCCAAAATCTCGCTGCTACAAAACAAAATAACCACTTAAAGAATTGCCTTAGATGACAAAATTGCGCTAACTACCAACCCTAACATCACCCTCAACGAAATCCCTTACTAGATTTCACTTTACCCCAGTAACCCAAGAACTAGGACTAGATGCCATCTCTAAGCTTAAAGCATCCAATTGCAAAGGAGATAATGTCCCTGCCAAACTAGTCAAAGCATGTGCCTCCACATCACCAATTTCGTCAACACTTCATTCAACACGAACACTGTCCCAGCCAGCATCAAAGAAGCCTGAGTCACCCCACTTCTAAAGAAAAAAAAAAAACTAGACTGGGCCCCACAGTGCCTAAAAACTATTGCCCCATAACAACGGTCCCATTCCTACTTAAAATTATTGACAAAATCACATATACACAAATCCAAGCCCACCTTGAACAAAACCAGCTCCTTGTAACCAGACAATCCGGCTTCAGACCTAACCATAGCACGGAAACAGCACTTCTGGATCTTAAAATCCAGATGGACACTATCAGAGATTCAGGGAAACTTTGAGACTAATGCTAATGCTGTTAGACCTATCCGCAGCATTCGACCTTGTGGATCACGATAAACTGTGCAGTTCACTAGCTAATGACTTTAACTTCTCCAAAGACGCCACCATGTGGGTTAAATCCTTCTTAGCTGAACGCACCTCAAGAGTCTCCATAAGTAAAGAACAGCTAATCCTATCCCAGTCCCCATCGGAGTACCTCAAGGATCCTGCCTCTCCCAGCACTTTACAATGCCTACACGAATCTACTCTTCTTAGCACTTGACGATATGGGTGTCATCTACACCAATTTTGAAGATAACACCCAAATCCTCATACCTCTCTCAGGAAACTATGACCTGGACATGCTAACCATAAACAAAATATATGCCATCATCCAAAATTGAATGGCACTGAATAGTCTCTGCCTCAACAATGAGAAGACTGAACTTCTCATTGTGGGATCCCACTGCAAAATAACTGTCCTCCATACCAACTACTCTGCCATCAACGTTGACGGCACTCTGATCCCAATACTCAAGCAAGTAAAAACTTTAGGCCAGTTGTCGAAGTGAGCGGGAGCGGTGGTCCTCTACTTTTCTAAATTACCATTTACAGCTCCTATACTTTTATTTTGAAAATAAACCGTTCCTGAACGGTTTCGTTTTAAAATAAAAGTGTAGGAATAAGTTGAAACTTGCACTTTCAGTGCACTGCACTGAACGTTCCCTTAAACAGCAGGTGCAAGTGCCTGGGTGTGTGTATTGTGTGTGCGAGCGGACGTGATGAAGGGGTTTGTGGGGAGTGGGTGCAGGCATGCAGGGAACATAATTCCACTACTTCTTTTCGTACACTTCGACCACTGCTTTAGGCAAATACCTAGATGCCAACCTCACCATGACCAAACACATCAACACCCTCTCGTCCTCCACAGCTTATACATCTAAGCTAATCTCACTAAGCAGACAATACATGACACCCACTAACTGCCTTACACTGGCCAGGGCACTGGTTTTATCGAATTTGGATTACTGCAATGTACTATTACTAGGCACAACCAACACCAACCTCAGCAAGTTGCAACTCATGCAAAATAGTCCTAAGAGCAGCACTAGGAATACAAAAATTCGATCACATCTCAAAGACTAGAAAAGAACACTCTGCATCACGCACAAATGTCTTGCCAAAAAAATCTACCTTAACGCAATCCAGAAAAAAGAACCTACAAGATGACTCAGATCTAATAACAATCAACCCATAGTGATCCCCTGATACAAAAACACTAGAGCGGGGGGCATTAGCTTCTACGTCCTCTCCCCTAGGCACTGGAACTACCTCTCCATCAATATCAAAACAGAGGCATCCTTCACAGGCTTTAAAAAACTGCTAAAAACTTGGTTATTTAACCAACGTTAGCACAGTAGTGTCCATCTGCCGAAAAATGTAAAAACTATTGAGCCTTTGAGTAAAATGTTTGTTCTTTGACTATAAATAATGTATATATTCATCCCTATGTACAATGTATTACCACTTCCAAAGCTGTCTGTAACCACGCCATGATAACCAATGATCTGGGCGTGTAACAAATGAAAAACAAAATAAATAAAGATGGATACTTTCATATTTCAATGTTCCCAGTGCACAGAAGATTCTTGCGTTTCAAAATAGCAAACCAGCACTACCAATTCAAGGGGCTACCCTTCGGCATAGCCTCTGCTCCAAGGCTATTCATTAATGTACTGGCGGTAGTGGCAGTGCATCTACGCAGGGAGTCAATCCCAGTGCACCCTTTCCTAGGCAACTGGCTGATCACAGGGGACAACCGCCAATTTTGCAACCAAAATACCCAAAGAACAATCAATTTACTTTTTCAATTGGGTTTCTCAATCAGCGCGAAAAAGTCAAGCCTTGTACCAAACAAGATCAAACATACTGCTGTAAATACCTCCATATCTAGCCGGTCACAACCATATGCAAACCCATGTGCCTGCTCATGATGATAGCATCATGCATTTACCTGGTCCCACACGCACGATTGCACATGCGCCCAATGTAAGAGTGGTTGGCGAAACATTGGTCTCAGGAAAGCGGTCAGTGGGACGATA
The DNA here is from genome assembly GCF_040938575.1 of Ambystoma mexicanum. Taxonomy (NCBI): domain Eukaryota; kingdom Metazoa; phylum Chordata; class Amphibia; order Caudata; family Ambystomatidae; genus Ambystoma; species Ambystoma mexicanum. The sequence continues at coordinate 1,040,688,519 of NC_090929.1, read as the reverse complement.
TAGTGGTCGTTTGGCCAACCCTAGAACAAGCTCTACGCTGGTGGACAAAGGAGAACCTGTTAAAGGGAAAACCCTTTCACGACCCGGCAGTGCAACCGGTTATCACAACAGACGCATCACTCACCAGGTGGAGGGCCTATTACATTAATCTCTCAGCGCATGGTCTGTGGACTCAGATCACAGCCCAGAATCACATCAATCTTCTGGAAAGTTTAGCATTGCTCAATGCATTACAAGCCTTCCAAGGACACCTGACAGATCAGACAGAACAAATACTCAGACAGCACCACTGCTATGTTTTACATAAACAAGCAGGGGAGCACACTCTCGCCAAGTCTGTCCAGGCTAGAATAAACAATATGGAAGTGTGCACTCAAGCGGGGCATGTTCCTAATATCGAAACATGTTCCTGGGGACTAAATTCTCTAGTAGACTCATTAAGCAGATATCCTCTACCAGAAGAGCATGAATGGCAACTCAACAAAGATATCGTAGACTGCATCTTCACACAATGGGGCTACCCCCCTCTAGACTTGTTCGCAACAAGACAAAACAAACAATGCCCAGACTTCACAATCGGGTTCCCCCAACAGGACTCCAAGGGGAACACTCTGTGGATGAACTAGTCAGAGAAATTTGGCCTTTTTTTGTTCTCCACAAAGACAATATGGTATTAAGAATGCATTCTAGGTTTTCACCTAAGTTCATTTCAAATTTCCCTGTCAATCAGGTCATCAAACTACCAATTTATTCCAAGATCCATCAATCTCAGCTGAGAAAAACCTTGTAAACTAGATGTAAGGAGCGTGGTCCTTTACTATGTAAATAAGACTCTTTGTCTCCATAGCTCCAGGCAGGGAAGGAGACCTCGTTTTCCAAGAACGCCATTTCCAGATGGATAGACAGATGCATACAGCTCTGCTACTCTGTCACATAAAACACTGCCTTTCACACCAAGAGTTCACTCCACCAGAGGTACAGGAGCTACCTTGGCCTTTATTAAGAAGTCACGCTGGACGCTGTTTGCAAAGCCGCTACATGGAGCTCTGTCACACTTTTACTCAGCACTACTGCATTGACGCTCACTCTAAAGCAGATTCCCATGTGGGACAAGCGGTACTAAAACATCTATTTTCTGCTGTACCTTCTCACAACCCACAACCTTCTCCAAACACTGCTTGCTAATCTATGCATAGTATGTGATCTAAGCAGATTCCACAAGTCTCAGAAGGGATACGTTACTCACCGTAATTGTATTTCTGATGCTTGTATCTGCTTGGATTCATATGCGCCCACCCTTCCTCTCCTTGGAGTAGAATGGCATAGAAGTTTTCTGGGCTTTACCTGATATATAATCTGCTTTACTACACCTGTACTCATGCTTCACTTCATGCAACCTCATGTCCGATACAAAACAATCTGAGGGACCTCGAAGCATGAAGCACCATGGGTACAGTAGATGCCACACTAGGGATAGGATTACTGGCACGCCCTGTCAACGTCCCCTTTCGAGTTTTGAAAACAACAAATGTAATACTCTGCAGCTTCCACTAGATGCCGACCTATGCATAGCATGTGGACGTAAGCAGATACAAGCATTAGAAGTACGATTACGGTGAGTAATGTCATATACATATAAAACACATGCTATAGTAAAGTTGTAACACTACACAAAACCTTACATACTGCATGTTTACAAAAAAGTCCCAAACACACACGACCTGCTACTTTAAAACATATTCTTTAATTGATATAGGTACAGTGCATCATAACAAAGGTGAACATGCAAACATGTTCATCTAAATGGCGACCAAATGGTAAAATAAACCTCACCAATAAAGGTGGAAAAGCCACGCATTCCGCCTGAATGCTCAGGCTTCTTCAAGCTAGTAAAATGTGCCGATTGCACCAACAATTGTAAAAAGGCACGGTTAGAGCGGGTTGCTCCACCCCCATCACGTGCACAGTGATCATGTGATCGCAGCTGCAGGGACAATAGTAGTGCCAAAATAGCCTCTATATTGGAAAGGCTATCGGTATCAAAGATTGAGAGTAAAATACTCTAATAAGATACTAATGAATCTTTTGATTACCTACATGATGGCGCCATTGGACTCAAACCGCTCCGCCGCCTTTTTAAAATAAAATGTATATTTCAATTTATTAGGTGCTTATAAAACTCCACAACTGTGACCCAAATTCAATTGTTACGGCCATGCGTTACTGACCAATAGCAACACGTGGTCATGTGCCCCGTAGGGGTGTGCGTTTAAAACCAGTCCGGCAAGCAGCGGATATGGAGTCTCTGGATTAGTGCCAGAGATGACGCATCTGCTTACAAGCAATTTGTGAGTTATATTGCTAGTGCTAAAATCACACATGTATTCTGACCCAAACAATTTGTCGCAGCTAATGGTCTGATGTTTTAACAGATCACATAATGTGTACCCATCGTTAGAACAAGAGACACACAGAAGTAGATGGCACAGTCTACCCTGTTGAAAATATAAAGTGCTATGTGCACCCTGATATGTATGAGAATTAAAGTTCTAGCGTTGCAGGAGGGCCGGTTGGTCCCGAAAGCATGCTTTTGTTAATTTGGTGTAAATCTGTCCAGTAGTTTTTTTTTTTTTTTTAGAAGACCAAAACATAAGGCAAATAAATTAGTGACTTCTATGTCCGCTCCGCGGACAGGACACCGATTGGCTAATTGGCTTGCGTCATGTCCGCTGAGACACGTGTTCGCTGATTGGATGGCATGAAGCGTGAGGTGCGTTTTTTGGAAACGCCTGCCATCTTGGATTTGCGGACATCTAAAAACATATTAAAAAACACAACATCGCTTAATGTTCAATAATAGGCTAATCTGTTCAAATACTTCATTAACAAAATGGGTCCCATTATCGGATCTTAGCACTTCACACACTCCCTTTATTGGAAAGACTTCTCGTAATAAAAATGTCACTGCGCAAGCAACATGTAGGTGTGTTCAAGGACCTGCATCGATCCACCTGGAGAAGGGACACACCACCACTATCATATTCCTATATCCACTACATATGTGTAGCGCATCAACATAGACAATATGTAAATGCTGAAAAGGACGATTCGGTCGAGGAATCGCTGCTCTAATCGTTCCCCAGCTCGTTGCCTATCTGTAGTATTTTCCAAGGACTGTGTGGCTGCTACACAGATATATTATAAGTAAATGAGGAATTGGGAAGAAGTTACTCACATGCGCTAACCTTTTTTCTAAAGTGTGCAAAGGTGAGTCATTCAGTTGTTGTCGAAACAAATTCCAGTTTAATTCAATGAAAGAAACATTTCCAATTCAATATTGATGATAATCTTAAAAAAAAAAATCTTTTATTCTCCCGATATATTGAGGATCGAACAAACAAAGATGATTTGCTGCCTGGTGTTAACTTCACACCTTATAGTTTCCACATCAAATAACGTGCAGATCCTTACTTAATTCCAAATTCTATATCTTTAACTCTGTCGACACGTGTTTCCCCATTGAAACTGTCGATGGTTTATCAGGAGAAGAGATACTTTCTGATAAAAGAAAAAAAAAACATATTTGTAAATTTTATAAAGTATTAGCATAGGGTTTACTCATCAAATTAATATTCAGTACCATTTGAAGCTAAAACAATAAACATTGTGTTCAACTTACCCTAATATTTATGCAGTTTGTTTGAGGGTCAAATTCTTATTCATCCAAATAGTTATAGTTGCATCAAGTAAGTGGTTAATAGCTGATATGTCCAAATACTTCTTAGTAAAAGTTTACAGGGTTTGCCTTCTAATCAGTTTGTAAGTTCTATGGATCAGAGGGGCTAAAAGGGAAGATAATAGTAGAGAAAAAATATCTTCTATGAAGTGCTTGGAGAAAAAAAAGTTTTTTTTTCAAAAATAGTTATCTATTCCTGCATAGTGGCTTACCTTGTTTTCAATCCTATTTGTTGTATAATGCTTCCTTGCCGTGATAAACAGTTCTGAACGAGTTTGTGTTGTAAAAAGTGATTTTGCGCTCTATATTACTCGTGTGCCGCGATGACGTCATCACGCCGTGTCCACATGATCTAGCGCGATGACGTGTTGGGGAGAAGTTGGACCTCCACCAGGGCTTCTGGGGGTCCCAGCTATGGGAGGCCCCAACACCTCCCATTTTGCCCAAAGAAATGCAGCAGAGTTCCAAGCAAGCAGCAACATGTTCCAAACTGCGTTTATTTCTGGGCAGCAAAAAAAAAACACACAGAGGGCTTCGTGCACAGCGAAAATCCAGGCACCGTCCCCCTCGGGGCTGGCTTGCAAGCCAGCTTTGTAACACACTGCAGGCTGACATCACAGAATCGGACCAGCTCCCAGAAACCTATCTCATCCTGAGATTGGCTGCTAAGCTGATAGGTAACCTATAGTGCCCTTATAGGATGCCTGATCATTAGACCTCTGGACTTTGTTGTCAGTGGGATGGTTTAACTGCTCCTCCCCCATTAACTTATTCTAAAATTATTGCATTGTGAATTTGTTCCCATTAGTTTTAGCTTGAACAGGCTTTTCGCCCCTGGGCCCTAAGCGTTCATTGGCCAGAGCTGAGCCGTTCTTGTTACAAATATGTTTCAAATGATGTGTGGGTCTTGCGAAAATGTCTTTCGTTCCCAGAGAAGAAACACTGGGCCCTGGGTGTTCTGCTCTGACTTACCCGTATTTGTGAAGAAATAAAAATGCTTGTATGCCAGAGTTCACTGTCATTCAAGGAAAGGAATCTTATCTTACTGTAAGACCTTGGGCTGCTCCTGGGTTTGCGAAGCGCATTGCTGAAGTCAGCACAAATCCCCACTGCGGCTGGTGTTCAGTGAGACAAGTGTACTTGGCTGTAATTTTCCTGAAATATGGCTTTACACTGTGCCATTTGATTAGGTTAATTCATATAAGCATCTGCAAGCCTTTAAACAGGAATTGTTGTGTTTTGTAGATTCTCGTATTGCTGCATTGAGGCTAATGTAGCATGTAGGTTGCAATGTTGGTGAAGTGGGTGTCTTTCAGCATATTTGTCACCCATGGGCGCACTGGATCCTGGTGCAATGATGAGTGCGCTCCTTATTCTTCCTGCTGTTCTGTCTGTTGATGTGCCTGGGGTGAGCGGGCAGTAGTTTGATCTCGATTTTCCCTCTTCAGACGTCATCACGCACGCTACTCAATCCGGCGGCCATTTTAGATCGGGTAAAGACGTTTATAACTTGAATTCTACGATTTCCTCCGTTTGGGCTTTATTTTTTAGTGTGCTTAACTTGTACAGTATAAGACGACATAAGAATACTTTATATTAATGCAGATGAATGTAAAGATGTCCTAACTTTTCAACAGCATATAAATACATTTTTTTCAAGTATCAATATTAAGTAAATATCCATTTTAAAGCATCAATTTTGGATATATACAAATATCCTAATAGATATTAATAGAGTTTCATGAAACTTTTGTAGGGGTTTTCAGTTTTTGCTATTGGTAAATGTAATAGGGTTCATATAAAGAGATAATCCTCACATGTAAATATATCCTCATATCTATCTAATGAATCAAGACCAAATAAAAATTCAAAGGCTATTAACATGTTCATTAAATCTAGGCAAAATATGTTGGTTTTTTAGGTACACTTAGTTGGATATTATAGAAAATCTTCAGTTTCCTGCCAAAAAAACAATAAAACAACAATTAAAGTATGAAAAATTGTCTATAGCCAGTTGTACATTTCCGTGTCACAATTTAAACCTGTTATGCAAGTGTCGATTATACAAATCCATTTACATTCATGCTTGCTTAACAGCTCCTCCTCATTTCCTCCTCGAGGAGGTAGTCACTTTCTCCAACTCAAAAACTTTGAAGTCAGCAATATCAAAAGCTGGGTGGTTCGTGATTATATGTACCGAAATGGGGGATCTTTAGTCTTTGTTTCTAATTGCTCTTATATGTTCTAGTATTCTCACCTTTAGTTTCCTTATGTTAACCAGTTATTATGCCCATCTCTAAAGAGTGGAGCTCAGCAGACATTGATAGGGTCATGAAAAGGTTAACATTCATGGCTAACTTTTATGAAAAAGACCCTAACTCTTTTTGTAGTTACTCTAGCACCCCTCCTACCTCTGCCCCTTCTGTGTCCAAGGTAACACCTGGGTCCTCTCAACCCCCTACTAAAAGACCCCGCTTAGACCCCCCCATTTTCAGGTATTGGTGACAGACCCCTTTGTGGTCGAACCTTACCACCCTGATTCATATTGCGACGAAACAGAGCCTCAATATGTGGATGACCAGGCGGGTGACCCTTATTTTGGGGATGACGAAGACCAGGAGGAGGATGATGAAGCTGAAGCTTACAACATTGACCCCCGGTTGCTAAAGTCCCCCTGGTGCATGACTCGCCTGTAGACGACCAACCCCTCCTTAATGAGGTACTGGCTAAGGCGGCTGCCCACTTTAGTATTGACACAAAGGGTGTTGGAAGACAGGGATTTCGCTGAAGAAGTCCTAGGGGATAAGAAAGCCATTACTCGGGCTATCCCATTGCTAAAATCCATCCAGCGCAGAAGTGATCCCTCGCTGCAAACCCCAAATCTCACTCGAGTGGTTAATCTGCGGGTTGAGAAATTGTTCTGTGCTGCACAATCTGGTCCCCTGTACATCAGGGGTCAATTAAAACCGGATTCCCTGGTTGTAACAACCATCAGGAAAAGGGCAGGCACCCCGCTTGCTTCCTCGGAAGCACCTCCTGATAAGGAGAGCAAACGTCTATATGGCCTGGGAAGGAAAGTTGCCTCCACTGCAGCCTATCAGGCAAGAATTTCCAACAGGGCCACCCTTTTGGCAAGCTACAATTGTCATCAGTGGGAGGAAGCGTCCGCTTTGGTTTCCTCCGCACCCGACCCCTTAAAGAGCCAGTTGTCTCGGGTGGCAGCAGAAAGCAGATCTGTGTCGGGCTACATATTAAAAACGAACTTTGATGCAGCGGATAATGCTGGGAGGTTAACCGCTGAGGGCACTGTTATTAAGCCTCGCGCTTGGCTTAGACAGTCAGGTTTCAAACCTGAAACCCAGCCAACCCCAATAGATATGCCTGTGGAGCCGAATGTACTATTCGTCAAGGCATTTGAGGAAGCCTTAAAAACAGCAAAGGATGAGTACAAGACCCTGAAATCTCTTGGTCAACTATCCAACAAACCCTCTGGACAGAGGAGTAACAACAATTTTCGGTGCTTTCAGGGCCAAAATTCCCATAGGGGTTCCAATTATTACCAAAATCAGGGAACTTCATAGGGTAACAACCAATCCCAATCCTCAAAGGGCTACCCCAGAGGCCACCGTAGGCGTCGCACTTGAGGTGGAGGCAACTCCGCCAGAGGTGGTACGCCACCCAACAAACTGCGTGTCCCCTCCCATGTATCCCCAGTAGGGGGGTGCATTTCCACCTGCACCCACGCATGGGAGGGGATCACTTTGGACAGATAGGTGGTGTCCACAGTGTCCAGAGGATACTGCATAAAGTTGCTAAGGCACCTCCACGACTATCCTCTGCGACAAAGAGTACAGTCGTTGGAACATCAGAAGATCCTCCTCGAAGAGATTGCCGTTCTGCTAGCAAAGGACGCCATAGAAGTTGTCCCAGTCTACCAGGTAAACAGAGGTATTTATTCAGCCTACTTCCTTGTGCCAAAAATAATCTGACAATGCGCCCAGTATTAGCTTTGCGCCCTGCAAACAAGTATGTCAAGCCACAAAAATTCTGCATGACTACACTACAAGAGTTAATCCCTCTACTAAAAAAGGGGGATTACATGGCAACATTGGAAATGAAAGATGCCTATTTTCATATTTCAATGTTCCCAGCGCACAGACGATTCTTGCGTTTCAAGATCCACAACCAGCACTAAGATCCTCGGCTCCAAAGGTATTCACCAAGGTACTGGCAGTGGTGGCGGCGCACCTACGCAGGGAGGCAATCCCAATGTACCCTTAGCTGGACGACTGGCTCATTACAGGAGAGTCACCCCTTGCCCCCAATTTGCAGACTAAACATCCAAAGAACAATCAACCTCTTCCAATTGGGCTTGTCAATCAATGACAAAAAGTCAAGCCTGTGCCAAGCACCTCAAAAACAGTTCCTAGGAGCTGTCCTAAATACCCAAGAGGGATTGGCCTTTTCATCAGAGGAAAGAATTTGAAATTTGTTGCTGCAAATTCCTCAATATCAGGCCGTTCGCCAGTAAGGGTGCGCAAACCTATGCGTTTGCTAGGCATGATGGCATCTTGCATTTACCTGGACCCCCCACGCGCGGCAATGGTTGGCGAAACAGTGGTCTCAGGCAAGTGGTCAGTGGGACGATCTAGTGGTCGTTTCGCCAACATTTGTACAGAGTCTTCGCTGATGGACAAGAGAGAATCTTACGAAGGGGAAACCCTTCTACGATCCAGAGATACAGGCCGTTGTCACAATAGACGCCTCCCTAGCAGGGTGGGGAGCTCACTACATTCACCACACATCTTACAGTCTCTGGTCTCACACGGTGCCTCAGAACCTCATCAACCTGCTAGAACTTCTGGCAGTCTTCAGAGCGCTTCAGCATTTGAATGAACCCCTCCTATCCAACCAGTCAGTGCAGATCCTAACAGACAGCACGACTGCAATGTTTTACTTAAACATGGGTGCATTCGTTATCAAAATGTGTCCAAGCTTGCTCAGAAAATTTGGAAATTGGCACTCAAACGGAAGATTTACCTGTCATCCCAACATGTTCCAGGGGAACTCAACTCGCTAGCAGACGCTCAGAGCTGAGATCCACCTCCCAGAGTAACACGAGTGGCGACTACACTAAGATGTCATAGGAGACTGTTAGGCAGAATCCTGTGCAGTTCCCTTGGGGAACACTGCTAGAAGATTAAGACTACAGGAGTAAGCAGTAAACCCAATTGGTAGCAGCCTGCACCACCCAGATTTACCTGGTAACTGTGGCTGAGCAGTCAGACTTCTCTCAAGATGAGTAGGGAAGTATACAGAGGATACACAATAGGGCTAAAAACACAGTAGAGAAAGCAAACACTGACCAGAGCTTGGTATCAAGAGTATATAATTATTTATTTAAAACACACTTTAGGAAATACACTAAGCACTATAGATCAAAGCAAGTTCAAACACAATCAGAAAAGTATACACACCTCCCTTAATAATTATTAGACAAGTCTAGGTCAAAACACCACTTTTTGTAAAAAACAGATGTTTAACAATATGTATTGGCGATCGAGGGTTACACACTTTCTGGATAACGTGGCAAATAATAATTAAATCGTAAAATGCACTTGGCACTTTACCAAATATATTTTAATAGTGTGTGTGCTAAACATTGGCTGCAGAAAATGCAATAACTGAGCTAGACTGCTGGCTAATGACTCAATTGCATTTTCTTTTCTTAAAAACCCAAGGCAAAATGGCTGACAAGTTTGTGTAATGTGTAAACCCTTTCTCTCATTTTACTATCCAATCAATCTATATATATGAATTTCACATGGGGGTGGATATTGCGATCAAGCCACAGGTTTGTGGCAAAACGCATCAGCCATCCTCTGCTGGCACACACAAAATGGGACAATGAATTTTAAACAAAATTGTGTGTTTTTCCTAATAAAGTCTAAAATATTTTTTTAAAAATTTGGGGACTTTGGCTTTACATCACTGGATCAGTTACAGGAGTGCTGCTCAAAAAACTGTGGAACCGCACCAAAACATTACTCACCGTAATCTTATTTCTAATGCTAGTATCTGCTTAGATTCACATGCTGTGCATAGGCCGACATCTGTGAGCGCGTAACTTAGATGGCACACCAATAATTAAGTTAAAGGGAGAGAAAAAGGCAGGTCATAAAAATAAAACAGTTCCCAACACTTTTCTAAGACCACAGCAAGTTAGTGAAGGCAGAGTCTACTGTAGAGCCAAAGTTCAAAAGCCAGGCCCACTTTAAATGGAGCAAGGCGGAATGTGCCCAAGATCACACAGTTTAAAATGCACTAAAGTCTTTGCAAGAATGTTCAAAAGAGGTTGGTTTGATGCAAAAGGTGATGTTAGAAGGTCTGGGGGCCAACCCAGTTGGAAAGCCAAGGATTTAAGGGTCACCTTTAGCAAACCGTGGAAAGGGAGGCCAGGTGGAACACAGTACCTTTAAAAGTGAGGAAGCTCCACCGGTGGCAGTTGTTCCTGGCAGCGGGTGCAGTTTGCGTGTTCGACCAGGGGAAGAGAAAATCTCGTCGAGGAGGAAACTTGGAGTCATTGCACTGCCCAGGGAAGAGACCAGCCGCAGAGTTCATTCGGTTAAAAGGTGTATTCCTTTTATTCGCAGTCACAGTGGTGAAGCTTGGCTATCCGGCCGCCGGGGTGCTTGGCACTGGCGATTCGACCAAGGGACATCCTGGAAGGCAAATGGCGAACTGGTTGTTCCCACCAGCTCAAAGGGAGAAGACTCTTACAGCAGAAGATCTTCTCTTGTCGTCGGGAAAGTGGTGAGGCCGTTGCAGCAGGGCTCCACCAGTGGTGTTGTCGTTGCAGATGGCTCAGCTTCTCCCCTCTTTGAATTTCTTAGGTCCTGTGGCGACTTCTGAAGTTCCAGTCCCAAAAGCCCTGCTTTTATGCAGGAAAACCCCCCATTCAACAGCCTAGCTGTCACTCATACATGCTAAGTGGTGAGCCGGCGGCTCACCACTGGGCCAATCAGAACAGAGTGTGACTTGGGTTGCTAAGGCAACGCAGTCCAGGGTGCCAATTCCCCCACCCACACATCCTGTGGAACCCAGACAGGGTGGCATCAGTTTGAGGGCTTCTGTGGAGAAGCCTGCCAAAAAGTGGAACAAAGGGCCCGACCTTGGTTGGAGTTACAGAGACGGACACAAACACCATTTTGGAAAAGAGTTCTGGCGAAAAGACCCAACCGGTGATTTTATATTAAATAAATAAACCAGCGGTATCTTTAACATTGCACCAAAAAAGTGGTGCGTTTAAAATCAATGGGAAAATCCCATAGGAAATATTCCGGTGGAATATTTCGTGTGGTAACCACTGCCACCAGCCAGAAACTCGACAAGGGGGGGGGACTGGACAGTGCCCCCTTGGAAACAGACCCAGAGGCAATCTAATTAACCCCTTCCAGTACTTCCACAATATGATGGTTTGTACTGGTTCTGTTCACAATTTTGGACTAATAAAGCCAATGATGACTTTGCATGCCCTGGGAGACAGTAGTCAGTCCCAGGGTATGGCGTCTGTTTGGGGGGTCACTATGACACCCCTGTGTTACTGCACTGAGGGTGCTGTGTAACACATACACTAAAACAGATGATACCCTATGGAGTAAAAGACCCCATAGCCCATAAGCACACAATAAGTCAGACATACCTCAAATCATGCCTAAGAGTGGGAGGAAAAGAGTCTCACTCATAGCAGGAAAAAAAAAAACAAACCCCAAAAATCCGGCAAAGCTGCTGGGGGACTCGCTAGGTTTGGGAAATCAGCCTTATAAGAGAATTCTCCCTAACAGAGACCTTCTATCAGTGGGGTTTCTCCACTATAGACCTATTCGCCACAAGCGAAAACAGGCAATGCCCAAACTTCGCATCCAGGTTACCCCAGCTCCAAGGGGAATGCCCTATGGATGAATTGGTCAGGGATATTTGCCTACGCTTTTCCACCAACCCCTCTGATGAGGAAAGTGGTGAACAAGATCCATAGGGAACCGATGACGCTCATCCTGGTTACTCCTATGTGGGCGAGACAACCATGGTATCCACACCTGCGCAGACTAGCGGTGTGCAACGCCATCAAACTACCGTGCCAGTACAACCCACTGTCCCAGCACAAGGGGCTAACTGTGCATCCTCAGCCCAACTCGATGAACTTGGCAGCATGGCTCCTGAAGTCATAGAGTTCGGACATCTTAATTTACCGCAGAGATGTATGGATATATAAATGGAAAAGATTTGTTATTTGGTGCCAGAATAAACAAATCAGCCCCGTTGAATGTACTCCTTCTAATGTTTTGACCTTTATGCTCCACTTACTGGATGCAGGGTTAGTGTTTAACTCGCTAAAGGTAGACCTAGCAGCTTTGTCAGCCTACACCACTTCCCATAACAAGGTGTCATGATGGAAGGTACCAGTCGTCAAAGCATTTATGGAAGGGGTAAAAAGACTCCACTCTCCACTTTCCAACCCACCTTAATGTGGTACTCGCTAAACTCATGGGACCTCCATTTGAGCCCATGCAAAAGTCTAGTCTCAAACAGCTGATTTATAAAACCGCCTTCTTAGTAGCCATAACCTCCATAAGAAGTGGCAGTGAAATCCAAGCTCTGTCAGTGCAGGATCCTTTCTTTACTATACATAAGGGCAAACTGGTTTTACGCACTCACCCTAGGTTCTCCCCTAAATCCATTTCCAGATTTTATGTTAACCAGTCTATTGAGCTACCGGCTTTCTTCTAGGAACCCAGGAGCTCTGCTGAGGTGAAACTCCACACACTAGATGTGAGGAGGGCAGTCCTCTACTATGTAGATAAGACCAGACCGCTAAGAAAGACAGATCTAATGTTCATCTCCATAGCGCCAGGCAGAGAAGGAGATCGCATCTCTAAAAATGCCATCTCTAGGTGGATAGTCCGATGTATCCAGCTGTGCTATTCCCTTTCACATAAAACACTGCCTTTTACGCCAAGGGCCCACTCCACTAGAGGTACTGGGGCCACTCGGGCTTTCATTGCAAATGTCCGCTCAGACAGTATTTGCAAAGCAGCTACATGGAGCTCTATTCACACCTTTACTCAGCACTACTGCATTAACACTCATTCCAAGACATATGCTCAAGTGGGACAAGCGGTTCTAAGTCATTTGTTCGCTCATGACCCTTCTCACATCCCACCTCCTTCTTCTAACACTGCTCGCTAATCTATGCACAGCATGTGATCTAAGCAGATTTCACAAACATCAGAAGGGATACATTACTCACCATAATCGTATTTCTGATGCTTGTATCTGCTTAGATTCACATGCGCCCGCCCTTCCTCCCCTCTGAGAGAAGGGGCATGGATGCTTGTAGTCTTATCTATCTTATCTGCTTGGATACTCTGTACTCGCGCTACTCCTCATCAGAAAAAATACAATCTGAGGGTCCTACACGCGCGAGGGATCATGGGTACAGGGGACGTCCCGCTAGGGATAGTATTACTGGCACGCCCTGTTCGACGTCCCTTTTCGAGTTTTGAAAAACAAACTGTAATACTCTGCAGCTTCCACTAGATGTCGGCCTATGCACAGCATGTGAATCTAAGCAGATACAAGCATCAGAAATAAGATTACGGTGAGTAATGTATCCCATACACACACTGTTTTGGTGCGGTTACACAGTTTTTTGAGCAGCACTCCTGTAACTGATCCAGTGATGTAAAGCCAAAGTCCCCACATTTTTTAAAAAATATTTTAGACTTTATTAGGAAAAACACACAATTTTGTTTAAAATTCATTGTCCCATTTTGTGTGTGCCAGCAGAGGATAGCAGTTGATGCGTTTTGCCACAAACCCGTGGCTTGATCGCAATATCCACCCCATGTGAAATTCATATATATAGATTGATTGGATAGTAAAATGAGAGAAAGGGTTTACACATTACACAAACTTGTCAGCCATTTTGCCTTGGGTTTTTAAGAAAAGAAAATGCAATTGAGTCATTAGCCAGCAGTCTAGCTCAGTTATTGCATTTTCTGCAGCCAATGTTTAGCACACACACTATTAACATATATTTGGTAAAGTGCCAAGTGCATTTTACGATTTAATTATTTGCCACGTTATCCAGAAAGTGTGTAACCCTCGATCACCAAAACATATTGTTAAACAGTTATACATTTTAAATATTAACAATTGTATCTATTCAGATTTTATAAAGTATACCATGGCGCAGAGCTTTTAGTACCTTCCACAGTTTTGCCTGTTAAATAGATATTTAAACACCATCGCAAGGCAAAAGTTACACACCTGTATTAATCTGGATAAGGATAGTAGTGAAACCAATTCCAGATAAAATGTCAAGCCGTAAAAGTTTGGTTCTAAATAGCACTTATAAATGTTGAGCCATTGCAACCCTGTACTACTCCGCCCCTAGACCACTCTTTTATCCCTCCTGAGACTAAGCCTTACTGCTCTGCTACTCTTAACTTGACTGAGGTTGCCTAGCCATCAGTGTTTTTCCTATTCATAATAGCGTGGCCTCTCAGAATCCCCCTGACCTCCAGTGATGATTCTGAAAATCTATCTTAAACAGGGAAATACATGCACATTTATAACAATTCCCTCTACCTCCAATGATAAAATCTTACTTTATTTCAAAACCCCCACTTACTCTCAGCGAGTGCAAGCTTTGGAAATCCAATAGGATTTGGCTCTCATATCAAGTACATCTTCAGATTCACCAATACACTTAGTTCTACAGTACAGTAACACATTTCACACTATTACGTGTAATAGTAATCATTAAAGTGCTTTGCGTAAAACAGTCACACACTTTGAATAATGTTTGACCATCTTGGACTCTTTCCATTAAATTGACAAACTGCTGCAACCAAGACACATACTGAATGTTCACCTTTAGCAAATGACAATATTCAGCAAATTACAATGCCAGGAAAAAATACAGAAGAGATTAATGACACATCAAAAGAGGATGTGTATTGGTACACTTATGCAAGCTACAACTAATTCGACAAATGTTTTTTGCTCTGGTCGGTCGGACATCTTTGAGCCAAAAGCATATTTCTCCTTTTCTTTTAACCTCATTAAATTAGATCCAGTATGACTTAATGAAATGGTGCTCTGGGTGGCTTCAACTTCTCCCGTCTGCACAACCTAAAATGGTTAAAACGGTTTCATATCGTGCCAATGATTTCTATGGTTCTCACATTAATTAAACTGTGAAATCTGTAAACGCTTGTTTCCACCTATTCATAAAATCCTACACCTGCGTCCTCGCATCAACTTCCGCTCAGCAATTTGAGCACTATGCTTCCAGGAATTTTTAACATATTGGTTTATATATTGCTATGCCCCAGTCATTACTTCACCTGAAAAAGTTGTCCTATATAGATTAACTTTTTTTTTTCAACAAAGGTAGGAGGCGCCCCCCTCTCGGAAGAACAAGGCATGATAACCTGTTCAGTGGTTGTTAACCTCATTGAGAGTTCGCAGCCATCTGCTTTTTGCTCACTGTACCTTTCACAAATGGGAAATACCCATTTGCATATCAGTCTTTGTCCCGCCCACATGGGCAGTCCAGCACCAACATGCTATGGCAATTCCTCTCTGAACAAGAGTACCAACAGCAACCCCATACCCATGTTTCAGCCTTGTTGGGCATCATCAGTAAGGTGAAGCTGAGCCTCTCTAAGCACAGTGAGCAGGGAGTCGATGTCTGGTTGCCCCCAGGTAACCTAGGGTGACCAACCCCAAGTTCCTTCAAAGAATTCAACAAAGGTAGATTTTGTAGATGTTTCTTCCTGCACTTATCAGACCTACCCTGTCTGCTGCCTTAAACCTAACACTTGCAAATTGCTGGCTGCATTACCACTGTTTGTTGCCTTTATTATTTATTTATTGTTATTTATCTGTTTCTCCTCTGCTTCGCACTTTCCACCTCTCCCCCCTTCCATGCACTTTTCTCCTCCCCCCTCTCCCATGCACCTGCGCATTCTCAATGTCACTGGGCCTAGTAGGATCACGGTTTTGTTCTCCCCTGTTCCCCTCCTTTGCCTAGTCGCGCTCTGAAACACTTGTGTGCGAGCGCGATAGAAATAAAATATCAATCAAAAAAAAAAATTCTATATAGATTACCCTTTGCAGTCCTACAGCTCCACACTTGAATCTTCCACTGGCTATGCCATTAAAGGTAGTATTACATTTAAACTTGCTTGTCCTCCTTCAAAGCATTCACTCCCATAAAAGGTCCTGCCTTTCCAAACTACTATCTTGGGTAACTGAAGAGACAAACTCATAAACAGTTCTTTACAGGGACAGCAAGTGAAAGATGAATGCCTGGTGCACTGTAAATTCAACCTTCCGTTAAGGACCTTCCATAAAAACATCTAGACCATTTTCCACATCTTGCAACCAAACTGGATGATGATCCTTTGTTTAAACAAAGATTTATCTGCTTGTTAAATCCTTTCATTTCCTCCTACTGTTTGTCTAGTTTCTCTCTCTAAAGGCCCTTCCTTCCTCATCAGTCCTTACCCTTTTTCAAGTCACCTTTTTCATTTTAAAGCGGTTCGATAACTATTTGGTGTGTGTAACAGCATGTATAGTATACAAATTAATAAGAAGACGTCACTTCCAATCGGCTGTGTGGCATAATAGTACAGCATCCCAGTTAAAGTGTTAAGAACTTTTTGTGGTATGACTGTTTTGACTTGGGTAGTTTCGAAAACAGAGAAACTGCAGAGGAAATGCAATAGCCATCAGAACCAGCTTTGCTAATATTTATATTTAATTTGATCTTAAACATTGGTAGCCAAATGCAGTCCACGCCTTCACAAGTGCCTTTTACCCTTATTAAAAGCAAGACATTGTCCTGCCCCATCTCTAGTTTGACAGTGTTTGCCTTTTTTGCATTTATTTTTAAAGGTTCTGTGTCTCATTCTGAATGCAGCAGCCCCAGCCTCACTACTCCACCACAGTCATCTCTTAACCTTGAGACCTCATCTGTTGCTGGCAACCAGTCACAAAACTCTCTTTCTACATTGCCAAGAATTTCAGTCAGCCCTGTATCAACTGGGGAGAGGAGGAAGGACAGGTAAGAAGCTTGCAGGTTTAATATGCTTGTTCATAACCCCGAAAGGGGCTCTGTAAAAATGATCTGTCCTTAGCTGTGTAAGGTCTCCAAAGCTAAAGATGTATACAGCCCTACCAATAAGCAGTGTATTGGAACATTTGTACACCCTAAATACTGGCAAATATCTCCAACAAAACTATGCGAAGTAAAAGGTATTCTCAAAAATAATTTAAAAATGACAGGAGCCTGCCCCCTCGTTTTCACTTACACTTCGTCATAGATATGTTCAGATCCGTGGTACCTCGGAGCTGTGTAAGTGGAAGGTGCTCGAATATTCTTACTGCTTGATCCGAAGAAGGATGGAAGGTAAACATATTTTTATTTGCAATAATTGCTAGGGCCAGTGAAGTATGGATTACAAAGAAGTGTACGTTTGATTTTAAGGTATTTTTACTTGCGCAAAAATTTGCCCATTGACAAATGGAATTACATTTTTGCTCCCTGTATAATAATTTTACTCTCAAATCATCCCTGAGCCCTGCAGAGAGAGCTCCTTTTGTTTATCAAGCTCAGCTTATTGAAGCCCAAGCAAAAGTCCAAAAGGGTTCTCAAAGTAAGGTATGCATCCAAAACATCCAAGCTCAGACTGGTTCTGGAAATTGTTAACATAGGCACTAGAGGGAACAGCAACTGTTACATCATCGAGTTAACTGATGGCGATAATGCAGGAAGTGACTATCTATGTTCTTAAATGAGCTGCTGGAATGGTATACACTTGGTTCCCTTGTTCAGCAACTACAGTTGTTTGGAAAAAAAAGGTGTTCTGAATCCAAATAGTTGATCGTTGTCATCCAGAAGATTTAAGGTTTCAACCGGAACTGGCCCACAACCTCAAAGACCATCATGTCAGTTCAGTGCACCTATGGGGGTTGGAAATGCATGGCCACAGTGTTGTCATCCCTTCATAAATCTAATTTTTTGGGCACTTTCCCAACACCCCCCCCCCCACACAACATGTGGTGTACTTCTAACCATAGGCCCCGCTGAGGGTGGTACTTCAATCTGGCGAGGAGGTCAAGAAAAGACTGTGTTCTGTGAGAAACTTGAAGGTACTCTCACATCTACTCCCCAGGGATCTACTGTTCAGGTGGCCAGGGAAGGGCCATCCCTCTTGGATCCCGACCCTGGGGGTGGACTAGCGAGTGAATCTCACCTGGGCGTATGATCCTTGGGAATTGAGTAGTGTGTGCCAGAGGGCAAGACATGGTATCCCCCCTTTTCTGACAATTATATAATTTACCCTCCTTCATCTTTTGTAAGATAGTGTCATTATTATACTACTTCTCCCCTTAAAGTGAAGGCCAGTACTGTGAAGATGATCATCCCAAGAGTAATGCAGGTTACCTATGAAGAGTGCCATTATAGTACTGGGACGAAAAAGAGGGAGCATGAGAGTTACAGTTCTGAAGGTTACGGACGTCCCAATAATTGGCCTAATTATGGTCAGGCAAGCAGGGAAAGCTGTGCACACCTGAAACCATTTGAAGAGGCACAGGTGTATAAAAGGAGAGCCCCAAGTTGGAAGAGAAGAACTGAAGCAGACGTGAGTGCAGCAGCAGGAAGTCCATCACAGCTCGTGGAAAACCAGAGGAGAACAGGATGCCGAGATGCTAGTGATAGACCCTGTGTGGTGAAGTGTCGATGTGCGGCGAGGGAGCTGTCTCTCCAGGAAGCCTGAGTATGAGATGGAGAGGGGAGCCGTGAAGTTGGGTGGACTCTTTTACATTGCCAAGAAGTGCTAGTGCCGGCTGAATGGAGGCGTCCTTGAGGGGGGGTGTCTGAGGGGCAGGAGATAACACCCTGGCCTCATGCCCCAGAAAGCAGCTAACTACAAACAACAACGTGGCAACCAGTGAGTTTCATAAATTGTCCTGAAACCTGGTGCGCATAAGCAAATTGAAGACATTACAATGCATCAAGAGCGTTTGTGTATGGTCTGCACGTCTCCAAAAGCCTTCACATGAATGTGATTGGAAAAGCGAAAACACTACATTGTATCAGGAGTGCCCGTGGGCAGTCGCCACATCTTCAAAAGCCTCCAATTGAAATAAACTATTAAGCCACTGGCAGTGTAAACATGACGCCGAGGGGAGCCAGCAAAGTGGGAGCAAAACACAGAATTAGCAGATTCATGTTAAACCAGCAAACCTACATTAAAGCAACAGAGAGAGACTTCTATCTTATGAGTTATTGTGAACCTTTGCACTTAAAAGAATTGCCAAGATGACTAGAAGTGGGCCAAGGACTAATGGTTGTTTGACCGGTCATGGATGGACCGTGTGACTCATAAACTGCGCCCAGACCAGGGAAGTCCCTGCCCATCTAGAAGAAGGCTAAAACTTGGGGAAGGGGACCTCCTGAGCCCTTTGACATTTGGGAAGAGCCCTGAACTCCCTGGGAACCTAACCTGGGGAAGAGCCCTCGGCTGCTTTGGTACTTTGTTTATTGTGCATCAGAACTTGAAGCTTGGGGAAGGGGAGCCCAAGCCTCTTGAGAACATTGTCCCTTTGAACTGTATCCTGAACATGGAAAAGGGAACTAGAGATTGCTCCAGAATTTCTTTAAAACACTACTTTGAGTTAGAATATTCCTACACTACATTAAGGTGTTGAATGTGCGGGCAATCCAAGGTTGTGACACAGACCGACTTTTGGTTTTGGACTTTTACACACCGACGTTCCCTAGTTGCTTTAGGTAGGACAATCCTCACCGTAGTTTTAGGGCATGTTAGGCATTACATCCATTTTGATACCTTAATAAAGGTTTTGAAACAGTTAAGTTTGCCCGTCTCATCTCTTGATACCATGCATGTCTCACAGCTTCCATAGAAAATAGTAATCCATGCATTTTTTCTAGTCCTCCAATCTGGACTCAACTCCTATTTTAGTGGCGATTAGTGACAGACTATCTTCTTCTACTTTGTCCTCCACTCTGGCAGAATGGGAAGCCTTGACGCTGACCATGATGGATGTTTTTAAGCAAGCACCTGTTCCTCTGACCCCAGCTCGGGTCCTTTAGACCTGGTCACTGCTGCTTGTTGTGTGATGAAGGTTTGGGATGAGTCACCACAGCATCCATTACAGGCTCGGAACAGAGGTCCGCTCCTTCGGGTCTTGCATCGTAAAGACCTTCATCCGCACTCCATCGGTTTCATATTCCAGAGCTTGTGGGGCTGGGGGCTCCAAAGCTTATCCGTCAGTAGACTAACCGCTTGCACCAAATTTGATTCAATATTTGATCAGCATGATTGGTCCCATTCGGGCTACAGATGAGCAAAGGGGCTGTGGGCACTTTCTTGCCTGAAGAGTTTGAGCTTGTTCGCTTTCTTGATCCTGGCTTAATGGAAAGAATGGGTATTTTCAGTGTGCTTGATGCCTTATTGGAGTTGGGTTTTGGTGCCACCCCTTCATCCTTAATTGACGAGTTTTCCGCCTACTGTGGTGTGGTGGCCATAATTGTAGAATCTTTGGGCTTGTCATCCGTACTGATTGGAAAAAGTGTTCATGTAGTAAGATGGTTTGTGGCGCAAGGTTTTTGCTTCACAATGTATCCCTATGGTCTATCGACGCAACTTGTACAATGTTACATATAATCACACACTGTGGGATGTGGCAAGGAGTCTGGTTGACATTTGCCCGTAGGTATGCAGCAGCCATTTCAGCAGATGGTAGTGGATGGCAAGGAGAATGCCAACAAAATCCCTAAAACTGGTTTGACATCAGTAGATGCTCTAGATTTTTGGTCATGCAGGCATTAGTGAGGCAACCCTCTTGCAGGCTGACCTCCAGTTCTGTCCAAGATATTTAGTTTAGCTTTTGGACATGCCATTGGATGAACTACATTTTTTTGACAACGAAGCTGGTGAGTTGCAGGAGAAAGTAAAGACCATATCTAAACCCTTGTGTTAGTCTGTTCCATTTTCTTTGTTTGCTTCAGACAACCGTTATTTTGGCTCCTACTCTTCTGCAGGCCAACAGAGTGCTAGAGCAACATTATCTCTGGATTAGCAGCTGTAAAAAGGGTCTATTTCCGTTCTTTGGATGACCACCTCCATGCCCCACCACCCCCCATCCCAACTGCAAAACTCCTTTAATGTTTACTCTCTACCAAAGCCTTCATATGTGGGAGGAAGTGTTTTTTTTTTGTGGGCTAGGAGAGGATCAGGCTTTTTGGTCTTGCAAGTGGCTACTGCCTCCCATTCCAGCAGAGGGCCTCCACTACCAAACCACCCAGCGTCATCCTTATTCCTCCATCAAGACCATCTTTTACTAGAGTACATTTTCAACTACTGCTCAACGAAACATTGAAGCTTTTTCTGCTGTCGGAGATGGAACGTGGATGGCATTCCTGTTATTTCTTAATTCCTTATAAGGGTGGTGTACTTATGCTACAAGTTGGGTGGGAAGCAGAATGTTTTGTAGATGCTATCGGAAGGTGGGGGGGGGGTCTCCTACATATAGTAGCTATTCCTTGAGACTGTGCAGATCTCCTACATGTGGCAGTTTCCCCTGGTCGATTGGTTTGCTTCCAGTGACAGAAGTGTGCCTGTTTTACCAATCTATACCTCGAGAAGGTCCATGTGATGAAATGGAATTTCGATTGCGTGAAAGCCTTTCCTCCACTCCTGCACATTCCAGCAATTCTGGAGAGGTATAGCAGTTTGGGATCACAATGATTCTGGTGGCCCTCAATTGCACCAAGAGAAAATCTGGTTTGCAGTTGTCCTTGGTTTTATGATTAACACCTTCCATCTCCTCGTCCGCGGTACAGCAGTGAACATGGTCAAGAGACAGTGTGGTAAAACTCAGCCTTCTGATTAAAAAACACCCATTAGACATGTAACCACTAGTTTACTTGCTTGAGGTTTCTAGTCTACGTATCTGGGATACAAGCAGCCCCAGAGTCAGCAACGGGGTTGTGCAAATATTCAACTAAAATTGGTTATTTTCTAACTAGATGAAGGAAGGATATGCATTCTGTAAGCTAGTACAGGAAGTAATCTTTAACCATATATTTCCAAACACCAAATAGATACCTGGTCTATGGTAGTTGTGTCCCTGTCAGGGAAAAGGTCTTCACTTCTTTGAGCTGTTTATTTGAGGATTCCAGCTGTTTGTTGTCATAGCAACAGAGCAACAAAAAAGTCTTCTGTTCAGTAAATATTGCCCCTATAGAAAATTCTCTACACACTCAATGTATTTTGTATCTAATTGTAAAAACAAAACATTGAGCGCTTCAATCAATGTATCTTGTCAATAGAAGTACTAGGCAGTCATGACATGCCAGCTGTTCAGTAGCTTGGAAGAGAAAAAGGAAAACAAAGTTATCTACTCTGAGGACGTAATGTCTAACTCTTCCATTAAGATCAATGCCCTGCTTTAACTCTATCCCTCAAACTGTGGTATTTCTTTACTGGCTCTGCTACCAAGATCTTGGCCATCCTCTCTCAAGCCTTTGGCCCATTCCCCTGTGGTAGTCCATACATAAGTTAATGTTTACAAATAACAAATACATTTTAAACGAACATACTTTCATTGGAGGAGAGTGTGAAGTATGTAACTATGTTTGCATTACCGCATGGTTTATTAACTTTCCTGCCCCACCCACTAAATGTTCTTCTAGCACCAAATTGATGTGTCCCAATCCAGTGCCAGATCACAATTGGACAAACACATAATGCTGCTGGTGAAGGTTTAATTTGTGAGCACTTAGTATTAACGGACAGGTATGCTGAAAACCTCTCTTCCCTCCCCAGTGCATATTTTTTGGGATTGCCTCATACATAATGCATTGGTTACCAGAACTGTAACCATGCTTTACTTTCCACCAGTTTAGCCCACATACTGGTGCAGTAAGAATCTATATGCATACATGGCAAACCTTTTAAACACACTTGTGATCTCTTCTGACAAGGTTAAGAATAAGCACCCATGTTAAGAACCTTGACGTTGTGTCCTCCGCTGTCACCTGCATGTTATTATGTGGGTACAAACACATCTCCAGAGATACAGAAGAGAGAGAACAGTATTCCTATGAGTCAGGGCTGTAAGTCTGGTTGCATTTTCTTATCAGAAATATTTAAAGAATGTTCTTTTCCCCGAATGTAAACCTAGTCCAATGGTATATGGAACAGTGTGGAGTGCACCCTTCCTCCTCGCTGTGCTCAAGAAAAGTTGCAACAAGGAATAGATAGTAGAAATGTCCTCTTCATACTACTTTCGATATATTTACTCGCAAGAGCTATGCAATTTAATATACAAATGTTCACTTGTATTCACCATGTGTGGCATTTGTAAATGATTTTTAATTTAATGCAAGCATAATAAACGAGAACCTCTTTTGTCTGGCCATAAGAAAAAGGCCCACCTTTGGTGACGCCAGAATTGGGGATGACCCCTGATACTAGCTAGAAGAAAGTTTAACCAATATAATTCCAAGAAGATCTGGAGTTTGTAGCCAAATCCTCATTGACTATGATCAGTTAAACTGGTATCTTGTTATAGTGCTTGCTTTAAAAAAAAAAAAATGTAAACACAATTGTCATAACATTTTAAATGTTAATTTAAATTGAATACATCTTTCAAGTTAAACCATTTCAGATGTTTAAGGCTTCCTCTGTGGCCGAGGCCACTAGGTCAAACTGGTCTTTTTCTCTCCCTATATTCTACCCTATCCTTAATCAGTTTGTGTATTGGAAATTTGAGCTTTAGATGTATTTAAATTGGCTTCAACTAAATGTCAGCCAGACTGAGAGGATCATGTTCACACATGGGGGACTTTTCACAATATCACCCATGTTTTTGGTAACCCCTTCTTAAGCACTGAGTTGCCGGGAGGCGTGGCCTGGGCTCATGGAGTAGAGGTGTGCCTGGGCAGAGCTCCCGTCCCGATCCTTGACACGATCCTTCATCTTAAAGGCAATGGATGCAACGAGTACGGACACTGACACCCAGACATAGAGGAAGCGGTTCTGCCGCCAACCAGAGAAAAAGCAAAGAAAATGGGAGCCTGCACACTGGAGCCCGAGGCTGCCGAACAAGCGCCCCGTGGTCAGCAAGATGGCGGAGTGTGCCGCGGTTCGGCAGTGAGGGGGAGGAGGACCCGCGTCCCACGCTGATCCTTGCTGCGGGCGTTGTGAAACGGGGGATTCACACTTTCCCTGGCCCGCAACCCTCTCGAAACCAGAACACCTGTCTACAACAGCAGAGCCTGAAGGTGCCAGACAGCATGATCATTGAGGCGCACTGCGGACGACCATTGCTGATGCCCTGGCTGGAGGTTGATGCGCCGGCCTGCTGACAAGCGTACCTGGTAACGCTGGACCCGCATCAAGCAAGGGAGCTAATAGTGGTGAACCGGAGGAGCTATGCTGGTGGGGAGCAGAACCACAGAGCACCTGAGAAGCTGCGACAGACCTCGCGGTGGAATAAGGAAGGGGGATGATGGTATCACCCGAGTGCATGCTTACGGGGGACCACGGAGGAAGGCCTACTGAGAGCGTTACGGTGACTTCGGAAAGCAAGGAAAAGGGAAAAACAATAAAATAAATAAAAGGGGAAAGTAAGGCAGAGGCTGGAAGCTGCCTGGTTCTCGCACCACCCGACTGGCGGCCAGGATATGACCAGCAGCGGGGAAGAGCAACGAGCGACTGCTAAGATTGGCACCTAAAGTAAAACACAACTGGTGCAAGGAAGGAGTACATGAACAGCCAAAGGAACGAAACTACTGGTGTGAATCGGAGCATTGGGTAAAGAGGGCGCGTTGTGCAGTGCAAGAACCCGCTGAACACATATACACGGCAGGGTCCAGAACACCACAATGAACCGAGGCTGCCAAAGGGGGGAAGCCAAAGACAAGACTGTCACGAAGTCCAGAGACAACAAAGGAGACAGCATTGAAAGGCGGCGGCCACCGAAACACAAGTCTGCATAACTACACCTTGAGATAATACAAACAGCAGCTCTCAGCGCGGAAGGTGACGAACTGTAAGTACTCCTCCCATTACAAATAGCAGAAAGTGCGGGGCACGGACACGCTGCGCAGAGCGATAAAGACCTGGGGCTCACGGCTGGTGCACCAGGGAAGCAGGCAACGGGGAACCTGCTACCATTAGTGGCTAGCAGCTGAAAGGGAGGTCGTGCTGCTGCCTCCGCCCACACAACAGGGCCAGAGCAGGTGCACTGGGCCATGAAAACAGACAAGAGAAGAACTGGGATCAAGGGAAGGCCACCAACCAACGTGCCTTAAGCAAACTAGGGGCCCTCTGGTGACTGCACTAAACAGACAGCTGTGCACCCTGTAGAGGGACATTGGCCCACGCCCACCATACATAGTGGAGCGCCCAAGAGGCTAAAAACAGAAAAAGGCGCTACTGGTACCGGGAGACCCCAAAGATAATGGGGGAGCCAGTGGACTGCTGGGAACACTACCCTGCACAGAGACACAGAGGGGAGCACTGTGAACCCTGAGGCAGGCGACCGGGGAGAAATCAACTACGCAATCCCACCTGCCCAGAAGCACATACGCTCGATAGCTAGAAACATAAACGGAAGCTATGGGTGGAGACCAGGGCCCGGCCACGGGTCCCAGAAGCGACCACGCACCTAAACAGGGTCTGGTAGGACACAACACCAACCTGCAGACAGTTCTCACTCTGAGTTACCACTGGAGGTTATGTCTTCACCTAAAAGGAAGAATAAATCCACAATCATGGAATCCTTTTGCAGCAGCCAAACCACGATAACCGACACAGAACACCAATGCGGCTCGTCCAGATCCGGCTTCTCCAGATGAAAACAACAAAGACAAGCAGGTGCTGGAAGCAATAACCGGGCTACGTTCCTTTATAGACACCAAAATAGAAGAGGTCAAAACAGACATGCAGCTAATGAGACAGGACATGCGCAACCTAACAGAGCGTGTAACGGTCACAGAGGCTGGGCACCAGGAAACAGTAGGAATACTGAAGGACCTCCAAATAAAAGTGCAGGAACTGGAGAGGAGGAACATAGTCCTAGAAGAGAGGGCAGAGGATGCTGCAGGGCGGTCCAGATGCAACAATGTGCACCTACTAGGAATCCCTGAAGGGATAGAGGGCCCCAACCCCATGTGTTTCGTGGAAACCCTGTTGCAACAAGAGATGGGCGCTGGCCGAATTTCACAAGGATTTGTGGTGGAAAGGGACCACAGAAACTTACAAAAAAGGCCACCACCTGGATCACACCCCCGCCCTATGATAGCAAGGATCCTGAACTTCCATGATCGAGAAATCATACTGCGGTACTCGAGAGAAGGTGAAATAAGAGAACGCCAAAATCGCAATATACCCAGACTACACCCCAGCAGTACAAAGAGCAAGGAGCAAGGAACTACTTCGTCCCGATCAAAGCCAGGCTACGGCAGCTAAACCTCATGTACATGCTGATGTACCCGTCCAGGCTTAAAGTGATATATACAAGGGCCAAGCTGTTTTCCTAGAGACTCCGGTGGCCGCTACCATGTGGCTAGAACACAACAACATGGCTGAGGGGGGAGGAAGCTACAACCTAGTCTAAGTCAAGGGGGGGGAGCGCCTGACGACTATGGCACCTGGTGGAACCGATCGAAGTGGCGCGCCCCTGCAGTCACTTAAATCCATCACAGCCAAGACACAGATCTTATGAAGGATGCAGCAACTGTTGGGCCACTTGGCCTGGGCGCACAGGTGCATCCCTGCAAAAGGGCTGGATTCGGCCTGTTGCTAACTCATCACAACCCGCGCACGAAGACCCAGATGGGCCAAGATGGGGCCGGGGCACCTGAGCATTGCCTGAACAGAGCAACTGCTGGGTGCAGTTGGTTAATATTGGTTTGTTGTTGTTTGAAATGTTCCAAGTTCTTCACAGAAATTGATATAATGGGGAATCGGGCACTTGACTGGAAGAAAACAGGAGGCGAAGATGGGGGTGGAACAAGGGCGAAGACTTGGTGGAAATTGTGCGAGCATGGGGCACGGAGTTGGATGGGACCACACAACAATGGCAGCTGATATAAAAGTGCTGACATGGAATGTCAGAGGGATGGGCACCTACTTGCGTAGGGACCAGATCAAATCCTTCCTAAATAGGAAGAAAGTCTCAGTTAAACTGCTGCAAGAGACCCACCTCACTTCTGACATCAACCAGAAAGTGGAAGGGCACTGGGGGAACAGGGATATGGAGCAAGATACTCTAAGTATGCACGGGGTGCGTACACGTGGATTAGTGAAACCGTATGCTTCCACCTACTAACAAAGGAGGCAGATGTGGAGGGGAGATACCTTATACTCAGGGGAAGCATTGAGCAATTAGAAATCTGCATAATTAACTTCTACCTTCCTAACTGTGGGACCCCAGCGTACCTGAACAGGCTCTGCACTAAATTAGCCCCTTTTCCCGACTGCTTTTTTATCTTGGAGGGGTGGGGGGGCGATTTTAACTGTGTTCGTGACCTTGACCTGGACAGATCTAGCCCACCGCTGAGGGGGGTGGGGACAGCCCTGTCACCATTGAAAGAAGTGATAGTGAACCTAGATCTGGCAGAGGTATGGAGGGAGTTACACCCATTGTGCAAGGAATTTTCCTATTTTCCATTACCGCATGGGCTGTTTACTAGAATAGACTACCTATTAATAGATAGAACCCATCTGCCCGAAGTGAAATCAGTGCACTATGTAGGCAGATCGCTATCAGATCATTCACCGTTCCTCATGGACTGGAAGATGCTGGGCCATAGGCCACCCATACCACTGAGGGGCATGCCAGTGGATGCACTGACGGACGGTGCCTTTAAAGAGGGACTCTGGGGGCAAACTAGTGGAGTATATAAGTAACAATATGGGGACTGTAGAGGGCTGGAGTACAATCTGGGAGGCACTGAAAGTGGTGGTGAGAGGGGAAGTCATTGCCAGTGCAAGGGGCATTAGAAGGACACTGAGGAATGACCTAGAGGCAGGAGAAGAGCAGATTAGACGGATGGAGGCTGGAGACTGAAGTTGGAACTTGCGGCTGCCAAGGACAGTTGCCACAGTTCCTGGGCTAGACTCTCGAAGTTAGACTACATAGCAAAAACCACTAGGACACATTCGGAAGGAGACAAGCCAAGCAGGATACTGTTGTGGCTGTGCAAAATGGAAAGCCCGAGACACCGGACCACAGAAATTAAAGATGAAACAGGCTTGGTGCATACGTCGAAATCGTCAATCAATGAGACTTTCAAAAATGTTTATTCCCAATTGTACTGCCACGACATGCTAGTACCCCAGGATGTCATACTAGACACATTAGAAGAAATGGGCTTACCCACATTAGCGCACAACGCGAAACATTAGAAGGGGAAGTTATCGGCCGAGGATATAAGCGAAGCAATCAAATCACTAACCACTAGCAAGACTCCTGGGAGTGATGGGTTAGCTCCAGTTTTATAAGGCATACAGCTCAGAATTAACCGCGGTCCTGCATGAGGTATTTAAAGAGGCGTATGAAAAAAAGGTGTTGCCTGGGAGCACGAGAGAGACACTGGTGGTCCTGATACATAAACTAGGAAAACCCACAGATGAGTGCGACTCATATAGACCATTATCAATGCTCAATTATAATGTCAAAATATTGACAACGATACTGGCCAAGAGGCTGTCAAGGGTCATAGGAACCATAGTACACAGGGACCGAAATGGTTTTGTACCAGGCCGAAGCACAGCAATAAACCTGCGACGGCTGCAACACATCATGGCGCACACGGCAAGCTCGCAGCAACCATATGCAATAGTCTCATTAGACGCTATAAAGGCGTTTGATTCGATATACTGGGAATGGTTAATCGCTACTTTGAGAGAATTTGGGTTTGGCAAGCACTTCATTGGGTCAATTAAAATACTCTATGAAGCAACAGTGGCTAGAGTAAAAACTGTAGTGTCAGCAACCTGGGACATTCAAAGGGGCACCAGGCAGGCTTCCCACTGTCGCCAATGCTTTACATTCTGGGACTAGAGCCAGTAGCGATATACCTTAGGAAGCAATTCTTTGACGCAGGAATCCGAGTGGGTGGAGTGTATCATGTGGTATCCTTATACGCGGACGATGTACTGCTGTACTTAAGGGACCTGCATCTTAATGGACTAGTAATTTTAGAAGTGCTGGAGAACTTTGCACAAGTATCCAGTATCTGCTTTAGCATAGGGAAGTCTTGCATATTCCCGCTGCCGGGACTGATAGGGAAAGCAGAGGAGGATCTCCCAAGAGTTGGGCTCTACTGGCAGTTGGCATCGTTCAGATACCTAGGAGTGAATGTCAGGCACACACCCAAATTGATGCATGGGGGCAACACTGAAACTGCAGTGAAGGGTCTCAGGAAATCCATGAAGTTCTGGTCCAAACTACCGCTATCTGTGATGGGCAGGGTCGCCATTGTTAAAATGATAATCCTACTGAGGTTTCTATATTTCTTCTACAATGTACACTACTATATTCTGGCCTTTCTTTCATCTACTAGAAAAGTTGCTAAGGGAGTTTCTCTGGGGTCCCACCAGACACAAACTGTCTCTGACCATACTTGCGCTGCCGTACAAGGAGGGCGGGGTCCAATTACCAGACCTTGAGAAATATTACCTGGCAGCTCAACTCAGCTTTGTGGCCAAGTAGCTTGCGGATGAGACCACCTCCCAAACAAGGCTGATAAAGCAGCTAGTGGCGCCAGCACGCCTAAAGGAAATACTGTGGGCCCGCTGGGGTGCTTGGGTAATGTCCCAATGATTGTAGCGCCGGGTAGAAGGGTTTGGTGCAGGGCCCGGTGCAGGGCCCTGAAACTGCTGTAACGCGAACACCCCTGCTCACCAGAGACCCCGATTGCAGCTGAAGTTTGTGAAGTCAGGTCGGAACTGGGGAATGTAAGGCAATGGGAAAAGTGTGGCATTTACACCTGAGGAGACACATACGAGGAGGGTGTTTTCAGGGAGTTTGAATCTATGAGAGAAAGAGGGACTAACCAGCGTCCAGTTTCTATGGTATCACAGGACTAGAGGGATAGCAAAGAGGAAATGGAAAAGCTGGCCAGCGGAGCCGGAGGCAGAGCCGGTACTGACGTTGCTCCACAATCTGGGCGAGGGCTGGAAGCCAGTGTCCAGACTCTACAGTCAGCTGGCGGACAGACCCAACCCCAAAAGCGAAACGTTGACGCAGTGGTGTGAAACAGATCTGGGAATCAACATAACGGAGAGGCAATGGGAGAGAATCCTGATGTACCCCCAGGAAGTGTCCAGAAACGCCCAATTCTGGTTGATCCAATGAAATGTTTTGTACCGGACCTACATGACACCAAGCAGAATAGCCAAATTCAGCAGCAAAGCACGGCCATGATGTCTTTGGTGCGGGTCAGATGAAGTGGGAATGATGCACATGTTCTGGGGATGCTTGAAGATACAGCACTTCTGGGCTAGGATAGAACAGGCTTGCAGAAAGGCTGGGATAGTAAGGTATGATTGGACACCGGAAGAATGCCTGCTGGGTGCCTGTCCAAGAGTAAGCAAATTCAGACATGTGGTCAAATTTATGGACATGGTATGTATACTGGCCAAAAGGTCCATTGCAATAGCATGGAAGACAGTGGGGGCCCGAAATATGCCAGATGGCACAGTGAACTGGAGCTTTGGGCAGGGGCAGAATCCAGAGTGTGGGGTGATGGGGTGTCCAAGGCAGGAGGCGATGCAAGCATGGACGTCATTTAGGGGTCGCCAGAGGTCGCAACTGCAACCTCTGTGGTCACCCATGCGACCTCTTAATTTTTTTTTTTTTTTTTTTTTTTTTTTTGTTTGTTTTATGTAAGCTTATGGGCTGTGGCCAGCACCATGTGGCTCTTTAGTTCTGGAGTGGCTGGCTTTCTTGTTAAAGCCCCTTAAAAAAAGAAGTAAATGAGTGACACAAGTCTAACACTTTCAGCACTGACCCTACATAAGAAAGATTAGGAATACCAAATAATGTGTCTTTCTGGAATTCTATACAATAATTGCTAGACTCATTAAAGGTTTATTTCAGGCACACTTCAGGGGGTGAGTCACTGATTTAGTCTGTTGTTAAACGCCTCAACTCAGCCTTTCATCCTTCTGAGGTCGATAAATGAGTACCAACACAGGTTGGGTGATATTGGGTGTATATTATTTCTATAAAAAGCACTTAAGCGGAAGTGCTATATAATAACACATTATTATCATTTGGTCATGGATGTCTGCTTGCATTCACAGTAATTTGGTAATATGGGCCTATATACACTGATCTTAACGATACATATGGCGATCCATTCTTGTATGAAATGTACATCACATTATAGCTATCATTTTTTTAAAAATTTCTTTTATTGATTTTATGCAAACAAAACAACAAAAAACAAACAAGCAGCATAATCATAATAGTTCAGTTACATATCAAGTTATCGTAAGCACTGCTCCCATTATCCCTCCCTTCCACCGTGAGCCTATTTGTCAATCCCTTTCAATGTTTGCCAAATGCGGCCGGATTTCGTTCTCTTCGGAGTCTGTTGGATCTGGTATTACTCCAAACAATTCTGTTATTAGCGTTTTCCAAGCCAACAGGGTACCCGCCTCCCCATCATCAGCCCGGCTACTCGCTTCTTGCCATGCCACCGTTTCAGCCTCCACCCATTTCTGCAAGTCTTTCCACCATACATCCAGCTTAGGTTTGTGGCATTTCTTCCACCCCATGGCGATCCTGCGTTTCGCAAGCACATACGCCAGATTTCTCAGTTTCTCAATATGCTTGAGCTTCCCTGGCCTAGGGAACCCGCCCAGTAAGCAGGCCAAGGCTGTGTCTGTGACAAGAGTAACCCCTTTATCAGCCAGTTTCTGTGCCACTTCTCCCCAGTAGCACCTGATAATCGGGCACGACCAAAACATATGTGTCATGTCAGCGTTTTCTAGGTTACATTTAGGACACACTTGTATTCCAGCGTTTCGGAACTTGGATATCCTCAAGGGGGTCATGTATGCGCTATGCGTTACATACAGCTGTAGTTGTTTTAATCTGGCATTTCTAGACACTTTTTTGTGGTAACCCAGGGCACGCTCCCATACCCCGTCCTCCATCGGGGACCCCACTTCCACCTCCCAGTCCAGCCTCAGATGTGTTAAATCTTTCCCCGCCTTAGCCATCACCATCTCATACAGTCTCGAGATCTCATGACCCCCTTCGGACATATCATATATTGTTTCCAAAACTGCATCTGATTCTTCTATCAAAACTGTCTCTGGCCAGGTATTCTTAATCATCCGTACCAATCTAATGTACGTGACATATTGGCCCGTGTGTAGCCCCGCTTCTTCGTTGAGTTCTATAAACTCCTTAATGGATCCCTCTTGCCAAACATTGCCTAGCTTTGCCAGCCCCACTGATTCCCAGTAGGTCCTAACAATCGCCCTCAACTGATCATCCCCTCCTGTCAGAACAACCAGCGGTATCTGCAGGAGGCACGGGCACGGGACTTCCATCAAACGACAAGCCCTACGCCAAATTTTCCATCCAAGCCTCAACATCGCAGGACGCCCCCTCATTTCAGTTTCGGACAGCCAAATCATTTCTTTCAGATAAAACGGGGGCGCAGTCCTGTCCAAGCACCCTATGCTCACGGGTCACTTCATCAGAAAGCCACTTGGCCACATACTGTAACTGTCCCGCCAAGTAATAAACCTCAAAACGAGGCAGTCTGATACCTCCTTTTTCATAAAAGTTCTGCAGTTTCCAAAACGCCACTCTATTTCGGGTACCGTGCCACAGGAAGTCCCTACACATGCTATTCAATTTGCTGAAAAACTTCTTGGGTATTATGTATGGGATATTACTGAAATAGTGCAGGAGCCTGGGCAGAACTACCATCTTAAGCATGGCCCCCCCCGCCCCATCATCGCCAAGGGCAATCTTGCCCAGAACTGCATGCTGTTTCTAATTTTCTCGATGGCTAGTTCCGTATTGTGTTTGTGTTCTTCTTGCACCGTGTAATATACATCTACGCCCAAATAGCGAAAAGAGCTAGTTGCCCATGGTACCTGTAGCACCGGTAGTCCTTCTACAGGGATCCCCTTATAGCTACCTAGCGGGAATATGACAGACTTTTGGGGGTTCACCGAGATGCCCGACAACTCTGCGTACCTTTCCATCACTTCAAGTATGTATAAGAGATTTTCTTCTGGGTATTGCAAGTACAGTAACAGATCATCCGCGTACAAGGATATCAAGTGTCGTTCCCCTGCTACCTCAATGCCAATCGCATCATACTGTGCCCTAAGGCATATTGCCAGAGGCTCCAGGGCCAAGATATAAAGCATCGGGGACCAGGGGCACCCTTGTCTGGTGCCTCTGCTAAATTGCCATCTCTCGGATATCACCGCTCCAGTTCGGACCCTGGCAAGCGGCTCGCTATACAACATCTTGGCCCACCTGATATAGCCTGGCCCCATTCCATACCCTTCCAAAGCAGCCAATAGCCATGACCACTTGACCGAGTCAAAAGCTTTAACTGCATCTAGAGACACTATCGCCATCTCACCCTCGTTCTTACTACCCCATTCGACCACCTGGTGAAGCCGCCTATGATTGTGTGTTATGTTTCTGCTCGGGACATAACCCGTTTGGTCAGGATGTATGAGTCTACCAATCACTTTCTGCAATCGATTTGCTAGGACAGCCGTGAGAATCTTGCTGTCCTGATTCAGCATCGACAGGGGCCTGTAGGAGCCACATCTGTGCTCCGGTTTATTGGGCTTGGGCAGCGGTATTATGATCGCCTCTCTGAGTGACTCAGGCAACCGTCCTATCTCAAACGCTTCATTAAGCATGTCTAACATTGGGGGGAGGATTTCCTCTCTGTATACTTTATAAAATTCGCTGGGGAACCCATCTGCTCCTGGGGTCTTACAGGTAGGCAGCTGCTTCACAACCTCTTCTAACTCCTCCAACGTGATTGGCTCATCTAAATCCTCTCTCTCTTCTTCACTTATCTTGGGCAGCCCTATGTCTTCTAACGTTTCGATTATCTTGCGCTGGTCACCCATCTCATCGTCTCCGTACAGCACTTTGTAATATTCCACAAATTCTTTGTTAACCCCCTCTTGTGTGGCCACCTCATCTCCATTCTCCCTAATAATAGTCCTGACCGGAGGCCTAGGGGTCTCGCTTTTGTATAGCCAGGCCAAAAGGCGGCCTGTCTTGTCTCCCCCGGCGTGCTGCCTCTCAACATATTTCTTATAATTGAGATTGCAGAGTCTTTCCCAATGCCCTGCACATTGTTGCTGTAGTTGGAGTACCAGCTCCGTGTCTACATCACCGCTCTTCAATGCT
The DNA here is from genome assembly GCF_040938575.1 of Ambystoma mexicanum. Classification (NCBI taxonomy): domain Eukaryota; kingdom Metazoa; phylum Chordata; class Amphibia; order Caudata; family Ambystomatidae; genus Ambystoma; species Ambystoma mexicanum. The sequence goes on along the minus strand of NC_090929.1, from coordinate 1,040,654,252 downwards.
ATTTCTAGCTCAGTTTCCACCCTCTGCAGGTCAGCCAAGACCCCACCTTGTAACCCTCTTGACTTAGCAATGGCCGCCCCCCGCATCACCACCTTAAAAGCTTCCCATAATGTGCCCACAGAATCAACACTCCCAGTATTCTCCTCAAAGAAGTTAGTAATCTCTTCCCTCATATCTTCTCTAAAGACTGGATCTTTGAGCGCTTCCGCTCGGAGGCGCCATGTAGGGATCTTCGCCCTCGGGGGCCAATATTGCCATCCGAGGATCAGGGGCGAATGATCCGAGAGGACCCTGGCCTTATATTCGATTTGAGTAATCTCAGACATCACATCTGCTGTGGCAAAGACGTAATCGAGCCTAGTATGCAGTTGGTGCGGGGCTGAATAGTGCGAATATTGCCTCTCAATGGGGTGTTTCATCCTCCACGCATCTGTGAAGCCAAAATCAGTTAACAGCATCTGCAAGGCTTTCGCCGCTGGGCTAGGCTTACCCGCCCTGCCATCAGATCTGTCCACCACAGGATCCAACACACAATTAAAGTCCCCACCCCAGATCACCGCGCTCCCTATACACGTACTAAGATTGGTACACAAGGCTCTGAAATATGTTGCTGTGTTTTGGTTGGGGGCATACATGTTTACTATGCATACCTCCCTGCTCTCCACCAGCCCTCGCAATATAGCCATCCTTCCATCAGTTTCAACTACCTCTTGTATCGATTTGAACGGGACATGCGGTGCCACCCAGATTAACACCCCCCAGGCATATGCAGAGTATGGCGAGCCCACTACGGTCCCTCTCCACTTTCTCTTAACCAGGTCCAACTTCTCTCGCGTCAAGTACGTCTCCTGTAGTAGTGCGATATCTATTTTCTGCCTTTTCAGATGCATCATGATTTTGTTTCTTTTCAGATAGCTGTTAAGGCCCCCGACGTTCCACGTTATTATCCTGAGGTCCCCCATAGGTCATTAATAAGCACCCTCCCGATCCTCCGCCGATTACGCCCCTTCATGCACCGCAAGTACACCATGCTGATTCTTCCAAATAGGCTCGAAACAAAACTTAAACTCCCCATGACCACACACACTCAACTTCCCATCCCCCCACCTTCCTCTCACCCACCCCTCCCCCAACAATACCCTCCCCAACCGTTGCCCAGCTCCATTCCTGGATCTCAGGCACCCCCACATCTAGCCCTGCCTAGCACAAGCTTCTACTCAGAGCTCAGTAGCGTAAAGCCGCCCTAATGGCCGCTGAAACTAGTAATCTATTGGGGTAGGTCGTCCACGTTCTGTTGCTCCTTTCAAAAAACATTACGTATACAGTTGCCAAACCGTTACCAGTTACAGTTACACTCACTATATTCCAGTCCAAATCGAGCACCTGGCTCAGATTGCGTACAAAATTCAGTTAGTTACAGTTTCTCTGTGCCATCAGGGTCTTCCTCCTTACGAAATCTTCATTCGGTATGATCCTGCCGGTCACGATCCGCTTCTTGTTCCGGGCAGCCCTGCAGGTCCAGCCATGTGACAACATCCTCAGGGGTATCAAAAAATAGCGCTTTGTTCTTGTGTAGCACTTTCAATCGTGCCGGATACAAGAGCATATATTTGACTGCCGCCGCCCTCAGCCTTCTTTTGACGGCGACGTAACTAGACCTCTGCCTTTGCACCAGTATCGTATATCGTATACCGGGTATGCTGTGAGGTTGGTGGATGCTCTCTCTATCGTGCCGCCCTTCCGAAAATATTCGAGGATCTTTTCTCTATCCCTGTAATTCAGTATCCTCGCTATGATCGGTCTTGGCGGGGCCCCCGGCTGGGGTATCCTCATTAGGGAGCAGGTGCGCCCTCTCCATCGTAAATCCCTGCGAAAGATTCCCGGCTCCGATTCCCTTGAAGGATCATGTTTTCGACATAGTTTGTGGGGTCTTGGCCTTCTTCCCAATCCCGAAGGCCAACCACGCGAATGTTGTTCCTCCTTGCTCTTCCTTCCGCCTCTTCCACACGATTTTCCAGGTTGGTGACCTGTTGTTTTAAGACATGAATCTCCTTCGCATTGCTCGTGCTAACATCGGTATTAATCTTCACCTCGCTTTCCAGACAGCTGGTCCTCTCTGCAAGTGCTCTAACATCTTGACGCAGCAGGGTGAGTTCCGTACCTACAGCATCGATCTTATTCTCTAGAGCTGTGCGCAAGTCCGCCATTGCCAAGTCCCATTTTGCGCTCAGGCCCGTTATAGCCTCCAGGATCTGGTGCTTGTCCCCTTCGGGGGCATCTTCCGCAGGGGTCATGACCATGCTCTGCACCGATGTAGAGGGGGTCCGTTGCGTTTTTGTGAAAGTCTCCATCGTGGGTTGCTTAGTCTTGGTTCTCACCCCTTTCGCCGACATGGCGCTGCCCTCCACTCTTGTACGCCTCCGCCTTAATGTAGCTATTGCACTGTCCTCTGTCCGACAAAGGTCTGGCTCCCAAGTCTCCTAACTCACATTCGAGATGGCACTTCGAATTGTCTTACGAATGGGCTATGGCCTCACACTCCCCATTCAAGTTCCGTAGGCCTCGTCGCCCAAGCATCCAATGTTATCGGTCAGCTTGCCGAGGCTCCATTAGCATATGCCAGGCCGGGCGCTCTCATGGTGTTAATTCGAACACTCTGACATATCTCCCTGTCGTACTATTCCTCCAGGCAATTTACCGCAGCCATAACCCACAGTTCCGGGGAATCAGTGTTTTCTCCACGGAGGCCTCTCTTTTGTTAGCCGCCATCTTGGTGCCGAAGCGGCCGCACAGTCGCACCAACAAAAATGTGTATATTTCACGATTCCCGGGGACTATGAACTTCTCCAGCAAACTTCACTTGGCGTGCGGCTTCCGACACCTGATCCCCAAAGTTCTAGGCGCTTGTTACAGTTTCAACGGGTAACTTTGGCAAAAATAGTCGGATCATCAGGAGCTCCTCGCGCAACACGTCCTATTCCATGGCCAGTTGGCCACGCCCCCACATTATAGCGATATCATAATCATATTTTTTGTAATCTACAATGCTATGTGATAGCACTTCCTGTTTTGTCAACACTTGAAAGGTCGCGTTCCATCGCATCCCGCAATATCACTTCGGGGTGGGGTCAAATGACATCACTTCCTGTGATGTCACCAGGGGGTCAAGGGTTATGTGATGTCACTTCCGCTACCCCTGGCATTTTGGTGAAATGACGTCCCTGGATGCAAGCCCTACATACGAGGCCTAGAAAACACTGATCTGGGTTATATTCCACCCAACAGACGATAAACCTTCATGAACGCGCAAGGGTCACACTTGGGATATCTGAGATCAGTCGAGATACGCTACCAAAATGAGGAAGTCTGGATACCCACCCCATAGACTTAGGTGCACACGCGCCTCTGAGCTTCTTTAAGCGAAACAATGAGAATCCCTATAAACAATCCTAGTGGTGAAGACGGTTTGTTGTTGTTAGTGTTACTTGTTGTTGATACCCTGTTTTACAGTAAAGATGACAAATTGAGATGTGAAATGTAAATGTGAATTATAAATGCCAATAAACATATTTTAAAATAAAGCACTGAGTTGCCATACTTTGGAGTCCAAATGTTTTAATTTCCTTGAAGCCACAAATGGATTATGTGCTAAAAAGCTGATTTTTGGTAGATACAGCTGCTTAAGCCGATCATGCTCTCCTTACATAGATCTTGCTCGGCGTTGTTGGAGGCACCCTTTCTTATTCAATGTTGAATCATTTGAAGATCCTCTTAGTTGTATGCTGCAATCCCATAAAAACAAACTACATGTGGCACAAAATGCAGCCAAATGCCTGATCTTGCGATTGCAGAGGCAAAGCCAGGTTTACAAAATATGTCATGCTTTACCATGCCACCCAAAATGAGACTACTGTAGTCAAGCTTTGTTCCCTGGCTTTACAATGTTTTCATCAGCTTGTTCCCTTTAGGCTGTACCAGTAGCTACCTTCCCATATGCAACCTCTATTTCATCAGCAATGCCCTAGTTGCTATTGTACAAAGCTACTTGATTATAAAAGGCCAGTAAAGGTTATTTTTTCTTTTCCCCCACCATCTGGAATATGTCCTTTTGCTCCCTCTGGGGAATATGAATCTTAAGTGGGGTGAATAATCCTAAATAAATTGAAGAAAACTAAAGTGTGAGCCATCAAGATCTTTGTAATGCACACTGCAAAGCAAACCACTTCTTGCCTCTTTATTAAATTGTTAGCTTTTAGTACTTGTGTATAATATTTATCTGCCTGAAATACACTGAGTCTTTATTATGGTGTCCCGGATGGAACCTTTCTCTACAAGTCTCCTCCTTGTTGTGAATTTCATGGGATGCCTAATTAAATTTGCAACATTTACCCTGTTGCTTGGTTCAGACAACCATTTCGGGAAGGTCTTTTGCATGCTTTAGTACTTCTACATTGCCCATAATGCAATCTCGGGCCTCTTTCTCTTGCAGTGTCTCAAACGTTTTGGTATCTTTCCTATGTTTTTCCAGCTGGTGTAGCAGTTATTTCTGGCTTTCCAATCCTCTTATCTTCCCCTTGCTCGTTTTCTTTCTTCCAGCACACTAGGGACTGGATACGCCCGATGTGTGGGGGGTAGCTGCAGGCACTGTACTGCCATTGATGGACAAGAGTAGGTGCTCAGATACCGCCGTGGCAATTTGGAGCAGTATTAAAGCATACTAATGTAGCCTGTTTCTCAGACTGCTCTACTCCACTTTGTGTTGTCTCCATCTCTCTCCCCCATTTCTTTAGGATATTTTGGACCTGTTAAAAAAATAAAAATCCCCCGTGTTTGGCGCTGGGCCCACTTTTATCTCACAATGTCTTTTAGACACTTTGGCAATTTTACTACATTTCCAAGCGTGCAACCTCAGGAGTTGTTCCATTAATTGCCAAAATAATGGGAGGATTAGTTCAACTCTGAGAGTGTAGTGTTTGTATGAAGTCTCCTTGCCTTTGTGTATACTATAGAAGGGCAACTTTAGCTCCCATGTCTCTTACCCCACTTATCAACTCCCATAATCAAGCATTTTTCATATTTCAGTGTCTTACACTCTTGCTGGTAAATTCTACGGGAGTACGACTCCAACTCCTACATTTCAGCATGACCACTCTCAGGAGTTCCAGCACTTTACTGTTGATTCTGGCTTGTCTGCCATTTCCTTCAGACAGGTTTCACCCAGGGTCCATAGAAAATTAGCAGGGTGTTCTCCATCCTGTCAGTTAAGATGGGTTTTCAGAATCAGCCCTGTGGACAGATTTTGAGAGGCCACACCATTCTGGTGAACAGGAACAAAAACACTGTCTAGCCAAACTCTGTCTGCGTAGTGTTACTGAAAAGTAAGGCCTAGACGTAGGAGGGGGCGAGAGTGGTGAAGGGTTCAGTTAAGCACACACAGAGCACCCTTTATAACAGGCAGAATATATAAAAGTAGTTACTTATTTAGGTCTAAGACAAACACTTAGCTGTGAAAAATGACAGGTAGGTTACACACTAAAACATTCACTATTATATAAACATTCACCTTGGTGTGCTTTGCTAAGAGCACTAACACATCACTTTTAAAATGTGGTTTAAATCGGTTTTCAGAATACAGTAAGAGTAGGAAAGCAAGTGAATAAAGAAATAGAACCCGGTAAGTAATCAACACTTTTAGAACAAATAGGATCAAAATAAAGGAGTTGGCAAACACCATACAAAACCTTAGAATGAAGGTTCTATCCTTAAAATGTCCTTCCCGTCCAGGAGGAAAATAAGGGATGTAGTGCTCTCCAAGTCTCAAATGCCAATACAAGTCTTTTCAGGTGGTGAGGAGTCGATTTAGGGAGTTTTCACAAGTGTGGCTTGAGCCAACAAGTAGTTTGTAATGTTCCAAAGTTTAGTAAAACCAAGATGGAAGTCTTTGGTAACCCTCTTCCAATCGAGCAACCTTAGGGGGAACCCAGAGGAGGATACCTGACCAGAACACCACCATTCACAGCTATCCAAAGGAGAGGTAGGGCCAGGACTTTACATCCATACAACCCTATGGAGACAGGGGGAGGGGTCGAACCAGGTACGTTTACTCACCCCCTGTATACCGATTCTCTTAGGGGCCACTGTAGGAGGTACTGAATTTGCTGGGCCATCTGGATTCTTGCCTTTTTTCTGTTGGTGGATGCCCAGGGGTTCCGGGTGCAGAGGCCGCTTCGGCCATCAGGTTATTGGGTCTGGCTAGATCACGATTCTGGACTCTGGTGGATCAGTTCTGGATTCTGGACATCCAGGACACACCGATAACTGGACCACAGCTAAGGAGACTACCTCAGAGGACTCGCACGACATAATGCAGGCGGCAAACAGCAATGGCAACTTGATGAAAATGTTGGAAGGTGCCCCCCATGGCAGAAAAAAAGGAACTAGCCCTGCAAGGACCCTCTTTGTGGTGGGGAGCTGCAACTTCAAGGAAATGCTTCTTGCTCATAAGTTGAGGATCTGCAGAGTCCCAAGGCTTAATTCAGGATGGCGACATTAGCCCAGGACAACTTCTGCCTAGTCCACAGGATGGTTCCAGGACCATTCTGAGTGCTAAGGGTCAAAGCATTGATAATGGTCTTCAGGATATCTGCTTAGAGACTGGATATTTGCCAGGCAAGTGAAGAAAGGACTACTGGCAATCTTCTAATGCAGAGTTCCAGGTTTTCTGTGGGCTACTTCCCTTTGTAGGGTTCTTGCCTCCAATAATCTGAAGAACTGCAGGAAGTCTGCCTTTTACCCAAGATCTTGGTTGGAGTTGTCCCAGCCCACCAATATCGAAAATCTGCACCATTCAAACTGGCATGGGCTGTTCAATCTCGACAGCCTTTGGCCACTGCATCTGCCCAGCAACAGACCTATTCCGTCATGGATGTAGACTGGGTCCAGCCAGCCCCAGCCCCACATCTGACAACACACACAGCCCACCACTTTGCTCTAAAAAAGATAGGAGTTTTCCCTGGGAAATGGCTCAACATTGATGGAAAATCCAACCACTCCAGTGCAGGAAGACGACCAAACTACAAGATGGCAAAAATCAAGTGGCGCATGTGTTTTAGAATATATGGTGCTTTAATTGCCATTAAGTGGTAAAATGCAAACGTGCTTCCCATGCATATTTGTTTGCAGTATTTTCCAGAAGTGATTTCCACTTTTAAACCAGTGTCATCTGATTGATCACAATTCTGAAAACTCCACCAGATTCGATTACCTTATTAACTGTGACCAGTTGATTAGTTCTTAACAATCCTTTTTCCCCGTTGGATTTTCTTAGCTACTGGCATAAAAACATGCCAAATGTGGAATTTATGCCTGCTCTGTGGGAACCTCTCTTGCATTACTTAGGCTATTCTCACATGTTTGTCGTTGGTTACCAGTTTGACTTCTAAACCTTTGGATTCAAGAAGTTCAATTATACAAAGCAATGCTTCTCCAACACAACAGAGAAAGTACATTCTATATCTCAGAGCTTAATTTTTTTTTAGTGCACCAGTCCTGGGAAAAAGTTCAATATTTTACACTAAGCTCAGTGCTGTCAAAATGACCATAGCCTGCCAACCAAAGCCAAGTTCTTGTCGCCATGCCTTGTGTACTGCAGGTAAAAGGTATTTTCTCTGGTATTTACAATAGGAGTTATTTGGCATGCACTGTAATCCTAAATATTCACAGAACCTCAAGATGTTTATTGAATGTAGAACGACTAAACAAAAGTGCACATAAACTTAGCATGGCGTCTGTTGTAACATTGCCAATGCGAGGTTGAGCGGACCAAGAAAGGCTGTAACGTTCATCTTCATGGGTCAGGTTGGTTGCAATACAAATTTTATTTCATTAATCAATGGTTTGCCAGAAGCTACGCCATCAGTTTGTTTTGCATTTCAGCATCTTTGAAATCTCTCGGAGGTAACCATCAAACAATATATTTAGGTTCCCCCAAGGCCCTCGGTTGACAATTCACGTTGCTTTGCTGGATTTTAACTCTAATTTAGGCCACTGCAGATTGGCATTGTTCATGAGTATACTGCGTAAAGGTATGAATTGCTGCAACATCAGATATTCCCAAATCAGTGTCATTTCACAGCCTGCAACCCTGGTTTGTAGTGTGATCTGTGTTTTGCAGTCCTTCTTTTTCCTAGACCTCTATGGGAAAAAATAAAATACGAAATTGTAAAGGGTTTTTGATGCCTTGCAAAATTAAAATCTCAATAAAAACAATTTTTCAACAAATTATACTTTGTTTAGTAACTTGTTAAGCATTTTTTTTCAATCAAATGCCAAATAGAGCAATATGTCAGTGAACTGTAATACTAAAAAGTTCCAGTGCAGTTTCTTGGTACTCACTCTTGTTGGGTTTTTGGGGGACAACGGGTCTGTGCAACGGAAAATCTGCCTACGGCGATGCAAGATGGCATTTAATAACAAGGGCAACTTCCGGAATTTGAAATGTGATTTTAAACCACATAATGCAATCAGAAAATAAAACCACATAATATGGAAATGGTTTACAGTGTTTATATTGAATCCTTTATATTGAATTCCCATACATAGAATATTTTATCTTGAAAACCTTTATAGTGAATGTATTTAGGGTGGGATAAAGGGTTAAATATTTTTTGGAAATGGTCGGGATGGGTTTTTAGGGGTGGTAAACAGGGGTTTCACTATAAAAGTTTTCAAGATAAAAGATTTGAGATATGGGCATGTGTAAAAAATGGAAATGGTTAAAGCATTTATATATCTTTGCAAAGTCCAAATGTGCATTATCAAAATTGAAAATACATCTTAATGCTCACATGAAATTGCACACTTGAAAATAATTGTTGGATATTTTTTCTAATTTACTAAAATCGTAAATGTAATTGGTTATTTTTATACAATTATGAGGTGTCTTAGTCCATGGGACCATCTAACCAAATTAGAAAAATACTATGTCCCCTTTATTGCTTGATGTGATCAGGAAATGCTGTCATGGATAAAACTGTGCCCAATTGAATCGGCAGTAACGATGGGATTTGTGAAGCAAATTCTGATTTATACCCTGTGCTCAGGGCATGTATATGGGACACGTGGGCAGAAACCCAATGGCAGTCTTTTGTCTATTTTATTTTTGTTGACTCTTTTGAAGTTGACCGTCCAGACACACACAATGTCAAGATAACAAATCCTGTGAGCATGCGGATTGTGGAAATTCTTAGATTATAGAAAATGGGCCCAGATGATCAATGAGGATCAAAAAGTTACATGACATGATCAAGATAAGATGGTGACTGAAGATGTAAGGTAAGGGGGCTGCAGGGTTACAGATACAGACACAGACCCAAGTGCAAGGGTTGCCAAGAGGCAGTGCGGGTGTGTGGCTGGGTGGGCAGGAACCTGGGCCGGATATCAGAGGGTAACCAGGTGCAAGGTGCTGAAGCAGACAGATCAGCAGGGGCGAGGAAGACTGAAGCAAAGAGGAAGGTCTTGAGGTGCTTTCAGAACCAGAGAGGGTTCTCAAGTTTCAGAGTGGCAGGGGGCTGTTCCAGAGGGAGGTCTCAGCCGAGGAGAGAGAGCTACTCCCAACTCGTTGCTTGGAGAAGCGACCGACCCTGAGGGAGTTGGACGAGCGAAGAGCTCGAGTGGGAAGGTATTTACGGAGGGAGAGTTGAAGGTTTTTGGACCCAGGCTACAGAGGGCCTTGTGGACAATGCAAAGGGTATTGAATTTAATCGTTGCAGCCACTGGCAGAGAATGAAGATATTTCAGGGCTGGAGAGATCTAATCCCAGGGCTTGAGGCCGAGGACAAGTCTTGCAGTCCTGTTCTGGAAGAGTGCCAGAGGGCGGAGAGTAGAAGGCAGATTTAGAAAGAGGCTGTTGCAGTAGTCCAGCCTAGAGAGAACCAGAGGTCTAGAGATGGTTAGCTTCTGGGGGGAAGGAGACGAAATAGCCCAGATGAGCTTGTTTGGGGAAGGAGGCTTTTTGAATTTAAAACATTGTGTTCTGGTCAGCTTTCCTTCTCATTTGAAGAAACTCCTATTTCTGTTATTGTTTCTTCATCTTTCTAACTGTGCTCATAAAAATGATGGTCATTGTTTGGTAGTGTTGAGTTTGGCATGCACCCTGTGCGAAATGGCCTGTTCCACTCATTTAAGTGTTCTTGCTGTGTCTATGTTTCTGCTTTATCTGTGCTCTGTTTATTGATTGTGTACTTCTCCGTTTATTCTTACAAGCCGTCTTTTGCGTATTTCAGATATTTGTTCCGAAACAGGTCGTGTGTGAAATTCCCTGTTCCTTCCGCACATAGATTCTCCTCTTTGAGGAACTTGAGGTTGGCCTACCCTAAAATTGTCTTTTTCTAGCTATATTTTCCCTGCACGTTTTCCTGTCTTGTTAGTTGCCTTGGCAGTCTGGCATGCTGCATGGTGTTTGGAATTCTAGCCGTGTGTACATCTGCTTGAATGGCTATGGGTTGCAAGTACTTTTCATCCCTTGCTTCCATATGCTTGCACACAGAGTGATGGTAGCCATGCCTTGAATATTTCCTTATTTCTGGAATTCCCATTTTGCTTGCTTTTTGTTGTTGTTTTGGGATGTTTGGCATTTTAGCCCTCGCTCATGAAATGTAAAGGTACTCAATATTTTTAAAGATTACAAACTGTTTTGCGCAGTTTGCTGATTTGCAAATAGAGTTATGAGTTGCTAATATTCCCTTTCAAACCAACTCTTCAAGCGCATTTGTGAGGAAAACACTAACTTTACCAAAGAGTTTCATATGGTGGCTGCTTCATCTTCATGTATCCTTTTGAAAGCAGATTTTCTAAACGTCTGTCTGCATTCACTGCTTGTTTTGGATTTTGTTGGAAATTCCAAAAATCTATACATGTTAAGTCTTTCCATGAGGTTTGTAACAGTAGTGCAGAGACACATTTGACTTCATAACCCTCCCATGGACAACATGTTTTATGATCCCTCTGGCCAGGAGAAGCGGGCATGATGGGCGACTGAGAATGGGAGTTCAGAGGTGAGTGCAAAGGATTGAAATAAGCAGTTACATCATTGATCCTTTTTATGTTTATTCTGAAGCTATTTGGGAACAAGCTAAATGTAGCAAAAAATGGTGCTGTATGAAAAAATATAGCTCTATGAAAATAATCTCAACATCTTCAACCAGTGGCAAGTTACCAAATCACCATTGGCTATTATAAACTTTTGGAGAATGGCATTAATGTTAGGGTCGAATTTTACACACATTGATATTTTGTCTCATATTCTAAACATCTTATTTCATAATACACTTGATGCTGCAGGTTTTTGACAATCTATACTGCTATAAAGCGTGTAACAGTTTTTCTTTTGCATTGTTTAAGGGTGCTTACTTCATCTACTTTGAATGGGCAAAAGCCCTAATTCGCCTTCCCCAGATTCAAGCACTTGGTTCATTGAGCTGTGTTAATTGTTGTGAACTACAATCACTGTTTATATAAGATTGCATTTGGGCCAATGCTGTAGATGAAAGGTCTGTGATTCTACTTCAGCTTCTCTAATTACAACTGTTCAGAAGACTAATGTAAAGTGTCCTACTTCAGGTAAGTCACACTGGAACTATGAATGAGGCGGGAGTTAGGTTTATATAAAAAGGAAACTTGGTTATTTGTTATAGTTTATAGTATAGGTGGAAAACGGGAGAGCAGTAGAATAACTTCCACCCAGGTCTAGTTCCTATCCTGAAAGTCCAGTTCAACTGACAAACCTATAACGTGTAGATTCTTCACATTTGCATGGCTTGCACAACATTCCAGTAGTGATTATAAATGCAGTAAGTATACGACACATCTCACTTCCTATAAATCGAAAAACAAAGCTAACTTTCACTCAGGTTCTTAACATCATCCATGCATGCACAGATCATGACCCGACAACCACATTTAGGCTTACTCGAAACTTACACCAATACACTGAACCTTCAACATAATAACTACACGCCTTCCATCCAAGCCTGCCACACTTATGCACAAACCCGCTCAAAGAGCAACACAACCAACGCTCGCAGCCATCAAACACTGAATAATCTTTTACCTGGAGCTGCCACCTGCAGGTCCTCTGACTGCTACTCCCAAGCACAATCTTTATACCCAAGCTGCCTGTACTTGGCTAAACATACAAATAATCAATCAAAGGACCTGTCACAGGACATGAAGGGAAATGGATGAGCATATAGTGAATTCAAACAACCAGGGAGTCAATCACACCACAAGCATATTGCACATTCACTCATTTGGCAGACAACCACTCCGCATCTCCTACAGAACATATAAAAGATAGGAAAAGAATAGTAAAGTGTACACACAATACAACAGAAGCAAAACGTGCATGCAGAGGAGCAGCCCAGTGTAGTACCAAATAATGGTAGAGCAACAAGGAACCCCATGAATGCTGTTTAACATTCATGTTTTTAACGCGCACAAAATCCTATTATGATCCTTCATTTACTGAAATCCTCACAATCCTTTACAGGGACTAAAAGGACACAGAATTGTGTACCATCACTTTCTAGATCATGCATATACATGGTAAATATACAAACAGCGCTTAAACTTTTCCTCAAAGCGCTATAAACTCTGCACAGTAACACACTCCTCCAAGCATTCATTCATCAATCTTCCATACCCAACAGTGTATTGATCCTCAAATCGTAACAAAAAAGCTGTGAACATAATATCCAAACTATAGGAATGCATGGAAAACCTGCAGAGCTATGTTTATTAGGCACAGAACTGCTAAGGTCAAACAATAAAACACACATATGTATGAACAACCTAACAGGAGCGTTGGTTAAATTATTTGTAGACTTTACACATGTTTGTGCAATTTACTCACATAGTTCTTTGAAATTCTTTGAAATGTTAAAAGCTCAATCTTCCACTACTCGGATAAAATATAGCCAAAATACGTCACTCGCATAGCACTGCCCCACTCAATTACATTAATGCCAAAACATTTTTTTCAAAATTCTTTTTATTTGCATTTATTCAACAAAAGAAAGGAAGACCATACAAAAAAGAAACCACAAAAAAAACAAGATGCTATGTGCTACATAAAAAGAAAGAGGGAGCAAATAATCGCATCTCGCACAGTGTGCAGTCTCGAGGGTTAATTCACACACTTACAATCAATGTCCTTGCGCATATTACAACTTCAGGCCCTTGATGCGTGTCTGACGCTCTCCCTCAGGTCCATCTCAACCCATTCAACCTTGCTAGCATTTGGCCGAACTGGGCTCAGTGGCCCCAACTTATAAACTAAAGATAACAAAAACTGTGAATGCTGTACCCTCCCACCGCCCACCTCACTCCCTACCTCCAGCCCGACTTCAGCCCTGCGCCCTCCTCTGCTCGATTCACCTCACACAACTGCAGCACTAGCTTCACAATGGCATGTCGTAGGAGGGTGCAAACATCATTTGGACTAATGCATTCCATGCTGTGACATTGTTGCTGACCTCCCTTTGTCCCCTATTTGCCACACCGCTGTTTCTGCCTCAGCCCATTTCATTGGGTCTCTCCACCATACCCCTATACAGGGACCTTTTGTGGTCGTCCAAGCCAGTGCTATCCTGCGCTTAGCCAAGATGCAGATGAGGTGTTTCACCTTTGTTATGTGTGCCTCTGCATGCCGCCTCGGGAACATCCCCAGCAAGCACGCATCCAGTGGCCATTCATGCATTTCTTTTCCTCCCCTTGCGGCCCTCTTTGCGATGACCTGCCAGAACCCACAGACTACCAGGCATGACCAAAACATGTGCAGCATATCTGCTGACTCACTTGTGCATCTTGGGCATCTCCTGGGAACTGTGAAATTGCGTGTGGGGTCATGTATGCTCTGTGTGTAACTTGTAGCTGTATCCGTTTGAATCTGGCGTTCCTGGATACCTTCCATGTGTACAGCATCACCCTAGCCCATTCCCCGTCCGTAAAGGCTTGGCCTACATCCTCCTCCCACTTGGCCCTCACACTAAGTTCTGGTCTACTGAGCGGGTCCAAAATCATGTCATAGAGCATGGAGATCACATGGCCCTCCTCCATTTGGTCATAAAGGGAGTTCAGCATGGCGTCCCCCGCAATTCCGTCTTTATGTCAGGCCATCTGGTTGTGGCGATTTTAATCACCATATGATATGCCAAGAACTGACCCTTCGGTATCATAGCTCTCACTCAGTTCAGGGAAGCCCAGCAGGACACTGTCATGGCACAGGTCCCCCAGAGTAATTAACTGTTCGGCTCCCAGTGGTGTCCAATGCTGCAAACCTCATCTCTGTTCTTCCCGCAGATTGCTGCCAGAGGTATATTAGAAGAGTACGGTCCTGTATGCCCACCATCTTCCATAGTCTTAGCAATCATTTCTGTTACTATGCTACTAGCGTGAATGTCCCCACCCAGCCAGAGCACTTCCCTCCGATTAAAATGGTGCGACTTCATCCTGCAGCGGACCAGTGTCTAAGGAGGCTTTGTCTGACAGCCAGGTTATAATGAACTGCAGCTGACCAGCAAGGTAATATGCTTCGAAATGCAGCTAGCCTGATTAGCCCACCCCTGTAGTCCCTTCTCAGTGCACCTAGCGGGATTCGGCACCTCTTTGCCCCCCCGCCCCCCAGATAAATCCTCTTACTACAGAGTCAATTTCGCGAAAGAACAATCCCATGATCTCTTAAGGTATGTTTACAAAGTAATAGAAGAGGCGCTGCAACACCACCATCTTGAGTAGCGCTGTATGGCCAATCATTGATAGCGGGAGCCTCTGCCAGATCTTAACTCCACGGAGCGCCTGTAGTGTATTTGCCTCCTGCTCCTTCCTAAGGTCATGATAGATGCTCACCCTAAAATACCAGCCCACTGCATCCCCAAATTCGGTAGGTGCTGCTACTCCAGCTCTGCCAGGCCTGCGAGCAGGAATAACCTTGACTTCTCTTTGCTTATGGTTGTACCAGATAACCTTGCAAGCCCATCCAGTACTTCTAGTATGTATGGCAGATTGATTTCCGGATTCTGTACGCAGAGCAACATATCATCCACGTACAGCGTGACCATGTGCGTGTCGCCCTCTATCGGAATGCCCACTTCTTTGAAGTCTGTCCTGAGGAAGGTAGCTAGGGGTTCCAATGCCAGGATGAACGACATTGGGGAGAGCGGGCCCCCCTGCTAGGTTCCCTTACCCAATTCCCATGCCTCGGAGACCGGTCTTCCGGTTCTCACTCGGGCTAATGGTTTCTTATATAACAAGTGCACCTACCATACAAAGCGCAGCCCCACTCCAAAGCATTTCAGCGCTGCGTGCAGGCAGCCCCACCTCACGGAGTCAAACTCCTTTATCGGATCAAGCAAAGTCACAGCATATTCCACCTCCACCCCCTTGGTTTTGTCTATTACGTGAAGAAGCTTATGCAAGTTCCAGGATGTGTTCCTCCCAGGCACATGGCCTTTTTGATACGGGTTTATCAGAGTGCCAATTACACACCTCAGTCTGTTCGCCAACATTGCAGCGAGAATGTTAGTCTTGGGTGATGATTGAGAGTGGTTTCTATGAGCCACACCCAAGTGGTGACTTGCCTGGCTTCTGTATCGGTACTATGATAGACTCTTGGAGGCTCGCCAGCAGCAAGCCTACCTTGAATGCCTCCTCCAGCATCTGCAGGAAGTGCGGCGCAAGGTCTCCCGCAAACTTCCTGTAGAATCTCGCCAGGAATCCGTCCGTGCCTTGCGTTTTACCAGAAGGTAGCGAGAATAGGGTTGCCTGCAGCTCCTCTATGGTGAACAGAGCATCATGCATCTCTGCCTGCTCCAAATGGGGCAGTTCAATATCGATGCAAACATCGTCTAGGTCCCTAACACACAGCCCTCCTCGCCAGCATTATATAAGCACCGATAGAACCGGCTGAAGACTGCATTAATCTCACTCTGGGCTCTCCATTCCGCCCGCACTCATCCTTAATGAAACTAATCATACCCCTTCTCTCCTCTGCACGGCATAACCAGGCCAGCAGTCTACTGGGTTTTTCCCTGCTATCGTGGAGTCTCTCTGTTTTGCCCAATCGCTCCCAAGCTGCGATACAGACCTGCCTATGCTCAATTAGCTTCTTTTGGCTCAATGCTGATTGTCCCCTTCCGCCTGCCAGTGCCTCCATCTGCGCCTCTGTATTAGATATGTTGCACACCAGGTCCTTCCATATTCCACCCATATTTCCGATTGCCTCCCCCCTCATCACCACCTTAAAGCATTCCCACAGAGTGCCTGCACTGTCTACACTCCCTGCATTATGATTGAAAAATTCCTCTATCTTTTCTCATATATGGATTCTAAACTGTTCATTGAGCAGTGCTTCTGCTCTTAATTTCTACGTGGTGATTGGGGTGTACATGCAGCTCTCTGCCACGTCACAGTGAGTGGTGCATGGTCTGAAAGGACTCTTACCCTGTAGTCAGCTGCAACAAATTCACCCATGGTTTCAGTGCCGGTAAACCTGTAATCTATGCTTGTGTGTACCCCATTCAGACTTGAATAATAGGAGTAGCCCCGTGTAGCTGAGTCACGGTTGGGAGCATAAGTGTTGATTATGCAAATCTCTCTGTTCAAAGAGCCCATTCACAATAGTCAACCTGCCTTCAGTATTACACTTGCATTCCAGAGGCCTAAGTCACAGAGGGAGCGTGGGGGGCAAAAGGGTGCTCCTAGCATATGCTGAATACAGCAATCTGTGTACTAGTCTCCGCCCCCTCCCCACTTCTTAGTGATCGTGGCCTGTCTGATGCATCTCTTGCAGGAGGGCCACATGTACTCCCTTTCTGATGAAGTATGTATGTACCCTGGTTCATTTGACAAAGCTGTTAAGCCCTCTCACGTTCCAGGAGATTACGTTTATGTTGCTCATCTGTCGTGCAGTCCTCCTCCCTCATGTACGTCCCACTTACCCACACCCGGTCAACACCCTCCCCCGCACTCTTCACTCAAAGTTGAGACAGACAGACAGACTCACTCTCTCCTGCTATTTGTTAGTTGCATGTTGCCCTACTACGTGTTCCTAAGTGGCCAGGCATGCCTGCTTTATCGCAGCTCCTCATGGGGCTACTTCCAACATCCTCCGGAGGGGAGCCGCTCCTATTGTGTCCATCCATGCCTGAGCCACCACCGTGCTGTCAAAGAAGTAGGAGGTGCTTTTGTGCAGTACTTTTAGCTTAGCGGGATATATTAGCATGTACTTCGAGCCCACCTGCTGCCGTCTCTCCTTTGTGGGTCCAAAAGCTGCCCTCTATCTCTGCACCTTCAATGTGTAATCAGGATACACTGTGATCTTTTTGATGATCCCTCCTTGTCTGGACAATGCCAAAATTGTTAACCTTTCTCTGTACTTTAAGAGCTTCGCAATCCGAGGTCTAGGAAGAGCCCTTGGTGGGGGTCTTCTGGCCAAGGACTTGTGGACCCGTTCCACTGTGAAGCCCTGCGACCGGGTGCCCGCCCCAATCTCCTGCAGCAGCATATTTTCCTACTATGTCGTGGGGTCCCTGCCCTCCGGCAGGCCTAGTATCCGTATGTTCCGCTGTGCTCTTCCCTCCGCCTCCTCGGCTCTATTTTCTAGTGCTGCAACCTTCAGCTTTAGCTCTTGCACCTCCTACAGGGCCCCCTCAATATTTGTTTTCGTCGGCTTGTGTCTCCACCGACTGCACCCTATTCGCCAGTGCCCGGACATCCTGCCACAGCAACCCCATATCTATCCTGAACTCGTCTATTCCCCTCTCCAGGTTAGTTTGAAGCATTACAATGGCTTTCAAGATTTGTTTCTCCTCTGTTTTTGCTTCCAGCTACATAGTGCAGCCTTCCTTAGGGGCTTTGCTGCCTCCCTCCCCTTTGTGTGCGAAGGCTTCTATCCTGGTTTATCTAATTTTGCTCTTATGCTGCCTATGCACAGTATTCCCCCCTTGTGGCACTATACAAGTTAGCGGCCGCACACCCAGTTCCACCCTTGAGATGCAGTTTGTTTTTCATGTCCAGGCCTATTTTATGAGGTCTGTGATCCCTTGCTGGTGGGAGTGTTTCCCAATGCTGCAGGGTGTCCCTGGCGTGGCCTCTCTACTGCGTGGGGCAATTCCAGTGTCCACTACCGCCAGCGCAGCAATCCAGGATGCCCCCATACTCAACTTACAGACCTCACCCTGGGCTCACAAGACACTCACACCAGTGTTCCTGCAGGTGTCTCAGGTTTTCCCAGGTGCCAGATGGTCTCCTAAAGTGGTTCTCCCAGGCGCCAAGGTGCCAGATGGTCTTCCAAGTTACTCTGCTTTGTACTCTCCTCTCTCTGCTCTCTTCTGAATTCAGCAGCCCCAGCTCCCCCACTCCCAGCACCCACCTGTAGATTCTGTGGGGCCGGCAGCCCTCCTCGCCCCACTTCGGCCTGCTGTGGTGCAACAAATTGCCTGCTCTTGTGCACCCTTTGTGCCCCAGGACAAGGCAGTACCCAGGGCCTGGTGGGCCACTTCTCAGTCAGTTTCCTGGATCACTGGCATTCAGGCTGACCCCTGGCCCCCAAGTGCTGGCCCCAGTCCTCTCTGTGTGCCCCTGCCTGGTCGTTTCCAGTCCAGGCCGTCTCAACCTGTCAGCCAGCTGCTGGCATCCGCACACCGCCTACCGCTGACGTGCAACTCTGGGCACTCCGCCTTGTCTCATCGGTCTTGACCTACACTTGTTGGCTCCCCTGGGGAGCAGAGCCCCTCTCGCCTCTGCATCCCGCTCTCGTCCGCATCACCACCAGGTTCCTTGCACCCGACCCGCAGCTAGTAATCTGCGCAGCTGGGCCTACCATCTTGTTGAGTCCACGAGGAAGATCATGTGTCCGCTGAGGATTGAAAAATGTCTACATGGAAGATCAGCACGACTACTGCCGCTGTCTTCACCCTCACCATGCCATTGAGGACTGTGAAAACTGCCAGTTCTCCAACAAGACGCTGAGGGATCGTCATCTCGTTGCGTAGCTCGAAGACGCCGACGGGGCCTCTGCCTCCAAATCTGTATGGAGCCATACTTTGCTACGGCAGAGCAGGACAGCCCAGCGAACCACCTCCTAGTAAGAGGTCTAGGTCGCATGATTTCCACGCCTCCACCAAGCAGAAGCACAAGGAAGCTTTGTTTGAGCCCAGATCCTCCCACAAGGACCGGTCTTCACCAAAGGACAGTGGCCCAGGGGTGTCTGCGGAGAAGGGCATCCTTTTTTTTCCATCGCCCCAGGGAAATGATACCTTCAACAAAACATGCTTCAAAATCTGGCAGCCAATCTTCATCTTCGACAAAAGCTACCTCATCATCGAAATCGGCATCGGGTAAGCCCAGGCCTCCCTCCCAGGTCGTCTACCTCCACCAGCACCCTGCCAACTAAGCCATCAACGATGACGAGTGGGCACACTGCTCTGTCAACGAAGACTTTGTCAACGCGTACCAGACGACTGTGACACCCTCGTCGAAAGCTCTGTCCTGATCCCGTGGACAGGAACAATTGGGGTTTCTCATAGGATCACTACTACCACCACCACCATAGTGACAAACTCCTGAAACCCTGACAAGCACAGTGTCCGCACTGGCGGCTCGACCACGGGTATCATACCCTAACCTTGGGGTGGCTGTACTACTAGAAGTTACTCTGCTTGAGAGGATAGCTCAGGGGCAACGTGCTTGCCTCGGAAGCAAGACGACACGGAGCAACACAGGTTCGATCCCCGGTTCTGCGCTTACAAACCTCTGGGTATTAAGCACGTTATAAATATCATATCATATATACTATCGTATTAGAGCAAAGTCTTTACTCCTCTGAGGGTGTAGAGGAGTGTGAGGAAGAGGCTGTCATGTCACCTTGGGACACCACCTCCTAGAAGGCAACCTAGTTCACCACGGGTGAGGCAAGCCTAATCAGACTGCCAGTATTACAACCTATGCACTTGTATCCGGCAGGGGATGGCTTGCCTCCAATGCAACCTGCTCCATCGTTGCCTCCCCAACGGGACATGTCGCTGGACATTTTTTCCGCCTTAACCACACTGGTGGCAACCTTGAAACAGAGGCTCCCTGCACCGGATCCACCGGTACCGCCTGGACGGCCTTGCACAGATATCTCTGGACCATCCAGGGAGGATAATGATGACATTCCATGACCCCCCAGGAGAAGTGAACCCCAGTCAAAGCCCCAGCAACTGTCAGATACTAGGGATGGACACAGATCCCGACCACATGGATGACGTGGCTCCCACACATTCATTCTACACTGATGAATTTGAAGATTTCATCACAGCGGATGATATTCCAATCAGGGGCTCACTCCCTGATGAGGTAGGGTCGTTTCATGCGCTTATGGCCAGTGCTGCCAAGATGTTCGGTCCCACCCCGGAGGAACATCGAAAAGACAGCATACTGTATTAACACTGAGAGCAGTGCAGAAAGTCTGTGATGTCCATCCCGCTGTTGGAGGATATATGAGAGGAGGGCCTGGTCACCGCAGCCCATCCTGCTATGGCCCCAGAGAAGAAGGAACACTTTGCCAAAAAGTACAGGGCCACAAAGAGAGCTCCTGCCTGCCTCTGCACCCAACCCACGCCAGACTCTGTTGTTTCTGCTGCTGCCAGGAAGAGGTTCGCTAACCCATCGTCGTCCTCCTTTCTCCCTGACAAGGAGGGCAAGCACCTCGATGCTTTTGGAAGGAAAATTATTACTACCGCAGCCACGACCATCATGGCTGCAAATGCAATGGCCATCATCGCACGATACGATCGAGAGTTGTGGTATAAGATGGGCCCCATTCTGGAGTTTCTGCCAGATGACAAGAAACAGGAAGATATGGAGATCTTCCGTGGGTGCGAATTGGCGTCAGACCATGACATCAAGGTCTTGGTGGACACCGCCGACACAGCTTTTCGCCAGCTTGGAAATGGAGTCGTCCTCTGCAGGCAATGTTTGCTCAAAGCCACAGATTTTGGACCAGATGTCCAATCATGTGTCGTAGATATGCCCTTCGATGTAAATGACCTATTGGGGGTGTGGGGAAAAGTGGATGAGGCTTTACAATCCATTAAAACAGACACTGAGACTGCTCATTCCCTGGGCACACTACAACAGAGGCGCCAGTCCTTTCGCTCTGGGAAAGGGTGTTCTGGTAGGACTTCGCGGGACAACTACTGCACATACCAGTCCTCATCTTACCAAAAAACACTGTACTCGGGACCAGTATAGGAAGAAATCCAATCCTACAGGGGTTTGCAGCGCTGCCGTGGCTCCTCCCAATCTAGGGGCCGGTCAAGCAAACAGGCATGACCAGCCCAGGGCCCAGTCCTCCCACTTCAGCACCCCTGTGGGAGGATGCCTGGCAAGAATTCTCAAAGAATGGAGAAAAATCACGACTGACAAATGGGTGCTATCCCTTTTCCAGCAGGGCCACTCACTGGAATTGTTAGTCTTTCCACCGGACATTCCTCCCGCACACAAGCCGAAAAGGTTGCAAGACCACCTGCTGCAGGAAGTATGAGCTCTGCAACAGAAAGGGGCATTGGAGAAGGTGCCGAAGGACGAAGTGGGCAAACAACTTTACTCCCGCTACATCCTGGTAAGGAAAAAGGCACTGCACAATAAGGCATGGGTTGGAGGCCCATATTAGACCAAAGGGTGCTTAACAGATTTCTAAAGGCTGTGAGAAACGGGAGGGTATTCTCACACTTACCCCCCTTGGATCGTCTGCGCAGGTGGCAAAGGAAAAGCTTGGGCGAGACATGGTATCCCCCTTTCCCTGTTGACAACCAACCCAATCCTTCCCCGACTTTAATAGACTGTTATAAGCCAGTTCCCCTCATTTCTGCACAATTGGCACTTGACAGTACTGGGACGAGGAAGAGGCAACTAAGAGCAATGAAGACTATGCTCTTTTACCACTCTTGTACTGGGACGAGGAAGATGCTTGCTTAGAGTTTGTGGTCAGGCACGTCCTTTTGAATGTGGTCAGGCAGGTCAAATTGGACATTCTCACCTTCGGTTTGTCAAGGGGCGCTAGGTGTATAAAAGGAGACCAGACCAGTGGGGAAGAGAGCGACAGGAGAAGCAAGGAGGCCGGTGCAAGCAGCAGAGATCCCTACTGGAGCAGAACACTGAGGGCTGCGGAGAGGTGGTCCATGGAAGCGTAGTGTGGGAGCTGGGATTCCCTGGAGCAGGCTGAAAAGGTGAAGAGCCGTTTGGGAAGGCTGCTTCTTTCCCTTGAAGTGCTTGTTCCCCTGTGTTGGAGAAGAAATCAGAAGACTTTGTGATTCACGCTGCAACAAGAACGGTTAAAACGACTGCGAGTTTCTGATGAATAAGAAACCCGTTCTGTGAACTTTATTATTTGCTGATCACGTGCCTCGAATGAGCACGTTTTCAAAAGTCTCTGGACCTTTCATTGTCATTTGGCAAACAGCTAGTCATGTGTGTCAAGAAACACATTTTTTAATGTCTCAGAACACTGAGCAATTCAATTGGAGTGAAATGAACGACTATTGAACAACAGATAAAGTGAAAATAAAACATAAGCAACACATATAATTATTGAATACCAAACTGAATCAAAACCTTGATAATAAACAGAATAAAGATATTTGGACCCCAGAAAAGGGAAAGGAACCTCAAATCCAAACAAACCATTACATGATTGAAGTGCTGAAATAATTATAACTTAAAATAAATGACTTTAAAGAACATGCAAAGAAAAGAGCTTGCTTTACAGTGGATTTAAAGAAATGAAAGGAGTATTGATGTCAACTGGTATGTAAGCTGAAAACTATAGGAATAAATATTTAATGACAAAATTAACTGAACCTTGGAACTTAAAATTTAGAAAACAAGGATACTTAGTATTTTAACTGTTTCTTAAATCTTGGGGAAGGGAATCCTGAGTACTGATTAGGACTATTTCATCTTAAATCCAAGGAAGGTAATTTTGAGACTTTTTTGCAGACCTGTTTTACACTTGGGAAAGGGAGCTGAAAGGATCTGCGAGCTGGAAGAAGCTCAGAACTTGGTTAAAACACTGTTTTTTTCTTTTGGTTGATGACATCCCTACACTTTGTACAGATTTAGTTGTGAGGGCAAGCATAGGTTTTGGACACAGAGTTCTAAGTTGAACTCCTTCACTCAGACATTCCTTAGTTGTATTTAGGTAGGGAAATCCCACCTTAGTATAGGGCAAGTTAGGCCTTTTTCCATCATGACATTTAAGTTAATAAAAGTGTTTATTTTAAATTCTGAATCTGTTTTCTGTGTCTTCCTTCATGATGCCTTTACAAGGCATAAACGTTCCATATGGTGACTCTCCATGTTCTCTTAAAGCTACAGCAGGGAGATTTCTTGGCGTCCCTCGACCTTCAGGACGCTTATTTTCACATCTCATGAGTGCACCTTTCGAGTCTATGCACCAGGCATTCATTAAGCATCTTTCCTGGAAAACCGCTTTCTTGGTGGCCATAACATCGGCCAGGTGAGTGGGAGAAATCCAGGCATTTTCCTCCAAACCGCCTTATTTGACATTTCACAAGGACAAGACTGTTCTGTGTAGTAGTCCAACCTTTATGCTTAAGGTGCCGTCCTCTTTCCATCTCAATCAGCAAGTGGTCCTGCCCGTATTCTTTGGCACGTCGACATCTCCAGCGGAGCGCACACTTCAAGTACTATAAGGCGCGTACTAATTCGTTCCGTGCTACATATCAATTGTTTGTGTCGTTTGGAAGGCTCTGTCAAAGTTCATTTTAAGATGGATTGCAGCCTGCATTTCATTCTGCCGTCAACAGACCAGCTGGCCATTCCTGGCAGGCCCTGGGCTCACTCCACCAGAGCAGGCTGCAACCACTGCATTCCTCTCTGGGATCCCGCTGCCTGACATCTGCTGTGCAGCCACCTGGAAATCGATGCACCAGGTTCTACTTGGTCGACAGAGATTCTGCAGAAGAGTCTAGAGTTGGCCAGTCGGTTCTGCAGAACCTTTTTGCATGTAGTTAGTAATTCTTCAGTGGTAAGTTGTCCTGGCAGCTTGCCTCCGTCCGTATGTATTGTTTTAATATTGCTTTGCAATCTATTCACAGCATGTGCATCTATGAACTATCCAATGCTGGAGAAGCAATAAGTTACTTCCCTATAACTCTGGTTCTCCAGCATTGGTATCTTTCATAGATTCACATGTAACCCACCCACCTGCCCCGCATGGCTCGTCTTTTGGATCTTCCTGCCACTGGCGTGCGCTTGCCAAATCTGAAGATGGCTGACAGGGGAGGAGTTAAGGGAGGTGTTCCTGTTGGCTGTGGAAAGTATGACCCAAAATGACTGTAGTAGAGCACAAAAGTGACTGACATTTTTCAGTTTATTTTTATTTTTTTATGCAAGGTCTTTTGGTTTACATTTTGAATACCTTTAACCCTTCTAGTCAATTTTCACAGTTTCATCGACTGGTCATCCAAGTCTCTAATGCCTCTTCCTCAGTCCTTCTTCATCTGAGGCATCTAATTTCTTGAGGATTATAATTACCAATTTTACAAGGGCTATGTTGATTTTGGTGTTCCCTCCTTCAATCAGTGTTCTCCACCAATCGTCCGTACTTCTGTTTGGATAAGTTCTAAACATCTCCCCTAGGCAGTTATCACGTTCCTGCCTAAGGCCCCTGCAGCAAAGGAAAGATGTTTTAGAGTTTCGTTCTCTCCCGGGAGTTCACACAATCTGCATCCTGTACGCTTGCTCAAGATGTTTCTTCTTTGCAGTATCTCTCCTGTCGGTAATACATTAAGTCTGTACCTCATTAGTATTGACCTGAAATACCAGTTGGGAAACCGTGACAAGTACCCTGGCATCATTAATTTTCTTGGCTGGGCACAGAATTCTTCGTAGTTCTTGTATTTCCTGTTGTGCTCTTGAGTTTCTATCCAGTCCATTGTGTAAAGTTTTTTTGTTTGTTTCGTCAGGGTTATTTAGTAGGTCTTTCTCTGTTTTGTTGAGAGTTGTTACCTTTTCTTGACACAATTCTTGCCATTCTGTTAACACTCGGTCCGTTTGTTCCCGCAGAGATTTTTTCAACACGTTGAAGCCTCTGGGTGCATTCTCCTCCAAGCATTTACGATAAAAGGACATTTGTTTCCAATCGGCTATAGCTTTCAGAGATGTCAAGGCCAGCGCTCTCCTTATTACTTGTATTGGCACTGAATTAGGGAGTTGGAGCACTTTCCGCCAGAACAAACCCCCCAGGGTCGGCCACGTTTGAGTTGGCAAGGATATTGAGGTTTCGGCTCCATAAGTCAGTATGGGTACCACTTTCATTCTGTAGGATTTTATCAGCGGTATTATGCTGAATCTACAAAACCTTTTCAGAATGATTCTCCCCTGTGAAGCTATGTTAATAGCTTTCCTTCTTAGTCCTTCAGTTCTCGGTGCTTCACCGTTGATGTTATTGATGCAAACTCCCAGGTAAGTAAATGAGTTTACTTCCAAGATTTTTTCCCCTTTAAGTGTCCTGATCAATTTACTGGTTTTACCGTTGTTACCTCCCTTTGGAAACCTCATTATTCTTGATTTCTCCGGGTTAATAGTCAAATCATTTGTGTCCACATATGACTGTAAGGTGTCTGTCTTTGCAGGCCTATCGGGGTCTGGTCTACTAAAACGATGTTGTCTGCGTAGAGTAGTCTCCCTCTTGATGTCCCCGCAACTTTAGGTGGATAGCTGCGTGTAAGATCGAATTCTTCTCCCATGTCTGATGATAACAAATTGTAGAGCTCCGGCACTAGGGGGCAACCTTGTTTTAGCCCCATTTTGATAGTTATTTGATCCGACGGAGACCCTGTCTTGTCTAGCCTTATTCTAATGTTTGTGTCCAAATAAAGGTCTTTGATGTTTTCCACTATAATTTGGGGACATTCCCACTTCTCCAGTTTGGCCCAAAGTTTCTTTCTTGTGATTGTGTCGAGGGCCTTAGATAGGTCAATAAAGGCGATGTAAATTTTCTGTTCTTTAGTTCTGGCAGTTCTGGCAGTTCTGGCTTTTAGACGGTTAAGCAAAAATATGTTTAGTGCGGTGCCCATTCCTTTCACGAAGCCAGATTGCCATTGATCTCTTTGACCTTTCCTGTTACTCTATTCTGTTAGAGCCTTCAGTAATGTGGATGCAAATACTTTCCCTGCCACGTCCAGGAGAGCGATTGGTCTATAGTGATCAGGACATGTTCTCAACCCTTTTCTATAAATTGGGACGACCACTGCCGCCTTCCAGGACTCCGGTATTTTTTCAGTGCATATCACGCATTTGAACACTTGATGTAGAAATCGAGCCCACTCTGGTATATTACTTTTAAGGATGGCGTTTGTCAACCCGTCTGGTCCCGGGGCTTTGGAGTTTTTTAGGTTCTTCAATATAATTTCAATTGACTCTATGCCAATATCTAGTCCGTCTTTCTTTGTGTTTGCCAATGCTCTTCGTTGTAAAGGGCACCAGTTATCCTCTTGCTGTTGAGTAAAAAACATAATGATAATGACCCATATCTCTGCTGTGTTTTTTTATCTTATTTTATTTAACATTCTCTCTGCATCTTGTTTAAGCATGGTTTACTTATGTAGATATAGCCAATTCCGATAGTGCTGTTTCAGCTTTTGGATTTCCTTGCTACTGTTCAGACATCGAGTCTTAGTCAAACGGGTGATGTTTTTCCTCAGATCTTTTCTTTTTTCGTACTAGCGTATCGTATGCATCGGCATGGATTTTTCAATTTAAGTTTAAACTGCTCTGTAGCCAAGAATTATCAGCCTGACGGGGAATATTCACAGCAGGTGAATCTATGAAGGATACCAATGCTGGAGAAGCGGAGTTACAGGTATGTAACTTATTCCATATTAACATATTAGATTCTGGAAGGAAGGATTAAATTGAAGGATTAAATTAAGGATTAAAACAAATGTAACACTTGTCTCCTTAAAAGGAGTGAATTGAACATTTAGGCGTTCAAGTCCTACATTGCCAAAGGTACTGGGACGAAGAAGAGGGCTGCGGCAACCTTGAGCTGCAAGTTGCAGGCTATTAAGGTTAATGACCCACACCAGAGGGAGACTGAGAAGCATAACAAAAAACCTTGGGTGCAGGCCATAGTGTGTAGTAACAGCAGAAGTGGAAGGTGGAGTGATTTCCGTGACTCCACCCTGTAGTTGCAGTTGAAGGGAGAGCAGAGATGCTGTAGGTGCCAATGTTTATCATATGGATACCAGTTCTGAGAGGGTCTCGTCCTTCAAAGACCTTGTTTGCAGGGGTTGCGCAGCTGGAAACTTTGTGTAAAAGATTTCCCCCTGAACGTGATTGCAGAGGTTGTGTGGCGGGAGCCGTGAAATTTGGATGCTTTCCCCTCCACAAGGCAGGCTCTGGTGGCAGGTGAGCATCAAAGAGGCTTTGGAACAAGAAATGCTCCTTTTCTGATGAGCGCGGCCCAGAGAAAACCGAGGAAAGCAGTTTTCTGTGCCACCCGAAGCAGAAGAAGCAGACAACCCGACGGCAGCAGAGTAAGCAGACGCTCAAGCTAAACCAGGTGCGTACACTAGTGTACTGTGACCCTGGAGCGCTCCATAACCACCCGCTGGCCAAGCCCAGGTATTTTGAATACCGTACAGAGCAAATTGGCAGAAACGTAAATATTTGGTATATCGAACTGAGGTGAAGCAGAAAGAGAATTACTCTGAATACCAAGCTGATACGAAGTGGAGAAAGTGGCAGTGTCCATTGTATATGTGAAGGTCAGAATAATTGCAACACGCAAGGGCAATATTACTAGAAACCAATACAAACAAATATTGCCAAAGCCAAAAGAGGCAATAACTAATCCAGTGAAAGAGAATCAACATTGCCAAAGCCAAGAGGGGACAATTAAGCAGTAAGTTGTTTATAAACCCTATTGTCAGAGGAAGAAAGACGCAATATGGTATGTTAAAACCATTTATAGAGCGCAACTTTCACCCGAAGGCATCATGGAGCTAAGACAGACCGGTGAGGACGAGAGCAAATAATTCAAAATTAATGAAATAAGAAAGTTTTGAGATGGAGCTGAAAAGTCAAATGATCCATGATTTCACAAAGATTAAAGGGAAGCCTGTTCCATGTTTGAGCTGCCGCAATTGAAAAGGCTCGGCCACCTATCCTAGCTCGATAAATTCTAGGTACTGAGATCCGAAAGTCTAAAGCAGAGTAAAGCGGTTGAAGCGACAGAACTTAGACTGTAAGTAATCAGCACATTGATTATTAAAGGCACAATGGACCAGACATAATGCCTTGAACTCGTTTCAACGAGGTACCTGGGGCCAGTGAAGGCCCTGTAGCCCAAGTGAAATATGATTGCGAGAGGAAAGCCCAAGTACAACACGTGCTGCAGTGTTTTGCAGCACCTGCAGTCGATCCAGTAAAAAGGCTGGCTGATGCAGACACAGCGCATTACAATAGCGTACTCAGAATCAGCGAGGCCACCACAGGTGCCTGTAGAGGAGTAGAAATAAACTGTAACACTTAACGCAGAACTCTCAGTTTAAAGTGGCCTTGCTGGCAATATAAGCATTTCCTAAGCCAAAAGAGAGCAGGAGCGACAGGAAACCATTATCAGCTCTTGATTAAAAAGAATGGGAGAGCAAGAGGGGCAGGAAGTCTGCCCTTCTGACAGAAGGTGTTCAGGAGGAGAGGAGCATAACCTGCCTTGCATGTGGCAATCAAGTGTGAAACAAACAGCACCAATGTGTCTCATGTTTTCCCTGAAGTAGTAGTCAAAATTGATCTTGTGGAAAGTCGAGACTTTGTACGTTATGTGAAGCAGAATTGTGCCACGGAAGTACTTGTAGTAGCGTTTATAGTGTCATTAGTCCTGGCAGGCGAGTACACCAGGGGAGGGGACCTTGTAGTAGAGGCCTGGCAGGTGAGTGGATCAGACAGAAGTCATGGAAGTACTGTGGTGTGGTTCAAAGTGTTGAAGTGGCAAGACCACAAAAGCTCATTGAGAACTGTTGTAGAGTCATCCTGACAGAAGTAGTTTTGCTGACATTGATGCACTGTGGAGGTACACCTTTTTGTTGCTAAGTATTAATTGTGCGGAACTCTCTGCCACCGGTGGTGAGACAAAATACTTGCTGAACGTTTTGAACTGTTGGTTAAGCCCAAGTAAGAGACTTACTGACAGAAGAGGAACTTTATTAGAACTTTGTATCAAGACAGAATTTCCTTATTCCTTTGAACTGTTGATTGAAATCCTGATTGAATCTGGTGAAGGGGAATTCACCCAGGTTACAAGGAGGAACGGTTACCATGTCTTAAAGATAGATGCTGCTATTGTTATACCTGAATTTGCTATGCATTATCTCGTTGATGTATGTACAAGAGTGAGGAACAGAATCCTTTTGTTAGTATTTCCTTTACCTTATTTTATATGTAGGCAAATCCTCTTTGGGCGATTATAAAAACCCTTTTGAGTTTAATAAAATGGCATCTTTTGAAAAACCCTGCAAAGTTATCTGATTCACGTTTCTGATCCTGCACACTAAACAATGGCATCAAAATGATATTTAGAAATTCTAGATTCTTAACCATACGTGCATTTATTTTTATGAGCATAGCTACTGAAGACACATTTAATGTGCATAGCTACTGAAAATGCATTTCAAATGACTTAATATCACGAACACATGCACTCATCATAACCTGCATCTTAACGTTTCCCTAACTGCCTAGCAGCATATCGGAAGCTACAACTATAGCAATAGAACAAATTGCCTCCTAGCCCCCTTTTTTTTGTTTAAATGCGCGCTGCAAGAAACACATGTAGGATAAGTGAAATTACTTCAAACACTGAACAATTCCCGTTACAGTACCATTGCTTTTAAGAAAAAGCCTCTCACGTGCTTTTAATCCTTTCTGCCAGCTCCAGCTGTGCGTTTCCCTAGACATCCCGAGCACAATCATTTGGTCAAGTCACAAGCGTTCTGCGTTTTTTAATAATACAAGCGCACGCAGCTGCCCTTCTGTGAACGTTCTACTTTGAAAGCGTTATGTTTGTTCCGCCTTATCACCTGCACACACACCTTTCCTTCTACGGCAGCAAACAATGAAATAACAAAGTTGGATGTACAACCTTATGCCGTACACACTCAGCATTGATAACCATGTCACCACGAGGCACATGTTGAAGTGTTCACCAGACTCCCCAGTGGTTGACCATGTCATCACAATACTGCAGCAACTCACGGATCTCCCGATGGCCCTCAACTCCAACCGTCTCCTTGGAACGCATGGCTGCAGGCTGCAGCCGGGCCCCCTGAAAGCCGGCTTAGTTCTCCAAAGGCTGTGAGGAGATTGTGCAGAGCACCCCGCTTATGAACGGCCAGTTGGAGCACCTTCATCTTTTTTCCCTTTTTCTCATGGCTGTCATCCAACTGCTCTAGAGCCAGGTAATTGGGCGGCTCGAGCAGAGACCGGCACCCTGCACATCTGCGACCATCTGGAACTACATCTCCCAGAATACACCATTATGAGCACAACGGCTCTCATTCACAGTACTTTAATGCCTCCCAACATCATGAATACTTGGATCTCGTCATCCTCTTCACAGGGACAACAGCAGCTCCAGAGTCCATGGCAGAGACCTTGCACCTGTGGATCTTTCTCCTAAAGACTGGCTCTCAGCTGCAGCTTCTCCATGACGGCATCAACGATGCTGCTTTCCTGCAGTTTTCTTTAATAAATGTGTATCAGTTCTTCAGGACTTCACTTCAGTGGCTTTTCGCCTTTTTTGCTTCTAACACTGACTGGGCCTTACAACATTTTATGGCTTCTTGGCATCTCGCTGCCAAAATGAAGTGTCCTACTACTTCGGGTATGTCCATTGGAACCATGAATGAGGCGCGAGTCTGGTTTACATAAAAAGGAAACTTGATTTATTTGTTACAGGGTATACTATAGGTGGGAAACGGGAGAGCAGTAGAATGGCATCCACCCAGGTCTAGCTCCCATCCTGAAAGTCCAGTTCAACTGACAAACCTAGAACATGTAGATTCTTCACATTCCATGGCTTGCACAACATTCTAGTAATGATTATATAGGCAATAAGCATACTACACTATGCCTCATGTCTTTGTATACCAAGAGATGCACCACCCCTACATTTATTGATGCAGGAAGGCATATCCACCTTTTTGTACCCCATTCCTTCATGCCCCTGTCCCATCATGCTTCACTCCTCTGTTCTTTGTTCTTCAATCATTGGCGGTAGGGTACTTTTGCTGCTGTGCTAGTCGTATTTAAATTTAGTCTCCCAAGCACCACCTCTAACTGGAAACTGGGTGAGTAGTACCAGTGATGTCTTTTGGGACACAGTCACTGTGAATGTTGGTGGTTAGCTTTTTGGCAATACGTCCTCTGTTCCCAGGCATCAGGCTGCTGCATTGGAGCTTCAGACACTTTGTGCTGCATGGCATGAAGCTGGTCCAGACACTGTGCACATTTTTGGTTCTTTATTGTACAAAGAGACGATTTCTTTAACACATACCTTAAAGTTGTTTAGAGCAAACTCGTGCTCCCAACATTCAAGACTGTCACTGTGACCCAGATTGCAACCTTTAAGAAGTCAACAATTAAGTATTCTGTTCTTAGATGAAGTCCACTGCCTCACTATGGGAGGTGGATGATGGAGTTGGCAAGGGGGTTGGTTCTTGAAAAGTGCCAGTCCGCATATACGGTCTTATTGTGGCATGACTTTTTTCACTTGACATCAAGGTTAATGCAAACATTAGTTTTATTATGCGACTATCTTGGCCTACATAGATTTTAAGCAGGTCTAGCCAGGTGATAAAACCTATCAAGTTTGCTTTACCCTTGATGCACCTTAACTGTGCATCAAGGGTAGAACAAATATAAATGTTATTGCCTGACTAGAGGCCAGTCTAGCCAGGTATTAACGCTTATGTGCTCAGATGCAGGCAGCGCAGCCCCCGTGCAAATAAAGCACATGGGGTACTGTGCTGCCCATCACCCAGATGAGGAGGCAGCCTGCTGGCTCAAATCCACCACCCTCCGCCCATCATGCCATTCTGCCACTGGTTAGACCCGATCCAGGGGCTGTGACGAAGTGTCATGTTTTATGCTAGATGATGGGACTGGGAAGACAATGAGGGCCGGGAACTACCACCCTCTGTTAATTAGGCCTTTGTTGAGGTTTATAGAAGATACTCTGTCTCTCCAGCCGCTTTGTCTTCCCCTTTGCCCCCAAAAGGGTCCCGTGATACACATTGCATATTGTCATGTAAGCCCCTTTTGTATTTCATGAAATGTTTCATGTCCACTTTAAACATAGAGCTACCAATTCTGTTCAAAGAGCTTGCTGGGAGGAAACTCGGAGCGTGCATTTTTTCAAGAGTCGCCATGTAGTTGAATGAAGTTCTAAGATGGTGCAGCCAGGCATGGACCCACTTGCTTAACAGCAGGTGCTGGGGAGTTTGTAGTTCCCTAATGGTGAGTCAATTGCAGCGCTTGTTCCCCATGTTTGCACAGCTGAAGTCACTCAAACAATCACGACTCCTATGGGTAATCTCACTTGCTTTATAAAGAGGAGGATGAAATGGAGAGATGTGTGGGGATCAGATGTTAGAAGCATGAGCTGAAGGGCTGTGTGTCTCTGAGCAGCAATCGGGTAAGGTGTACAGGAACAGAATGGAGAAGGAGGGGAAGAGAATATGGAGATAGGAAGGGAGAGAAATATAAAATTAAATGGGTGGAAGAGAAGGCACGGATTAGGCGTGGTGGCGGAGCACATTATAGTATGGTTGGTTGAACATCGTGGAGGAGAGAAAGGTCAAGGCAAGAGAATAGGAAAGGTGGAAGTGATGAGGTGGTGACCAAAAATAGACAAGTGAGAGGGGAAGGTCAAGACCCAAATTTTGAGGGACTGCTGGAGGAGTAGTACCTGGGCTGGTCTTGGACAGCCTTTCAGAGGTTTTAGCCTGACCATGAAAGCGCCCAATGTGATTATGAAAAGTATCTTTGTGTCTGGTGCTTAGCCCACAGTTGATCCAGTGCAATGGAGTGGCGTTTTATCCTGAAAAGGTAGACATCCTCACATCTACAAAAGCCAAGCAAGCAACTTCAATTGCCAAGAAAGAAGTAGAGAGCACTTTAAAGTCCAAAGACTGTGTGACTGTTTATCTTCCAGGAAGGCGCAGACTAAAGGAGAGATGGAAGGAATGAGGACCCTATCCCTAGGGAGAAGTTTAGCCTGTTTTTTCCATTAATTTCCCACCAAGTGACCTATTTTAAACACAATCCCTTTTTTCTGTTTTGTGCAAGAATAACCTTTGAATTTTAGAACTTGGCTATGAGGCGTCTATTAATCCCACTGTTTTGTACAGGGATTTGGGTAACTAATCCGATTGTAGTCTACAAACAATGGCCATTCCATGACAAGGCGTCCCCAACGGTTGATGAATATTGACTTTTGGGAGTGCTCTTCTTCAATAACATTTCTTCAATAACATTGTGGGCTTGTGGCTTCTGGATTGCAGGACGCAGGCTGCAGGGAAAAACTTGGGTGGAATTCAGGATTGGTGTCTCACCTAAGATTGTTTTCAAATAAGTGTAGTTAACCAATTTAGAAAGATACATTTTATTCTTCAGGTTTCAGATTTGTGGCAATGTCATGTCTTTCTGAATCGAACTAGCCCATCTTGCTTTCTGTCAGGATCAGTCCCTTGAAATATTGGTATATGCACACTGCCATCAGTGTCCCTGTGTTTAACTTTATTTTGGTAAATATATTCTACTGATGACACAGGGGACGCTAGGGGCACAGGGGACAAAAGGGGCATAGATGCGATGTTTGGCATCGGACGGGCCAGAACTAAATGCCCCTTTGGAATAACAAGGAGGGACACATGCAAATTGGTGAAGCTGCACACACCTTGCCAAGCTTGAGGCAGCTGCCTCTAGGCGTACGATCCACATGGCCAAAAGAGTATCTGTTTCTCCAGCCAGGTTGGCGACGCAAAGCGTGCTGCTGCAGTTCCCATTTCTGCCAACAGGCACCATGCCATAGCCCTTAAAACAGAGAAAAATGGGTACGTATCTCTTATCAGGTTTTTCTGGCTCCTTGCGCCATATCCGATTCTGCAGGTAACTTTGCCTCACATTCCCACATTCTTTATTCACCCGCATCACCCCTTCTTAGAATCCCCTCATTCCTCCAGCTCTGCAACTCTTCACCACTTGCTCCCAACGGTTATTGTTGATAATAGCCCCTTTTACACTAAATCAGACTTTGTGTACACCGAACATTCCTCTGCTCTTTACGATCTGTAGCTGAAAATTCGTCAGCAAGAGGTTAAATGGATGCGGTCACTGATTGTCCTTTGAATGCTCTCAGACCCTGCACAATTCTAGATGCACTAGACACAGTGCATCCGTTACCTCTACTTCATTTGGTATAAACGCCCTAGGGTCACCAGAAGTGTGGGGGATGAGAGAGCAAATATAGCAACATTTTACAGATCTCTCCCCAACTTTCCTCATATGGTTGTACCACACATTAGCTGTTACGGAACCATGTGCATCTACTGTTGGGTCTGTTTCATCATCCTCATTTTTCAAGAAATAAACATTTCTTCTTGACTTGGCAATATATTCTTAATCTGTGAAAGTAAATAAATTCAAGACATCTATATCCATACTCGTTGCCATCTTCGAACATGACAAAAGAAACGTAAAGGATATATACACATCCAATGCAAATTCAGTTTTCTTATTTTTTCATTTGAAACGCAGAATTTTGGCTCCAGGATCTCTATTCGCTCCCCCTTTCTCTATTGTTATGAACCATGAATCCTTAGGGCATACTCATCTTTGAGCCTGCTCCTGTGCCAGTGTAGGCATACCGGTATCTTTGTGTATCGCTAAGGTGCTTGCAGCTCTTGTTGCCCACCACCTTCACGCAGTCTGAGTCACATAAATCACTTGGTGCTGCCCATGGAAACATCACTCATTCCAGCAGTGAGGGAACGTCCGTTTGTCGATCCAGTTGGATGGAAGCAGTTGTTGCTTGTGTTAATCGTCAGTTTCCTTGCCGCTTACTCCTGTAGACGGTTGGTGTGAAGTCACAATCTGTGACGATATAATCTTGACACATATGGTTGAAGCCCTAAGGTGCTCGCTAAGCTCCTCACCTAGCACCTCTGTGGTCTTATGTGCGTCTGATACAGTGTGTGGAGGTGAGAGCGGTGTGTGTAGTCTACGCCCCGTCACGTTCTCGTGAGGGCTGAGGTGGTGGTCTTTCCCTCACTGATTTCTTCAATAAAACGGCACCAAAGGCATGCAGTGCAGCCATGATTTTCTTAAATCTTTGCACATCTTGGCCAGCCGGGACTTAGGAAACCTGTTTAACCTTACACGTTTCCGTTTGCCTGGGGTTAGTACACAGAGCACAACCAGTGCTTGATCCCAAAAGCGAAATAATGTTGCGAACATAGCATTAAAAAAGTGGGTCCAAAAACAAAGGTGGGGACCCCTACATGGGCATCTGGGGCGAGTTCAATATGTACTAAACGGCGAGGATTCCCTATGTGCTGAAAAATTCAATAAATGTTTCAGAAAGCGCATGCTGAGGACCAGAGAGTGTGTTCTTATTAAAAATATTTAATTTTATTCTGTTACAATTTAATAAAATACATCATTTTTGAACAATTATAAGACAACATTTAATTTCCAATCAACATATATTTTTGTGAATAAAAGTTTTTTTTGTGCAAATAGCGCATTTTTATGTAAACATTTCTCCTATGTGTATATCACTAACACACCATTCTACGTTCATCTTCACAATAAAATCTAGTTTGTATAGAGACATTCTAATTGACTTTTACAGTAGTAATATTCCTACTTTGACAGTTCACCATTATATATCAACTATAAGTATCCAAGATTATTCTAGTAGTATTCCTCTCATCATTGGATTTCCTTTTGTATAGTTTCGACTTGACATCAGTTGGCCAGATTTTACAGAACCATTGGTCAACGTCTTCTTCAGGATTAGTAGACTTATTTAGAGACTTTATCAGTGCTTTAAACGTCCATTTAGAAAAAGTTTTCTTTTTGCAGCTTTGCAAAAAGTTCCAATTTCCGTGGTTTTTCCCAGCAGCTTTTCCGGACAAGTGCCTGACCGTATATATGGGATTTCCTGACTTGACCAGGTAGGAAGAAGGACAAGCAACAATCTTGTGGCGTTGCATTTTAGGGCACTAGCCATGTTTAGTAGGCCTAAGCAAATGGGCACACTAGAAATAACACACACATTGTAAACATACATTTTCTGCCACCAGCTTGTCTTTAGGCACATATAAAAGTAACCTAAGCACCCATGTGTTAAAAGCTCGGTTGATACAAAATTATCCCTGTTGCACTGCATTGTAAGATGCTGTGTGCAATGTTAAAAAGTTACAAAAAGTAAAAGATGTAAAGCGAAACTTAGTTTCCCAGTATTGATGGTCTGAAGGACTGATCAGTTTCCCCATAACAAACTGAGCAAAATGCCAGGGGAGTGAAGCTGGGGCTTCACTTCCCTGTAAAAGGTAACGACTGGTTCATAATTAAAAACAAAAGGTTTAGGGGGTCCATAGAACTATGGAGGAAAAGTTGCCAACAGCCACCACTCTAGGGGAAGCCAGCAGGGGTGCAATGGGAGGGGGGGGTTTGTCCTTGACCACACTACTGCCGATCATGGCCAGCCAAGGTAGATATACGGTCAGGGCGTTACGCCCGTAGAACTTTATGGCGGGAGGGGGGACCAGGAATGGGTATGCAAACTAACCGCTATTACTCCCATTCCTTCAGCAACTATATACAGGTTCCTGAATCTAATGGGCTTGCCTACTTCTAGGCTTTGTTTGATCAAGTGAGGTCCAGAGGCCGTGGGTGCAGAGGTCACTTTTGGCATCTGGGTTGGGCCCAGCTAGTAGCCATTTCCAGGCTCTAGTTAGATGATACTGAAGAGTAGACCTCTGGACATCCTTGGCTTGACAGGGTGAAGTGAAGACCTCCACAGAGCAGGCAACCTGAAACAGGCCCTGCATGGCTGCTCTTTGGTTAGGAAGGCAATAACTGCAGGGAAAGGCATCTTGTCTCACAAGTTGAAGCTCTTAAGATTTGCAAGGCTGAACTCGGAACGATTACAGGTGTAGCGAGTTGGCCCAGGAGAAAGCTAGTCAGTCAACTGAGTGGTCCAGAGTCAAATCCGAAGGGTGGTCATGCCAAGATCCTCGAGCAGTGGTCTGGACAGGTTCCCACCGTTCAGGGGCCGAAGCACTGCAGAAGGCCTTCTTGTGATCTGTGCATACAAAGGAGCAGAGCATACAAAGGAGCAGGGCTTCATCGGGACTTGGCTGGAGTGCTGGCTGGCCGAAATAGTCGTCCTCTGGTTGTCAGCTGGCTGCTCTTCTTTGCCAAGGTCTTGACTCCAGTAATGATCTTTTGAATGGCTGCAGAAGTCCTCTTTTAATCCAGGATTTGAGCTGCAGTCGCCCCCAAGCCCACCAGTTGTAAGGATCTGCACCATTCAAATTGGCAGGATCTGTTCAGTCATGGACAGCCTCTGGTTAATACATCTGCCCAGCAATGGACACAATTTTGTTTGGATTTGGAAGGGATCCAGACAAATGTAATCCCCACATTCTGCCGCAAACAAAGATTGCCACTTTTCCCGTCAAATGGGAGCTTTCCCTGGGAAAGGGCGTCCATACATGCCAATTCTGGACCGAACGGGGCAGGAAGGCCAAAGCACAAAATGGCCAAAGGATAGACAATATTTTGTGGCATGGCCATTTTTGAGTATTTGGTACACTAAATGGCATTATGAGGTAGAAGTGCATGTGTGAAAAATCAAAAGCATGTTTGAAATACGGCTTGGCATCCTTTGCTGCAATATTGTTCCAAAGGCAACAGAGACCTAACTTGCCCAGTAAGTATAAGAACCCTACAACTGTATGATGTGGGTTCGTTTGATATTAAACTTCAAGGCCTGGGGCGATGCCTAGGCTTTGATTGTAATTTCAGTTTTAATCCGTTTTTGCAGCAAACGTGATAAGGCTATGGGTGGATGGAGGCGATTAAAGGAAGGGGTTATTATTCCCCAAATCTTCCGAATTAGCCTTTCGACAGTTGCAAGTGTTTGTTGTTATTTTAGAACATTTGTAATACTGTAGAGATGTGCGCTTTATACAAATATTAATAAAAATATTTTTGAAAAAAACACGAATGTCTGCTGCTGCCCGCCCATCCCCTGGACACAGTGGCTACAACAGTAAAGTTGGAAAAGCCAAAGTAAAAGAGGCACAAAGTATCTCTACTGCACTTCACTTGAAGGTTATGAGGACAGTTAAAAAAAAAAAAAAAAAAAAAAAAAAAAGAATTCCGTTAAGGGAGTCAGGGTCTCTCAGTAGTTAGTCGTCGGGACTGATCAGTCTCTCTAGAAAAGGTGAGCAAAAGCAAGGTAAGTAAGTCTGAAGGCTGTACTTGCCTCCCAAAAGTTGGGTCGGACAATAGCAAAAAGATGGGGGGGGGTGGATGGGGTCCCATATAAGGCTACGGAGGAATGCAGCAAAGATAACATTTTACTAACAAAAACCTTTCAGTCATCACAGTTTTGTTTTGCTAGTGGGACGGGTGCACCCATATGTCTGACTCGAGCTTGCAGTACGTAGACACGCAAGCTACACATTAGACAGTGGCCAATGAACCTATGACCTGTTTGGGTTGTATTCTCGTGCTTGAAGGGTTATGAACTAGCAGTTTGGGCTGGAATGTATCTTTTGGGGTGGGACCAAGCCTGATATGCAAATGTTTCCCCTTCTCTAAATGCATGACATGATGGAAAATGATGCTCTAGAGGGTAGCCTAGAGCACTGCCAAAGGTTAATAATATACATTCTAAACTTTCAAACACCTTTCTGTTTTGCTCTATGCTCGTTATTGCCATCATGACAGAATGTCTTTTTGTTTTGCAACATTAACCCCTGGCTGAGATTGCATTTGATTAATGTAAAATGTGCAAGTTCGGATTGCGGTGTTGAAGTAACTGGTTCCCTTTCAATTTTCCACAATTTGAAAGATCCAAAATTTGGGATTACCTTCATGTTGTCACAGTTCACTAATCACGTCACAGTTCACTAATCACCTTCTCGTTTACGCGTGGCACAAAATGATTCCTCCTTTTGATTTATTTTCTTTCTTTTTTTTCGGGGGGGGGGGGTTTACCCTCCTTTTCTAATATCTTTTACAGGCCATATATGGAGGAACCACGACATGTCAAAGTGCAGAAAGGTGCAGAGCCTCTCGGAATTTCCATCGTGAGTGGGGAAACAGGTGGCATTTTTGTGTCTAAAGTCACACCTTCAAGCATTGCTCACCAGGCCGGCCTAGTGTATGGGGACCAATTGCTAGAGGTAAACATTTCTGGCGTGTAAAATACCCTTACTGAAATATGCAGTTTTTCTATAGAACAGTTCATTTCAGTAGTCTGTGAAAAAGAGGAGTTTTTGCGTTTGTTTTTTGAAACACAAGCTCTTGTACATGCCCTGTCAGACTGATAAGCCACATGACACAAACAGGTGTCATGTACACAACTCTGTTCACAACCCCGTTCCTTTATTCAACAAAACGTGTCAAATACTTTTACAGCAGTTGTCTGAGTGTACTATTATTGGGCCTTGAAACAGTGTGAAGTTATTTCATGTAAGGATTTGGTCACTATGAACGACTGGCACAAAATGATCACTGTGTGGTGCTCTGAGGTTTTGTTACAGCTGGGAAGAAGGTGCAGTGGCAGACATTTGTGGGAATGATGTTCCAGGCTAGATGGAGGTGCATTAATCAAGTAACGTTGTGTGTGATTAGCCTTGTGGAACATTGTTGCTATTCCAGCTGTGCACGGCTGTGAGTGTCTTTAGTAGTTTTACTGGTTCACAGCACTGGAGTGAGGTGAGTGAATATGTGAAACACAGTCCTGCAACATCATTTGCTTTTAGGAGCTACGTAGTGCTTTTAGCATTAGTCTTGAAATGGCTGCTGGCGGGTTTGAAGTATACTGGCAGAAATATATAGTATTCTGGCACCCGAGTAACATAGATGTTAAGGGTCTTTTGTGCAAAAGTCCAGTAACTCGTCATCGGAAAGTTGCCTCGATAATACTTTTTAGTTGGTATTACTTGAGACATTGGATTGCCATATAATCCACAGTTTGAGCCATGTTGTTTCCGAACATGGTCTAGTGCAGATTTTATTTACTATTATGTAGAAAGGTATCAGTTGTTTGCTTTTATTCACAGTACTTATTACATTGTTTTTGTCTATTTCTGTTTACAGTTCAACGGAATAAACTTGAGGAACGCTACAGAGCAGCAGGCACGGCTGATAATTGGACAACAGTGTGACACAATAACTATCTTAGCCCAGTACAATCCTCTAATGTGCCAGTCAATCAGTCATTCAAGATCCAGGTAAAGTCTGTGACTTTGTGTATCAGAAACTCGTAACGTAGAAAGCTGCAGCTCTAGTCATTTGCAATGGTGCTGCAAGATGGATTTACTGACGCCTCACAGAAGACCATTTTCTGGTTGTCCTCTTTCCTTTTCTGAGATTTGTGTATTTGCACTATCTTGCCAGTATATTGAAAATTGCTATTTACTCCTCACGCTGGTGACCTGAGTTTTATTCAGCAATCTTAACAGAATTACATTTTGATTTTGTCTCTTATAGAGGGTGTGGTGTCTAGGTAAACACAGCAATGTATTATTAATTTAAGTCACTAAGGCTCAAAAGTATCCCATCAAGCCTTCATGAATCATCATCCAAAAATATTCTCTGTAGCCATTCAGATTCCTCAACACATGACTATTGTCTTTAACATAGAGACCCATTTTGAGAATAGATTCCCAAGAAAGGTTTTGGAAATGCTCTCAAGTGGACCTTATTCCACTACTCCCTCTTAGCAGCAAGCATAACAATCTATTCGGTAGGCACAGTCCAGTAATGCAGGCCTTAACCATTATAAATTACAAATAGCATCACTTCCTCTTATAGGGAACACCTTTCTCCATGGGGAAAGAGTTAGTAAAGAGTTAGTAAAAAGGAACTGAATGAGATGCCCCGTGGAGTGGGTCTTACAACATCTGTTGTGCACATCATTACACCATAGAAAAATATATGCTGATATTTAACAATTTCCTTTACTGATATACAGATATTTTGCCATATTTAATATAGTGCTCTGATGGCCCTTCACCTTTTCTCCATACAATGTGTTGTGGTCGCCGTAAAATGCAGGAACTGTGCCCTCTGCAAAGCACTCTATTAATAATACAGCCGTCTGGTACGCATGTAGGACAAAACCCAATTAGGTTGATCTCTATGCGCACAGCCCTGGCTGCAACCAAAAATCATTTTCTCCTCCTCTTATATTATAAAAGCACTCAAGCAGCAGGAACTTTTTTCAGGTCTGGGTCCCTCCAAATACTTGATCTATGGCGCATTCCGACTATATTACTGGCCTTTATACAGATTATGTACACTTTTTGACAGCTTACAAAAGTTAATGATTTCCTGCAGTGATTTCTTTCTCAGATATTTTTTTGGCTTCTGTCAAGTTTAGAGGTTATTATCAAGTGCTTGCCCCTTTAGCGCTTAAAGAATTTATGTTGCAGAGAAAGGCAAGTCCACACTTTCTCAGTTTTGATGGACTCCCTGTTTTGCGCTATGTGACTGCATTTCTACTGTGGTAA
This sequence comes from Ambystoma mexicanum, assembly GCF_040938575.1. NCBI lineage: Eukaryota > Metazoa > Chordata > Amphibia > Caudata > Ambystomatidae > Ambystoma > Ambystoma mexicanum. The sequence goes on along the minus strand of NC_090929.1, from coordinate 1,040,612,370 downwards.
ACTCTGAAGTTGCCTCAGAGTGCCTAAACCCAACTTTGCAACAAAGATGCAGAAAACAGGATCTAATCGGCAGCTCTGTGTGTTCGTTGCTTCACAACTCCAAGATTTTGTGTGGAATAATAAAATATCATGAATGTACATAAATTAGTCTTTCGACCTAAGCATGGAACAGAATCCACTTTGATCGCAGTTTGAGATGATATCCTTGCCCATTCTGACAGGGGCCAGCTGACATTGCTGAGAATGCTTGATTTATGAGCGATCTTCGATACTGTTAATCACTCTATTGTATTGTCCTGTCTAAAAACAGTACCAGGGATGAACAATCTCACCTTTCAGAGAGTGAATATTGGCCCATTCACCTCAGGCCCCATCACGCTTAGCTGTGGAGTTCTGCAACGAGGAAGCCCCCCAGGAGTCGGGAGTGCTAGCAGATGTTTTAGGCAAACACACTACGATCAGTTCTGGCATCCCGCTCCAGAAGAATGTCCTGCAGGTGGCGAGAAAGGTCTGGCCGAAGCCTAGGGCCAACGCCTAGATGAAAAAGAAATTGGACAGCAGGTTCAGGCTGATGGATGGGGAGCCAATCCCCCTGGCTTCCCACCCTCACTCCTCAGTGATGGCTGCAGCCTCGCTCTGTTCTAAATGGTAGTCTTCCGCCACAGAAGCCGCCTCCAGTGGCCTTTCTAAACACTGACCAGGTCATCAATTCTTTAGGCAAATTTTGCTCTGCCATATCGGGGCTGCATTTGTGGAAAGGCCAACTCCAACCCCCTTTGGCCGCATCTAACCAGAATCTGTGGCATCAGCTTGTGGAGTTTCTGCCTGACCTCCCACTTGAAAGGCAGGCCTCCTTTAAAGGTCTGTCTGGCGGAAGCCCGCAACGTTTCACAGGACCTCATGGAGTCCTCTGTCTCCCACATCGACACAGCCAGCAGAGGGCTGTGCCTGGGGTTCGAGATGAGGACGACTGCGTAGATGCATGCCACAAAATGTTCTTCTGATGTACAGAGTGGATCTTGGATCTTCACTTCGAGGGGCGTGAACCTCTTTCATTCGTCCACCCATGACTAGTTGACATAGAAGAAAACCTCTATACAAACTGCCAAGTCCTTGGCCATCCTGACGTAGCCAGGACAGAAGTCCTTTGCTCAGGGCAGGGCCGACTTCAAACCCTGCATTTTCACCAGCTTCAAGGGGTTTCAGGACCGCAGTACCCAGAGGCCTGACAGGTCGCCCAGTGACAGCTGGAGGAAGCAGCAGAGGACATTGTGCCGGTTTTTCTGCCCCACCTCTGCTCCAGCCTCAGATCCCAAAAAGCAATGACGTTGCGGTTGGGGAACACCGCTCCCCAGTAGGGGGCCGACTGGCTGTCTGCCAGGACAGCTGGAACCATTATTTCGAGAGTGCCTGGATCCTGTCTGTAGACTCCATGGGCTTCAGTCTTTCCTCTTCCTCTACCATCCTCTCCTCCTCTTTGTCAGATTGGCTCCACAGCCCATTTTCTGGAGATCCTTTCTCTTTTGGAGATGCAGGCGGTGGAACTGGTTCCTCAGTCAGACAGGGGCTCCGGTTTCTACTGCAGGATTTTTGCTCTACCCAAGAAAGCCAGGGTGGCCTGAAGGTAGTCCTGGACCTGTAATTTCTCAATCTGTCTTTACTGCTCGAATACTCTTAAAATGATTACTCCTGCGAAAACACTGCAGAATCTCTGTATGAAGGGGACTGGATGTGTTCCGTAGACCTCAAGGATGCATACTTTCATGTCCCCATCTACCAGCCACATCAGAAGTTTTCTGCGGTTCACGATTGTCTTACCACTTTCAGTACTACTCTGGAGGGCTATGCGATTCATGGCACATGGTCCAAGGCGGAAGCCTTTCTGCATATCAGTCTGCGCGACCTCAGGGCACTGGGCCTGGCCGTCAGTTTTTCTGCCCTTCATCAGGGACGGGTCTCTTCGGTCAGGATGGACAACTCCACTACAATGTTTTACCTGAACAAGCAGTGTGGTACACCCTCACCCTCCCTCTTTTGCATGGAGGCGGTATCGATCTGGCAATGGGCCCTGACAGCAAGTATTTGGATTTCAGCTGTCCACCTTCCGGGTGACAGCAATGCAGAAGCAGACCAGCTGAGCCGCTTGGGGTTCAACGCCTACAAGTGGGAGTTGCACACTGACTCCTTGTTGCCCTTTTCCAGCGTTGGGGGTTCCCGGATTTGGACTTGTTAGCATCTCCTCAGAATTCCAAGTACCCCCGGTTTGCTTCATGGGCAGTACTAGGTCACGGGTCTCTGGGAGATGCCATCTAGATCTGCCACAGCCACTGGTGTTATGCGTTCCTGCCCCACTCTGCTCCATCGGACGCGCTGCAAGTTTCGGGCTTTGGTGGGCTGCAGCCTCATCCTGATTGCACCCCACTGGTCTTCAAGAGCCTGGTTCTCAAATCTACTGCAGTTGTGCTCCCAGGGGCCCATTTATCTACCAATCCCCAATAAGGGGCTTCCTGACGCAGCAGGGTCGGGCAGTGGAACATCCGGACCTGGGCAGGCCATGTAAGTGATTTCAATCCGGCGTAGACCCAAGTCAACGCCTAGCATGTAGTGCACAACTGAAATCCTTATTTATTTTGTCTAAAAGTTATTTATTCTGAACAATATACCACTCATATCACGCCCTTCTCCTGGAACCCCCACACTCCCTGGTCACACTGAACCAGGAATCGGGCTGGTTTGCAAAGGTAAAGATTTATTTATGTATTTAAAATGTTATCACAATATGTCTTAATAGGTACACAACAATCACCAATGGTAACACTGAATAATCTCTTTAATACACAAGGAGTAGCAGTGAGCAAAACAATTCAGCACAGAAAATAATACTTGTGTGTAGTTTCAGATCGGGTAGCATATAGTTAAATGTTCCCCCTGCACTCCCCTCAACCCCCCAATAGGCAATGTAAAGAGATAGGAGGAGAGAGCAGGCATTCAGGAAAGGCAGAATTCAAACAAAATATCAGTCCCACTTTCCCCCTTTCAAACACAAGAGAAAACGGAATTGACTGTCAAGCTGTCAAAATGGCTTTTAAAGTTATCCTTAGAATGGACTGGGCAAAAATACCAAATTGCTGAAATTGTTAGAAATTCTTATGGGAGCCGCTTTGGATAGTTGCACACAGACACAAGCAATGATTCAATACCCAGAAACTATTGAAGTCGGAAGCAATCAAAAGCTGTTTCACACGTGTAAGAATTTCCCAAACTGAAAATTTGCAGCAAACTTTTCTCTGTGCGATATTCGCGATAACGGGCGAACCATATTGATTTGGAATGCAGTATTAGATGCGATTTAAAGCTGTGGATGTTAGCTACAATAAAAATTTTGTTTCTAGCACAAAAACGGAGGGAGGTAGAGGTTGTTTTTTCGAGATGGGCGCAAGAATGGAAAACGGGAATGCACTTTTAAAATGACAACCGGGTTTCTTACACTAGAGGATGACTATGAACAAAATGAATACCACACAGGAACACTGTCACTTGATCAGAATGACTGCCTGCGAGGGAAACTCGCATTCTTCAGATGAGAAAAGATCAGCGCAAAGATAGTTTTAACAGTACTAGTTGTGGAGGAAGATAGGATGGTTTGGATAGAGAGTTCAGACAATTCAAAAATACTCCTAACAATACAGGCTCTGAATACAAGATAGGATGGGTATAAGATAGGGATTGACTAAGCAAGGCACATATGCTAGTGACACAATTCTTTCTATAGATACTCACTGAATATGTTTTTTAATTCAACCGTCAGGATTCTGGACTGTCAATTCTGGTCAGGGAATAGGATCTGGTTTAGGAAAGAGGGCTGAGCATATTGGACTGGGCAGGATTGCAAGGCGCTCTGGTCACAGCACGGCACAGGACTGGACTGGATCTGCAAGGCCCTCTGGTCACAGTACGGCACAAGACTGGATTGGATCTGCCCTTCTTGGTTCTGATGATAATTATTTTCAGCAGGCAAGCAGTACAGCGCAGCATGGCTGTATTATGATGCTTCCCCTTAGGTTTGTGGGGTTCTGGAATTTTGAGGCCTAGCTGAAAATGGTTCAGCTATGCAATGGGTTTCTGCTTTGCCAAGTTTCTGGAGTCTGGAGCAAGGAAGATGTAGAGTTCAGCAACAGGGTGCTCCGCCAGCATCGGGATACTGAGTGAATCTGTCTGTCTTTTTGTGTGGTGAGCTGTCTCTAGTTATGCTATGAACAGATCATAAAGGGTGTGTGTGTGGGCCGGTTTATCCTAAGCTTGCCCCTTTTGACAGGTGATTGGGTCAGAGTCTACTCTATGCCTTGATAGGAGGAGAGAAATAGTGTCACCTTTATGGTGTGATTTTATGAGGCTGAGAATCCACCCCTAGCCCCTGGAACACAAAATCTACTTTTAGCACAATACATATTTACACATGTGCAACCTCTATAACAATCTCATACAGATTACATATTTTCCTTAGCAGCTACTCCTCAAAACCCCGTAGCTGCGGGATCTTGTCTCTGCTTTTCACAGAATTTTGCCCTTTTCATCAGGAACGCAATGTCCATTTTTTTTTTTGAAAATCAAATTTTATTAGGTTTCGCACCTGTTACAACAATGGAGAGCATATTTAAACATGAATAAACAGGAAACCAGTTATAACCCCTCCCCCCTTCCAACCCCCCACTCCCCACAAGTTCAAGTTCCTAATAATTGCGTGTTTGACGGGTTCAGAAAAGAGCATAGCAAAGTCTACATGTTGTGCACTTGGCACGCCGAAGTCATGGGCCGAGCTTTGATGGGTTCGGAGTTGGACCAGTGAACGCTGGCCTGAGGCCCCTAGAGGGGGGTTCTCCGGGTCCGGAGCCCAAGATTACACTGTGCGGCCGTATTTTACGAAGAAGGGGAGCCATATTTCCTCGATGTTGGATCTAGATTCGTTAAGTAAATGCGTGAGGAATTCCATGTCGAAAATGGCCCGTACCTTGGTTACCCATGCTTTTTCCCCGGGCATTCCGGGGTTCTTCCATTTTTGTGCCAGGCAGCACCTGGCCGCCACCAACATAACCTGCAGCATGTGGTCATGTGTATTTTCGTGATCGTCTCCAATGTCAATTCCAAAAAGGAGAAGCCAGGGGCAGGAAGGCCGCTCCACCCCATCTATCCCCTTAATCCATGTCAATACCTCCTCCCAGTACTTTTGGACCACTGGGCACCTCCACCACATGTGAATATAATCCGCCCCCCTTTCGGTCCTACGCTTCCAGCAATGTGGATCGTACCCTGGCCTCATTTTAGCAATCCTCTGCGGGGGGGTAGTGCCAGCGATGCAATACCTTGAGGGCCTGGTGGCGATACTGGAGTGAGGCCGTGGAGCGTTTGGCCCGCCTACACATCTCCCTCCACCTCTCGTCGTCGATCTCCTCACCCATGTCCTTTCCCCATTGTGTGCGTGCAGGTGGGGAGTCTCGCGGGACAGAAAAGAGGAAGAGCTTTGTAGAGGCGGGATATTATTCCCTTGGAGCCCCTCGCCGAAAGGAGGAGTTTTTCGAAGTCTGTAAGGTCTCTCCTGAGGGTGTCCCCCCAGGATGGTTCGGTCAGGACTCCCTTAAACTGGAGATAGCGAAAGGGGGACAGGGTGCCTATCCCCAGGGCCTCCTCCAGATCTTTCAGGGGTAAGAAAGAGCCCCCCCACACAGAGCGGTGACCAGTCCTGCTAAGGCCTGCCTCGAACCACGTCTGGTATGCCGCTGGCTCCGCTATCTTTGCCAGGAAGGGGGGGGCCAAATGCAGCTCAGGGGGGACGGCCAGGTTGTGAGCCAGCGGTAGTAACCCCCTTCCTCTTTCCATAGGGACCACAACACTTTTAGGACTGGGTGATACAAGACACTTCTGGCGATCTTTTTCCTCGGGACCCAGAGCCGTTCCTCTATGGTGACGGGCGCGAGAGGCCCGTTGTTCATGGCTACCCATTGTTTGTTCGTCCCCGGGGCAAAGTGGTCGACCAGGACCCTCAGTTGGGAGGCCCTATGGTATGTTTCAAGGTCAGGGTATCCCACCCCTCCATCCTCCTTCGGTCTGTTCAGCACCTCCTAGGAGATTCTGTTTCTTCCCTGACCAGAGAAAGTTGAGGAGGACTTGCTTCGTTTCTTTGAAAAACGTTTTGGGGATCGGCACCGGGAGCATTTGGAAAAGAAATAAAAACTTGGGAAGGATTACCATTTTTGAGATTGAGACGTCCCATCCAGGAGAGCCCCGACCCTGACCATCGCTCTGTCTTTCTGAATTGCTGACCAGAGGGGAGGGAAATTGGCCGGGTATAGGCCTTCGAGGTCACGGGTGACCTGGATTCCAAGGTACCGGAATCCATCGTCTCTTAGCCTGAAGGGGAGCCCGTTAACGAAGGTCATCTCTGAGTCTGGTAAATTACCCCCCACGAACGCCACCGATTTCTCCAGATTAACTTTGTACCCTGATAGGTCCCCATAGCGCAAGAGGCCCTGCAGCATTCGGGGGACTGTTTGGGATGGGTTTGTGATATAGAGCAGTGCATCGTCAGCAAAAGGCAGACTTTGCACTGCATCTCTCCGACTTGTACTCCTCTGATGGCCGTATCGTTGCGGATCGAGATTGCCCATGGTTCCGTCACGACGCATAAATTAAGGGGGACAAAGGACATCCCTGCCGTGTACCACGCTCGAGGGGGAATGTCCTCGACTCGGTCCCATTGGCCACCAATCTAGTGGAGGGGGAGGAGTAGAGCGCAGAGATCCAACCTAGCCACCTCGGGCCCATACCCAGGGTCGTGAATACCTCCCTCATAAAGGCCCAGCTGACCCTGTCAAAGGCCTTCTCCGCGTCAAGGGCCAGCAGAAGCACGCCTTCGTCGCGGACCCCTCTCGAGGCAAGCACATGGAGCGTCTTCCGCATATTATCAGAACCCTGACTGTTCAAGACAAATCCCGCTTGGTCGGGGTGTACCAGGCGCGGGAGGCAGCCCTCAAGTCTGGTGGCCAGGATTCTGGCAAAGATCTTAGCGTCCAGATTGAGGAGTGAGATGGGTCTATAAGACCCACATTCCGTCTGGTCCTTGCCGGGTTTCGGTATAACAGTGATGAGGGCCTGCAAAAATGTCGGTGGGATGGACTCCCGGTTCCTGATCTGGTCAAACAATTTTTGCCAGGGGCTTCAAGAGGACAGGTTGGGTCGGTTTGTAAAAGTCGGCTGTGTAGCCGTCTTCCCCTGGTGCCTTTCCCACCTTCAGTCATTTGATGGTGCCCTCCACCTCCTGCTCCGATATCTCTCTCTCTCTCTCTCCAGGACCTCTAGCTCCACATCGGACAGCCTAGGCAGAGGGTGTTCTGCCAGTTAGGCGTGGATGTCCTCCAGTGATTCGCCTGCCTTTTTGGAATAGCGTTTGCTATAATAGTCAGCGAAACACTCCACTATTTCCTCGCAGCCCCCGTGAATCCCGGCCACTCCATCCCTGAGACGAGCGACTCCCCTCTCAACCCTGGAGCCCCGAGCCCTCCGCGCCAGTAGGGTCCCCACCTTATCTCCCTGTTCGTAGTACCTCTGCTTAGTGTATCTCATTTTCTTGATGACTTCCCCTATGAGGACCGTATGGAGTTCCTGTCTTTTGCCCTGCATCTCCTCCAGGAGAGCCCCTCGATCCACCCCCGGGAGGCCCAATCTGGCTCGCAGAGCGCCCAACTCTGCGCAGAGTTTACCCTCGATTAGGCCTCTCTCCCGTTTACGTCTCGAACCCTCCGCTATGAGAAGGCCCCTGAAAGTGGCTTTTGCGGCATCCCATACCATGAACATCTCCGTCTCGCCGGTGTCGTTTGTCTCAAAATAGGCCAGCATTTCCTGCCTCATGAAATCACGAAATACTGGGTCTCTGAGGAGTGTATCATTGCAACGCCATCGGGAAGATCTAGGGGAGATGGGCAGTGACCAATTCGCTATGAGGAGTTCGTGGTCCGACCAAGTTATGGCTTCCACCTTCGGCTGTTGTGCCACCCCGTTCCCCTCTTCCGAGATTAACAAAAGGTCGATTCTGGTGTAGGTGCAATGAGGGGGCGAAAAAAAGGGCAATGTCCAATTTTTAAGCACATTTCTACAAGTGTGCGTGTTTAACATGGGCATAAGTGTATAAAGCTTCACAATTGTAGCAGAAGTTCATTTTGCGTGAAATCATATTTCTTGCCATTTCTTTCCAGAACATGTCACACGATTTTGCCACCTCTTGAAACGTGCAGCCAAAATTTAGATTCACAAATCTGTTACTTTTTTATTTTTCACAATTTTAAACAGCAAGTTATCTGTCTTTTAAAAATGTCTTCTTTGTCAATGTTCAGCCACAGATGGTTGTCTGGGTCTGCCTCTTTTTGTCTCCATGCAGTCCAGGAGCAGTCTCCTCCTGTTTGCTCCTGGCAGAGGCCATTTACGACTAACTTCACACGTCGCATTTCCTTAGTTGCAACTGGTCATTGTTGCTCATGCCTCTGTAGACCAGGTTCTTTCCTACCCCATACTTAACGCTTTTGTGTGATTTCCTGCTGTGGGGAAAGACCTTCCTTCTGTGAGACAACTTGTTATTCCACTTTGGTAGCCTCAGCCAGGCTTATTTTTAATTGTTAACTCTGTTGAATTTTTCCTTAGCTTAAAACAAACTTGTATCAAATCACAGCTAGAATACTTATTCAAGATTTTAAACCATGGGATCAAAACAATTACAAGACGGGTTACTATCAGTAACAGGCCTCTTAGATTGCAAACATTTGATTTCAGTTTATACATGTTGAAGTTTAATCAGGCAGGCTCCTGACAGCTGTCATTCAGGCGGCCCAGGGTACTGCACCCAGAGATTTTTGACAGATCCACAGACAGGCCCTTATCTGTGGAACTCTCTTCATGCTCTCAGCTTTTCAGGACCTTGTAAATTCACAATGATTTCTTAAACTAAGTGAATTGTAGCACCCAGCAAGAATTTTGGATATTTGAAAGTGTTCTGTACTGGCATTCTGCAGTTTCGGCCACAGAGAAAAAGGGATTTAAAGCAAGATTTTGGGTTTCATTTAGCAAAGCAGTGTTTTTTCCTTCTGTACTCCATGTTCAATAGTTGTGGAGCACAGTGACATATTTCAGGAGTGAGATCCCTGTTCCACCACTGACAGCATACGTGGCAGATTGGGCATCCATCTTGTGCGATTTCCAGAGGTTTTGGCAATCAAAAGGGTTTTGCAGCCATTTTGCTATTTCTGGCACCATCATAACACAGTGATGCAGCATAGCAGAGCAAAAGTGGGTCAATACATCCCAGAGCTGGCCCTAGCGGCCTGGTTCCTGACCAGGTAAGGCTACAGCATGCTCAATTTTTGGATGACAACTGGGACATCATTCAACAGGCCAGGGCGCCCTTTACTCTGTCCCAATACAAGAACAAATGCACTAGGTACTGCCACTGGGCTTGTGACAAGCGTCTGAATCCTGTCAACTGACCGTTGGACAACGTACTGGCGTTTTTGGTGCACCTGGCTCATTCTGGAGTACAGGTGAATACTTGCTGCACCTATTTGGCGGCCATTGGGGCATACAAGAATTACCCTTAGCGCGTGTTTTCAGCAGCCACCCAGTGCTCAAGGCCCATCTCAAAGGGTTGTCTATGCTTTTTCTCCTCGCCCATATGTCGCACCGGGTCTGGGACTTCAATGTGGTTCTTGCAGCGCAAACCTTTTCAGCCGATGGCTTCGGTGGACATCCGGCTGGTGACACTAAAGACTGTGCTGTTGGTGGCTCTTACCTCTGCGCACAGGGTCAGTGAGCTGCAGGCTTTGTCATGCAAGCCCTTTACCACCTTTCACAACAACAAGGTCATCTTGCGCACTCAACCAAACGTCTTGCCCAAAGTGGTCTCTCCATTTCATCTGAATCTAGAGATGTGCCTACTGGTGTTCTTCCTGAACCCGCAGTCCGAGGCAGAGAGGGCTCTACATTCCTTGGACCTCAAAAGGGTCCTCAGGTTTTACCTCTCTTAGCCGAAATCCTTCAGGAAGTCCAAGGAATTGTCAGAGGCATTGTTTGTCACTTTTGGGGGTTCGTCATCCAGCTCTCAGGCTTCCAAGACTTCTATCGGCCGTTGGATGTTTCAGGCCATTTGTGAGGCATATGCTGCCATTGGCGAACCAGTTCTGTAGGGGATTCATGCCCATGCAGTGAGGGCTAAGGCCACGTTTATGGCGTTTCAGAGACATGCTTCTTGGGATGCCATCAGCAGGCTCCAGGCGCGATGCTGAGTTTGGTCAGGCGGTTCTGCCGAACCTGTTTGCTTCTTCCTAGACATGAGGCAGGTTATTACAGCTCCACCCTACGTTCTTGTTCGGTGGAATCACTCACAAGGATGGAGGGAAGGGGACAGACGTATGTGTAATTTAGGTTACTCACCCTAGTGACTAGAGTACTCATAGTCCCCTTCCTGCCATATGTCCCACCCACCTTCCGCTGCTATTTTGCCAGGTGCTAATATAAATAGTGTTGCCAGGTATCCAAGCGTCCAATGTGTTCAAAAGGGACTGAGGTGAGGTGCAGAAATGCAAAGACTCCAGTGCGGGGGGGGGGGGGGGTCAGGGTGTTCCCACGCTTGTGGCCACGCCACTGCACGCAATACTAACTTTAATGGGGAAGCTCCATTTTTCCCTGCCAAAGGTTCCAGTACCGTCCGCATGGTGGACACCCACAAGGATGGATGAAAGGGGACTATGGACTACGAGTAGTCTAGTCACTATGGTGAGTAACTTTAATTTCTCCTCCAAAGTAAGAATTTTGGGGATTATCTGGGAATCTAGAGGGGCTGTCTTCCACCTATTGTTACTTAACCCTTACAGTCCGAAGTCCGAGCATGCTACTGTATTCGCTTATTAATTCTTATCTCAATTATGGTAATGCGCTATATTTGGGTATGCCAACAAAATTCATTCAAAAATTACAAAAGATCTAAAAATTTGGGCACGCACCTAGTTTTTTGGTTAGCTAATTTTGTGTCCATCTTGCCCTTTTGACACTGGCTCCCTGTATGTCAGTGGATCTCATTTAAAATACTTTAAAATACTCTATGAATATGCATGGTATTTAAATGCAGGCATGAGATGCCCCCCGCTTCCTCCTCCTTATCTCTGCTCTCTTTTAAACTGGCATTAAGCAACCAGAAGGTTGAGATCAGTGAACGGTCACCTTTTGAATGTGCTACAGTCAAATTGTCTCAGTAGAGCTAACAGACTGTTTTCGGCGGCAGACCCAGAATTATGGAATTAACTCTCCTTTGTCATTTGTGAAGCAGGATCACTGGACATATTCAGAAAAAAGCTCAAAACATATCGGTTTTGCTGATCTTTGCCCCATTCCCTGTGACTTCTTACTAATTCTTCTTGGCCTGGATGGACTCTGCACTTTTTCAGTGAACAAGAATACTTCTATGCTCATCTCTACCCAGAATAGCTTACTCATTGGGTATAAGTCGTGTCTCATGCAGATTGGATTCAGTCGATCAAATTATCCTGCAGTTCTCAGATCATACATCATGAGCTCCAGCCTTTCATTTCCGGATGGTGTTTTCGGTATCATGTCTTCTGTTGTATTGGTTGTTTCTAATGGCTTGCCTCCTCCCACAGATTCCTCTTCGATATATCCTTACAGCTTCAGATAAACATTTTCACGAGCAAGGGCACCGTGCGACATTGGAGTCTCGCTTCCTCAAAGCGCTCCATCCTCTGTGCTGCATGTGATGTTGGCATCTGTAATATAGCCCGCAACACACCCTGTGACCTCAGCTCCTTTTTTCTGCTTACTGAGCAAGCTTCACGGAACGCTTAATAATACCTCTAAAATTTGCAAGGTTCTAAATCCTCAACGTTTTCTTCAAAATGACGACTCCAAAACATGGTTTAAAAGATGCACAGACTGAAAAGAAAAGGTGTTGCTTACTGACGCACACCGCATTGGTCTTTGGTGCGTTTGCACAGATGGTGGGGCGTGTCAGTCAACCCTGAAGGCTCTCAATGAAAGGTTGTGCAAACTGAACCTGGATGGCACTGCCTCCAAATTGCTCACTACCACTTTTTTGAAGAGAACATTTTCTGAAGCCAGATGTTATGAAACAGCTGTTAAAATGGATAACTAAAATCAGCCCTTGGGCGGAGGATTTCAGAAGCCCACTTTATTTGTGCTCAACAGGGAAGAGACACAGGGTAGCCAAAACCCAATCAAGGTAGAGTGGAAAAGCAGTGAAGGCTTAGTCTCACAAAGTGTGGGAGTCGTCTAGGGCTACAGTACAATACCATTCCCTTTTATAACACTGATGCCATGTCACCTTTACTTTTTTGGGACATTATACCGTTGAATATGAATCGAATGATGAATATTTGCACTCTTGTTTATTTTTAAGGAGCAGGCCATTGGTAAGATTATACTGACACGCTGTTTTTTTTTTCTGCGTCTTGCGATTGAAGAATAGTCACAATGTTATTCCTACTTGTACCTGCAGATTTGATTGAGCATCTAGCAAGTGGCAGCGAGTTGCTTTGGGGAAGATTATCCCAGTTACGACACTGATTGAAGTTTTTAATATTTGTGTCTCGGGAGGATAGCTCAGCGGCAACGTTCTCGCCTTGGAAGCAAGACGACACAGAGCAACACAGGTTCGATTCACGGGTCCGCGCATATCCTATCATATCATATCATTTACCAAACCTACTTTGGACTATTGGTACTGGATGTTCCTCCCATGGATTCCTCATCGCACTCCCAGCCTCTTTCAATGCCCATGCAGGTTATTAATCCTCAAATCGGCTGTGCAGAAAGGGGGGGCAAAACTAGAGCTGAGGCAGCGGGCGCAGTGCTTGCTATTTATACCATTGTTGACCTCCCGTCCGAGTGCAGGAATGGAAGCCGCCAAGGGACATTGACTCGAAACTGCACAATGCCCTCTGCTATTGAAAAAGATTCCAAAGACTTCAAGCAGGATATCGAAGATGAGGAATCCGTGGGAGGAACATCCAGTAGAAAGAACATTACATTGGGTCAGTCATTTTTCTTTAATAGAAACTTGATAAGAAATCCTTTTTTGTGTGGAATCATCGTACTTGGTTGTTTGGGTTGCTACTGGTATAGGCTCGTACCCCTCTGGGAGAAGAAGCCTGCTCTTAACCCACGCTACCAAAAGAGGCGAAGGAGGTGTACTTTTGAGGCGGTGCCGGTTTTACCTTTGTTTAGAGGTCACTGCTGTTTTAGTAGTAGTGTGGGTCTGATTGGGCGTTTTTGCCACTACTCATCCCTGTACTCCTGCAGAGCAGCACTCATTTCATCACTGTACCACTGCTTGGAAAAGGCACTTGTTCTTCTTTTCCATTGTGTGGGGGGGGGAGTTGTCATTGGGCCATGGTTCAAGTCCCTGGCTCTTTGGATCCTATAAACCACACCTGACAAAGAAGATTTATACTTAATAGCTTGTTTTTCCTTCCTGGGACTGGCTTTTCAGGAACAATTCCCTGAGCACTTTGGGGCCCATCCTGCTGTGCTGCATCTTTTTGGATTGTTGGTTTTGGAACCTGCCAAAGGAGCTCTTCATTGGGGTCTCTTTGGGTCCTCCCTGAGTTTCATTGCTACCACGTCTGCACCTTTGGGTGGAATTGGCACTTGCCTGTCTTTTGCCCATACACATTGCTTGCCTTTTGACTCTGTCCCGTTGCCTTCTATGGGAAACATTTCACTTATCTGAAAGTCTGCAAAGGGACTTAAGGAGTACGTACTTGCCATTTGTGAGGAAACTGAGGGCATCCTCACTTCTTCTCCCTCTGGATCGTCCTCTCAGGTTGCCTGGGAAGGACCATTCCTCTTGGAGTCAGGAAAGGATGTCTTTGGGTGAGACATAGTATCCCCCTTATCAAAATCAACCCTACTCCCCCCTCCTGCCTTTGTAGGCTATTGTCGGTCTTTGCCTCTTCCTTACACACAAAATGACCCACAGCCATTTCACTTTAAGACTGGGACGAGCAGGAGACAACTTGGAGTTTTGCACACTTACATTCTTTCACACTACTTCGCCAATGAAACGAGGAAGAGGACTGTGGAGATGTACCCTTGCAATACCCAGGCATTTCCCGCTAATAGGCTTAACTATTGTCAAGCAACTGAGGTAAAGGACTTGCGCCTACAACCATTTAATAGGCCCCGGGTGCATAAAATGTGAGGCCGCCAGGGAAACGCACCTGGCAAGAAGTAGGTGGCTGGCAGACGTGGAGCGGGCTGGATAAGATCCTTTGGGAAGGATGCCATGTAGAGCAGGAGGTTGACGGAGACGCTGGGCCCGTGAGAGAGTCGAGAAACCTGCAAATCCCCTTTACCCATGTCGACAGCTGAAGCTGTCGGACACTGAAGTCTCCCGATCGCCACAGGCCGCCAGTAGCTTCCACGCAGGAAGAGCAGAGCTACACACAGCAAGGTTTGAGGACGGAGAGCGCTTCTCGCTGGCGCTCCCGAAAAGCACAAGCAGAGCTAAAGGAAGCTGGAAAGGAGAAATCAGACGCCCCGTGGAGAGGCTGTAAACCGGTGAGTGTACAGATGGGAACACTCATACCGGGGCACTGCAGGAACTGGTAGCAGGCATATTTAAATGCTGAACAAACTGAAAACTATTAGTTATTGTTGAAGCCCAAATTGAGTTTTTTTTTAATACCGAACAAGCTGCAAAGTGTGATCAGTACTTTTAAGAATGCAACAAGTGTTATTGAATACCGAACTAAAGGAAAGATATGAGGAGGTTATGAACCAAGTGAAAAGCAAGTGATGAGCACTTATGAACAATGTGAAAGTTTGGTGTTGGAACAGGGTGAACACCACGCAGTGTGTTGTATGAAATACGTGTTGTGGCAAATCCAAGAGACTGGCAAGGAGAATCAGAATTGATTGTTGACCAATGACACAGGTTTAGAGACAGAAAACCTCTGTTGGCAAAAAGCCTGACGAATAGCAAAGTGCCAAGGGTTATCGGTTGCGTGACCTGTAATGGGTGGATAGTGTGGTCAGACAACTATGCTTAGACCAAGTTACCCTTGCTTGAAAAAAGCCAAAGAAAGCAAAGATAAAGAAGCCACGTTACAGAAGTTGAATTGTTCAACAGTTGCTGAAGTGAATGAGAAAGAAAGCAAACTGTGTTAATTTTTGACAACCCTGGATGATTAAGAGATTGAACTGGAAATGTTTTGTTTTGAGAGCCTGGACATAGCTGATTTCTTGGGGAAGGGAACCCCAAGACTTTACCAGGCAATTTGAACTGATTGTAGTTTTGAAGCTGGAAGAACCAACCTCTTTGGGAAGGGAACCCCAAGACATTGTTAACTATTTCGAACTTGGGGAAGTTGGAAATAAGCCGGGAGCTGGGCGAAGCTCGGAACTTTATTTGGAACACTTTTTCTTTTGTTGCTGACATCACTACACAATGTTTACTTTTGGTTGTGAGGGCAAGGATAGGTTTTGGACACCAACAGACTTAAAAGTTGAACTTACTGACACAGACTTCCCTTAATATTTTGTAGGTCGGTTAATCCCACCTTTTCATAGGGCAAGTTAGGCTTTACTTCATCCTGACATTTAAGAGAAATAAACCATTTATTTAGAGGATTAAATCTGTTGTCTGTGTCTTGCCTTATGATGGCTTCACACCTTGAATATTTTTGCTGCATCCAATTTTGGTCCAGTGAGTTTAAGGCAAAAGACTAGAATGTGTGCTTTTATCTATGATTGTATATGTATTTTTAATGCCCGGTCTTTAATTTCTTTTGTGCATGCCTGATTTCAATACAACTTTTACTAGTGGCACAATCTATTTTCACCTCATGTCCAAGGACTTGGTGCCATCAGCTTTAATGTATCTTACCTTTTGGTTGCATTGTAAATGTTTTCCCGATGTTGGTTCTACATTGACTGGGAGTTTATTGTTGGCGTTTTGATCCCGTTTGACTATGACTCCCTTCTAATGTCTGGCTCCCTTTTCTTTCCACCCCCTTCTAGCTATATGTAGTGTGCCTATACTAGACCTACAATAATGTATTGGGGTGTGTTGGCTTTTAGGACCATTTTGTTTTTTTATGTATGGACTAGGTATTTTTAAAAGACCTATAAAACTAATAGAGTTATACATGTATAGCTTAAAGTGTATGTTTGTAGTTATACCAGTGTGGTGTATTTTCTGTGTATACGCGCTTACACTGGTTGTACCTTTGCATCACTCTACTTCCCCACTTGAGTTAATCTGGACTTCTCTGCCACACGAACGTTTTAAGGGAGGTTTGGGATTTCTCTTTGACAGGTGCTCTGCCTCACCTTCAAGTTAGTGGCTGTTCACCCCACCCCAAGGGTTGTTCAAATACTGCCTTAACTGCTCCTGCTGTTTAGGGGAGAGCTGCTCCCCCATTTTGTGGAGTGGGGTGGACTGAACAGCCTTGATTTTCATGGTTGGCTGGTCACGGAATAAGGTATAAATAGTGGTACCTGTCTGATAACTTCCTAGATGTACTCCTTTCTGCCAGTTGGTCTGCCAGTCATCCATGTATCTCTGCAGGTGGTTTAAGTTTTTGTCTTGGAGCATGGAGTAGGGTTTGGACTCTTGGACCTGTCCTATCTCTGCTTGATTTTTTGTCTTTCCATGCTCCATTAGGGCCTTCGGTTTGAAGGACAAGGTGAGACTGTAAGAATGTCCTTTCTTCCGAAGGTTGTGTTAGATTTCAGTTTTTCACAGATCTAAATGAAAGTTAGCTTTGAAATGTAATGGATACAATGATTGTGCATCAAGGGAAAATCATTATAATAAACAGCCAACTCGTCATAGTAGATTTACTGACCACCAAGAGCTTTGTGTGCTGTCTGGACTGTGATTGGCGGCCAAACTAAGGTCGTCCACTGGGTGACTGTTTAGTCAATTGGGCACTAAGCTTTCATCTGATCAGTTCCTTGTTCTTGCCTACAGAACCAACACCATTAAAATGTACCTAATGTGGGCCTCTGTTGTGGGTTATTCATGATAGTTGTCCTCAGGGGTCCTCATAGTTTGTGGTCAAGACTGTGTTTCAGGTGGGTCTCGGCTACATTTTCCCAGTTGGTTTCCCTCCGGTTGATTTCTGCTGTGCAGCATTTTCTACTGGGGCATCTGGTTCTCGAGTCTTCCTCTGGATGGATTTCATTATTGGGATCTCATCTGGCCCTTCCAGGGTTGTTTCTTCCAGATCCTTATCTCTGGGGGTAGAACTGGGACTTAACTGCTGTTTCCCTATACATGTGGATTGCCTATTGACTTTGCCCTGTTGATTGCAATGGGGAACATTTTACTCAGCGTAAACTCTTAAGTGTGACTTTGGGAACCTTACCTGCCCCTTGACACTTTCCCTGCATTCAGTTTGCATCTCGGGAGATTTAAGCCAAGAACTGGAGTTGTAGCTTCCATTTGCAATTTTTTATATATATTTTTTAAGATATGCATTTAATTTCTGCTAAAGTGAATGCTTGTTGACACTCGCTATGTTTGGTGGCATTGTCTGTTTTTTGTCGAAGTGTAATGCCTTGGTGCCCTCAGTCAAAATGTTTCTGGCTTTCTGATGGCCTCTGGCTGTGTTTTAGAAGTGTTTTCCTTTCTCTCGGCCCTTTGTGTTCTGTGATGTGTGCATATGTATTCTCCACTTAGTATGTCGTAGGTTTAGGGTCACGGTTTGTTAGTATTCGCATGGGATTTTGTGTAACTAGTATTACTCTGTTTTAATGTAGGGTTCCCTTCTCTCCTTTGTCTTTATATGTAATGTGCCTTTCACCAGATGGGGAGCCTACAATATAGCAATGGACTGCATTTTCTTTTATGACAATTTACTCTTTTTATAATACATGTGAAGAATCTGTAATGATTCCCCCAAACCCCCCCACCCAAATCCCGGCACATGACCCTTCTCATGTGGCCAAGGTAATGCAGATGCTTTCTGTTCCTGACCCTGGGGGTGGTATTCTGTGGGAGGATCACATGAGGGGGGAAGCAAGTCAGGAAGAGTGGGAAACCCCCTTATTTAACTTTTCCCCGAGACTCCAAACTTCTGATGGCTTATTGTAAAATGGAAGAAACAAGAATGTTGCCACTAGGGACTTTGAGTCCCATAATTCCCTAATTACTGGGACAAAGGGGACTAAAAAGGTACAATGCTGCAGGAGTGGTCAGATCGTTAACAATGACTAATACCGATGTGAGACTGGGAGGCTTAAAAGGCCCCCTGAGGTGCAGGCCATAAGAAAGAAGCAGAGTGAGCAGGAAGTTGTTGAATCATGTGGGCACCAGACGCATAAGTTGGAGGAGGGAGAGGACACTGGGACCGTTGTGAGGCAGAAACCAGCTGCCGGTCCTGAGAGGGTCTTTGCCTCCAGAAGCTTGAAGTGCAGAGGTCTCCTTCCCAGGAGGCTGTCTCCGGTGGCTGGCATGCACCAGAGAGCCTCGGGTGCAAACAGAACTCCGGTTGCAGGTGGCAGGGGCGACGGCGGACCAGAAGAAGCAGTTTGCCAGGTTGCGAGATGCCACAGAAGCAGAAGTCCTGTGAGCAGCGAGTGAATCTGATGTGCACGTCTTACCTTGTGAGTTCAGACTGGTAGTGACCCTGTAACCACTCGTGTGTTCAAGGCAGGTGTCTCTCAAGTAAGCAGCACTTGCGTATGAGTGAAAGTGGTCATGCAAGTCATTTTGAATACCAAACTACTAAGCAGCGTTATTTAACATAACCAAAAGAGTGTAAGTTTGGGAGTTTTTGGAATACTTAGCAGCCTGATGGGGGAATACTATTAAGAACCAAGACAGACAACCATTGCCCAAGCCAAGAGAGACTAAAATCATGGCAATTCAAATTCAACAGATCTTGCCAAAAGCAAAAGGGGGCTAATGAAAGGTTCATAAGTTGTGAAACTTGTTGCCCATACTTTGTAAAGCATATAGCAAAAGCTGGTACCAAACCCACATTGCCAAAGGCAAGGGAGAAGCAGGAGAAGATTATACCCTTATAAGTATTTGGTTACTTGTGCAGTAGGGGAAACAAGAGTGGCAAGGTTATTCAGAGGAAGATGAGCATTATTTTCAGCGAAGTATTAAAAAATCTTGTTTTCCCTAAAGAGTTGTTAAACGTTTGAAGCTACAAAATGAATATTGTTAAATTGGTTCACTTCTTTTCATTTGTCATTGTTCTTAACCACAAAAGCACTTGTTGTTTTGAAACGCTGTTCGGATTGGGGAGTATACCCAGATGACAAACCTTTAGAGGAGTAGGCCTGGCATGGGTGTAAACCAGGTAGAAGATGAAGAAGTGTTATAAAGTGATACTGACAAAAACCATGTATGTTGCTTGTGGTGCTGAAAGAACTGTGTAAAGCTTCTATAAATGAATTATATTTCTTTAGAACATTTTAGCTACGGCAAATCATCCTCACCAAGACAATTATTGTTTCTGTTGTTGAACTGAGAAACTGTTCTTAATTTGAATAGAATAAATCTTACACTTGTTCGAAGCAGAGAAAACCTTTTTATTTTGTTTAATCAATGGAGTATTGGAACTTTCTGTTGACATGTTGAAGATGCAAAGAACTGTGTTGGAACGTTGTTACAAATTAGGATTTGGCTTACATCTGGGGAAGGAGAATTCCCTCAGGTTATAAGGAGTGACTGTTGTTACATTACGAACTTAACTGTTATACTAATTTTGATGCCTTTGAAGTGCCATGCATAGCCTCTTTTTTTTATTGTTTGTATAAGTGTGAGGGACAGGCGTCCTTTATTAGTGTTTCCTTTTAGTTTATTTTAGGCAGGGAAATCCTCATAAGGGTAGGGATAGTTGGGCGTTTATCCAACCTTTTAATTAAATAAAATGACATTTGTTGAAAATCCTTCATAAAGTTGGCTGCTTCACATTTTTGACCCCGCACATGCAGTAGATAATTTTCCTTTGTGTTTTGTTTACTAGCGTACTTTTTTAAATGATAGATGTGTGTGTGTGTGTGTGTGTGTGTGTGTGCGCGCGCGCGCGTGTAACTTAAGTGTATCGATTTTAGGATACTAGTCAAGCTCTATGGATAAGTGTCAACTAATTGTACATTTCTTTCAGCTTTCTGCACCTCTTTTAAGTTTGTTAATACTGACTGCTCTGTCACATTACCATTTTAAGAGAGATTGGGCTAACCTTTTGGACTAGGTGCTCTGCCCACTTTAAGGTTAGTTGGTGTACAGCCCTCAACAGAGAGTTGGGCAAAAACTGCCTTAACAGACCCTATGCATGAATGCATCTGTAACATATTTCCTGGAGGGTTGTTTTTCCATTGCCTGTAAAATCAACTAGATGGCATAGTCAGATTAGGTTAGTATATGCACTCATTTTCCAAATATAACAGACTATTGTATTGTCGTTAGTTTATTTAATTGCCCTGCCTCTACTTGAACAAATGAATCTCATCACCCTATAAAAGGGCACTTTGATACTAGTAGGGCAGAACTAATGATTTACGAAATCTAAGCAAGTATTTTTGCCATATGGGTCCAGTTTGACAGGTTTCAATTGCTAGAGCGATTTTCTCTTGCATTCTGTTATGCTACTGGAAAGTGAACAAAAATATGCCGGTGAAACTCGGGATCAATACAAATAGGTGTTAGGCTGTAACTGCTGGTCAGTTAGAACATCATCAGAATTTCTGGGGCAATGCAGTTACTTGGAAATCTGTCCATGCCTTTTTCCAGGCAGAACTATGTTGGATGGATTCTAGAGCATCTACTTCAGCTAAGACCAGCCTTGTTTTTGTTTTATATATATTTTTTTTTAAAAACTTTTTTTATTTTATTTTTTATACACAACTATAAACAATGGGCACAGCACCCATACAACCTGTAACTTCCCTCCTGCCCCCCCACCCCCTCCGTTCCAGGCTACCTGGTGGAATGCATAGGATATTACACATTACAGACCAATCATTCCACTTCACATATTGCCATTAAAGAACTTCCAGTACCCATGAGATCAGTTCTTATCTGTCCAGGTCTTTTTATTTTCACAATGCAATAGAGCGTATTCATCATTCAGGCACCTCCTTCATTACCATGACTGACCTTACCCTGGGTACGTTATCCACATTGTTGATAAAGTACATTTTTATTAACTGGTTAAGTCACTTTGCTGCGGGGTTCCCCCCCTGTTGTTTGAGCATTTTCTTTTTTTTTTACCAACTTTATATTTGCAAACAGGTTATACACATACATTTGTGACAATCTTTTCAGTAGTAATACATCTTACACCACTTGGCTTCCCTCTGGTGTCGGGCAGTCCCGTTGTGCTAATTCTGACAAGTATTGTTTATACCTTGCCCATATGTTCCTTGGTTTAGAGGGAGGCAACACTGAGTCGATATACAGTTCCTCATTATCATTAGCCCACATCATGTCTTTGTTCCAGTCTTCTATGGTCGGCGGTTGAGTGTTCTTCCACCTCATCAATATGGCCCTTTTGGCTATCAACAAACTTAAATTTAACAATCTTCGCCACGTCGGGTTCATTTTCCCCACCAACCCTAGCATGCTTATTAGCGGAGACCACTCCATTGGTTGGTCTGCCATCATATCCAGTGCTCCGCAGACCTCTGACCAATACTGTTTCAGTTCTGTACAGTGCCATAACATATGAAATATGTTAGCATTTTCACTGTGGCATCTTGGGCAGGTGCCGGGCATAGTGGGATATATTTTCTTAAGCTTAGCCGGGGAATAGTGTGTCCTATGTGTTATAGTGAATCAGCTTGTATAGAATTTTAATCCAATTTATAAATTGTGGGCCGAACCCATAATTGCGCAACACCCCAAAGAGAAAGGGCCAGGAGACTGTGTCAAACGCTTTCTGCATATCTAGGGAGACTGCCACTCCTTGGGCATCGTCTAATATTAGTTGCTGTGGATCTACCCATTATAAACCCTGCTTGATCCTCATGGACCATATATGGCATGAGTCTAAGAGCTAGGATCTTCGCTAAGATCTTAGCATCCGTGTTAATTAAGGATAACGGTAGTTATGACCCACATTCCTCGGGGGGGGGGGGGTTTCCCTGATTTCAGCAGAAGAGTAATTATTGCCTATCTCGTGGTTTCTGGGAGCTCCCCTTTTTGTATTGCCTCAATCCACACTGCGTTTAGTCTGGGTGCTAGTATGTGACCAAATTCTTTATAGAACTCAGCTCCCAGCCCATCCGTGCCTGGGGATTTCCCGTTAGGTAGTGCTTTTATTGCTTCAGTGATGGGTTCCTAGTGGCTTCTGCTACAAGGGTTGTGGGTACTTTGGAGAGATAATGTTCTATTTCGGGTTCTGTGACAGTGCTCTGTGGGGAGTATAAGTCTTTGTAGAATGCATAAAATGTATCTTTTAATTTCATCTGGTCAGTGGTTACTGTACCATCCGTTGTGATTATGCAGGTTATGTTCGTGGGGCCCCTTTCACCACGCACCGTTCTAGCCAATAACCTCCCGGGACGCCTCCCCCTCCCCGTATCTCCTCCCTGCCATTGGTCTATTGAAGTATCTGACCTCCTGATCTGCTGCTTCAATGTATTCCTCAAGCTTGGTCTTGATTTCCGAGCTGATCTGAGGTGACGGGGTAAGCACATATTGGGATTGTAGGGTTGCTATTTGTGTCTCTAATCGGGTTAGTCTACCCCCGATATCTTTCAAGATTCCTCCTTCTATAGATATCGAGTGACCCCTGACCAAACTTTAAACGCCTGCCATAGTATAGCCTGGGTTGAGACCGAATTTTCTTTGTATCAAAATATTCATGTATGTATTGTTCCATTGAATTTTTATAAACCAGGTCTCTTACCGCTGCCGGCTTAAATCTCCATAGTGGACGGTCATTTGGCCTGTGGGGGATTCTAAGTGTTAATTGTATTGGGGAGTGGTCCGAGTATGTCCTGGGGTGTATGCGGGTATCAACGACCCATGCCATGCTATCCGTGTCTATTAGCCATAGGTCTATTCTGGAGTGCATGTCATGCACTGTACAGTAGTATGTATATTCTCTCGTGTCCGGGTGTAATGTTCTCCAGGCGTCCTTGAGATTCAGGTCTGACATATGTATGAGTATTGCCTGCGCTGCTTTTGTTAATGTTCTGGCTTAAAGTTTCCCCAAACCGCCGTGTCCTCCCCCTCCCCTCCCCCGACGCAAATCACTTGAGCTGTTGGAAAGCCTGCTCATTTCTCAAAGATCGAAGAGTAGAAATCTGGTTGGTCAGTATTTGGACCAGATATATTAAGGAAGACTATTTCTTTGTCATAAAGACTACCATGGAGCAGTACATATCTCCCTTCTGTATCGCATTCAACTTTTATGAGCTGGAAAGGTAGTGTTTTATGTAGCAGTATTGCGACACCTCTAGCCCGTCTGGAGTATGTTGTGAAATATCGAAAGGCCCCCCAATTGGGTATCAAATGTTCGGACTGTCTGGGCCCCATATGCGTCTCTTGCAGGAATATAATCTTAGCAGATTGCCTATCAAGATATGCCATGATCCTCCTTTTATTTATTTTGGAGCCAAGGCCCCTTACATTCCAGCTTAGCAAATTGATATTGTCTCTACCTTTGTTACCCATTATCTGTGTGGTAGTTGCATATGTGTGTGCACCAGTGATCTTCCATTGTATTCTTTAGCGCCTTTGTGTGTACCACCTGTGTGCTTTTTCTTTTATTAACCTCTAATGCATAACAAACCCCCAACCGTCCCCTGGTCCCCCCTCCCCCCCTACCTCACAGTTCCCCAAACTTCAACTGTGCAGTTAGATATCCAACCCTCCCCTCCCATCAATGTCTTAAGCTCCTGCTGCAGGGGGGGGGGCTGCGGTGTTTCCAGTGCGCGCACCGATATCAAGTCCAAGTGTCATTACCGGTTCCGTCTCGTTCCTCTCACACATTGCGATGTCCCGGGTTGTTGTCTATTCATTTGAAGTTTACGTTACGTTGCTTCCAGACGTGGGATTCTATAGGGAGCCTTCCCCGTTGCTATTCTTCTTGTGTCATTAGCGTGTTGGGGATGATGTGGCCCACAGCTTCCTTAATAACCACCTTCTAGGGTTGTCCATTGTTTGGAGGGATATGTGTCTATACAAAGTTTGCAGCTTCCTCAGGGAATGTGAAGAAATATGACTTATTCTGATGCTGGATTTTAAGCCTAGCGGGATAGAGCATTGCATACTGCACTTGTCGATCGCAAAGCATCTTCTTGACCCCAGTAAAGAGCTTTCTTTCCTGTTGGACCACCAGTGTGAAGTCTGGGTAGATGCGTATTACGTTAGCCTCCCATCTTAACTCCTGTTTCTCTCTGGAGGTTCGTAAGATCAGATCCCTGTCCCTGTAGTTTAATATGCGTGCAATGATCGGTCTGGGTATGCCCCTGGCTTGGGCTTCGGAGCCAATGATCTGTGTGCCCTCTCCACTAGGAGCATCGGAGACCAACCCGGTTCACCTAGAACCATGCGCAAGAGATCTTCTACCGCTTTCTCCATAGTTCCTCTGATTGCGTCTTCCGGGACCCCTATAATGGGAATATTGTTTCTGCGGGATCTCGCTTCTAAGTCTTCACATTTAGATTTCACGGTGCCCAGCTCTATGGCCATAGTGGAAAGTGTTTTTCAGATTTTCCAAGGAATCTTCTGCTCCCGATATCCTTGTTTCAGCCTCAGTCATGCGGGAGGTAGTCTTATCGAGTTGTCTTAATGGTGGCCACACTCGCTGTGATTCCATCTAGTTTGTCTGTAAGTGCTGCGAAACCCTGCTGCATGGCCACAAAGACCGCCTGGGGGTCCATTATTGTGGTCGGGGGAGTTTGTT
The DNA here is from genome assembly GCF_040938575.1 of Ambystoma mexicanum. NCBI lineage: Eukaryota > Metazoa > Chordata > Amphibia > Caudata > Ambystomatidae > Ambystoma > Ambystoma mexicanum. Next base: position 1,040,587,426 of record NC_090929.1, on the reverse strand, counting down.
GTTCCTGTGTGGACATATCCCCTTCGGGGTCAGAAGCCGTGTCCTTCTGCATTGTGGTCGTAAATTTGTCTATTGTGCCTCTGTTCTTTTTGTGGCCAAAGTTCTTGGGCATCGTACTGGCCAAATGGGCTCTCTGTAAAGGGCGTTACTAAGCAGCCCCCTCCCCCCCAGTTGCCTTTCGGGTAGGGTGTCAGGGCCGTCGTTAGATTCAGCACGTGTAGCCTCTGCCTTTCTTTTGGGCGGATTTAAGTGTCTCTTGCGGTGTCTTCGCACCAATCCATTTTTCAGCCCTAGCCAATGGTGATGTGGTATAGGAGCAGTTGGTGGTTCAGGATACCTCCTTCACGTCTTGTAATTACGGCTGCTCAGGAAGTGGTCAGCAGCCACAACAGAGTGAGACCCGCTGGTGCTCCGTCTTGCGGTACTGGCCCCCAGTTCCCTTGGGAGATGCCTTGATCACTGCTGGGGGATTGCCAGCGTCTCTACATCATGCTACGGTCATTTCCACCATATGTAACTGCCGTGTGGCGCGAGGGCTGCAGGTGGGAGCATGGGGTTAGACTGGCGCAGCTTATGCAGGGTTCGTCATTGTGTCCCGGGGGCCCCGCTGGGACGACCGGAGTGTTCTGCTTTGTTGGCCAGTAGGCCGCATATGGAAGGAGGGCGCCGCGGCCCAGACCAGCAGAGTTTAAGTATTGATGCCCCCGAAGCCTGGGAGCTGCGGTTTGTGCCCTCTCCGCGGCTTCAGGCTGCCGCGTGATCTGCCTGCCGTGCGGCGGATGAGGATGTGTGTGTCGGCAGGGAGGCAGGGCCCGTCTAACCTCTCCCTCTCAAGCACGGAGCAGGGTCGGGAGTCTATTCCACTCCCACCGCCGTGAGAATGTCCATGGGAGGGTCTGCAGGTGCTCGTCGGAGTTTGGTGCGTGGGGCTTCTATGTTTCTTATTGCGAGTCCCACGCAGTTTTCATGGAGAACCGGATCAAAAGAGATCATTTATCACGGCGCACACCCCTGGAAACTGCCAGAGCTCACACAGGAGCCTCCATTTTCTCCTGTGTGCAGCAGCGCCCCCCCCGTTTGAGCATTTTCCATAAACTAAGACTAATGATGCCTAAATGGGTGCCAGTAATCAATTGGTCAACTATTGATTGGGAGCGTAGATGCATACTGTGTTTCTCTTTGTTCACATGTATTCATGAAGTTCAACCAGTTCCGGAAACTAGGTGCTTCACACTTTCCCCATGTTCTCGCTATCCTATATCTTGCCGTCACAGTGGCCATCCCCAGTAGTCTTTTCTGATCCTCAATTAGTGCTAATAGCCATAATTCCAGCTTATAATTCCATGTGGACAGTAACATCTCGAACATTGCTGCCTCGATTTCCCCCCCGCCCCCACAAAAGGCCCACGCTACGTGGTAGAATCGACTGAGTCTTCCTTGCATCTTTTACATAAAGGGGATCTCTGAGGGAAGAATCTGCCCAGACGGGCCAGAGAATAGTAGACTTGGGGAAGGAATTTAAAGTGCATTGTTCTAAATCGACCATTTAGGGACAAATTACGTGTTTGCATACCTATGAGTTTCCACTGCTCTCAATTTAACACTGTCCCTAGTGACATTTCCCATTGACTCTTATGGGTCTCACCGCCCATCTCCCTTCCCGCTCTAGTCATTTTGTAGATGGCGGACACTAGCTCTTTGGTGGACAGTGGGTTGAGTACATATTGAAGTATTGGGTGGGGGGCAGGTGCCCGTGGGAACTCTGGTCACTTAGCTCTTATAACCTCTCTGTCTAAAACACAATAACATGGTCACGACTATCCAATCGCCTCTGGCCTTCAAGACATCCCATGTTATAAATTGTCCATTATTCCATTATGTATCCTGTCACCCAAGGTCTGGGCTCCCTTTTTCAAAGTGTGCCTGGAAAACGTTCTTGTGTGTGAGTGGGATTCTGCAGATTTTGTATAGGAAGTCTGGGGAGCGGCAGGCCACATTGCCCATCATTTGACCAATTAACCGCCAGGCCTCACATTTCACTTCTATTGGTTGGACCTCAGCTCGTGACACTTTTTCCTGTGTGCCCCATAGCATCGCTTGTTGGTTTTTTGGGGACACGGTAGCCTTTGCCAGTATTGAGTGCGTTTGTTCGATACTAGGGGACCCACATCCAGCCACGTATCGGGCCTGTGCGGCTAGGAAATATAAGTATAAATTAGGATATTTCAATCCTCCTCGTTCATATGTCAGCGCAACAGTGTCGTAACGCACCCTGGCTTGCCTGCCGGCCCAGGCTAGTCACACCAGCAGGCTATTGAACCGTGACCAGAACTGCACCGTAGGCCAGATAGGCACATTGAATATTTAGAGTAGTTTGGGCAGGATCACCATTTTGGCTAGCACAATACGGGCCACCTGGGAGATGGGTAACAGGATCCACAAGTACACTCTATGTTCCAGTAGTTCCAGAGCTCTCACATAGTTCTCTCTATACAACTCTCCTATTGAGGGGGTCATCAGGATACCCAGGTATTTTATACTTTGGGGACACCATCGAAAGTCCCTTCCTACATCTGTTTGCTGAACGCTTGGGGTCAAAGGTAAGACTTCTGATTTATCCCAGTTTATTCTGAGTCCGAAGAGGTCTCTGAATCTCATTATCTCCTGTGTCAGCTGTAGTAAATTCCGTCTTGGGTGCTTGATATACAGTAATATATCGTCCGCATATAGGGAAACTATAGTGAGGTGCGAGTGTATACGTATGCCTCTATGTGCATGACATTCTCTTATGTAACAGGCTAGAGGCTCCACTGCAAGAGCAAACAAGATCGGCAACAGGGGACAGCCCTGTCGAGTTCACCGCTTTGGGTGAATACATTCTGATGTCATGCCATTTGTGTAAACCACCGCCCTAGGTTCTGTATATAGCACGCAGACCCAACCTATAATTGTGAGACCAAACCCGGAGTGGCGGAGGACCTCAAACCTGAACGGCCACTCCACGGATCGAAGGCCTTTTCTGCGTTCTGGGTCGACATTATGCGTGAGCGTAAACAGTCGCCTTAGGTTATTTTGGGTGGAACGGCCGGGAATGAAACCTGCCTGGTCCAGGAGGATTAGTGCAGGCATGTGTGGTATAAGACTGTCCGCCAATATTTTTGCCAATATTTTGTTGTCAGTATTAATTAGTGACAGTGGCCTATATGATGTGCATTTCTGTTGGTCCTTCTCTGATTTGAGGAGCACTGTCACCAGGGCTGTTCTAGTGGATTCAGGAAGGACACCGGTGACCAGGGTACTGTCATACATATCTCGGAGATGTGGGTGCAAGTGGTTTATGTGGGTCTTATACAATTCTGCTATTATCCCATATAACCGGGGGCCCTTCCATTCGGGAGTGCAAGAACAGCTTTATGTATCCCTTCCCCCCGATATAGGTGTGTTTAAACTCTTCCCTTGATCCGGGCCGAGCGCCCCCCCCCTCCCGTAGGGCAATTTTATCGAAGTACAGCGTTATAGTGTCATGGCCCACATTGGTGCAGGATGTATATAGCATGTCATAGTATATGCAGGAAATATTAATAATTCCCACAAGCTCCCCAGTAAGACATCCATTCGGGTCTTCCACCCCCACAATGGGTGCCAATTTATGTTCTCGCTGGAGCAGTACCCTTGCCCAGATCTAGTTGCCGCAACCAGGTCTCCAAGGTACCTCTCCACCCTCATTGCTAGTTGTTCAGTTCCTCCCTTTTTGTTCCTAGGGCGCTGCATGTCTCGGGGGGGGGGGGGGCCCTGTTGGTTCTCTAATTCTTTAATGGCCAACTCTAATTTATGCATTGATTTACGTAGAGCTTTCAGTATCCCCTCCCTCCTTTGAAATGCAACATCTTCTAACATACACTTTGATGTCCTCACAGACAAACCCCGGGTCGGGGACCGACCCCACATTGGTTAGAAAATATGATTGTATGTCTCGACCTATTTCCCCACGGAACACAATATCATCTAGAGCACCAGCCCTGAACCGCCACCTCAGTAGTTTCGGGGGCCCTGCTAGTCCTGTAATGCCAGTGAACACTGGGCAGTGATCCGAAAGAGTCGTAGGGAGCATCTCGGCCTCAGTCACCCCTCTAGCCAGGAGTGGGGGTGGTAACCATGATACAATCTATTCTAGAGGAGCTGCCATGGACACTAGAAAAAGAGTATTCCCTGTCTGTGGGGTGCCTCCCTCGCCATACATCAAGTAACCCGTGATATTCTGTGATACGAGTCCATGCCGAGGCTGCACGCAGTAAAGTCTGCTGTGTTGTAGATCTAGCCAGGTCTAATGTGATGGCCATATTGAAATCTCCTGCCCATATGATATTGTAGTGCGAGAATTTGTGGATATGATTGGCACCTTGGTGAAATAAATCAGGGGAGTCCGTATCAGGGGCGTATATGTTCATCAAAATAAGTTTTTGACCAGAGATTTCCCCAGCTATTATTATAAAGTGCCATTCGTCATCACAAATCTGTTTGTGTAACTTAAATTCTAGAGAACGATTTATGTATGTCGCTACCCCCCTGGAATGCGTGGTACATAAGGATCTATTTCTATAGATTCCCCAGCCCGCCAAGCTGGGGGGGGGAGGGGACGCACCCGAGCTAGGTGTGTTTCCTGTAAGTATAGAATATTTACGTTATGATTTTTGCTATAGTTTGCTATCAGCCTTGCTTTTTTCTGGTTAGTGAACCTGCATATATTCCATGTCATCAGCGATATTACTTTATCTCACTTTCTCCCAGGCTCGGTTGTTCCCATGTTGCGGGTAGTAGTACAGTATTTCTGGCTCAGTAGCTCCTGCGTGTTTGGGTTGTTCCTTGGACCATTTTTGGTGGGCTTCCCTGATATGTGATGGAAGTCTACTTATTCTTCTGTGCTTTGCCTCCCAAGCCCTCCCGCTGTCCCCAACACAAACTGCATTAAATGAATCCTTGTACCAAGCTTCAGTATCCTCCTCTCCCCACCTTATGCCAGAAACGTAAACCAACCGGCTCCCACTCCCTGCACCCTCCACTCCCAAACAATCCTCATCAACTAATTCTCAACAATGTCTGCAGTGTCTGCAGGAAATGGGGAGCTGTGGGTGGCCAAATCGCTCCTTGTGGCAACGGCCACACTCCTCGATTCCACATCCCGTTCCTTCACATCTGGAACCCGCCGTTTGAATTGGCCAGTCAGCTATATGGTAGTTCCAATTAAAGTGTTAAGACGACATCAGGGCGAATGTCGAGATGACCTTCCACGATCTGGGAGATTCATTGCGAAACGCTCGGCCGCTTCCAGTCTAGTGAAGTTCACTAAGCCTTTATAAAGCACCTGTGGCTTGGCTGTGTATATCATGTAGTATTACACCTCCTTCTTTTGAGGAATATTTTTAACAGACCGAAAAGTCTTACATTGTTCCTGGACCAATGGACTGAAGTCCGGGAAGAGGCGAATTGTGGCTGACCCCACCGCAGTTCCTTCTTGTCCCTGGCGGTGCGAAGCAGGATATCTCTATCATGATCACTGAAGATTCTGGCTATGATGGGCGACTCCTGGATGGGGTTTGGGGGGGGGGGGGGGTCTCGCCGCCAGTGACCAATGAGCTCTTTCCACCATGCACATGTTTGTGAGCGGGGGTCCCCCAGTACTTCCACCAGGAGTTTCTCCACAAACTTCTCCATGTTGTTAATCGGTGTGGATTCCGGTATTCCCAGAATGCATATATTTTGCCTGGACCGGCCCTCTAGATCATCGTTTTTCGCGACCACCTTCTTGACTGCTTGTTGTAGTTCGGCCACTTCCCGCTGTAGAATAGCCACTTTGTCCTCACCCTCACCTATCCTCTGCTCTGCTTCCGACATCCGGCCACAGCGTTTATCTATTTGTATAGCAGAGACATCCACCTTTCAGGTAAGGGCATCGATCTTTGCCCCCAGGTTGTCCGTGCTGCTTTTCAAGGCCAGCAGATTCTGGTTTAGTGCGTTCATGTCCACCTGAGCTGGTGCTGGACTTTGGGAGGAGAGGGCGGAGGTTGATCAGGTCGGGCAAATTGATACATCTTGGCCTGTCTTTTGGGGCTGACCATTGCGCAGATCCAGCAGTGGCCCACACCTCGTCCGGATCACTGTGTCTCATTACTGTGGCACTACAATACAGTTGTTTGGCAGGGGAGGCCTCGCAGGTTAGGAAGCGGGTTAACAGCGCCAGTCTCCGAGTCTGTTACCGGATATTAAACGGTTGCACACTACATATGCCAGTCCTTCAAAATCCAGGATAGGGAAGTAGTCAATGGGCTATATTGGGCTCTGTTTGGGAACCCCTGCTTTTAGTGGAAGGGGTGTCGGGATGGGACCCCACTAGAAGCTTACAGTAACATCCACCAAGGTCAGGTTGTGTTTGAAATGTGCAATGGCACGTCTAGATGACCACCAATATGTAGGTATGGGTTCTTACTTCTGGTGCTGCTCAGGTTTGTGCAGTGTATTACTGTTCCCCCTATGAATGTGTTTTAATCTTCTCTTTATATTGGGACCTAGGCCTCTGGCTTAGGAGCTTAGGGTCAGCAGTGCAGTTTCCTTGGCGCCGCGTCACTGAAGTTCACACAAATGCTGTCCCTCCTGCCTCTGTCCATGAATATGGGCTCCTACCCGTCAGTTAGGTAATTTACGGGCCCAGATGTTATTTGTCCCAAGGAGGCCCCATGGAGTGGGGGCTGGAGAGGGGTCCCCATGTTGGCAGCGCGGAGTAGATGATCAGAGAAGTCTGTGGGCACCCAGTGGCCTAACCCTCAGCCCAGCGTTCTACGTGGCTCTTAGGGCACCACAGCCGGCGTCCTCCCGGATCACTGTACGCAGTGTACCGATGTAGGTGCTCGAGAAAGCGGTGCCCAGCTTTAGCTGCTGCCCGGATTTGGAGGCAGGATCCCCCTCGGTTTCTGGTGCATGGTTGGAGGGGGGTGGGAGGGACATCCAGCCTGTGTCGCTCAGGGGGGGGGTTCAGTAGTGAAGGCTCTCCTGGGCTCACTGTCACTACAGTCAGGGCTCCCCACAGGGAAGCCGTGCCCGAAACAAGCCTCCACGCTCCTCTTCTCAGCTCCTCCAGGAGTCACCGCCCAGCGACGGTGTCGCATGCAGCAATCTTGGGAGTACGGGACAGGGCTGCCTCAACGCCGAACACCAGGGACCGCAGCCAAGTGCTGGTGTTGTTCTCTGTTACACAGGTACCTGCTGGCCTGCACCGTTGCTCTCCCCAGTCTGTTTTTCCGGTGATATGGTGTCAGTCCAGGCCAGCTCTCGCCCCGGCGCTCTTCACAGGGGTGCCCCACACAGTCGGGACCAGGATCAAATGCTGCCCCACCCCTTCAGGATTCTGTTCTGTGGGTTCCGTGGAGAGGGCAGGGATTTAGGTCATAGGATTTTATAGAGGATTACAGGCCATTGCTGGAGCGTTTCAGGAAGCAGCCATTTTCTTAGCAGTGCAATAGCGCCCCCGTAATCTTTATTGTTCACAGCATCTTTGTAATTTTGTTTTTAGTTTCTATTTTCTTATTACTAGATTATTTATTTCTCCTTTTTAGGTGGATAGGCTTGGTCATAAGCATTATAGAAGGTCCCATGAAAGAGAGTGACTTTACTTATAATCCTGTTCCTCATTGTTAGGATGGATTTTCAGTTAGACTCAACCCTGTGGTCAGATTCTGAGACGCTACTTTGTGCTGATGAATAAGGGCAAACACTAATGTCTTTTCTTTTGGGGTAGCGTAACTGAACATCAAGACTTAGAAGGGCATGAGAGTGGTGAAGGGTTCCTTTTATATATATATATATCCACACCCCCACACCACCCTCTTAATACAAGTTAGGCAGAATGTAAAAAAATAGTCATTTATTTAGGCCTTAGGCAAACACTTATCAAGGAAAAACCATAAATAACACACTAAAACATTCACTATTAATATATACACATTCACCTTTATGAACTATAAGAGCACTACGACTCCAATTTTTAAAAGACATCTAGGTCTGTTTTTAGAATATTGTAAAACTAGTAAAGTAAGTGAATAAAGAACTAGATCCAGGTATATAAATCACACTTTGAGAGCCAATAGGTTGAAAATAAAGGTGTTTGCAAACACCATACAAAACCTTATAAATGGGTACTATTCTTAGAAAGTTATTCCCTAGAAGTATGAACAAGTGTTAGCTTGAGCCAACAAGTAGTTTGTAACTGTTCCAAAATAGAATAAAAACAAGAGGAACGTCTTTAACAGAACTTCAACCACCTTAATTAGGCCCAAGGGAGGATACCGGACTATAGCAACAAAGTTCAAGGCTACGCAAGGAGAGGTAGGATTAGGACTATACACCCATACAACCCTATGGAGACTGAGGCGGCCAAAACAGGTATGTTTACTCCTCCCCTGTACTCGGATTATTCACTCAAGGATCACTGTAGGAGTTCCTGAATTTGCTGGGCCTTCTCGATTCGTGGCTTGGTTTTTTTGGAGAAATCCAAGGGCCGCTGGTGCAGAGGTCACTTCAGGTGTCATGTTGTTGGGTCTTGCTAGATCGTGGTTCTTGGCTCCAATGGATCATTTTTGGAATGTTGATAACTGAACACCCAGGGCACAACTTACTACTGGACCACCTCTATGGCGGCGAACTCAGTGGTCTCCCAGGATGCGATGCAGCCTAAGAATAACAATGGCCGCTTGAAGAAAATGGCAGAGGGTGACCCTTGCGGCAGAAAAAAAGAAAATTGTCCTGCAAGGTGTCTCTTCGTGGTGGAGGGCTGCAACTTCATGGAATATGCTTGTTGTTCATGAGCTTAGGATATGTGGAATCCCAAGACTTAACTCTGCAGAGCGTGGGTTGCAGCATAGTAGCCCAGGAAGACATCTGGCTAGCCAAAAGGATGTATCTGGGTCTCTTCTGAGCGCTTTCAGTGGCTCCATATTCAAGCAAAGATCGGGACTGGTTATTCCCCAGTTCATGGGTCAAGCACGGATGAAGGTCTTCAGGCGATCTGTAGAGAGAAAGGGCTTCACTAAGCAAGTGAATGAAGGCCTGCTGTCGATTTTCCAACTATTAGTTTTGGCTATTTAGCAGGCTGCTCTCCTTCGTAATGGTCTTGGCTCCAATGATGATCTGAAGAATAGCTTCAGGACTCCCCCTTTTATCCAGGGTGCTGCCCCCAACCCACCAATGGCAAGGATCTACAGCATTCAATCTTGGCAGGGGCTGTCCAATCCTAGACAGCCTCTGGCCACTGCATATGCCCAGCTACAGACACACACACACTGGCACATATGTGGACTGGATCCAGACAAACCCAGTCCCCACATGCAGCCAAATACACAGACTGCCACTTAGCCCACAAAGGCTGGAGACTTCCCTAGGAAAGGCATACCATAAATGGCAAATCCGGCCACTCCAGGGCAGGAAGAAGGTCCAACTACAAGATGGCCAAAGGACAAGCGAAACTCTTGTGGCTCCAAGCAAAAAAGCTTCACTTACCTCCAAAAAACAGGAAAGGTTCAACACAAAGCAAAATGTGGGGGTATCCCCTTGTTGTCTATGGAGGGAAAGTAGCAAAAGGAAAATATTTCCTAACAATCGCTACAGGCATCTTCATTTAATCTATCAAAAAGCTAATTCCTATATACTCAGGAGTTGAATTGGGAATGAATGTGAGAAACCTAATGCAATAACTTGCAAAATAAACAGACAACAAATATCAGGAGATTATGAAGCCATATGGCGGCAGATAAATGTTGAAAATGCATGCTGTTTCCTTCTCAACAGTTTAAAATAAATTAACATGCTTTTTGGAGATTAAATTGGTTTAGGTAAAGCCATCTATAGTAGCAAATTAATGTACTTTCTATCATGGTTAAAGTGCTTTGAGATGCCACACTTTGGCAGGATTATGCAGTATTAATGCATATAATGAAAATACTGATGCTAGAAAACTAGGATTGCAAATAAGTAACTGCTCTTGCATTTGGCATTTTTACCTACGATTTCAGCTGGCATTTTGTAGTGACATACCAAAAACAGATGATCCCAACATTCCCTTACATCCTCTCCCTCCCCGCCCCCAACCACCCTGAACCCTCCATTTCTGGACGGATTCCCCTGCACTCTTTATAGTGCCTGCTCCCTATCTTCCCTTTCGCCAGCCTTTCCTCATTTCCCTTAAATGGCAGCCCCCACTTTCGGATACCTTCTCTTGAGATTGACTCTGGAACCTCTCCCCACCTATCACTCCCCTCCCCTCCCCTCCCCTGCTGTCTCACCTCCTCCTTTTCCCCTATCTCATGGTGTTTTCAGGTCTTTGGATATAGACCGGTCATTCAGCAGCTGACCCCAGTCCGCCGTTATCCCTTCTTCCGCTGTGTGAGCATGGACAGCCTGTAATCATTCCAGTTTGGCTATTCCCCATCTACGGGCATCCCTGCGCCATTGTGTTATTGACAGCCCCTGTGGATGCTTCCAGGTGATTGCCATCCAGCGCTTGGCTAAGATCAATAGGAATCTCACCATCTTGTTCCGCGACTTGTAACTTTTCCCCTCTGGAAATATTCCCCATATACATACTCTTGGGTTACAGTCCAATTTTGTCACTAACAAATCGTTCATCCCTTTGACCACCCTGTCCCAGTAGTTCGCCATGACCCCACATTCCCAGACCATGTGCCAGTGTCCCGCTGGTGCCCTCCCGCACCTCGTGCACTCATCACTTAAGGTTTGCTTCATTGCTCGTAATCTGGTTGGTCACATACAGATATCTGAACACCAACATCAGTTTCCCATTTTCCTTTTACCTTCAATTCCCCCCTGGGTTCCTCCACCTGCAAGGCCTTGTTAATGCCTGATAACCTTGCGCCACCACCCCCCTCACCGCCCGCTTGCTCCAGTATTACCTGTAATAGCGGGCTTGCCTTTGGTTCCATCAGTATTCCCTCCCATAACTCTGCTAGCCTTTTAACTACTGCGTCGTATGTCAGAAACAATCCATTCTGGAGTTCATTCTTCACACACCATTCTGCAAATGTCAGTTGCCCCCGAAAACCCCCTCTGCACCCCTGCCCTTCCACGAGCCTGCCTTAACTTCTGGTCCGTCCGCCAGGGTAAGCTCCCACTGTATGGCCCCTCAGATTTCCTTTTTCGAACATATTTTTTCCATACCTCTCTGATTGCCTCAAATACAATTGTCATCCCTTTGTTCCCCACTGGAGTCCATAATATTTCCAGCCCTTGTCGGTGGGTCTGTAAACTTCCCACCAGTCCTTTCAGGAATTCACCACTGAAGTACCATTTGCAATTGGGCCTCTATGCAGTACTTCTCATAGTGCGGCATGTCCAGCCCGTCTTCCAACCTCAGTCTCCGTAGTGTCACCAGGGATACCCTCCACCTTCCTGAGTTCCACAGTAGCTCCCCAATTCTACCATCCAGCATCTTAAAGATCATCTTTTTGGCCACATATGGTATATTGTTTAAAAAATAGAGCAATCTAAGGAATATCACCATTTTACATAGTGCCACCGTCCCCATCAGGGAGAGAGGCAATCCTTTCCAAAAACTGTATAGATCCTTAACTTTACAATACAATTCCTCTCTCCTTTTCTTCCGATTATTGTCTTTAAATCTGTTAATACTTTTTTATTGTCCTTGCTTTAGCTCTCGCCTGGAATCTGTTAGCAGCCATTCAACTCCTCAGGGCAGTGGTGCTGCAACCCCGGACAATCATTCAATCATTGACACAGTTAGTGAGCAAGATGAAGGTACAATGACGCCTCCTTCCAAGCAAACTACCCCAACCACCAGCCCCCGCAGCTCTGTGAGGTAAGCTCATTAATATTCGGTGTGCGAGGGCTGAGGGGAATGGGGTGCTATGCCAGAAGAAGTCCTATCAGTATGCATTCAATGGTATTTCACCACTTAAGATAAAGTTTGAGTCTGTATTGTATGTTATGAGGGTTGTATGCTAGATCAAATCACCACAGTAGTGATCTTGGAGCCCTTGGCTTGTCTGTGAAATAGACATATTGTGTCCCTGCCCGGGATGACCAGATCTTTGTCTGAAGAGAGAAGAGTAGTTGGGATAAGAAAAGGGGAAGGAAAAGCAGGTAATGTTTTTTTGTTTTTTTTTTAACTTGTTTATTTTTTAGCAGAACACAGGAAAACATTACATTACAATCCTTTGACATATATCACATTTCAAGTCATATTTATCATCTCCTAAATGTCCGTCCCTTCTTCCCCCCCTTCAGTTGCCTTCTAGATCTTGCTCCTCCGCTGATTGCGTGAGGTCCCCATCCCCAGCTCGTTGGGCATTCATCACTGAGCGCGGTTTGTATGTTAGGGCTGGGAAGCGCTGGTCATAGTCTATCACAGGCGACCAAATGTTTGTGAAGTGGTGAAGGTGGCCTCTATTTGCTGCCATGATTTTTTCTGCTATGAAGATGTCCCAAAGCTTCAGCCACCATAAGATCAGCAGGGGGCCCTCCGGGGACTTCCAAGTCCGGGCCACTGTGATTTTTGCAGCTAAGAGCAATTGTGTTATGAGAGTCGCCTGCTTGCCGGATCTCGGATAAATGCCCGGGATCGGGATCCCCAGTAGGATTGGTTCCAGCTCCAGCTGTACCGTGGTCTGAGTAATGTCTGCAATGCTAGCTATGCACTGGGACCAGAAGTTCGTCACCACTAGGCATGTCCACCACATATGTAGGTAGGAGCCCACCATGCCGCAACGGCGCCAGCATAGCGGGCTCAGGTATTGATTGCAATGATGTAGTCGAAGGGGTGGGTAATACCATCTCAGCAGGAGTTTGTGCGCGCATTCCCGATTCGTCACGCAGAAAGACGAGTGCGGCCGCGCCCAAATATCAGTCCATGATTGGTCTTGAATCGGGTGTCCCAGCTCTGTTTCCCACTGTGTCATATAAGTCGCTTTAGCAGTGAGCAAGTCCGTCTGTAATAATTTGTATAGCGTGGTAATCCGCCCTCGGCTCGGTGGATCCGTGGCCGTTAACTCGAGGGCGTCTAGTTCTCGCGTGGCTGCCATGTGGGTCTGGGGATGCGAACACCAATGTCTGAGTTGGATATACGAGAATCTATCCGCCTCAGTCAGGTCGAAGGTGCTTTTGCATTGGGCGAACGTCAGTGGCTGAGGACCTTCGGATAGCTGGCTTAAGGAATCGAGGCCCCCGGCGATCCAGTTTTTGAAGTTCGCGGGAGTGGCCCCAGGTGAGAAGGCCGGGTTGTGAAACACTGTGGCGGCTGGGCTCAGGTCCCTCGGGATGCCCCTGGCTTTGCGTGCCTAGTCCCATGCCTTTAGAGTCTGTTTAGTCGACGAAAGGAGGGATGGCCATGTCCGTCGCAATGAGGCTGGCAGGTGCAGCAGGAAGCGGAGGGGAAGAGGTAATCTGGACTGTTCTATGTCCATCCATTTGGGGCGCCCTGACGCGATGGTCCAGGCTCTGGTATGGGCTATTTGCACCGCTATCAGATATCTATGAAGGTCGGGGACCCCAAGGCCTCCCTGGATTGGAGTGCATAGCATGGTTCTCTGTGGGATACGTGACCTCTTCCCCCTCCAAATGAAGCTAAACATCTTTCTCTGCAGCCGCTGAAGCGGGGGGCGGGGGATTATAGTGGGGAGAGCGGAGCAGGCGTAAAGGAAACGTGGTAAGCGATTCATCTTAAAGGCCGCAATGCGGCCTATTAACGAAATTTTCTGTGAGAGCCAGCGATCCAGATCCTTTTCAAGGGTCTTGAACAGAGTCGGGAAATTCATCCGGTAGGTGTCTTCAGGGCAGGCAGGGAGCTGGACCCCAAGGTAGGGGGATAGACTTCTTGCTTAATGGAATCGAGCAGTGGGCACTGAAGGACTCCCTCTCTCCCCTTTCCAAGCCTATTCCCAAGGCTGCTGATTTCGCATAGTTGATGGAGAATCCTGAGACCCCTCCAAAACTGTGGATTTCTGCCAGGGCGGCTCTCAGTGACTGGGAGGTGTCCATTATGGTCAGAATCACATCGTCCGCATATAGCGCAATTTTATGTTGGGAGGGGCCTGCTTGGAGGCCTTTGATCCTGGAGTTGAGGCGAATCCGTTGGGCCATGGGCTCCATTACCAGGGCGAATAGAAGAGGAGAGAGAGGACACCCCTGCCTAGTGCCGCATGTTAGAGGGATCAAGCTGGATAATAGACCATTCACTCGAAGTAGAGTATTCGGGGCTTGGTAATTCGCTAGAATGAGCTTCGTGAAGAGGGGTCCCAGATGAAAGGATTCCAAGGTAAGACGGAGGAACGACCAGTCCACTTTATCAAAGGCCTATTTCGATCAGGTTGAGGACCCTACGGGTATTATCCGTGGTTGCTCTATTCCTTACAAAGCCCGTCTGGTCCGGGTCGATGACGTCTGGAAGAATCCTTGTCAGGCGGTTCGCCAGGACCTTTGAGTAGATGTTCGCGTCTAGATTTAGCAGGGAAATAGGTCTATATGCTGTAATGTCTCTGGGGTTTTTTCCTGGTTTGAGAGCTAACACTGTGATTGATTCTTGCTTTGACGGAGTGGTGCAACCGGAGGACGTGAAAGAGTTAAAGAGCGTCGTCATAGGGGCCAATAGCTGAGGTCGAAAGAGTTTAAAGAACCGGGGTGAGAACCCATCTGGTCCCGGAGCCCTTGATTTCAAGCTATTAATTGCCTCGTCTACTTCCTCGCTGGTAGCCAGGGCTTCCAGCTCTTCCCTCCTTGCAGAAGTGACGTGAGGTATGGCTGCTTCCCGCAAGTAGGCCTGCTGTTCCTCCTTAGATCTTGGGAATGCCAACATTGTATCTGTGAGGTGGGCCTCTGCTACTCACAATTTATCATGGTCAGCGAACTGCACAATGTTCTGGGGGTCCCGCAGGCCTATGATCGATCGTGTTTCTTTTCTTGACTCTCGCCAGTTTTTTCCACTAGGAATTTGTTGGCTTTATTCCCCTGGCTTAGTAGCTGTTTTGTTTTAGCTAGGAGCTGGGCCGTATCCTCTCCATAGTGGGCTTCTAACCTCTTCCGGGCTGCCTGCAAGACTCGGTATGTTCTCGGGGACCAGTTTTTAGCTTTGCATACTGTCTCTGCCTCCTGCACTCTGTCTTCCAGGTCGCGGCGAAGCTGCTGCCTTCGTTTATGATAGGCTGCTCCTCGGGAAATCAACACCCCCCCTCACCACTGCCTTCATTGCGTCCCACGTGTTCGCCGGAGAGGTATCTTCGTTCTTATTTCTTTCAAAGAACTCCGTTATTGCTTTGGCTACCACGTCTCTTGTTGACATGTCCCCTAAGATTGGGTCATAAAGGGACCTTCTGCGTCGCGGGGCCGGGTCAGGATCGTGGGCTCTGAGCGTTAGGGATATTGGGCTATGATCAGAGAGGATTCTTGGCCCTATGAGGACATCATCTGTGAATGCTAAGACCTGCGGGGTAGCCAGAAGGAGGTCGATGCGTGAGTACGTTCTATGTACGTATGAGTAGAACGAGTACTCCCGTTCCTCAGGATGAAGGACTTTCCAGGTGTCCACTACATCTAATGTCCTTAGTAGCTTAAGTAGCGCTGTCGCCAGACTAAAGTCTCTGCGAGCCGGCGGATGTGACCTGTCTGTCAGTGGGTCGGGGACTCTGTTAAAATCTCCCCCGATGATGGTTTGGCCTTGAGCGAATGGTGGGAGGGCACGTTCCAGGGTTGAGTAGAATTCCTCTTGCCCCTCATTAGGAGCGTACACCGAGATCAGAGTATAAAGTTGGCCGAAGATTCGCCATTTGATCGATACGTAGCGGCCTTCTGGGCAGCGCAAAGAGTCTAGAATTTGTGGCCTGAGGCCCCTGGCGACCGGGATCGCTGTGCCACCCTTCTTTGTTCCGTTTGACGCTAGGAATTGCAGCGGAAATTGTCGGTCGCGAAGCCGCGTGAAATCGGTAGGGGTCAGATGGGTCTCTTGGAGGAAGGCCACAGAGGCCTTGTCATTCTGTAAGCGCCTCAGGATCGCTTTCCTCTTTTGTGGGGCGTTGAGGCCCTTGACATTCAGAGTCAGGAATTTCAGTTTCTGGTGCGGTGGTGGAGACTCCTGGGACTCTCCTGGGAGGGGGAGCTGGACTGAGCGGGGGGGGACGGTGGTTCTCAGCCATCTAGTGACTTAAGCTCGATATGGGATTCCTGTGGCTGCGTTTTATATTCTCTCCAACGGGAGGATAAACTTTTTATCGAGTGGGGGACCACATTTTTCAGAATGGTCCCATCCAAGGCCAACCGGGCCAGAACTGAAATCCCTGCCAACAAGGCTGGGGCCAAACCGTATTGGGTTTGTCTCCAAGGGTGGGTCGATGTCATACTCCTTGGAGTGGGGTATGGGCCGCCCGGGGCCCGCGGCATCATTGGTGTTTTCTTGTGGCTATAGGATCAGCGGTATCATGCTCGCCATGTGTGGTAAGGTTATTTTACTTTCCGGCGTCTTTGTGTCTTGGACCAGGGTTGCTGTTGCTGTCTCTGAGGTAGTTGCTCCGGCTCCATCGGGGGGATGCTGGGGGCTATGGTCCGCCGAGGACTCCGGAGAGTTTGTGCGCAGGATCGATTCTGCGTCTTCTAGATGACTTATTTTACGCTGTACTCCTCGGAACGTGAATTGCAGAGTGGACAGGAACAACCAACGATAGCTTATCGGCTGGTCCTGCAGGAACAAGGTTAAGGGCTTCAAGGCTCTTTTTTTCTGCAGGGTCATCAGCGAGAGGTCTTGGAATATCTGAAGTTGGGTGCTCATAAACGAGATCTCATCCTTAGTGCGGCTTATCGCCAAGATGGCTTCTTTAGTAGCATAGAAATGGATTCTCCTGCCTTATGTGGTTCATGCACAGTATCATCTCTCTTGGGGTACACTGTACAGGGCATTTAGTAATTGGCTGTTTGACTGTCTATCCACAGCACACGGGATACATATCTGTAATGGAGTGTTTGAGACTGTGGTGGTTTGGGGCGAATGTGATGGGTCAGGGTATTCCCTTTAATCTGATGGCAATAGTATGGTAAATTCCTTATTACTGGATGTGCATAGTTAAAATAGGAGGTGGGAAGGAAATTAGGGGTATGTTATGTATTCAATGGTCCAATGGCTCGCTGTGGACCTTGCCACGACTGGACTGGAGCTATTCTTCAGCAGTGGTCTCTGAGATGAGGAGGATATTAGGTCTAATGGTATACGGTGTCTCTCACTGACCTACGTAAGTGGATGTCGGGTATCATAAGTGTAGGCATTCACCTATGGTCTGTTTTTTAGTAAGAGTAATTGGGTTAATGGGGTAGTAAGGAGGATCGATGAGTTTTGTGGATAGTGTTAGGGGTTATGGGAATGGAATATTCGTATAATTGTCATTGTATATGCATTGGGTGTGGATTTTGGGGTAGTTGCAGTTCGAGACTTTACTGTTTTTTGTAAATAACTGCACTCATCATCACCTTACAGTCTTGCGGGGTGTATTGTTTGATTTGCTATTATGTGTTCTTGAAATTGCATTGTCTGTGTTTGTTTTGTATTGTTTTATGTGGTTTTGTGGAGTCTGTATGCTTTACTTTGACTGCTCCCCTTTAGTTTTTGGTTTGGATTTGTCCAACTTTAGTATGATTGGTCAATATAGCTGGTGTGATTCGAGTTCAAATGTCGTTGAGTGATTTGAGAATGTGTACCTGGAATGTTAAGGGCCTGAATATTCCGAGGAAAAGGAAGGAAGTACTGAACAGACTGAGGAGGGAAAAGACGGATATTGCCTTCATTCAGGAAACTCATTTGTTGAATGAGTCAGTGCATCTACTCCGAAATAGATGGTTTACTAAGACCTTTTTTAATTGCTATGGTTCCAAATCAAGGGGGGTGGGTATACTGCTGCGCAAAGGCCTAATGTTTCAGGTGGAGAAAGTGGTGATGGATGATGAGGGGAGAATACTTCTTATTGATGTTACGTATGAAGGCAGATTAATCACAATTGGTTCGGTCTATGGTCCATGTAGTAGTGGTGGCCCTTTTCTTAAGATGCTATCGACACTATTAAGGGAGATGAGAGGGGAACATGTAATTTTAGGAGGTGATTTCAATAGTGTGATTGATGGTAAAATGGACCGTTCGGCGCAGTGTAGATTTACTGCTGGAAGCAATAGCAGATCCTTTAAAGAATTTGTGGATAGTCAAGATCTAATTGACGCTTGGAGATTTTTTAACCCTACAGTGAGGGAGTTCTCCTTTTACTCACCGGTGCATGACTCTCATTCAAGGATTGATTACTTTTTTATTTCTGAGCGGTTAGCTGAGGGTTTGCGGGGGGTGACCATAAAAGAGAGGAGTATTTCAGATCATTCGTTGATTACGATGCAGTTGGGTATGGGACAGGATAGGTCGGGGTTCACTAAGTGGCGACTTAAAACTCATATTTTACAAGAACAGGGGATTGCTGATTCTCTACACGGTTTCACAAGGGATTACTTTGATATTAACATTGGGAGTGCATCTGAAATCATGGTGTGGGAGAGCTTCAAGGCGACTGTGAGAGGGGAGCTGATGAATATTACATCGCGGGTGCGGAAAAAAACCCTGGCGGAGATTCAGGAATTGGAAAGGGGACTAGAAAAAGTGCAGAAAGATTTTGCAGTGTCCAAACGACCTGAGGATAAGTTGTTGGTTGGACGGTTTAGGGACTTACTTAAACAGAAGATGGACGACCAATATGAGAAAGGTATGTTTTTTATGAAGCAGAAGTTTTGGGAACGAGGTGACAAAAGTGGAAAACTGTTAGCAAATAGGTTACGGGGACTATCGGATACTTCTTTTGTCCAAAAACTAGTTGATGATAATGGTGTTCATATTAGTAAGAAGGATGAGATATGTAGTGGTTTTCGGACGTTTTTTGAAACTTTATATCAAGAAGATCAGTTCCCAAGTCAGGTAGACATGGACTCCTTTTTTGATAAAATTGTCATGCCAAATTTGAGTGTGGACCAAGCTGAAATGATGGATAGACCTATTGAGGAAGAGGAAGTGTCAATAGCTATTGGTCAGCTCAACAAGGGTAAATCACCAGGGATAGATGGCCTTCCGGTAGAGTTTTATCAGACACTTAGTGGGGTTCTTGTCCCGCACCTGTGCAATCTATATAATGGTTTTCTGCGGGATGGTATGCTTTGTCCCACTATGAAGGAAGCTTGTGTAATTGTTATCCCGAAGCCGGGGAAAGATGGTAAGAGATGTGAGAATTACAGGCCGATTTCGCTCCTGAATGTAGATTTAAAAATTTTCAGCAGGATTCTGACTAATAGGTTGAATATGTGCATAGGCAAACTGATCAGTGGATCGCAGGTTGGTTTCATGAGAGGCAGGTATGGTTATGATCATATTAGGACATTGATAGATTTGATGGGCCTACCAAAGACAAAGACCAGAGATACATTGTTGTTATTCATGGATGCAGAAAAGGCATTTGATAGGGTCAATTGGTCCTTCCTTTACCACACACTCAAGTGAATGGGATTTGGGGACACATTCATCAAGATCATCAAGGCGATGAATTCCAATATTAGTGCAAAGGTGTGGGTCAATGGGGTTATGTCCTCCTCTTTCTTGTTATTTAGGGGAACTAGGCAGGGTTGTCCATTGTCCCCGTATCTGTTTAATCTGGCCTTGGAACCTCTCATCCTATACTTGAAACAAGAGCAAGGTCTTCGGGGGCTTAAATTTGGTGATGCGGAAATGAAAGTTCTCTGCTACGCTGATGACATGACAGTGATATTGTCTAATCCGGCTGAGGGATGTGTACTACTTAAACAGATGTTCGATGAGGTGGGACGTTTATCGGGCCATAGAATCAATTGGGGGAAGACTGCGGCTTTCCCTTTGGATGTTAGTGTCCCGCGTGATGTCTTGGGCTCTTGGGACTGTCACTGGGAGGTGGAACTATGAAATACTTGGGTATACATTTAGTTAGGGATTTGAAAAGAATGACCACTTTCAACGTGTCAAGGATACTGGAGGTACTTAAAAGAGACATATTGAGATGGGGCCGGCTGCAGTTGGGAATTTGGGCCAAGGTTAATGCTGTTAAAATGGTCCTTTTGCCAAAGGTTCTTTACATCATGCAGTCCATTCCCTTGAGGTTTACGAAGAAAGATGTTGCTTCTATTGATAAAGTTTTTCGGGATTTTCTTTGGGGCGAAGGTAAACGGCCCAAGATTCCTAAATTTATTTTGCACGGTCCAGTAAAGGACGGAGGATTTGGATTCCCGAACTTGATGAATTATTGCACGGGTTTTCTCTTGAAAAAATCGACCCCATATTTCTCTGAGATTCGTGAATATGTTCCCAATTGGTATATAATTGAGAGTCATCAGTTTTCGCCTTATGCGTTGAGAGACCTCTATTCAATGTCTAAATTGCCCGCCTCAGTACAGAAGCTGCCCACAATGAGTGCGACCAGGGAAGCGGTGATGCGCTTTCTGGACTTTGGAGAGGAAAATGATGGGTTGCACTATGATGCATCTTTATGGCAAAATGCATGTTTACAATTAGATAATAGGCCCTTATGCTGGAAAAGCTGGATAGGTAGGGGCATTCTTAGAGTCCGTGATGTGTGGCATAATGGTGACATGATCCTCTTTGAACAGTTAAGAACTTCTTTTGGTATTGGAGCTAGAGAAAGAAATCGTTATGTGGCCTTAAAGAGGCTCTTGACTGAAAGGACAGGGATGCTGGATGGAGGCATGAATGAGAGGCCTGCATTGTGTGAACTTCTCCGATCAGCATCGTATGGAGTTTCAACTTATCTGAAACTGATGCCGGCAGATGAGAGTGATGTGAGAGCTTGGGATAAGCTTCGCCAGGCCTGGGTGGATGATCTTGGGGTGGACATCTCGGTTCGGGAATGGACGTATTTACTTCATGTGGGAGTACAAGCAAAGATGGACATGCAACTGCGTTATATCAGGCAAAGGATCCTCTTTAGACTATATTGGACTCCGTCCAGGATGGCCAGATTAGGTCTATCGGACACTGATTCATGTTGGGGTTGTGGATGTGGTGTGGGCTCTTTGATGCATATGTTATGGACGTGTCCGAGAGTTTCTGACTTCTGGACTGGGGTATTGGATAGACTGGACCTTGTATTAGAAGAGAATCTTCCTCGCTCTTTCCTTTCAACTATTTTGTTATCCAACAGAGGTAGAGGAGACGGAGCTAGGGATTGTACGGAATGGATCAATAAAGGGTTGGTTTTAGCAATGAAACAAATACTACGGGTCTGGAAGTCAAGGAAGAAGCCGAGTGTGGATGGGTGGTTAACAGATATGCAGGTATTGTCAAACTATGATAAAGTTTTGCTTATTGGACAAGGTAGAGAAAGCCGTTACTCTCGACTTTGGGGACCTTTCAATGATCTATTTGGCTGAAGGTTGGGATCTAAACCCGGGGGGGTAATTCCCTCCTTGAGTTGGGGATGCTTTGATATGTCTGGAGTTGGGGAGCTGTTCCGTTGTGTGTTTGTTATATGTTTTGGTTTCTTGTTGTCTGTCTTAATTGTTGAGTATCAGGAATTTTGGTTCAAATTGTATTTGTTTTTTGCAATTATTATCGAGGTTCATGTGTTCAGCATTATTCTGTTTATTTATTCTAAGTTTCTTTTAAGATTTTGTGATTTGAACATGATGCAATGTACTGGAGATCGTTTTTTCTTTGTTTGTTGTTCGAATCTTTAAATAAAGTGATTAAAAAAAAAAAGAAATGGACTCTGGTGATGACATCTGGAGGACCGTCAATGAGTGTGATCCAGGATGAGCTGGGTTTTATCCATATGTGGGAGAAGCGCTTGGAAGAAGTTGCCTACGTACTCTGGCAGATCTTTATCTTGGATGGATGATGGGAACCCTCGGATACGCAGGTTATTTCTTCGGGCCCTGTTTTCCAGGTCCTCCTGTTTAAACTCCAGCACCTCATTCCTGCTCTAACACCTGGACGTCCCGTCTCAGCTCTGTTAGTGCAGCCTCGTGGGTCTGGGTTAGATCCTCCACCCCTCCCAGCATCTGCTCCGCCTCCGTGAGTCTTTGGTCTGTTTGTTCCAGCCTAGTGGACAGCTCCGTCATGCATGATCGAAACTCTGCTTTGATGTCCTGCATGAAGGCCTGGATGTCATCTCTAGTGGCCAGGTTTCCCTGGTCCCCGGGGGCCCTCTGTGGGGTCATCTTCGGGGAGGGGTCAGACTTCTTCGACTTATCCGCTGCTAGCAGCATGGTGGAGATGTCCAAGGATTTGATAGCTTTAGGTAGCTTCGACATTCTGCATAGATTGTGTGCTAGCTTTCTGAGCGGGCAGTGTCGGGGTTAGCCGGATCGCCAGGGACCCCCACCCCAGAGAAAGCTCCCAAGCAGATCGTTGGGGGCAGGCTGGGGTTCCGAGGGCGGGTTCGGAGTGCAATTCAGAGGGCCTCCAACTGGGTAGAGGGGAGTGGGCCAACCCCTCAACCATTCAGAAACTGATGAAATATGGGAGGAGGGGGCAGCACCCCCGTCTCGGTGATAAAGACCCGGAACTTTCGGGGGCAGCGGGGATC
The DNA here is from genome assembly GCF_040938575.1 of Ambystoma mexicanum. Classification (NCBI taxonomy): domain Eukaryota; kingdom Metazoa; phylum Chordata; class Amphibia; order Caudata; family Ambystomatidae; genus Ambystoma; species Ambystoma mexicanum. Next base: position 1,040,564,777 of record NC_090929.1, on the reverse strand, counting down.
AGTGGGCCGGGGCGCCCCAGGAAGTCACCGGGTGGCGGGGAGGGGCTGCAAGAATCGTAATCCCAAACTCCCGCAGCTCAAAGTCCGGGGAATGCTGGAGTCGCTGCGTCGCCGCCCCCGGGGACGGTAAGAGGGAAACAGGAAGCCAGGAGATCCTTATCTGGGTCCAGTCCCAGGGGGGGCCGTCGCTAATGCAGGGCTGTGCTCCACTAGGGGGTGAATGGGCCGGGGCGCCCCCGGATGTTGCAAATAGAGAGGGGGGGGCTTAGGAGAGCACAAGTCGAGGAGGAGAGAGGTCGGCGCCCCCTTAAGTGGTGGCAGGAGTTTTGCACCCCCGGGGCTCCGCTGAAGGAAGTCGCCAGGCAGGCGGAGGCCTCAGTCCCGGACCTCTGTGGCGCTAGGGCTATGCCGGGGTCGCTGTGTCAGCAGGATAGTGAGGGCGGCAGAGCAGGGCCAGGCCGCCAGAGGACTTCAGCCGGACTCCAGAGACCCCGGGGGGGGGTGGGGTGTCACCGATGGCACAGGTGGAAGAATGGGCCGGGGCGCCCCAGGAAATCTGAGAGGGGCTCAAGGGGTGCTCAGAGGATGCACCGCTAGATCAGGAGATGTGCCCTCAATCCTCTGTGCTGCCACAGTCCGCTGGTCCCCCCATTGGCCCTCTGGCCCCGCTGGTACACCCTCACCTCTCCGGAGACTGGAGGACTCCGGGGGCCTCCCCAGGGAGGGAGGCCCAGCGCAGGCTCGGGAGCTCCCGCTCACCCGTCGCCCCGAGCTCCGAATTTCATCGCCACCTCAGCAGAGTCGTCCCGCCAGGGGAAGCGGGCTCTCCTCCTCCCGGAGCCGCCGTGGCCAGAGTCCCAGGCAAGCAGGCAAAGGCGGAGGGGGGGGGGCAGCGGCTCGCCACCCGGACTCGGTATTCCTGCTTGGTTCAGCCGAGGGACGGGAAGCCCCTCCTCGCCACTCCGCGCCCCCCTCCCCCCCCGGCACTCTCCAGGCTTCTCATCCGCAGCTCGAGTCAGGCGGGGCTCCCAGCGTTGTGGTTCTCGTTTCTGCGGTCAGCGGGTCCTGTCTGCCATCTTGACAGGGCTCGTTAGGGAGTTTAGGGCATATCAGGGCAGAATAGGGGTTAGCGAAGCCCCATTAGGCTGCAGTTGGCGCCTCGAATCTTCCGACGTCCATGAGTCGGACTGTAGCTGTAATCCGATCCGAAAAGAGCTATAGATTAGCTCGATGTCACGGATCTCGGACGGAGGCCATCAGGGAAGCCGCCACATCGTTGGCGGTCCTGGCCACGCCCCCCCCGCAGGTAATGTTTTTGACACACGTCGTGAAGTGTGATGTAGCCGCAATGAGGCCAATTTGTAATGATGTGAGTGCATATGGGTCTGGTGGAGGGGCTATATGTCCGCACTAGTGGAAGATGGTGTCTGTGTTGTTTAAACGGTTGGTAGAATTATTGACGGTTTGCTTTTAAAACCAGCTGAGACCCGAATGGAATGGATTAGTGATTAGCCTGAAGTGTCTCCAGCAGCTCAGTAAAAATATAAGGCCTTGATCTGGTTGAGTTTTATCATGTACCAAATAAGATCCTGGAGAGTGAGGTCCATGATGCGGCCAGGTCTGAGAATGAGGGAGCGCCGGCCGGGGTGAGGAGAGCCCCGTATGGGATGAACTTTTTGACAGTTGAGTGCGATTGTATAAGCAAAGCATTGCACTTCAAATACCTTTTAAGGCTTTTCCTTGTGGCTTAACCGTGTCAACCAGGCTTCTAGGTGCTTCATGTGAGTCAAGAATGTGTTGAGATGGTTCAAGTCAGTGGTTCCCAATGGATCGTGCGAATCCAAACAGTGGAGTCGCTCGAGACGGTCCTCTAGGGCTGTACTCTAGCACTGATCAGCCTAAATCTGACGAAGAAACCAGACAGGCGATGGGTCGAGTCAACATCTGGAATCAGTCGAGTCTGCGCAAAGAAGTCCAACTGAGTGACATGGTTCTTCAGTGGTAATCCATTCAAGTGGTTGGAATGCAGGCAGGGAAAGGGTTGAAACAACGGATTGAAAAGCAGTGAAAGTATGAAGTTGCTCTGGGTGCTTGCATTGGCTCGAAAAGCCATTGAGCCGGCTTGAAAATAGATCAAAGTAAAAAATAGGGAACATAGCAGTTTGCTGACTCCTGGGTGATGGGGGCCCAACCCAGGACCTTCAGGGGCAAGGTAAGTCCTTTCTTGTGCACCTTCTAGAGAGGAAGATTTTAAAGAGCACTTGCTGAGTCCTGTCACTTCCATTAAGCACATTCTTATGTCTCAGTGGTCTTGGCTGCAGGAGTTCTTGTCTTTACAGGAGATCACCACAAGTATTCTTCATGGATGCTTAATGGAGTGTCTTTCTCCCTCCTTGGAACCTTTCTCACCTCTTTGGTAGAGGGCTTTTGAACAGACTGTACTCAAATAAAAGATTTAGGTGTAATCCTTCAGATTTCCAAAGATAATGCAATGGGTACGAAGGAAGGTAGGTTACCCCATTAAATAGCCAATTCTTATAAAGATACTAGTTTGTCTTCCTAGCTTTTGTATAGGGTCCAGTTTTGGTTGCTGTTTCAGAATCATCTGCCTTTGGATGTCATACCCAGAATGCTTTATCTGCACCGAGTTGGGAGGGTGATGCAGGAGGTTTAGGAACCCCAGGAGAAGCCAAGATGGTTGGACTCTTCTGTGGACTGAGGTTTCTCTCCTGTCTACTCATACTTGCGCCTGTCTGCCTGCAATAGCTTTAGTTAATGATCACGCTGGTGGCTTATTTTGGCCCTGCAGAGCCTGTCCTTTGAAGTATGGCCCTCACCTTGCACCCTCGATGACATTCCCCTTCTTCCTGGAAGGTAACAAACCATTCCCGGGGAAGACAAAAGGTTTTGATGGCACAGAGCCCAAATGGTCTTTTTTGGGTGAAACACTGTCCCAGACAGTGACTACCCCGGAGGCTTTGGCAGGAAGGTCACTTGAAACCATTTGATTAAATCACACCAAAAGGTTTGGTCAGTGTTAGGAAATATGTCCTTTTTGCAGCTTTTCCTCCTCTGACCTCAATGGAAACCCCTCAAGTGTTTTTTCTATGATTTAATTTCTGTCCTCACATTTGGAGATAAGTGGAACTTTTTTGCTTTAATTCCCCTGCCTAGCTCATTTGTTGGGGGCACTGGTCAGTTCCTAATGCTACCAGCAGAGGGAGGCGGGGGGGTTGGCGCTATGTCCCTTTGCTGGATTTTGTTGTATTTATGCAGCACACATCACCATCAACAAGTGTGGCAGGTGTACGTTGTACCCCATTTTGTACAATATCTGTTACTTTTATTGTGTTCAAGGCGACGAGCAAGCGACAGTGGATCTTTTTCTACCATATTTTTCTTGCATGTTCTTTGCAGAATGCCATTTCGAGTAGCATATACTGAAAATGTCAGTTGCACTTGTTTTTCACCCAGTCCTTTGGCCATCTTGTCCTTTGGCCTTCATTCTGCCCTCTTGGGTCAGGAAACGCCATATGATAATCCTGTTTCTTGGCAAAATCTTGTTTCCCAGGAAAGTCAGCAGTGTGAGCATCGGGCAGAATGTGGGGAGTGAGTATTTCTAGTCCCAATCCACGTTCAAGCCAGGGGTATGTTTGTTCCTCTGCAGATTTGGGCCAAGAGGCTGGCTATGATTGGACAGTCCTTGCCAATTTGAGTGGTGTAGATGGGCCAGGCGGAAGCGTGGCTCAAATTTAGAATAGGAGTCCTACCATCGTTCTTCAGATTGTTTGGAGAAAAACCCCTAGGAAGAGTTGCGGCCCAATTAAGACCAGAGGACGTAATTTGAAGATAGCCAGCATTATCTCCAGCCAAGTTCTGGTAAATCTTTGTCTATTTTGATCAAACTCCTGATGACCCTCATCAGAGTTTCGAAGCTTGGGCTGATCGGACAAACTAATTCGGACCCCTGTGAGAAAGCGCTTTGCAAGTTAGTGGTGCTCCCTCTGAGCCAGATCAGTCCAAGTCGCGGTGCTAAATTGTCAGAGAAAGAGTTCATGCAATCATTTTCGAAAAGTAGCGAAGACAGATGCGGCTTTGTTTTGCATGATAATAAAAAGAGCTACATATTTGTCAGAACAATTCAGCAACAACCTGTCACACTCACCGGACTTGCACCTTTATAGGTCAATCACCATGACCTAACCAAAACCACAGAAGATATTTCCAAAAACTAAACACAATTGCCAGTAAGTTCGTGAACACAATGACTGGTAAATTCGTTGTCGATGCAGAGGTCTTCTCAATCACATGTCCCACTTATTTCAAGTAGGCTTCCACCTGAAAGACAATCAGGCGGAATTTCCCAGCCCTCGCGTGCTTAGTATTTTCCCCATCAGGTCCTCTTTGAGTTTGCAGTCTATCATAGCCCACAACTGTTTTGATGTTTCAATCAAGCAATGCAAATAATCCTAAAGTGAAAGTTGAAAACGAGAACGACACACTAAATCTTAATAAATGAAGCATTGTAAAAAGTTCTTACATATTACCTCAAAAACTAAGAGGATTAGTTGTCTTTTATGGGCTGATTATATGTACACACACTTACATGTCAGAAGCTATACAATAAACAATTGGGACCAATGAAAGGAATTAAATATGCACCCACTTGTATATGTATTGTCTTAGGCATTTCAAGCAGCTTTATCTAAGCTAAGCTGGCACTTTACTCCATGCTTGATTCTGAATGCAGGGGCATGGCTGTTGCTGATTTAGCTAACACTAAAACTCTCTGCAGGTCAAATGCTTCTCCAAGCAGAGAGTGGGAGGTAGATCCCTTTCCTCATCAGGTTCCTCCCTCTTGAACAGCCTTCCTGCACCCCTTAGACTTGAGCCAGATCTTCTTAAATTCCTGAAATTTCTCAAGACTTTCCTTTTCTCCTCTTCCTTCCCTCTCCCCTGCTAACGTCCTTCTGCCGCTGTGACTGGGGCCTGGTCCCTTCGTAGTCATACAAGGACCAGACCACCCCCCTACCAGTCCTCCCAGCTTCCCTTGCCAGCACTTGCCCATGGGCACCTTACCTCGGACTAGCCCAACCTGGTCCACCCTGTCCATCACACTCATCCTTCCTTCCCCCTCTTTCTCCCCTGGCACTTGCCATCTTGGCCCCCCAGCACTTGCTACTCCCTCCTTTGGGCACCCAACTCCTGCACTTCTCCCTCACCCCCGTACTCACTATTTTTTCTAGCACTTGCACGGTAGGATTGTCACATGGCCAATATAACAGTTATTGTTTTGTATTTTTTCTTTTCCTATGTCCCCGCCCCCCAAATTTGGCTTGTGCCACCTGGGAACACTTGTGTATAGGTGCCACACAAATGTCCAATATAAAACCAAATTAAAATTCTACAAACAAATATTTGTTAGGTTCGCGTTCAGCTCTTCCAAACTTGAGATCTGGAAATGAGTTGTAATGCAACGGTGCTCAATCTTCCAAAAATAAGCTAGTTGGATGTGAGTTTTCAACTTTCACTAATGAAGATGGCAAATAAAATAACTAATGTGTGAATGAGTTTTTTCTGCATGCATTTTTCTAGTCTCTAAGAATAGAAGGAAGATTGTTTGTTTTTATGTTTTCTTCAGTATTTGTATTCTCAATCTGGTCTTGGAAGCAAGAAATCATAGTGGAAGCACATGTACAGTCCTAGCATAACTATTGGAATGTCCATAGCATGATTATTATGTGACCTTCCAGCTCTTTGCACTAGAACTCCCATGATCCTTCACCCATGACTATGCTGGCTATGGATCACTGAAGTTGAAGTCCAAAACATCTGTGGCCCACACATTGAGTTATCATGGTCCTTAGGATGTAATCATAAGGAAATGTGTTCCCCATAATACATGTACCCATCCTTATTCACAGGATATCAATGGTGACAACCCAAAAGACTCTTGAACCAAGAATTGTTAATATTCGCAAATCACAAGTGGATCTTGGAATCCAGATCTGTGGAGGGAACCTGCATGGAATATTTGTGATGGATATAGAAGAGGACAGTCCAGCCCACAGCCCCAATGGTTTAGCGACAGGAGATGCTATTCTAGAGGTAAGCACTTTCCAATCTACTAAAGAGTTTTGCTTTGTTTAATATGTTTTGTATTTCTTTCTCTTTGCGTAGTTGTTTCCATCCCTAAAATGTTAGTTCTCCAGCATGGGGTCTGGCATGGATTCACATGCTCATGAATATTCCCCCGTCGTCAGGCTGGGAATCCTCTGTAAAAGAAAAAATGGTTTCACTTTAGTTTTAAAACTGTATTTCTCCTCTAAATAAGTCACTGTCCTCTGGGTCATACTGCCCACAACCAATGACAGTCCTCTCCTTAAGCTCCACCCCTGGCAGCCATCTTCAGATTTTTACACACGCTTCAGTGTTGGGAGTCCTCTTAGTGCTCTCTGCGCTATTTTCCAAATATTTTGAGTTTTTGGGGGAATATTTGAAAGTTTTGACCGTTTTGGGGATTTATCGTTCGAACAGAGGTCGACTGCTGGCAGCGGGGACCTGCTGTCGGTGAAGCTCATTCTACATCAAAATAAAGAAGGCGCGACCTTGGGCCTACTTCGCGCCTTTTCACCATGACTGAGGAGAAGAAATGCCTCGGCCTCAGTGCATGGTCATGGTTCCCGCAGGACCGGCTGGTCCCACAAAGAACTCCCTCAGAAAAGAGGTTGAGGCCTGTCTCGGCGCAAGCCAAAGGACCCTACTAGTTCAAGGCTCCACCCGACACCACCACCACCTCCTCCTCCTCCTCCTCCGGAGTTGACTCCAAAAGGGGATCCTGCCATGCACACAGACACAGGCACGCATACAGCGACTATGGCGACGGACACTGATGAGGCTGAGAAGTTCGTGCCAGTGTACAGGGAGCCAGCAGGCGCTGACGACCCGTGCAGGGCCTCTCCACCGGATAGGATCGTCTCCTTCCACTCAATGATATGCAGGGCCTCTGAACTTTTCCAACTGGTGCCTGAGGAGATGAAAAAAGAAGGGTTCCTTTATCAACGTTGTGTGTCCAGACTGAAGCCAATTTGTCTGTCCCCTTGTTGGACGATATCTGGGAAAAAGACCTAGCTCTGTGGATGAATCCCAGCATCTCCCCACCCAAGTGGGACAGGGTAGAGAAGAAATACATGGTCCGCGACTCAGCCCCAAAGTGCTTTACGTCTCAGCCTTCATCTGAGTCTGTGGTCTCAGCCGCGACCAGGAAACTCTCTGTGAACCCGTCGTCCACGAGGACGACCATGGTACCTCCGGACCAGGAGACAAATTAGCTGGATGCTATGGGAAAGAGGATTATCTCTATGGCTGCCTGCACCATTAAGGCAGCTAATGCTCTGGCCATTTTGTCCCGCTACGACAGGGAACTATGGTATAAGTTGGGCCCTATTGTGGACTTCCTACCCGATGACAATAAGACAGAAGCTCTTGAGCTGTTCTAGGTAGGGGGGGGGTGCAGTGGCCTCAGACCCCGCCTTCACGGTGGCAGTGGACATTGCAGACACCAGATTTTCTCAAATGGGAAACTGGGTGTCCCTTCACGGGCAGGGATGGCTGAAAGCCACCAACTTCAGGCCGGACATTCAGTATAAAGTATCGGACATGCCATTTGACGGAGAAAACGTATTTGGCGAGATGGTCGATGAGTCTCTTCAAATATTCAAGACTGACACAGAGACTGCACTTTCGCTGGGTACTCTGCAGCAACGTCGGACGTCCTTTTGCCCATCAAGGGGAAAGTCCAGCAGCTACTAAAAGGGCAACACCACCCCTTATCAGACTTCTCGCTCCACGATACACGTGGCGTACAGAGATCGCTTGCAGGCATACAATATCAGAGGACGATGTCTGCGCCACCCGCAGGGCATTGCCCCAAAACAGGCCTGAATCTGCCGTGGACTCTGGCCACCACTTGTCCACCCCAGTGGTAGGCCAGCTGGTGATGTTCGTCAGCACGTGCGACAGAAGGGTGCTGAACCTTGAAGTTCCAATGCAGGTGTCCTTGTATTCCCCCTGTGGATCGACAAGAACAGCTCGTGGCGCAGCTGCTGCAGGATGTCCACGCCATGTTAAAAAAGGGGGCGATGGAGCCTGTCCCCCAGCACCTCCGAGGCTCCAGAGTGTGCTCCAGATACTTTCTGGTCCAAAAGAAAATGGGAGGGTTGAGGCCGATCCTAGACCTGCGATGCTTCAACATGTACTTGAAGTCCCAGAAGTTCAGGATGGTCACGTTGCAGCCCATGCTCGATCAACTGGATGAAGGTGACTTCCTGCCATCTCTGGACCTGGAGGATGCCAAATGCCCATCCATCGGAAGTACCGCAAGTTCCTGCGGTTCGTGGTCTAGGGGCGACACGGTCAGTTCAAGGCACTTCCCTTCAGCCTTAAATCAGCCCAGAGGGCCTTCATGAAGTACTTGGCCCTGGTGGCGGTACATATCCGTCTCAAGTTATTCACATCTATCCTTACCTGGACGATTGACTAGTTTGATTCCACTCCCATGCGCTGGTGAGCCAACACACAGAGAGGACCGTGCGTCTTCTGACAGATCTTGGATTCTCCATAAATTATCCAAAATCCTGCTTGGCGCCAACGCAGATCGCTCTGTTTCTGGGAGCCCGACTCAACACCGTGACTTGCCTCGGAAGAGAGGGTGGTAGCCATCCTAGGGAAGGTGCAGTGCCTGTCTTTGATGGAGTCGGCAACAGTGTGTGCCATCAAGTCTCTGCTGGACATGATGTCCTCCTGCATCAACCTCCTCCTCCTTTGCAGACTACAGATGAGTCCTCTCCAGGAGTTTCTGGATGTGAGGTGGCTCTGGCTGCTGGAATAAAAGACTTTTCACATCAACGTCCTGGAATTCCGGGCTATTTTCTGGGCCCTCAAGTCCTTCCATCACTGAGGGGCAAGGTGGTAAGCATCTTCACGGGCAACACCACCAACATGTTTTATATCCGGAAACAGGGCGGGGACACGCTCGCTCCAGGGAGGCTCAGGATCTGTGGCACTGGGCCATCAGGCAGGACATGTTTCTTGTCCCTTTTCATCTAGCGGGCACCAAGAACACCATTGCAGACTTGCTCAGCAGGGAGCTGGATTCTTGCCACCAGTGGGAGCTTCACCAGGACCAGGAGGATCTTCTATTCCACAAATGGGGTCAACCCCAGATCGACATTTTCGCAACGGTGACGAATTACAAATGTCAGAAGTTCACCATCAGGTTCCCGCAGCCAAGAAGCTTGGAGGGTGCGTTCATGTTCCCGTGGGAGGCACGTTTCCTTTATGCTTTTTCTCCATTCCCACTCCGGCTATGAGTGATCAACACATTGAGGCAGTGTCACTGCAGGATGATACTCGTTGCTCTGGCGTGGCCGCAACACATCTGATATCCAGACCTGCTACGTCTGTCGGCGGGACATTTTCTCCAGAGAGGGAGGGGCAATTCTTCAGCCTGGCTCCTGCAGCCCTAGAGTTTGGACATTATTCAATACCTGCGGAGTGCAAGGACATCGTAGCCAGGGCCGAGCCCCTTCACCGTTGATGTGCTACAGCCATAAGTGGAAGCGTTTCTCTGTGGTGCTGGGCTCAGACGATTACCTTTCGGCCTGCCACAGCCTCACAGCTCCTACCATACCTGCTTCCCTTGGCCAAGGCTGAACTGGCTCGTGCCTCTGTTAAGGTGCACCTGGCTACCATATACTGTTAGACCAGGGCACCAGGCAGGCCTTCCCTGTGGTCACACGTTGATCAAGGAGTTCGTCAAAGTACTCTTCAGGACTTTTCTGCCAGTGAGGACTCCTGCCCCAACTTGGGAACTAAATGAAGTCTTGACTAAGCTCATGGGGGCACCCTTTGAGCCGATGCATCAAGCCCTGCTCAAGTTTCTATCGTGGAAGACTGCCTTCTTCGCTGAGATCACCTCAGCCAGACGGGTCAGGGAGATCCAGGCCCTGTCTTGCAAGCTGCTGTACTTGTCTTTCCATGCTTCAAGGTACTGTGTACACACACCTCCTCTATGCAGAAGATGCCATCAGAGTTCCACCTCAACTATCCTTTGGTGTTGCCTGTCTTCTTCCCAAATCCGTTGTCGCCAGCGAAGAGGACCTTGCATTCGCTGGACGTTGCTCGTGCCTTGAAGTTTTATGTGGCACCCGCGAAGAGCTTACGGAAGGCTTCTCAGCTGTTCATCAACTTTGGACCAGTAAATCACAAAGGCTTTATCCAAGGCTTCCATCTCGAGGTGGCTGTCAATGCACTGTCATCGTCTGGCTAACAGGCTGCAGCCGGGTCGGCCACGATCCCACTCCACCAGAGCTTTAGCAGCAACTACGGCATCTCTCTCTCTGGTGTGCCCCTGCTTGACCTATGCAGGGCTGCTACGTGGAGGTCCATGCACACCTTCACAAGGTTCTACTGCGTCAACAGCGATTCCAGGGAGGGGGGTCCCAGATCGGCCAAGCGGTGCTACGCAACCTGTTCATTTGAGGTAAGTCTGTTCCAGAGTGTTTATTGGTTCTGTTGAGCCTTGCCACCTCCCGTGATAGTGTATATGTACTGCCATGTTCTTGTTATTCATGAGCATCTGAATCCATGCAAGACCCCATGCTAGAGAACTATTGTTCTCCATCATGGGTCCGGCATTGATTCACATTGCGAACCCTCCCTCCTCCCCCTCTGTGGCTTTTCTTGATTCATACTGCCACTTTACGTGCTTACCAAATCTGAAGAGGGCCACCAGGGGTGGAGTTTAGGGAGAGAACTGACTGTCATTAGTTGGGGGCAGTATGACCCAGAGGACAAATACAGTTTTAAAGCTAAAGTGAAAGTTTTTCCTTTTACCGAGGGTTCCCAGCCTGAAAACAGGGAATATCCATGAGCATGTGGATCCATGCCAGACCCATGCTGGAGAACAATAGTTACAGGCAAGTAACTTAAACCTTTCTATTCATTGACAGCGTTGTTTGCAATAGCGTCAGTCAGACCTGTGCTGACTACCAGTGTTCTCCCCCCAATCCGATACCGCACAGTGTGCACACATGGAGGGTATAATTTAGCATTTAGATAATTACCTTTTGTTTTTAGCATTAATATTTTATGAGCTGACAAATGCAACAAAAGGATTTGTCATTTAAACAATGTTTCCATTTGTGACCCAGGGGTCAGTGATTTCATTTACCAGCTTTGTTTTAATAACTTTGCAAGAAGTCCACCTATGGTAGGACTTAAGAAAACTCACACTTGGGACACAGTGCTTCAGCCCTTAGTATAGACCTGAATCACACAAGTTCTGTTGGTAGCAATGGCTGAGCCGCTAGGCTTATTTTAGGAGGGAGGGCTGTAGGAAGGTACAAAGAACCTAGGGTATACAGATAGGCCAAAGAAACACTGACACACTAAAAGTTATATAAAAATAATGGTTTATTTTATATATACACTAATGTAAAGATGATTTGTAAGAAAGCAAAGTAACTTAGAACAACCAATGCCATATTCACAGTAAGTAACTCACTTTTGTAATATTTGTACAATGGCAGTATGCAATTCAACAGGTATGATACTTTTGTAATCATTGTTAAGGATAAGTCGAAAACAACCATCATACAGGTAAATACTTTTTCAACACTTATAATATTTTTGTCAGTGGACTAACACTTTAGAAGTCCATCCCTATCTAGTTGTGAGAGTCTCAGAATCAGATTGCAGGGCACAACCGGCAAGGATCAAGCTGTAGAACGTCAGTAGTTCCAGCTGAGTCTTCAGTTACAAGTAAGTAAAGCTTTTCTGTCGTAAAATAGATTCCGGGTCTTTCGAGAAGGCTCCCTAAAGGGACACAGGATTTATGCCTGGGAGAACATGAATGGGCAAACTCCCAAACACATGAATCGGCACTCCAGCAACGCAGGAGCAGCAAAGCAACTCTAGGTAAATTTTATCAAGAGTCTCACAGCACTTTGAATGTGAAGAAGAGGCTGCAGCACAATGCCCCAGCGATGCAGCAGACCCAGTCGCCGGATTCTTAGGCAGACGAAAGAAGGGTCACTGCAATGGATCTTGCAGCAGCAGTCCAGTGAAGAGGCTCCAGGTAAAGGATTATTTGTGGTTCTGTGATTTTGGCACCCTTTTGCAAGCATAAGTGAATAACGGTTACCGCCTGGTCGTTTTATCTCGCTTTCCCGGTCCATCACTCTGGCAAGGTGACTTCAAAGAGTGGAATCTTCCCTCAGGAGGTCGGGAAGGAGTCCATCAATGTTTCGTGAGTATTCGATCTTCAGATGGTGATGCACTGCGCAATGGCCACAGGTCCCAGGGTATTGGTGGTTTGCAGCCGATAAAGGTCACAGCTCGTTTTGGGATGGCTCAAAATGCAGGTAATCGTGAGACTAATTGGTCCCACCAGTCTACGGGAGCTATTCGTCCTCAGAGTTCTCCTGATGGTTTAACGGAGGGGTCGGACAGCAGCGGTAACACAGAAGACCTCGCTGGTTGTCTGGAAGAGGCTGCATCTCTCCTCTTCTTCGATTCTTCAGTTTTAGTGGTCCGCTTGTCTTCTGGCTCAGGATCCATGCTTCTTATGCAAGAACCCCAACAATCTGTGTACCATTCAAACTATGGGTGGTGGCTGGCCTTTCAGGACAGCCAGCATCCCAGTTGGAGCTGGGTCCAGGTAGGCACAGCAGCAGACCAAGAACAGCAGAGTTTCAGATCCTCTCCTGTTTCCTGTCCTCAGACACACTGGCACCATGGCAAGTTAGCCCAAAACATTCTTAATGTCAGTGTAGCAGTGATCTTGTTCCACTCTTAGAAGGGGATTGAACTGCAATCAAGTTACCATAAATCTCAAACAAGTACACAATAAAACACAAAACACCATATGTACTGAAAAAATACATACTATTTAATATAGTTATTGCTTTAACCACAGGGTCCCTATGAAGGAGTAGTAAATGTATAATATTTCAGCAGGTCTATAAAATCGCCCAGATATGTGAATACGGTACTGCGTGTAGAAAGGACTCAAATCACCTCTATCATTTCTGCATCAACCAGATTTAATGTGTACACAATTATACCAACTTTGAAAGGTGTAAGATGATTGAAGTGCAGTGATGTATCAAAGCAGTGGGCTTAGAAGATCAGACTGGTATTAAACATGCAGTCACTAGAATGAAGGCTACCACAAAATACCCCACTCACTCCTAAAAACAATAGGAACAGAAAGGTGCAATGTTCTCTATTTTAAAACGTGCATTGGGATTGAATTGCATCGATTTTCCACTCTATAAGTATATACAATCTCATGACTAATTTAAATGTTAGGATTGCTCCCAAAACATCTAGGACACCAAGGGGGTTAAAGGGAAAATTATGTTTACAGCCGAGTAAAGATTATAGTTATTTTTACAATTTCTGGAGTTACAGAACGTTTGTCCATAAGGATGGATGAGACAAATCCAATAATTCTCTTGTGGTTATGGTGAAGAGGTAAGTAAATACTACTTGCAATCCATGGGTGCAAGGCAATGCAAAGATATGAGCCCCTCTCCTGAGAACAAACACACCTATAGTAACCTGTTGAATGGGAGGTTTCCCTCTAAGGAGGTTCTTCAACCACATTTTAGTTCACAGCATCTTTCACGGAGCAGAAATACCCATTTGCATATCGTTCTGGTCCCATTGACCATGGCAGTCCAGCACCAAAATTCTAGGCAATTCTCTGGGTAAAGTCTGAGGGTGGGTGTTTGGAGAAGCAGAAAGGCAAATGTCACTGAGGTGAAGAAGCTGAAGGATGTGGACTAGAAGAAAAGTGCAGAAAGAGTGTAAGGAGGTGAAGAGACATGAATAGGGGAAGGGGTAGGAATTGGTGGGTGAACAGCAAACAGAAGGAGAAAATACAAGAGGGGTTACTGGAGAAGGTAGGGAAGCAGGGAGAGTGGAATGATCAGAAGGAGTCGGATGAGAAGAAAGTGTGGAGCAGCTGGAGGAGGTTGCAGAACAGAAGATGTGGTATTTGCAAGTTGAGATGTGAAGGCTGTCGGAGGACAAAATGAAAGCAGGTAAGGGATAAGAGATTAGAGTAGCATGAGACCTTGACGGAGGGAAAAGGTCTAATGGGGTTGGAGGACAGCGGTAGTGTCAGGATGAGAGAAGACGTGTGACTAGTCCCTTTGAGACCTAGCAACACATACTGGCATTGAAGAAAACAACTCAAGCCGCTTACATGTTGTCAGTGGTGAGTGGGTGGAGAAACAAATACGCATTGAGACGTCAGTCAGCCTATTGGTGCCCCTCTACTGAGAACAAACACAGCTATCGTAACCTGTTCTATGGGAGGTTTCCCACTAAGAAGGGTCTTCAACCACATTTTAGCTCACTGCATCTTTCACGGAGGAGAAATATCTGTATTCTGTATACCGAGCATCCAGACGTTCTTCTCAACACTCATGAAGAGCTTCTTGCAAATCTTGACTCACTCTCCTGCTGTTCTCATTGACCACACTTCTTCCTTTAACAGGGTTAACCATTCTATCCTCATAAAGCGGCTCCAAGATACTCTTGTTATCTCAGACCGGGCACTAGATTGGTTGACCTCCTTTCTCACTGACCGCTCTTCCCAGGTGCTCCTGGGTTCCTTTTCCTCCACCACTCTCTACATGTAGTGTCTCCCATAGCTCTATTTTTTTATTTATTTAGTTGATTTAATCAAATTAATGATTTTTACAAAACATAGTAGAAGAACGATGAGAATGAAGAAAACCTTGTCGAGGAGACATAAAGTTGAGAGAAAAAGAAAGAAGAAGACAATTCATAAGTTCATAAAGACAGAATAGACTTAAGAGTTTGAGTTGTAGCAATTGTCCAGGTGTCTTTCTCCACTCATTAAACGACTCCACCAAAATTCCTCTTCCCTAATGTGAGATGCCAGGAGATGATGCAGATATTTTTCACCGATTTCTCGTGTACCTGGACAGTTTAGGAGCAAATGACGTATGGTTTCAACTTTTGTACCGTCTTTGCAGAAACGACATGTGTCTGAATCACTCAGTCCTCTTCGTTTTAAGATCTCATTAGTCTGCAATATAATATAATCTGGCTCTATCCTCTTGTCTAGGCTTTTCAACATCTACCTTGCACCCTTTGCTCACCTGATCTCTGCCTTTTCTCCAAATTTCTAGTGTTGCGCAGGGTTCTATGTGATTACAGAAAATACATAACTGAGAATGCTTTTCAGGGAAACCAATAAGTGTTTATTCTAGAGTGTCCCCCCAAACCCGCTGTTTCTCTGTGCTTAAGCCAACCCAAACCCCATTCCCAGCTGTATTACCCCCTTACCCTACCCATATCTATTTTTAAAAATGTTTAATATTTTTATCTCCGTTTTTGTTTCTCTGTTATAGCATTCTCTAATTGTATTCTCTGTTATCACTGGATACCGTTATGCAGATGACAGACCACTCTTCTTCAAGCTCCCCTCTTCTTCCTCCTCCATCATCCCAGACTTCCTGTCTGATTTTCAGTCTTGGTGCACCTCCAATGGCTTCTGTCTTAATGCCAGTAAGACAGAGATTCTTCCTATCGGGACACCTGTTCCCCTGTTTCCATCTTGAACTCTGGCTGCCCTCTATGGGCTCACCTCCTTCTCCTTCCACTGAAGCCAGAAACCTTGAGGTCATCTTTGACTCCCCTCGCTCCTTTATTCCTCACATCATGGACCTTGCCAAGAAGGCCCACTTTCAACTTTTGGAGGCATTCTCCCTTTCCTCACCTTCCGCCAGAAGCTCAATGTCTGCCAAGCTATGGTCCTCTCCAGGCTGGATTATTGTAACGGCCTCTTCCTCAACTTGCCTCTTTCTTCACTCCGTCCTTTTCAACTAATCCAGAATAGGGATGTGAGACTTATCCTTGGCCCTGTTACGTTCACCCGGGCGTAATGTAGAAAGTGTGGGGGATCTCTCAGGAGCACAGACATATGCGCTCCAAACCAGAGAAAAAGGTGACATCAAATTTGAGAACAGGAGCTGTGTGGGTAATGAAGGACATACTAATATATGAAGCTCCAGTATATACACATTTCTGATGTTTGTTAATCTGCTTAGAATCACATGCTGTGCATAGGTCCGACATCCATGCGGAGCTCCTCGAGAGACATTGCCAAATAGTTTCTTCGACCTTTGGTCGTTTGTTATTAATATCAATAACGTAGATCCCTCCCTCGACGCAGAGCTGTTTCCCCGCCGAGCAAGATCTTCGACGGAAGGACGAGCGGAGGGGATCCTTCGGCGCTGCCGAACACGTGGCCAGGCCTCGCCGGCCATACACAGTAGGAAGAGTGGGGTTTTGTGGTCTTTCTTTCTTCTCTTTAAGAATGCCTTTCTCTTTCCCCTCCCTCTCTTTCGAGGTCGCAGTCACACTTATTGCCCTCAGCTATGGAGAGGACTCCATTTAGGTTTTGCCCGCTTTGCAAGGGTAAATATACCTGGAAGGATAAGCACAAACGGTGCAACCGTTGCTTACCCCTCGATCACCAGCCGAACGGCTGTGCGGCCCACCTGCGCAGGTTATCCATCCCAGTATACCCTTACCTCGACGACTGGCTCATAACAGGGGATTCTTACGAGACATGCTTCTCAAACACCCAAAAGACTGTAGACCTTTTGTTCCAACTGGGCTTCTCCATCAACGAGAAGAAGTCCAGCTTAGACCCCAGCCACGTCAAACAATTCCTAGGGGCTATAATTCGAACAAAGGACGGCCTCGTCTTCCCCTCCAACGAGAGGGTCCAAAACATGCTGTTTCAGATCCCCCAATATGTGGCAGGTCGAGAGGTGACGGTGCGCAAAGCGATGCGCTTGCTAGGAATGATGGCGTCGTGTATTTACTTGGTACCTCACGCGCGCCTGCGCATGCGCCCAATGCAAGAGTGGTTCAACAGCCAGTGGTGTCAGGCCAGCGGACAATGGGACGATCTAGTGGTGGTCTCGCAGGCCTTGGTTCTCTAGCTACGGTGGTGGACAAAGGAAAACTGATAATAGGAAAACCCTTTGCCACACCCACGGTGGAAGCCACTCTAACGACGGACGCATCCCTCACAGGATGGGGGGGCTCACCTATCCCACCAGACTGCTCACGGAGTGTGGACTCCGAGCATAGCATCCAAGCACATAAACCTACTGGAGCTACTGGCAGTGTTCAAAGCACTAAAAGCCTTCCAGGAACACCTACAAGAGAAGACAGTGATGGTCCTTACAGACAGCACCACAGCCATGTACTACATCAACAAGCAGGGGGGGGCACCCACTCTCCAGGACTGTCCAAGCTGTCCCAGAATATATGGAAGTGGGCTCTCAGACACAACATGTTCCTACTGCCACAACACGTACCAGGGGAACTCAATCTGCTAGCAGACGAACTCCGCAGAGACTTCCCCCTGCCCGAAGAGTACGAATGGCGATTGCACAAAGGCATCGACTTAGATGTCTTCACGCAATGGGGATTCCCGGAAATAGACCGGTTCGCAACTCTGGAGAACTCACAATGCCAAAGTTACGCCTCCAGGTACCCCCAGAACCAGTCCAAGGGGAACGGTCTGTCGATTCAATGGTCAGGGAAATTTGTCTACGCCTTTCCCCCGACTCCCCTTCTCAACAAAGTTGTGCACAAGATGCACCAGGAACAAGTTACCATGATACTAGTGGCCCCAATGTGGGCCCGGCAGCCATGGTTCGCGCACTTGATGGAGATGTCCCTATCTCCCCCAGTGAAACTTCCCTGCCCGTACAACATGCTGTCACAGGACAAGGGCAGGACACTGCATCCATGCCCTCAGACTATGAATTTAGCAGCCTGGCTCCTGAGATCATAGAATTTGGACATCTACAACTTCCACAGAGATGTATGGACATCCTCAGGGAAGCCACAAAACCTAATACTCCCCACTGCTATTCTAGCAAGTGGAGAAGATTTGTCATCTGGTGTAGAGGTAAGAGCATCAACCCGGTTGACTGCTCTCCTACACATATTGTTCTGTACTTGACCCATTTACTGGATTCAGGTCTAGTGTTCAATTCCATTAAAGTCCAACTGGCGGCACTTTCTGCATACACCACTTCCCAACTTAAAGTGTCGTGGTGGAAGATACCAGTTATCAAGGCCTTCATGGAGGGGGTAAAGAGAATACACCCTCTGATAGCTAACCCAGCTTCCGGATGGGACTTAAATGTGGTACTTTCCAGACTCATGGGCTTGCCATTTGAACCCATGCACAAGGCAACTCTAAAAGACCTCACTCTTAAGACTGCTTTCCTAATAGCTATCGCCTCCATTAGGAGAGTAAGTGAACTACAGGCTCTTTCTGTTCTAGACCCCTTCGTAACAGTTCACAAAGATAAGGTGGTTCTACGCACACACCCAAGGTTTGCACCGAAATTCATCTCGAAATTGCATGTAAACCAGTCAATAGAACTACCAACGTTCTTTGAAAACCCTTCCAACTTGGGAGAAAAAAGTCTGCATACACTGGATGTACGCAGAGCTGTCATGTTCTACATGGAAAGAACCATGCCACTGAGAAAGACTAATCAGTTCTTTGTCTCGGTGGCAGCAGGAAGAGAAGGAGATGCAGTCTCAAAGTCCACTATATCTAGATGGATTGTTCAATGCATCACTTTCTGTTACACTCTTGCTAAGAGAGAACTACCCTTCAAGCCAAGAGCACATTCTACTTGAGGCACTGGGGCTTCCATAGCTTTCATTGCAAATGTTCCCCTGGAGTCCATCTGCAAAGCGGCTACCTGGAGTTCTGTGCACACCTTTACAAAACACTACTGTCTAGATGCACACTCTAGATCTGACTCCAAGGTGGGACAGGCAGTATTAAGACATCTTTTCTCTACTGTTCCTTCTCATAACCCACCTCCAACTCCGGGTACTGCTCGCTAGTCTATGCACAGCATATGATTCTAAGCAGATTAACAAACATCAGAAGACAATGCATTACTTACCGTAAAAGCATTTCTGATGGTTGTATCTGCTTAGATTCACATGCGGCCACCCCCCCCCACCCCCAGGCTCGGATGGAAGGAACATAGACATCTTTCTACATCTCTCTCTCTTTTCTGTACTCACTCACGTATAGAGGGCTCCCTCAGGGCAGAAAAAATACAAACAGAGGGACCTCGACGCGTGAGGGATTGTGGTTACAACGCACGTCACTATAGGGATAGTGTTACAGACACGCCTTGTCGACGTCCCCTTTTTGACTACGAAAAACAAAATGCAATACTCCGCAGTGACCACTGGATGTCGGACCTATGCACAGCATGTGAATCTAAGCAGATACAACCATCAGAAATGCTTTTACGGTAAGTAATGCATTGTCATATTCTACAAGGTATTGTACTTCACCGTTGTGCCTAGTCTCAGGGATATCCGGAGTCAATCAGTTGAGGAAAGATTTCAATAACAAAACAACTTTACATCTAACCCTAATTACCCACCTGGGATAGACTAGGGAGTCAAGTCACAGGTTCCTGGGTTCAGCGGTATGAAACCATTGAGTGAACACAGCAGTGTTCTTATTTCCAGGCTTTTGTACTTCCTGGTCATGTCATCACATTAGCACGTTACATGCTGACGTGGATGGGCATGTTGCATGCCGTCCCTGGTAGATGAGGGATTGCGTCCTTGGCTATTGCTTTGTTACTGCTCGTTCATGCCCCATGCACTGCCTTCTTTTCCGTATCAGACGATAAGTGTCTGAGTAGTAACGGGGAAAGGCATAGAGCGCGCATGAGGATGCCGGGTACTTCCTAACAGGCCTCAAATCCCGGGACCATATCTCTCCAGCTCTAAAATCTCGCCACTCGCTCCTGGTTGCTGCAAGGATCAAATTCCTGACCCTTTGCTTCGCCAACAAGGCTATCTGGGGCCTGGAACCACATTACCTGCAGCACTCTTTTACTAAATACTCTCCCTCCAGATCCCTTTGATCTTCTTGCTCCAACTCTCTGCTGATCAAAAGTTTCACCAAGCAGAGAGCTGGGGTAAGATCTCTCTCCCAAGCTGGCTCCCGCCTGTGGAACAGTCTACCTCGCCCTCTCCATCTTGAACCAGTCCAAATTAAAGCATAGTCTTACTCGATGCCTGCCTTATCTCATCAAGGTAGCTGCTGTGCCTTTAGTAATTATCCACTTCCTGTGGGGAATCCACTGATTCAGACTGCTGAGACCTAACTCATCAAATCACAGATAGATTGCAGAGGTTTCACTTCCTCATTTTCTCTCATCAAATGTTTTTTCCTCGTCCCCTTTATAAAGCAGGACTCTCATGTTCATGATGCAACTAATTTGGTGCTTCCTCTTTTCCTTTTCTGACTTCCCTATGTCCCTGAAGGGCCTTACTCTTATTTACGTCCCCTTCCATTTAGAGGATGGCAGTGGGTTGCTGTCTATAGACCCCGTAGCCGGAGATATAACCATGCTGTCTTTCTGCTCCTTTGTCCCAGTGATCCCTTCACCCTAATCAAGGGCTGTGCAGTGTCTTATCAGCTAACGCAGTGCCCCAATAGTCCCCTTCACTGCCATTTGGTCGGCCTCTTTGTATGCATATTTGGTCTATAAAAAAGTGCTTAAGCGTAAGTGCTATACAATAACATAATCATTTGGCCTTGGGCATCTGCTTGGATTCACAGTAATTTAGTGTACTTATGAACAATGCTATTTGATGCCACTTCTGTTTTGTCAAGGGGTGAAAGGTTGTGTTTCATCACTTCCCGGGATATCACTTTGGGGTGGGGTCAAATGACATCGCTTCCGGTGATGTGATCAGAGGTCAAGGGTCATGAGGCGAGGGGTGGGCCACTTTTTTTGCGTGACCAGGCCTATTTCTTGTCCCAGTCCGACCCTGCAGTGGTGCAGTCTTCCTTCCTTCATGGCCGGCGATGTCTGTTTTAAGACATGCTACTTTACATAATTGCTACCCTATGCAAGAATACACTGTAGCTTCATTTTTCATCATTTTGCTACCATGAATATTTATATATACAAACATTTTCCTGTCATGCTCTCCATACTTCACTTTATACTCATATTTTTATCTGGTCTGGTAATTCCCCTTAAAACCTTGTTTTCCCATAATTCTGCATGTTTTACATTGAGCATGTACAATCCCATTTTAGCATACATGGGTTTTTTACGGACAGGAGACTGTGCTCTGCCAGATCTTAGCCTCAGTGACGCAACACTTCACGCTCTGCGATCCATTTTTAGCGCAGGCCACATTCCTTCCGGGAATTGAGGGGGAGTATTTTTGACTTCTACCGTGTTAAGAACTGTGTAGGTTTTAAAATGTACAAATCTTTTCTGCTAATAGTTATTTGCACCTTATATTTAAATTACTGCCTTCTCTTAATGCCCACCCATGTCTGTGTGTGTGATTACATTTGCATGAAAACCATCTCTGTGCTCCTCCTCCCCACTGGTAGTGCCTAGAATCAGTCAAAAGAAGTCTTGCCTAATTTGAAGGCGCTTGGGAATGAAGGAAGGTGCTAGCTCCTTCCCAAAATTCCCCCCTTTCGTTACATCTACAGTAACAAACTCATCCCCACCCGACATATCTACACCCCCAGAAATATTAGTTTGAGTTTCACTGTTTATTGTATGGCAAGGTGTTTTAGATCCCCCAATTGATAACATCTTTGCACTGTTAGGGACTATATGAACACAACATCGGAGACCCAATTGGCACGTGTAGAAGAGGACCCAGAAGATTACGATCAGACACCAGTAGTTTTTACTGCTGCCCGAGCCTTGACGGGACCAATCTGAGGCAAGCGATAGCCATTCCGTGTTCTCAACTCCACCATCTTTCTTCATTTGAACACCTAGATTGTGCACCGCCTCGATGTCGTAGGATAGTGACCTGTTCTCAGCATCCTCCAGGGGTGTAAAAGTGCAGCAGCTGCTTCCTAATTTTTTACACACTCCTCCTCCTATGGCTATTAACAAATCCAACATGTAGCGGTTCTGCATCGTCATGAGTCTTAAAGCACGAAGCTCTACTTTGATGGCATTAAACCCATTCTCTGTGTCAATGGCCAGCTGGACTAGCTCCCATCAGACGATCTGAACCCACTTGGCGTTGGCTGCTGCTTGTACCCCAGGAACCAAAAAGATGAAAAACTCTCTGCTGAGCTGAAAAGCTGATACTCATCAGGTATTTCTCTGAGCAGTGTGGAAGAGTCCTTTGAGACATCGTTTATTCTCTTCTTCATTTCCTGCTGTTGAAATCGTCCTTTTTCTGACCGCATACCAAAATCTGGTGTGGTCTGCAAGTTTCTTTTTGCTTCTTTAGGTGCTGTAGTGGCTGTTTGCACTTTGCCAGGCATTTCTTCTCAGGTGTTCTTGCGGAATTACTAGTAGCACTGAGTGCAGGGTGGCCAATGAACACTTGCCCCTCCGGAGGGTGGGTGGTGCAAGTAGGCTTGTCGGCCACAAACTCAGTTGTAATCCATCACCGCTTCCGCAGCTTTCGTCATATCAGGGATCACAAGAGTGTGGTTGCACTGTGTGTATGTGCCAACAGGAACTGTTACTTCATTGCTAAAACAAAGTTCATATTCTGTCTCTATGTATTCGCACTGGCTTCTCCATTGTTGCAATCCATATCTGCCTTGTGGTGTATTGGGACCATATTTATGCACACATACTCTCTACTTGGACTATTGCTTCTCCGCTGTACTCGATCAGTCGATCTGCCGGGCACGTCATTCTGGTGCCCTGCCTTTTTTCGTTGACATGTGAGTAACCTCCCAAGGAAAAATATGGTACTTGTAGACACTGGCGGTATTTCGTGATGCCATTGCAGAATGCTGGGTCTAGATCAATGCTCCTCAACTGCACAGTGTGTGCCTGGAATGTGTCCTTTATCCTACATCGTGCAAGTTGTACCTGGCATTGTGCCTCTGTAATTGGGACTGGATGGGGAACTAAAACCGTAGGAGCCCCTGATGCGTTCGGGATAAGTGCACACACGTAACAGCTTTTATTGATTACATTCCTTCCTGCAGTGCGCATATCGGAGTACCAGCTATTGGAGGATTCTGGATACTAGATATCAGAAAATGGCGTCAAAGCCCAACCCCTTATATAAATCATACGTCATTCGTACTCCCCGTTTCATTCGTCTAAGAAAACTTGTAGGGGTGGCCAGCAAAAAGTGAGACATTTTGTGATTGTGAGTGTTTATAGACCTATTTTTACTAGCATTATTTTCCACCTGTCCATCCCTGCCCTTTATATGGCCACCCCATATAACAGACATACCACTCCAACAACCACGACCAGTGTCATACAAAACAACATAATACTAAAAAGATATTATTGCATAATTTCTAGAAAAAATTATATCTATCTTAATTTTATCCCCACATAACGGAGAGGTTTGAACACGTCACTCGGGCATCCTTGCTTATTCCTGGAGAGGAGAAAAAAGGTTATCGAGAAAGAGAAAGAAAAAGAGAGGAGAGAGTAGGGGGAAAATAGGGAGAGGGAGAAAGACCCTTTTCCCAATAGGACTGATTGGGTTCTGGACCTTCAAAAAATTGAAAATTAAAGAAATTGAAAAAAAGATTTAAAAAAAAAAATGAAAAAAGAAAAATCAGGCGTGTGCCACTTCACACCACTCTGGCATGGATCCCTTTTTTTCTTTTTTACTTTGGCCTTCTGTTGCTAGGTCGTTGTCTCAGGTGCTCTTTGGCCATCCAAGAGATGCACCCAATATTTTAACTCCTTCACATGTACGGCAAGAGGAGTAGAGAACACCACCTCATAGGGGCCTTTAAATCTTTTATTGTTCCATCTACACACAACATTTTTCACATAGATCAGCTCCTCAGGTAATAATGGTCCAGTTGTGGCAGATACAGTTGCTGTCCCTTCCGGTGTATCCTGTTCTTCGCTCCTGGGTGGCGCAATCTGTCGAGAGATATATTTGATAACACGTGTTAGTGCTGTTAAATATTCCCTAAATTCCTCTCCTACTACTGTCGCTCTTTGATGTGCATCTGACGCTTTCCTAACCGAGGATATGGGGGTCTGCATGTGCCTGCGGAAACTGAAGAGGGCCAAGGGTGAATGGTGCACCCAGTTTTTCTTCAACGTGGAACTGTTAATCAGTTAAAACAGTTTCATCTTCAAAAGCCCATTGATCCTCTCCACAACACCATTAGCCTGAGGGTGATAAATTGATCACATTCAATATTTTATGCCCAATGGCGCTGCGACACGCTGAAATAGCGTATTAAAGAAATCTGTGCCATTATCTGATCTTAATACTTCGCACACGCCCCATCGTGCAAACACCTCTCTAACTAGGAAACTAGGAGCTGTGGTGCACACTTTGTATCTGGGTGTGCACATGGGCCTGCCTCCACCCACCTTGAAAAGGGGCAAACCACCCCAATAAGGTTAAGAAATAGTGACGGGCCATGCACTCTGTTGCCAGTCAAGTTTTCGTGCATTGACTTCTCCTCCAAACGCACGTTTTCATGACGCCATCAATCTTCAGGGAGGCTGTGTTTCTTTTCCTTTTCAGGTGTAGCAAGTTAATTGACTTTAGTGTCTCTAAGGATTCTGGTACTTGTTTTTTTCGCATTTTATTTCACTTGCAGGTGACTGGAAACAACTCCTTCCATAGCACACATTTTACTCTTGATAGGGGGAAAGCCATGATTGTGGCTCTCCATTGTAAGGCATGGTCGCTCTGGTGCTGCAGCCTTTTGAGCCACAATAAGGTACCTTTATCCATTGCAGCTCTCCCCCATATCTGCATAATCTATATGCAGTTCACGGAATGTACTTGTAGGGCGAGGTAATGCACCTCTTAATTTCCGAAATGTTATTCCTGTGCAGAAGCGTTGGCATGTCAGACAATGTGTTTCCTTTTTTTAAATGCTCTCCTGTAGGTTTGGGACAAACCAGTCCTCCTGAAAATCTGCCACAATATGTTTGGAGTTGTGGGAGGGAAAATTGAGTTGCTCAAATGCCACAGAGTAATTCTTGGGGCATCACCACCTTCCCAGAGCTCTCCTGTCTCCCCAATAGATCAGTGGGAAACTGTTTGCATCCCCTCCGCAACCATAGCTCATTTTCCCAATCAGACGCTTTCCCTTGCAACTTTATAATCTCGGATATAGACAATGCTGTGTGTGTAACTGTGGTCTCACTCTCTGCAGGGGTGGGCACTGTACATTCTGTTAACATTGTATCTGGGAGATAGGCTGCCAACTTGGCTGCCTGGTCTGCAGCCGCGTTGCCCTTTAGAGATTTAATCCGTGGCATTAGTATGGGCAGTACATTTAACCGCTGCCACAGCGGAGGGCCATGATAAGGCTTCAATCAGTTCTTCCAACAGCCTTTCATGCTGTAATGGAGAGCAATCAGCCCTGCAAAACCCTCTCCTCTTCCACCGAGACAGACCGGCATGCACTGTTGTTGTGACATATGCTGCGTCTGAGTAGATTGTGACACACTGCCCTTGAGAGGCTCTCAATGCCTCAATGAGAGCGACAAGTTCCGCTGCCTGAGCTGAATAATGCAAGGTAATTTTTTCATGATCAGAACGTCATACTCCCCTCACCCCTCCACCCCCTTTACCGCTCACCACTGCTGCCCCTGTGTGCCTCTGTCCGGTCTCCTGGTCAATTGTTGATGACTGATCAACATGTAGGGTCTCTCCTTCTGCTAATGCACTGTCTCTAGCTTTAGATGTACCCTCCTCTTCCCCCTCGTATGTAGCACAGTCATGCATTTTCAGGTCATCAGTGGATGCCTTGTCAAAAATGTGGTGGGATTCACCGTCCTACACCTGACTATATGAATGAGGTTTTGATATTATAATCTCATATGCAGAGGACCTCTGAGTTGTCCAGGTCGATTTAGATCTTTCCAAAATGGCGAATGGTGGATGTTCCACAAACAAGGTAACAGAGCACCCCATGACAGTCGTGGAACTTTTCTCTATCGCATATGCAGCCGCTGCGAGTTCTTATTTGCAATCGAACTATCCCTGCTCGACTGAATGGAGTATCCCACTATAATAGGCCAATGGATTGTGGCCCATTGCGCTCTTGTGGGTCAATATTTCTGTCATGAGCCGTCCATGGGTTTAATCCGGAGTTGCTAAAATAGGGCCCGTGCAGATAGCTTCTTTCAGGTTCTAAAATAGTCCAGCCTTTTCCTGTCCTTTACAATTTTTTGTCTTCTGGACTTCTCTGACACTTTGTAACGGCGGCCTTGTGTAGGCGGCGTAGTCTAGGATCCATGCCCTACAATAATTACATAAGACCAAAAATGTTTACATTTCCTTGACATTACTGGGCCTAGGGGTGGCGTGTACTGCCACCACCCTGTCTGGCAATATTTTTTTCCCATTTGCAGAAATAGTTGTCCGAAGCAATAGTACCTCCTGTTGGTAGTATTTTAGCTTCTTTTTATCTGCTTTGTACCCTTTGTGAGCCAGAAATTGCAATAATGCAACAGAAACCCTCCAGGACTGTTGTTCATTTTCACTGCATACCAGCAGATCATCCACATACTGGATGATTGTGCTAGGCATCTGAATATTTCACAAGTTGGCATGCAGTATTCTATTGAAAATACTTGGACTTCCACAGTAACCTTAAGGCAATCTCGTGTGCTCAAAACGCAATTGACCATGCGTAAATGCAGTGAGATACCATGAACCAGATTGAAGTGGGATTGAGAAGAACGCATTCTTCAGATCCACCACTGTGAAGTATGTCGCTGTCTTGGAAATGCTACATAGAATTGTCGCCGGATTTGGAACTACCGGAAACTCCTTCTGCACCATGTCATTAAGAAGACGTAGATCCTGGCTCATCCTCCAACTACCCCTGTTGCTTTCATGACTGGGTGTATGGCCGTATTATACAGGGGCGTGGATGGTACAATGATCCCTTGCTCTAATAGAGCCTGAATATAGTGCCTTTTATCCCTTCCTCTGCTTCCCTTGACAACTGCTACTGCCACACCCTCGGGAGTACTGCTCCTGACTTCAATGTAATCTGTACTGGGCTTACATCTCTCAGTAACCATATATCATGTGGATTAACAGTCCATAATTGTGCTGGCACATATCGCCTGTCCGCCTCAAAAAATAAAGACGGGGTCACTATTGCCATCGGGGCACTGTACCTTCCTATACTGCACCATATCACATCCCAGGGGATGCAGATTTCCAAAATGATCTCCCCATTTTGCTCACTGTCTTCAATAACTTCTCATCAGTCATTTCCTTCAATTGTACTGTCGGGTCTACACATAGGACTGTGTGCCACTCACACCCGTCCTGGTCTGTCCCAATCAGGACTACTCGTTTGTCTGACACTACTATTCCTTGCAAATCTAATGACAATATTGTCCCTGCCGCCATCTCGGGTGGGACCATGGGTCGGAAAATAAAATCTGTGGGCACTTGCCAACATTTGTTGCAATTTGAGGCGCTGCTTTTGCTAATACCTTGATACCATAGACAAATATGTCTGGGATCACAGGTACCGCAAGGACTACTGCCTCCCTTGTCATTGCATTGATATAGTTAAATTTAGTTTACTGAGCAGATCCCTACCCAACAGGTTCACACAGGAATTCTCTGAATTTAACAAGGGGACTCGTACTACCTTCACTCCCACTTTTATATCCAGCTCCTTAGTGTATGGAACCTTAGAAATAGCCCCAGAGAATCCCTGCATGTCAAGAGTTTTACTTGATAATGGAAAGTACCCCTCCATAATGCATGGTTTATTTTCACCTGAATCTACCATAAACCTAAATTGCTTGTTTCCTATTTCCGCCTCCATCAAGGGCCCCTCTTCAGGGTGTGTGGTTGTCAATAGGATTGGACACGTGAGTGCTCTCTGTGGGCTGTCCTAATCAGAATATGTATTTGTCAAGGGAATGAAAAAGGGCCGTCCCCCACCATTGTAACTCCTTGGAATGGGGCGCCTGTTCCCCCCCCCTGCCATCCTGTTAAACTGTCTTCCCTCACCCTGCTGTAGTTTTTGTCCACGTTGCCCTTACCTGTCGGCCCCATAAGGGAAGTGATTTTGACCCCCTTGTCCAAATTGCGGTTGTCCCATTTCTTGAGGCCCTTGGAATCCCTGCCCTGGAGGTGATGGCTCATAATTAAATCCCAGGCCTGTTCCTACATTCCTTTGCAAAATGTCCCCATCTCCCGCAATACCAACACTGTGATGTTCCCAATTCTCCTCCCAGGGCTCTATTCCCCCCAAACCTCCTGCTCTTGCTCCTCGATTCCTCCTCTTCTCGTTGGTGCGCCTTCATACTGCCACTGTGGGTTGGGGTACTCTCAACCCCCACCCCATTGTCCCTGTTCTCCTTCGCTCCCTAGTGCTGCAATTGTGGCATTCCCAATTTGTTGAGTGTCTCCTGTCCTTTCCCCCCTGAACCGGTGCCGTCACTGGTGCTTGGCCGACAACCTTATTTAGTTTCTTTTCCACTAGTTATGCCTCATCCGTTTTCCGCTTCTGGGCTGTCTCCCTGTCCCGCTCCTTGATTCTCTTACAATGGTGGACTATTTTGCTTTGTATCAGTGCTCACCCTTTGGCTTCAATTCCCACAATTTTATCTAATGCCTTCTGGACCTCTTTTGGTGATCCCCTCTTTACAATAAAATAGAAAAATGGTACTGAGTGGTTCCATTGCCCTCCTCTCTCAACTCTCCACATTTCCTGTAATTTAGGAATAAACCTAACTGGGTCCGCATCATCACCCATTGTGCACTGCATTAAAGAATGTAAGTCAGGTGTATCTTGGTACATCCTTTGTAGGGCATCTCATACCCTTGGCCTTACCTCATTGAAGGCTGCCCCATCATGTTAATTATCTGAAAGACTTACCCAGCCCTTGCCCATATGTCCCCAGCCTGGTCCCAAACTATGGCGACCAGTAAACTCTTAAGGTCTCCTAGTACTAAAGGTACCCTTGCTGTTTGTTTTTCAAATTCATAGATCCATTTACTGGTGCCGGCTGTAAGCTGGGGTAGAGCTTTTAATCAAATTTTTGTCAATTCGAGGCCTTAGCACATACTGTGTTATCCCTACTCCTTTATGTATAAGGGGCATCTGCATATCTATTTCGTTATTCTTCTGATCTTGTACTACCACCATTAAATCTGGTCCATTTCTTGGTCAATCCCTCCTCACTGCCTCCTGTGGTGGGGATGGGTTTCTCACCGCCTCTTCTCCTTGATCTCTTTCTTGCCCTGCCTCTTCATTTTTTCTACTACCTTGATCTTCATTTTCCCTTGCTTGTTCTACTTGTCCCAGGACTGTCCATACCCTCTCCCCATCATCTTTTTCAACACAAACATTTCTTATTGCCCCAGGGTTGAATCTAAACAAAAAGAAAACCTGACTTTCAATCCCCTATTTTCTGCACCGGTACCCTTATTTCTGGTGATGCTTCTTCAGGTTCTTGTAAGCCGACTAACCTTTCCTGCACCAGTCTTAACTCGTTGTCTGTATCTGCTTTCTACTTGTGGACCCTCTGAGTACACTGATGCTACGGGCATGTCAGCGCTGGTAGATGGGTTATATGAGGTGGAGGTGCAAAAGCTCTTGAGTTCTCCTGCCCCTCAACCCCCTAGTTACTAATCCTGTTGTTGACACTCCCTCTACCACTGGAGGCTTAAAGAATGGGTTTGTATACCCTACTGCAGGTTTAGGCGTTAAGGGGTATATCCCCTTACATTGCATCTCTTTTTCACCTTTCTGATGTTCCATATTGCCAGAGATCTAGAATCTCTTTTCTTTTTTGGAATGTTTTGCCTTTATATTTTGTTTCTAAAATGATGGACATGTTTTCTAGCATATTTTTGTTATGGGAGCCCTGCTCTGGCGAGGAGCAGGCCACCCCCCCCCCTCCTTTGTTTCTACTATCCATTTTTTATCGTACTTATTTATTCTGTCACAATACAGTGCCATGACCCTATGCATGTGTTTTATTGGGTTTCTTTCTCCACAATGTTGCGCGCTTCCCTAAGGCTTCACTTAGACCCCACTGCTATGCTGCACACGCTTCTGCTTATTATACAAAAAACAGATCAACCAACTTTTCTCCCACCTCCCTTACTTTTTCCCACTTTGATCTCACCCACACACACACTGCAACTCATCCACTTTACGCCCTTTTTTACCACAAAAAACAGCAAGAGAAAATATAAAAAATTAATAGACTAAAATCCAGGCCCATTCCTTATACCGAGCTACTACTTTTTTTCCTTATATCCTTTGTAATACCACCTTCCGAGCTTAATATGCTGAGGATCCCATTGCTTTTCTTTTTTAAAAAAAACTCTTTATTGACTTGACAGCACAACAACAACCAGAGGGGGCCACATGGCACCAGCGCTAAATGTAAATCAAACTTAGTAATCCACAGTGCATATTTCGTAAATATAGCATATTGATGAAAAGCAATACACAAAGTATTAATACATACACCATAACAGGTCGCAATTCAAGGGGAACCACCTGGGGAAGCAGACGGGGAAATAGACGGGGAGGTCATGGCAGCAATATAGTCTCGGAACTTCGGCCAGGTGTCCCTCGGCCTGGAGTGGGAATGCTGCATGGCACTCCAGGACTGCTCAGTGTCGTGAGCCCATGTGACCGATCTGAGCCATTGAGCATAAGTAGGTGGACTAGGGCGGAGCCAACAGAGTAGTATACAGAAAACTGCCAGTAGCATGCAGAGGACTGCCAGTTTCTTACCATCACGGGGTAACTGCGGGAGATCATGGAATAGGCAATGCAGTGGGGTGGGGGTGATTGGGTGTCCCAGAATTTCTGACAATGTAGAACAAATGTCAAGCCAGAATTGGGACAGACTGGGACAAAGCCACAACATGTGTATATAGGAGGCTTGATCTGCGCCGCACCTAGGACAAGTGGGGGGGTTGGCTTGAAACATGCGGTGGAGCCTCATGGGTGTATGATGATACCGGTGTAAAATTTTAAACTGAATGAGTTTAAATTTAGTGCTGTAGGAGACCTCGTGGGTACAGGCACACATCTGAGCCCACCTCTCGTCGGTGATCTCAGTACCAAGGTCCTCCCCCCATCTGTGTCTCAGCTCGGCGAAGTGGGGGGCCGCTCTAGTCTGCAATAGGGAATAGTACCTTGACACCTTACCTCTAAAGGAGAGATAGGAGCAAGGCAGGGAAGTCCGAGTATCTGGACTTGAGATGTGCTCGGAGTGAAGAGTACTGTAGCCACACCGAGGGTCGGCGCCTGAGTGAAGGGGGAAGATCAGACCATTCTATGAAACTTCCCTGATCAAAGGCATCGCGCAGGGTCAAGAAACCGGCAGCAGCCCAGCGAGTGACCACCGAAAGTGGAATGTGCGGGACATCGGGAAGGAAGTTCCACAGTGGCAGATCCCCATGGAACGGGCGAGGTGTATCGATCATAGACCAGAGTTTAGTCAACGCCAGGGCTGTACAAGCCACCGGATTCGCAGAGCCGAAGGCAGGGGGAATTGGCTGAAGAACCAGGGACCCGATCACCCAATCGCAGACAGCTAGCTTCTCAAGGCGGACCTGAGGGGGGGTCAACGGTGTTGAACCAGAATGCAGCGAACTGTGATTGGGCCACCACCCAGTACCTGATAAAATTGGGTGCGCTAAAGCCGCCCAGCGCCTTAGGGGCCGTTAGCGTGGTCAATTTGAGCCGGACAGCCCCAGAGTGCCAGAGGAAGGTGCTACATATAGTGCGCAGTGTTTGGAAAAAGGTATCCCCAGGCCACAGAGGCAGATTGGTGAATCGATATAGTAATTGAGGTAATACAATCATTTTAAGTATGCCTATTCTGCCTGCTGGTGAGAGGGGAAGCTTAGTCCAGCTGGAGGTTTTAACCTGCAGGTTAGTTAGGTAAGCGTGATAATTGTCGTCACGCAGCTGTGACACGTGCCGGGAGACCACCACCCCCAGGTAGGTGAAACTAGAGGGAGCCCAGTTGAACCCGTGAAGATTGGGAGGGGGTCGAGTCGAATCTGTGAGTGGGAATAATGTAGACTTAGAACAATTGACCGTCAGACCGCATATGTCCCCAAATCGAGCCACGTCTATCAGTATAGGTAAAAGATTAATTTCAGGGGACCGAACAAACAGCAGGGTATCGTCCGCATAAAGGGAGACAATATCAGTTTGGCCAAATGTGCGCAACCCTCTGTGTGAGTGTGACTGCCGAATCATGTCGGGAAAGGGCTCCATGGCAATGGCGAAAATGAGCGGGGAGAAGGGGCATCCCTGGCGCGTACCTCTAAATATCTGAAAAGGGGAGGAGCACCTATCTTCCGTGCGGACTTTGGCCGACGGGGTGGTGTAAAGGAGCTTTACCCAGGTGCGGAATTTGGGGCCGAATTTGCATTTCTCAAGAACACACCACAAGTATGTCCAAGAAACTGAATCAAATGCTTTTTGCATGTCTAATGTGGCTGCCACTGCTTGAGTGGCCGGGTCAATTCTGCTAACTACATTAAAGAGTCTCCGTAGGTTTAGGGAGGTGGACCTGCCAGGGACGAAGCCAGCCTGGTCTGGGTGAACAGTGTGGGACATGTACGGGCCTAAGCGGTTGGCAAGTAGTTTGGCAAATATTTTAATATCGCTATTAATTAGTGAGAAGGGTCGTTAAGAGCTACACTGCGTGGGGACTTTACCGGGCTTGAGGAGCACTGTGATCAGTGCCTCACGAAGAGACGGTGGAAGTATGCCTATATCGCACGATTCTTCCCACAGGGTCAGTAGTTGCAGCGCTAGTTGGGCCTTATATACTTTGTAGAAATCCATCGGGAGCCCATCAGGGCCGGGGGCCTTCCCCGATGCTAGTGACTCGATGGCCTCCACAATTTCCTCTAGGGTAAAGGGCCTCTCGAGGGAGGCACTAGTGTCGGCTGATAGGACTGATAGAGGGAGGTTCTCTAAGTATGAGTCAATCTCCGAGATCTGAGAAGTGTCAGGCTCCGAGTACAGGGAGGTGTAAAATGCGAGAAACTCAGAATTGATGTCTTGGGGGGAGGTGGCGAGTGTGCCATCTGGTCTAGTAATGGCCGGTATGTTGGGGGCACCGAATTCGCAGCGTAGCAGCCTGGCTAACATCCTGCCGGGGTGCTCACCCTCGCCGTACTTCCTTTCCGATCGAGGGGAGTCCAGGAACTTAACGTCGCGCTCGGCAAGGCCACGGAACCTGTCCAGCTCAGAACCCAGCATCGCCAAAGTAGCCGGGGAGTGATCCACAGCGTATTGGGATTCATAAGCAGATAGGGCTGACTCGCTAGTGGCGATGTCAGCACAGATGCCCTGAAGTATGCCACTGCTCTTAGAGATGGCAACTCCTCTCGTATGTGCCTTAAAGGCTTCCCAAAGCACAGCGTGTGTGGAAACAGAGTTTGTGTTAATCTCAAAGTATTCCTCGATAGAGGATTCGAGCTCCGAGGCAAACACCTGGTCAAGAAGCGCGTGAGGGCTCATCCTCTGCTGTCTTGTTTTGTTAAGGTCCGGTCCCCAGTTTAGGGAGATTAGTACCGGTGAGTGGTCCGAAAGTGTCCTGGGGAGAATGGCCAAGTGAGTTATGCATCTAACCAGTAAATCTGTGAAAAGCCATCTATCTATTCTTGAGGGGGAATCATGTACTGAGGAGTATGTACGGTCATCAGGATGCATCAGGCACCAAGTGTCCACCAGTGGCAAGCGGGGAAGCGAAGTCAAAATAGAATAGGATGCCCTAGATAGTTGACGAGGGCGAGAACCGGACCTGTCCAAGTTGACATCTAGTATCGTATTGAAGTCTCCGCCCCATAAAATAGGAATCGGGGGGTAGCTCTCAAGTACAGTGGTTAGGTGAAGGTAGAAATCAGGGTCGTCGACGTTAGGACCATATATGTTCAGAATGACTATCTCCTGATGTTGTAATGTACCAGTTATGAGTACAAATCTTCCAAGTGGATCTATGTGGGATTGCTAACAGGTGAACTTCAAACTTTTATGTATTAAGGTGAGGGTGCCTCGACTGTGAGTGGAATAATTTGTGTAATATCTCTGGGGGCCCCATTGCTTGGCGAATCGTTCACACTGCTCCGAACGAGCGTGGGTCTCCTGTAAACATAGGATCTTTACTCCATGGCGTTCAGCATGAAGCTGAATCTGTCTCATCATCTTGTGGTTCCCTAATCCCCTAACATTCCAGCTCATAAAAGTTAAGGAAGTATCAGCCATATTCGTAGGAGTGGCGGTGGAATAAGCAAAGGTGGATTCCAGGGACAAAAAAGGTGTGTACCTTAGGTGTATGCGGTCGGGGCACTGCATATCTGAATGGATTGGGCGCGGTGCCTGCGGGGCCTCCGGAGGCTGTCAAGACCTTTTTAAACCATAACATTCCCTCCCAACCCCCCAACCGCATCCCTCCCCCAATCAGAGGGACGAAACCCAAATAAATCCAAAATAACCATAAACTCTTAGGCATCAACGCCTGGGGTCTTTTTGCGGCCGGGCGATGGCGCGCCGGACCGGGAGAGCGTAGGGAGAGTTATGCTATGTAGTAGGGTCAAGCAGGGTGTTTAGAGTGGAAGCGAGTCACATCAGGACCAGATCTATAAGCAAAGGGACCATCGAAGTTCGGGGTGCGGCCGTGCGCCATGACACAACAGTAACATAGTTGGGTGCGGTCTTAGTCTGAGGGGGACCGGATCCCGGGGACCGATCGACAAAAGTGACTGGGATGAAATGCCGGGTAACTCTGAGAGAGGGACCCAACAAGAGATGGTCATTACAGTCTACGATGTAACAGCAGGGTGCGAAAACATACCTACACAGATAGGTAATGGAGCAACATTAACAACATGAACAGCAATAAAATACGATGAATAGTGGCCATCGTGGGGGGGAGCGCCGTGGCGGTCCCGGCCCGTGGCCCAGGTGTAATAGCAAGTATGGAGAAACCATAAAACTCATATTAACATTGTTTACATCAACCAGGAAAGTGTTCATCTATAAATTTCGAGGCTTCTTCGGGGATAGTGAAGAAGTGTTTGGTTAGAGTGTTCGATCCTCAGTTTGGCAGGGAAAAGCATGGAGTACTTGACTCCTAGGTCACAAAGTCTCCCCTTCACCGCAAGGAAGGTCTTACGTTCTTGTTGCACAGCAACGGGGTAATCCAGGTCCAAGTGTATCCTTGCTGCCCCAAGATGAAGCTCACCCTTGGCCCTGGCCGCCCGGAGCAGGGCATCACGGTCACGGAAATTAAGGATTCTGGCTATGATGGGACGGGGTGGGGGCACCCGGCCTGGGCCTCGCGGTCAAGGAGCGGTGAGCTCGCTCCACAGCAAATTGTGCCGAAAGCTTGGGGTTATCCAAGAGAGTCAAAAGGGTACGCTCTATATAGTCCTCCATGGGCTCCCTGATGTTGTCCTCTGGTATGCCAATAATGCGGAGGTTATTCCGCCTGGATCGGGATTCGAGGTCGTCATTTTTCTTTTCGACCAAAGAGACCCAGCTGGTCAGGGTGGTCACAGCTGTGCGTAGGGAGACCAAGTCGTCCTCCGCGGTGCCAACCCTAGTCTCAATCTCAGCAACCCTACTGTCTGTTTTTTCGATATGGGCCTTTATGGATGAGATGGTCCCATTCATATCATCTAACTTAGCGTGAAGCGTAGTGAAACCCTCTTGCATGTATTCCATCATTTTCTGCGCGTCATTGGAGGTTGAGGGTGTTGCAGTGGCCGGTGACTCCTCCGGAGGGTCAGTTAGCAGCTTGGAGGGAGTTTTAGCAAACATATTCAGGGAACTTTGCTTCTTGTTAGACCCGGCTCCCTTGGTCATGGTGATAGAACACGTCTGGTGTCCAGGATCCGGTACAGATATGGCGGAAGGCCCTCCGAACGCCGCCCCCCAGGACGCCCAGGGGGGAGGAGGCAAGGCGTGGAGAGCAGCTACCGAGGCTGGGGGAAAACACTGGGGGTCCCCACCAGGGCCCACAGAGCGAGACCGTCGGACGCGAGGACCAGAGGAGTAGGCCAGGCGTGATATTGCTGCTGGAATGTTGGGCCAGATCCGTGGTTGTTGAAGTTAGGGACCCGTCCCCATGGAGGGCTCACGGAGCAGAAGGGTCAGGGTGTACAGCAGGGTGTTATTGGTGGACTGCCGGCGAGGGCCTGAGTGCACCAGGGAGCCCATCCAGATGGTAAGTAGTAAGGTGACTGGTGAGGGCCACTAGATTAGACAGGCTCACAACAGCAGCGTAATAACGAAGTGAGGAAAACCAATTGTCCGTGGCGTAGAAGTGGAGCTGGGGAGGTGTATTTCACCATGGGTAGCCAGTGCAGGGTCCGGATCCGGAATTGTGGTTGGGGACCACAGTCAGCAGCCGGGGGGGGTGGGGCAGAAAAGGACGTTGATGCCATGAGGGTAGGCATGGCCACTAGGGCGGAGAAGTAGCGAAGGAGCGAGGCCCCCCAGCTGTGTCAGTTCATGCACAGAAGAGCAAGTGAGTCGCCACCGGGATAGCGGGAAGAGGAGTGGTGGTCTGCAGTAGGCTGATGGGGTGGCCGCAAGGACCGCCGAGGCCGGGCACAGCCGCCCCCCGCATGCCCCCCAACTCGATGTAGTTAGATACTGCAACCGTGGGGCGGATCGGCAGGGTGGGGGGAGGGCAGGCAAGGTGGAGGCCGGGGAAAGGAGCAGTGGCCCAGGGGCAAATGTCCATTGGGGGTTCCGGCCCACGGCCACCGTCGATTGTAGGCAGTAGCAGCAGGCGGGATGCAGAGTGGCGGGGGGGGCGGGACCCCAAAAAGTATTGACAGGAACCAAGGGGAGGCAGCTTGGCGGCCAGGTCAGATCAGCACACAAACCTCACCGCCCAACAATCAGGTACCTCCAGATGTGATGCAGCACGCAGGGTCAGCCAGCCTGCAGCGAGTATGGGGAGTTAGGGCCAGTGGACTGGAACCACCGGGGATGGTGGTCGTGTTTGTGGCCACGTCGCCGTGTATGCTCCCCTCAGGTCACGGGGGGGGGGGGGAGAAGAGGCAACGGCTGAGGCGATGCGAGCCCGCGCCAGTAAAAATGAAAAAAGAAAAATGGAAAAAAAAAAAGTTATGAAAAAAGTATGCCCGCAGGTTAGGGTTATGCAGAACAGAGTCAGGTGCTCCGGGCCGCAGGAGCCGGCATATCAGGGCCCCCCCCCCGCACCCTCCCACCTAGTCGCAGATATGATCTGAGCAGAAGTGGGAGGGGGCAGCAGCAGGAGGGGGAGCAGGCCGCGTGATGGTACAGGGGCTCACCACGTCGTCCAGGAACCTTGCGGGCTCAGGCAGCAGGGGAGTCCGACGCCTCCAGGCGTCCGAGGCGGCGATCGAGGGAGACAGCCGAGGATGCAGGCGAGTCTCGTGAGCCAGCTGGAGTGGAGGACCACAGGGATCCGAGGAGTTCAGAACGCACAGCAGTGCCGAGGCGGGTCAGTGCATCAAGGCAGGATCGGACGCCCTTCCCCCCAGCAGCCTGCAGCGCTGCGCCCTCGGGTGGGAGAGAGAGCCGCTGACGCTGGAGCCGCGGGACGGGGCGACCAGGCACAGGCGGCCCCAGTCGTGGGCGAGGGTCATAGCCAGGTCCCTCGAGGGCGCAGGATCACAAGAAACAGCCGGGTTATGCCAGAGGGGTTCCCTCGTCAGCATTGTTAGCGCACGGCGGAATGGTGCACAGAGAAGGGTATTTTCCGAAGATTATATGCTCTCCCGGTCCGGAGCACTGAAGTCAGGCGGCCATCTTGCTTTGGCGCAACAGCACCCCGCCCCCAGGATCCCATTGCTTTTGTCATCATGAAAGAATAATGCTTGGTACTACCTTAACCTATTATGGCTGAGGATCCCTTACTTCCCAGCCCTTATACACTGAGGGTCCCTTTTTCCATTATAAAAAGTAGAAAAACAAAAATATGAGACAATTTCAATGCATAACCCACCTCCTATCCAATGTACTCCTTGACACATCACCTGAAATCCTATCCAATCTATCTCTTAACAAATCGCCTGAAATCCTATCCAATCTACTCCATTGACATCATACTTCATCCACATCACCATACTGTCATTCATACATACATGTCCCCTTGTTGTTATCTCTTGCAAGACTATACTCACGTGTTCACTCGAGTATCCTCCGTTAAGAAGCTGGCCTGTCTTTCTCTCTGGAGCCACGACCTGCTTCAGTGAGCAGGGAGAATTTCTTTTAAAATGGCTCCTACTAAAACCGCTAGCGATGCATGCGTTTTTTGATCTGGGGGGACCGATCTGTGTAGATGGGTGTGGCTCTTTCCTGGTCACTGGCCTGGGCTTCACAAAGTACGGGAGAAAGACTGAGATCACGTTGGGGTCATCACTGAAAAGCTGTCCCTGTAAGGGTACCCCTAATCTGAAAGGGTGTCCCTGTAAGGGTACCCATAATTCTAAGTTTGTCCGTTGATTACACTCATACTGTAAGAATTCACCCCTCTAGGGAAGCAAAGCCAAGAGTCTTATCTTACAAGGATAACAAGTTTAATCTTTACAGAAAGGAGGATGCGGCAAAGAACTCTATTCCTTGAACGGTCTATTTTGTCCCTTACCCGTTCCATGCTCCTCCAGACTGGTTCAGGAGTTTATATACTCTTAACTAGGTCACTGGAAATGGACATGGTTCAATCCAAAACAGTCCTTCTTCCCTACAAGGGGTGCTGCAGTATTCCTTCCTTCATGGCGGGCGGTGTCCGTTTAGGACATGCTACTTTACATATTTGCTAGCCTGTAGCTTCATTTTTCATGATTTTGCTACCCATGAATATTTATATATACACACATGTTCCCGTCATGCTGTCATACTTCACTCATTATTATTATTTTTAAAGAAATGTTTATTGGTTCAACTTATTCATACAATACAAAGAAAATACGTTGTTTTTTAACCATTTACATAAATCCAATCCAATCAACATAAATCATGCAACAAGAAATCATTAAAAGATCAAGTTAAACCAAAAGAAGACAAATTACATTTCCACATGGATCCCTTTAACCGATCTTTGATAAAAACTCAAATGTTAAAACTACAGGTTTGTTCATTGATGTAATTTTTAGTCATGGGTTTATCCCAAACGGGCAGCCATCATCCCCTTGTTAGTGCAAGATTTCGTTCACTCATATTTCTTTCAAAAGGTTTAAAATTGCATCCATAAACTTCAGCACTTCCAGACATAGACTTGTGCTCCCCCCATTAGCATCCATTCCCACCAGTGTTGATCTAATGATGTGTAACCTAGAACTTTATTTTTCTTTAAATATGTAGAACGCATACTTGTCAGGGCGACAAAG
Organism: Ambystoma mexicanum; assembly: GCF_040938575.1. NCBI lineage: Eukaryota > Metazoa > Chordata > Amphibia > Caudata > Ambystomatidae > Ambystoma > Ambystoma mexicanum. The sequence goes on along the minus strand of NC_090929.1, from coordinate 1,040,525,288 downwards.
GACCTGACCCAATGATTAAAAGTTTCCATCACACCAATTTGACCACAATGTTGGCAATAAGAAATTTCATGTGAGATTAGATGCCTCTCCAATGTATCCTCTCTTGTGTCGAGGATAGACAGTCTCACCCTTAACAGCAGATTTCTGTAATAAGCAGAGGGGAATTTCCGCAGGTACTGTGGGGGATGATTCAGGCCCTTTCTCTCCCTCACTAGGCATGGCCTCAGAGGGTCAAGATTCCTTACCCTGACTGTCTCAATCCAGTCACGCTCTTACAACTTCTTTTTCACTTTCATGGGATTGGTAAGGAGATAATCTAACGCCAGGTCTAGATCTATCATTATTCCCTCCATCTTTTCCTGCCACCGCTTCAGGGGACGATCATTGGAATTATTCATCAATTTAAATATTTCAAAGGGGGGAGCCACTTTCTGCCATTCTACATTTATGATGAAGCTCTAATGTTTTCCATTAGGCCATTCGCTCAAGGGATTCAAGTCTTGGTTTCTTTGCAGCGTTATTGGCACGGCATTAGGTAGCCTTAAATATCACCTCCAGAACAAGCCCTCCAATAAGGGCCAGATATTCCACGACAAGCTCAACATTCCCTCTGCTCCATAAATTAAAATAGGTACCACCTTCTGGCGATAGAAGGTTAAGAGGGGGGCAAGGGAAAATATACCATATTTGTGAAGAATTCTCATGCCCTGGGCTGCTAATTGTTTGGTTTTGGACCTAAGTGAGACATAGTGGGTGCAACCATCACAATTCTTATTTACGACAACCCCCAAATAGACCAGAGTGTCCACGACTTCCAACATTTCCCCCCTAATCCACCACACATGATCTCTATACCGGCGTCTATGCACCGATATCATATTCAGGATTTTGGACTTGCGGATGTTAAGTTTCACGTCATTGTCTGCTAATAATCGAACAAAACAGTTGATTCTTCTCTGCAGGCCAATTGCCGTCAGATCCATGAAAACAATATAATTTGCGTGAAGCAGCCAGGGTATGCGAGATCCATCTCCCTTACTACTTGTTTCCCCCAAGTTAGCTATATACAAACTGAAAAGCGGTCCACTTCACTCATTATACTCATACTTTTATCTGGTCCAGTAATTCCCCTTAAAACCTTGTTTTCCCATAATTCTGCATTCTGTGCATTGAGCATGTGCAATCTCCTTTTAGCATATATGGGTTTTTGACGGACAGGGGACAACTGGTGAGCCACTTTGTGTGCTCTGCCAGAGCTTGGCCTCAGTGATGCAACACCGTCTGCGATCCATTTTTAGCGCTGGCCACATTCCTTCTGGGAAGGGAAGGGGGGGGGGGGGGGGGAGTATTTTTGACTCCTACCGTGCTAAGAACTGCATAGGTTTTGACATTTACAAATGTATTCAGCTAATAGTTATTTGCACCTTATATTTAAATAACTGCCTTCTCTTAATGCCTGCCCATGTCTGTGTTTAAAACAAAAAAGAAAAAGCTTTCTAAGTGCCCCTCCTCCCCACTGGTATTGTCTAGAAACAGTCAAAAGAAGTCTTGCCTAATTCTAAAGCGCTTGCTAATAAAGGAAGGCGCTAGCTCCTTCCCAACAAGTAGACTACCTTTAGGATCTGGTTTTGGCACAGAGTCTGTTTCAAGGTGTTGTAGCATATCTCATCCTCGTAATTCCAATGAGGTTTCTGGGGTTTGGCATTCTTAAGTTTATCCGTTAGCTGGGCTGTTTTATCCTAAAAGTTGGGGATAAACCTACAGAAAATTCCTATTAACCCCAGAAAAGCTCTAAGATCTCTTTTGGTCTTGGGGATTGGTGTATCTAAGACAGCTTTTACCTTCTCATGTTGGGGCAGTACATTCCCATTCCCTACGAAGAAGCCTAGGTATTTTACAGCTGACTGGGCCAATCTGCACTTAGCTGTATTTCCGGTTAGCCAGCGTTTCTGAAGACTTTCATGATGGTATAAAGATGGGAGAGATGGTCCTTCCAGGTTTGACTATAAATGACAATATTGTCAATGTAAGCTCCACAGAAATCAGAGTAGGGTTGTAAAGATCCTTGAGGCGTTAGAAAATGGCTGGCGCACTGTGTAAGCCAAAAGGTAGGACTTTAAATTGAAATAGTCGTAGAGGCGTTGAAAACAAATTTTTTTCCTTATGCCCATATACGGGGACTTGCCAATACCCTTTGGTTAAATCTAGTAGATAAAACGGTGGCTGCTTCGAGATTTTCAATTAGGTCATCGATGCGAGGCATGTGATATGCATCGAAGTCCGAGATGACATTAACTTGACGGAAGTCTATGCAGAATCTCCATGAATTATCAGGTTTAGTGACCAACACGATAGGAGAGGACCATGGGCTTGAAGATGGCTCAATGATATTGGCTTTCAACATATTGTTGACTTCCTCGATCACTATCTGTTTACAGGCTTCTGGGAGTCGATACGGTTTTAAATGAACCACTTTACCTCTAGGTGTTCTAATATAGTGGTATGTGCCTTTTACTCTTCCTGGTTTTTCTGAGAATACATCAGAAAATGAGACCACTAAGTATTTTAAATCTTCTTGTTGTTGGATAGATAACTCTGGAGGGATTCATTCAAAGTTATCTATCTCTTCGGGAACTAGACCGGCTAGTATTTTGGCTAGTACTTTGGCATGGGTGGGTGACAGGTTTTCTTTCCACTCTTTCAAGAGATTTAAGTGCTACAAATGGACCTTCTGTTTTCTGTCCGGTTGGGCTACTTCGTAAGTGCAGGTTCCCATTCTTTCTACTATCTCATAAGGCCTGTGCCATTTGGAGACAAGTTTGTTTTCTGAGGTGGGTAAGAGGACCAGTACTTTTTGTCATATGGCGAATGATCTGAAATTCACCTTTTTGTCATAAGCAGATTTTGATTTTTGTTGGCGCTGCGCCTTTCCCATATGCGTACAGCCTAAAGGCCTCATTCCGAGTTAAGAGCACCATGGCTAACCCCTTACCGCATACCGGTTCCGGGTTCCTTGAATGGGGACTTACCGGGTCATTCAAACTTTGGAGAAACCGGTATTTTCCCATTCAGGGAAGCCATCCCCATTCGAGCACCTATAGGGCTCAATGGGAATGTGGAGGGAGCTAATAACGGGCCGTTATTAGCTCCCTGGTCCTTTAACGGCTCCCACTAAGGGTGCCTGGTAAAACAGGCTACTCTTAGCGGGACCCGCTAAAGGACCTCGGAATGCGGCGGTAAGGGCTTAACAGCACCGGCATCATTACCAGCGCCGTTAACTCCTTACAGCCGCACTCAGAATGAGGCCCTAAGTCTCAAATCCATTTCATATGTTCTCACATTCTGGTTGAAGTTTGCGAGATGGGAATGGGGGCCTCCTCTCGTTCTTCCCAGGTTTCCCAGAGCATGTCCAAGACATCTCTAGGCTCTCTACCATAGAGCAGTTCAAAAGGAGAGAAACCTGGGAAGCCTAGAGGTTTTTCCTTACTACAAATAGTGCCCATGGTATCATTCTGTCCCAGTCTTTCCTGTCCTTGTCTACCAATTTTTGTAAAATTAGCTTCAGGTTTTTATTGAATCTTTACACCAAGCCATCATTTGGGTATGGTACACAGAGGTTCCCAAGGTGGTAATGTGGAGTAGCTCTTTGACTTCGGCCATAAGCGTACTCGTACAATTCGAACCCTGGTCTGTCAATATTTCCTTTGGAAAGCCTACCATAAGGAAGTACGGTAGAAGGATCTGCTTTGTGGTATTATTTCGCATTGGCGAAGCCTCTAATTATCGGGTTGCATAATCTACAATCGCAAGGACATATTTATTGCCTAACCTGGATGTTTGTAGAGGACCAATTATGTCCATAGTGATTCATAAAAAGGGGACTTCTATGATCGGCTGCTGATTCAGAGGGGCAGGTAATGGGATGTGCGTGCTTGTCTTTTGGCATATATCACACGTTTGGATGTAGATTCTTATATCTGCGTGGATACCTGGCCAGTAAAACCTCCCACTGATATGCGCTTGGGTTTTAGATTGTCCTAAATACCCCCCAGTGAGATGGGAATGTGCGATCTCCAGTAGAACCTTTCGGTGGCTCTTAGGTATTACTAACTGTGTTTTTATTAAACCTTCCGTAGATGTCTCTATTCTATTAAGCAATCCTTGTTTTAGAAGAAAAAAAAGCACTTCCCTTCTCTAAGCCCACTCCTACCGGAATTGCTTGTAGAAAAGGTTTGGTGAGAGCTGGATCATTTCACTGGGCGAAGGCTAGGTCGGGACTGATGGTGGGCTCCTCTCTCTTCCTTTCTTTGATGTTCAGGGATTGATCAGCTTCCCCTAAGCCTAAATTACCTCTTTCTGTTTTATCTGGTTCACTTTCTTTAAACTGAGGAAATGGAGCTCTATCCAAAATTCCCTGGGCAATTTGATCTCCCCGACGTATCTCAAAAGGGATCTCACCATGATTCGGTAAGAGAACCTTCACATCTCCTCGGAAGTTGGGATCAATAACGCCTGCTAAGACATCTATCCCGAACCTCCACGCTAGGCCAAATTTTGGGGCCAATCATATGTAACACGGGGTATAAGGACCAAGTCTGTAGGAATAATTCCTCTTTTCCCAGGACGGATAATAGCTTCCCTACTACTGCAGATATCACACCCTATTGATTCCTTGGTGGCGATGGAAGGGTTAGAGGCTCTCTGATTAAGTTTTTGACATTGTAGGGTTCCCCAATTTTTCAATTGTCACATCCCACTGCTGACACCATATGTAAGGAGCTCATGGTGGCAACAACAAAGACAGACACAAGTGATCACAAGGGTGTTTATTAAACTGTATATTCGGGTTGGATAAACGCCTAATTTAAACTTAAATCTAAGATGGAAGCAAGCTCCGACCATCAAATAATAATAAAGCAGTCCTAGTGGCGTCTTGTCAAGTAAAAGGGCCTATACTATGAAAAACCTATTGCCAATCCTTACGCTAAATGCAGAGTGTGGGATAATGTTCATAAAAAAGGAAGAAGTGTTCACAAATAAGTCAGGATGCGGTAGTCGGGGTCTCCCTTTCCACGTTTTGAGCATGGGACCAAGCGGGCCTTCGAAGCAAGCACACGCTCGGTCTTTCCCAGCACAAGCCTACAGGTCCGCTCTCAGGTATCAGGAACTTCAGTGGTTGTCTCTTTTCTAAAAAAAAAAAAAAAGTCTCTTGCCTCTGAGGACCAGGTGTATTCCAAAAATAATCAAATGTTCCTTTCTGCTTGCACGTTGGGTGATGCCTTTTCAAACCTGAATCCCCGTCTTCTGAGCTCAGACCCTTCTCAAATGTTAGCCTACCTCCGCTGGGTTCACTACGGCTTTCCAAATCTACTTCGCTTATGGCATTCACCAATCTTAATGTCTCTTTAAACCGTTCACTGTGAACATCCCTCCATCGGGTTCACTTTTGTCAACGCACTGTTCACCGGGACTTTTAGGCTCTGCCCCCTTTAAATCGGCTGGTTCGCTCTTGCCAACCTTAGCTAATCACACAATTCCCTTTACTTTCTTACGATGCAGGATTCACTTACCTTAGCTTTACAATCATCAACCAGCCAAAGACTTTCGACTTTTACAGAGGATTTTACTAGACTGCTGTATGACCACTTTGACCCTTTTCCCGCCTTTCCCAAGGCCTTCTGGTAACAGTAATTTCAACAATAGGGTAATCGGCCAGAGTTTGCTGAGTGAGCACCCATGTGGTGCCTGACTCCTTTATAGCTGGTTTTTCCCTTTCATATCAACAGTTCTTTGTACTTTCTTCAATTAGCCCCTTGCTACTTTTGTTCAACACAGTTCGGGTTCTTATCAGCTTTCCCCTCGACTGACCGGGTGTTATGAGCCACTTGGCTTTGCTTGTCTTTGGGGTCAATGCCGGTACCATGGTGGTAAGCATCTCTCCCCAGCTTGGTTATCAGCGGAGGAGGGCCCTGTGTACTGTTGACATCGGCTGCAACACACGCTGGCTATTGTTTGTGGTCTTAAGATTCCTTCTGTGGAAGTTTCATGGGCCTGGCTCGGAAAGGGCAAGGTCGCTTCCCTCATTGTCACCCTCTTGGTTCGCGCCGTCTCTCCTCCTCTTGAACTGCCGTGCTGAGTTGGCTCTCTCGTCGGATGGTCTGTCTTACTCGTATTGTGCTCTCGTGGTCCACCATTTATCCCTGTGGGGAAGGTAAAGGGCTGTCGGGTGTGTGTGATTCTGGTCAATTGCCTAACTTTGCCTGACTCTTGTGTTGGGACATGTCGGGTAAATGGCTCTGGTCTAAGTCCGTTGTCTTTCGTGGTGTGCAAGAGCGTTTGTGTTGGAAAGTGGAGCGTGGGGTTTAGAGTGTTTGAGTATCCTGCGTGGTTGGATGGGGAACAGGTGTCATAAGAAGGGGGGGCTACTGCATCTCACTTGTCTGTGTCCCACTCCACACTCTGAGGACCCCCCATTCAGGTGAGTCTCCCTCACTGGTCCACCCGCAGGAACTGGATCCTATAGTGATGGCAGCGTCCTGGCCACCTGGATGACAGATCCCCAGGATCTAGTCGGGGAGACAGCTTCAGGTTTCTCACACAACCCTGCCTTGTACCAAATCCTGCAAGGTTCATTGAATGCTTGGTAAGGTATGAACTGTAGTCTACTCTTGCTGCAGATAATGCTCTGAGGCAAGGTCCCATTCTGTTTCATAAGTTATCATTTGTGGATCCATCAGATGTTCTGGTCCTGTAGCACAATGTGAAGAAGTCCCATGCCTTACCTTTGGGATTGACAATGGGGTGGTAAGTCTCCAGAGAAGCGTGAGCATGGTCTAGGGCTGCAATGTCCGTGCAGAACATCAGTAATTAAAGTTTGTCAGGAAGTATATGAAAATACAATTATTTCATAGGCCTTTTTAAACACGCATAAAAATATCACAGGTCAAGTAAGGTAATCAAAAAACATACATCAAAAATATATATATACATTCACCTTTACAATTAATAAAACATGCCAGTTGTTAACGGGTAAGTAGTTCCATGCAAGAAAACGATTAAAGAGAATGTGACAATCCAGTTTCCTCTGTCTTATGCACATCCCTAAGATGTATGGGGCCTTGTGTCCAAGAGTCGCAGCTTCCACTATGGTTTCTGATGGGAAGGTAGTTCAGTACTGATGCAGTGGGCTGTGGTGGCAATTGAAAAGTTCCTTAAATTAAGTGAAGTATTTTCCTTCAGGTCTGGTAAGTGCCCAACTCTATCTTGTTCCAAAGGGAAGTCTTATGACAGAATCCTTGACCCAGGTTTGACGTCCAAAGGCCAGGCGAGAGGGAGTTTAGGGAAAAGGGTTTTCCACCCAGTGTTACCCTAGGGGAGACAGGAGGGAACAGAAACACGTATATGTTCACTTAGCACATGACCCTGATTCTTCCAAGTGACACAGCAGGTCTTCAGTAATTCGCTGGTGCCCCAAGGGTCATGGGTGGAGAGCTTGCTTTGTTGGGAGCTGGTTGCGGTTTTTAAATGACGGTTCCAGGCAACTTCTTGATGATCCCCAAACAAAGGAAAGATGCAGACCTCGGTGGTGCAGACCCTTCAGGACACCTCACAGGATTGCAGAAGTATGGTTCCAGCAGAGGTCACCATGATCAGGCAGCGACAGGTGATCTTCCAAAAATGAACACAGAGGCAACCCCAGCTCAGTTTCTCTTGTCGTGAGAAGACTGAAATTGAGGACAGGTGACTTTTGGCATAGGCTAAGGGTACTGTGAGTCCCAAAGCTCTGCTCTGGTCAGCTGCAGCGTGGGAGCCCAAAAGGGAGCTAGTCAGTAAACTGGGTGGTCCAGGGACACTTCTGAAGGCTTACAAGGTGTGGATCTGTGAGCAGGGGTAGAGACTGGTTGTTGCTACCAGTTCAAGGGACGAAGCACCAACAAAGGTCTTCAGAGATCAGGTAGAGGAGCAGAGTTTCAATGGGCCAATAGCTGGCTTCTTTGCTGGTCAGGGGCCGCCCACCAGCTGCTCTTCTTCATAGAAGTCATGGTTCCAACAATTTTCTGACGAATAGCTGCAGATGCCCAGGGGTATCATTTGGGGGTTGCCAGGGGTAGCAGCTGCTACCATGGCTCCCCTCTGCTACGCCTAGACCTGTCCTTGCTACCTCTGGGCAACTGGACAAAGGCAGTGCCAAGAGCAGATCTGTGATGCACCTGAATAAACGGTTGAATGTGCCAAAACCTTTTTCACCTGGAAACTAGATCTCGTTAGCTGGAGAAATAACAGTGATGCAGGAAAAACCTTGAAGTCACCATCAATACGAGGTTGGTAGTCAGTTAGCGAAGAATGCCTGAATTGTTGGGTTCAGAAGTGGGGCTGTCTGTACAGCTCATACCCAGTACTGTAGCAACAGGAAAGGTATGAGGGCTAGGTCTAGCTAGCTGGGAATGGGTAAGAGCAGCCTGCAGTACTCGGTTACAGCACAGCATGAACGTGAATCTGTTTCTCGTCTGCTTTGCATATCCAGTGGGCCTGTGATGAGAGGGGTGTGTCCCAGTGACTTCTGCCACCAATCCTGCCTGGGCACTGTGACCTGACCTGGATCTACCAGACCTGCCTCACAGGCACACTCTAGATAAATGCAAGGTGACATAATTAGTTTACATGAATTTGCCCCCTTGCCTTTCAAGTAAACCATCTGTTGCTTCTTCTATCAAAACATACGTTTGGAAGGATTTCTCAGGGGCAATACATTTGAGTTGGGAATAAGAGGATGCAGTGCAAGGTGGATTTTAGTCCCAAATGCATGGTTTTGGTTTTGCTTAGATTGATCACCATCTCATTTTTATCTGCATAATTCACCATTACTTTCAGGGAACGCTGCAGTCCAATCTGTTTGGTCAAATAAGATAATGTCATCGGCATGGGCGAGTGATGCCATTGATTTTGGGTGGGAAATTACTGGTTTTCGTAAGCGCTTGATTTAAGTCTGCAGTATACAAATTGTGAAGTAGAGAGGCTAATCCACACCCCTGTTTAAGGCCCCTATTTGTGTGACAGTATTTAGTATATGCCCCCCGAGGTATTTAGGCGGACCGTAATAAGTGTGGGTGTACAGTTGTTGTATAAAGTACACTAGTGTCTTATCAATGCCCATAGCAATCGTCTTTTTCCAAAGTATTATTCGTGAGACCAAGTAAAAACCCTTACTAAAATCAATATAGCAGCAATAAAGATTTGGCTTAAATGTATAGTTTTTGTGCAATGAGGTACTGGGGTATAGATATGTCGGTTAGTGTTATACCCTTTGCGGAATCCCGCTTGCAGGGGACTCAATAGATTATTTCCATTTACCCGGCATGTGCATTTTTTCAATATGACTAAAGCAACAATCTTTTGGCTGCAGTCATTCATCACCAGTAGCCGGTAATTATTTGGATTTAACCTATCTCCTTTTTTAAATATAGGTACAAGGACCGATCTACACCAACTGGTCGGCAATACCCCAGAGCTCAATATTTGTTCAAACAAGTCATTTAAAATGTTTACTCCGAGGTGTGGATCCACTTTGAATAACACATTTGGTATTCCGTCTGGACCTGTAGCATAAGAGCTCTTCAAATTAGATATGATGGTGATTAAGCTAGTCACACCAATATCCCAATTGATGAGTCAAGAACAGAAGTTGAAATACAGTTTTCTTTAATCGTCTTATTGTCATAGTATATGACCTCAATATGTTTACACCAAGTATCCTCCTTAATGGGATTAATTTCAATGGGTAACAAACTCATTTTTTAGGCATTAAACTGGGGCCAGAACTTTCGGGAATTATTAGCTGAGAGCCAGCTAAATAGAAGAACCCAACTTGTATTCATTGAGCTTTTATGGCAATTTCGTACAATATCTAGATCTTGTATTTGTACTCTTGATCATTTCCGCTTTAGCCCCAGGGCTTATATTTTTATCTCTTTATTTTGCCACAGGCTTTTTGATGGGAGCATGTTTTTTTGGCAATTAATGTGTCACAAGATAACCCCTTTCTCCCTTCGTTAGTATGGGTCATTTTTTTTTAAGATCAGTTAAACTGCGCTTGATTTTATTTTTGAGCACAGTGTCCAGTGCCCAGTTTGAATCTTTCAAAGCGCAACAATATCAAGATCGGGCTGGTTTAAATGTTCATTTATATCTATAATATACTCTTGCGTCCCGTCCCCTTTCCTCCATACTGTAAGGGCGTCCATCGTGAGGGATGGGAGACAGAACCTTTTTCACCAGAAAAAATCTTCTTCCCCTTTAAATTTAGAGGCACGCGGGGGCACAGCCCTGGGAGCATGCACTCACCTGACTCCGCCCACCGGCGCCACTCCTCATTCCCTTTTTCTGGATCCATGGGAACGGGCCAAATTCACCAGCGCTCCTGGTGTTGGCTTCGGCCATGTAATTCCACGCGCAGATACTTCTTCTGTTGTTTTGTCTTTTTCGTCATTCAGGTACTTGATCCTCGGGCGTCGCGCTCCTCCCGGGCATATGAGGACTTCTACAGGGTGCAGCAGGTGTCCATCCTGCGACAGGCTCTTTCCACCTTCAGATCCCCACGCCCTTTGCCTATGTTGCCTTGGCCCAGACCACGGCTGGCTAGCTTGTACTGTGTGCAACGCGATTTCCTCGAGGTCTCTGAAGAACAGACTAGCCAGGTGGATGGAGCTCTCCCAGAGATCACCTCCAGAGGACCTGAAAGTCTTCGTCAATCATCGATCCAGGCCCAAGGTAGGGCCACTCTTTTCCAGCGCACCCCACAAGGGAGACTCCTTCCAGGGACATGCCCGCGTGGGAGGAACCGCCTGGTTCTTATACCAGAACGAGTTCCGAGGCTAAGGCCGTTACCAGCCGGCAGGCCGAGGGGTCAGTGGACCCTCCCGGTGACGGTGCTGAGGGACCGGAAGGTTCTTTTACCGGGTCTTCACCCGAGGGGTCACGCCCTAGTACTGGCAACATGTTTGAGGGTGCCTATACGCAGTTCTACCGGCAGATCTGCCGAGGGGGCGAAACGCCTACCAGGTCTCGGCCTGAAATACCAAGATTACTCCCGAGGGACAACACCCTAGTACCGGCATCATGTCTGAGGGGGCGCTTTCACGCAGCACTACCGGCAGCTATGCCGAGAGCAATAAGCCTTCCAGGTCACGGCCTGAGGTGCAGGATAGGCCTGTTGTTCCAAAACCAAGTGTCTTGGACGGGGTCGGTTCCAGCGAGCCAGGCACCATGACTTCGGCATGTGGCACGCAGCTCGACAAAATGGCCGCCACGGCCGACAAGATGGCCGCTCATCTGATACCCCATCTTGCGGAGTGGGTGGAGGAAAGAGTCCCAAGGTGGGACTGGTGTTAGCCAGGTGCGTGGCCTACAGTTTATCCATCAGCAGCGCAGGGCAGGTTTCCCTTACACCCCAGACAGTGTGAGCCCCGGCACCAGCTGCCCTTGGCCACTCCGTCAATATCACCTGCAACCTCTTCAGCCTCCGAAGACAGGTTCTTCAAAAAGGCTCCTTGGGCTGATGCGAACTCCCCAGATGGGGGCCATCCTCCGGGATGCCATCAGGGACATGCTCTCTTGGGTCACCCCACCGGCACCCATAATCATTCCTCCGATGGCTCCAGTGCCACATTCCCCAGCGCAGATGCCGCTTCCCCAGCCGGCTCCTTTGATTCTGTCTTCCCTGCCTCCCCCAGTACAGGCGGTTCCACACCAGCCTCTGCAGCAGCCACTGGCTCCAGTCTCCACTCTGCTGCCCAGGCCCCCAGCAGTCCCCCACCAGCTCCGGACTCCCTGAGCTTGGCGGACACGGATGAGGAGGAGGACCCCAACACACCATCTTCAGCCAGGGCCTTCCACAAACGTCTTGAAGGTTTGGCAGAGTATTTGGGCCTTCCTCAGCCAGAAGTAGAGCAGCCCGTGGAGGGGTCTTAGCAGAAGTCCTCGCCCTAAGGCCCTCTACCAGAATGGGGATCCTGATGCAGAAAGACGTAGTTGCCCTGGCCAAGAAAGGGTTGCTCAAGCTGCACTCGGCCCAGCCTGTCAGTCGGCTCCTTGATGCCAAGTACAGGCAGATGGAGGTGGAGACACACACTTGCTTTCAGCGCATCCTCAACCACACTCTTCTGTGATAGCTGCAGTGTCACTCTATTCCAAGCCTCTTTCATCCTCGGCCACCTCGTCCTCGATGCTGCTAGGCAAGGAGGAGAAGATCTTGGAGGCATACAGGAAGAAGATATGCTCCAATGCCTCCTTGCACCAGAACTTCCAGCATACAGCCAAGCGCGCTTCAAGGCGGGACTAGGAGAATCCAGGCTGGTAGCGCAGGACATTATGGAGTCCACTGGGGCCCACATCGATACCTCTGCATGGCCACGGACATGAGAAGGACGGCCTGGCTCCGGGCTACTAAGTTTAAACCTGATGTCCAGGAATGCATATTGGACCTTCCCTTCGAGGGTAGTGACCTCTTCCACTCCACCACGGATGAGGAATTAGATAAAACGAACAGCTCGCAAACCGCGAAGCCTTTATTCTTACGAAGGCCACACCCAAGGCCTACACCCAGTCGCAGCAACGCTCCGAGAAGTGGCGGGTGTTTGGCGGGTTCCGAGGCTTCCAAGAACGGAGGTCCAGACAACCTGACGGTTCTCTGAGTCAGCATTGGAGGAAACGACAAAAGAGGGGGGGGCAAGGGTTTTTTCCAATCCCCCTCCTCGGCAACATCCTCAGAGGGAAAGAAGGCATGACACGCCCCTCCGGATCCACGTGTGTCTCCGGTGGGGGGCAGGCTTATCTTTTACATGCAATTTTGGCATCAGAATTTTTCGGACCCCTGGATCCTCTGCGTAGTCGCCACGTGGTATCGCCTACCGGTACCTTCCTCCCCTCCTCTCCCACAGATTGGGACAGCAACTCTGCTGGCGGAGATCTGGTCGCTCGTCGAGAGCCAGGCTGTGGAAGTCCGAACCTCCCAGTGAGGCTTGGGCTTCTATTCCAGGATTTTGGCCATACAGAAGAAGAACCAGGCTGGCCTGAGAGTTGTGTTGGACATTTCCACCCTCAATCTCTCCCTCACTCTGCACAAATTCAAGATGGTTACGCCAGCTCTTATTGCGGAAACACTGGATAAGGAAGACTGGATCTGCTCCCTGGATCTGAAGGACGCTTATCTACTTATCCCGATTTGGCAGCCACATCGTTCCTTACTGCGCTTCAGGATCATGGGCTTCCGTTTCCAATACAAGGTGCTACACTTCAGCCTCAACTCGGCGCCCGCCCAGGGTAATTACCAGGTTGATGAATGCAGTGGCAGCCCTCTTCAGGGCTCAGGGGCACCACATCTGGCTATTCCGGGCCACCTCTCTGGAAGCGGTTCAGCATACAGCCTCTGCACTGATGAACACACTCCACGACATGGGGTACACTATCAACCTCAAGTCTCCGCTGCAGCCCACGCAGAGCCTGCCCTTCTTGGGCCTCATCTGGTACACAGGCTCTGTGAGTCTTTCCCTCAGCGGACATGATTGCAGCCATCAATAGAGCGCCAGCTTACTTCCGCTCCCGGCCCGTGACCTCGCCCTGGGGGTACCAGCACCTACTGGGTCTTCTGGCAGTGGTCCTCTTGGCCGTGCCCCACATAAGACTCAGGATGCGTAGATTACAGCTGCACTTTGCAGCGCCTCATGGAATCGGGAGAAGGGCTCCCAAGAGGAACCAGTCAGCGTTCCTCCCTTTCTCTTCTCAGACCTCCAGTGGTGGTCTGCAGACTTCAACCTGCGGCAGGGCAAGCCCTTCCGACAGTCGGCCCCTCAGGTCACAGTTACTACGGACTCTTCCCTAGAGGGCTGGGGAGCCACCCTGGACAGCCACAGCGTCCAAGGGGTCTGGATTCGGCAGGCGTACCACATCAATTGGCTAGAATTGAAGGCCATATGGTTAGCCCTCAAGGTGGTGGTCTTGTCTCTGATCGAGGGCAAGACAGTTTTTATCCAGACAGACAACTCCATCAGCATGTACTATGTCAACAAGCAGGGTGGCACCAGATCCCCTCCGTTGTGCAATCTAGCAGTTGGCATTTATTCATTTATTTAGTTATTTATTACCGTTGTTATACGCTTAGAACCGGAGGTATCACGGCGTAGTTACAGACAATGGATAAATACAATCTTAAAAGATGAGAGAAGCAGTAAAATAACGCAAAGAAAAAACCATGCATTATACATACAAAGGTTGTGGGGTGTGGGTAGGGGGGTCATAGTTCACATTAGTATTAGTTGAATAACCAAGTTTTCAGTTATTTTTTTAAATTGTGGGTAGGCCGTTTATTTCTTGATGTTGGTAGATAAGGCATTCCAATGTCTGGGGGTGAGAACTTTAAAGCTGCTACCTCCTGCTTTTTCTCTTTTGTATCGTGGGATTTCGAGGTTTTCGTTGTTGTTGGATCTGAGGAGTCTTGTGTGATTTTTCTTCGTGACTGTATTGAGGAGGTATTTGGGAACTTTGTTGGCGATGCATTTATGAGTGATACTTAGGGTTTTGAATAGTAGCCTGGCTTTAATTGGGAGTCAGTGGTTGTCTCTCCTGATGTTGGAGATGTGTTCTGATTTTTTATTTTTTTATTCCTAGTGCAGCTCAGAGTGCTTTGTTCTGCATAAGTTGGAGTTTGGCTATATTAGTATTAGAGGTGCCAAGGAAGAGGATATTACAGTAGTCGAGCTTGGATACTAGAAGCGCTCTTGCTAATGTAACGCAGTTATCTGCTGTGAGGAATTTGCGGCTGCGGGAGATGAGTTTGGATCTGTAAGATGTCGATGAGGCTAGGGTGTTGACTTGTTTGGACATAGTTAGTGTGGCGTCTGGGTAGACACCAAGTGTCTTAACTTGTTTGAGTACTGGGATCATGGTGCCATCAATGATGAAGGATGTACAAGCAGGCTGTATTGAGTCCATTTTAGAGGAAGATCCTAGTATGAGTAGTTCCGTTTTGTCGTCATTGAAACGTAAGCTGTTTTTGGCCATCCAGTTTTGTATAAGTGCGTAGATTTTGTTGATGAGCAAGGAATTTAGCTTAGTGTAGGCATTGTAGAGGGTGGGAGATAGGCATGAATCTTGCGGGACGCCTACAGGAACTGCTATGGGGTCTGCTGATTCTTTGCCAATGGACACTCTTGAGGTCCTGTCTGCTAGGAAAGATTTGATCCAGTCAGTGGCATTGTTGGACAGGTTGAAATTAGGCATGTTGGAATGGATTCTGGAAAACATCTACCTCAGGGCTGTCCACCTCCCGGGGTAATCCAACCTGGAAGCGGACTGGTTCAGCAGACTGGGCGCGGACAATTACGAGTGGCAATTGAACAAACTGGTACTGAAGGAGATCTTCCTCAGGTGGGGGCATCCCCAGGTGGACCGATTTGCCTCCCGGGAGAACAGGAAATGCCAACAGTTTGCCTCCTGGCAGCGGCAGGGCTCCAGCTCGCTGGACGACGCATTCCAGATACAATGGAACGACATGACTGCATATGGCTTCCCACCCACACCCCTGGTCCACAGGGTGATCTGCAAGATACAGGTATCCCAGCACCTCAGTATAATTCTAATAGCTCCCTGGTGGCCGGCAAGACCGTGGTTCTCTGAGCTTCTCAGCCTATTGGACAGACCACCCATTCACCTACTGCTGGGCCCAACCCTTCTCTTGGCCCAGCAGGGGGGCATTGTACTCCTCCACCCTGCTCCTCACAAGCTAGCCCTTGCAGCGTGGTTCCTGAGCAGATCACGCTGAAGCACTTAAGCTTATCTGATGCTAACCTAGAGATCATCCAGGGCGCTAGAAGCAAGGCTACTAGTAGCCAATATAAGAGTAAATGGTCTAGATTCTGTCATTGGGCCGACTCTAGGGAGATCGACCCTTTTAAGTGCACCTTGGACGACACGCTCTCCTGTTCAGCACACCTCGCCCACTCCGTTGTGCAGGTGGATACATTGCATACCTATCTGGCTCCCATAGGGGTGTACAGGAATTCATCTGGCTGGCCTCCAAAGGCTTTACCTGCCTATAAAGAAGCCACACCCAGTGTGGGACCTCAATGTTGTGTTGGGCGCCTTGGCGCCCAAACCTTTTGAGCATATTGCATCTGCAGACATCGGGCTGGTCACCATACAGACAACTCTGCTCGTGGGCATCACCTCAGCTCGTGTCGTCGAGATCCAGGCTCTGGTGGCATCAGAAACCTACATCACTTTTCACAGGGACATGGTTGTCCTGCGGATACACCCTGCTTGCCTACCCAAGGTGACCTCCTTCCATCTCAACGAGGAAATAGTCGTACAAACTTTCTTCGCCTACCCCAAGGACGAGTCTTAGACGGTCTTGCACCGTCTGGATGTCAGACGCGCACTGAAATACTTCCTGGACAGAACCAAAGACTTCTGCAAGTCGATTAACTTGTTTCTTTTTCGGTGGGTCAAGGCCCGGTTAGCAGGCCTCGAAGGCCTCCATAGCAAGGTTGGATGGTCGCGGCCATCAAGGAGGCCTATGAGGGGCAGCACAAACCAGTGCCAGTGAACCTACATGCACATGCGTTCAGAGCCAAGCCCACGGTCATCGCGTTCCAGCAGCATGTGCCGTGGCAGGTCACCAGCAGGTGCGGCTATCTGGGCCACCCCTTTGACTTTCTGTAAACATTACTGTTTGGACGCCACCTCCAAGTCAGAGGCATCATTCGGGCAGGCGGTTTTGAGAAACCGTTTTCTTAAGAGGGTGCTCCTCTCCACCCTGGGGCTACATTCAGTTGTAATCGCCCATACAGTATGGAGGAAAGAGGGCGGGACGTAAGAGTAATTAATAGTTACTCATCGTAGTGATTAACGTACTTAGTTCATAGTCACCTTTCCTCCATATGTCCCACCATCCCCCCTGCCGCACCCCCCCAAATAATACTGGTGTCATTAGGCACTACTGATCATTGTCCAATGCATCAATGGGGACTGAGGAGTGGCGCCGGTGGGTGCATGCTCCCAGGGCCGCACCTCTAAATTTAAAGGGGAAGAACATTTTTTCTGGTGAAAAAGGTTCCGTCTCCCGTCCCTTGCGAGGGACGCCCATACAGTATGGAGGAAATGGGACTATGTACTAAAAATACGTTAGTCACTACAGTGAGTATTAATTTATGCCCAAACTCCTCCCAAGTTGGGACTATGGCAAGCGACTGATCCTGTTAACAATTAAGGAGAGGTGGGACTGAAAACCCCTCAAAGCTAGAACCTTTGTGCTTAAAAACAAAGCCCAATAAATGTTTTATATATTTGTATATCTGAGTCTGATGTTCTCATATGTAAATCATTACAGTGACTTTTATGGTATTCTCAAATGAATACCATGCACGCACGCACGCACGCACGCACGCATGTATGTATTTATGTGGCCAATGTGATTGCCCAGTACTTTAGAGGTTTGAAACACTTTTGCAACCAGATCTGTTCCTCTTCCTCAATTGCATTTTTAAGATGCTGAGGTACAAAGCCATTTCAAAGTATATTAGCCCAGTTAGTTTGACCACAACTTAATAGGATTTGAAGAACCTATTAAAATTACTTGTAAGAGTACATAAAATGCTTAAACATGATGAACCAAATGCAGCACGTTTAAGTAACAAAGCAAATTACTGTTTTTAATAAAATACTCATAAAGCACTGTTGTGCAAGTAGAACGTTACGACACATCTCTGAATTTTATTAAAAAGCAGAAAAAGGTTTGACAACAAAACATTGCCCTATCAGTCTTTACCGCCCACAGTTACATCCCGCTCATCTCATTTACAGGTAAACATAATGCTTATCATAAGCATACACAAACAAACCTAATTTATTACAATATTAATCAAAAGGAATTTATAATTGGGTCCTGTTGCTGGTGTCTGTCTTCATTGAGACATCAGGTGAGATGTTGACGGACTTTAAGAATGTATCCTTTTTGCATAAATTCTCTGCAACCACATAATCTTGATCCACATTCCCATAGTTGAGTCATTCTTTGCTTGCCTATGCAGAACAGTCATTTAAGTAACAGAGGGTCCAGAGATATGAATTGGGTTATTATTATTCCCCTTTTTTCTGTGCTTCATTCCTATGCAACCATAGCATAGTTCTCCATTTACTACTAGTTTAGTTGTTATAATACTTTGAAGCCGATTCATGGAATTAACGGGCGCTGAAATTTTCATTGCAAGCGTGTGAATCGCATTGCCAGTGGATTCAGATTCATGGAAGTCCGTGCGCGAGGAAATTCCAGGATGTGCGCCAAAATTCTGCGTGGCGCACGCTGGCGCTCATGTCTCCAAACAGCATGCGCTAAGCGTTCAGCGAAATCGCACATAGCGCAGCGCACACAACAAAAGTAGGAGGAACAGGGGGCGTGACAAGCGGAATGGGGAACAACTCATGAAAATGTGGGCGTCACGGCGGAAGTACAGGAGGCAAGTGCGCGGTACGCCCACATGCACGTTCAAAACACGTATTCATGGAATCAAACGGGGCTAACGCGTGCGCCAAAAAAGACGCGCTAATCCGGAAACACGTACGCCAGCAGGAAGCAGGCGTACGTGGACCCGCGCAGCATAAAAGTGTGCGCAAACAAGCACAGACGCCAGGATGAATATACTGTTCCTAGCAGCAGTGGTCGTGGGATACCGCAGGAGGAGGAGGAGAGGAGGATAGTCAGGCCCAGAATTTATACACCCAGAACCAGCCTTTTTGGGACGCCTGATGACCAGGTGTATGGGAGGTTCAGGTTTCCACCTCACATAATACTCGACCTGGTCAGTGAGTGGGAGGATGACCTCACATCACCCACCCTGTGCCCCCAAGCACTCCGCCCCCTGCAGAAGGTCCTCAATGTACTGCACTTCTTGGCCACTGGATCATTTCAATGGACAACTGCTATAGTGGGGGGGGGGTGTCACAGGCCACGTAGTCACGCTGCCTACACCAGGTCTTGGCCATCATGACTGCACACCCATCAGTCCGCAGGCACATATACCTGCCCAGAACACCTGCAGAAAGGCAGCCTGTCGTCCAGGATTTTTACGGGGTGGCACACTTCCCCAAAGTGCTAGGTGCCATTGACTGCACCCATGTGGCTCTACGTCCCCCAGGGCATCAGAGCACATCTACAGAAACCGCAAGCACTGGCATTCCATCAACGTGCAGGTAGTATGTGATGCCAAGGGAATCATCACCTCAGTATATGCCATCTATCCAGGGTCCACCCACGACAGTTTTATTTACAGAATGTCAACCCTAAACCGGGACCTAGAAGCTGGGCGTCATGCCGATACATGGCTGCTCGGTGAGTATAAATGCCACAGCACATGCATGCATGTCAGATACTGAGCAATGTCACAACCCCACTGATACCCATCACCACCTCCCCAGGGGACAGTGCCTACCCTTTGAGTACCCACATGACGCCAATTCGGAACCCCATCACGCTACCCGAGGTAAGATACAGCACAGCCCACATTGCAACCCGGGGCATAGTGGAGCGCACATTCGGAGTGCTCAAGTCACGCTTTCGCTCCCTTGACCGTTCTGGCGGGCAGCTGTTATACGCTTCCCCAGTAGTGTGCAGGATCATAGTGGCAGCATGTGTCCTGCACAACGTTGCAACAAGCTGGGGCCTGCCCGTGGACATGGTGGTGCCCCCACATCCCCAACCACAAGCACGCCCGCTGCGCATGGGATGGGAAAGGGCACGGGCTGAGGCAGCCCGTACACAGCTGGTGGCTAATTACTTCACCTAAAATCACACCCCTGTGGAGTGCACACAGCCCTGGCACATGCCAGCTGACAATCAATGATGATGACATAAGGGACAGTCAACTGTGACAACCATACCAGCCTGAGATTGGTCACCTGGAAGTGTTACATTGTGTGCCCTACGTACACAAACACCACCAATGCTGTGTCATCAAAAGGCACACTTCTATGCTGCAAAAAGCATTACCCCCTTGCAAAATACAACATGACAACAGTGCCATGTCACCCAACCCCTCCCCAGCACCGCCACCCAACACACCATGGCATGTCATGCTATGTGAGAGCAAACAAAGCAATCCCCAAAACATCACACAAGTGTCAAAGTACAGTGTCCTCAATGGAAACTGCCCACACACAATATGCTCCCAGTAATGTATAACTAACACACCTGACCAAATACTTAACAACAATACAATGCAGCTACACAACCTCAAACATAGCATAAACATGACAGTACTAAGTTAAAGTAGTGGTAGTCTTACAACCTGATCATGCCAGCACATCGGCCACTTCCAACTGTACAGCGCTGCTGCTATGCAAATGTCCAAGTGCACTGCAACATGAACTCCATCTCCAAAGTAGACGGCCTTGTGAAGACATGAGGAATTAACCTGTAAATTAGGCGAAAGACATGGATGCACAAGCACATAGCAATACACCATGTAGTGTACAATTCAACAACAATATCCACTAGGAATGTATACACAGTATTGACTACAGACTGCCCACACAGCTCATGGGAGCCCTACGTCACAGTGTAAGTCAATGTCACTTGGGCACACCCTTTGCAAGCCCATAGTAATGGGAAGCAGGAGGGGTGTGTGTCTCACGAAACCAAACATCTAACCCAAACTCAGGACAAGCCTGCATGTGCCCAGCCGGAATACAGTGGATGCCCACGGAAGCCACACAAGGCAACACACTGCAAAAAAAAATAATAATAATCAAAAATGGCCATGTGGGGGGCAGGAGGGGGGGGCCACCCAGGAGGTCCGAGGACAGGGTGCGCACTAACACCCACCTGTGTGGATGTTGGGGAAAAAAAACACCTCCATGGGCTCATGGCCTGCACGGCTATGCCAATGTGGGAGAACTGCTGCTGTCGCTATCATCACCCTCTGCTACTGCCACAGGAGGTGGTGCTGCCAGAGGAGGTGGTGGTGCAATGGGAAGCAGCCCACGCAAAGCCCTGGTATGGTCCTCCATGGCCGCAAGCATGCGGGTGTGGAAGGTCTTGTTTTGGAGGATTATAGTGCAGAGATCCCCATGCAGCACCTGACGTGATGCACAGATCTCCTCCCGAGTTGCCTGCATCTCAGCTGAGAGCGAACGTGTGAGCCGCTCCAGCTGTTTTTCTGTCCTCAAGTTAGTGGAAGCCTCAAGGTCAACAAGAGTCTCCCTGAGGTGATGGAGTTCTACCCTCAGGGCTTCCCTGTGGCCCTGGGACTCTATTGATCTCGATTGGCATAGAGTCTCCAGTGCCGCCCGTCTTTCCCTGTTGGACGCCAACATGTCCTCCTTGTGTGATTGGCAAATGGAGTCTGTTGGGTGCTGTAGTAGCTCCATCTGCCTGTCGGAGAGGGTGGTCACTTCCATTGTCCCCCATTGCTTGAGCCATCATCTCAACTGATTCTGCGTGTTGGGTTGCCATACCGTAAATGGATTGTTCCAATGTGGTATTGCCTGGTGGCGTACGGCCACTGCACCGGCGGGCACCACACCTGTTTGGGGCAAGGCGATCTGCGCCTTGCAGTGCCGGCACTGCCTGAGGCTGCAGGACTGCATTCCCCCTCTGATCTGTTGGCCCAGGAACAGGATCCGATGTTGTGGAGTGTGACCCTGCACCCGTAACCGCCAAAGGCGGACTTACCAACACTGACATCCCCATAGAGGGTTCTACCCCTGGTACAGGTGGGTTGGACAGAACAGAATCCCTGCCAAAAACACTTACCTGCGACGGCACATAGGTCTCATCATCCGAATCAGCACCTGAATAGAGGTCTGGAAAGGTGCACCCAGAGGCACCTCTCAATAGAATGTTCAGCAAGATTGGGTTCTCACCCACCACCACACCACGTCCCCCACTGGTGCCCAGTCGTGCCTGAGATTCCTCCTGGGTCTGCACATCGCCTCAACCTCAACAGCATCAAGTGCGTCATCCCCCGCAAAAACATGAGACAAAACATGGAAACAGGCATTAGCACCATAGCACACAAATATGCCTGACAAGCTACATAACCAGTACATGATTTACACGATTTACACATGTCCCACATGACTATAACCCTCCCATGCATGCACTGTCACTGAGTTTGAAGGGGACCCAAAAGGCAGACACTGATGACACCTACATGGAAGAGCAACACATTTGCTGCATGCTGGGTAGCACTGCCATCACACATTGGCCTGTGAGTGGCATGTCCAATACACATACATGACACATGCCATCACACAGATGGCATGTACCATAGCCATGGTACATTCCACAAGTACATCCATATGTCAGTGAATGAATACTGTCAGCCATCCATGTGAGATGGACATGATGAGATGAAAAATGCTACATAGTGTGACAAAATAGGCATGTGCCACACACTGCAACACATCCAGTGTACAAAAATACAGTGATTGCAGGCCGATGTACACATCAGTGGTTGTGCACTTCAACATGACAGGAAACAACTATCATGTTCCACATTCAAACAGGCCCCAGAAATTCCTGTGATCAGGCCAATACTCAATTAGCCTGAATGGTCAAATCATTCATCTAACAAGGTAACACATGTGGTCCAATGTGGGGTTCATCAATGACAGAAGCATGTCACAAATGTGACAATAAGGCTGCGGAATGCGTAGCCAAAGTGGGAGAATTGAAACAATCAGCCTGAACGAACACTGAAAAATACAAACAATGTTGTTGCAAGATGCCACTTCAGGGCAACTGCCGTAATGTCGAGCCAAATTACTAATGTGGGCAGAAGGGATACTGTCACACCCAAATCCAAGGCCGCTGAATGTTTTGGATGAAGCACATGGGTGACCCATACCACTCGGGCACACACACCCTCACCTGGCACTCAATCAGAACCTGTCACCCAAACAACATACACATGCATTACACACACATGCATGGGCACTCACCGGAAAATGCTTCATAATCAGGTCGTCCTCCCACACCTTGGATCTGTTCCTCTGTGACGAAGGCCCCAGCAACAGACTCATGTTCAGTGAGTTTATCCTCTTGTGGAGACCCACCGCCAGTCACCAGAGTAGCGGCATGAATTGAAGCCAGCTTCTTCTTTGCTCTGCGTTTCAGGTCATTCCACCGCTTGTAGCAATCATCAGCTGAGCGCCTCACAAATCCAAGGGCACTTATGCAGTCGGCGATGGTCTGCCAGTGTGCCTTACGTTGACCAGGTGTGGTCTTGCACCCTGCAGTCACCAACATTTCGTGGCTATGTGCCGACACATAGCGCACAAGTGCATCAAGTTCCGGATCATTGAAGCAAGGCTTGCTTGAGGTACCGGAGTGTGTAGCCGTGTCTGGGGTCTCAGCCTGTCGTGCCAGAGCACCCTTCTTCCTCTTCTTTAAAGGTGGAGCAGAGCCAGAGTGGCTTACGCCGCTCTGGTCAGTAGGGGCAGAATCACCGATGGACTGGGTAGTAGGAGTGTGGGAATGCACAATGACCATAGTTCTTGATGCAGGCATTGGTTGCAGGGTAATGTTGGCAGGGGGGAACGTCAGTTTTATGGACTGGGACTGACACTGTCCTGGCTGGGGGAGTCAGAGCTGGGGCGGATGGAGCTGCAGCTGCCCCTGCAGCCTCCCCACCATGCATACTTGGGGCAGCGGATGACATAGCTGCCCCAGATCCACATGGATTGGTGACAACAACTTGTACCGCCACACGTGGCCTAGACTTGCTGACCTGGAAGTCAGCCAGGGAGTCATCCTGTGCCAGGTCAGGTGCCACAATGGGCTGGTCCAACAGGGGCTGAGCTTGGGTGGTGTCAGCCACGTTTCCCTCAACCATGGGGGGGGGGGCATGGGTGTCCCTGATTGTTCCTTCACACATGGGGGCATAGGGGCACCCTGCAAATCCCGTCCAGGTCCCCTACGGCGCCCACCATGCCCACCTTTTGAAGGTCGGCCACCTTTGCCTCCCTTACCGCTCGGTCGCCTCCCAGCCATGGCACTGATGTTGTTGTGCGTATGGGAGTTGCAGTAAACTATTGTCCTGGGCAATTGTGGGTCAAAGGGGTAGGATACCAGATAGAATTCGTACCCTAGTGCTCTAACAAAGCTGTCTGTGACCCCTGGGGGAAGATGATGGGTCACGGAATGCACAGGCAGCCCAAAATCAAAAATAAACGTGCACGCAACCCCTCGTAGACCACATGCGTGAAAAAATGAACTCTCACTACTGTGGCACCCAGAAACACAAAAATAAGCATACACGTAATACACGCAGCCTACAATGACCTCTGAAGGGGAACGCGACACACAGGGCAAGCACAGTTGCTAAGTACATGCGGAACTCACCGTCTGCCTGGAAAAAGAACGTGAGAAATATGCGCGTTGGCAACACCGCCGCCAAAAGAAGAATTGTACGCTGTCTTAGGAGACAGGACAAAAGGAGAAGTGAACTCTGTTTGAGGAAACAGGCCCAACAAAAAATCTGAAAAGAGCTGTCGGAGGTAACAGGGAGTACGAACTAGAAATGCTGTGAAGTAATCGGGTGTGAAGCGACAATAAGTACAGATTTCACCCACTCTCTCTCTGCGGAAAGCACGTACAAGGAAATGGCGTCCTACATGCAGCTTTTAAACCGGCCCACACGTACACGTCAGAGATGCGGGTACGTGGGCGCTTTCATCCAATTACACGCGATGACACTCGGATGTGCAGTTTTTCCACGTGTGCTCTGTCATCACGTGCTATGAGGGAAACGCCTGCGCGCGTAATGTAACTTCTCCAGCATTGGATCTTTCATGGATTCACATGCTTAGAATATTCCCCGTCGTCAGGCTGGGAATCCTCAGTAAGTTATATAGACATTTTCCATAGGAAAAATTCTGACACTTTTGTGTCCCATCTACGTCGTTTTGGGCCACGCACGCCGGTGCCACTAGGACGTAGGGGTATATATAGCTCCGCCCCGCGGCTCCCTCAGATTTCAACCGTCTTCCAAAGTGGTGGGATTACCTTGCGTATCTGCTATTTTGTTAGGTTGTTCTTTCTACTTCTGCGACTGTTTGTTTGTTCTTCTTAAGAGAATGTCTGGAAAGGCGTTGTTTCGTCCGTGTGCTACGTGCGGCCTTAAGAAGGTGTCCGAAGGGGATGGTCATATGGACTGCATTTACTGCCTTCATCCTCACCACACGGCGGACACTTGTGAAATATGTCAGGGTTTCTCCCAAAAAACCCTCAAAGATCGAAAAAGACGCCTGGTTGATTGGCTCAACGACGGAGCGGGTGCGTACCCGGCATCGGAGGTGGGCTCCACGGCCTCAAAAAGTAAGTTGGAACCCCCAACGAAGAAGGCACGTGCTGCTGAAAAACGACCCTTGGAAAAACATTCAGAGAAACATTCGAAGGCCTCCTCCTCTTCACACAAGGCGTCTTCTTTATCCTCATCTAAAAAGGAGAGAAAGGAAACATCTAAATCCTCCTCAGGAGACCGTCATAAGTCTACCTTGAGTCGAGAGGCCGCGGCCAGCAAGTCGGCCCCAAAAGCGGTGGGAGCACCTCAAGGCCCTGCGCCACTGGCTTCGCCGATGACCCGCTCGTCGACGCCTGAATCATCGGTGGCTCCTCCTACATGTCAAACTGCGGCGGTAGGAAACCTATCGTCGACGGTGGTCTTGTCGATGGGATGGCAACCAGAGGTTTTCTATCCCGTCCCGCCGGAGGCCCTGCTTCAACCAGAGGCGACTTTCTCCATCTCGTCGGCTGACGAAGAACGCGACACGGTCGCGCGCCCAATCGATCTGGGTCTGCAGCCGACCAGCACGATGTCGCTCTTGGGGGTGGGTTTCATCCCTACTACCTCGTCATTACTGAATCCCCAGGCGGTTCTGTCCTTGGAGGTGCTAAATATGCTACAAAAACTTTTACAGCGTTTGGACACACAAATACCCCAGCCTGGGGCCCCAACACGGAGACAGTCTACGCCATTCATCGACGAGCCGGGCCCGGCTCCTCGGTCGTCGACCAGGATTACAGCCGCTTCCCACGCGCCAGAAGATTGCCCTACCCTGCAAGAAGAAGGAGAACTACAGGACTCTGACCGTGAGGAATCCGGTTCAGACATCTCCCTATCCCCCTCAAGGGACCCAACTTGGGACTCTGAAGCGGAGATGGAAGCTCCGAGAAGCCCGGCACAGCCATCGCCACCTGACGACGTGGGTGCATTCCATGCCATGATGAGTAAGGCGTGTTCGGAGTTTGGCCTAGTCCCGGAAGAGGAGAAAAAGGATTGTTTTCTTTTTGATTATATGGGCAAGAGAAGGAAATCCATATTCGCCATCCCGATTTTGGATCATGTCTGGCAAGAGGGCCTGAAGACCATGCGGCACCCGTTCTCTGAACCGGCAGTGAAAGGTCATTTGGAGAAGAAGTTCAAGGCTCCGGAATCAACTCCCCAGTGCCTGACGTCTCAACCTTCGCCGAGTCGGTGGTATCGGCGGCGGCGAGAAAGGCCAGGTCTCAGCATAAATGCACGACCCTTCCAGACAACGAGGCCAGGAGACAGGACGCTTTCGTCAAGAAGGTGCTCTCCGTCAGCGCGACTACAGTTAAAGCAGCCAACTCCTTAGCAATTATGTCTAGGTATGACAGGGAAATGTGGCACCGACTGGCTCCTATCTTGGAGCATTTGCCCGAGGAACATAGAAAGTCTGCAATGTTGCTTGTGCGGGAAGGAGTGGAGGCCTCCAACCATGCCATAAACATTGCCGTCGACCTGGCCGAGTCAATAATGGCGTAGTTTTACGTAGACAAGCCTGGCTCAAGTGCACTACGTTCAGACCGGAGGTACAATATAAGGTCTTGGATATGCCGTGTGAAGGGGAACAACTGTTCGGCGAAAAAGTTGATGAGGCCTTGAAGGGCATGAAAGAGGATAATGACACGGCATGGTCACTCGGAGCCCTCCAGAGTGGTAGGAATTTTCGTTCCTTTCATCCCTTCAGAGGAACCTCTGGTAACTCCCGGTTTGGGTCATCTAGAAACCGAGGTTTCACCAGACCCTCCTACTCGTCCCAAGGCTACAGGCATGCGGCCCAATCTTCTCGTAGAGGCAGAGATTACCAAACCTGACATGCTTCAGAACGTCCTGGGACATTCTCTACAGTTCAAAGGCAAGCCACCACACATTCCACCAGTGTTCTCGGCCCAGCCCCACCTTCAAATACTACTACAGGAGGTGGCGCTTATGCTGCAGAAAGGGGCTATAGAACTGGCCCCGGTGGCAGAAAAAGGACAGGGAGTTTACTCCCGGTACTTTGTCGTCAAGAAACCAAATGGAAAATGGCGTCCCATTCTGGATCTACGAGCGCTCAACAAACTGCTCAAGAATTTAAAATTCAAAATGCTGACGCTTCAGGAGGTGATCCGATCGATACAACCCGGAGATTATTTGTCATCGCTAGACCTTCAGGACGCATACTTCCATATCCCGATGCGTCGACGGCACAAAAGATTTCTGCGGTTCGTCACTATCAGTTCAAGGTCCTCCCGTTCGGCCTAAAATCGTCCCCCAGGAAGTTCACCAAATGTCTTGCTCCAATAGCAGCCTGGTTAAGAAAGGAAGGTCACCATGTGTACCCTTATTTGAACGATTGGCTAGTGAGGAGGCTGTCTCCAGAGAGGGCACAAGAAAGCCTGGATGCCACCCTGTCCCTCCTGCAACGTTTGGGCTTCGCAGTGAACTTCAACAAGTCCTCGTTAAAGCCGTCAAGGACCTTGGTCTTTTTGGGGGCGGAGTTCCACACACAGTCGGGACTGGTGAAGCCATCCCTCGAAAGGATTCACAGACTGCAACAAAATGCATCGGAATGGGAAGTCGACACCAGAGTGTCAGTACGAAGGAACATGTCCCTGCTGGGTACCATGTCGTCCTGCATATCCTTGATAGACAACTGTCGCCTCTTCATGAGGCCTCTTCAGGAATTCTTGCGGATCGATGGGCACAGAGTCGAGGACGGTGGTCGGACAAGTTGACCATCAACGGCCAGCTTGTGCAGGCGCTTCAATGGTGGAGAATCTCCATACACCTAACAAAGGGAATGCCCTTACTGGAGCCTGCATGCCAGAAGACAGTGGTCACGGATGCTTCTCTAACTGGGTGGGGAGCGCATCTGGACTCCTTACAGGTTCAGGGTCGTTGGTCATCGGAAGAGTCGTCCCTCCACATCAACCTGCTAGAGTTGACGGCGGTGCGTTGGGCCCTAAAATCCTTTCTGCCACAGATAAAGGGCTCAGTGGTGAGAATCATGACAGACAACACGACAACCATGTTTTATCTACGGAAGCAGGGAGGAACTCGCTCCAGGAGCCTGTTGACAGAGGCCCAGGAGATCAGGCATTGGGCCCTACAACACGACATACATCTGTTGGCGTTCCACTTACCAGGAGTGAAAAATGTGCAAGCAGACCCTCTCGGCAGAGAGATTAATTGCCTACACGAATGGGAACTGAACGATCAGCAACTGCACCGTGTCTTCGCGGAATGGGGGCATCCGGCCCTCGATCTCTTTGCGACGCGAGACAACAAGAAATGCTCCCAATACGCGAGCAGGTGGCCACAACAAGACTCGCTAGGGGACGCGTTCTCCTTCCCGTGGACGGGCAAGTTTCTGTATGCCTTCCCCCCCATTCCCTCTCATCCGTCGGACTGCAATGGATCCACAGATATCCTTGTCGGGTGATCCTGGTGGCCCCGTATTGGGCCAGACAAGTGTGGTTCTCCGATCTACTTCACCTCTCAGTGGCAGAACCAATGAGGTTCCAGAAGATCCCCAACCTTCTGTCTCAGGAGAAAGGGACCGTTTGGCATCACGACCCGGACAACCTCAGTCTGACGGCCTGGCTCCTGATTTCGCCGAGTTTGGCGCGTTAGCAATTCCAGCGGACTGCCGTCGTATTTTGCAAGCGGCAAGGGCACCTTCCACGAACACTTCATACACATACAAATGGAAAAGGTTCTGCGTATGGTGCGCAGGTCAACCAGGTATGGTCCCGCGGGCGATCACACCAGAACAACTCCTACCATACTTGTTGCTCCTGGCAAATAACGGGTTATCTGTCTCATCCGTAAAGGTGCATCTAGCTGCCATCTCGAGATTTACTCGGAAGAGACATTCCACTCCACTGTTCAGTGACCGCCTAGTTAAACACTTCCTTAAAGGGTTGTTTCAAACTTTCCCTCCCAAGAAGAAGTTTCCTCCGATCTGGAGTCTGAACCTGGTCCTGGCAGCCCTGATGAAACCCCCTTTTGAACCAATGTCATCGACATCATTAACATTTTTGTCTTGGAAATTGGCTTTCCTGGTGGCCATTTACTTCTGCTCGTCACCTGTCGGAAATACAAGCTCTAGTAATCGACCCTCCGTATTTGAGGTTTTTCAGTAATAAAGTCGTGCTGGCCACTAACCATTATTTCATACCTAAAGTGCCTTCCATGTTCCATAAACACGCTGCTATAGTGTTGCCTACATTCTTTCCAACACCGTCTTCGGTGGCAGAAGACCCTCCATACTTTGGACGTGAAAAGAGCGTTGAAATTTTATCTCCATCGCACTCAAAGCTTCAGAGACACGAGACAACTCTTCGTAGCTTATGGTCCTGCGGCTAGGGGAAAAGCGATTTCAAAACGGGGACTATCCAGATGGGTGTCTTTGGTCATTTCTTATTGTCATTCCAAGGCCGGAAAGCCGCTGGAAAAGCGTTCAAGGGCCCATTCGACAAGATCTACATCGTCGTTGACGGCTTTGTGGTCCGGAATTCCGCTGGGGGATATCTGCCAAGCGGCTTCCTGGTCGGTACCACATACGTTTACCCGACATTACTGTCTTGCACAGCAACATGCTGAAGATACACAGATGGGGCGGGCAGTACTACGTCACCTGTTCCAATAAGGTAAGCCCCAAGTGGGGTTGCATCCTTTGGCAACTATGCCTTAAAGTGTCGTGTCTTTTCAGTGAACATACTATAAGGTAAGGTGTTGCCATAGTAAGTGTGCACTGGGCTTGTACAGTGAACATGCTGTAATGTAATGTGTTGCCATAGTAAGTGGGCACTGTGCTTGTTTTGATGTTGGTTTGCATACACGCCTCCAATGTTGGGGGATACTGCTATACAATCTATTCTAAGCATGTGAATCCATGAAAGATCCAATGCTGGAGAAGGGAATAGTTTCTTACCTGTAACTCCATTTCTCCAGCATTGGTATCTTTAATGGATTCACATGCGACCTCCGGCCTCCCCTGAGCATGCAAACCAGAGATCCCCCCCCCCCCATACTACTTTGGGGGCTGAAATCTGAGGGAGCCGCGGGGGCGGATCTATATATACCCCTACGTCCTAGTGGCGCCGGCGTGCGCGGCCCAAAACGACTTAGATAGGACACAAAAGTGTTGGCATTTTTCTATGGAAAATGTCTATATAACTTACCGAGGATTCCCAGCCTGACGACAGGGAATACTCTAAGCATGTGAATCCATGAAAGATACCAATGCTGGAGAAATGGAGTTACAGGTAAGAAACTATTCCCTTACGCGCCTACGCGCTAAAGGCCTTTGGTCCAATGGAATCGTGTACGTGCGCTGACGCTCACGCGCTAAGGCCCTTTCCTCGAATTACACGCTGACGTGCAATATTTTCATGTGCCAAATCACTCCGTATCAAGCTGGCCATGCAAAAACACACGGAAGACCACGCTCCTGCCCTGAAGGCCATTTCCCTGCCCCCCCAGAGCCCTGAGCACGCTCCCACCTACCATCTGCTGCTGCCTGCTGCCCACGTGCCCTGCTATTTGGTGCCTGCACATCAGCCATCTGCAGGGGTCCAGTTTCTGTGTCCACCCCTGCTGGAACTGAAGACTCCCGACTGGGATACCATCGCTCCACTGCCCAGCCCCAGGACCCAGTTGCCCACCCACGCCTGCCAGAGGGGCAGAGGGCCACCAGCTTCAGTCAGACGGAAGTTTGTGTCCTGGTGGAGCATGTCTTGGGGCAGTATGATGCCCTCTTCGGAACATCACGCGCCAAAGAGGAAGACGGGATATGATCTGGGACGACTTTGTGGTTGCCATCAACGCGTAGGGGGTGGCAACCCGCAACATCAAGCAAGTCAAGAAGCGCTGGGAGGACTTGAGGTCCAGGACCCTCAACAAGACCCTGCGCCTCGTGGAGGGGGGCCGGGGCAGCATGAGTACCATCCAGATGAGGGTCCTGGAACGCGTAGGCCCAGCGCTCCACGCCCAGATCCTTCGGAGGCAGACCCGTCCGGAATTGAGCGGTAAGTGGCCAAGCATTGCTGTGTGAGACAGGGCATGTTGCAAGGTGCTGGTTGTCTGATACTTGCCTGTATGTGTGACATAGGCCATGTACATGTGTGTGTGCAGGGACATCATGGTCATGCATGTGAGACCAGTAATGTGTGAAACACATGGTTGGTGCATGTTACAATGCAACATGCGCAGCAGCATGGGGAATGCACACATTAATGCATGCCTGTCTCTGTTATTGGACATGGATGGGGTGTGAGAGATGGGTGCTGCTGTCATGAACATGTATGGTGTCCATGTCTGTTTGTCTGACTTGCGTGTCTGTGACTTGAAAATGCCATGGATGCATGACACATGTCTGTGACAATGTTCAGAGTCACTGATGCAGCCTACTCATCCTTGTATCCACTGTGTCTGGGGTGTCTGGGGTGTACGAGGACAGATGGATGAAACTACGGTGAAGTGTGTGCATGTGATAGGCATGACCCATGATGCATGCGAGTTTCAAACCAGCATTGTATGTTTCAAGAGTCCCTTGGACATGTATGCTAATGTTCATAGCATGCGCCATGCCTGTTAATGCATGTTTTTTGCCTGCACTGACCCATGCGTTGTGGAGGGACATGATGGAAGTGATGGAAGTGATGTTTGACAGTGCCACTCATCTGCTATTGCTTCCGGTCTAGGGGACCATTGTACAGTACCCTGATGCTTATGTTCTATGTCTCCCTCTACACAGCGGCAAGTGATGAACAAGGCGGAGACGGCGCTGTGGAGCAAAGTGGCGGGGATGCCCCCACCGGCCGGCGACGCAAGGCCCACTCACCCTCCCAGAATTTACCATCGTCCGGGAGTGAGGGGACTGGTGCTGCGTCTGCCACTAAGGCTTGCAACGGCGGAAGACGGTGTGGAGCCATCCAGGTTGGTGGTTTCCACAGAGGAGGAGGAGGCCGCTAATGAGCCGCACATGGGGCCTGGTGGGGCTGGTACCACTGGTGCAAGTGGTGCAGTCCAGGGGCAGGAGGCAGCACAGGTCACCGCGGAGGGACCTGTGCATGTCGCTGTCCCTGACTCTGTGACTGCACCACCATGCACCAGCAGGGATGCCCCATCCCAGGCCCGTCCGCAGGTAGGGGGGGGGTGTCCATGTCATTTGACACTTCTCTACCTACGGACAAGGGGACACCTGGCCGTATGGAGAAGGTCCTGATTGGTGTCGCGTTGTGCACGCATGACATTCGTGATGACGTGCGTGCTTCCCGGGGGGAGCATGCACGTCATCACGAAGAGCAGCGTGCCAACGTGGCCCAGTTGGGAGTGTCCATGGTCGGGGGTTTTGTACATGTGTCGGCCACTCTGGCGGCCCTCTACTCCTCTGTGGAGACTATGCGCCAGTCGTTCTCCATGCTGTCTTCCGGCCCAGATGCCACCAGGGCCCCCTGTGGACCTGCCCTGACCAACGCAGCCAGCTCGGTGGGGATCCCATCCCTGCCACAGTCAGGAGTCGGAGGTCCAGCAGGGGTGGACACCACAGCAACTGGACCCCAGCAGATGGAGGATGTGCCGGCATCATCGAGCAGGGCACGTGCACGACGGCGTCGGTGGATTCCATCAGCCTGGATGCCATCGTGCTGGCAGAGGCAGTTGCGTTGGAGGCAGCGGCAGGCTCAACGTGTTAGGCATCATGGCTCGGGGCCATCTACACCAGAGGGGCAGGCATCGGCCGGAGGGAAGGAGGCCCTTGGAATGGGAGTGTCTTCCGTGTGGTAGCGGCTGGGCCAGCAGATCAGTGCGGAGCTAGCGGCGGGGGCGGAGGAGGCCCGGCTCACAATGGTCAGGGCGGAGAATTCCATGCAGAGGGCGCTGAGGCGGGCGGAGTGCCTCGCGGGAATTCGCAGGAAGTTGGAGGTAGACATGGCGTTATCCCTGCGAGACCTCGGGGCCAGAGAACAGGCCCGCCTCCAAGACATTAAACAGGAGTTCGATGATGCCCTGGCCCATGACATCAACAAGTGAGCCGTTGGACTTGCCCGCCGCCATTGTATATAGTTCATTAGTGTTAAGTTTCATTTCTTTTTTCTTTCATTTGGGGCGCATGGACTATGCCCCACATTTTTGTATATAGTTAGTAATTAGGTAGGTTTCATTGTAGGTTTCATTTGTCATTGGGCTCATGGACCCTGGATTTGCTATTTGTACATAGTTTTACAGTGGATTTTTCTCCTTCGTCTTTATTTTTCTTCACCATGGAGCAATGGATATTACTCTTTTCTTTCCCTTTGGATTTGCTTTGTTGGACGGTGACTTTGGACACATTTTCATTTGGATTAATTTGGATTCTCATTTTTTTAATCATTTTTTGGGACATGCTGCATTTTGATTATTATTGGCATTATTGTGTGTTTTTATTTCATTCCCTTCATTTTGACTTAAATACATTTTTGTTTCTTACTTCAATGTGTGGTCTTCTCTCATTGGTTTCATGCATGTCACAATGTGGGTTTTCTCAGTCATGTGTTGCCATTGTGTGGGTCTGACAGACTTGTACTCATGCGCATACTGCTTATTTGTGATCTATCATGTAATGATGATTTCAATTTGGAGTGGATGTAAAGCTTGGTTGGGTGTTTGGACTGGGGTGCTGTGGGGTGGGATTTGTGTGGCCATAAGAGCCAGGGATCTGGATTGTGATGACATGTTGGCTGGGGGGGACATGTGTCGGGGCCTGCTGGCAGGTGCCTGTCAATGATTGGGGGGGGGAGGGGGTGCTGGGGGTCATGTGTGGGGGCCTGCTGGCAGGTGCCCCTCGCTTCTGGGGGTTGGGGGTGCAGGGGGACATGTGTGGGGACCTGCTGGCAGGTGCCCCTCACTGCTGGGGGGTGGGGTTGCTGGGGGACGTGAGTTGGTGATCATATTGCAACGTGACATGTGGCTTGGCTGGGGGGCATGCCCATGGTGGATGGGCTGCCTGCGGGACATGTCCAGGGGTGCAGGGTAGTCCCCTGTGGTGTGGGCTGCCTGCAGGGGCCATGGAGGGGGTAGAGGGGACACCTGGGAGGACCCACATTGCCAATTCACGTGTAGGACTCCCCGCGCACCCCAGAAATACACGTTCCCCGCTCTGACAGCAAAATCGCGTGTGAAACTTCATGCGCAGCCCAGTAATACACGTACCCTACTCCAATCGCGTGTGACACTTCCCACGCACCCCTGAAATACACGTACCCAGGCCAATCGCGTGTGAAACTTCCTGCGCACCCCCGAAATACACGTACCCAGGCCAATTGCGTGTGAAACCACGCGCACCCCTGAAATACACGTACCCAGCCCAAACACGTGGGAAACTTCCCACGCACCCCTGAAATACACGTACCCCACTCGCACAGGCCCTTTCGCGTGTGGAACTTCACGCGCACCCCAGTAATACACGTTCCCCGCTTGGTGTTTGCTGTTTGGCAGCCCTGTAAACTGGTCCAGGGTTAGCGCAGCCCTTTGCGCTGAATTGGGAATCTTGATGGCTTTTCCTTGCGCAAGGGCATTCTTGGGGGTGTAACTGGCGCTGCTGCAGGGTCACTGCGCCACGGCTGGTTTTGGAGGCTAAAATCCATGAATACGCTGTGCGCGGAAATCGATTTTAGCGCACGCGGCTGGCGCAGACATTCGCACGCGCACACTGTGCGCCAGCCGCGTGTGCCACTTTTGTGCGAAATTCTATGAATTACCTTCTTTATCTATTCTTTCCACAAGGGTTTAACTTCTGAGCAAACCCACGCTATGCTTCTAAAAATTGGTGGGAGTTACAAAGCACCATAGACATTCAGCACTTCCACTAGTACCAAGTGTATATCTAAGAGTCCATGAACTGTTAACCCTCTGCAAGTACTTGAACTGCATTGACTTAAATCAATAGTACCTAGATACTTTCATGGTATGATTACATACTGCCTTCCACACTTTATCCATGATCCAAAGCCCATTATCGTCTTTCCATTTACACCTGCTCTTTGTCGCAGTTGAGCCCAGTGCTGACATCTGTGATCCATCACCATGTTGAAAGTGTGCACAATAGAGATTGAGTTTGCCTGTACATTTCTTAGCGGATCAGACTGTTGCATATGTGTGGCCTGAAGCAGAAAGCGGGTCTGAGTTTAAAATTAGGGAGGAGGTGTGGCGAGAGGGGGTTGGGCAGTGTTGGGATACTAGGGAAATGGGGGGGGCTGTGAGGGGCACCGATCACAATGACAAATGCAGAGAATGGCTTGTGACGGAGCCAATGCAGAGTGGGGCATGTCCGGCAGGGACCAAATGAAATTCGGAAGAAGGGAAAGTGACGTGGCGTGGAAGGAGGTGTACACATAGAGGGAAGGAGAAGATGCAGCAGGAAGACATGCAAGGGTGTCTGCGGAGGCCGTGGCATTGGGGAAGGGTGCCTTAAAGAAGGGGGATGTTAGAGGCATGCCCTTTAACGACCTGGTAGAACAGTAACAGTCTTGCACAGCAGTTGGGATCTTTTGTGACACCCAGTTAAGTCTTTCACTGCTCTAACATTCTTTGCTTCCACCAGCTGTAACAACAAATCAAGTCACATATTCCATTTAACTGAAGCAAAATTAAACAATTGCAGGTTTCCAAGCCGCCTCATAACCTTCAGATGCCAGTAGTCTACCACCAAAGTATACATTCCCTATTCTCTTACATCACTGCGCATACCTCCCTACTCGTAGATCTCGATGTGGGGTTATAATAAACCTCTTCAGATACAGAATTATATTCTTGGAATAAAGCTAGGCTTTCCCTGTTTCACTATTTAAAAAAGGTCAGATACCTCATGACATTCTGCTGTTACTAGGGAACCTTCCCATGTATTTTACTTCTGGACATAAGTTTCTTCAGAGATGCAGGTTACTCCAACTTTCTTAGATCTGTCTAGGTAATCAGCTTTGCACCAAGCAATATGGTAATGAAGTTGGTAATGGTAATGAAGTCGGGTTGTTGCATAAAAGGCCCTCACTATGGAAATGGCACAATCTAAAAAGAAAGGAGAAAGAGGGGCAGTACAATAAAGAACAATGGATCAGACTCGCATCAAGCTCCATCTCGCCTGCTCAGGGCCTAATGCTGGATGTGCGGTGTAGGATGGAAAACGCCATCTCCTGTTTTGGCCACAATTCTAAAAAACCCAAATGGAAAGAAAACGAGCAAATTAGACATAATGGAGGCAGTGAGGAGAGAAGATAAAGCTTTTAGCCCCAACAGTATTTGGAAAACAATGCCAGGCTGAAATCAATAAGCGAACACTGTCTCATAGCTGGGTGCAAGCTAGGTTACTGCAGCTGGCCAAACCAAGAATTACTCAAAATCACAAGGAGTACTGTTTCTGGGAATCTGAATGGAAGGCCTCCTAAAATCAGTGATTTAGAAGGTCTTCTCGCCGTAAAGGAAGGAAACTAAACGAGCATGCACTGCAGTGGGTTTTTTATGTACTATAGGTAGTTGAAAAATAATTTAAGTTTTTGTTGCGCTACGGACAAAGATAAGCACATGATTTAATATTACAGGTTTTTGTTTGTGTTACTTGCTCAGTTGCATTTATGTATACAACTGTTTCTACATGGAATTGTTTATGCACAAACAGTTTTCAAAAAAGGGGAAGCTGCAACCTACACCCTGATTCCAGTTGAAAGCAATCTCAAATGTGTTAGTCACCTTAGCAGGAGCATGTCTGACAGCTGAAGTGCTGGGTACGTGTGAAAGAAGGCACACCCTGTTTGTTTCTGAACTTGTGTGCCCTGCAAAAAGGAATGGAAGGCAAAAGTGACACAAAGTGCTATTTTGTCTCTTTGTAGTGGCCAGGCTATCAGGCTGTGAGCTTTGCAGCACAAGAGGAAAGTTGTTCTGCTGCTGAAATAACCTACATTTTAATCTCCTCCTGCACCTTTGAAATAATACAGATCTGTCCTGACAGCTGATTTTGATCCTTCTGTTGTCTTGAGACCTGTGCAGATTAGGTCTTTTTTAGGTGGGGGAAAATCATACCTTTTAAAGATGTTGGTGAGTTCCCTTCCCTTCCCTTGACCCAATCCTGCCTGATCAAGGCTTCAGCATGCGCGTTCTCTGTGTGCATTGGAATTTCCGTTAGAGCTGCTGCCATGAATGCCGGGCATTCTTGTTCACCAGCATTTAATATATTTTATCATCTTCCCCATGACTTTACAATATATAGAGACTGGTCCAAAGGGCTTAGGCAGGTGTGAGCAAGTGTTTTATTAAAATGTATACTCAGCAACAGTAATAATTTCCCGCCAGAGTTTGATGGGAAAAAGTAGTGTACTGTGTATTAATATCAAGCGGTCAAAGAGAAAGCCCAACGGTGGTCAGGTTGCAAGGTGCACGGCTAACTGCATGTTTTTAAAAACTGTTTGTACTTTTGTATTGCAGTATGGCACTGTTGATATGAGGAATAAAACTGCAGAGGAGGCATACTTGGAAATGTTGAAGCCGGGAGATAATATTCGAGTCAAGGCCCAGTGCATGATGGAAGAGTTCAATAAAATTAAGGGCTTGCCAGGGGATGGATTCTATATCAGGTAATTACAGCCAAAAGAAAGGATGCTGAACTTAAAAGAAAGTATGTGTGCCAATAGTAACACAGTGGGTAAGAGAGACAATGCTGATGGAGATTAATCATGTTCACCTGCAAAGGGACTTCACTTGCATCAGATGCATTGCACTTTTTGTTGTGGGACAATGACATTAACTTCAAGAAGTAGCAAATTGAGCGGTACAAGTCTGAATGACAGACTACTGAATACTTTGAGATGTTGCTGGAAATAAGGCTGGCCAAAAAAAGACCAGCAGATAAGGTATAATATTTACCTAATGGTTGATGGATAGGAAAGTATATGGTAATCATGACAATCAGAGTGACTTCATATAGGAACAAGCATAGCTTTGGTTCTGATGCTCTTTAGTTTTCATTCTTTCTTGCTGTCATTATTTGTTGTCTATATCCATTGTCATT
Source organism: Ambystoma mexicanum (assembly GCF_040938575.1). Lineage (NCBI taxonomy): Eukaryota > Metazoa > Chordata > Amphibia > Caudata > Ambystomatidae > Ambystoma > Ambystoma mexicanum. The sequence goes on along the minus strand of NC_090929.1, from coordinate 1,040,486,909 downwards.
TTTGCTGCAAAATCAACATTTACTTTGTTATTCTTTTGTAGCAGTTGCTCACCCACCCAAGTCCCCACTCTCCTGGATTGCACTGGCAATGCTGATGCCGCAGTGTTATCATAGAGCTTATAAGCCTAGGCTTGGAACCCTCAGTATGATATCGCAGCCACCTTCCTGCCCTTTCCATGCCCTGCCTCTTCACTTCAGGTTACCCTTCTTTTGTCCACCTCAGCATAAGGTTCTCATCTGAAGTACATTGGAACAAGTTTTACTTGAAAGCAGTTGCCTTTATTACACACACACACACACACACACACACACACACACACACACACACACACACACACACACACACACACACACACACACACACACACACACACACACACACACACACACACACACACACACACACACACACACACACACACACACACACACACACACACACACACACACACACACACACACACACACACACCCACACACCCACACACCCACACACCCACACACCCACACACCCACACACCCACACACCCACACACCCACACACCCACACACCCACACACCCACACACCCACACACCCACCTATACACACACACACACACCCACCTATACACACACACACACCCACCTATACACACACACACACACACCTATACACACACACACACACACCCACCTATACACACACACACACCCACCTATACACACACACACACACACCCACCTATACACACACACACACACACACACCCACCTACACCTTTTGCAGACCAAGAAATCCAAACAGGCAATTATTGAAATGTCCTGCATCTCAACAGTTCATGCTCAGCACCATTTGACCAACGGAGAGCCCAATCTTTGACCTCCCCGTTATACTAGCTTGGATCCCCTTTCCTAAATGGCCTGTTGTCCTGTTTTGCATTACAACCACTATTCCCTTAGCTTTCCCTCACCCCCAATATCCCTCTTCGGAAACTCCACGGAAAGTTGAGCCTTCTTGTAACAGCAACACCATTCCTTGTGGCTTCCTGATCCAAGGTACTTTGTTTTTTAGCTGGCCCATTCTCTCCAAAACAACTTATTTATGAATAGCACATCTGAACAGTTTCGGGGTAGTGGAACCACTGCTGGCACATACTAGTCTTTTTGACATTCTCCAAAGAGAAATTATGACACCCCGCACCCCGTATTTGGGATTTCTCAAATGTCGTATCGGGCTCTACTGGTATGGACCTCTTATGTAATTCCTTCACCTCAGCAGCAGAGTGAGATGTCACTCCACGTCTCCTTTACAATGGTAATTCTGTGCCCATACTACCTCTTGCAGTCATAGGCGTGCCTCTTGAATCTCAGAAGCATTCATCCACTGAGGCTTGACTCTAAAAGGCGTTCTCTTTTGCCTCTGTCTGTTTTCATGGGCAGTGTGCCTGCAACATTTGCCATGTAGGCTTCATACCCTACTGGATGTTGTGCCTGCTAATTTCCAATGTACAGTTCCAAGTCTCACCATGAGGCAACTACTATGATGATTATGCTGGTGGTTCTGACAGACTGTGGCTGTTCAAGAGAATTGCTGCTCCCTCACCCCTTTGTATTTCTTGTATTGCTCTCTGGCACAGAGGTTCATTAGACCTGTGTAATGGCTGTCATTGTGAAAGCAGCTTTCGATGCACACCTGAAGGCAGTGAGCGGATCTTCCTTTGCCCATTTTCAATGTCTCTTACTGTTCCATAATGGTGTGACCTTAATTTTACCTCTCTGTAAAAGAGGATTTTTGAATGCCTTTTTCTGTTAACCCAGTGAAGGCAGAATTCCGCTGAAAAGCTGGGAGAATCTGTCCACAAGACTAGGTTGCTTTGCCAAGACCACTAAATTATTGTAAACAAAATGCCTAAGATTTGTTTTGTCTTCCTTTTTTTGTACCTTTGCTTGACTTTAATATGGCTTTAGTATGTGTGTATCTTCGGTATTGGCTCTTTTATAGGTTCAGTTACTTTAGTATTTTACCACCTGTAAAATATTCCCTGTCAGGAGGGGAATCTCTGGGAACAGCTTTTTTCTTTTTTACTTTAGCTCAAGCAGTCTGCATAATCAGGTTGCGGCTCCATTAAGCGGTCCAACACAGCGAGGCCTTTGTGACACATCCACTGCTGCCAGTCCACGTTTTACAAGTTTTCACCTTCAGATTCTTTTTTTGCTTTTTGTAGAAAAGAACCCTTGGAGTGAACTTGTTTGTTACTCTTTTTTGGAGATGGAAAGATTTGTTATTTCAAATGTGACATGTATAGTCTTCTGGAATATGTGCCAGGGCTCACTTGTTGGCAGCTGCTGTGGCTGTGAGCGCCTCTAACTACTCAGAGATAATGGAGAAACCCCAGGGGTGCACTCATAAAACAAATAACTGAGTGCTGTCTATTTCTGGGAGGGAGTGACTATAAACAATCGTGAAATAGAAACTGGTCTAATCAGGTTAGAACACTGAAGGTTTTCACAACTGAATCTTTCAGTCTCATAAAAACAGTTTTAATCATCAAACCAATAGTTTATACACTAATCAAAAACATGATATCTTAAACAAGATTTCTTAAAAACAAAACCAACACACCAGGAAATGTTCACTTGTCCTGTACAATTACAGTTTTCCACAGAAGTGGCCTGGGTACCTTTACATACAAGGAATGTAAGTTGACTTGTTAACACTGTTGTCTTCTGGTTAGAATTATAAGGAAGGAACCAGAAGTTTTACATGAACCTTGGTGTTCTTTTTAGACATTTGTACACTGTACATTCATTTAACAGTTAGTTAGTATTCTCACCATGTTTCAGTTCAGAGGTACAATAATTGTAGAACATTCATCAGGAGTGGATAACCCAGCAGTTGGGAGCGGTATCTAGTCTATCCATCGAAATTAGTTCCCTCAAATTAAAATCCAATAAAAATTATCCATTGACATGCATTTACATCAAAAAGCATTTTCATTGAATAATTTTCATTGGATGTTACAGTTAGAGTTGCGGTTGGGGGGGGGGGGCCCTTCCCAATAAACAAACACTAAAACGTTACATGAAGCTGGCCAGTGCCAAAATACTTTAAAGATTCCAGCACTAGACAGCTCCATGTAACGTGTTAACGTTAGGTGTGTTTAATCAAATTTCCATGCAAACAATGTGAAGTGTTTATACAATTAAACACTTTTCGATGAAAGGGTTTCGATGCATAAACACTTCGCATTGCAGGTATGGTAATTCGATGGAACATTTTTTGTTGAATATGTTTTGATGGAAAGTCCATAAACAGCTAGGGGCGTGTAGGTATGTTGTGGTGCTTGCAGTGGTTTATACGTAGGTATTCTAATACTTTTTCTTAACCTGCATTGGTACTCTTGAGGACGAAACCATTGGAATTTGTGGTGGTCAGGACTAGCGTAGGTCCTTTGATGGGCCTCACATATATATGTCCTGGACAGTTTAGCTTTTGCGGTTACTATGGAGGCAGTTCCTTCAGGTGTACACTGGCTGGTAGAGACTTCCACCTGCCTCTGTGGTTCCCCTATTCTCAGTGGGTCTAGGGTTACAGCCGCAATCCTTGTGGGTTCAAGTCTGTCCATGCACGGTTGAAAAGTAAAGGAGAGCAAAAGATATCTGTTATTGGGGCTGCAGTCCTTGCGCGTTTTTGCTCCATCCATACATTGTAGAACAGTAAGGGAGGCAAGTCTCCTCTCAATTAGCAGTGCCAAGAGAACCTCCGCGCATCAGCGTATTCGCTAGATCTAAGCGCGATGTCGGTCTGTACTCGCATGTCTGCTACGACTGCAGCAGCGTTCTGTAAGTCTGCGTCCTCCGCGACTCTAACAGGACACTTGCCCTCCCTCTCTAGCTAGCGATGATGGAAGATATCCCTGTTTTAAGGTGTGCTACAAGTACCTTGGAAAGAATATTTTGTAGGAAGGTCCCCATGAAAACTGCATCTCCTGCCCATCCCACACCTCCATTACGATGCAGCATCTGAGTTATGTTGGGGGATATCTACCATGGGTTATGGAGAGTTGTTGCTTGGTTTCCTAATCCCAAAGCTGTAAAAGGGGAAAAGAAGCACAGAAGTGCTGAAGATAAGAAACAGATTACCAGGAATTTGAAACCCAGGTTTGAGATTGCTGTGGCTGGGAAAAGGTCTGGTGCCCCCAGATCAGTTTTAGAACCTTCAACAGGTACAAAAAAAGCAACTGTTAGGCCCACTGATTTCAGGGGTTCTGACACTGTCCTCATTGAAGAAGTACCTTAAAAAAAAAGATGGGGCCCGGACTAGTGTCTCCCTCTACCGGGATGAAAATCTAGAAAAAATAACATCTGTGGGAGACGCATGTGTTTATCGTGACTCCAACCAAACATCTATCATCATCAATTCTTGCTCAGCCACACTCCATTCTAAACATATTCTTCTTGCAGGAACATTTCTGTGCTCAATGGTTTAATGTACAAAAAATAAATGTTTTTATTAGATAGAATGTTTAAAAACACTCTATAGCAGCAAATAAGTCTCCAGTCCACTTCCAGTGGACTATTTATCATCAATGATGATGATAGATGTTTGGTTGGAGTCTAGATAAACCTGTCACCCACAGGTGTTCTTTTTTCTATCATTGGAGCAGTGACAATTGTCACTGCCACAGCTGCTGGCTATGGAGGCTACTTTGATGACAGCGAGTTAACAGCAATCTTTTTTCACCACACCACGTAGGAGTTGCTGCCAAGGGACTGCTGGTGTTTGGCACCATTGGAGGTGGTGTAGTCGCTAGTGAGGTTTGTTTGCATTGTCGCTGGTGGCATTTGCCGGAGCCCAACATTGTGGGGGTCAGAGTCCCTGGACCAGAGACTCAGATAAAGATCAAAGTTCTGGTCAAGTGCCAAATGTTGGTCTTCTTCATGGGTATTCCTAATTGAGGCGGTACAGTCATTGCTCTCCTTTGACTTCTCCCCAAAAATGATTCTGTGGTGGATGGAGTGGCCAGGAGAGTCCCAGCGAGATCCCTGCTACAATGACTAGTGGCGAAAAGGGGATGCCACTGTCGCTGGTGGAATTATTTTTCGAAGTAATCCAGCAGTCCTGTGCAGGTCTGTTGTCCCTGGCCCAGAAGAGGGTGCAGGAGATATAGTGTGACATGGTGCTCAATGAGTCGCGAGACCGAAAAACAATAATTTCACCTTTTACTCTCAAACTATGTACGAAAAACAATTGGGGCCCCTAGTAATTGGGGTCCTCAAGCTCCCACCTCCCTAGCCCATGCTCCCAATTCCACAATGGCTTGCTCAAAATTGGTTTACTACAGCCAGGGTTACCCCTACTGTCCAATCTCTCGCTGCCATAGCCTTATCTTTCTGATTCTCTCATGTACTTCAGATGGTCCTAGCTGGGTATTCTGGTTTTTCTGGCACCCTTTGCCTCCCAATGGCTGTCTCATAACCTTCCACTTGCATGCCACCTCTATTGACCCTTATTCCTGTCTTTCTATCTATCCATATTCTGTCCCCTGGTCTTACCACTCTCTGCCTCTTCTACTGTCTCCACCTTCCAAATGATCTCACCCTTTGCCCTACCCTCAATTTTCCTGGTCTCTGCCAGCCAGCTCCCCTCTGATCCTATCAACTTCCCTCTAAATTTCACTCCTCCCAACAAGTCCCTGCTTTTACTCTCCTTCCCCCTCTTAGCTCTTATTTCCCTCTCCTCTCTGTCTCCTACTCTCAAGCCATCTCCTCCTCTCCCTCCAGAAATACCTCCAACCACTCGCACCCATTTGATACGCAATTTCTCACCCCAAAACCTTATCTCCTCTCTCTGTAAATACTTAAGTTTCCTGCAGCTGCTACACCCTATTCTTGGTTCTGTCTGCCCTTCTGCAACTTTTCTATAACCTCACCCGAACGCCTCTCAGCACCTTCTCTAGGACTTCAACCCAACCCCTGTCTCTGTCAACAGAATCTGCTGACCTTTTATAGCCCTCCACTTCCTGCCGAGAAGTCTCCCTTTGCTCCCATTGGCTGCTCAAGTCACCTATTTTCTGTGTCAGTCACTGTCTAAGCTATTCCCTTGAAGTCTGGTACTTCCCCTGGAAGTCTTCAAAAAAGACCTATAGCCCCGACTCCTTTTTAGCCTCCAACTTTGCCATGAGGTCCAGATGGTCACTGGACTAGTTTGTTTGCTGTTCCCATATACATCAAGTAACACTTTTCTTACAAAGGTTTTGGGGAGAATTCCCTGCTCTCCTATAATAGTGGACAGCTTGCTGCTGGTACTAACTGCTGTGCTGCTGATGCTCTACTATTCACCTATTGCAAGTTCAGAGTCTGTGAGGGAGATGTTTGGTCCCCTAGTCTGTTTCTGATTGGGGAAACCTAGTCTATTCCCATTTTTGTAATCTGTCCGATCCTCCTGTTCCAGGCTGGCTCTTGATTGTTCAGCCTAGGTTCAATGTGAATAATTTATAAACTGTTGCAAGACTGTTTCCGCGTTTGAAACTAGTATTCCTCATCTGTAGTAAACAACTGTGTTGCAGTTCATCATATTATTCGTTCAAAAATTATTTAGTCCACACATTAGATCCAGAATAGTATTTTCTTTATGTTCTGGTCATGCAGTGAAGTAATAATGTAGCCGACACGTGTTTCGACCGATATGGTCATTCTCAAGGCTATATACATCCATGAAAACCATATTAAGACACAAGTTAATGAAATATCATTGCCAGTCATAACAATATAAATGTAATATTGTCAAATAAAAGCAAATCATAATTGGCAACATGAGAAAAGAAAATAATTTGTTAAAACATACCACACAGGTTGATGTGGGTTCGGAAGTGTAAGCATCCATGGCAATCGAACCAAAGAGTAAAAGAAAAAGCATTCCCAATTAACTGCGACTTTGAAAATTCACAGAGAAATACTATAAATCATTATCTTATTCCATATACTATTGTGATTTTCTTTAAAGTATACATAATCCATGCCTCGTTATTGGGATACATGCGCTTAATGCAACCATCTACCATTTCTGAAAGGCCCAGGGTTCTGTCCCCCATGCCACGCTAGTGTTGATTAGATGAAATAAATCCAGCATAATTCCATATTTGTGTAGCACCCAAATGTGCTTCCCGGTATTCTATCAATAGCGGTGGTGGTTGGCTTACCCTTATCCTGTGTGTAATCTTCAATATCTATATTTGAAAGTATAATATTAACAGTCAGTATATTCAGTAAATACCTCTCTGTACGTGATGTTGGACAAATATTATGTATGCCCACCTCATATTCTGCTCAGTATTGCATCCGTAGTTAAATGCATCTTCTAATATGGCCAAAAAATCTCTTGGGTTAAATCCCTGTGCCTTAAATAAATCAGAGAAATGTGTTCAAATATGTTACCAATTGCTAAACTTCAAAAATAACCCACAATATATTATTTTCCTTACCTGTTGAATAAGGGTCAATCCCTAGTACAGCATCCTCATTCCTTCAATCGAAACGCTCGTTCTGTCTTGTCGCGTTAACATTACTCGCGGCAAAACAAAATGGCGACGACACATTGCGTAATGACGTCACGCGCAATGATGCGCGTGAACTCACATTGTAAACACAATACGTCATTACTAATGCTTAATTTGTTCATGCTCTTGAAAGAGTAAAGTGTTGCTTAGTCACTGCGGTTCCTGATATTGGCAACTATAATCTGGGTATCATGATGCATGTATTGTTTAAAATATTGGTGCTTCTCTCTAAAATATACATGGAATGCACTCGACATTTACATTAAGCTTGTAATAGTAACTATTATCTTATATGTGAATAGAAATACTCTCTAATGAGGTGTTGATAATAAAATCATAAAGTTTGAGATCTAGGGGGGGGGGGGGGGCGTGGCTAACTGCCATGTAAGAAAGACTGCTTTCAGTGAGCTCTGCACGATCCGACTAGAATCCTGCTGATTCCCTGCATTTCCCGGGTGACTGAGCAGCTGAGAGTCCCCACAAGTGCACCCGACTACGGCAGGCAGCGCCACCTGAAGTCTCTGGCCGCCACGACATTTCCCTGCAACGGAGTGCCGAAGAAAGCGGGAGATGGGCCTGTGGCACAATGGTGCCGGCCGTTGGCACAGCCGGCACGGAATAGAAAAGCAGTGCCCGGACACTCAGACCGCCACATCCAGCCGACTCTGCAAGCGTCGGAGCGACTTGCAGGGGGACATTAAGCACGGGACAGAGGCACTGTGCTGCAACGAAGCAACCGCGGGAGCGAAGCCTGCAAACGCAGGAAGACGCGGAGATCGCTTCTCCCCCCCCCCCCTTCCCAGCGTGCATACTGCTCCTTGGAGTCCTGACAGAGAGCGCCGGCGGACCCCTGCGGGCCCGGCACGCACTGCAGACGGCAGCGCTGGTCTGCCGTGCGAGGTGACCCGCCCAGAGCAAGCTAAACGGTGCTGGGGAGTAGAGCACGGGACTGCCAGGAGCTCGAAGAAACAGAAGGTGAGAAGTCGGTGGGGGGCGGGGACCGCACGCAGAGGTAAGCGGCTGCCGGACCCCAGAGAAGCATACCCCCCCCCCCCCGGGACAAGCATAGCCGGGCCCAGCCACCACAGACCCCAGCTGCCGCAAACCCCACTGCCTAGAGACCGGGCCAAGGCAACCACAGCCGAGGCCCCATCGGACCAGCAAAGGAGAGGGCCCCCCAGCGGCAAATGTGCTAGCCTGCACCGACCAGGCACCATTGGGCACTCCCCTCCGGATACCACTGCCCCCAACGCCAAGGGGAAAAAAGCAGGAAACGTGCCCTGAGACCTACCCCATTGCACCCAAGGGACCGCACCAGGACCGCACAACCACCTCGACACCCCCCCCCCACCCCCTGTTGAGGAGGGGGGAGAACTGACGAATGGCACGGCCGCAGACCGGCCCGGCCTAGCCCACCCCATCCCACCGCTGAGCGCACAACCCTGAGAACTGGCGGGGGCCCCATCTGCTGAGTAATGTCTGGGAAAAGTGCCAGGTGCAAACAGAGGCAAACCATAATGGACACCTACGCGGCGGGAGTAGCGGCAGGATCAAAAGCCGGCCTCGCCGGCTCCACGACAACCCGAAAGGAACCCTACAAAATGCCAGCAGAACCAGCCAACTCGCAACTGCTGGAAGCCACCAAGACCCTCCAAAAGACTATGGAAAACAAGATCGACGCAGTAGCAATTGATCTGAACTTATTGAGACAAGATGTCCGCTCTATTGCAGGCAGGACGGAGGCACTAGAGACCCAGGTACGAGAAAACACTGAGACCAAAACCCAGCTCCTGAAGGATGTGGACGCACTAGCCCAAAAGGTAAAAAACCTGGAAGACAGGGCAGACGAGGCCGAAGAGCGGGCTCGACGGAATAACATCAGAATTATCGGCCTGCCCGAGGGCATCGAGGGGAACGACCCTCCGAACTATATAGAAAACCTCCTACTGCAAGAGGTGGGGGTCGGCAAATTGACACAAGGCTTCACCATTGAGAGGGCGCACCGCTCGCTCACCAAAAGACTGCCACCAGGGATGCCACCCAGGCCAGTAATTGCTAACGTGCTCAACTACAGGGACAGAGAAACGATCTTGGCTTTCTTGAGGTCAGGGGGCAGTATACAGAGAGACGCAGCGAAGATGGCCATATACCTTGACTACACGTTTCAAGTCCAGATGAGAAGAGCCCAATTTATCCACACAAAAGCAAGACAAAAGAAAGCGGGCCTGCGCTACATGCTACTGTATCCTGCCAGGCTGAAAGTGCTGCATGACAACAGGGCGCTCCTGTTCGACACCCCCGCAGAAGCCACAGGATGGATGGACAGCAAACAACTCCCAGACCTCGACACAAGAGAACGCAAGCCAAGGTAGCCTATAACCTGGGCGCCCACCCACCAAAAAAAAACACTCAAGTACACCAGGGAACTTACAGAATGAAAACTCATCTCACAATCAGGAACAGCAAATTTGATCCAAAAGCGAGCTACACTGAACAGAGACCATCTCCTATACGACAGCGGCCAACGTAACGTCTTCTGCCCCCAGAAGAATTAGGGTATATCTAACCCGCCCGTAGGGCACCAAGAGACCGTTAAGGTCAAATGGAGCGGAAACAGAGTAGTCAGAACGGGGGGAACCCTGCTGGACTTGTTAAGTTAAGGGGAAGTTCAAAGTTGGAAGGGGGGGGGGGAACAACCAGGGAGTTGGTATCCGAGTTGGGGAACCTCATACAAGAAATCCAAGACTACCTATAGCACTGGAAGCTGCTGGGGACAACGAGAAACGCCACGCGGCCGCCGCCAACATAAGTTCGACCTTGACAACCTATGGTGGATAAAATCAGAATCTTGACATGGAATGTCAGGGGAACGTTAAGCAGCACCAAATCCATGCGCTCATGAAGTGCAGAAAAGTAGGAATAGCCCTCCTTCAGGAAACCCACCTGAACGCACAGAAGCTCGCTGCACTCGCCAAAAACTGGAGAGGGACACTGATAGGATACACATACTCTACGTACGCAAGAGGAGTCCTGATCTGGATAGCTCCCACCATCCCCATAAAAGTAATACAAACAAAAACAGATGATGAAGGTAGGATGGCCCTGATACATGGCAACATCGAAGGAAAGGAACTCTGCCTCGTCAGCACCTACGCACCTAACCACAACGCTACAACCTTCTTCCACTCCCTATATAAACGACTAAGCCCATTCAGGGGCTGCATCACGGTACGGTGGGAGACCACAACTGCACCCTAAATCCCCTTCTAGACAGATCAGACAACAAGCATGCCCGCCCAGCCCCACCAGCCAAAATACTGAATGCACTAACACTGCAGTACGCGCTCAGAGACCTGTGGCGAGAGCACCACCCGGAGAAAAGAGGGTACTCCTACTACTCAGCCCCACATGCGGTCCACACCAGAATAGACTACATCCATGTAACCGAGGAACACCTGGCCACGTTCAGTGACACACAATACCTCGCAGAGTGCTGTCGGACCACTCTCCACTGATGACCACGTGGACGGTGTTTACACCTAGACCCCCAGCCCCCACCTCAGACTTCGGGTTGAAGCCCTGTTAGACGAAGCCTTCACTGACCAGATTAGAAAAAGCACACTAGACTTCTGGCAACTAAATATGGACAACGTCCAACACATTAGCACAGCATGGGAGGCGTATAAAGTGGTCCTGAGGGGTGAGATGATTGCAGCTATAGGAGGTGCCCAGAAGTCCATACTCGCCACACTAGCACCCAATGAAGATGAGCTAAAAACACTAGAAGCCAAGGCCCCCGTGGACCCTACCCACGTCCCAAGAATGATAGAGCTCAAACAAGCTTGCCTGGGGCACTGGGAGACACTTGGGAAACCTAGATATTCAAAATATATAGAACGTAGTCATGCCCTTGGGGACAAACCGGGGAAGCTCCTGGCTTGCCTCTACAAGAGGGAAACGTCCAGGACGCCCATTTGTCAGGTCCGTGATCCAGATGGCACACTGGTACACACGCAGGCTGAAATAAATACAGCATTCACTGGGTTCTACCAAGCCCTATACACCGAGTCCCCCCCCGCCCACGGACACCAAAATACAGGATGTCCTAGTCATTATTGAGCTGCCCAAACTTGATGCGCAATTAGCGGAGGCCTTAGATGAGCCCATTACCCCCGAGGAGGTTATGACCACCATCAGATCCCTGCCATCCGGGAAGGCCCCTGGAACAGACGGGCTTCCAGGAGAGTTCTATGAAACTTATGAGGAGATGCTGGCCCCACTCTTAGCCCAAGTGTTCAACGAAGCATACGAGAGAGGCACCCTCCCAGACACCATGAAGGAAGCTGTAATCATCCCAATACTAAAACCAGGAAAGGACAGCGGAGAGTGCGCCCCTTACAGGCCCCTTTCCATGCTCAATACAGATAACAAGATCCTGACTGCGCTACTAGCGCGTCAGCTGCGCAGAGTGATCCTGCTGCTAATTCACCAAGACCAAATCGGGTACGTACCCGGGCGGACCCTCACAGAAAACCTGCGCAAGCTGCACCACGTCATTTATAGCACTAATGGCACGCCCGGTAAATGCGCTGTAGCATCCCTAGACGCCACTAAGGCATTTGATTTGGTCCGATGGATGTGGTTACACGCCACCATGGCCAGAATGGGGGTGGGCCCGGCCTTCCCAAAATGGACTAAACTCGTATACACAGATCCCACGGCCAGGGTGCGCACCAACAACACATATTCTGACAAGTGGCGCCTCTACAGGGGCATGCGACAGGGGTGCCCGCTCTCACCTCTGCTATATATTATTGCAATAGAACCCGTAGGGGCATACCTAAGGCAGCAATATGGGGACGGGGACATTGTAATAGACGGAGTGACCCACCTGGTCTCCATGTACGCAGACGACACACTCCTCTACCTAAACAACCCAGAACATATATTACCATACATACTGGAAACCTTGGAAGGGTTCCGTAGATACACGGGGATACAAATCAATCATGACAAGTCCTGCCTCTTCCCCCTTGCTTCCCTCAGCGACACCAGTGAAGAAAGGCTCCCACCCTTGGCCATCAAATGGAAGACCACCTCTTTTAAGTACCTAGGATTAAACATACATCGAGACCCCAAAACTGAGCACTCCCTCAAAACAGCGAAAGCCAAAGACAACCTAGAAAAGTCAATGGACTTCTGGGGCAGACTCCCACTCTGTCGCAGGGAGAGCCGGACTTCTTAAGATGGTGGCGTTACCCCGCCTCCTGCACTGCTTCACTAACGTCCCATACAACATCCCCCAGCAGTTTTTCAAAGACCTAAATAAACTATGTAAAAGATTCCTGTGGCAAGGTGGACGACACAGAGTGGCACTAGAGGTACTGCAAAGACCCTATGATAGAGGAGGCCTGAAAATCCCTCATTTCGAACTATACTACCTAGCAAGCCAACTAAAGCACGTAATCCAATGGATGGCGGATGAAACCACAACTGACACCCGCCTCCTGCAACCAGCCATTCCTCACACGCTGCTAAGAGACCTATTCTGGACCCCAGACGGAATGAATCAACACAGTCACTACCTGATGAAGCTTGGAATCCAGATGTAGAAAAGAGCCTGCAAAGTTGTGGGCACAACTGACCCCTACTCACCCCAAATCCCGATTGCCGCAATTATGGCAAACAGACCAGGGAGCCTGAAAGAAATAAGGAACACATGGGAGCCCCACGGGATCGCCACCCTCGGGGACCTAGTAGACGACCAGAGCGCCCTAACGTTCACGGAGCTACGTGAGACCACAGGACTACCGGTGGGCCAGTTCCTACTCCATGGAGCGGTGGCTAAAAGGCTCACAAACAGATGGCCTGACGTGGAGAACCTCGACACTGGACAGGACAGCATTGAAAACATGCTAAACGCGGCCAAAGGCGGACACAAAACCTTGCTAGACAGCACCACCAAGCAAGAGCTTAAGTGCAGAGGGAAATGGGAACGGGAGCTAGGCCTGCAATTCGAGGACAAGGAATGGGGATCAATAACCCACTACCATAAGAAGGTGTCCAGAAACGCCCGTCTGTAGCTCATACAGTTCTATTTTACCAACAGAGCGTACCTCACACCTGAAGTCATCACCAAATTTAAAGGAGCGAGGACAGTAGAGTGCCCAAAATGTAATGAACCACACGTTGGGATGACCCACATGTTTTGGGAGTGTCGGGCCATACAACCCCTTTGGTCCCAGATTACAGCAAAGGCCGCCAACGCCGACATCACTTTAGATGTACAGTCACCGAGAGCGTGCATCCTGGGCCGATACCGAAAAAGCAAAAAGAAAAATAAACCCCTGCAAAGGCTCAAAGACTTGATGTACATTTTAGCCAAGAGACGCATCGCCATGGGGTGGAAATCCCCTAGGGCCCCCAGCGTGGCGTCGTGGTGGGAGGACCTCCGTAAATGGACAACAGCAGAAACGGGCGCATGGGAAAACGTGCAGAGAGAACAGACTTGAAATCAGTGACAATCTACAACAATGGGTGGCGCTCACGGTGTCACTTTTCCACCCGACCGGAACATCCTCTACCTCCGAAGACCCCGGCAGCCCGGGAGAGCCACCCGGACACTGAGAGAAAAAAACAAAAAACAATTGTGGTCTTGGAAAGTTCGGGGCGGGGGGAGGGAAAGGGGTTACGCAAGATTTAAATGGTGCAATGATGATGTTAATTGTTGTATTGTTAAAATCCAATAAAAACGTTTAAAAAAAAAAAAGTTTGAGATCTAAATTATGAATGATTTAATTGAATGACCCCACTGTGCTGCAGGGAGCTGAATAGCAAATGAAGCAGAGCTCAATGTTGTTGTAAAAGAGGAAACCCTGATGTCCCAAAAGTGGCGTTTGGCTGCAAACGGCATGGCATCCCAAATAAATAGGCAATACCTCATTCTAGATATTTAGTATCTTGCAGTCACAAAAATACATGCATCTCATGGTCTGAATTAATTTCATGTTCTGTAGATTGTAATTTAGCTTCCATTTTGCGTAATATCAATTTTAAATCTCCCCCTCTTTCCTTTTTTAGCTTTCATCAGACCCAAAAATCTTAAATCATCCACATTATCCATCTGGTGCTGGTTTTGCCAATGTACGTGTCTTTGGTTCTATGTTCTTCAAACTCAACAAATGTTCCCTAATGCATACGCGCAACTGTCTGATAGTACTACCAACATAATTTTTACCACAAACATTGAATTATGTAAACAACATAACATGTTTTGCAATTGATGTAGTCTTTGATGCTAATTTCATTGCCAAACTGATATCTGAAGATTTTGCATTTGTCCCATGCATATTTGCATTGGTTGCAGTGCCCACATTTGTAAAAGCCCCATCACTTTTAGCCAACTTTGTGTCTGCATTTCCGGTGTGGTATTCAGAAAAGACAGACAATGATATTTAATTTACATGTGTCTTAATATGGTTTTCTTGGATGTATATAGCCTTGAGAACGACCAGAAAGATCGAAACACGTGTCGGCTATATTATTACTTCACTGCAGGACTACAACATAAAGAAAATACTATTCTGGATCTAATGTGTGAACTAAATTATTTTTGAACAAATAATCTGATGAACTGTAACACAGTTGATTACTACAGATGAGGAATACTAGTTTCAAGCGCAGAGACAGTCTTGCAACAGTTTTTATAAATTATTCTCATTGCCGGGTGAATCTTTTGTGGAGGGTCTCGGTTTGTGAGACGCCCGCAGCTGGATAGCTCATATTGTTTATCATTGTAACTTAACAGGTTGGGTAAATGGCGCACAAGACAAAGTATCAATCCACTACGATTCTAATGAATAGGTTCAATGTGATACTTGTGGTTTTTCACCACATGGTGCTGCTTTGTGGGTTACACGATCCATGCCAGGTTTCTGAGGAGTCTTGTGCATGATGATCATCGTATTCTCTTAAAGAATTCTAAGTCGATCTGATATGGGATAAGTTTTGGGACAGAGGCACCAATATTCATGGGTCTCCCTCCAAATCCTCCCCCTCCCTCCCACCACTGTCCCCCAACACCACCTCCGGGCTAGGACTGGCTCTGCTGTGGTAGGCTGCCTAACCGTGGTGGAGAGGGCTCCTTAAGCCCCCCGCACCCCCTGACAAGGTATTTTCCATGAACCTGTCGCAACAGACAACCCTTTACTCAGAAGAGAGAACAAAGGAGGAGTGTCATGTGGAGGTGTCGTGGCCAGAGGTCACCATTTCAAAGAAGACACCAAACGATCTTTCTGTTGCTCCATCTCCACTAGACATTGTAACATTGCAATGCTTATTGGCTCTAACGCAGGGGTTTGTAACCTTTTGGCTCTCCAGATGTTTGTAGTAAAACTACCATCTGCCCAAGCCAGCATATTGAATGGTGAGAGATCATGCAAGTCGTAGTCTTCAAATCTGGAGAGAGTTGCAAGTTGCAGACTTCTGCTCTAGCAGCAAGCCACTTAAATTTGAAGTCTTGAAGGCCTCCTTTACCTGTCTGCCATTCTGGGGCCCAGAATCTGCTCCAGTGTGCTTCAGACACCGGCCTGATCAGTTCTGAGCAGGCGACAGTGGTAACGTGCAAGTTAGCAACACCTTGGGCTAGTCTACTCTGCCCCCTGACAGTCCTACAAGATGCATTTGACGTGGAGAAAGATCATCCTGTTAGCATCCTTGATGATCAAGGCATCAAACCTGACAATCGTTGTCCCCCTTTTATCAAAGACTTGAGACAAAACCTCCTTGCTGTTAGTGGTCCTTCTAGAAGTGAAGCAGTTGGAAATTGGAGGCTCTTTTATGAAGGTGTCTTAGCCTCTGATGACATCCAGCGGGACACCATAGATTTGGTAGATGTTGGCTTTTGTCATCAGCCAACGGCTAAACCTGGCACACTTTAGACTGGTGGTGGATGAAAAGATACTTGACCTCCCATGCAATGGTATATAGATATAGATATTCAGGAACAGCACTGATGATTTCCTCATGTATAAAAATCAGATGGCCGGAGCAGTTGGAGTGCTACCTTTCAATAACCTTTCAATAACCTAGCAGTGTTGGCGGTTTTATTGAGAAATCGGGCACACCTCATGATGTCCTCTTATTGACATCATTCTTACTGTCCAGTGTCTGTGTCAAGGTTTAACTTGGAGCAATGGAGACTTGTCTCTTTCCATTCACCGCAGAGGGCCGTAGAGGATGGAACCTGGACACAGAGGCCAAGCCCCAGCACTCCAAGCAAGCCTGACGTTCCATCTCCCCCCCCCCCTTACCTACAGCACCATGGTATAAAGGAGAATCGCAAGCCTTTTGCCATCTTGGCAGCCAGTAACTGACAAATGGGTGCGAGAGACCATGCTTTGGAGTTCGATCACAAGCATCTGCGTATGCCACTACTGGGGAAGAGAGTTGTCCCCAAAGAATATTTGAAAAAAAATGTTTTTAAAGCAGAGGGGGAGCAGACTTATTGACAAATGTAATTGAACAGGTACCAAGGCAGAAGGACAAGAAGTCTTCTCAAGATAATTTCCCTTGCGCCTTTTGTAAAAATGTATGAGCACCTAAACGAGAGTCTTAAAGACCTAACAACAGTAGTTTCTACCATGCATTCCAAGCTTGTGACCTTTGAAAATATGCACACGCAATACATGGACGCAGCCCTGAACACAAATAACAAATCGTAGTTGGCTATGCGGTCCCTCATGGACTGTAATAAGAACGCCAACCTGGACAGGAAACTACTCGCAGAAGCGGCAAAACAAGCGCTCAACTTGTTTCAACAAAAGTCAGAGCCGAGCCCCCGAAAGAGGGGTTTGGTCGAAAGAGGGCCTAACGATTCCCACTGCCATGATCGACCTTCACTTGGCACTTCAAAACGCCTGCACAATGTCGCCAATGCTCCCAGTGACTTACTGAACTCAACACTAAGACCTCAAGAATGTTCCAGCTCAACTCTTGACAAAAACATCAACACTCAGTTGAACAAATCCGACAAACCTCTAACCAACTATGCACAAGTCTCTTTAACACCGACACCACCGAACCCTACGAATAAATCAGGGGGCCAAAATCCGGCGGAAAACTCGACCACAGTCGGCTTGGACAAGAGAACTGCATCGGACTTCAATGATATTTTCATGGCGAGCTTAGCCCCAGGTAACTTGGCCCTCTTAGACCCTCAAACTGCTTCCACCTCTGCTTCAATCCAACACATGGAGCCAACAGACGTCGTGACAGTGCCCGACCACTTTGATGCGAGTGGCGATGTCACAGAAGTCTTCGATATATTCAAGCCCTCAAAGAACGTTTCGACAATTAGTCATCGCAAAGAATTTGAGAGGCAAGGGGGGAAAAAATCTAAAAATCTACCCGCAACAAAAATGAAACGAGGCAACGACTCAAGGAAGTTCCTGAGAAACATCAAAACCGTTAACGTCACTGTCAACAGAACAATCTTAAAAGAAAAAAGTGGAGAAGCAACAACTCAAATAACTGACGCCACACCTGTGCCAGATCAACCCATCGGACCTAAAAACAACTCGTGTGACATATCCGAAGACCTGATGAACATGTGAGTTTGAGGATACTGCGACGGAGGGATCGGGTGGGGTGGACCAGGTAAACTCCTTGGCCGTAAGTTCTACCAAAGGAGCCAAGACCGCTGTAAACGCTCTTGATCCCACCCCAACCAACACTACAAACCTCCCACTGTTGACCGTGGAGCCATTACCCTCACAACACGCAATAACTGTTTCTCCTGTCGCCAGGTCTCCATGTCGTGTCAATACGCTTGCAAGTTCTCTTTTTCAAAAATCCAATAGAGCAGTAAGGCTGTGTGAAGTCTTTTTGCCACCTGCATCTGTATCTAATGGCACGGTCCCTCAGAAGAAAGAAGTTCATGACGTTGGACGAAAAACGCTGTAAGAGCTTATCAACGGCAAGCAATCCAGTTGATCAGTCCAAAGTCATCAGTACTCACTTATCATTAGACAGCTGTAAGCAACTGTCACTGACTGGGTCCGCCGCCTCTGACATTACTAATGAGCTTTCTAAAGGCCTCAATGCTAACACCTCTTTGCAATCCAAAACCAGTGGGAGCACCCTTTCAAGATCCACGACAGGGAAAAACGTATCAAAAGGTCCAAAACAGGTCATCCAAGCAAGGAAAGACTCTCCGTTCCATCAAGTTCTCTTAGAACGTATTGATTCTGCAGATGACCTAATTCTTAATCGCCACAATGTCTTATGGCTATGCCATCTAGTACCTAGTCTTAGAGCTATTGAATCCGGAGACCTAAAAATTGTTGAATTTTTCAATGACACCAGAAACGACGCGGTCATTCTGCACCTTCAGTCCAAACTTATAGTTGACACACTTCTTGAGGCAGGCCCGGTGCTAATGTCTCTGGGGTTTGATATCTGTTCAGCACCGTCACGTGAGACAGACAAGCCAATGAAAGAGGCGCACAACTCGCCAGTGGGCGATCAATGTAACCAAACATACAAGATGACGACGAGCGAACCTGCAAAACTAAATTCTTTCACATCTCTACAAAGCACCGACACCGTTGATCAAAAATTACCGTCCGAGAAAAGAACGTTCGACTGCATAAAGATAACAATCCAAGGAGGCGACAGTATGCCACCTAATGCGGACTATGACAAAGACCATTCATCAGAGGTCATGAACAAAAATGATTGGTCCTGGATCGCTGGCACTCTAAATAATGATCAGTCGTGTTAACGCCAAGCCCCTGCTCCACACAAAAATTACAATCTGGGATCCTGGAACACTAGGGGCTTCAGTCACTTGTTTAACACTGACTGGTCTGCTGACTTGGACCTCATTTGTCTGCAGGAGACATGGCTATGTGAAAATCCAATCCTGGAGGGCTTTGAAATCGCCCTCAATCCAGCTATTAGACAGTCTAAAGGAAGACCTATGGCTGTCCTTCTGGTGGCAGTCCGGAAAGACTCAGGCCTTAGGATTATAAATTGTGACAACATTTCTCCTTTCATCCAGGTGGTAACGGTCAGTTTTGCAGGCGCAGCGAACGCCCTTGCCTCTAATCTCTATCATCAATCTTTATTGGAACCATGGGGTCACTGGCGCAAATCTTTTCATTGATGAAGTCACAACGGCAGTTGACGACCTTATGGAAACAGGAAACCTACACGACCTGATTATTTGCGGTGACCTCAACATCGACTGTATTAGCCACTTAAAGCTAACTGACAACAAGAAAAGGGTCAACAAATTGCAACAACAACTGACAACTAAGTGGTGTCAAGAAATGGACTTACGTGAACTAACGATGCTCAACGGACAAACACCAGGAGACATTCCGGCGGCTCCTACCTGGAGAAGAGGTGACCAAAGCTCAACACTTGATTACATCCTGGTATCCGGAAAGATCCACACGAGAACCATCAGTCTCGTGATCAGAAAAACGACTTAGTGACCATGATATGGTGATTTAAAATTTTCTGCATATACCAGCAGTACTCAAGACCTTTTCTCACACACAGTCAGAACAGGAACTGGTCGTATTCGTCTAAACCTTGATTCTAGCGAGGTAGCAAGCATCTTGACGGTTTTTCAGTCTTCTAGAACACTGGAATACGATCATCTTCTGACTCTTTTTCAGGAACAGAACAAACCTCTAAGAAGCACTGAATTCAAACGGAAACACAAATTTGACCTTGAGATTTCCCAACGGAAAAGACTTCTCCGTCAGAAACTGAGACAAGCACGCAAATCACCATCCTCAGATCCGAGCACCTCATCACGCAAAGCTAAAACAGGGCTATAAGAATTGGTTAAAATCTCACAGGGCCACCATGCTACAAAATGATGCAGAGCTCATGTTGGCAAAAATGGCGAGCTCTAACTCAGCCGACTACTGGAGACTCATAAACGACACCTTTGCACCACAACACGCCCTTCAAGCTAACTTGGTCCTAGAAACTGAATGGCTAGTGTTCTATTCTGCTCTCTTTCAAAAAGACAAAATTACTACAGAATGGGAACCCCCAATTCTAAGGCACTGGGAGCTTGTCTTTGAGTATGAAGACATCCTGCGAGTCATTAAGAATGTGCATGAATCGAGAGCACCTGGCCCTGACGGGCTCACGAACTTTGTGATCAAAAGACATCCAGAAGAGTGGTCTGAATTTTGCGAGCATCTGTTCAACAGGATTCTCAAGCGTTGTAAGACCCCTAAATCATGGAAATCTGCTGTGATTATACCGATCTTTAAAAAAGGAGACCGCAGAAACCCAAAGAACTATAGACCAATTGCACTTCTCGATGTATTAGGGAAAGTGTACGCTACACTACTCCAACAACAACTTCTGGAGTGATCCACTAAAAGCAATCTTGTGGATCCGAGACAGACAGGCTTTGTCAAGGGTGTGGGCTGCTGCGTCAACCTGCTTCTGTTAAACCTACTGAAGATGGAAGCCCACCGCAAAAACTCTAAGATCTATCTACCCCTAATCGATCTATCTCAGGCGTTTGATAGTATAAACAGAGATCTATTATGGCGGAAAATGAGCAAATGGAACTGTCCACCTAGCTTGTTGGCTGCAATTCGTGAACTGCACACAAACACCTCCATTAGAGTCAGACTAGATCTTAAGAGCAATCTATCAGCCCCCATTGAAACATCTAGAGGAGTTAAACAAGGCTGCCCGCTAGCAGCGAGCATCTTTAACCTGTTTATATCGGACATTAAAGAGGTCTTTGTTGGGCTACACACGTTCCCACCGAAAATACACGGCACGCACATCGATTACTTAGCCTACGCGGATGACATCATTCTGTTGGACGCCACACCAATAGGTCTGCAACGCAAACTTACTACTGTGGAAAAATACCTAACAGAGAATGGCCTGAATATCAACAGGGGGAAATGTGAAATCATTGTCTTTGAAAAATTCCAAGGCTCCAAAAAAAAGCCCAGAAATTCAAATGATATTTGGCCAAAGAACCTATCTGCCATGTAAAAAACACCATCTACTTAGGGATGCATATAAGTGCCAACAGGAATGACGCACCCTGGGTAGAATCCGCAAGGATGAAATGCCGCCAGCTGGCATGTCAGGCTTCTTTAATCAACAAAAAATTCGGGAAATTTTCCTTAAAACCTACGCTTAACTTCTTTCAGCAAAAAGTGGTTCCATCTCTGATTTATGCTGGAGAAAATGTGTTTGGTTGTGGGAATGATGTATGGAACTCGTTGGAAAACATATTTTGGACCAAAGTCTTACACCTCCCTAAGTGGACTCCTACAGCTTGTGTAAGATATGAACTTGGCTACATTTCCATTCACGCAAGGGTTACTTGGAACCTCTTAAGCCTTTTTAGGAAAACTTTACTAACAAATCAGGTGCCTCAAATCGCAATTCTCCACAACCTAGAATCTGAACAACCTGATACAATCCTGTATCAATGGAATGTGTTATGTCATGAGGTTCTGAAAGAACATAACATCAAAACCCAAATGCTGATTGAAAACCCTGACGCCGCAAAACTGAAGCTTTGGAGACTTGACTGGATCCACACTTGCAACTTAAAATCGGCATCAAGATCAGCGCAAGACTTCCTGACTGAGGCACGAACTTATGGCCATCCTCCGGGTTACCTGTCCTGTTTTCCGGACCAGTGGTCGAGATCTCTTTATCTGAAATTCAGGCTCAACGTCCTGCCAACTAAAGAGCGTCTCTGTTTCTGGTCACAATCAACTGACTTAGACCTGACGTGTCGTTTTTGTAACACCACAAACGAGACCCTTAAACACCTGACAATGACATGCTCTGGGCTAGAGCAAGAAAGAAACAGATCTTTTGGCCCAGTCACAAAGAAATTTCAGTTCGTATCCCGTGAGGACTGGTGGAAAGCCCTGTTCGATGGGTCGAACAGACCTGTGCTATATGCCCTGGTCTCCTTTCTCCAAGCCGTTAAAGACCGCCTACAATCTAAGTCGGCTACTCAATAGAGGTGAAAGGCTGACCAGTGACCTAACGACGAATGTGGTGACTAACATGGAACAGGACGCAATAAGGCATACTTGTTTTGTTTGATTTGTCTTGTATTCTTTTTACATTTTTAAAGGTTTGAAACAAACCAATAATAAAAAAAAAACAATTTCTCATTTGAAAAAAAAGAAAATGGACACCAGCTCATTATGGACTTTCACACTCTTGCCCAATGTGTGAATGGTAGTTGGTTTCCGACCCACTATTATGTTTCAAGAAAAAAGGGGCCCTTGGTCCTGTTTGCTCAGTCGCTGTAATGTCAAAGCAGTGTCCTTTCCTCCCTTGTTCTTCCTCTTTATACTTGAAATCAATGTCCATTCTCTTTTGGTGTATTGTACACTTTGTACCAGTAAGAAGTGTCTGATGAGCTTAGCTTGGGGTTAATTGGGACTTGTACAATTTGTTCCCAGTCATCACCAGGGCTTACATTCCGCTTTTTCTTATACTGTTCTTTCCACTCTTTCTGTTGAATACCGCTCCCAGGGGTCTCGGGTTTCTCCCACCATGCTCGGTGTTGCCTCTCTTTGGCCCCCTTCCAGGCTATATGACTCATATCCTGCCTTGCGGCTATCTGGTTTTCACCACACCTCGGGGTTGATGGCTTTTTACCACAGCTTGTGGCCGTTCTGTAACTATCCCACTTTGGGGTCATTTGAATTTCATTCTGCCTTGGAGATATCTGGTTCTCACCTCGGGCTTGGCGCTGTCTTTCTAACCCTGCCTCTGGGTCTGTCTCAAGCTTGCCGGCCGACTTCCTCAAGTGACTGCGTACCTTCTCTTTCCAGGCGGTGCACTCCGGGTAGGGCATGTGGTGTGGTCTTCTTCCTTCAGTGTTCCTCATCTGTCAGTCGATGCTCCCTTGCTACCGGTTCCCAGTGGTGTTCTGGCAGAGGCTCCACATCTCACTGCAGTTTGGAGCTCCAGCACCCTTTGCTGAGCCTGCTGTGCTGAATCTTTCTCCTGCTGCAGGTTGTTTTCCTGCATCTTCCACGGGGTACACCGCGGGTCGATGCACCATGTCCGGTGCCTGCATGTTGCTCAAGGCCTCGGAGGAGCATCTACCCATTTGGCTCAGAGGGCCTCTCTGTTCCCTTCCACCACTGCGGATGGGTTCTCCTTCCTCCTTGTATCGAGGGGGAGGGCGTATGCCCCGTTCCCTGTCTGTTTGAGGACAGTGGTAGAAACCATGCCAACCTTTGGTATATGAGTTGACAACTCGGTACATATGTCTATACCCATGTAACCAATAAACCTATTGTATTCTGGGGGCAAGGGAAGATAACTTATCAGTTTTCTGGGATTGTCTGTCATCTACGGGGAGGTCACCCCCAGTGTGGTCGCGGTTGCCCTGTCCCTTAGGGGTTAAGTTTACCTTGCCCACCCCCCGACCCTCCCCTTGGGGAGAGTGGACGAATTCCCTGGATTCATCACATTGTTGGTTTGTAACCATGTCTTCCTGGGTCAAGGGCTCAAAAGTATGGCCTGCTATCTTTCGACCAGGTAGATTAAAAGTAGCGGCCTAGGAGACCCTTTCTCTGGCTCCTCATGCCAGGGGTGCTTACATTCCATCTTTGGTAATGTCATGCTGCATGTATGCATGCATGCAAATTGAGATCTCCTCATAATCTTGTTTATCTGGACTCCGTTCTGCAATATGTGGTGGCGCGTTGAGAGCACTTTGCAGGATTCATCCACTGTGTCAGTGTCCATGTGATCACTATGTGATTACAATGTGAGCAGCAAGTTTCTCCAGCATGGGGGTCTGGCATGGATTCACATGCTCATGAATAGTCCCCGTCATCAGGCCGGAAATCCTCGGTAAAAGAAAAAACTGTTTCACTTTCACTTACAACCGGTTTCTCCTATAAACCAATTGCTGAGCTCGGGGGTCATACTGCCCACAGCCAATGACTGCCCTCTACCTAAGCCGCTCCTCTGGCAGCCATCTTCAAATTTTTACGGCAATTTCAATTGTTGGGAGTCCTCGTGTTTTGCTCTGTAGACTTTTTCTGTGTTTTCGAGTTTATTCGCAAACCTATCTGATTTTTGTCTAGATCCTGTGTGCTCTTTCGTGCTTTCAACTGGCCAGCAGGGATTCATTTGTCAGCGTCTTTTGTCGCCCCTTAAGGGCTAGAATCATTGTATTCATCGAAGATTCCGGAAGGCCAACAGGCCTACACCGGACCTTGTCGGAGAAGGAGGACAGAGGTTCTGTCTTCAAGCTCTGCTCCAGCTGCGGCCTAAGGAACATGTTTGTGGATGACGAACACTCCCAGTACCTCTACTGTCTCCATCCGGACTACAGGGAGGCAGATTGCGATATTTGCCTGGGATTCACCAAACGCACCATGAAGGATTGGCACAGCAGATTGGCAGCGTGGCGCAACACCAAGGCCTCTACCCCGGGTGGCAAGCAGGGGCATGCCTCACCCAGGACCGGCATGTCTGAGGGGCGGGCTCAAAAGTCCTTTGAGGTCGCCCATCTGTGTGGGTCCAAGACAAGGCCAAGCACTGAGTCAGTTTCTGTCGGGGTCGCCGCGCAAGCGGGCCCCCGACGTGCAGGGCTCGATCAACATCACCATCTGCTCTCATCTCAAGCCATCGCTCCAGCTCCTCCTCGAAAAGGAAGTCTGCTAATCCCGGGAAGCTGCAGGAGAAGCCAGAGAAGGCCAAGGCTCCGGGTAAGGTGACCGACCTGCCCTTGAAGAGCCCGGTGGCCCAGGAGAAATCATCCTCGTCAATCGAGCTGATGGCAGCCGCCCCCTCAAAGGCAAAAGAGGCTGACCAGGTCCAAGGCACCCTGACTAAGCCCAGAGTGGCCCTTCCTCCCATGCGGGAGGCTTCGGCCAAGCCGGTGGAGAAGGCACCGGAGAGGAAGATGCCAGCCCTGAGACCAGCTGCTACCCCTCAGGATTTTAAGAAGAGGGGCGGGGGGGGTAGTAGTGGCCTCTACAGTACTCCAAGGCACGGATATTTCTTCGACATGGTGTTAGTTCACATGGTTGTAGAGGATGTGGGGAACGACGACGGCGGAAACGCTGAGGGTGACGATGGTGAACCCGTCGAAGGGGAACAGCGGCAGAGCCAACTAAGACTTAGGCATTGGGCCCAGCAGGCCTACTCCCCCCCCCACTTTCCAGAGACGTGTCGCTGGACATCCTGTCCACGCTCCACACGCTGGTGTCTGAGATACAGAAGAGGAAGCCAACGGCACCACCGGCACTGGTAACTCTGGGGACACCACCGGCAAAGAAGCGGAAGAGGCACCCCACACTGCCTCACATGCCCCCCCCCCCGCCCTCCTAGTTATACAGGGACGGATACGGCGACGACGGATATGGACGACTACGGCATAGTGTCCCCGCCACCGAGAGCGTCTCCACCTGACGAAGTGGGTTCATTCCACTCCATGATCGCCCACGCATCGGAGATCTTCCAGCTGACGCCAGAAGAGACCAAAAAGGAAGGGTTCCTGTACCAGTGCCGAGAGGCTAAAAAGACCACCATTCTGGCAATGCTTCTCCTAGACACATTTGGGATGAGGGCCTAGCGCTGAAGAAGAATCCCACCTCAGCCCCGGCAAAAAGAAACTGGCTGGAGAAGTTGTTCAGGGTGCCGGAGTCTGCACCCAAGTGACTGCGATCACAGCCCTCCCAAGACTCTGTTGTCAAATCCATCGTTGTTAGCCTCCATTCTCCCGGACAGTGAGGGGAAGAAGTTGGACGCAATGAGCGGAAAGGTGATCTGCACAGCGGCAAAGAAGGTCAAAGCGGCCAATGCTGTTGCGATCCTGGCCAGGTATGACGGGGAGCTGTGGTCGAAGATGGCCCTGTTGCTGTAATTCCTCCCCAACAACACGCGGGTTTAGGTGCTGGACATCCTCCAAGAGGGCGAAGTGGCATCGGACCATGCCATCACTGTGGCCCTGGACATGGCGCACACAGGATTCCGCCAGATAGGGAACTGTCTGCCTCGGTCGTTGTGGCTGATGGAAAGCCACCAACTTTCGGCAGGAAGTTCAGATGAGTGTCTTGGACATGCCGTTCGACGGGGACAATCTCTTTGGGAAGGCCGTCGATGACTTGTTCAAAGCCATCAAGAGTGACAGATGGCCCAAGGCACACTGCAGCAACACCGCCCTTCCTTCCATGCCTCATGAGGCAAGTCTGGAAGATCATAAAAGGGTTTCGGCAGCGGATCGTCGTCCTACCGTCAACCCTCCCATTCCACGACCCAGAAAGTATATAGGGGTCATTCCAAGGCCTTCGTAGGTGGCTGCCGCCATCGTCGCTCCCAAGGCGGCACTCGGGCCCCGAATCAGGACTGAACCGACCGGGACGTCAGGCCCCCCCACCCATGCACCCTGGTGGGAGACCGGCTGGTGGGCTTCATCAACGAGTGGAAGAAGATCTTCACCGACCGATGGGTGCTGGGTGCTCTCGCCACGGACACACTCTAGAATTCCAGCAGAAGTGTCCGCGGATACCACCGGTGGCCCGGCAGGAGCAACACATCCCTCAGCTCCTATAAGAAGTACGGGCCATGTTATGAAAAGGGGCGACAGAGTGAGTTCCAAAGCAACTCCGGGGCTCTGGAGTTTCCCCCAGATACTTCTTAGTAAAAAAGACTGGGGGCTGGAGGCCCTTTTTCGACCTACAATGCCTAAACAAGTTCCTCAAGTCTCAGAAATTCAGGATGGTCACGCTGCAGCATGTGCTCAGCCAACTGGAGGAAGGGATCTAGAGGACGCTTACTTCCACGTCCCCATTCAAAAGAAGCATCGGCAGTATCTGTGCTTCGTCGTACAGGGAAAGCACTACCAATTCAAGGACCTTCCCTTCAGACTGAAGTCAGCACCCAAGGTGTTTACGAAGTGCCTGGCACCAGTGGCGGCCCATCTACGTCTGCAAGGGATACATGTGTACTCGTAGCTCGACGGCTGGCTTATCCGGGCCAGGTCAAGGGAAATCGCTGTCGACCATATAGACGGGACAGTCTGGCTGATGACGGAGCTGGGATTTTCTGTGAATTATCCAAAGTCCTGCTTGATTCCATCGCAGGACGCTCTGTTCCTGTGGTCCAGGCTCAAAACGGTCGCCTGCCTGGCGGCCCCATCAGAAGAGAGGATCGCAGCCATCTTGGGCAAGGTGCGACAGCTGTTGACACTGAAGATCGCCACGGTACGGACCATCAAGTCGCTGCTCGGCATGATGTCCTTGTGTATCTACCTGATCAGACTCTGAAGGTTACGGAATCGACCCCTCCAGGAGTTCTTGGGCGCTCGGTGGGTCCAAGTGTCTGGAAGCTTCACAGACAGGATTTTTCTCGGCAAAGAGTTCCATCGAGGGATAAGGTGGTGGGGCGTGCGATCCAACATCGACAGGGGCACAGATTTCCAGAGTCCCTCGTGTCAGGAGACGGTCACCACAGATGCTACCTTGGAAGGCTGGGGAGCCCACACCAGACGTCTCCACGCCAGAGGCCTGTGGCTGCCGGAGGAGAGGGACCTCCCCATCAATGTCTTGGAACTGCGAGCAGTGTTCTGGGTCCTTGGGTCATTCCTTCCGTCCCTCAAGTGCAAGGTGGTGAGGGTCTTCACGGACAATACCACTACGATGTTCTACATCAGGAAGTAGGGGGATACCAGATCCCCAGCGCTCTCCAGAGAGGCGCTGGACTTGTGGCCTTGGGCCATCGCCCAGGGGATGTTTCTCATTCCGTTTCACCTGGCAGGAGTAATCGCTGACTCCCTCAGCAGGGAGCTGCACTCTTGCAACAAGTGGGAGCTTCAGCAAGATCAAGTGGACAGCCTCTTCTCGGGTGGGGCAGACCCCAGATCTATCTATTTGCGATGGTGACAAACTCCAAATGCCAGAGATTCGCCAGCAGGCTCCCCCAGCTGGGGAGCATGGGGGATGGGTTCTCCCTCCTGTGGGAAGGCCTGTTCCTGTACGAGTTCCCACTGTTTCCTCTACTGTCAACTCAAACGGTGCTGGTGCAGGTTGATCCTCATTGGCCCGGCGTGGCCAAGGCAGATTTGGTACCCGGACCTTCTCAGTCTGTCAATGTCGAGCTGAGAATCAAGCTGCCAGTGGTCGTGGATCTGTTCGCCAGAGAAGGAGGCGCAACCCTGTACCATGACCCAGGATCGGTGAACCTGAAGGCCTGGCTCCTGCAGCCTCAAAGTTCAGTGGGTACGAGCTGCCTGCGGACTGCAGGGAGGTCCTTGCCAGGGCCAGAGCATCGGCAGCTGTTAAGTGCTACAGGCACAATTAGAAGCGTTTCACGACTTGGTGCAGGTCGCAGAAGATCAAGCGTATGAGGGCCACGGCCCCTCAGAACCTTCCGTACTTGTTGTCGTTGGCTAGGGCGGGGCTTGCGCATGCCTCCATCAAGGTGCATCTGGCGGCTATCTCCCGCTACATCAGGTCTCCAGGACGGTCTTCTCTTTGGTCACACCGTCTATTCAAGGAGTTCCTCAAAGGACTGTTTTGATCATTACAGCTGGTGAAGGCGGCTGCCCCAGCATGGGAGGTCAACGAGCGTATGCATCAAGCTCCTCTCAAGTTCCTTTCGTGGAAGACTGCTTTTCTCGTGGCCATCACCTCTGCTAGAAGGGTAGGGGAGATCCAGGCCCCGTCTTGCAAAAGACCTTATCTGACTTTCCACGAGATGACGGTGGTGCTGTGGATGCCACCCCTCTTTCATGCCAAAGGTCCCGTCAGAATTCCATCTCAACAAACCTGTGGTGTTGCCTGTGTTTTTTCCGTCGTCGCCGGCTGAAAGGACTTTGCATTCGCTGGACATCTTGCATGCTCTGAAGTTCTATGTGGCACACACGAAGAGTTTCAGGAACATGTCTCACCTTTTCGTGAACTTTGGTCCTGTGTACCATGGGAAAGCTTTGCCCAAGGCTTCCATTTCCAGGTGGCTTTCGGGCTGTATCACACACTCTCTCCGGTTGGCAAACCGACCACTGCCTGGTCGTCCGAGAGCCCATTCTACCAGAGCGATCTCTGCGACAACTGCGTTACTGTCTGGTGTGCCCCTGCTGGACATCGGCAAGGCTGCTTCGTGGAGGTCTATGCGCCCCTTCACAAGATTCTACTGCATCGACAGTGATTCCAGAGAGGAGTCCTTGGTTGGAAAGCAGTGCTACGCAACCTGTGTGCTGAAGGTGAGCCTGGTCCGGAGGTAGGAGTAATTGCTTCTGTTTAGCCTTGCCACCTCCCGTGGTTGTGTGTGTATGTACTGCTATGTAGTATTTATCCTTGAGCATGTGAATCCATGCCAGACCCCATGCTGGAGAAGGAACAAGTTACTTACCTGTAACGGTTGTTCTCCAGCATGGGTCTGGCATGGATTTAAATGCGAACCCTGCCTCCAGCCCAACTGCGGATCTTGTTGGTCGTACTGTGACTTTACATGCTACCAAATCTGAAGATAGCTGACAGAGGAGGGGCTTAGGGAGAGAGCAGTCATTGGCTCAGGGCAGTATGACCCAGAGCTCAGTAATTGGTTTATTGGAGAAAGACAGTTTGTAAGTGAAAGTGAAACTGTTTTTTCTTTTACAGAGGGTTCACGGCCTGACGGGGAATATTCATGAGCATTTGAATCCATGCCAGACCCATGCTGGAGAACAACAGTTACAGGTAAGTAACTTGTTCCTTCCTTGCCCTATAGTGTCTTGCATAACTTCTCTGTGTGGTATGATTGCCTTGTATTTCCATTATCTGGGCTCAGTTTCATTGAGGGGGAATCATCCCTGCTGCATGTTAAGATGGATTTCTAACCGCTGAAATTGTGGGCAGAAGTTTCGGAGGCCACCCTAGTAAGTGGATCAGGGGAACCTTCTGGACAAACCAGATCAATTTACCTACGGCAGCTTGGCAGGCGGTCAAGACTAAGTCTGGGGAGGGGTGAGAGTGATCGGAAGCCCACAATGAGTACACACAGTAAAACTCCTCAGAATATTCTTAGACAAGTGTATATCAAAAATATATTTATTATAGGCCTTTATAACGAAACATGAATAAACCACAGTAATAATAAAACAGTTGCCACACGCTTTTCACTATGTAACATATATACAAAATGCGTTTACCGTAATGCGGATAATAAGGAAAACACACCTGAAACAGAAGAGTTGAGTAAAACACAATTATCACATTAGGCAGTTCTTCAAAGTCAATCCCTAGCTTCTGCAGTCCAGCCCTACAAAGTGGGGAGCCTTGTGCTTAAAAGTACAGCAGTGTGTTAACAACGCATGGTTGTGTGTAAGAGCGCAAGAGGGTCCTCTTAAAGGAGCTGTAGCAGTTCAGGAAGGGGAGTTAAGTTGATGAAGAATAAAGCCCTATTATTCAAAGTGATTATACCATTGTAGGCAGAGCAACTTTCGGAGTTCTGGAATAGCTTTGAGTGCAGGTTAGACCACCTAAGGTGAGTATCTTTTCGGGGATTATCGTGCATAAAAACAAGTTTGTGCCAGGGGGCCACGGGTAAGTAATGCAAGTACTCACCGACCCTTGACACAGTCCGGGCCAAACTTTGCCCGTCTAGCCAACATCGCTTGGAGGTTTAACCCCTGCAGTTACATGTCACTAAGGCTCTCAGCTGCTGCAGGAGGTGAGGATCGTCTGTAACAGGACAGTAGCCTTTTCTCGGCTCTCTAAGAAGAAAGGAAGACAGTTCCAATGCAGGACGTCTCAGGGCACAGGCGGGTAGGTCTGCAGGTACTTACAGTGACCGTCACCACAGTGGGGTGATAAAGGGGCCGCAAATGATCACGGTGTGGCGCACTCTCATAAATCGCGACCCAGAGGAGCTAGGAGAACGAGTTTTGGCGGGAGGGGGCCCAGGACCACACTAAGCAATTCCCAAAGTCTCGAATCTCAACTCCGGATGGCAGTGCTCCTATACGATTGTTAGAGAGAAGTCTCAGAAATGTGCTAATTCCCTAGAGACCCCCAGCAACTTTTCTAGATTTTGAGGACTTGATTTTTTTCACCTGGAGAGAGTGAGACCCTTTTTCCTACTCTCTCATGTATTTTAATGTGATTCCAGAACTTAGTGTTCCTTTTGGATGTGGAGTCTGACAAACTCCATAGGCATCATCTTTTACATTGTCACACAGCACCTTCAGTGCAGTGGCACAGGAGAGTATTTCAGATTTCCCAAGGTTTAAATACCTTCTTTGGGGTAAACTACTGTTTCCCAGGGCAGTAAAGTGAAATTGACTTTACTTACATTTGTAACTTTCTAGACCCAGCACACATTATCTTACAATAGGGTGCTGGAGGGGTTACCTAGTATCCCCTTTGTCTAGCTTCTCGTGTAACATTTTTATTTTACCCTTTTCTCACTGAATGGCTGGTGGCAGTGTTTTTGTTTTAACTACCGTGGTGTGCATTTACTGCGGGCTGCGTTTGCAGCTGCAGTAAAGCACACAAGGGTGCAATTCTTGTCAAAATGGCCCTGGTCGTCTTTTTTCGCCATTTCTTTGTGGAAAGGTCCTCCTTGAGATTTACTCTGTGCCCCAAACCAGGTTTGGTCTCCTTGTTCGCTTTGCCTTTGGCGGGATTCACGAGTGAAGCCCGCCTCTGGCTCCAGAGTGTCTGGGGTGGGCAGGAAGTGAGGGAGGTGCCCGAAACTCCCTCTGCTTAGTCTCCTAGGAGACCCAAATACACTCTGTAGTGATTGGCTGATTGTGCGGCAAGGACAGCCACCCTGCTGGGTGATTGACAGCTAGGTTGGAATGAACGGGAGAGAACAGAATAAAAGGCGAGGCTTTTGGCTTGGAAGGCAGAGTCGACCACTGGACGAAGGAACCGAAGAAGAACTTGAAGACGACGCCTGCTGCAACTCCTGGACCGTTGGTTTGACCGGTGCAGCCCTGCTGCTGTGCTGAAACTCCAAATTCGTATTGTCAGAGAAGCCCCTGCAAGGACGACTTATCCCCTTGAGTTGGTGGGACCAATCAACTCCAAAGTAAGCCACCTGGACATCCTTCTCAGAGCTAGTCAAATTTCCAGAGTTGCTGCTGGAAACCGTATCGCCAGGGAGAGGAACACCAGATTGTGTGCTGCATTTCAGCTGGCCTAGAGCTCCAGGAAGATCCTCTGGATTCCCAGGAATCAGAGCTGACCGAGCCTGAGCCCCCTCAAGTGTGCGGGACCCCAGAAGCAAGGAAAGGCCATCTCAACAGCCAGGAAACGCAGTGTTGCTTTTTTGCGGTAGACGTGAGGAGCTGAAACACTGAACAGCCACTGATTTGAAGATTGCCGGTGGCGATCGGTGACCATCCCATTGCAGTGCAGGAGTCCCCAGAAGTCATCCCTCTTGTCCCCACGAGTGAGGCCCAGGAACAGTGAGATCTGCAGAGCTGCTTAGGAACAGAAGTCATCTGCTGCATTTGTTCTTCAATACAAAGGTACTGTAAAAAGTCTGAGAGGACTTACCTCTTGCTGTAGAGTTGCTTGCCTCTTCTACTACTCACAAGTCTAAACAGCTTGTGGCTCTACATTTGATTCTTCCTTTCTTCAAGGACTTCTAAAAACGATACCCTGGGTTACATTTGGCCAGTTCACTGGATAGCCCATGAACACTTCCCAAGAGGCTTTTTGCGAGGGTAAGCAGGTGGTGCCGAGATTAGTTGGTCCTACTACTCCAAAGGGTCGAAGCGCCCTTGCATGCCTTCTTGGTTCGAAACAAAAGCAGGGGTCCGACGGTACAACAGCGGTGTCAGGGAGCCAAACCTTCCAGCATGTCTCCAGCGGTTCCACGGGTCTGCTCTTTCCTTTCAGGATCCTTGACTCCTCCTGTAGTTCGGTGTGAACTTCAGTTGATTGACCTGGAATGGATGCAGAGCCCGTCTTTTATCCAAGATTCCTTTCAAGCTCAAATCTCGGATAGCCAATGGAAGATCTGCTCTCTTGCATGTACGCTAGGCGTGGGCCAATCGTGGCCCACAGTGGTTTGTCATTCAGGCATACCAGACATACTGGTATGAGTAGTGTGGATTGGGACCAGACAGTCCCAACCCTCTTCCTCGGCGCTAGCACACGTGACATGCAGGAGCCCGCGAAAGATGCGGTTTTTGCGGGACGCTGCATGCCAAAATGAGGAATACCTGGGTCTCTCGACCTGGGGGAAGGCAAAGGGACAAAATGGCCAAAGGACAGAACAAAAGACTTTGTGGCAAGGCCATTTTCAGCATTGGCCACAGTCTTGGGCCAAATGCGATATGGTCCATAAAAATGAAGTTAAATACTGTCAACGTAAAATGCTGCCACCAGTTCATCCTAAGCACACTTGTACAAACACCAAAAAATCCTTAGAGGGTGGATAGAGCCATAAAACAAAAGGACCCCTATGTGCGGTAATGTAAGGTACTTGGCACATAGATAAAAAGTTACAAAGGAATAGCAACATAGTCAAAGACAAAGGAAACAGTTTCCCAGTACTGACAGCCTGAAGGATGTGTCAGTTTCCCCATAACAAATGAGTAAAAGCCCACAGGAGTGCAACTGAAGGCTGTGCTCCACTAGAAAAAATCAGGTTAGGTAAACCAAACAAAATGTATGAGGGGGGGTTCCATAAATGGAGGAACAATTGCACCTAAGGGAAATCTTTCCTAACACCGCCCACATAACACAAAATGCATGGTCACTTAAACTGTTCTGTTTTGAAGGGGTAGCTGTGGGATTTGATGGGAGTGCGAATGAAGGAAGCCAGTGGGCGCTGGGAGACTCCAAATTGTCTCCGCACATTACAGAAACCTATTGGCATTTCCTGTGCACTAGTGTTACATTGGGGACAGGTTCCACCTGAACTAGTATCCTTAAAGACTCAGTGCCCACCCAAAAGGAAATTTAATTAAGCTAGTGTGTATGGTTAAAAATACCTCGCTCAATAAAAATAGGTTGGTAAAAATAGAATCTGCTGATATTCTAGGGTCCCATTGAAAAAGATGAGAAAGCTGCAAAAAAATTGTTCATAAATATATGTATGAAATTTCTTCATTTTCTTTGTTTTAGAGCACTTTATGATCGTCAAGCAGAGGTGGACCAGGATCTCAGTTTTAAAAAGGATGATATTTTATATGTAGATGACACACTACCACAAGGGAACTTTGGGGCTTGGATGGCCTGGCAACTCGATGAAAATGCGCAGAAACTAGAGAGGGGACAGATACCAAGCAAGTACATGTGAGTATTCTGTTATTTCCCTGCTTTTGTGGTTTTCCATTTTCTTCTCTTGACCCTCTGCATTCCCAGCCTAGCCAAATTACACTTATCTGTTTTGTATGGAAATCTTTTACATGGTTCGAAATTGCCAAGAACTAGGAGCTATTAAGCTCCTGATTATAGCCAAGGGAGGCCTGGTTAGCTTGAAACCAGCAGCTACCAGGAGCTACATTTGACTCCCCAAGCAAGTTGTACTATACAAACATATATATTTGCTGTTAACTGTAAGGATTAGGGAATGTGTATAGAAAGAATAAAAACCCACTTAAGTGGTCATTTAAAGCATATTCCAGAATGTATAATGGAAAGAAAAGGTAGTTCGTATTTTATACACAAGTTCGATTGGCTGCATGCTAGCTCCTGGTTCCCCAGAGGAATATCCTGCCTAACGGGTAATGCCTGATACCCAGGAGGTGCTTTCTTTCCCCTTGGTTAAGAAATCCTAATTTCGACCCCTTTCTTCATACTGAAATCACAAGTTGGGGGTTATTTTGCTTGAACAAGTTGTTGTATTTAGGGCTTTACTTGGTCCCCTTCAGCTTGCACCAGTGGGATATTAAATACAAGAATGTAAAATGCTAGCAAATGTGAATAATTAAGCATTAAGCACCCGTTCCACGGTCTATAGTGGGCGGTAACAGACGGGGCACGAGTTAAAGGCCTGAGCCAAGCGAGAGCGTTTAACAAGGGTTGTGGGACGTTACCATCTGACACAGTCCGTGGCACGGGGGCTTAACACTATTAGCACCTGTTCCACAGGCTGTGTATAAAGTATTTCCATTCATTGAACGGGTCACCTAGTGGTGTTCCGTTTATTGAATGAAAATATTTTCCCAGCATGGTTGCCATGGAGCAGGAATGTGGGGCTCCGTACGGAACCCCTCTTCCATTTCTAGGGCGGCCACAAGAGTGTTAGCAGCAGCAGTTGCGGCGCCGCAATCCGGTAAGTGGGGATGGGAGGGGGCGATTGGATAATAAGGGAAGGGAGGCAGTGGGGCAAAGATGGCTGCTCGGAACACAGGCTTGGATCAGTAGATTCAGCCAATGTTCTGAGCCTGATTGGCTGGCTCCCCCCAGCAGGGTGCCAATTACTTTTATTGCCTTGATGAATTATTCTCTCCATTGTGCATTTTAATGAAACATGCCGAACTATAGCTTTATTATAGTTGGACTTTTTTCACCTCCCTAAATCATCAACCCTTCCTTTGGGCATAGCAACTCTTACCTAAAACAAGAAAATAACCTTGTAAGCAAAATCCCAGGTGCATAAGTGATATCCAGTCATTACAGCCAGAGAGACAGTAGGTGGTTCTTGGCTGTCGATTTCCCTAAAGCTCTCACTATGTACAAAACCATTTGAAATGGTCCTGGTGGGTTAGGAAATCTTTGCTCTTCCTTTCGAGGCCTTTTTTAAAAAACAAACCAAAAGAAATGATTTAGAAAGGCCACTTTGTCACTGCACAGAGCGGTCTTTTTAATTTCAAATAGTCAGCCCTGCTATGCACACGAGTGCGCGCAGGGGGTGACTGGCACATCAGGACCCGGACGCGACCGTGACGGCGAACGGGTAAGTGGATATGGGCGGGCGCGCATGTGTTTGTGTGCATGGAGGTGGCGGGGTCCGAGGGAGTGGGTTTCGGCAAGGGGGGGATGAAATCCACCGTTTTGAAGTAAATCATGGGTGCAGGGGGGTGAAAAAATGTCATTTTGATTTTTGTTGGTCACCTAAAATCGGCTGAAAATAAACCGTATTTTGGTTAGGCGACCTACAAAAATTGAAATAATGACATAGAACCGTATGGAACACCCAATCTAGAAGCATAAAAGGTGGCTTTAATATCAAGCTAAATATGTTTATGCTTGTTCATTTGTATGTGCTGCCCTCTCATTTCTCTAGTGCCCCATATAATCCAAAGTAAGTAGCAGTTAATAGTAATCACGCCATCTGTTTCGTATGAAAGTAGGAAACTTCCCATCAATCGGTGCTGAACTCAAGCTGTTAACAGGTTTTTCCTGGCGCTGGCGATTAGTGGTTATTGCTGGCCGTCCTCCCAATAGCACTCACTAACCCATACCACATTACGAACTCCCTGGCTGAAATAAGGAGCTTTTCTTTTCTACGCATAACAACTGCAGCACCCTTCTTCCTGGTGAGCATGCAACCAGACCTTTTCCCCCCGTCCTGTAGAATCCCAAACGCTAATGCACGGGATTACTAGTGGCTCCCCTTTACATTGGAAAGGCCAAGATGTCCACCACCCTCAGTCTTCTGATAAAAATGTCCCCCCATTGCTGTACTCTGTTGCTTTTTGCTCACTCATAGATGGTTCCTGGGGGCCAGCCAGCCTATGGAATAACCTTGTGTTCAGCTTGATGTTTGGGGGCCTGTGTGGTGAGTGGAGAAGCTGCACTTGGGTCTTAAAGGGATGGAACCTTTGACTTAATGGTAGTGGTTCATTCGGTGGGTCACACCTGAATGATGTCTTAACAGCCTTATGACCGGAGTTCTGTGTCTACATCTCCACCTCCACCACCTAATACCTTGGTCTCCATGCCATTTTCCAGACAGCCCCATCGTGATTTCTTCCACAACGCTGTTCAGCCACTTTCATGCTCTTCCAGATGGGTTTCGAGTGCTCAGGACTTTCCACCCCTGTGTTGGTTTGCCGTGTATTGGTGACGTGCTGGCCCTCTGTGGTGATCCATTCCTTGGTAGCTTTCTTCACTTAATTACTGAAATGGAAGATTTAGAGTAGTAATTTAAAGCAAGTGTCAGGCCTGTGTGGTATAGCCTGCCTTTCCACCCATGTCCCCAAACTAACCCTTTTTTTTCTCTTTTGCTCAGATAATGGCACTGCTCGTCATTTTCACCTAGCAGATACTTTTAGTTCATGCATTGGTGTTCCTTATCTAGCTAACCCATATGATGCCCTTTTTTAATGTATTTGATGACCGGTTAGTCTAGGACTTTGTGTCTCTAAACAGTCCTTGGACTGTGAGAATCGTTTAACTGCAAAGGACTTTGCCATTTTGAAAGGGGCCCCTATACCATACACGAAAAGATGCGCCAGACACGAGGTTCAAATTCCCAATGCTAGAGTTTATTGCAAGCAACAATAGTCCCAATTGGCCAACTGTGGTCTCACGCCCCGCGACGTGAGTTTCCTAGACCTCGAGGGACGCAAGAGAGACGAATTACGTACATGAGTTACATATATACAAAATGCATATCATACAATCGGCTATGTCATGTTTAACACCCTCCTTTATTAAGTTTCTTTGAACTTGGGATGACGATGGACATTTCCGACGGGTATGACAATTATGACACTTTTGATGTCTATTCTAGTAACAATGTGCAATTAGAAAGTGCGGAGGCATCTTTTAGTTGTTGAACAGAACTCAGTGGTTCTGTTCTTGGAAGCAAGCTGTACACGGGGCAAGAGTCACATTCCAAGCTTTGCTATCTATGAGGTACTATTCGTGTCCTGGGAGCCGACACGCTCTAAAGGGTTTTGCGAAGGGGGGGCCGTAAGAAGAGCATAATTCAAGCCTTTAGCTGCTTTATTCTAACATATTCTACCACAGTACGAGACTGGCTGACTGCTGTGAAATGATTAAATGCCCTGCAGCTCTCCCTCAAGGCTACAGAGAGGGAGCGTGGGCATTCCTTTCTGGGCTACTCATGAGGAGTTTCAACGAACTCCTCAGTCCCGCGACCTTGCCCTTTCATATTAAGACAACAATGTTAACAGTTGAGCAGAAAAGGCAGAATTCGCAAGAATTGCAAGCTGCAAAGCAGTTTTAGACAGAAAGCAATGAGCAATGGTTAACAAGCAACATGACGATTCTTGCTACTTTAAAATGGCCGCTTGTTGGTCAAGCATAGCAGTCTGTATTTCTATAATTCGGTGCATAAGACGGTTGGCCTACGGCCATCAAGTTACGTCCGTCATTCAAATGAAGGGTATTCACTTTTCCAGATTGACACACCCTCCTTTTGGCCGTATTCCAAACGTCTTATTCATTCATTGTATCATCCTCCGATGAGGATAAGTCTGGGGTATCTGTCTGAACCTCTCATGCTATCATGAGCATCATCTTCATCATTAATGTCTATGGCCATGAATTGTTTTACTGTTTTTGTTTCATCAGTGTCTCTGTTATTTCGGTCATGCGTTTGTTTTCCTCTCGACACCATGTGCATACATCCCTTAGTACATCCCTCAGTTGTTTCAGTGCAAACTATTGGTAGGCATTGTATGCAACAGCAACAGGTTATGAATATACCAAGTACCACCATTAGTATCGAAATTAACTTCCATCCCCAGGACCGCAACAGTCCCCACAACCAGGATCCCATCCCCCAACCCCCTTCTTCAGTAGAGAGTGTGGCACTTAGGACATGTAATTTCCAGATTGCTTTAAATATCATAGGGGAGTAATCATCTATATACACACAGCATGCAGTTTTTACGGGTTTGCAAACTCCCCCACGATCAACTAATATTATATCGAGAGCCATCCTGTTTTGTAGTGCCATTAGTCTTATTCCTTTTTCTTCTAACGTCATATTCAATAAAATAGCCGTTGTTGAATCTATTGTATTTTTTAATATTCTAGACAGTTTTCTTATATTGTAGGAATTTTCTATTTGGGCCAAGAATGGTATAAATGATTTGGCTATATCTATTGCTATCATTCCATCCTCGCTACTCCTTTGAGTTCTACCTTTTGTTCGTCTGGCTACTTCTGCTGTTTCTAAGAGGAACACTCCTGGAAACAGTAGACCTAGGTAGCATGTACCTCCCCAGTTCCTGGGCAACCATGGATATGCTTTTGCCCCACATATGAAGTAAACAGGGTCCCCTACGTACACGGGTTCTATTTCGTGCTTTAAAACTACTGTGTTCAGGCTGCTGCTAAACGTTCCTACTTTATAGGAACCTTTTTTCTGTAAACATAGGGTAGCAGTTTCGGGGCTGTGATCCACTGTATAGGCAGGGGGCACAGCATCTTTATTCCATTCATCCCTCATTTGAAATGTCATTACTGTCGTTTCTTCTGCTGGCGGGGTCGGTCTATTCTGCTTATGTAATCTATCTAGTCTTGTTGTCTTTCGTGCATTCTTCCTCATGGGATCTGGTGAAAACACACAAGCTTTGTGGAATATGGAACAACCCACAGGTCTCATGATCACTTCCTCAAATTCATTCATATTGGTCTCATCTAGCTAACCCGTATTACTCTTGTTCCACTTCCCAAAGAACATTGCACTCAACGATACTTCACATGAATAAACCTTCTCTGTCTTTCTTCCATTGGGGGCAAAGTACCAGTGATTACATGAACCGGGCTTTAAGTAGCTGCTTTTGGCAAAAGTGTTTCTAATGGGTGCGCGGACTCCAGGAACCATAGTGTAATAGCTGTTATTGTTGGTACTACCATACGTAAGGAACACAGGACCAATGTCCAAATCAGTACCTTATTCCTTTTGCCATGCTTTTTCCCTAAATTTACAGTCTCTAAATCTATCATCTTCTTAGCAGGGGTGCAGGAGGAGGCTGAAACCGGTCTTGATTTGTTCTTCGTCCTTCTTCTTGCTGGCAAAGTTCGTCGCAAATGTCTCTCGTTCTTGATGACAGAAAAGTTCAACAAAAATGTCTCAGTTCAATTCTGCCAGCCCTTTCACAGCCTTGATCACTTATCCACTCTGAGCAAGATTAGTTGGTCTTTCTCCCACTGCTCAGACGATTTCTGAACAATTCTTCGATAGAGTAATATGTGCATCCAGCTTTTCCTGCTTTGGCTCTTGACACATGCACTTTTTTATAAGTGCACCGAGGAGCCGTGAGTCTTGAATTGTCCGACTTGCACAACTCTCACACTTCTCTCCTCTACGCCCCTGGCTCCTACTCCGTCCGTGAGTGGAACCAAAGGCAAAAGAAAAGCACCAAAGATCTATCTGTGGATCACTTTGCCTGTCGAGGCCGCAAATCATACCGCTTCACTCCCGGTATTGTATGATCCGTGAATAGTGCCGTTGCACTTTCAGTATCAGGCTCAGTGTCGGCCTGCGGCACAATGATGGGTAGCCATGAGCGCCGTGGCAATGATGTAGTTTCTTTCTTTGGCTTTGGTGCATTTGCAGAGACTGGCGGGCGCCAAAGGGGTACACGCGTTGTTTCTGCTCGTGTTTGCAGTTCAGCGTTTGTGTCGCTCAGAAGTGATGTTGTTTCTGCTGAGCAGCGTTGGGGCATTTTTCGCCCTTTCCCCTTACTGGCAGCCTCTTCAGGCTCTGTTTCGAGTTTCACTTCTCGCTTGGGCTTTGTTTCAACTTTCACTTCTTGCTCAGGCTGATGCTGTGGCAATGGACTGGCAACAGTTTCTTTCGTTTCCGAGACCGTTTCCTTTCTCTGGTCATCGGAAGCTGTCAGCAGTCCTGGGAATCTTTTGGCATGTGTCGCATGGATCCATGCCTTCCGTCCGTCCACTCGAATGGCCGTTTGCGTCGCCAAAAGTACTTGGTAGGGGCCGCGCCACCTGGGTGCTAATGCTGTCTTCCGCTCAAAGTTTTTAATCAGGACCCAGCTTCCAGGCTCCAGCGAGTGCCCCGGTCCGGTGTATTGCACTGGTAACGCCTCCTGCACCTGCTGATGAATTAAATGCAACTTCTGCATTAAAAGGCCACAGTACGTGCTTAACATAGGATGCTCGACCTCACATAATCTTTTGGGCTGCGGTGCGCACCATACATTTGCCGGTCTCCCCATTATAATTTCAAAGGGGGAGAGCCCAGTTTTAGCCTGCACAGGCGCATGCACAATAGCGCTAGGGGTAATGCATCCACCCAACTCGACTTGCTCCCAGCACAGATTTTAGCTATCTTTGACTTTAAGATACCGTTATGTCTCTCAACAAGCCCGGCAGAACTGGGATGCCTAGAACTGTGGAATCGTTTCTCTATCTGTAGACCTGCACAGATCTGTAGTACTACTGCGCTCACAAAGTGTGGGCCGTTGTCTGACCACAGGACACGGGGCAACCCGAACCAGGAGAAATACTCTTTCAACTTTACTTTTGCCGTTGACATGGCAGTGCAGTCTTTTAAAGGATATGCCTCCACCCACTTGCTAAATGCACAAATCACCACTAACACATATTTGTAGTTCTGGCACCTTTCCATTTCTATGAAATCAAAATGGATCACCTCAAATGGCATGGAGGGTGGGCCAAAACTACCTACTGGAGTCACGGTTCCCTTCCCTACATTGTGTTGCAAGCACGTAATACAATTCTGCACTAGCCTGTCTGCGTTCTTTTTTATGTGCTCATTTTTCCATACTGTGGATAAATGCTGTACCATCTTCTTCGCACAAATGTGGGTAGGGCTATGCACCATTGTAACCTTTGCGGTTACGTAACAATTTGGCAACATCCAGTTCTTGGTCTCTTTGTCCACCCAACATCCTTCCAAATCTAACTCCGCAGAGCCCTCAGCCCACCCCTGAATCTCTTCTGTCGTGGCCTCAGCCTGCATTTCTTTGACTGTGGCAACTCCATTCTCTATCACACAAGGTACTTCCTCAGTCTGTACTGTCATAATCTTATTTCCCAAATCTGTGGCTGTTTGTTTTGCAATCCTGTCTGCAAATGTGTTTCCCTCTCCCACTTTACATGTTACTTTTTTATGTGCCTCGCAGTTCACTATAGCTAGGCGCTTTGGAAACGTGAGTGCAGACAACAATCGCACAATCAAAGGCCCATGCCGAATCCTGGCCCCATGTGATGTCAAGAAACCCCTCTCAGCCCAGAGTCGGCCAAAGTTATGAACCACGCCAAAGGCATACTGGCTGTCAGTATAAATGTTCAAATTCTCAGAGTTCACAGGCTCGGGTCAGTGCTATTATTTCTGCGGCTTGTGCCGAATTGTAGGGGATTCTTCTGCTTTCTACAACACTCTCTAGGGTAGTAATTGCATATGCGGCCGTTGATGTGCCATCAGGTAATTTAAAACAAGAGCCGTCACAAAACAACTCCCCATCTGGCTCTTTCTGTGGGATGTCGCTCAAGTCAACTCTTCCCTTTGTTTCTTCTTCAGTGACCATTAAACAATCGTGGGGTGATGATTCGTTGTCACCAATTTTTGCTATGGGCAGTGGCATTAATTCTGCAGGATTCAATGCGCTACACCTCATAATTTGGATGTGGGCTGCAAACAAGATGAGCTCATACCTTGTTAGTCTAGCAGAAGTGAGGTGTTGCGTCTGTGTTCTATTTAATAGAAAGTCTATAGCATGTGGCACCATCAGAATTAAAGTGTGCCCCAATACCATTCCTTCCGTTTGTTTCACTGACGCAGCAGCCGCTGCGACGGATCGCAAACATCGTGGTAATGCGCACGCTACAGGGACCAGCGCGGAAGAATAATAGCCGCACGGCCTATTTCTTCCACCTTGTTCCTGTGTCAAAACCGCCAATGCACATCCTTCACTCTCGCTCACAAATAGTCTAAATATCTTTTTATAGTTAGGAGTGCCTAAAACTGGCGTAGCACACAATGCAGCTTTCAATTGCTCAAACGCTTTCTGACATTCCTCATCCCACTGTAAAGGCATCACTGCATCCTTTTTAGTTAACTTTATCATCGGCTTCACAATCAACGCAAAATTACTGATCCACTGCCGACAATAAGAGGCCATG
The DNA here is from genome assembly GCF_040938575.1 of Ambystoma mexicanum. NCBI lineage: Eukaryota > Metazoa > Chordata > Amphibia > Caudata > Ambystomatidae > Ambystoma > Ambystoma mexicanum. The sequence continues at coordinate 1,040,443,344 of NC_090929.1, read as the reverse complement.
CCTATTACAGCTCTAACTCCTTTTTGAGTTTTTGGAATAGGCATACTAGAAATACTTTCTATACGTTCTGGTGTTAATCTTCTCCCTTCTTTCGAAAGTAGGTAACCCAAATAAGACACCTCCTTTTTATTGTACTGGAATTTCTTCAAACTTGCCTTGTGACCATGGGTCGCTAGGTGTGTCAATATAGTATATATATAATATAGTACTTTCTTTGCAGATCTCTTTTGTGTCAGCAGCTAGTAATAAGTCATCTATGTACTGCAAGAGTACGCAACCTTCAGGTAATTCTAACATGTCTAGCTGCTCTTTTAGCGCTCTACTGTAAATACTCGGGCTTTCTGTGTATCCTTGTGGAATGCGTGTGAATGTGAATGATCGACCTCCTAGAGTGAACGCGAACGGATATCTACTGCTTTTATCCACTGGAATGCTAAAGAACGCGTTCTTCAAATCAACAAATCAACTACACTAAAGTATTCTGCAGTGGCCGGTATCATTGTCAGTATTGTTGTGACATCTGGGACCAAAGGGAATTGTGGGTCTACCACTTTGTTCAATGCACGCAGATCAATTATGAAACAATATGGTACTTCATTGCCTCCTTTCTTGTAAACTGGAAGAATCGGGCTGTTGCACGTGCTACCTGCAATTTCTTCAACCACCCCCAATCTCACTAGGTCAGTAACAATACTCTTTAATCCCTTCTCACCTTCAACAGAAATTTTATACTGGGGAATTCATGGTAATGTAACACCTTTTTTTCAAAGTTATTTTTGCTGGCTCTATTTTCAAGCATCCTACATCGTTATCATGCATTGCCCACAGACAGGTTGGTACTCTACTTAGCTCTTCTGGTAACGCTTTTGACATAAATTCCGTCACTGGTGCATCGTGAGGCCACATTGTGAGGAACACCCCATCTGCCGTACAATGTATAACTGCCCCCAATTTTCTCAACAAATTTAATCCTAGCAAGTTCTCCCCACAATTTTCTGTCGGAAGAAATGGACACTGTTCCGTAAATGGTCCTATTGTAATCGGGTCAGCTTCGGACATGGGGTTAATTACTGGTGTACCTGCGAACCGTACAGAAACATTCTTTTGCCCCGACAGTGGGATCTCCGGAACCAAGTGGTTGTCTATCGAACACTTCTGCGCCCCTGTATCTACAAGGAAACGGTGCCCCTTATTCCCGACTTTCATTTCTACGTAGGGTCCTCTCTGATTCACGGGAATAGACACTAGTTCCGACCCCTGCCGTGGGCTGTCCTATTGCGAAAATAACACATTGTCCGATGTGTAGTCACCGCTGCTGCTATAATACGTGTTTGGCTGTGTATCAAAAATATTCCTATTTCCCCCGCGGTGTCCTCCACTCTGATCATTTCTCTGTTGGCCCTGCCCGCCCTGATTTTGGTTCGGAACACTTTGGTTCAATGCCTGGTTCTGTTGAGCTTGGTTTTGACCATAGGATTGGTTTTGATTACCTCCATTGGTATATCCCTGCTGCTGCTGCATGCTATTTCTGCTTGGGCCATTTGACCCCTGATGTCCTCTATGTGGCCTTCTCTGGCCAAACCCACCTCTATTCTGTAGGTGCGGGCATTGCGCTCGCCAGAGTCCTTCCTCCTTACAGTATGCACATTGATTTACTCCCAATGACACTCCGTGCATATTATTCAAATTTCCCCTGCCTTGTGCATTTCCTCTACCTCTATTTTATCCATGGCCTGCTGCAGTAACACTCCTATTATCGTTCGCATCGCTTCTTTTCTCATCTCCAATGGGTACCCAGTACATATCTCACTTCCTTCACTGACGTTCTTTTGTTTGACATCCATCGCATTGTTTCCCCCACCCATGCCTGCAATCTCTGTTTATCACCTATTTGTCCTTGTGCCGGCAAATGCTTTGCACCACCTGAAAAAACTCTCGGCCACGATTTTTGCATATACAACCTCGACGCCTCCTTCCTACCTTTCTTAATACTCTCCTTACTATATTCAGGTGTAGCAAACATTTCAGCATATCTATCTTCCATTTCATTTTTCAGTTCAATGAGTTTGTACACATGTTTTCTTACATCCTCATCTCTTTGCTCACTGCGTGCTAACTTATTCAAATCTAACAATCGTTGTGGCGGTACATTCCCAAGTATCTTTTTCCATTCTCCCACCAAAATTTCCCCCATGCATTCCAACACTACCTGTCTCTCGTTGCTTTTTCGGTACCCATACAATGAGGCCAATGCTGCCGTCCCATCATTTCCTTCTATGTACCTTTCTACCTCTTGCTGTAATTCAATCTTTCTTTCGTTGCTGATCGCGCTTAGAGTTACCCGTCCAAATCCTGTTCCTTCAGCCCCGCCTCTCGCCTCCCCGGTCTCCATTTCGACTTCGGGAGGGGCGGATGGTGCTGAATCTGTTTCTGGAGCGAGAGGTGCGGATGGGACAAGTGACACAGGTGGCATCTCTGAAGGGCCTTCCTGGGTGCTGGGAAATTGTGTCTCTGCGGTCTGCGCTTGTGGGAGGGCTCGAGCTGTGGGTGGGGCTTGGGTTAATGCTTGCGTGAGGGGAAGTGCTTGGGCTTTGGGAGGGGGTATGAGAACTACTGGTTGGGCCTGCGCAGTTCCTATTGGTGTGTTTGGTTTCGATTCTGGTTTTGCACCACGACCCGTATTAGTTAGCAAATGTTCCATTAATTCGTCTGCTATGTGTAGTTCCTGCTGAGGGTATATTCCTTCTATGTTCATTTGCTAACATTTCCCTTCCCGTCTTAGACTTGCCGTCCACTCCTCCTCCTTTTCTTCTGCTACCGCAACCTTCGATTTGTGCCTACGCGCATGCTTCTCTCTACTCCTAAGTTGGAGCATTGCTTCCCTCCTCCAATCTTTGATAGTCTCAAAAGCTGCAGGTCGCGCTTTTTTCCTAATCAGCACCCTTTCTAGGTTATCTATCCTCGCAATCTCAAAACTACCATTAATCGGACACTGATGGTCCTGTTGCTTTCTAGTTTGCCTATGCCAAATTTCACAAACTATTATCGCACCCACACCATATTTTGCAACATGTCATAAGCCGGCGTTCCCCCAGGCGGTGCACTTTGGCCATATTCCAAGGACTGTCTACCGCAGCGGAAAAGCCCCGCTAAAGTGGACAGTACTCCAGGCATGTTTTTAACCTTCCCCTTTGGTTAGCTAACCTTTACCTGGACGTTTGAATTTGCAAAATCAACACTCAACCAAAAATCAGGTTTTTGTTTGAATCGGGGAATGACTCACCTGATAAAACAAGTCGCCTGTCCTAACGCAACCTCTCCCAACGTTGTCTGCGCTTCTCTGGCCTCTGCCTCGTTTCGGGACCCTCGTCTCCTTTGCCCTCTGGCCCGGTACGTCGATCAGGGATCAGATGTGTGCAGATCTGCGAAGGAATCTCTCCTCACTACTACAGAGGTTCAAATTCCCAATGCTAGGGTTTATTGCAAGCAAAAATAGTCCCAATTGGCCAACGGTGGTCTCACGCCCCGCGACGTGAGTTTCCTAGACCTCGAGGGACGCAAGAGAGACGAATTACGTACATCAGTTACATATATACAAAATGCATATCATACAATCAGCTATGTCATGTTTAACACCCTCCTTTATTAAGTCTCTTTGAACTTGGGATGACGATGGACATTTCCGACGGGTATGACAATTATGACACTTTCGATGTCTATTCTAGTAACAATGTGCAATTAGAAAGAGCGGAGGCATCTTTTAGTTGTTGAACAGAACACGGTGGTTCTGTTCTTGGAAGCAAGCTGCACATGGGGTAAGAGTCACATTCCAAGCTTTGCTATCTATGAGGTACTATTCGTGTCCTGGGAGCCGACACGCTCTAAAGGGATTTGCGAAGGGGGACCGTAAGAAGCGCATAATTCAAGCCTTTAGCTGCTTTATTCTAACATATTCTACCACAGTACGAGACTGGCTGACAGCGGTGAAATGAATAAATGCCCTGCAGCTCTCCCTCAAGGCTACAGAGAGGGAGCGTGGGTATTCCTTTCTGGGCTACTCATGAGGAGTTTCAACAAACTCCTCAGTCTCGCGACCTTGCCCTTTCATATTCAGACAACAATGTTAACAGTGGAGCAGAGTAAGCGGAATTCGCAAGAATTGCAAGCTGCAAAGCAGTTTTAGACAGAAAGCAATGAGCAATGGTTAACAAGCAACATGGCGATTCTTGCTACTTTAAAATGGCCGCTTGTTGGTCAAGCATAGCAGTCTGTATTTCTATAATTCGGTGCATAAGACGGTTGGCCTACGGCCATCAAGTTACGTCTGGCATTCAAATGAAGGGTATTCACTTTTCCAGATTGACAATTTGGTAAGCTCCTACAAACATGGCTCGCAAATTGGAGAGCATTTTATCAGTTAAGATGCTTTTAAAGACGCTTCACAATGCACACCTATCATAACCCTGAAATTCTGTAGAGCCATTGATGTTTGGGACTGAGAGCGCCTTGTGGTTCTAGAAACCAACAAGAGCCCAACTCGTACATACAACTATCCATTCTAATTGACACATTCCTCCCACAGCTTCAGTTTGGACCAGATTTCTTTCCAGTTTTCCATCAAGCTGTACCGTATGGCTCCAGGCTGGCTCCATCAGGGTTCTTTGACACCCTTTCTGCCTGAAGTGATGTTATCCATAGTTATATTTCGATCCACTGGCTTCAATCTTCCCCCAATCCTTTTTTTCCCTGGACAACGTGCAAGAATGTTTTTTTTCTTTTATTTCCTTTAGCCCCTATGACATTTTTGTAAATCAACAATTCTTCTAAATATGGCTTCAAGCATTGTTATAGTTGGATGGGCATGATGTCTGTATTCAGCAAACAAATAGTGTGTCAAGGCCTCATAAGGGACAATGACACAGAGGAATGCCACCCCACAGGTCATCGTGAAGCAGGTAGGCAAGCTGCTTTTGACCTCAAGTAACTGTGGTACAATTATGAAGACTGGAGAAGCCTTCCTCGCGGTTAAGAGGACACGGCACCAACAACAAAAGTTCAATAAATAGTGGCATCATTCCTGTAGCAAGTCTTCTAGTACTCACTCCAGAAAATGTCACAGCGCAGGTCTAAGTCAGATGACTGCCCCTCAAACATCTGGTGTGTCCATATCTTCACTCACAGTCTATGCTTAAAGTCTTTGAACAAACTCTACCTTCTAATGGATTGTGCCCTCCCACAGATTCCTCATTTTAGATCTAATTTCCTTCTCTGTAGAACACTCAGAAACCTTTTCTACCAGCAGGTGGTGCTGTGTGGCCCAGTGCCAAGCATCCTCGAGTTGTTGGCTTTGGGACCAGACAAGAAGTTGACGTCTGTATAATAGTGCGCACGATGGCCCATGACCTCCGTTACTTTTTTCTGCATGCCCAGCAATCTACTCTGGAAAAGTGCGACACCTCTGAGAATTTTCGGTGGCGCACTTTTAAATGATTTGCATTCGAGGAGCGACTCCAGACATCGGTCGTCTTCCTCAATAAGGCGTGAAGGTGGAGGCACAGACTCATCACCGGATAGGCAAGTACGCTTTCCCTCAAAAAACACCTTGGCAGAAAAATGGGAAGTGTTGTTAAAATGATGCATGTCCACCTGTTTTTTTTTTTTTGTCACCGCGGGTAGAAGACTGTTTGAGCCCATCATACCTGTAAAAAGCTGCCAGGTTCTCGGTTCACTGACCTCTGTGCGCGCCCGAGGGCAAGGGAGCAGTGAAAGCCTTGAGAAGGATTTGAGAGCTGCCGACGCCTCTGACATCTTCGGCACGTTCTTCAGCGCTTCGTTGACTTTGCCGGTATCTACCTCATAGGGCACAGTAGTTGAAGAAATCAAGGAGGACATGATCTTCCTTCCAGGGCATCTTAGATGAGGTTAATGACCCCAGTCCCTTTTCGATTTGAGCCCATGGGCTCCTCTCGACACAGAGGCATTTCGTGTTTAGGAAGATGAGGCCAGCTGACCTGGCTTCCATTTTAAAGGATGCAAGCGAGCTGGATACCTCCCTTAAAGTGGAGTTTCTCCAAGCTGATCCTCAAGCCCACCCTAGTGTGGCATATAGGAGGATGATGGCCAAGGTAGCTGATGCCTTGGGATAGGGCCATCCTGCAATGGAGATTGTGGAATGTGATCTTACAGATATCTTGGCAGTGGAGCCTGTCCTTTCCACAATGCCATAACAAATCTTTTAATAGAGCTGTGGAAAATGCTCTGCTGTGGGACACCAGATCATACGGATTTTGTAAGGAAGTACAAACCATCCCCCTCTGATCCATAGATCCTGATCGGACACCCCACGCATGACAGCCTGGTGGTGCAAGCAGCAGCTGCTGGCGCTAAGGCTAGCTCATACCCCTCTTTGCCCCCGAATAGGAACAATGAAAGGAATGATGCTCTGGCCAAAGAAGTCCTAAAGCAGCATGGCCCATAAGGCAGTACAAAGTAGGAAAGGGGGGGCTCATGTATTTTCCTACCTGGACAATTAGTTAATTGGGGGTTGGTTTCTGGATCAAACCCTGGATCACCTGAATTGCACCTGCCACCTTCTCCACAGCCTGGGCTTCTCCCTCAATTTAAAGAAGTCTCAACTAACACCTTCTCAAAAGCTTCAATTCATCGAAGCGGTTCTGGATTCTCCCTAAGGCAAGGCTTTCCCTTCAGAGGACATCGCTCTGCACATTCAGCAGATGGTCACCAGATTTCAAAACTCCCAATATTTGCCATCCCTATACTTCTGCCATTGCTGTCTCATGCCATCGTGCCTTTTACTGGTGTCAGAGGCCCAGTTGATTGAGTTCGCTCTAATGGGCTCTGAGAGCTCAATGGCCACAGTTCTCCAGCAGTATTACAGACTTGATTCAAGTCCTGAGTAGAGTCATGCAGGAACTCCGGTGGTCGACTTGAACGTGATGGCAGGAGAAAACTTTTGGCAACCGTGGCTGAAAGTGATGGTGGTTACAGATGCGTTGCTGAGAGGTTGGGTTACTCGCCTGAATGAGCTGACAGTGATTGTGCTGTGGTCCCTGGTGGAGACCATATTACACATAAACCTGTTGGCGCTTCGGGCAGTCAGACTGGCGATGATGGCTTTTTTTTGCCTTCTCTGCAGGAGGTGACTGTCTTGATCATGACGGACAACACAGTGGCCATGCACTACACCAACAAGAGATGGTGTAGGGCTATTCCTCCTATGCAGAGAGGCGATGCAGTTCTGGGAGTTACAGAGCAGGATCTCTACATTGCCAATTTACCTTGCCGGGAAGAGCAACACGACGACTGATGCCCTGAGCAGGTAGGGCTTGTTCTCCCACGAGTGGAAGCTCTGCTAGGAAGCCCTTCTGGATATCTTTGCCTGCCCTCTTGGGAACCCTCAGGTTGATCTGTTTGTGTCCAGTGTAAACAGGAAGTGTGGACATTTCTGCTCCAGGAAATTTCCCCTGAGAGGAGTACGGGGGATACATTTGTGGTGGACTGTAACTTCCAGTTCCTGTATGCCTTCCCACTGATTCCAGTAATTCCTCAAATGATCAGGAGTTTGAAGAGGTACAGAGCCACCATGATCATGATTGACCCAGATTGGGCCAAGTGGAAATGGTGTGGCCATCTGTCCTCCATGTTGGCTTTCTCGAGGACTCTTTCTCAGGAGAGGGGTCTGCTTCTTCACCCGAGCGTCCACATGCTGATCCTGCAGTCTGCCTTCTGAATGGCAGGATATAGGGATTGTGACCTTCCGGAAACGTGATGGCGATATTGCTTCCAGCCATGGGGCCAGCAACAAACCCTTTGTAACGCTGCCGTTGGAAAATGTTCTGCAGCTGGTGCAGAGATCAGGATGTGGATCCTTTCTCTATGCAACATTTAATTTCATTTCTCATTTGTTTAGCACTTTCATCATAGGTATAAAAAGGAAATAATAATAATTTAGCATTTATATAGCGCTACAAACCCTCCGGCATCTGAGCGCTGCTTATTACCCACGGTGTGTGGTGCTCATTTATTGACCTCGGAAGGATGAAAGGCTGAGTTTGGCCCTGCCGGGATTCGAACTTGCTTCAGCTGGCTCTGTAGAGATGTCCATGCGAGCGCTCTACTCGCTGTGCTATCAGACCGGCTATGGTCCAAATGCGTTGTAGGTTGAAATCCCTTGGAGGTACTGAAGTCCAAACTATGGGAAAATAGGAAGTGCTAATATGTGTGTGTGCATTCTAGCCATTCGAGATTGAGCAGTGCACAACTCCCTACGAGCCACCCTTGTCTAATTGGCATCTGGATGAGTGAAGAGAGGCACATTTAAGTAGACTGGAGGGGTGTGCAAGAGAATGGTCGTTGTGTGTAGCTACAGTTCAAATATTTTGGTGTGAAAGGTAGCTGCATTCTTAAGGCAGAAGGGTTGTGTAATGTGTCATTAGATTTGTATGTGTAAGCAGATGCATGCTGCAGTGAGGCCTCGCCTTCGGCTAACTTCCGAAGAGACAGCGTGCGAGAGAAATAAATATATATAAATTGGCTACACTCTAAACATTGCCCACCTCCTATGCTCCATCTGAGTGCCATATTGTGCTCACCCCTAAAATCCAATTGAGTGCAATACTTTGCCCACCCTCGAATTCCATATACGTGTGGTACATTGCACAAACTCAGGATCCATCGAAGTGAGATAACATTAGTAACCTTGGTTTGTGCAATGTAATGTCCATCCTCAAAACCATCTTAGAGCAATACATTGCCCATCCCCTGATACTTCAACGAGCGAAGTATAGGCATCCCTCAAAATCAATAAGAGTGACAGGGTTTTACCAGAGCACCGTAATGGCTGTGTTCACCACCCGTACCACCTTACCTGAGTGGTAGCTGTAGGTTGTTCTGTCAGGCATCCATGGGCGAAAGGGGGCAAACAGGGTAAAGGGGCTGCCCTTTGCCATGGCCAGCTGCCCGGGCAAGACTGCCCTGGGGCCTTTGGCGACGCAGGCAGCTTCATGGTGGAAACATCCAGTGATGGGCCTGGTGGGCGGGAGCAAAGCCGTTGGTAGAGATGTGTTGCTGGTGGTCTGCTGGGGGTCCTGGGGAGGCGCAGGTCTGACATGTGTGGATGCCGCATAAAGGATGCCCAAGCCTCATCTCCCCCCTTTGCTCGCCCGAGTGCGGTTGGCCCATGCGGGAGACGATGGGAGTAGGACTAGTTGTCAATCTAGATTTCTGTAGAGAAAGGGTGGTCAGACGGGAAGGGCAGCAGTGTGGTGTTTTAGTGTCCCGGAATGGGTGTGAAACAGGGAGGAGGAAAAGCAAGGTTTTGAGGGCTTTCCTGAAAGAGGTGGTCCTCTTGGAGGCGGACGTTGAGTGGGAGAGAGTTCCAGATTGTGGGAGCAAAAATGCAGAAAGAGCCTTCTATTCTCGTAAGATTGTAAGGCGGGATCACAAGAAGGAGGGAGAATCTGAGGTTTCTGGTAGGTTGTTATTTTGAGGTTAGTTTGGAGGAAAACTGGGCCTTTTTTGTGGACGGCATCGTATGTGATGCACAAGGCTTTGAAATGTGATGCTTGTGAATCTACTTAGAATCACATGCTGTGCCTATAGTCTGACATCTAGTGGTAATCTTGGAGTATTTCATTTTTTTTCCGGAGGCCGAAAATGGGCCTCAACCTGACCGTGTCAGTAACGCTAGCCCTATTGTGACATGTAGTGTTCCCTTGATCCCTCACGCGGCGAGTTCCCCCCGGTTGATTCTTCCACCATAGTGGTCGGTAGCTTTAATGCAGAGCTCGTGTTAACAAGATTTATTGCTATATATTATTGCGTCTTTGACTAACCCTTTTGACAATTTAACTCAACAGCTGTTTCCTGTTTTACGAATCTCCGGCTAGTGGCGGCCTTCACCGCTGCAAGGCCTGTCCACTCTCTAAGCCTAAGACACTTAAAGAAAGGCGCACAAAGCAGTGGCCAGTCTACGCCATGCAGGCCGAATCCCATTCCCACACCAGCAATGTCGCATCAGACGAATACACCTCCAGCAGCCAAGGCTCCAGTCCGGAGGATGAGGACATTGTTTCAGAGTCTGCTGACTTCTGCGTGCCTGTCCCCAGCCCCACTAGGCATGCCGAACGCACTGCTATGGGGAGATCACCCAATGGCAACAGGGGCACACACGCTCGCACCATCATTGCTAAGCACACAACCCCTCAGCATCCTTCGATTGTCCCGCCGAAGAAACCCTGGCACCCACAGACCCTTTAATCTCTGGCGGAGCCTGCATAGCCTTCTGGTTCTTGACCCTCTGTGTTTGGCGGCTGGTTCCAAGTCTTCGACTACACAGAGTGCTCCCCCTAAAGTTCTGACGCCTGATTCAGACGCATCGAAAAACACATCGAAACATGTGTCCTTAAGTAAAACACGCCCTAAATTAAGGGAAAAGTTGCCCAGGGCAGTTCCACCTCAAGGCTATGTCCAGGCCCCTTCACCACTGTCGGTACTTACAGGGTCAAAGGGGTCCTATCCAAGAAGCTTTCTCACTCGCTGAAGCTCCATCTACAGACTCCTGGACTAGGGCAAGGTTTGAGGAATGTATGGGAAAGGTCTGTGAGTTTTATTTCTCAGACAGGTTTGATAAGAGGTACCCATAAGAGGACTCGCTCCTTTGAGGATGACTCTAGGCCCTACAAGTCTCCTAGACTTCACTCCCCTGTTTTCCACTCGACCTCTTTTGAGGGGTCAGTAATTCCAGGCAGACAACTGTTTGACGGTCTTTCAAAATATGCCATTTTATTTTAAAAGAAACCTCAAAATGCCTCACTTTCCATACTCTGTTGAGGAATTCCCTAGCTATTCTGAAAGCTAAGGGAACACACTTAACACCGAATAACTGGACCTCACATTAAACAACAAACACATTAAAAAAGCTGTGGCAATTCAACAGAACATTATCAATATGTACATTTCCTAAATGACCTTCTGAAGTCCAGGGGGGGATTTCCTTTCCCCAGGATTCAAAATCACTTCTTCACTTCATCACAATGTTCAACCTTGGAAAGGAAATGTCTTAATTCTGTCCTTAAAGATGTAAAGTTAAAGCAAAGGTTCATCAACAAAATGTTATAATGTTAACAATCTCCCCCTTTTACCAAATGTTTCACTAGCAGCAAATCTCCTTTTTGGTGAAGTTTTCCACTTTTTACTTCAACCAAAATAGCCCCAATGGTAGTCCTTGCCCCGATGCTTTATCAGTCCCACAAGATGATTTGCCACCGTTCAAAAGAAAATGCATTATCCATACGGTTAATGGTCACAGTTCTTGATTAACAGTTAGGGTACCTTGAATAAGGGTTTCAATTGCCAAACTGGTATATTTGTCAGGATGACTTCTTAATACTGCTACTTCTACAGCTATTTTTCTTATTATTTTACCATGAGAACAGTCACCTTTGTCCCACAGTACCCATGGTTTCAACAACTGCAATGTATCATCTACTGACAACCAAACGTACATCGAGAGTTTCAATACTTTGGACTACTGCCACAACTTTAATGACTTTTAGACAGACTTTGACAATACTTCAACATCTTCAAGTAGGCTAGCCACTCTTCCTTCAAACTGTTTTCTTCAAAGGGGCAGCCTCTTAGCATCTCTTGTCTAACTGTCAACAATGGTAACCTGTGTTTGCCTTCAAGACTCCCTTCTCTCTTGCCTCCACAGTCTTGGGCATCAAGTTTGAGGATACTTCAAAATTGTTCTTCACAAGCGGCCACTTCACCTTCCCCAACTTTACTTGCACCTTTCTGACAGCTTTTAGCACAACATTTACCCTGAAACCTTTGTTCCACTCTTTTACCCTCCGTTATAGTTGTATACTTGTTGTTTTATGCCAATAAACTATTAACAGCTTCACAGTATGGCTGGATTGTTTAAACTTTGAGAAAGGTTCAGCTTCACAATTAATATGGGGTACCTCTTGGCTTTAGGCAATGCTCGTTCTCTTCAGTCTTTTGTATTCTTCTGAATGAAAGGTTATGTCACTTGTATATAGTGTATAAAGTTAAGTCTTTCAGCAGAAACCACAATTAGGCACACACAACCACTCTTTGATGTATTTTTCCCACAATAATAAAGATTGTATCTTTGAAATTGTCACATTTAAGTGTTCTGCAATGGTCTTCGCAGAGTTCCCTTTTCTTATCTAGGGACACGCAACCACTTTTGTTAATGCAATAATGGGTTGTAACAACATTGGATTCCTACGCAAGCAAGAAACATTTTCTTCAATACGCATGTGCTACATTTTTATGGTTTAAAGAATCTTTGATACAGCAGTACACTTCTACTCGCTGAATATCTTACGCGAGTGGCAAAGGAGCTTGTTACTGTTACCGGCAAGGCTTGTGCAATGCTTTAGAATGTTGTGCTTCACTCACTGGCTTCTGAATCGTTTTCTCTGTGGGTCGCACTGTTTTCCTGACTTATACTACAACTACTGCTTCTGGTTCTCTGGGGACCCCACACCCTTCTCCTGAACAGGTGTCTCTGGTCCGGCCACATGTATTGGGAGTTGCCTCTACTCCTGTGACAGTTGATTTGACAATTACTTCTTGCCTCAATGTTTGACACGCCAACAGCTCGGCAACCGCAGCAATCAGGCTCACATGGCAAAAGCTGTTTCTCCAGCACATCTTCCACTGCCCAGCTTCTTCACTTCAGAGTTTGGGAGGACAGGGCTCTTTCAGAGCATGCAGGTGGAATCTCCTGTCTCCTTGTTCCGACGTTCCTCTTGTGCTCCCATTTATTCTTGGTCTGCCAACCCCGTGTCTTCCTTCTGCTTCTAACACCACAGCCTGCACTCCAGCCAACGTTCCAGCTCTACCACCTTTCTCTCCCGGAGAAGGTTGTTTATGCCTCCCAGGTTCAGTGATCATTTTCAAGTGTAGGCTATAAGCCTCAATTGCCTGACTACTACAATGGCTGCTAGGCTTAATTGCCCGACTTTGACAACTGCATGCCCCCTCAGCCCTCTTTCTAGTCTGGGACTTTTAGTTTCTTTCCACAGAGTGGGTTTTATTATATTAGAATTATTTTTAAAGGTAGGTTTAATTCCTTTAAAGTTATTAAGAGAGAAGCTATGAAGATTAGCCTTTACAGAGGAAGCTAGTTTATTAAAAGAAACAGTTCCACATTCCTTTATAGTATACCCTTGGGTTTGAGGAAGGTGTTTAGTTTGGGATACCAAAAAGGATCTTTAGTTTGGTAAAGTTTCCTCAGATTTTACAACATTAAGGTCCACAACTCGAGATCTAACATGAGTTGGGGACATTAAAATGACAAGATTCCCTCCTCTGGAAGGAAAATTCTTCCTGTATTTTTCTCTGGAAGGATCTCATCCCACGGAATCTCCTCACCACACTGCGCCATGTCTCCTCACAGGTGATCCTCCCGAAGTACACCACCCCCAGAGTTAGGATCAGGAAGCTTCTGCCTTCCCCTGGCCCCCTGGGAGGAGCCATTAGGCAGGGCTTCAGTGAGGGATCCATAGGATTCTACACACTCTCCTGTACTTAAGATGACTGACACCCCGCCCCCACCACAATAATTCTTCATCCTGGTCATACTTATCATCCTGAAAAATATCTCCTATATCCCAGATCAGGACGATGTATCCCAAGATCCTACCTCCCAAGGCCCGGACACATGGATTGATACCGATGACCAGGGGATTTCAGACTTTACCACTGATCATGAGGCAGAGCCTGACAATATCTCTTTAGACTCCACGCCTGTTACACAGCCCAGGGAGGCTTCCCCTATTGAGGACCAGCTGCGCTTTAATAACACTCTTTCAGTTGCTTGTGTAATCTGCTTAGATCACATGCTATGCATAGGCCGACATCTAGTGGAAGCTGCAGAATATTAGTTGTTTTTCAAAACTCGAAAATGGGCGTCGAAATAGGGCGTGTCAGTAATACTATCCCTATTGTGACGTCCCCTGTACCCATGATCCCGCCATCGTGAGTGGTCGCAAAAATATAAGCAGAGTACATTTTCGGCATACGCCGTTGAACTTTAATAATTAAGTTAGTATTTCTTCCTGTCCTTTTACCGACGCCATGACTCGAAGCAGTGAAGACTGAAGAAGACTATGAAGCTGACCGTCGGACAGAGACTTAGACAGCACCACCTGGTCTTGGAAGGCCCTTTCGGCCTCGGCCTTACATTAGAGAGAGTGGGGGAGGTCATAAACATGTATATTCCCACTCTTTCCCATAGTCGCCCAGCTGCCTACCAATATTATGGACCGTACTCCCTTTAAGTTCTGCCCCTCCGGCAATAGGAAGTTCACGTCGGTCGACAAGCATATGGTCTGTAACCTTTGCTTGAATAGAGACCACAACGAGGTTCATTGTCAGGCTTGTAAGCTACTCCGACCTAAAACCCTCAAAGACAGGCGAACTAAACGTTGGGCCCATCATGCCATGCAGGCCGATGCCTCCATAGACGTCGAAGGGGCGTCCAGCAAGGGCAGCTACGCCGTCCCTTCGGACGGCGAGGGTGACGGGGAACCTCCACATTCTCCAGTGCCAGCCCCCGACCCTAACAGACAGGCCGGCGGCAAGGGCACCACACAGCCCCACATACACAAGCCCCACGGCGATGCGAATGAAGTCGCACGCCGAGATTCGACGGCGAAGAGCAAATCTTCTGATCAGAAGTCCTCTGGGTGCCCGAGCGGCCACCTCATGACAAGCCCATCAAGACAAAGGACACCAGACTTAAAGCTCCCCCGTCTGGCCCCGCGACGGCGAAAGACACTGCACAAGCCATCCCCACGGTCGAAGTTCGGCCTACATCCGGGGACAAACCCAGGGAGTCCTCCGAAGCCCCCTCTTCAACCCCTAGCTCCAAGAAGTCATTGTCTAAGAGCAGGGACCATAAGGAAAGACACAGGTCTAGTTCTTCTAGGGAGAGGGACTCACTTAGGAAGGATAAGGCTAGGGAGCAACCCTCTAGCCAACATAAAGTATGCCCCTACAGGACACTATAGTAGAGGCTGATCATGCACTTCAGCCTGACGCTATCAGTCCTGATGAAGAAGAAGGACATAGCCCGACTACACCTGCCTCCTCTGACCCGGGGGTTCTACCCAGTTCAGCCAAATGGACTGCACAAGATATTGAGAGTCATGAGTCGCATGACCTGCTTGGCAAACTTCTTTGAAGAACATCCACATGTGCTGGACAACTTGGCCTCCATGCCTCCCACTACACAGGCGTCTGGTTCCAATACAACACTTACAGCCTCTCAGTCCCAGGCAACAGCTTTACCGTATAAGAAGAGATCTCTTCCTCCAGTAGAATTGGCTGCTGAACCAGCACACAAAACTCCTCGCCTCTCCTACGACCTTTATGACCGGGATGCAGAGGAGTATGAATACTTGGACGAGGGTGATCGTGTTTTGACGACATTGAGGGTTACGATGCTGGGGGGCGGGGGGAGGAGACAATCGAGACCAAGATGACACTGATCTGTGGTTTTTGCGATGGACTCACCAGTCCCGCAAGACCCTCCCTTACCAGACTCCCCGGTGGACAACCATCCCCTATTCAACAATATCCTCATAAGGGCTGCAGAACATTTCGGAATTGAAATGCAAGTGGTCCAACAGGACAAGGATTTTGCAGAAAATATGTTGGGCGATTAAAAAAAACCTGCAAACCAATTTATCCCCCTGCTAAAGTCAGTCCAAGGAAGATTTCAGCCTTCCCTAGAACTGCCAAACAATACCAGGGCGGTGAACCCTAGGATCGAGAAACTTTTCCAGCACCTTCCGACCCCTTATATAGGGCCAACTTTGACCTGACTCTCTGGTTGTTACCACCACCCGCAAGAGAGCTGGTACCCCCTTGGCCTCCTCCAAAGCCCCTCCGGACAAGGAGAGCAAAAAATGATATGCCATGGGTAGAAAGATAGCGTCCACTACAGCATACCAGCCGCGGATAGCAAATAAGTCCACCTTGCTATCCAGCTATGACTGCACGAAGTGGGATGAGGTAAAGGCCCTGGCAGTCAGCGCCAGAACCACTAAAGGCCAAACTCTCCCTTCTGGCTGCCGAAGGCAGAGCTACATCAGGCGTCCTCCTGAAAAATAACTTTGACGCAGCTGACAACGCTGGATGCGTTATTGCAGAATCCACCATATTAAAACGCCACGCCTGGCTTAGACGGTCAGGTTTTAAACTTGAGACTCAATGCTACCCTACTAAATATGGCACTTGAGCCAAACGTGTTGTTTGGTAAAGCAGTTGAATACGCTCACAAGTCCGCCAAGAATGAGTATGAGACTCTTAAATCCCTTGGCCAACTGACAAACAACCAGGCCAAAGAGGGGATAGTAATTTTTGCTGTTTTTGGGGGCACAATGCACAGAGGGGAACCGGATACAGCCAAAACCAAGGTTCCTCTTGGAATACCAATCAACAACCGACCTAGGGTTACCCCAGAGGTCAGCACAGAGCCCACGGAAGAGGGAGAGGCTCCCCCACCAGAGGTGGAGGGACACCCTCTAAGTAATGACGCCCCGCTACGGGTCCCCTCCCATGCCTCCCCAGTTGGGGGACGCATATCTTTTTTCACCCACGCATGGGACAGTATAACATCGGACAAATGGGTGTTGCCAACGGTGACAGGGGGTTACTAAAGCTCTACTCCTCAAGGACGCCATCGAGGTCGTGCCACACAAGGAGGTAAATAAGGGTATTTATTTAACGTACTTACTTGTTCCAAAAAAAGATCTGACAAAGCGCCCGGTACTAGACCTGCGCCCTACAAACAAATTTGTAAAACCACAAACATTTCACATGACAACGCTGCAAGAAGTAATCCCTCTGTTAAAACGGGGGGGATTACATGGCAACATTCGACATGAAAGATGCCTATTTTCGTATCTCAATGTTCCCAGCGCACAGAAGATTCTTGCGCTTCAAGGTAGCAGACCAACACTATCAGTTCAAGGTGCTGCCCTTCGGAATAGCCTCTGCTCCAAGGGTGTTCACCAAGGTACTGGCGGTGGTGGCAGCGCAGCTACGCATGGAGTCAATCCAAGTGTACCCTTACCTGGACGACTGGCTGATCACAGGAGAAAACCACCATCTTTGCAAACTAAACACGCAAAGGACAATAGACCTTCTCTTTCAATTGGGCTTCTCAATAAACGAGAAAAAGTCAAGTCTGATACCAAATACATCAAAACAGTTCCTAGGATCTGTATTAGCTACAAGGACAGGCTTAGCCTACCCATCCATGGAGAGAGTACAAAATATGCTTCGGCAAATACCCCAGTATCAAGCCGGTCTCCGGATAAGCATGGGCAAAGCAATGCTTTTGCTAGGTATGATGGCATTGTATATTTACCTGGACCCCACGCGCGCCTGCACTTGCGACCAATGCAGGAATGGTTGGCGAAACAGTGGTCTCAGGCAAGTGGTCAGTGAGACATCTAGTGGTTGTTTCCCCAGCACTGGTTCAGAATTTCTCCAGCATGGGGTCTGGCATGGATTCACATGCTCAGGAATATTCCCCGCCGTCAGGCTGGGAATCCTCGGTAAAGAAAAAATAAGTTTCAGTTTCGTTTCTGAACTGTCTTTCTCCTAATAACCAATCACTGGTCTCTGGGTCATACTGCCCCCAGCCAATGACTGCCCTCTACCTAAGCCCCTCCTCTGGCAGCCATCTTCAGATTTTTACCACACGTTCAAGTGTTGGGAGTCCTCGTGTTATAGCTCTCGAGCTTTTACTGCATTTTGCGATTGTTTTCAAAGAGTTTAATCTAATTTATTCGGTCAATCGAGCCTCAAGCTCCACCGTTTCTACTTCCGATCAATAGGGACCCATTTTGGAATTTTCTACACCCCTCAAGCGTGAAGATTTCGTCGAGTTCCTCTTCTTGGAGGATTCAAGAAGATCTTTGAGGCCTACCCCGCGTGGTCATGGCCCAGGACAAAGGGAGCACGACGCCCGGATCCAAGCTGTTCAGGAGCTGCCCTGGATGCAGATTGCATAATGTCTTCAAAGAGGACGAGCATTCTAGATGCCTCTACTGCCTTCACAAAGACAAAACGCGCGTGAAGGAGGACTGTGCGTTTTGCAAGAACATGTCGGAGCGGACCATGAAGGATCGGTGTATCCGCCTCACCAACTGGCTGGAGGGGAAGAGCCCAGCAGCAGGTGAGAAGAGGAGGTCCGAGCGGTCTTCTAAGACCTTTTGAGGGCGCTCCGGCGATGGGGGCCCAACAAAAGGCAAAGCACTGCGAGTCCGCGGGCACCGGGACCGCCGAACAGCCGGGCTCCTCGGCTGCCAGGCAGGGCGCACCTTCACCGACGCCTTCAACCACGAGCCAACGCTCTGGCTCGGGGAAGAGGCGGAGAACCTGGGTAAGCTTCGGGAGAAGTGTGGGTTGATCCCGACAGACAGCTGGGGGGAGCGAGGCGGCGACCATCCCTCCAAGGTGAAGGCCTCAAGTGCGTCCAAAGTCGTGAAGGCCTTAATTCACCCGGCTAAGGCCTCTATCGAGGGAGTGGTAGCGGTCCTGGCGAAGCCTGTGGAGGCTACCCCAGTGGAGGCGACCTCGGGGCCCAGAGTTTCCCTGCCACCGCGGAGGGAATCCTCTTTTCAACCCATCGATAAGACCCCTGTGAGAACCCCGGTGGCCATCATGGACACGGATACTGCCTCTAAAGAAGAGCTGGCTGGAGTCGAGAAGATCCTGGACATGAAGTTCGAGGAGGTCCGGTCCCACGGGAGGGATCCCGACGAGGCGGACGAAGAAAGCGACGGTGGTGCCGACGAGGTTCCCGTGGAGGCGGAGGATTCCACTCCCCAACCGTCGCGCCCGTTGCAACCGGTACCTGGGCCACAGGACAACTCGGGAGCAATCTTGATGACGATCCAGGCCTTGTGTACGGAGATAAGGACAAGGTTGTCCTTACCCCCAACGGACGATCCAGTGGAGCCTGGACCGTCGGAAAGCCCTCCAAGCAAGCAGAGGAGAATTCACACCCCCCCGTGCTTCCAGCCTAAGCAGCCCTCGCAGCCTTCCTCTCCTTCCCCGATCCGAGGGATGACACGGGAACAGAGACGGCCACAACGGGGATGGATGACGACGGTGGTGACTACGGGATGGGCCTTCCATCACCACCTCCTCGGGCATCCCCGCCCGACGAAATTGGCTCCTTTCCACGCCATGATCGCCAGGGCATCCGAGCTCTTCCAGCTCTGCCCACGAAGAACAGAAGAAGGAAGGTTTCCTCTATCAACTGTGTGAGGCCAAGAGGAAGACGGTCCTCTCGGTCCCGTTACTTGACGACATCTGGGAGGAGGGGCTGGCGCTCCTGAAGAACCAGTCTACGACCCCTGCCAAGAGAGACTGGTATGAGAAGAAGTACTGGGTCCCGGATTCCGCCCCCATGTGCCTTAGGGCGCAGCCGACCCCGGATTTGGTCGTCTCAGTGGCGGCCAAGAAGAAAGCGGCAGGGGCGGCGGCTTCAACTTCCATCTCCCCGCCAGACAGCAAAGGGAAGAAACTGGACACCATGGGAGGACGAGTCATCTCGTCGGCGGTAACGACAGTTAAAGCGGCCAACGCCCTCGCGATTGTGGCCCACTATGACAGGGAGCTGTGGTTTAAGATCGCTCCCCTGCTGGACTTCCTCCCAGACGACAAGAGGGCTGTGGCCCTGCAGATCCTACAGAAAGGCAAGGTGGCGTCCGGCCACGCCATAAGGGTGGCCTCGGACATTGCTGACACCGGCTTCTGCCAGATGGGCAACAGTGTTTGCCTTTGCCGGCGTATTTGGCTCAAGGCAACCCATTTCCAGCAGGACGTGCAAATCAGAGTTTTGGACATGCCTTTCAACGGGAACAACCTGTTTGGCAAGACAGTGGACGAGTCGCTGCAGGCCATCAAGGCCGACACGGAGACGGCTCGAGCCTTGGGAGTTTTGCAGCGACGACGTCCGCCCTTTCGGAACTCCAGAGGCAAGCAAGGTGCCTCCAAAGGATTTGGCGGCAGCTCCTCGACGTACCACCAGGCGGCCCGCTCCTCGTCGCAGGAGGCCTACAGAGGACACGGCAAATCAGGAGGATCTCGTTGTCGCCAAGGAGGCTAAGGAGCCCTTAACTGCTGCTGGAAGTAAGGGCGATGCTGAAGAAAGGAGCCATCAAGCTCGTCCCAAGGAGGCTCCGGGGCTCCGGCGTGTACTCACAATACTTCCTTGTAAGAAAGAAGACGGCGGCTGGCGACCCATCCTAGACCTTCGTCGTTTTAACAAGTACATCAGGTCCCAGAAGTTCCGGATGGTCAATCACGTGCTGGGGCAGCTGGAGGAAGGTGACTTCCTATCGTCGCTAGACTTGGAGGATTTCTACTTCCACATCCCCATTCTAAAAGGACATCGAAAGAGTTTCTCGGATTCGTAGTCCAAGGGCGGCACTACCAGTTCAAGGCCCTTCCTTTCGGACTGATGTCGGCGCCCAGGGTATTCACCAAGTGCATAGCACCAGTGGCGGCGCAGCTGTGCCTGCATGGGATCCACGTCTACCCCTACCTGGACGATTGGCTCATCCGAGCAAGGACAAGAGAACTCGCCGTCGAGCACACATCGAAGACCGTCCAACTGCTCACGGATCTGGGATTTTCCATCAACTTTGCGAAATCCCACTTGGTTCCATCGCAGGTCGCACTGTTCCTGGGAGCCAGGCTCGGCACAGTGGCGCGATTGGCCTCTCCGTCGGAGGAAAGGACCAAGGCCATCCTGGGCAAGGTGCAACGGCTGTCGACCATGGATGTGGCCAGGGTGAGGTCCATCAAGTAACTTCTCAGCATGATGTCCTCGTGCATCTACCTCATGCGCCTGTGCAGGCTGCAGATGCGTCCACTGCAAGAGTTCCTCGACGCCTGTTGCTTGGAAGCGGCGGGCAGCTTCGAAGACAGGATCTCGCTCAATGAGACCTTCCGCCAAGCGATGCGTGCGGGTGCCCCACCACCGGATCTCGCGGCGGGTATGGACTTCCAGACCCCGGCATATTAGGAGACGGTGAAGACGGATGCCTCCCTGGAGGGATGGGGAGCGCACACCGGAGATCTCCACGCAAGAGGCCTTTGGCTCCCGAAGGAGAGGTCACTACACATCAATGTCCTGGAGCTCCGAGCTGTGTTCTGGGCCCTGAGGTCGTTCCTTCCGTCCCTCAAGGGCAAGGTGGTGAGGATCTTCACCGACAACTCCACCACGATGTTCTACATCCGGAAGCAAGGAGGCACCAGATCCCCAGCCCTATCCAAGGAGGCCCAGGATCTCTGGCACTGTGCCGTAGCCCAAGGGATGTTTCTGGCACCCTTCCACCTGGCAGGAATAAAGAACACCATCGCAGACTCACTCAGCAGGGAGCTGCGCTCGTGCCACGAGTGGGAACTGCGACAGGATCAAGTGGATCTGTTATTCCAGCGATGGGTCAACTCCCAAATCGACCTATTCGCGACGGCAACAAACACCAAGTGCCGGAGGTTCACCAGCAGGTTGCCCCAGCCGGGGAGCATGGGCGATGCCTTCTCATTGCCCTGGGACGGCCTGTACCTGTATGCGTTCCCGCCGTTGCCATTGCTGCTGCGACTCATCAACCAACTCACAGTCCTGGTGCAGGATGATCCTTGTTGCACCGGCGTGGCCGAGACAGATCTGGTTCCCGGGCCTTCTGGACATGCCAGCGTCCCCCCAGTCAAACTGCCGACGGACGCGGATCTCCTCGCCAGAGAAGGAGGTGCTATCCTCCACTACGACCCGGGGTCGCTGAACTTGCAGGCCTGGCTCCTGTAGCACTAGAGTTTGGAGGGTACGATATCCGGGCGGACTGCAAGGAGGTGCTTGCAAAGGCCAGGACGTCCTCAACTCTCAAGTGCTATGGACACAAATGGAAGAGGTTTTCTATCTGGTGCCGGGCACAGAAGATTAACCCTCTACGGATTATGGCCCCTCAAGTGCTGCCGTACCTATTATCGCTGGCCAAAGTGGGGCTGGCCCATGCCTCCATCAAGATCCATCTGGCAGCTATCTCCCGCTATACCAGAACTTCGGTGTGCCCATCCCTATGGTCCCATCGCCTGGTGAAGGAGTTCATAAAGGGATTGTTTCGATCGTTCCCGCTGGTGAAGGTTCTAGCCCTGGCATTGGAGCTCAACGTGGTGCTGACCAGGCTCATGGGACCGCCATTCGAGCCTCTGCATTTGGCACCGTTGAAGTTCCTGTCGTGGAAAAGTTTCTTGTGGCCATCACCTCTGCACAACGAGTGGGAGAGTTCCAGGCCCTCTCCTGCAAGCCTCCATACCTGACTTTCCACGAGACGAGGGTGGTGCTGAGGACGCACCCCTCCTTCATGCCCAAGGTGCCATCAGACTTCCATCTCAACGAGCCCTTGGTGTTACCCGTTTTCTTCCTGTCGCCTTCGTCGCCGGCCGAGAGTACTTTGCACTCGCTAGATGTAGCTAGAGCGCTGAAGTTCTACGTGGACTGCACAAAGTTTTCGGAAGACATCACAGCTGTTTGTGAACTTTGGACCTGTGAACCAAGGGAAGGCCCTCTCAAAGGCTTCCATTTCCAGATGGCTCTCCGGCTGCATTATGCACTGTCACCGGTTGGCAAACCGACCGTTGCCCGGCCGTCCGAGAGCCCATTCGACCAGAGCGATCGCTGCTACCATGGCGTTCCTATCTGGTGTGCCCCTGCTGGACATCTGCAGGGCTGCTACGCGGCGGTCCATGCACACCGTCATGAGATTCTACTGCGTTGACCGGGATTCCAGGGAGGAGTACAGGGTCGGCCAAATAGTGCAGCGCAACCTGTTCTCCTGAAGGTGGGCCTGGTGAGGAGGTAAGAGATGCTTAATGTTGAGTTGAGGAAATGCTTAATGTTGAGCCTTGCCACCTCCCGTGGTTGTGCATGTGTGTACTGCTATGTATTCTTGTATTCATGAGCATGTGAATCCATGCCAGACCCCATGCTGGAGAAGGAACAAGTTACTTACCTGTAACTGTTGTTCTCCAGCATGTGTCTGGCATGGATTCACATGCCAACCCTCCCTCCTACCCCTCTCCGGCTCTTCTCTTGGTCCTACTGCCACTTTACGTGCTACCAAATCTGAAGATGGCTGCCAGAGGAGGGGCTTGGGTAGAGGGCAGTCATTGGCTTGGGGCAGTATGACCCGGAGACCAGTGATTGGTTATTAGGAGAAAGACAGTTCAGAAATGAAACTGATTTTTTCTTTACCAAGGATTCCCAGCCTGACGATCGGGAATATTCATGAGCAATGGAATCCATGCCAGACCCATGCTGGAGAACAACAGTTACAGGTAAGTAACTTGTTCCTTACGCTGTGGTCAAGGGAAAATCTACTCAAGGGGAAACCATTCCACGAACCAAAAGCACAAGCGGTCGTCATGACGGACACGTCCCTTTCCGAGTGAGGCGCCCACTACCTTCAGCACACGGCCTGTGGTCACAATTGACTACACAGAAACACATAAACATACTGGAATTATTGGCAGTCCTCAAAGCCCTTCAAGCCTTCGAAGAAGACCTAAGGAACCTGTGGGTACAAGTCCTAACAGACGGCACCACCGCAATGTTCTATGTCAACAATCAAGGAGGTAAACACTCTCCAAATCCGTCCAAGCTGGCACAGAAAATATGGAAGTGGGCACTCAGAGGAGGCCTGTCCCTTCCTCCCTACATGTTCACAAGCAACAGAAGGTATACATTACTCACTGTAATCGTATTTCTGGTGCTTGTATCTGCTTAGATTCACATGCGCCCACCCTTCCTCCCCTAAGAGAAGGTGCATAGATGTTTAAATTAGCTTTCCATACATATATATATATATATCTGTTTGGGAACTCTGTACTCGCACTACTCCTCATGCTACACAATCTGAGGGACCTAAACGCATGAGGGATCATGGGTACAGGGGACATCACAATAGGGATAGTATTACTGGCACGCCCTATTTCGACTGTAATACTCTGCAGCTTCCACTAGATGTCGGCCTATGCAAAGCATGTGAATCTAAGCAGATACAAGCACCAGAAATACGATTACGGCCAGTAATGTATTCCTTTTTGTTCTTTCTTTTTTTTCTCAGTTTGCCATTTATTCAAGGTTAAAGAGGGGTTGGATGAACGCCTAACTTTCCCTAACCTAATAGAGAGATCCCTACCTAGCATAGACTAAAGAAAACTGTCCTAATGTCCAAAATATCTCTGTGGCCCTCACACTAAAACATACAACAAATTTATACAAGGAAAATATGGTTAAAGTTTGGCTCAGCAAAACAGTCTTGTATTTAAAAATCAAATGTTCTTGGAAGTACTCCTTGCGACCAGGGTTGTATTCCCTTCCCCTGGATCAATTCAGGAATACTTAGATTATATTTCTTTTTCTTTTTTGAATATATTTTTCCTTTATTTTCTATTTTGACAGATAGCATATCACAATACAATATTGGCCCTTATGTCGTATCGTACAGTCAAATGTGTCCTCCACCCCCTCCCACTTTCCTACCCATAACCAACTAAAAGAAATTGCAACAAACCGTAAACAAAGCGTGTACTTTCCAGAGGTTCACAGGGGCATCCCTATATGCTCATTCCAGTCTAACTCTCCCCACAATATGGATGTCTTTTGTTCCCAATTTCTTTTCTCTGCCATCTTCCGCTTGCTAGTGGGAAGTCAGGGGGTCTTGTAATCCAGGGAGCTGAATAATCTGTGCCACGTTCTCAAGGTTCTCACCCCTCCCACTGTGAACAGCATTAAACCAGACCATAGCTTCAGCCATGGCCCATCGTCTTAAATCACCCCATCATCCTTCTATTCTTGGGCCCTCCCTCGATTTCCATGGCATTCCTCCTTTTTCCAAATACCCAGGCGCAAGGTCTATCAGTCTGTTTGCAGGTTTGGTATTTTCAGGGCGTGCAAACATGCCCAGCAAGCAAACTTCAGAGTCCATTTATATTTAGTTATCCCTCCCCTATGAAGACAGATTTCCATCTCCTGCCAAAATTCTCGAACTACTGGGCACAACTAGAAAATGTGCAAAATGTCTGCCCCTCCCCCCCCCGCACCACGGACACCTCTCCTCCCTCGAGCCCATGAATTGTGAGATACGACGGGGTGTCATGTAGGCACTATGTAGCATGTACAGCTGCGTCAGCTTAAACCTTGCATTCCTAGAGACCATTTTGGGGTACATCAACGCCCGATTCAATTCTGGGTCTGTGAACTCTCTGCCGATCTCCAACTCACATCTGCTTCTTTGCTTTGGATTTCTTTTGGTTCTTGCCTCTAGCAACCCTATTGTGGTGCTCGGGAGTATATGCTCTACAGTCCCTGTCTGCTAGCCACCCATCCACATGTTGTAATTGTGCAGCCAAGTAATATATTACAAAATGAGAAAGTCTCTCCTCCCCTCCCGCCTTTCATAATACTTGAGTGTCTAGGGCCACTCGACACCTCCCTGAACCCATTATATGAAGCTTCTTATCATTGCATTCAGCTCTCGGACGAACACTCTTGGTATGAGATACAGAACATTTAAGAAGTGATATAGCAACCGGGGAAGGTCCACTATTCCCAGTAGTGCGATTCTGCCCATCACAGAGAGGGGTCATTTCTCCCAGAACTTCATTGAGCTTGTTACTCAATTTTTTGCCCCCATTGTGTTTTCTCTATAGGTCACCTTACTGTCATGGTAGAAGTTGACACCCAGGTACTTGAACGTTGCTACCTTCCACTGTAACCCTAGGTCTGGGAGACGTGATACATCCACTCCCCTCTGCCAATGGGAAAATACAAGATTTCATCCTACTAATTGTTATCCCTGACAGCTTTGCAAAATTTTCAAACTCCTCCAGATAGGACTCTAGATTGTCCTCAGGACATTGCATATATAACATATCGTCTGCATATATCGAGACCACATGATGTACTCCATCCAATACCCGACCTGCTTCACGAAACTCCACCCTTAGAAACACTTCCAGTGGTTCCAAATTCTATAACATGGGGGACAGTGGGCATCCTTGTTTAGTGCCCCTGCGTATTAAGAATTGCTCGGACATGTCTATCTGTCCTGATTCTCGCATGGGGCCAAGAATAAAGCATCCTTATCCGCCTCATGAAGCTTGCTGCTGTTCCAAATGTTTTCAAGAATGCAAACAGCCATTCCCACCTAACCGAATCAAATGCCTTTGACGTCTAGTGCTACCACTGCACATCCGTCTGACCACTCCTGCGTCTCCTCTATTATGGCATGCAGCCGTTGTAAAGTCACAGATGTCGCTCTTCCCGGAACATATCCCGTCTGATCGGGATGTATCAACCCCCCGATCACCCTCTTCAATCTCCCTGCCAGAATTGCCTTAAGTATATTACTATCTTGATTAATCGAAAATATCGGGCGATATGATTCGCAGTGTCTCCCCTCTTTCCCCTGGCTTCAGGATTGGCTTGATGATGGATTCTTCCATGCTAGTAGGTAATCTGCCCTTCTCGTATGCCTCTTAGAAGGTCTGGAGTAGTCTCTGAGCCACTTCATCTATGAATTCTTTATAAAATGTGCCCGGTAGGTCGTCCCCTCCTAGTGTCTTACCCATGGGCAATGTAGCTATCACTGCCCGTACCTCAACTGTTGTGAGTGGCACATCCAGCTCCTCCACTTGTTCTACACCCAAGGTGGGCAAGCTGATATCCGACTGGGCCTCTATAATTTCCCCCTCTATTATCTTCCTCTTCGCTGTAGAGTGCTTGATAAGACCCCTAAAGGCTTAATTTATTTCTTTGACCGCCATAGTTCACCTCATTAGTCCTCTATTTCAGTGATCCCCTCTCTACTGTCCTCATTCCTACACAATCATACTAGTAGTCTGCCAGTCTTGTCTACTTGCCCGTGCGGCTTTTCGGAATATCGTGCGTAGTTGTATCGTCCTAGTCTCTCCCAGTATTGTAAGCATTTCTGCCAAAGTGTAAAAAGCATACCCTCCATGTCTTCACCCCTTAGGTGTGTCCTTTCTGTGAGAAACCAGAAGGTGTCTCACCCACTAGTCCTTGGGGATCTGTCACCCAGGTGGCCAGTACACGGCCATCGCTTTTGGATACAGTTCCTGGGGGTGGACCAGTGTGGGAGTATCACCTGGGTGAGGGGTCTTGGAGGAGTGGGAATGGGACACCAGATGGTGAGATGCAGTATCCCCTTCCTTGTAACGTCTTCACCCCATCCTACCCGATAGGATATTTGTGAACTTTAACCCTCCCCACACCTTTTACAGCACAAAGACTTTCTCACTGACCGCTTGCTCGAAGGGAAAACAGACTAAAACCCAAGCTGTAGACCTGACGTGTCCCAATACAAAGGTCAGGCAATTACTGACCATCATTCACACCTGACTTCCATTACATTTCCCCAAACGGATAAAAGGCAGTGCATGAGGAGCACACCCTGAACCAGCCAGGGCACACAAGGAAACAGCAGTTCCAAGATGGCAGTTTAACAAGAGGAAAAAGACAGCGAAACAGAAAGGGATTGCAAGGAGGGAGGTACCCTTGACCTTTTTGACAAGGAACCATTGATTTCATGAGTCCTCGAGATTGGAAAACATAAAACCAGGAACATTGGCTGAAGAATCCTGCATGGTGTGCCAGAGATACCCTTCGCCCTCCCGCGTCAAGAATCAAGGTGGGGAGAGTTAACAGCCACCGTGGTTCTGTCCTTGGCTCCAACAACAAAGCTGCTTCAGTGAGAACACAGCCAGTGAGTTGGGGAGACCGATACAAGGACGGTCTGTGTTAAAGCCAAGGCTTCAAGCAGTGACCTTGTATGGCGAGCGCTGGAATGAACAGAGGAATTATTAAACTTTAAAGCATACTAAAATACCTTTGACAGACTGGTCTGGCACCAAGTGTGTGCTCAATCGGAGGTCTCAGTAAGGTATCCAGCTGAGGAGTAACGAAAGTAAATACATTTGATCCAAGCCCAGCGAGGGAGATCATTTGAAAGTGAACAAATAAATGTGAATCGAAGTGGTTCTGCGACGGGGCAAGCAAAATCCCATGCACAGTCGAAGGTCTTTACTTTTGATGAAATGGAGAACGTTTGGGGAAAATATACGAATCTAGTCCGAGCCCGACAGAGGAAGACCAATTGAGTATTTTGTTTTGAAGTGGGTCTGAGCCCGGCAGAGGGGGATCCGTAGTGAATCAAAAATCACCCAAGAAGTTGTACATGAGAATCCTGAGGAGAAAGGAACTTTGGAAGGTTTGTTTGTTGTATCAGGCCCTCTGAAGTAAGAGACTTTGAATGGCTAAAAGACTTTGGTACAGAAGGCCCTGATACTGAGATTTGAACTGCATCCTCGTGCTAGAGAAGCCAGAGACACTGCTAAGCGCCAGTGTGCCGCCTTGTCCTGTGCTGAAAACGTGGGGAAGTGAAGTCAACGGCTTGAATATCCCGACATATCACTTCTTGAACAATTTTCTTTTGTATAACATTGTTTCACACACTATTTGTATTTAGGAGTAAGGATTGGCAATAGGTTTATTAGTATGAACCCTCTTTTATTTTGACAAGACAGCAATAGGACTATGTTATTATTATTAGATGGTCCTAGCTTGCTCCCATCTTTAGATTTAGGATTAGATGTTTTTCAATGCCACTTGAAGTTCAATAAACACCCTTGAACTGTGATCACTTGTATCTGTCTTACTGTTTGATATCATGCCTTCCTTACATTTCCTTAACCTTGATTTCCTCCTCAGTGGCTGCTAGATTCCTTTCTAAATCACTCTGGATGCCACCAGCTGTAGTTATGGCAGTTCACAGAATCACCACTTTGAAGGCCTCCCACAACGTCCCTGCGCTGTCCACACTCCCCTTGTTGCTACTGAAATAGTCTTCTATTTGTTGTGCTATTCCTTCTGGGAAGGGGCCATCCCGCAGGTTCTCCGCCTGCAGTCGCCACATGAGTACCAAGTCTGGCCTATTAGGTTACTCCCTGGTAGAGTAGATTTAGTTAGGTTTT
The DNA here is from genome assembly GCF_040938575.1 of Ambystoma mexicanum. Classification (NCBI taxonomy): domain Eukaryota; kingdom Metazoa; phylum Chordata; class Amphibia; order Caudata; family Ambystomatidae; genus Ambystoma; species Ambystoma mexicanum. The sequence continues at coordinate 1,040,414,205 of NC_090929.1, read as the reverse complement.
CTTTGCATTTTCTTTATTAACAAAATGTCAAACACTGAGAAAAAGTAGTTGTTCTCCTCACATTACTGACCCCTCACAGTTACTAAGAGAAGAGGGACCTACAAGTCGGACAAAACCTTCCATAGGTCCTCTGTGGAACCATGTCAAAGGCTGTCTGGAGGTCAACGATCTGTATACCTAGGATTCCTCTGTAATATAGCCCCACTCAGTTTGCCCGGCAGAATGCCTGCCAACGTTTAAGAATGGTGGCTAGCATTTTCAATGGTGCATGTGTGTGTACAATTGGTGGCTAGTTTTTACTCTATACCCTTTGGCTTGGCATAAGAGCTGACACACTGCACCAGGAACTATGTCAGCTGCTGGGATTTGATCCTGAAACATCCAACACTGATGATCGACTTGACGATGACTGTGGAATTCCTGCACTGATATATTTTAGGATTCTGAAAATCTAACAGTGAAGCAAGAACTGTCTGGTGCTTCTTTCCTTTGATCTTTATGGTTCTTCATCCCTTCAGGACTTCCCTGTGCTGATTGACATCTGAAGCTGAGCACCATATTCTCCTGATGCCCCGATGTTGCTGTGCTTGTCTGCTGGTTACTTTATTTGTTGATTAATCTATGCAGCTGAACCCAGATACTGTCCTCCAGCATTAAGGACATCCATTGGGGCATTTTGCTGCACCTTATCTGAACCGGGACTTGTGACCCCCCCCTTAACTTTGTTCACCATTGCTGTATCTTTGATCTTCAGTCACTGATGCATTTCTTCAGGGAATCACTCTGATCTCAGATGGGCAACCAGGTTCTTTTCTTTAGGGTCAGACCTTGTCCATCCTGCTGTCAACTGCAACCTACTGCTGCTCTAACGGATCAACTCTAAAGGCTCTTCATATAAACAACTTGGACGGCCTTTCTTCATCTGGATCTCCTGTTGGGGGTTGACCGATGAGGAGTTGACCCATGCAGAACAGAACCGCTACCTTCCCTGTTGGTGACCCCATCACTCACCATCTCCCGAAGAGGAAGCTGGGTAGTGCAACTCCTGAGCTGGTCTGCGTATGGTGAGTGATATGATCCACTCTGCTGGTCTGTTTTCGGTCCAAATTACTGCAGACAAGTTACTCACAACCAGAGGATAATATTGGTCAATTGTTTCCATTGTTGCCTATGGGCCGTACATTGAATGGTGTCGCCCCATTATTTCACGGCTCAAAATCGCACAGCCTTAAATGCTAAATTTTCAAACTCTGCATTTCAATGCATGTCTATGTGGGGGGTGGAGGGGCTTTAGGGAAATACACACTGTAAGGGAGCACATGGAGGGACTGCTTGGGGAAGTGCATTGAAATATGCAGGGGAAAGAAATTAAGTGTTTTCAGCTGTAGGATTTTCTTCTTGAAAAAATCATAGATCCCATTGAACAATGTCTCTTGGGGGATAATTGTGTTTCAAAGGCCTGTGAGCAAACTGAAAAGTCCATTTGAAATGTTGTGAACTGTGCCAACATCCTGTTGTCATGTGTACTTGGCTGTATATTTTGTATTTCATTTAAATGCACAACTTTACAAAATAAAAAAAATATTTTTTAAATTCTATATTGTAGCCATTCCTTTACTCGTTGGGGATCAAAAGTAGTTATTCTGTCTTTAAATCAGTTCACTCTTTCTGGCGGGTTACCTTGGATGCCCTGGCCATTCTACTACTTGGAGGTGCTGTCATTTCTGCTTCATCTGGCAAGACAAGGTCTTGAGGCCACCACTGTCAAGGGCTACTTAGCTGCACTGTCTATTTTTAAGCGCATTCCCGAGCAGGGGTCATATTTCACGATCCCCTTGATGGTCTAATTTTTAAAAGGCCTACCAAACACCTTCCCTCTGACTCCCTTTGTGGTGCTGACAAGGCATTTGAACCTTGTGTTAACATTCCTTATGGTTTCTCCATTTGAGCCAATGCATTTGTGCCCTTTAAGACTTCTTACATCGAAGACGGCCTTTTTGGTCGCTATATCTTCGTCCCGATGGGTGAGTGACTGGCAGGCTTTTTCTTGCAGGCCACCTTTTATGATTCTTACCAATGACAAGTTGAATCTTGGTCTAAGCCCTTTGCTTCCTCTGGAGGCATTATCTTAGTTTCATTTGCCGTAAAGAATTTGTATGCCAGCTTTCTACCCACTTAAGGAGAACGAAAGACTACATAGACTTGACCCTAAAATGCCCTTGAGATTCTATATTGGCAGGACAAACCAATACAGACTTGAGGACCAACTCTTCATTGGTTACACTGGCCTGAAGATGGCCAAAGGAGTAATAAAGTAGACATTTTCCAGATGGATTGTGCTTTCTGTGTATTACACTAGAGCTGGTAAACAAATTGCTGAGCGCTTCAGGGCTAACTCGACTAGGGGTATGGCAGCTACTTCGGCTCTTCAAAGAGAGTGCCTATGAAAGATATGTCTGATTGCAACATGGGCTTCCATTTATACATTCACAAAACACTATTGCGTGGATATCCTATCTACAAATGAGTCTCATTTTGGCAGAGCTGTCCTTCAACAGGTGGGAACATAATTGCCCCAGAGTTCACTCATTCCTTCCTCTGTGATGTCTTACTGTTATAGGAGTCTATCGAAGTCGTTGAATCTGTGGGAGGACACAATCCATTAGAAGAACAAATTACTTACTCCTTGTGATGTTCTCTCTGATGGATGTTCCTCCCACGGATTCCTGTGAGAAACCGAGTGTATTCTCCCGAAAAGACCTCGAGAATCCCTTATTCAGGTGGCCAGGGAAGGGCTGGTGCTCTCAGATCCGAATCCTGGGGCGTGATCGAGCAAGGGAGGATCACCTTGGTGGGGGAATCAGGCTTGTGCTCGGAGAAATGCCCCAGGTGAGGCGCAGTAAAGTCCTAGAGGCCTTTATAGGCTATTCAAAAGTAAAACCCCTCCCTCGCAGTCACTCTCCCTTATCAGAATCCAACGACCCTTCCTTGTCTATGAAACCCAGTAGGAGCCGGAATAACGTTATCGTGGGAAAGTACATCTCCCAGAATCCCTGTTTTCCCGTCGAGTATCAGAATACTCAGTCATTTTTCTCCATGTCCCTCTGATTATTTCCCGAATTCCCAGTCTACTTTGACAAACCACCACTGCACCCCTATTCATTTCACAAACCCTACCAAACCCCCCTTTCCGAATTCACCTACCCTGTTGGATACCTTAAAGATCTACCCCCCTCCTTTTCCAACATGAACACTCTCTTACACTGTGACAAACAGACTTATAACTGTTTACCTGACATGTCCTAACCCAAGGGCCAGGCAGAGTCAGGAAATTGAAAATAATCTCACTCACCTGAAGACCCTTTACTTTCCCCACAGGGATAAAAGGTGGAATACGAAAGAACACTTAGATCAAGGCCGAACGCACGAGTAGACGGCTACACCGAACCGGCACTTCAAAGGAAGAAGAAAAGCAGTGAGACCCAGAATGACGACCAAGGGGGAATTGCCCTTGCCCTTTTCAACACACACCCTCGAAGCCTCCAGAGAACAAAGAAGCCAATGGGTTCGGCACAACCGGTGAGTTGGAGGAAGTTGCTATCAATCTGAACTGTGTTCAACCAAAGGTTGCGAGTGGCAACATTTTGAATGCAAGAAGAATGCCCAAGTGAGGTCCAGGTGCAGAGGGTTCCTGCGCCACAAGGGCACTCATTCGAAAGGCTCTGACCAGGACCTGTTTTGTTTTAAAACTACAGCAACCAGAAGGCACTAGGAAAGGGTGGCGTGAGGCGTCCGAGTAGTACTATGAGGGTTACACCAAATCCCTTCTACAATCGAAAGTCTCTAACCCGTTGCCAAAGGAAAGCTGGGGGAAGGGAAGCCCGCTTTCCCGTACGATTGTGAACTGTGATAATTGGCAAGTGTGAACCCGACAGAGGGATGCCGAAAGAAAGCTAAGGAGAAGGAAACCCTGCTTTCTGATAAAACTGAACTATACATGAACTTTATTAGGAACACATAAACTGTGTTGAAGAAGGTCTGCAGTTAACCCGACGGAGGGATTCCCTTTGTACAAGAAGGATCCGAGCCCGACAGAGGGAGATCCCAGGAGCGAGTTTTTTTGTAAGGACCCGAGCCCGGCAGTTGGAGATCCCAGAGGCGCAAAGCAATTGCCCAAATAACTTTTGTTTATTTATTTTGCATCAAGAGTAATACACCCATGAACAGCTATTTATACTGAAGTCATATCTGGCCCCTGAAGCTGACTTGAGGATCCTCAATGCCAGGCCACACAGCGCCCCTTGCTGGAAGAAAAAGTTTGAATTCTGCAGAGCAGGACATCGTTGGCCAAAGCTTTTCACGAGCGACTGGCGGGCCTGGCTGAGTATCTAGGAATCCCGCAGTCACAGGTGGAACAACTGGAGGCGGGGTACTGGCAGAAGTTCTCACGCTACGTCCTCCTACTGGAACTGGAATTCCACTTCAAAAGGATGTCTAAGCACTTGCCAAAAAAGTTGGCTCAAGCCACACTCTACCCAACCTACCAATAGGCGTCTGACAAGATCTTCCGACACGGAGGTAAGTATATTAACTTCTTTTATTTGCGTAGACCCCACAGGTAGCTCCCTCTTCCAGAGTCTCAGATAACTGGCCACTGTGGAATGTTGACTCCTAAACCGGCATCAACATTCCACTGGGGCCCGTGCACATTACAACATATCCTCTTTCCTTACATAACAAAAGTATTAACTACGTAAACAAAAAAAAAATCATAATGCACATAACAGGAATAGAACAATGTAACACAACGGTAGCACCTCCAAACCTAACAATGTGTTGCAATGATGCAGGATCATAATCAAAACATTGCATCTTGAAATACACAAATTTGGACATTTAACAAATGTAGTCTCTAAATCTTATGGGGGCGCACACCGCCTAGGCAGGCGGCCCCCTTCTTGCCCCACATCACGTTGCTGAGCAGGAACATTCCGGCACTCCCCATTCGCAGCTGAACTAGAAGGGCCTGGAACGACCACTTCTTGTTTGCACCTGACCGCTTGTGAATCCACAGGATCATAGTCCAGCACTGTTTCCTGGGACTCCAGATTACACTCTGCATCAGAACCTCCAGCACACTTGCGGCCATCCACCACCACCCGTCTCTTACTCCACACAGAGCCATCCTCCAATTGTACATGACCCTTCCCAACCTTAACAACTCTCCTCGAGGGTAAAAACGTACTGTTGCCCTTGTGAACCCTCCTGGGATTTTTTATATGCACATCATCACCAGGTTTAACAGTCAATTCCTTCCTGAATTTCTGGGAAGAGACCATAGCTTCCTGGCGCGCCAAAATACTGCGATGTATAACCTGCACTTCCACATGACATGGCCCACCACCCCCATAGCCAAAGTTCTCAACATTGTACCTGCCTTCCTGCCCCTCATGAGCTCAAATGGAGACCTCCCCGTAAGCACATTAGGGGTTCTCCGATATGCAGCCAGGTACTGTGTCACAACTTCCTGCCAATCCAACCCATTGGCCAGAGCCAATTGTATGGCCGACTTAATTGTACCATTGGCCCTCTCAACCAATCCATTTGTAGATGGATTGTATAAAGCCGTCCGACAATGGGAAATGGCATGCTGGTCCAAGAATTCTCTCATAGCCCTGGATGTCAACTGCACACCATTATCTGTAACTAGACTGGCAGGTAATCCTTCACGATCAAATACTTTCCTCAAGAAATCAATAACAGAATCGGTATTGACACTGGCACAAGCCGCCACTTCAATCCACCTGGACGTTTAGTCCACCAAAACCAAAAGATATCTACACTCAGGCTGTAAGCATTCAAAAGGACCCATGATGTTCAAAGCCAATTTGGTCCATACTTGCTCCGGAACGTCTACGGGATGTACAGGTTGGGGATGCAGAACCTTACTTTTATCACTGACAGCTCACGCCTGACAGTCTTTCACCACCTGTTCTACATCCTTGTCCATGGACGGCCACCATTACTCTTCCCTAAGTCTCCTCTTGGTCAAAGATCGACCCAAATGACCAACATGCGCCAATTCCACCATTCTAACTCTTAGACTTACAGGAGGAATTAATCTAAGGCCTCTGGACACACCCCAGGGACCCTCAGCTAATTCATGCAAAACTTGGGCATAGCCTTTCCCTTCAGGTTTGTCCTTAACTGTATGCCAACCTTTGACCAGACCTTCTCTAATCCATTTCAATTCAACATCAGCCTCAGACTCCACATCCCACAACAACTTCTCCACAGCAGAGGCCACATAAGCAACCTGACATCCTTGCAAGTCCTCCTCTTTCACCGACCCTGCCTGACTGTCTGCCTCCCTCACAGGCAAACGGGATAAACAGCCCGCCACAACATTAAACTTCCCTGGAAAATATTGCAAAGAGAAATTGTAATCCTGTAACTCGACTGACCACCTCGCAATCCTCGGGGATACCGCCGTGACACCTTTGGTCGAAAATACTTGCACCAACGGCTTATGGTCCGTCCTGACAATATACGGTATACCCCACAAAAATGTCCTGAAATGTTTTGAGGCCCACAACACGGCCAAAGTCTCTCTCTCAATTACTGAGTACCTAGTTTCCACATCTCGCAATGTCCTAGAGGCAAAAGCCACTGGCATCCATTCACCATACACCAATTGTTCTAGCACCGCACCCAAACCCACCTCACTCGCATCCACAGTGAGAACAGTCTTGTTTTTTGGATCAAATGACTTCAGGCACGGAGCATTTTCCACATCCCTCTTAACACTCTAAATTCTGCCCCACACTCCTCAGACCACACAAATCTGACAGACTTCCTCGAGAGAGCCCTCATGGCCACAGTCTTTTCAGCATAATTGGACACGAATTTAACATAGTACTCTGCAAGGCCAGGGAAAGCCCTCAGCTGATCTTTATTGACCGGAGCTGGTGTGTCACTCAATACCTGTACCAGCTCCCTCTTGGGACTCACACCTTGTGAATTCAGAGTATGGCCTAAATAGGTAACCTCCTCCACACCCACCTGACACTTGGTTAATTTCATCGTCAGCCCTCTCTCTTTAAGAATCTGCATGACCTTCCTAACCCTCACATCATGTTCATCCATGCTCTTGCCCCACACCAGGATGTCGTCTTGAAAATAACTCACTCCCAACACCCCTCCAAACATCTGTTGCATCAACCGCTGGAACATGGCAGAAGCCGAAGCAAGGCCAAATGGCATGCAACAAAATCGGTATGCCCCAAAGGGAGTCACAAATGAAGTCGGAGGCCTAGATTCAATGTGCAGGTCAATTTGATGATACGCCGTCGACAGATCAAAGGTGGAGAAATACTTGGCCTCCCCCAATGTCAACAACTCATTATTGTTCGGCAAAGGATGCCGATCCACCCATATGCTGGAATTCAGTCCCCGGAGGTCCACGCACATTCTGATGCTCCCATCACCCTTCTTGACCAAGACCACCGGAAACAACCACTCTGATGACTCGATGGGCTCAATTATTCGCGCTGTCTGCAATTTGGTAAATTCTGCTTTCAATGCCTCCCTCGCTGCTACCAGCACCCCCCTCACTTTGTGTCCCTTGGGGACTGCACCCCTCTTCAAGACGATGCGATGGGTAAAGCCTCTGAGCTTACCTAGAGTGTCTGAAAATACCTCGGGGAAACTCGCTCATGAGCATTGTTGGGGTAACCATATCGCTCTGCCCCACTCCCTCCTCAACACTGAGAACCGGCACTTCCTCACCAGGATGAATCTGTATTCTTAAAGCTGCCTGCTCATCCCAACCCAACACACTAGTGCCCTTTGAAGCCACATACAGTTTACCAGAAGTTTGCCTCCCCTTGAAGGAGAAATTGGACCAACTATATCCCAGTAGATCAATAGGACTCTGCCCATAAGCACATGGTTTGATGTCCGGGGCCAACAAATTTGAAACTTGTTTACCAAACACTTCCTGATATACTTCAGGAGCCACCAGAGTGTAAGGTGACCCTGACTCCACCAACATACCCACAGGGTGTTGATCCACCAATACCGACACCCAGGGACCCTTCCGCCCGCTTCCCTCCACCTGCAATATCACACTCTGACCAGATCCGCCTCCTGATGCACCTTCTGGTAACATCGCGGAATCGTCTGTAACCACATTGGCCACCATCTGCCCCTTACACATGCGTGCAAAGTGGCCCAGACGCTCACATTTCCTACATTCGACATTGCAAGCAGGACATGACTTAGAATCAGCAGCATGACTGGACCAGCCACAATTTTTGCAGCCATCCTTGCTCTTGGACCCCTTACTCCCTTGACCAACCACCAAACCTTTTTTGTTCCTTGGCATTACAGCATGAACCATTTCCCTAGACACATCCCTCTCAGTAACAATTTGCACACTCGTCTTAGAAGCTTCAATTGCTCTGGCAATCTCCAAGACCTTATCTAATGATGGATCACTTTCAATCCACAACCTTTCTCTGATTTTCTGGTTGGATGTCTTCATCATAATTTGGTCCCTGATATGTTCATCCCCATTGCCAGGAAACCCACACGTGGCCATGAGTGCACGTAATGCCGTAACATAAGTATCTATGCTCTCCGTGGAACCTTGCGCCCTAGAAAAGAATTTATATCGCTCTAAAACCACATTAACCCTTTTACCAAAACGCACTTGCAATTTCCTTAAAGCAGTCTCGTAAGCACTTATAATCATCTCTCCCTCACCGCCCGATTGAACCATTACATTCTCTCCAGGTAAGTGACGAAAAACCCTCAATCCCTCAATACCAATACAATTGAGCAATGCAGCCTCCTTTTCGTCATCATTGAACTTTGCACCCCCGGCAGCCCTCAGATACACTTTGAAAGCATCCACCCACTGCTCCCAAGGGGCATTAGGTTCACCAGGGTTTGGCAAAAAGGCAGGTGGAGGCCTGTCAGCCGTGTGCAACATGTCAAACGAAAATGCCCTGGTCACCAGGCCCCGGAACCAGTATTTGCACACTCCTCCTTGAGGCACAAGGATCCTTGTTCTCAAGCAATGCACAAACTTCTCCTCAGACTGTCACCTTGTATATGTGCACCCACACATTGAATGCAGTACTCCCAACCATACAGTTGGCTATGGGTGAGTCAACCTACAATCACGGATGCAATGTGTATCCTAGCAATCCAAGGTCCTGCGCAATCCTAACCATCCAAGTAACATACCGTCACCACACCTACCGGTAACTTTCAGCAGCTCCAAGTCTCAGCCTGACTGCCGTCAGCTTGTTGAAAGAGCACAGCCTGCGTTAACTGACCCGCAGCGTAGGCCAACTCCACGTAGAACGTAGCCTGTAGCAGCTGCTTCAGCTGCGTCTCCTCCTTTACTGATACGGAGACTCCTATGACAGCCCCGCCCCTCGATGGCTGCGCTCACAAGACAAATGAGGCACAGCAGGGAAAACGCGAATGGGTATCGCGTCTCAGGCTACAGCCGGTGCCTAGGCTGGATCCCCCAGTAGCCGCCGGAAACCACCACCAGCCTTCCCAGCAGCCGCCGGACAGCACCACCAGCCCTCCCAGCTCGTCCGCGGCTGCCAGGCTCACACAGCGGGGAAATCGCCAGGAAGAGACACACACGTCCAGACAGGGACCTCCTGCAACCACTGTCACAGGGCAGCTCACCCGGCCCCGTGTACGCGGAGCCCTGCGGACAAGTCCGGCGGGGAAAACAGCTCAACAGCACTGATACAAATGGCACCGATCCTTCAGTACCTCAGAAGGGGGCCCTCGCCAACCCTGCGGCACCCACCAACGGTCCTGGGCAGCCGTGGTCGCCATCGAGACTCGAGGGTGTAGCTGCACCGAACAGAGCAAGGTGCGCACACGTGGAACCGGGGTCTACGCTGAGTCCTTGTCGCCAATGACAAGATCTTCTGACGCGGAGGTAAGTATATTAACTTCTTTTATTTACGTAGACCCCACAGGCAGCTCCCTCTTCCAGAGTCTCAGATAACTGGCCACCATGGAATGTTGACTCCTAAACCGGCATCAACGTTCCACTGGGGCCCGTGCACATTAACATTCCACTGGGGCCCGTGCACATTACAACAGCGTCTCAACGCTAAATACAGGCAAATGGAATAGGACCCCTTCCTATTGTTGGCGCACCCCCAACCACACTCCTCAGTGATAGCGACAGCATCACTATATTTGGAACCACAATCATCCTCGGCAGCTTCGACCTCTACACGCCTGGTGAAGGAGGAAAAGCTTTTGGAGGCGTTTTTGGAAGAAAATGTATTCTAACGCCACTTTAAACCTGTGCCAGGCAAACACTGACACCATGTTGGCAGCAGTCATTCAGAAGTTGTGGCGGGAAATTGCCAATTTCCTCCCTGAACTCCCCACACACAGCCAGGCTCACTTTGAGGCTGGGCTGGCAGAGGCCAAAATTGTGGCACAAGACATAATGGAGTCCCCAGTGGCCCACATTGACACTTAAGGCCGAGCCATTTATATTGCCACAACATGAAAAGGATGGCTTGGCTCAGGGCAACAAAATTCAATCCGGATGTGCAGGAACGCATACTAGACCTGCCTTTCAAGGGGGGTGACCTGTTCCATTAAAAATCAGATGAGGAACGCGATAAGAAAAGAAATAGCTCACAGACAAAATCTTTATCTATCCTCACTTAGTCCGCACTTAAGACCTACAGTCAAACGCATCAGCGCTCAGACAAGGGTAGTTTTTTTCAGAGGCTTCAGGGGTTTCCAGGAGAGACGGTCCAGACAACCGGACAGATCCCCCTGACCAGCACAGGTGCAAACCGCACAAGGCTGCTAACCAGGTTTTTCTTGTAGTGCCCCTCCTCTGCCCCAGCTTCATTGGGGAAGAAGTTGTGACAGGCCAATTCGGATCCACTTGTCTCTGGTGGGGGGCAGGCTTGCCCTTCATGTACACCGCTGGCGGACAATGTTCACGGACCCCTGGATCCTCTTGGTAGTATCCACGGGTTTCCGGCTCCCGAATCCTCCTTCCTCCTTCCTCCTTCCTCCTTCCTCCACACCGCTCCTGCTGATTGGTACAGCAACTCTGTCGGCGGAAATCCGCTCGCTTGTAGCAAGCCAGGCTGTGGAGGAAGTCCCAGCCTCACAGCGGGGCCTGGACTTCTATTCACAAATGTTTGCCTCACACAAAAAGAACCAGGCTGGCCTGAGAGTTGTGTTGGACCTTTCCACCTTTTAACCTTTCCCTTCCCCTCGAAATGTTCCAGATGGTTACCGCAGCCTTCATAGCTGAGACATTGTGTCTGGGAGACTGTATGTGCTCCCTTCATCTGAAGGATGCCTACCTACACATCCCGATCTGGGAACCCCATCAGTCCTTTCTAAGGTTCAGGATCATTGGTTTTCACTTTCAATACAGGGTTCTAACCTTTGGACGCAATTCAACCCCCAGGGTCTTTACAAGGCTAATGAACTCAGTGGCAGCCTCTACACAGGGGCATCACATCTATCCATATCTAGACGACTGGCTACTCAGGGTGAGATCTCTGTACGGCCTCCGCTCTCATGGATACACTGTACGACCTGGCATTTTCTATTAATCTCAAAAGGTCACAGTTATTGCCCACGCAGAGTCTGACTTTCCTGGGCCTTATATGGGGCACAAGTTCCGAGAGGATCTTCCCCTCAGTGCACAAGATCACAGCTATCCAGAGGGCTACTGGACATTTCCTCAGCAGAGCAGTGACCTCAGCCTTGTGGTACCAACACCTGCTGGGAGTCATGGCCGCATGTCTCCTTGCAGTGCCACATACGAGGCTCAAAATGAGGAGGCTGCAGTTGCACTTCTCAGCCTCCTGGAACCAGGAGAAGGGATCACGGGCGGAGCAGTTCGGCATACCACAGCATCTCCACCAGGATCTAGTCTGGTGGGGTACAGACGACAACCTGCGCATAGGCAGGCCCTTCCAGCAACCAATACCTCTGGTCACCATTAACAAAAACTCCTCCCTAGAGGGATATTGGGGGACGGGTGGCTACCCTGGACAGTTGGTGTCCATGGAATATGGTCCCGTCGGGAGCAGCTGGCACACATAAACTGGCTCGAAATGATGGCCATCTGGCTTGTCCTCAAAGCCTTCCTACCCATGATCACTGGCAAGGCTATTCTCATGCAAACAGACAGCTCTACCTGCATGTACTACATCAACAAGCAGGGTGGCATCAGTTCTCCTCTTCTCTGCAGACTGGCGATTGACATTTGGGAGTGGGCTCTGGCGAACACGCACCTGACGGTAGTCCACCTCACGGAGGAGTCTTACCTAGAGCCAGACAACTACGAATGGCAATGGAACGAGGAGGTCCTTCAGGGTATCTTCACAAGGTGGGGTCATCCGCAGGTGGACCTTTTCACCACCAGTACCAACAGGAGGTGCCCCCAGTTCGCCTCCTGGCTGGGGCAAGGCAGGGGTTTGTTAGGCAATGCAGAACCCGTGGAACAACATGAATGCTTACGCTTTTCCACTCCACTCCCCTGATGCACAGGGTTGTTTGCAGGATCAGGGAGTCTCGGGACCTTTGGATCATCCTGATAGCTCCATGGTGGCCATCAAGACCTTAGCCTGTCAGACCAGGCCCTGGTACACCTCTCGGTGGGTCCAGCACACCTACTCTCTCAGCAGGGGGGCACATTGATTCACCCCTCCCTGCAGAAGTTAGCCCTTGCAGTGTGGTTCCTGAGCAGGTCACCCTGAAGCATATGCACCTGTCACAGGCTAACCTGGCTATCATACAAGGGGCTAGGAGCGACGCTACAAAGGGCCAGTACAAAAGCAAGTGGAACAGGTTCTGTCACTGGGCAGAATCAAAGGAAATTGATCCCTTGACTTGCACATTGGATGACGTTCTATCCTTCTCTGCACACCTCACATTCAGGGGTGCAGGTAGACACATGCTGCACATATCTGGCGGCCATTGGAGTTTACAAGCACTCGGAAGAGGAAGTATTATCCTCGAATCCGGTGACTTTGAGGCACTTAGGGGGCTTAACTAGACTGTATCCACCTATCAAGGAACCACACCCTGTGTGGGACCTTAATGTGGTCCTTGGCGCCCTGGCGCATAATCCATTCGAGTCTATGGCGTCCGAGGACATCAGGCTAGTTACCATTAAGACGGCCCTGCTAGTGGGCCTTACCTCGGCACACCGAATCAGTGAAATCCAGGTGCTGGTGGCTTCACCGCCATATACTACATGGTGCTCAGAACACACCCTGCATTTGAACCCTAGGTTGTCTCCTCTTTTCACCTAAATGAGGAAATGGTGGTACTGACATTCTTCGCGGACCCTAAGGATGAGGCTCAGAGGGTTTTTCACTGTCTGGATGTCAGACATGCGCTGAGATTCTACCTGGACAGAACCAGGAGCTTCTGTAAATCAGACACCCTCTTCATTGCCTCTGGGGGATCGAAACCAGGCTGTCAGACCTCAAAGTCTTCTATAGCAAGGTGGATGGTTATGGCCATCAAGGAGGCGTATGAGGGGCATCACAAACCATTGTCAACAAACCTGCATGCCAACGCCATCAGAGCTAAAGCCACGGCGGTAGCTTTCCCATGACAAGTTCTGTGGCAGGTTATCAGCAAGGTTGCTACGTGGGCTCCTCACTCGGCCTTCTGCAAGCACTACTGCTTGGATGCCAGCACCAGGTCAGACGCTACATTCGGGAAGCCAGTGTTGAGGAACTTGTTTTCTTAAGAGGGGTAACTCTCCACCCTGAGGCTACTTTCAGTTGTATGGAGGAAAGTGGACGGGACGTAGGAGTAATTAACTTAGTCACCGTAGTGACTAACGTAGTCCTAGTCCATAGTCCCCTTTCCTACATACATCCCAGCAGCCCCCCCCGTAGAATTTGTGTCATTAGGCAATGTTAATTTTGTTAGTGCGTCAAAGGGGACTGAGTGGCGGCGCCGGTGGGCGGAGTCAGAGGAGCGCATGCTTCCAGGGCTGCGCCCCCATGCGCATCTAAATTTAAAGGGGGGGAGATGATTTTTCTGGTGAAAAAGGTTTTGTCTCCCGTCCCTAGTGAGATACGCCCATACTGTATGGAGGAAAGGGGACTATGGACTATGAGTGCATTAGTCACTACGTTGAGTAACTTATAATTTCTTCAACATTCTCCTATTGCATCTTGAAGTTGGATCCGACCAGAAGAAGCAATCAAACTTGCAAACCATGGGCACCCAAACAAAGAATGGAAGATTGTCCCCAGCGATTCCCAGACATTCCACAGGGTGACCTGGGATAATCGGATTTTGGGGGGGGGGGGTCAGCCGGAGTTAACATATCTGTTCCTGTCCTCCTTCGTGTTACATTGGGTGCAAAGCACCTTGGCCCCAAACTCCCTCTGTGCTTTCCTTTGATCATCAAACCTGGGTCATATATCATAATCATATCCATGGACTAGCCTTGGGTACCTGGATACAGAAGGAATGGCTTTAAATCACCACCACAAGGCCATTGCATCCTTTTGGAGTAAATCTTTCCTGGAGAAACATGTACTAGAACCTGTGGCATTTTGAGCACTTGGCCCCATACATCTTAGTGCTGGGCTCCTTACGTAAAAGGGAACTGGGATTGTATTGGCTCTATTCATTTTATCTGCATCTGATTACTTACCCGACTTACTTGGTTATTGATTGATGCATTGTAAGTGAATCTGTGAATCTACTTGTGAATGTATATATTTGTGATAGATGATTTGAGTGATGCTGCTTTCTAGTTTCATTTCTTAGTGTGTTCTTAAAGCTTTAATAAATAGTTGTATTTTTATACATTGACTGTCTAAGCTAAATTATTGCGTTTTTCTGTGTGAACTCACTGAGACCCTATACCACTCTCATACTCTCCTGAGTCTAAGCCATGACTGCTCTCGACACTACCTTGATTGTGCTTTGGCTAAACTCTGAGTTTCTCTCTTCAAAATGACTGTGGTGGCCTCCTAAAGTCTTCCCACCATGTTGATTTTAGAAATCCGTCTTAACTGCCATTTGGAGGTCACAATTTATGCCTACATTCATAATATGTACATGTTTAAACTTGTATTCTGCTTGTTATAACAGAAACAGATGGCGTCCTCAAGGAGTATCCCCCACCCTGCAAGAGCAGTGAGGGAGTCCCACTCAATGTTTTCCTATCCCAGAAAGGAAAGGTGTAAGCTTTCTACCCTTGTAGAGCCACCCAAGAGATACTGCGGGACCAGACCTTGCTGAGCCTCTGGAAGGAACTGAGGCACTCAGAAGAGGGAAGGTCCCGCAGTGACTGGAAGGAAGAACACGTTATTACATGTATGGGCTCCTAGCTTTTCATTGGCTCCGATAAAGAAATATAGTTATGGCAGAAGTAAAGTAATTATGCCTTAAATGTGCCCAAGGCCAGACCGTTGTAGACTCCCCAAAGTCATCCCCATGCGGCTGACACCTCTCTTTAGCCAGACTCCTCCTCAATCCCAGGACAGTGTGTGTCTGGTCTCCTTACCATATCTGAGAGTAACCTCTCCCCTCATTGCCCCACTGAGATATGTAGTTGCCTTAACCTCATATATCGACCTCCCCCTAATGAGTTGGTGAACCTCAATGAAGATATCCCCCCAGATTTTAACAATTGGAGCCCCTAATCTATCCACTTTACTAGAGAGTAACCTCAACAGATGGTACAACAACCCTAGGGATAAGGACGCAGTGACATTGGCAAGGACACTTGAAGAGCTTTACTTCCAGGTGCAGAATCACAAACCTACGTCCACCTCAGGAAACATATTGGATTGGGTTGTATATAATGATAAAGAATAACATCCCTTGCTATATGGTCAGACCACAGTTTCATCAATTTTTCCATACTCCCACGCAATATCCCTAAACACTTAACAAATCCTATTAAAGCGGTACAAAGCAGTAATTTTAAGAAAATCCGTCTCCCACCTTCAGGCTTGCGTCCACGACATCATGTCAAATACCTCTAACTCAAACACTTCTGAATCTCTAATAGAGAATTACAATAAAGTCTGGGTAGATATGCTAAATAAGGAAGCCCCTCTCAAGACAAAACTAGTGAGGGAAATCTAAAATCATAAAAAAATGGTATACCCCTGATCTCTCCCTTCTAATGAAAAAGAAAAGGCAAGCTGAACAATGCTGGCTCAAGCACCCAAAGGCTGCTAATAAGACAGATTGGAAGACTCTCGAGCAATAATGCAAACACGAGATTGTTGCAGCCAAAAATAACTTCTTCAATTAAGAGATCTCTGGAGCCAATAATAATTCTAAAAAGCTGTTCAAGATTTTGAAATCGCTTGAAAAACCTAAAGCTCTCTCCCTACCCATCCATCCCACTGACTAAGACTGTGAAGATGTCCAGCAGGCCTTTTGTAATGAACTAGCAATTGCACACGATAAGATAAAGAGTGGACTTCAGAAGGGCTTAGTAGACTGAATGGCTACACCCCCCCTACCATCTCCCCTTGCCTGTGCAAAACAAGGAACATGTCACACTCACCTGGTCTCCACGGGGGTGTGTTCGTGTCCGCAGGATGATGTCTGCACTGGTGTTGCTCTGCTTAAATGAGGGTGCTAGCTTGCGTCTACCCTTCGTTCTTGCCTCAGGAGATGTTCGCCTGCAAGTCGAAACAAGATATTAGCCACTTGAATGGAGCTGGTTTTGGTTTTCACCTCCTTCGGTTTTCCTTCTCTTCCTCTGGCTCACCTTGGTTTTTTAATGGGTGAGCTCTCCGTCCTGCACACTCTGGCAGGGGCGCGGATACACTGTCGTTCCAGGATCAAGTTACTTCACTGATCCGATGGAGGTTGCTGAAGTAGAAGGACCGGAGTAAGCAGGTAAGTCTCTATTTCAATAATTCCTTGGAAAAGCTGCTTTAAGTCTTTCTGCTCAAGGTATCTAATGTTCGTTCTTGTCTTTCAGGTGCGGCATTAAGTGGCTTTCGGATGATGGGATGACTCTTCTAACAATGATGAGCAGGATTTCTGCCGGTAAGTATAGCGCTGTGCGGGACGCGCTAATTGTTCGCTTTATTTAGCTTTCCTTTGCTGTGTGCGACTACCCTGCTTTATCTTTTCTGTTCGGCAGGTGCAGTGCAATTCCAGGAAGAAGATGGAAGAACCGTTTGACGGTGTCGAGTGGCGGCGCGATGCAGAATGATGGAGAACTGCTCGATGGAGTTCCTGGATGTGGCTGATTCAGGTGAATAGTTACCCGAGAGGGTACCTTTTGTTCGGTTCTTCTACAGATGCGGCGGTCCGTGTGTAAGAAGAAGGCGAGGTCAGGATGTTCTGCAGGTAAGGCCTTCAATGCGTGAATAACTCCTGTTCTTCTCAAAAACTCCGGATGGGCGTGGCAGAAGGGAAGCAAGAGCTGAACTGACACGGTGAGCGTTACGCTGCGGGAGTGCAGAATAACGCAAAGCGTGTTCAGTTTGCAGGGTGCGGTTTAAATAGCCTTGCAAGTAGTTCCAGGAAAATAGTCTCCTTAACTGTATCCTGCCTCTCAGGTAAAATAGTCCCAAGCCACACCCTGTACTGAATGGCTCAGCATCTCAGAGCCACGTATATGGACCATATGTTTAACACCTACCATGAGCCTGGCGCCACTGGCGCCAGGACTGAATCCAGAAAAGCCTAGCTGGGGCCTGAGAAGTCCCCAAGGAAGCCAGAGTCTGGGATGGGCTCGCCAGTTTCAGGGTTTTGGGAGCATGCACCATGACAGCACAACCCCGATTTCTTTTCAAATCAATCTCAAAACTGGTTAAGGATACGATCCTATCTTCTATGCATCCTACCTCTTGCCGAGAAAACATCCTTCCGGCCAAAACTGTTTTTGAGAATAAAAATATCTTCTCTCCCTTCCTCGCTAGATTTGTAAACTCCTGCTTCATCCATAACTGCATCCCAGAATCCAGCAAGACTGTCACCATAACTCCTCTGGTGAAGAAAGCAGGCTTGGACCGTAAAGATGTGAAAAATGTAAAACCAATCACACACTCAAACTTCTTTTTGGAAATATTGGACAGGGTGGCCACTCTTAAATTGCAATCCTTTCTTGAAACTACCTCCAGGGTCCACATTAAACAATCAGGCTTCAGAGCGAATCACATCACTGCAACAACTTTGCTTGATCACCAAAGAAATATGTTGGAATTTCTGGACCAAGGGAAAATAGGGCTGCTTGTCCTTTTTAGATCTTTCCACGGCTTTCAACCTTCTCCAGCATGGGGTCTGGCATGGATTCACATGCTCATGAATATTCCCAGTCGTCAGGATGGGAATCCTCAGTAAAAGAAAAATCAGTTTCACTTTAAAACTGTATTTCTCCTCTAAACCAATCACTGTCTTCTGGGTCATACTACCCCATCCAATGACAGTCCTCTCCCTAGTCTCTACCACTCATGGTCATCTTCAGATTTTTACAGCACGCTTCAGTGTTGGCAGTCCTTGCATTCCTCTCGGAGATATTTTGGTGAATTGTTGAGGTTTTCCATAGAAATTGAATAATTTTGACCAATTTTTGCTTATCGTTTTCGGCCAAAGAACAGCTACCGACAGCGGGGATCTGCTGCCGGCCGAAGATAGTCATCCAGCGTCAGATCGTCCATTGAGGTTTCGAGAAGGCCCAGCCTTGGGCTTACTTCGCGCCTTTTCACCCATGTCCGAGTAGAAGGAAGGAAGGAGCCTCTTCAAATTCTGCACAGTGTGGCTTAAGGAACGTATTTGTAGAAGATCGACATCATAAATGCTTATTTTGCCTGCATTGTCCACAATGTTGAGGGATGCGACTTGTGCTGTGGTTTCTCAAAGAAAACCAAGAAAGATTGTTACAGCAGGCTGGCAGCGTTGCTCAAATCGAGTAAGGCCCCTGACACTGCCTCTGGGCAGGGTCATGCCTTTCCCAGGACCGGCCAGTCTAAGGAGAGAATTCTCTCTGGGAGGAGGTTCAGATCCTTTGAAGACGCCCTGCCTGTGGCGGTCCAAGAGAAGGCCAAGATCTGTGACGCTGGCTCCACTGGGTTCGCCACTGATGTGGGTCCCAAGTCGGGCAAAGCGCGATCGCCATCAGTCTCCACGGTGAGCCTGCTGACGAAAGGGGCCTCTTCTGAGAGAAAGTCCCTCTCCCTGTCCGAACTCTGTTGGTCAGCAGACAGACCAATGTGGGAGAAGTCCGGGGAGGACCCGACAAAACTAAGACCTCTCAGCCTTCCAAGTCAACCGATTCAACGACATCCACCACAACAGCATTGAAGGAGAGCAGGTCCATTAAGGTGGTGCCTACGGCAGCCACCCCACGTGTGTCCTTACCCCTGAGGTGTGATACAGCTGCAGAGCCAGCAATGAAGTCAGCAGGCACCCAGGGGATGGGGGAAGGCCCTGCGACCGCATCGGCCCAGAAGCCTTCGGAAAAGGTAAGAGTAGTACAAGGCACCCCCGATGGAATCTCCATGGGTTGTGGACCCATGTGCTGCTCCAAGAAAACCGGGACAGATTTATTCAAGCTCCGGCAACGGCAACAATGATTTGCCTGATGACTACTATCAAGACCTCGAAGGAGGAGAACCTAAGGGCGCTCAGCCTACATCCCCTGTACGCAAAAGGAGGCGTGTCAGTCCAGACCATATGCCACTGACTCCTTTTGCCCCTCAAACAAGGGAATTGTCGCTGGATATTCTGGCGACTATACACACACTGGTCACAGCGATCCAGCCGAGGATGCCCCCTGCACCAGAGCCTGCGTCACCACAGGACCCTCAGGAGCCTCCGAGGTGGAGCCCTCCTCATCGGAAGAGAAAGTCGAAGGGGGGTGCCCCTCCGCCACCACTGCGACCTGAATCCACCCAGAGCTCCGCTCTGCACATGGACACTGCTAAAGGCACCCAAGGGGACGACTTTGCGCCAGCTGACGGGGAAACCACATGCGGACTCCCCCCATGTCCAGGGCCTCTGACCTGTTTCAGTTAGTCCCAGAGACTAAGAAAGAAGGGTTCCTGTACCAGTGGCGCGAGTCCAGAAGAAAGACCATCATGTATGTTCCTTTCTTTTATGATATCTGGGAGGAGGCCCTGGTGCTAATCAAGAGCCAGAGTACAGCCCCGCCCAAGTATGACAGACTGGAGAAAAGGTACATAGTACCAGATTCAGCTCCCAGGTGCTTAAGATCTGAGCCTTTGCCAGACTCAGTAATCTTGGCCGCAGCCCAGGGGCGCTCGGCGAGCCCATCATCGACAGCCACGGTAATTCCAGGATGGGGGGAAGCTGGACGCAATGGGCAAGAGAATAATGTACACAGCCGCCTCTACCATCAAGGCGGCTAATGCCCTAGCCATTTTTGTCCTGATATGACCAGGAATTATGGTACAAGCTGGGACCTATTCTAGACTTCCTGCCAGAAGACAAGAAGGCTGAGGCACTAGAACGGTTTCAAGAGGGAGAAGTGGTGTAGACATTGCAGAAACAAGATTCCGCCAGATGGGGAACGGTGTATCCCTTAGTCGACAAGGCTGGTTGAAGGCAACTAACTTCTACCAGGACGTTCAGGCTTAGGTGCTGGATATGCTGCTCAACTGAGAAAACCTCTTCGGCAAGGCTGTTGACTAGTCGTTACAAGCCATGAAGACTGACACCAAGACAGCACGCTCCCTGGGAACCCTGCAACAACATCGGCTGTCCTTTCGTTTATCCAGAGGAGTGCCTGGCAAATCTTCCAATGGATATACTACCCCATACCGACAGGGGTCGCTCTCAAGGCATCGGCGGAGGACTGCATCAGTGCTGCCCACAGGGCAGGGCCTCGACCCCCAGGCAGGCCTGAATGGGCTGTGACCTCGGGTCCCCACTTATGCACCCTAGTGGGAGGCCGGCTGGCGAAGTTTGTCAGCTCGTAGAAGATCACCACCAACAGATGGGTGCTGGATGCTCTCGGACAGGAGCGCACCTTGGAGTTCCAATGCAGGTGTCCTCTTATTCCACCGGTGCCGCGACAAGAACAACACAAACCACAGCTTCTGCGAGAGGTGCGTGCCATGTTACAGTAGGGGGCGATTAAACCCGTCCCGCAGTACCTCAGGATCTGCGGGGTATATTGCAGATACTTTCTGGTTCGAAAGAATATGGGGTTGGAGGCCAATCTTGGATCTGCGTCGTCTCAACAAGTACTTAAAGTCCTAAAAGTTCCAGATGGTCATGTTACAACACGTGCTCGGCCAGCTGGAGGAAGGGGATTTTCTGACGTTGTTGGATCTGGGGGACGCCTACTTCCACATTCACAAGAAACACAGCAAATTTCTACAATTCGTGGTTCAGCGTCAGCACTACCAGTTCAAAGCTCTGCACTTTGGCCTAAATTCGGCTCTGAGGGTCTTTACAAAGTGGTTGGCCCCGGTGGCAGTGCATCTTCGTCTACAGGGCATCCACGTATATCCTTGCCTGAACAATCCCGCCCACAGGCTCTGGTGAGCAAGCACACATTGAGGACCGTACATCTGCTGACAGAGTTGGGGTCATCCATAAACTATCCAAAGTTCTGCTTGTAGCCAGCTCGTCTGCCTCTGCATACTTCAAATGCGGCCTCTCCAGGAGTTCCTGGATGAAAGTATCAGGGAACTTTGCAGACAAAATCTCCCTCAAAGAGGAGTTCCGTCAGGCAATACAGTGGTGGGGTGTACAGCCCCATCTCGTCCAGGGCACTCTGTTTCAAGTATTGCCTTACTAGAACGCTGTGGAGCCCACACCGGACAGTTGTACGCCAGAGGTATCTGGCAGTCGGAAGAAAAGGGCTTCCACATCAACGTCCTGGAACTTCAGCCCGTATTCTGGGCCCTCAGGTCTTTTCCGCCGTCGTTGGGGGGGCAAGGTCATGAGTATCATGAGACAGCATCACCACCATGTTCTACATCCGGAAGCAAGAAGGGACCCGCTCGCCGGCACTCTCCAAGGGGGCCCAGGATCTGTGGCCCTGGGCCATTCGTCAGGACATGTTCCTTGTCCCTTTTCACCTGGCGGACGTCAAGAACACCATTGCGGACTCGCTCAGCAGGGAGCTGCGTTCTTGCCATGAGTTGGAGCTTTGCCGGGACCAGGTGGACCTTCTATTCGGCAAGTGGGGCCAACACCAGATCGATCTCTTCGCGGCAGCGAACTTCAAGTGCCAGAAGTTCACCAGCAGGGTCCCTCCGCAGCAAAGCATGGGGGATGAGTTTTCGTTCCAGTAGGAGGGACTGTTCCTGTACGCCTTTCCTCAGTTTCCACTCCTGCAACGTGTGATCAACACACTCAAACAGTGCCACTGCAGGATAACATTCGCTGCTGCAGCGTGTCCGCACCAGATCTGGTACCCGGACCTGCTGCATCTGTCAGTGGCCCCATCCATCAGGCTTCCACTGCTCCCGGACCATCTCACCAGAGAGAGAGGGCTGTTTCTGCACCATGACCCGGAGTCGCTGAACCTGATGGCATGGCTCCTGCAGCCCTAGACTTTGGAGGTTATGCTTTACCTGCAGAATGTAAGGGCATGTAAGGACATTCTGCCAGGGCCAGAGCCTTGTCTATGTTAAAGTGCTACAGCCATAAATGGAAGCGCTTCCCTGTGTGGTGCAGGGTTCAGAAGATTAACCCTCTGTATGTTACAGCCCCGCAACATCTTCCATACTTGCTTTCCTTGGCCAAGGTGGGATTGGCTCACGCCTCTATCAAGATGCATCTCGCCGCCATATCCCGTTACACCAGGTCTCCTGGTAGACCTTCTCTGTGGTCGTACAGACTTGTCAAGGAGTTCCACAAGGGATCTTCAAGACTTAACCGCCGGTGAAGGCTCCTGTCCGACTTGGCTGTGGAGCTCAATGTAGTACTAACTAAGCTCATGGGAACTCCTTTTGAACCTATGCATCAAGCCCTGCTCAAATTTCTAACGAAGACAGTCTTCCTTGTTGCTATCACCACGACCAGGCGGGTTGGAGAGATCCAGGCCCTGTCTTGCAAGCAGCCTTACTTGTCTTTACATGCTTCTAGGGTGGTACTGCGTACACACCCCACCTTTATGCCGAAGGTACCGTCAGAATTCCACCTCAACTAACCTTTGGCCTTACCTGTCTTCCCGAATCCGTCATCACCAGCGGAGAGGGCCTTGGATCGCTGGACGTTGCTCATGCCTTGAAGTTCTACTTGGCACGTACGAAGAATTTTCGGAAGACTTCTCAGTTCATTAACTTTGGACCTTTAAATCATGGAAAAGCCTTATCGGAGGCTTCCATCTCCTGATGGCTCTCCGGCTGCATCATGAACTGTAATCGACTGGCTAGCAGGCAGACCGAGAGCACACACCACCAGAGCCATCGCAGCAACAACAGCTCTTCACTGGTGTGCCCCTGCTTCACATCTACAGGGCTACTACATGGAGGTTCATGCACACCTTCGCAAGGTTCTACTGCATCGACGGGGATTCCAGGGAGGAGTCCTGAATCGACCAAGCAGTGCTACATAGCCTGTTTGTTTGAGGTGAGTCTGTTCCAGAGGTGAGTGTTTATTATTGCTGTTGACCCTTGCCACCTCCCTTAGTTTTGTATATGAACTGCTGTGTAATCGTTATTCATGAGCATGTGAATCCATGCCAGACCCCATGCTGGAGAAGGTTTAAGTTACTTACCTGTAACTATTGTTCTCCAGCATGGGGCTGGCATTGATTAATATCCAAACCCTCCCTCCTTCCCCTAAGTGGCTCTTCTTGGTTCATACTGTCACTTTACGTGCTTACCAAATCTGGAGATGGCCAGCAGGGATGGAGTTTAGGGAGATGACTGTAATTTGATGGGGCAGTATGACTCGGAGGACAGTGATTGTTTTAGAGGAGAAATACTGTTTTAAAGTGAAAGTGAAACTGTTTTTTCTTTTACCAAGGATTCCCAGCCTGACGACTGGGAACATTAATGAGCATGTGACACCATGCCAACACATGCTAGAGAGCAATAGTTACAGGTAAGTAACTTAAACCTTCTGGTCCACAGTTGACTGACTTGGGGAACTGTGCCCCAGAAGCCACTAACTCGATCCAATCTTTCTTGTCTAACAGAAAATCATCTGCTCCTTTAAGTCAGCCCTGATCCACTTGGTGGTTCCACAGAGTGCCTCTATATATGACACATGCTGTTTAACTTATACATCAGACTTTTCTACTGTCTCCTAGAGATTCAGGGAGTCTTTGTATATGAGTTATGTTGACTATACGCAGCAAATCATGGAAATTAGTGGTGATGACATCACGGATGCAAGCTCGGAGCGTCTTCGGAGGGCAGCAGCGACAGCAGCCCGACCTGGCTTGGGATCCGCCTTGGCAACCTGGAGGCGTGAGCGCCTCTTCTTCAGAGCTCCAGTGGGTATTCGCATTAATACAAGAAGTGATCGGGAGATCCGGCCAGCCTTCTTCCCAGCGGGTGAGTGGCACTTCTCCCTGCTATGCGGCCATGATGTGCGTGAGGTGCATCCTGTGACAGCTGAGCCCTGCCACCTCGCCAGGCCTGGGCCGCTCTGCCCCTGATCAGGCTCCCCAAGCGTGGCACCAGCGAGGGATCCCCTTGTTCTTTGCTCCCTGGCTCTACCGGGGGGCGGAAGAGGAGCCGGGAGTGGAGCACCCGGGTGCGCTTGGGGCCCGGACCCCCTGACTTCCACCCCCCCCCCCCAAACTGCAGTCCTACCAGCAAAACTCTGCTCTTGAGAGCCCCTGAATGGGACACCCCCCACCCACCCCCGATGGTGAAAGGTGAGCTCCAGGGGGCAGCACCGGAGGGAAGTCCTCCGAATCCCACCTCCTTGGCAGCAACAGAGCGCTGCATGACTCAATCCAGGGTGGGCTGCCACATGGGATGAAGAACAGTGGATGTGCCCCAGAGACCTGTGTCTGACTGACGTGGGCCCTCGTCAAACTCACGGCAGGCGCTCCCCACGGCATCCTACTGCTTATAAGGCTACACTACAGCGCAGACAGTGAGGTCCCCCTCCCGATGGAACGCAAATCCATCCGTGTGCAGCCACGGAATAGCGCCCGGGCCGGAATTTCCTGTTGACCTGGCCTGGGATCTGACATTTGGTGAAGCCCTTTACCACAACGATAGTGGGGGACCCCCCACTGCCCCCGGAAGTGGATCTGCAGCCCCCTTTCCTGCGCACGACAGCAAGCACACCGTTTGAGTGTCGGCATAGGTAAAGGAACAGCCGAGACAGAGGAAGTGTAACCCTCACCTGGTTCCCGCAGAGGCGCCGGTCTTGACTGGGTGAATGCCGTATCTTCAAAGGTGATGTGTAACACACGGTTGGCTCTTTGGGCTGGACCCCTGTGCACTGTATGTCTGACTCGAAGAGTAAGATGTCTGCAGATAGAAAATATGGGATTAATGAACTGGGTTTATTGGGTGCCTCTCTCCTCTTCCCTTTCTCTTCTCCTGTAGAACCCCAAAGGTTAACGCCCTCACCTTAGGTAAGTGAACGCCGAGCTCTCCATCTGCCTCGGGGCAGGGTGCCGTAACCAGTTTCTTCACTGGATAAGGGTGCAGGCCTCTTGACCTCAGAGGACTGCTGTCCGTCGTTAACTGCACGAACGGTAAGTTCTGGGCACTTCAAATGTCTTAAAAGTCTTTTGTAATGATATCTCTTGTTTTGCAGGGTTCCGGCGATGGCGGATGGCGGGCTGATGAGAGTTGAGGATCGAACCCGCGTGAGGAATAGAAGCGCCTGGAAGCACGAAAGTAAGCGCTTGTAGCCTGCTTCACGATGCGCACTAACTGTCCCTTTTATCTTGCAGGTACAAGTTCGGAGCTTTAGAGAAGCTGAAGGGTGCTGGAATACCCACTGGATTCGGCGTGGGAAGGAGTAATGGCACGTGAGTAATAAAGTTGCCCAATGTCTTTAAACGCACCTTCTTTTGTCTTTCAGATGCGGGATGCAGCGCCGAAGGCCTCCGGAGCGTGCGAAGAGTAGGTAAGCCTTTGTCTTTCAGATGCCGGAATGCAGCGCGAGGCGTTGGTGACAGCCGATGGACCAGGTAAGAGATGCGCTGCCACTGAAGACCGTAGTGCTAACCTGTTCTTTCTTTGTCTTTACAGGTGCTGCTGAAGACTGGATTCCAGGATGGTAAGCCTTTGTTCCCTTAGGCCAAGGATCAGAAGCAGAAGACACGATGAGCGTTCTGCTGCAGAGAATGCAGAATAACGCAAAGCAAGATTCATCCATCGGGTGTGGTTTAAATAGCCTCCTGTAGTGCTTAGGTGTCTCCTTCCACAGCCACGCCTAGGTAAGAAAAGAGTTCCTGCTTTCCAGAAGAGTTCCAGTGTTCTGAACCTAGGGAGTGGCTCCTGCCCCACCCAACAGGAAAAGTAGTCCCAAACAGAAGAGGATCAGGGGTTCAACTGGCAGGTAAGTAAGCAGCATGGTCTGCTGCAGGTAAATCCACCCAAGCATTATGAGCCCGGCGCTTCCAGCGCTGGGACTGGGCATCTTTATGAGCCTGGTGCCACTGGCGCCAGGACAGGGTCCAAAAGGTCCCAATTGGGACTGGCTGGCACTCGGAACCGGGGTTATGGGTCTGCTTCCAAGGGAGTCGGGCAAGTCCTGATCTTTTGGAAGCAGAGATCATGACAGGAAGGCCCATCACACTCCTAGTCCTTTTCTGCCATCAGGCCACAATGGCGAAAAGTGGCAAAACGACCAAGCAGGTGGACATAGCAGTGCTGATCAGTGGAGCCAAATCGGAAAAGGCGAAGAAGAGCGACATGCTAGGCGATTCATCATCCGGAAACGGCCCCAGCCTGTCAACCGTAGCCACAGAACAGTCTGCCACAATATCAGACTTAAAAGCCCTTCTTGAGGCACTGACTAAGGAGATCCAGAAGGGCACTGAAGAGGTCTCAAAGAAAATCGGCCTCCTTGACAAGAGTGGCTGAGGTAGAATCTCGCACTGCAGAGCTGGTAAATGAGTGGTGTGACCAGAAATTTGGGTGGGAGCATGGGCAGGACAGGATCACCGCCCTGGAAGCAAGGTGCAAACTGCTGGAAGTGAAACGGGAGGAGGCAGAAAATAGGTTGAGGTGCAATAAAATCTGCCTCAAGGGCATCCCAACCACTGTCCTGGACCCAGACCTCGGGAGGTATGTGTTGGACCTCCTCAGATTCATCATAACTCTCCCAGACGCCCCACTCGAATTAGACCGTGTCCACAGAACAGTCCCGAGGCAGTCTACCTCGTCTCCACCAAACATCCTGGCTTGGGTCCACTTCTTCAAAGTCAAGTAGGAGATCATGAAAGAAGCTAGATTGATGCAACAAATCAACTTTATAGGATCAACCATCCTGCTCTACCAAGATCTAGCGAACTCCACCCTTCAGAAACGGAAGGTGCTCAGTCTTAATGGAATGGCTGCGTTAAAAGGGTATCTCGTACCACTGGGGATTCCCAACATCAGTAAAATTGACCTGGGAGGGGTGCCCAACAGCAAATCCACTCGCTGAGGGAGGCTGAATGTTTTTTGGGAATCAGTGGGGGCGGTGAGGCCGAGGAGATCCCTCAGAGTCCCTCCAAGAAACAGATGGGAACGTCATGGACGCGGGTCAGCAGAAGACGCAGGGTCCGGGGCCCCCCTCGGAAGGCCCCCAAGCCTGACTGATCACCTCAAGCACTGTCAGAGGCTAAAGAATTACGTGCGGGAGTCTTTGGGAGCACACCCACACATGTTGTTATCCCTAAATTCTAAAGGTTCTAGTGGTACTGGGCCCTAGGATGAGGGAAGGCAAGGGGTGGCGGGGGACTGCAGATTGGGGGGAAAAAAGGGGGTTCCCCCCTTTGGGAAACGCCAGCCATTTGATGCAGGCCCCCTACCCCCCCTATACCTGCTTAAGCAGGGATGCCGTGTTCCGGTCGGAGCTGGGTTGGGCCAGACTGATCTTGGTTACTCAGTGCCGGAACACCACCAGTTGCCCTGTTAGCTAGGATGCGTTCAGTCCTACCATTTGGCAAGTTGGGGGGGTGGTGGGAGTGGGAAGGGGTTAGACCAGAGAGCGTGGGTATGGGTTTTCCTCGCCTCCTGCATTTAGCTAAGATTTGCAACAGATTGACACTGATAGCTACACTAAACACACAGAATCAGCGGGTTTATCCGAGAGCGACATGTATGGTTCCCAGAAGGGAAGCACCTATAGCTGAACTATTGAACCCAATGGGGTAGGATGAGGAGAGTGAACTTGGGATCCTCACATGGAACGTCCAAGGCCTGAACTACCCAGGGAAGCATGGGTCCGTTGAGCATAGGCTGGGGTTACTTCAGGAGACCACCTACTGCACGCTGATGAAAAGCGGGTCAAATTTAGGAGGTGCAAAAAGCGTGGTTTAGCAATTTTACTAAGTGATAAGGTCCCCCTAACAAACATTACAGTTAAGAGACCCCGACGGGAGATTCCTTCTGGTGAAGGGTCACCTAGCTGAACGTTCGATCACCATAATCACTATTTACTTGCCCCAATGCAGCCCAGGACAAATGTATTGCCGACCTGATCCCAACGATTCTGGCCTTCGCAGAACAGGTTCTTATCATGAGTGGGGACTTTAACCTGGTTACGGACCCCTTAGTTGACAAAACTCTTCTGAGGGGTACTCTCATTAGCGCAGGGGCTGAGCATAAGCAGATTTCGAAACTAGCCACAGCTGAGTTAGAGGGGGGGGTCGTCTTACTGGAAAAGGAACTGCAATCCCATAGATCATGGAGAACTGAGCGGGCATGGAAGAAAGCTAAAACCGCACTCGAAATGCACTGGGCTGATCGCACTGCCAAATCTTTAGCCTACACCAAACAATTTTATTATAGCAAAGGTAATAAGGCTAACAGAGTACTCGCATACAAATTAAAGAGAGTTCACAACAGGAATAATATCTTTAAATTGATTGGAGCTGATGGTAAAACCCTCTATACCGATAAGGACAAAATGGAAGAGTTAGTGAGACATCGTAGGGCAGTAATGTCTGGTCCACCCACTCTCTCCAATCGTCTTCCCAGCTACTTTTCCAGTCACCGCCGCCCCTCCCCCCTTGTACCACAACCTCCTTCTCAGCCGTAGAAACTCTGATTACATTGAAGGAAGTCATTGAAGCCATCAAATCCCTAAAAAAAACAATGCGCCCGCGCCCAATGGGCTGACCGCAAAATCTTATAAAACCTATGCCAATATTCTGGCCCCACAATTAACGACCCTGTTTAATTCATTTCTATCCACGGGCTCAGTCAACAAATCAATGGCAGAGTTGTTAACAATCCTAGTTCATAAACCGGGGAAGGACCCGCACCAGGTAGCTTCTTACAGACCCATAACCCTTATGAATAATGACAGGAAAATATTTTCGAAAATCCGAGCGTCAAGGCTGAAATCGCATCTCTCAGACCTAATTGCCCGAGACCAGATGGGGATTATCCCGGAGAAGGGATAGATGACATTCAACGTACTATTGACCTCAGAGAGGTCCGGGGAGGGGATGGCAGTATTACCACTGGACGCGCACAAAGTGTTTGACCTGGTGGACTCAGGGGTACCTCAAGCGGATGTTAGCACACTTTGGCTCTAATTTCTCAAGATGGGTAATGGCCAATTACCATAGCCCCTCCACGCAGCTTCGTGTTAATGGTGTCAGATCTCAACAGATCGATATAACCAGGGGCACCAGGCAAGGCTGTCCCCTGTGGCCTCTGGTCTTCACTTTATCTATGAAGCCGTTTGCGGACAAAATCTTCCGAAACGCAAAAATAAAAGGGCTCACGGTGGGGGAACATGAGTACAAGATCGCGCTGTATGCGGATGACGTGCTCTTAACCGCGACGGCGCTGAACACATCCCTGGTGCCCCTATGGGAGGATATTGAGGAATTTGGCTGTCTCTTCGGATGTAAGGTGAATCTAGGCAAATCCGCGGCATTGGCAATCAACCTCACCAAGAAGCAGTAGGCAGACCTCAGCCCCATGTTACCGATCCCATGGGTTGAATCCAGGATAGAGTACCTTGGTGTGCGGATCCCCAAAGACATCTAATGGATTCAAATAAGCGCTGTACCACAGTCCAGACATTGTATGACAGAATATTTGCTCTGTTAAAATGGAAGTAAAACTGAGCTGCTGATCTTTGGAACAACAGCAGCTAGAGCTAAACTGCGGAAGGAATACCGGATCAAGGATACCATAACGGTCTGTGATAAAGTCAAGGCTTTGGGCGTCTTTCTCGACACCTCACTTAATGCTGATACCCAGGTGAACTACATCTCCAATAACTGCCACTACTATCTTAGACTCCAAAGAAACATCAAACCTTTAATTTTTGAGTCTTGTCTATTGTAATGCATTGTTGATAGGAGCCAACAAAAAAAGCGTGCATAAACTTCAGATCCTTCAAAATGATGCAGTTCATATTTGCAAAGGAATTCCTTGACGAGAGCACATTTCCTCTCACAGACAAACCTTACATTGGCTCTCAATACAAGCCGGAATTCTCTTCAAGACAGCTACCATCGTGCATAAATGTCTCTACGGTAAAGCCCTGGCCTACTTGAAGGCCCTTGTAACCCCCTATGAGCCTAGACGGAACCTACGCTCTAATGACCCTGCGCTAGTCAAAAGACGCAAGGTGAGAAGGGTAAATGGACTAGGAAAGGCCTTTCCTACTCTAGCAACCCAGCAGTGGAACTCCTTACCTCTCACCTTACGAGTGAACAAGAATCTAGACTCCATCCAGTTGACATTGAGAACTCTACTCTTTAACTAAACCCCATCCCAGCACGACCTTGAATTCTGCACCCTGAGCTATGTTTTGTTCCCTTATATGCATGTTCTTTTCGTCTGTGTGCCTCCCGATGCCCGTGGTTCCCCAGCACGTTATAAATAAAGTGGCCATCAAGCAGAAACAGTTGTTCTTTACTAACAAATAGGTTCTGAAATAAATAACCTCTCCCCCAGATAATCCAAGAAGTAGTTACACTGTAGCGTGCCTCATTAGTCATGCGTTGTAGCCACGTTGAGAGTTTACAAATTGCAGAACTGATGACTGTGAGCAATAACCCCTGTTGTATTCCTACTCTTGTATTGGTATTTCCTCCTATGTCTTGTGCATTCAATTTGATGTGAGCATTCACATTTAAATGGCCTTGCTTAATCCTTTACAGAGGGGAAGAATTAGCACTATGGCTATAAATTTGAATGTCTGGGCCCATCCAATGGGCAGGTGTAGGGTCTACAGCGCATCAAATATTGTGTCAAGCACTATGATGATGATCTGTACTGGTCTGGCGAGTGGGGAAATGGTTCTCAGGATGGCTAATCCTATGATTCGTCTCTGGTTATATAATAAAGTTAGTGAATGGACCACAGGAAAACCGTGGTTACATTTTTCATTCTTTGTTTTACCAATGATTGTTGATTATTCCATTTGTCTAGTCACATTGTTATTCTTATTCGACTCAGGGTTCTATGCTTTAAAGCCAACATTCTCTTGTATACATTGTTCTGGAGTTTCTTTGCTAGAAGCCATGGTTTTTTTAACAGGTCATAAATATAAGACAGAGACCACTAGAGAATTGCTATGATGACTTCAATTGTAGAAACGTTATTTTCCCGTTCACGTTGTATTGTCTGTGGCTTATGCATGTGTTCTCATATAGGGTAACTGTAGACAGTTGCTTTAATGTTTCCTTTTCTTTTTTTCCTTTTTGGTTACAAAAAAGTGTCTTACCGTAGATAGTAATTTGTATTATTGTGTATGCTACTAAATTAATGATTCTGGAGACAACTGTTACCAGTGAACTTTTAAACAAAGTATGGAGGTTTTGTTCAGCAATTAACAATGCTGATAATTGGAATAGATTAGTAACTTTCATTTTGCCAAATTGTCACCTGCCATTTCTTTACAAAAAATTGGGAATTCTCTGTTCAGATTGGCCCGGAGAGTATATCATTCTTGCATGTATTGTACGTGTTGCTCAAAGCAATCCCTTGACGTTAAGCTAAAGCCTTTCTTTCCCAAATGTCCTTATTCAGGATCGACCAGGAGCTCTACAGGAGACATAGTATGTCTGAGATAAAAGACGAGAACATCGCAAGCAAGACTGTGTCAGCAGCAGCTCGTCGTTCATTCTTCCGAAGGAAACACAAACACAAACGTAGTGGTTCAAAAGATGGGAAGGATTTACTTGCCTTGGACACCATTAGCACAGACTCTATCCCTTTCTTGGAAGGTAAGTTGAGCCTTGGTGTGGAGGAACCTTTTTTTTGTTGAAAAATTGTTCTTTTGGAAGATTGAAAATAGTGTATTTTCTCTTGCAGTCTCTGGCTGTCATACTTGTACATCCGCTCCTTCAAAGTGGACTATTAGTGGCAAAGAAATCATTTTAGTTTTGTCTTAGTTCAAATCTGTAAAAGCCCTTTCAGCTAGTGGCAGGAAGTGAAAACTGTTGCACATGGTTTTTCGAACTAGCTTCCAACTTGCCGTCTGGGCTTTTGTCATTAAGCATTTTCTGTTTGGGATTCATGATCTCTGTTCTCTTATTTTTCACAATACTGCTTGACCACCCTTCCTTTTCCGTATGTATAATTTTCTATTTTGTCTTGACAATTATTTCTCGAGTGACCTCCCTCAAGATTCTGAGTTCAAGCTATGCATTTTTGGCCTCAATCAATTTGCTGTAGCTAGCCCTCCTAGTTACTGTATCATCAGTCTGCGTAGAAACTACTGAATGCATGCTTTCTGACTCTGTGCAGCAATCCAGAACTGTAGAATAAACGTCTTTATACTGAAGAGGGAGAACCACCAGGAAAACAATGTGCCCCAGAGTCTAAGGGTGGTTGTTAAAATGGATTTCTAGAATGTGTGTGGCCTGGTGGACAAATTATTGGATGTAACCCTACTTATAGTAAACAGGGGAACTTTGAGAGGTTAGCCAAACCCAATCAAGGTGTGGTGGCCAAGATAAGGCCCCCTCTGCCAGCCTAAGTTTGCAGCAAATAAGGAGATGAGACAGACGGGTGGTAGATCAAGCTTCATGTATTTATATCGCCAATACACAGTATACAGAGTTATCACCAGGGAAAACAGCATGCAAGTGTTTGGGCAAGTCAGCACAATGAACCCTCTCTGCCCCCCACCCAAGAGTGCTGGTTTATATAGCATATCATAGGTAAACACTAATATGTCTGTACTTTCACAATGAGGGTGTTACTTGACACAGCATTACAGACATTTGGCAAGATCTGTTGACATCTTACTTGCGACCTTGCGACGCAGCCCTGCAGGGACATTGTGTGGTATTATGGCTAAGTGGCATTCGCTGAAAACCACTCCTGTTATCTCCCATATATGGGGCTCATGCTAAACTTGT
Source organism: Ambystoma mexicanum (assembly GCF_040938575.1). Lineage (NCBI taxonomy): Eukaryota > Metazoa > Chordata > Amphibia > Caudata > Ambystomatidae > Ambystoma > Ambystoma mexicanum. The sequence goes on along the minus strand of NC_090929.1, from coordinate 1,040,380,727 downwards.
ACAGAATATGCAGAAGGGAAGGTATGACGTGTCATCTGCCTTAGGAGGGGTTTGGGCCTCTGTGGGGTGCTGCGTGTAGAGCAGGCACAGGGAGACACAGGGCGGCGACATGGAGGGTCTGAGGCCTCACTGTATGGAGAGCCTAATAGCATTGCATAACATAGCACTACATAACATAGCACAGCAATCCTGCATAGCAATACTGCCACATCAAAGGTAAGCATGGAAGGTGGTCAAGGCTTAGTCTGAGTAGAAGGTGAGTGGGGTCAGGGGTCCACAATGAGTCCACACATTGAAGAACACAATAATTCAATTTAGACCGGGAAGTACAAAAATACTCTATTACAGGCCCACGAAAGAACACCCACTAGAAAAATGAATCGAGCAGGTAAGTAATATCACACACTACGTAATTATCATGTATACAGTCACGTTGGGATTTTAGGAATGCAAATAGTAACTTAGACAACTGAAAGAAGGTAAGTTATTTGAACTGTGATTACCTAACACAATACTTATGTTACAGTATGTTGTGTATTTTATTGTGTGCTGTGATTAATCCAGGCTATTCGTCCCTTGTCCCCAAGAGGGAGCCATCCCCATTGAGGCTGTGGAGCTGAGCCCCCTAAACAAAACCCTCCGTAGGGGTTTAGGAAAGCTGGACTTCACTGGGAGTGACTCTCCGCCCCCCCACACCAACTCCTTCCCCCAAACACCCCTATGCCCCTCCCACCCAGCTCCCCATCGGGGGAACAAGGACTCCGATTCCTATGTAGAACTTCCTGTAAAGAAAACAATATCTTCATACATGAAAATTTTGGAAGAAGGTGCTTCATTTAACCATGGTACTGAAAACCATATTGAAAGCATCTATGTACAAGTGTCTCAAGGCAATGAGGGTTACTACGACTACTTGACAGCTGATCATTCCCAACATGCCCCTTCTTGGTCACGGGACAAGAATAACAGGGTAATCAGCCTTGAATAGAGGAGAAGGAATACGCAGAGGCGAGCCCCTACATCAGTTGGAGGCAGAGCTGCGCTTCTCAATGGAGCCATCTGTAGCGCAGGGCAGGAGTGGAGAAAGAAGGAGGTCCTGCTGAGCAGGCGACAAGCCTTGTAACCATGGCGAGACCAGGACCAGGCAAACCTGGTTCCAGCTGGAGGAGGAGGAGGAGGAGGAGGAGGACGTGGACGTGGTGGGTTCGCAGCCCATGAAACAACACTGAATCCAGATGGTGAGAGAGGAAGAAGTCATCCACTTGCTGCTTCGATGGAGAACGACACCACAAACAAGTCAAACTGCCACCTTGAAGCAAGCCCCACATCAGAGAAGGTACATGGGTCGTCCACAGTGCAGGGGGGACAGAAAACCCAGAGAGAGCAAGGGGGAACGGGAAGAATTGCTCCAATCTCAGATCAAAAGCCTTGAGGAAGAGAAAAGAGTACATTAAGCATACAAATTGTTGGAGGGCAGTAGACCGAACTGTAATAATGAGCCAAATGCATACAAACACTATCCAGAACCAATGAACAAATATTTGATAAGGTTACCAAAACCCCATTGGAAATAAGACTGAGAGAGGCACCAGCAGAGTACAAGGAGATAAATATAGAAAAAATTAAAGAACCAGGGTCAACCAGCGTGTGAATCCAGGAAAGAGAGAGCCAGCCAAGTGGTAGAAAGGGATAAAGGAGATATCCTTCCATCTACACCAATTCAGTTCTTCAATATTTTCAGGAACTTGAGACTTTGTATTTGTTTTGGAGAGCCTTTTTGTGAAATGTTTCTGACGAAGACACAAAAGGGTACCGAAGAAGATACCCTCCAGACCCAGGACAAGTCAAATGATTAATGCTGAAGGCAAGATCTTCTGCCTAGTTTAAGTTACGTTTTCTTCAGTGGTAGAGTCAGATAGAAGATAGATTTAGACAGAGGACTTAGTTTATTATTTTGACTATTGATGAGCACCTTAGTGTGGTTTTGTAGGATGAGAATCCCCTTTTAGCAATAGGGCTAGAAAGGTATTTTTTTCCCTTGTAATTTTAATTAAAAAAACTCTTAACACAGAACCTTCTGGTCCGAGTCGTCATGGCTCGCCACAATGCTTACACCAATTGGACCTTGGCACAAGTCTTCTCCTGAGATTGAAGCTAGATTGCTCTAGTAAGTTACCATTGAGACAGTCTTTGATTAACTTGGTGGGCACTCTGTACACTCACTACTAGATTTGCCTCCTGAATCTTTCACCACAGGGATTCTGAAAGACCTGACGAACACTCAGGCTTTACATAAAGAAGTACTGATATTTACATAACCTTTTTTTACAAACTATCACCACTCTGTGTGAGAAACCTGAGGGTATTCTCACTCCTACTTATTTTCCTTATTTCCTTATTTATTTCTATAGCGCTGCAGCCCGCAGGCATCGGAGCGCTTTCCATAGAGACAAGGAACGTGGTGATGGGACAACACAAAAATGTGGATTACTCAGTTTGAGGTGGTCATATTAGTGAGTGATTATTTGAATAGAAAAGTTTTCAGTTTCTTTTTAAAGCTTTGCAGGTTTGTTTCAGTTCTTCGGGTTTCAGGTAGTGTATTCCATTTTCCAATGTCTTCGTTGGGGAATGCTCTGCCCAATCCATTTACTTTTTTTGATAACTTGGCCTCTAGTAGCCCTTTGTTCATAGATCTTACATTACTTGTGGGTTCGTATTTCTTAAATTGTTTCTGGAGGTATGTTGGGCCATTTCCATTTGTGGAGCGTTGAACTAGCATCAATGATTTAAATGTTATTCTTTCCTCTATGGCTAGCCAGTGCAGGTCTCTCCTTTCTCCTGAAATTTGGTCCCTTTTGGTTTTGCCGGTGATGGTTCTGAGCACGTTGTTTTGGATCACTGATTTATGCATTTTTTGCTAGCTCCCAGCATAAGTGCATTACCATAGTCCAATCTTGAGAGGATCGTGGCTCTGGCTATGGTTGTGCTTTTTTGTTTATTTAAGAGAGGTTTAATTATTTTTTGGTAATATTGGTAGTTTCTTTTTAGGTATGCTACCTGGGCTTCAGCCCCAAGTGATGCTTGCATGTAAATTCCTAATGTTTTGACCTTTTCCACCACCATGATTGGCGTCTCCTTGATGAAAAAAGTTATGTAATCTGAGCTTAGTCTTTTTATGGCTAGTGGTGAGCCAAAGATCATGAGCTCAGTTTTAGTGCCGTTGAGGCACATCCGATTTACCTTCATCCAGGCTTCAATGGTGGTGTAGATGAATGTTAACGTATTACTGTCTTTGTTGTAGTCACCACTAAGTTCAAACACCAGCTGTGTGTCGTTAGCAAAGTTTGTAAAAAATATCCCAAGTTGGGTTAGTAATGTACAAAGGCATCGAAGGTAAAGTTAAACAACAGTGGGGAGAAACTATCTCCCTGCGGGACACCACAGTCCACTGGTTTAGTTGATTGTTGATTTCCCCATATTATTTTAGATTGCCTATCTTGAAGAAATGAAGATATCCAGTCGATAGCTCCCTGGGAGCAGTTTCCAACACAGTCTACTCCCCTTGGATCCTCTACGCAGGTGGCCAGGAAAAGCCCATCACTTTTGGATCCTGATGCTGGGGTGGACAAGCGAGTGAGGATCTCCTGGGTGGGGCGTGTCCTTGGGGATTGGCAGGGCGTGCCTTTGGGTGAAACATGGTATCCCCCTTATCTTAATGAGAACCAACATTACCCTCCCCGACCTTTATGGGTTATTGTAGGTCACATCCCCTTCTTTCCCCTCTTGAGACACCTGACAGCACTGAGACAAGGAAGAAATAGCTGAGAGTACTGCATACCACACACTCAACACTCTAGTACTGAGACGAGGAAGATGCCTGCAAGGTATGAAGCTCAGGCATGTCGTCCCAATCAGAGTCAGGCAGAATTTAATAATGGAGTACACCTGCAGTCTATTGAAGGACCACAGGTGTATAAAAGCAGAAACCGTGAGGTGGAGAGAGGTAGAGACCCTGGAGACTTGGGCAGAGATCAGCAGGAATAGAATGGAGTCTTGACGCAGCCACAAGTGAGCAAGGCTTGCGGAACCCGAAGCAGCAGCCGAAGCGAAGGAGGAAAGCCGCCAGAGGAAGACACACATGACTGGTGAGTGCTGGGGAAGTTACCCAGAGACGTAGGCGCTCTTGGCGGGCTGTGAGATTAGTGAACAGCACAGAGAGGAATACTTGCTTCAGTTAAAGATGGAGCTCCGAAGTTCTATGAATGAAAGAAAGGCACATAGCAAATCTGCCAATATTGACTAACTGAATGATCCTTTGTAAATGATTGAAGTCATTGTCTGTTGCAACAATCCTATGTAACTTCTCTATGTAACTACTGTATGTAAACATCTCCAAATTTGCGCCCTGATGCCCCCGGGCCTGATAGTGCGCGTTACAAATAAACTAAACTAAACTGAAAGAAAGCAGCAAACCTGCCAATATTGAATAACAAACTGAAAGAAAGTAGCAAATCTGCTAATATTGAATCACACACTGAAAGAAAATAGTAAACTAAGTCGAATTAAGGACTGACTCCAGAGTTGAAGTCAAGTCTGAGAAACTGTTTGTTTTTTAAGTTCCATTTGAAAAACTATTTGTTTGTTAACTATTGAACTGATAAAACCCCCAAATCGTGCTTAAAAGCCAGTAAGCTATATACCTGGAGGAAGCCAAGCATGGAGGTGGTAGGGGGATGTCACCAGAAGTGAAGTGTGAAGAAGTCCTTGAAATACAACAAGACATTGAATGAATACAAAATAAGGAAGTCAAAAAACAGAGGCGTCATGTCATGTCTAGGGGGCGTGTCTGCTCTCCATGGGGCAAGTGGAAGCGCTTTGGGATATGCTGCTGCTCCTCTCCTAAGATGGCAGCAGATGTGCTGTGTATTGCTTCAGTCTTTCCTGGTAGCCATCTTGGCTTGACTCCACCCCCAGCCAAGGCGGATGTTTATATGCTGTCTCCCCCTGCCAGTCTCCCCTCCTGATTTCCGTGACTCCCGCCATATCCTCGCTGACACCGAGTCCTGTTTCAGTCTCTGCCCCTTTCTGTACAACCATCGCCAGTTCATTGTCGATCTTAAAACTAACCTTTCTTTCATTTCATACAAAGACTTACTTTTCTCGTTTATCTGGACAATCTTCAGACTCCACCTTTCCTCAGTGGAACAGGTCCTGCCTCCTTAAGAGACCCGAGGTTCCCGGCTTCATGTGCCTTACCACAGAGGCTCCTGCTAGTCGGCTGCTCGCAAGAACACTTCCTGGTAGGTTCCATTTCCTCTCCCATCTCCGTAGGCTTCACTTTTTCTCTTTCTCAACCCTTCCTTACAGTCCCTGCGTACCACTCCAGACTGGAACTCAGCCGAACACGCTAAAAAGGAAAAAGAGCCACACAGCAGTTTAACTAAAGGACCTTCCAAATCAGGTATTCATGTATCCTTCACAAGGATAGCTTAGTCCTCCTTCATAGCCTGTCTAACATGTGGCTTTTCCATTTGCAGTAGTTTTTGAAGAACCATACCTGAGCACGGCGTAGAGGGCTGGTTCCATCTCATCCGAAGAAGGTTGTCCTATCCATTCAGACTAGGGTTTTCTTCCCCACAAGGGTTTCCCTGGAAACTCACCCTTTCTCTGCCATTGTTGCAGAGAGGGAGAGAGTGACTAGGTGGGCTCTCCCTGCTTCTTATATGCGTCATCTGAATCAGGTGGTTGAGTTTTTGATTATTGGGATATACTGCACAGGTTTTACAGCAAGAGACTGAGGAGCGTTTGTGAGAGCAGGAAAACTAAGGGTTCCTGGTTGCGCAACCTGTGATGGGTGGATCGTGTGGTCTGACAACTGCATCAGTACTGCTGGGGACGAATTTGAAATTCGTCTCTAAGGTTAAGAACCTCGGCTGCATTTGGCAGGATGACCTGGTCAGTAAGTTGGGGCAAAGGTTCAGGCGGTGCACTATGTTTTGAGGCTCCTTCGACGGGTGTTTCCCTACATCCCTAGGGAGGATCATACTGTGGTGGTAGGCGCCTTGGCCAATGCACACTTGGACTATTGTAACAGCCAGCTGCTCGGGATCCTGCTTAAACAAATGCAATGCCTTCAAAAAGCTCAGAATGCAGCAGTAAGAACCATTTGTGGCCTAGACAGATTTGCACATGTCTCGCCATCACAGCGTGCTTTATACTGGTTGGCAATTGAAGACCGGATTAGATTCAAGGTGTGTCTTGTCTTGTATTCAAGTGCATCAACGGTTTTGCTCCAGTGTACCTCAGGTATCTGATTCAACCGTATCTGCCTTCCAGATGCTTACGGTACAGTGACCGGCATCTTCTGGACATCCCCCGCTTTGTATTTATCTGAAGGGGACACCCAAGATTCGCTGTTTTCGGACCAAAATTATGGAAAACTCTCCCATTGGGATTGAGGACTCTTAAATCACTGCCTCAGTTTCGGAAGGCATTGAAGACCTTTCTTTTTATGAAGCTTGTTAGTGATTTTCTTTTTTTCCTATTCTAGTCTGCTTCACTCTTTGGATCTAGATTACACCTTGTACTAATGATTTTCACGTCTGTGCCTCTATACGGTTCATTCTGTCATGTGCGCGTTATAAATGAAAAAAAGAAATAAAATCAAGACAAGAGAATCCCCTATGTGTTGACAAGGTAACCTACTATTGTGTCAAAAGGAAAACTACTATTGGTGCATTTAAAGCTTGGGAAGGGAACCCTGAGCTGTGAAGAATTGTTGGAACTTATCTGAACGACAGAGCCACAAGATACTTCCTTTTGTGATAATTGTTAAATTGAACTTGGGGAAGGGAGCCCTGAGACTTGCTGCAATAAACCTGCATTGAACTTGGGGAAGGGAATACTGAGAAAGGTGTGAAACTGTATAACCTTAAATCCAAGCGAAGGTAACTTGAACATTGTGCTGAACTTATTGGTACTTTGGGGTGTGGGGGGAGATGAAAATTAAACCTGCGCTGGAAATGGACTATCCTTAGTTTTGTTAGGTAGGGAAATCCCACCTTAGCAGGTAATATTTTGACAAGCATAGGACTCCAAAGAAAATACCAGTGTTGAACAAAGTCGTTTACAGATAGGTAACATTATGTTTCTCGTTTAGTTAACTCGTGTCTTCTGGTCCTTGTGATCCCTTAGTCTCTGCTCTAAAATAGCAGACTCATGTTTGTGTAGTTCGATGAAAACAATTCCTAAACCAGGGAAGATCCGGTGGAGTGACAGGATGACTGTAGCACTGTATCTATACTAGCATCCACATAGGGAAGGATTTTTTTTTTCTGTGGTAGTGGGAATTCATGAACGGAAGGGTACAGGGTTTAATATGAGTATTTAGTACTTGCAATTGAATGTACCACTTGTTAGTAGTTCTTTCTTCACTTGAAAGATCCATAAAAAGTGTTGATCAATGGATATTATTCTTATGAGTGCTTTTATTTGGCATTGTGCTAAAACATACTTCTGTATCATCTAATCTTTTGTTTTAACAGATGCTGCAAGTTTGGCATATCAGAGAGTAGAAAAGGTGGATTGCACTTCCCAGAGGCCAGTGCTACTTCTGGGACCTCTAGTTGATGCTGTCAAGGACATGCTGGTTAAAGAGTCACCTGGGAAATTTTGCAGATGCCCTCTAGGTAAGTAGTGTTGATGGTTCTTTTTTTCATTGTTTATGTATACATAATACATTTGCTGCTGTCAATACTGTGTCTCCAATTATGAGAATGGGCCACGTCATTATCAGATGATTTGGAAAGATTCCAAATGTTTCTATTAAACTCCATCTACAGGGTTACTTGTGATCTTCATACTTGCCTTTTTAGTCCATTCATTGGGAATAGTCCCTGCGATTACGCTTTTCCACCCCATTGTTGATTTATTTCCAATCTCATTCCCTCTGTTTGATGTCCCCAAGGCTTGCAGATGCCAAAGTTGGGTATTTATGTCTGAGATTTAAAAACAAGACAATCGTATATTCATTTTGTGGAGTTTAAATAAATACACTTTGCATTTGTTACTTCTACAGAATTGAATTTTCATAGATACAGATTCTGTTTGAATAGTCCATGTCGTCAGGCTAGGAATCCTTGGTAACATTAAAAGCAGTTTACATTTAAATGTTAAAACTACTGTCACTTTGGTACTCTTTTAGGGTTGTTTTGGCTCGTATTGTCCCACAGCCATAGGTCCCCCTTATCTCCACTCCTGGAGGCCATCATCAGATGTATTACTGAACATTCAGTGTTGGGAGTCTTCAAAAGTTTTTCTACCTCTTTTGATGATTTTCAGATGGAATCTTCATTTTTTCAACAATTTTCTAAACTTTGAGAAAGTCCGAGTTCCGGCTCTTCCATGTGTGGTTCGGTATCCATGTCTTATTCGGCTCTTGGTAACTGTTTCAGCTTCCATCATTGAGGACCGGTTGTGTGTTCCTTTGACACCATGGAAGACTCCTAGAAGAAAAGTTTATTCAGTGGATGTTCCGCCAGTCACCTGAAGAATGTCTACACCGAAGGCCATCATGACAAATTCCTTTTCTGCCTTTACGCAGACCACGACATAAACAACTATTCCATCTGTCACTCCTTCTCTAAAAAGATGCTGAAGAACCATCTCAGAAGTTTGGTGGCTTAGTTGGACAAAGGTGATGTGGCCTCTGATTCGGCCTTCGTCCGAAGCCATGCATCTCTGTCAAAGCAGACCCTTGGAGCATGTCCTCCCTCTTCTAAGAGGTAGAGGTCCCACAGGGAGTCTTCCAGTGGTACGAGGGGGAGAAAAGGGACATTCCACCCATGCTCGGGCAACCACCCTCCATCGACAGGCACATAGACGATATCACTGTAACCATCATTACCGGCCTCTATGGCAAAGTGTTCGTCATCTATGAAGCACTCATCCATGACTGCTCCCCAGTCAATGTCTTTAATCTACCAAGAACCATCAGTTGATGACTCTATCAGCCCCGTCAATGCTGCTTTTATCGACTGTTTATAAGCATGTAAAGTCCTCCACTCTGTCGCTGACGTCCACGGTTCCGGCGACAACTTTGAACATCCTTCAGCTACTGCCACAACAGCAGCCACCTCGTCCACAACCAAGGTGCAAGCCTTGTCATCTGTGACTGCACTTGCTCCTAAAGAGGCCTCTCGTACATGGTAGTCAACAGTGACTACATTGTCCGTTCCAGAAATACCTGCTCGTCCCTGGCACTGTTCTGGTTTCCCTTCAAGACGTACACAGCCATTCTTGACATTGGCTTCATATGTGCCTCATGTAGTACTAGGTACATCCATCATTCATCCAGAGGAGCTACTGGAACATGTCATTGATGCAGCCTTTGAAGGTCCTGAAGGTGCTAAGAGGGATTTCTAAAGTGAGCCCTTATGGGGAAGGCTTTAGGAGGCCAACCTAGTTAGCATGAACAGGGAAGATACTCAGACATTAGGCAAAACCCAATGGTGGATGAGCAGTCAAGGCTTAGTCTCGGGAAAAGTGTAAGAGTGGTCTAGTGCCACAGAGTCCACACAAGGCAACGCTCATAAATTCATTTTAGGCAACTTACAAAAATAAAGTAATTTACTATGCCTTGTAGAACACATTAGAAGATGAAAATCACAGATAAGTATTGCAATCAAGAATCATATATATTAACGCATGTATACTAGCTTTTCTGTACCAAATGGAAGGTTTGTAATTGTTTATAGAGTGCGTATACACAGATGATGTGCTTCAAAGCGCTTCAAGGTGGGAAGGGAACATGGAATACACAGTCCTTGAAATTTCTGAATGATCTTGCAAAAATAACTAGCAAACTTAGCCTGACGGCCTTACTTCAAGTACGGTGTAAGACAATGAAGGAGCGCAGGAGCGCAGGGGCAGGAGAGGGAGAAGAACAAACATTCCTTAATGTCCTGTACTCGGCCAATAACGTTTCAATAGTGCAAGTGCGTGACTGATGGTAAGGCGATAAGGGGAGGAGGGGGTGAACGACATACAGAAACATAAACTACTGTACTAAACCCGGCAGAATAGGCCCATTGCATACTAGGTAGCGTAAGTGCCAGACATGGAGTGAAAGGGAGGGGGGAAGGGAACAAGTGTGCCCAGTCCAAGGTCCTGGGTTAAATTAAAAGGAATTAGTAAAAAAGGGCAGAACGTCGTGGGTGGAGTGCAGAGACCTGAGGGCAAGTGTGCGGCCTAGTGGAGGAGCCTGATACCTGTGTGGCAATGGAGGTGTAACAGGTGACCAGAAAGCAAACAGAGCTGAGTTAGGGAGAGAGGGAGGAGGGCAGTAGGCAGGAATAGAGAGGGGGTTATCAAGATAGAGGTGGAGAGAAGGAGGAAGAGAAGAAGGTTTTGGGAGTTTCTGGAAACTTAAGGTGATCAGGCTCAAGACAGAGGGAGGCAGGGAGGTTGTTCCAGAAGGAAGCACCTGCAGAGGAAAGTGATCTACCTCCAAATCTCTGTTTTGAGAAGTGACTCACCCGGAGAGAGTTGGAGGACGACGAGCTGAGGGCTCTAGAAGAAGAGTATTTAGGGAGACGGAGTTGAAGATAGTGCGGGCCCTGGTCCCAGAAAGCCTTGGGGACTTTACAGTGTGTCTTGAACTTGATCCTTACAGCCACAGGGAGCCAGTGTAGGGATTTCAGTGCCTGAGAGATGTGGTCCCTGGGCTTGATGCCAAGTATAAGTCTTGCGATTCTGTTCTGGATGAGTTGTAGAGGTCAGAGTTGCTTTAGCAAGATGGAGAAAGAGACTGTTGCAATAGTCAAGTCTAGAAAGAACTAGGGCTCTAGAGACGTTAAGCCTCTGGGGCAAGGTGAGACCAGGTTGAATACCTCTGAGGAGGTGCAGCTGGTAGTGGGATTTCTTTTTTTAGAGATGTCTGAGATGTGAGTGGGGAAGGAGAATCCAAGATGACCCCTGGGTGTTTTGCCTCACTAGTGGGTGAGGGCGCAGGGCCAAGGGGGTGGGGGGCGGCCATAGTGACAGTTGGTAGGAGGGAGCAGGGGTCCCAATGAGGGCGATCCGTGTCTTGCTGGCATTGAGTCAGAGATGGTTCCAGCACACCAGGACTGAATTGCGGACAGACAGTCGTGGATGAGCAAGGAAGAGGAGGAGCAGGGTAGCTTGAAAGACAGCTGCGTGTCATCCACATAACACTGAAAGTTGTAGGTGAAGGCAGAGATCATGCGGGCCAGAGGGGCCATGTAGACATTGAAGAACCAGGGGGATAGGTTAGATCCCTGGGGGACCCCACAAGTAGAGAGAGTGATAGCAGAGAGAAAAGACCCCAGTTCCACCTGGGAAGAATGGTCAGAGAGAAAGGAGACAGGCTCTGACAGGTCCTGATCTGTGAGCCCCAGGGTGTCGTGGAGATGAGATATCAGGACAGAGGGAGAGTATGAGAGCAGGTTTTCACGGAGGTTCAGAAGAGCAGTTTCCATGCCTCTGGATGCTCTGAAGCCAGATTGATGGTCATTGAGACAACCTACAGATTCTGTGTGGCAGGGTAAGCTGAGAGATGGCCAACTTCTCCAGAAGATCGGTCGGTAGTTTGCTGTAATGGAAGGGTCGACAGAAGGTTTCTTGAGCAGAGGGTGCACAAGAGTGCTTGAGACAATTGGGGAAAACTCAGGTGGCAAATTAGGTTAAAGAGGTCTGCTAGAGCTGGGTCAAGAGTGTCAATGTTGTCCTTGATGGTTTTGGAGGGGTAAGGGGCAACCTGTTTGGAAGAGGCTTTCATAGACCGGATGTGCCTAGAGATCTCCTCAGGTGTGACTGTGGAGAGGGAGGAGAGGAGAGAAGAGGGAGAGGGGACAGGGCGGCCGAGGGGGGCCTAAGAGATGTTGTTGCAAGAATGAGTGCAGAGGCGAGAGTGGTCAGAATGTCCTGTGTTTTGGCAGTGAAGTGGACAGACGGGGCCAAGCAAAGGGCGTGTGTGAGTGCAGTAGAGGTGGACGCTGCTGTAGGGTTGGCCAGTTCCATGTTATTAGATGCCGCTGAGATGCAGGCTTGAATATGGACTCTTTTTGGATCTTATGAGGAGTCGGCATTGCCTTTTGAAGAAGACTGCAGGCCAGTTTGTTAGAGGGTAGACTTCTGAGGATCTCCATTGATCATGGAGCTGACGGAATACATGACAGAAATACATAGTAAGAACTTGTCTTTTGAGAAACATGCTTGATAAAAGTTCATTTTTTGTTCCTACTGTGTAATGTTCCACTCAAAAATAGCTGCTTGTTTTTGACTACCATTGATGATGGTCTAAAGCTGGAAAACTGTTTCAACTGAAAAAGGACTCATTTCTGTTCATCCATGGAGACCAACATAAATAAAATGAGTGGCGTGAGCAAACGTTCCATTGTATCTGAACAAGTAGCCAGCAGGCTCCGAAATGCATCATACAGCCCTTTTTATCTGCCTTTTTGATTATATAAAAGAACAATAAGAATGTTCTGTTATCATTTTTGTTATCAGAACTGTGCCTTTACACTTTAAAATTCGGGAGGCTCTGGAGTACAATCCATGGTACGATAGGGGGAGGGGGTGAGGGCAGTGCGGCCACAGTCCAATACTCCCCTTAGGGGATGGTGCACCATGGGAGAATCACATGGGTGGGGAAATCCCTTATGGGACGAGGGACGATGATACAGGGTGAACGCGATATGTAAATACCCCATTATCCACTCCCTTACCATCTTACCCTATTCAGTGCGACCCAGTCCCCCTCTCCTCTATGCATTATTGTAAGGTAGAAAATACCAGTTCCTTACCTTACACTGAGACGAGGGAGAATACCAACTACACATGTGAACACTGTAACAGGAAAACCGACGCAAAGAAGAGGTGCAGAGTAATATGCAATACCGTACACGTCCAAACAGTGCAGTCTAGTCAATCTGGACAATCTGAAGTACAATGGAGTGGCTCTGAACTGGAGGTGTACTTCCAGCAATGGTTACTAGGTTTCATTGTGGAATGTGTCACTTGGCTCACATGCAATAATACTCTTTCACATTTCTGGGGGAAGTTTTTTTTCAAAGCCTTTTAAACCCCCACAATTTAGCTGCTGTGTGTATATATGTATGTATGTGTATGTATATATTTCTGAGGTGTGTGGATCTTCTTAGAATCGCATGCTGTGCATAGTCCGACATCTAGTGGTAGGGGCAGGGTATTGCATTCTTGTTTTTGTTTAGAAAAGGGACATCTACAGGGCGTGCTTGTTCCTGTGACGTGTATTGTACCCATGATCCTTCATGCGTTGAGGTCCCTCAAATTATTTTCTGCCGCCAAATAATTATTAATATTGTTTATTTCAACAGTCGCCTCTGCGATCGATCCTTGGACATTCAGTGACTACCGTCTAAAGCTTTGACGAATGTTGCATATCCTTCTCGCCAGCCGGCTGTGGCCTTCAACAGGCTTCAGCCTTACAGTAGGGAGAGCAGGGGTGGGCTCTATATTTCCATTTCTTTATAGAATGCCTCTTTCTGCTTTCTTTTCTGATTTCCGTTGGCTGCTGCTAAATTCAAAGAATACTATGGAACGGACACCCTTTACATTTTGTCCTTCCAGCAATAATAAATGTCCCTGCAAAGATACACAGTGTGTGTAACCAGTGACTTTCACGCAGAACGGCATTGCGATTCCTGTAAGCTTTTTAAGTCAAAAATGCTTAAAGATAGGTGCACCAAGTGGTGGGCGGCCTACACCATGCAGGCTGAATCCCTTTTCCACCATTGGTGCTATTGGGTCGGATGAGGAAGAGCTCCGCAGCTACAGCTCCATTTTGGAAGCCGAAGACTTATTAGAGGAGTCGGTAGACTCCTGCGTGTCTGTCCCCAGCCCCACTAGACATGCCGAAAGCTCTGCTATGGGGGGGGGTGTGGGGATAAATCCACTGGTGACGAGGGCACACAGGACACTCACAAAAACATACAACCCCAAGCTAACCTTTGACAAGATCATCGAAAGGGGCTTTAATGGCAGCTGGACTTTTATCGAACGTTTTGCTGGGAGTGATCGAGCCCTTGCGTTCAAAGCCTGCTGTGCATTCGCATTTCCCGCATGGCTTTAAATGTACTGAAAAATCAGTAGCCAGTCATAAACACTAATCAACCAGCGATTTGGACATATCGAAACATGTTTCTAAACATACACATAAATAAAAACATGCTGAGACACCACCATAGGCACCTACGCAGCCATCTAGACCCTCGGTTACATTCTGGAATCTCTTCCACTTTCTCTATCTAGAGACTGAAGTCCCTACAAGGTAAAAGGTCTGTTCTCCCAGAGGAAATTTTATTTCCCCTTCTTGAACTCCCAAGAACTGGAACAACGACAAAAGAACAATTTGATAAGAATATGGGCATGGTGTCTGAATTTGTAACATTTATAGAAAAGTATCCCATTAAGCAAAAGCCCCTATTCCATGAGGTGGGTCAGCCCACCCCAAAGCCTCCCAGACTCAATCACTCTCCACCCTCATGCCATATATGAGGACACTTTTAAGATATTTCAAGATGATCAAGGTGATTTCTATTTGGTGCAAGACCGCATGGATCCGAGTCTTTGGCAAGGGGACACTGTTCAAGATACTTGGCCAGCAACTCCCACTCATGATACCCTGGATGAGCGAGGTGTTGTTTTTGGCGATGACAATCCACTACAGCAGCCCAGGCACTCGTCGCCTATTGACGATCAACTCCTTTGTAATAATCTGCTTAAAAGAGCAGCAAAGCATTTTCAGGTCCAAACTCGGGAGACTACTTCTGACCCTGGCTTTGTCGAGGACATCCTAAAGGAGAAAAAGGCTGTTAGCCAATCTATCCCCCTCTTGAAATCTATTAACAAGAGAATTGCGCCTTCTCTTCTCACACTATCCCTCACACAGGCAGTAAACCCTGGGGTGCAGAAAATATTCAAGCCGGCCCTAACTGACCCCCTATATATACACTGGATTATGTGACACCTGACTCACTAGTGGTCACTACCACTACGAAGCGTAATGTAGTGCCACTGTCCAATACTGAGGTATCTACAGACAAAGAATGCAAGAAGCTTTATGCAAAAGGGTCACTGCTTCAGCAGCCTATTTGGCATGCATTTCCTACAGTACTATTCTATTAGCAAGCTACAGCAATGTCCAATGGGGGTTGCTCCAGAGTAACTTGATTGATGTCCACGAGCCAATTAAGTCCAAACTACTCAATTTAATTAAAGAGGGTGGACAGGTCACTCATAATATTTTAAAGAACTCCTTAGACTCCGCTGATACAGCGGGCAGAGTCTGTGCACAAGCAACCCTATTAAAAATGAACTCTTGGCTATGTAATTTTGGGTTCAAACCAGAAACTTGGGCCACTTTAATAAGCAAGCCTATTGAGTAATCAGTCCGGTTTGGCAAAGCTGTTGATGAAGCTTTAGAGACAGCAAAGAAGGAACACGACCCGCTTAAGACCCTAAACCACATTTCTAACATACCATTGGTCCAACGCAGAGTTTTTAACACCTGCCGTTCCTTTTGCTCCAGACCCACACATTCAGGGTTCTCATTTAGGTCATCTTCCAGTAACACACCCCAGGGTAAACAATCTACCTACCAAAACCTCACAACACCGAGGTTTTAGACAAGGCAACGTTAGAGGCAGGAGTTGCAGCCTTTAGAGGCTCCCCTGCCAGCAAGTGACTTTTCAGTCAAGGTTCCCAGCCATGTGTCTACAGTAGGAGTTCGAATTTCATCATTCACCCATGCATGGGAAGAGATAACCTCAGACCAGTGGGTTCCATCGAATTTCTACTAAAACACGGTTACCATCTGCCAAAACACAGAATGATGTCGCAAGAAAATCAGCTCATCCTGTAAGCGAAAATGCAGACATTAATTCAGAAAGGAACCATAGAATTCATCCCCTTTCTAAAGGTAAGCAAGGGTATTTATTCAGTGTACTTCCTTGTACCCAAAAAGGACTTAACCATGCACCCTGTATTAGATCTGCGTCCTGTAAACAAGTATGTCAAGCCACAAAAGTTCAGGGCATCTACCCTGTAGGGGGTAATCACTCTTCTCAAAAAGAGGGGGCGACATGGCACCATTGGACATGAAAGATGCTTGCTTTCATATTTCAATGTTTTCAGCGCACATAACGTTCCTAAGGTTGCAAGTGGCAAACACTCATTAACAGTTCAAAGTACTGCATTTTGGCTTTGCCTCGGTGCCAAGAGTGTTTACCAAGGTTCTAGCAGTGGTGGTGACCCACCTTCGCAGAAGGTCCATTCCAGTGTATCCTTATCTAGATGACTGGCTGAGACACACCTCAAGCGTGTCTAAAGAACACTCAAGATACCATCAACCTACGGTTTCGGCTAGGGTTCTTCATCAACGAGAAAAGGCTAAAGTCTTGTGCCAGTAAAGTCAAACTATTTCTAGGAGCTTTAGTTCGGACAGAAGACCATTTTGTCTTCCCCTTCAACATGCTATTCCCAATTCCACAATGTATAGCCGGTCGTCAGATAACCGTATGCAAGGCCATGCTCTGGCTCAGAATGATGGCTTCCTACATCTACGGGTGAACTTGCAAATCTTGTTGGTAATGGTCCTGGAGAATGGTTGGTACCATTAATTTCTTGTTTATCTGTTTGAAGGAAGTTAGCAGCTCTTGATTCGTGTTCACATGTAGGGTTTATTTGTTGGTAGATACCCAGTTGGCCTAGCATCTATGCTAGGTGCATGTGAGAAAAAAGCCAACACGTGTTTCGAACCAAGTCTTCATCAAGGCGGAGGGCAAGGCGGTGGTTGGTCCTTATTAAGGGCGTCTGATATAATATGGCATTTATAACGTGCCTATACACAAGTGTTTCAAGGCGCGAAGAGGCAAGGGAGGGGACACAGAGGTAAGACCGAGACAACGATCCTACTAGGCCAGGTGACATTGAGATCGTGCAAGTGCAGGGAATGGGGGAAGGAGAAAAGTGCTAGGGTAAAGGGGAGGGGGCAGTGCAGTACAAAGGATAACAGTAAAATAATAAAGACAATAAATAAAGTGCAGCCAGCTGGTGTCAAGTGCAAGGGTAAGTGCCAAGTGTCAAGTGCTAGTAGGGGCTGTGAGGATACAGGCACAGCCCCCGAGTGCAAGGGTTGCCATGGGGGCAGTGCAGGTGTGCAACTGGTGGTGGAGGGACACGGGCCCGAGAGGGTAGCCAGGTAACCAATGCAGTTTCAGATTAAGCCAGGAGATCAGCAGGGGAGAGGAGGAGAGAAAGCAGAAGCAAAGAGGAAGGTCTTAAGGTGCTTCCGAAACTGGAGGTGGTTCTCCTCAAGTTTCAGAGAGGCAGGGAGACTGTTCTAGATGGAGGCCTCAGCATAAGAAAGAGATCTACCACCAACTGCTTGGAGAAGCGACTAACCCTGAAGGATTTTGAGGCGGATGAGCGAAGAGCTTGAGAAGGAATATATTTAAGCCCCAGTCCCCAGAAGGCCTTGTGGGTTGCAGAGGGTTTGAAACGTAATCCTCGCCGCCACTGGAAGCCAGTGCAGAGATGTCGGTCCTGGAGAGATACCATCCCTGGGCTTGAGGACAAGGACAGGTCTTGCAGTCCTGTCTGGGCCTTGAGTGTTTGAGCAATGTCCGTTCAGGTAGGCGGCTGAGTAGCCAATCTGTTGGTTCTCGGGTAGATTCCTGTCATTTGGCAGTGTATGCTCCGACGAAGACTGGCAGCCCTCTGCCTTGATAAAGACTTAGGTCGAAAAACGTTTTGGCTTTTTTCTCACATGCACCTAGCATACGTGCTAGGCCAATTGGATATTTACCAACAAATAAACCCTACATGTGAACACGAACCAAGAGTTGCTAACTTCTTTCAAACCGATAAACAGTAAATTAATGGTACTAACCATTCTCCAGCGCCATTACCAAACAAGGTTTTCATGTTCACCCATACTTATTACTACTGGGAACCTTAGGAGTTTTTGGCTCCCAGACAAACCATGTTATAGGCTGCAGGACACATCGTACAAACCAATTTAACCAACTAGTTGCGCAGGGGACCATCAATTCTTCAGAAACGTCCTCAAACCCTACCTACATCTACCTAGTGCCTCATGCCCGCCTGCGCATGCCTGCATCCGATGCAAGAGTGGCTCACAAGACAATGGTCTTGGGCAAGCGGTCGGTGGGACGATCTAGTGGTTGTCTCGCAGTCTCTAGTTCTGTCTCTGTAGTGGTGGTCAGGGGAGAACCTTCTCAAAGGGAAATAATTCACCAAACCAGCAATAAGAGGCCGCTCTTACCACAGACACTTCGCTATCAGGATTGGGAGCACATTATCTCCACCATACAGCGCACATCGATGAGGCTCAAACACTAGCGAACAAGCACATCAACATGTTAGACCTTCTAGCAGTATTCAAAGCTCTGAGAGACTTTCAAGACTAGTTAAAAGGGAACACAGTTCCAGTCTTAACAGACCGCACTGCAGACATGTTTTATATAAACAAATCATGCGGGGGACACACTCCATGTCTGTCCAAACCCAGAACACATGGAATTGGGCGCGGAGACACGTGTTCCTCCTGTCCCAACATGTTCCAGGGTAACAGTCTTCTAGCAGATGTCCTCAGCAGAAACGTACAACTTCCGTAGAGCACGAGGGTCATCCACATATTGATCTATTCGTAACACTGGAGAATGTGCAATGCCCAGAATTCACCTCCAGGTATCCCCAGCCAAGATCCAAGGGGGAACACCCTGTGGATGAATTTTGAAGGGAGATTTGCCTATGCCCCACAGAACCCCCTGCCTCCCATTACTCCCGCCCACCCAATCCCCCCCCCCTTCTCCTTTCCTCAACAGGATAGTCTGCAAGCTGCACCAGGAATAGGTCAAACTTCTCCTAATGGCTCCAATGTGGGCCCATGGTTCTCAAATCTAATGAGGATGTCTTTGTTCTCCAGTCAATCTTCCATACCTGTTCAACATGCTGTCTCAAGATCAGAAATCAATGGCAATGTTTAAGGTATTTGTTTTGCGCTACGTCACCACCGGAGTGGTCCCCAGGCACTTTAGCAGATTTCAAAAGGAAAGTGTGAAGAAAGTGGGAATTAGGGGGTTAGTCGGAATAGGAAAGTGAGAGTTGTGATGTCCTGTTGGCAGCTTTAGTTCTGTTTGCACTGTTTGCTTAGCTTAAGTGCGGTTTTTGGGTCTGTGCGAGTTCCCATGTGCCGCTGTGCCAGGTTATATGTTGTTAGTCTGTTGTTGCAGTGTGGTGAAGTGTGTGCGGATTGCTGTGCCAAGAGGTGGTTGTGCGAGTTTCTGTATGAGAACTGTATGTGGAAAGTTGAGAATTGGGTTAGCAGGTTTTCCTTACCTCTTTGTTTTTGCGTTTCTGTGATCAACATCTATGATTATCCTGTGTGTTTGGAATTGTGGTTTGTCCGCCTAGTTGACAGGCCTTTTGAGGAGTGGCAGTTTTCCTCTGTGTTTCTCTAGTCGTGTTCCCCCACCCTGGGTTGGGGGTGTTTAGGTTAGGGGATTTTGGCCCATCCCATGTGGGTCACCTTACCTGTCTAGCTTCCCCCGTCGATTAGCAGTATGTGGATAAGGGTGGTTGGGGCATCCCCCCACTTTCTGGATAGGGAGGATAGACTTGGGGGTCATGGTTTCCTCCCTGGGATTCTTGTTTACTGTTGGGTCTATGCTTCCTGATTGTTTCCTCAGCAAAGAGCCAAGTTTTGAGTAGTTTTCAGAATTCCAGATAATTCTTTGTGTTGCGTATGTTTTTTGGTAGGTGATGCACAGGTTATTGCTGCCAGGGGAGGAAAGGATGAACCTCAATTTTCTTTTTGCTGTATGGTTTTGATTCTAAGAAAATGCAATGAACACTGCATCCAGGTCCTCAAACACTGCATTTAGCAGCCTAGCTCCTGAATTCAGAGTTTGGACATTTGAATGTTCCTCAAAGATGTATGGACATTCTTAAAGAGGCATGTAAACGGGATATCAGACATTGCAATTTCAATAAGTGGAAACGCTTTGTCATTTGGTGTAGATCACGGAGCATCAGTCCTGTTGACTGCACACCTTCTCGCATTGTTCTAATAATAATAATAATTCACTAAGAGCACATCTAGCTGCTCTTTCTACTTACACAACTCTCAAAAGAGCCTGTATTGGTGGAAAGTCCATGTCAGTAAAGCCTCTATGGAAGAGGTCAAAAGATTACACCCTCCGATTTTAAATCCAACTCCCGGATGGGGCTTGAATGTAGTCCTTAACAAACTCATGGGCCCTCCTTTTAAGCCAATGCATGAAGCCAGTCTTAACTGCCTCACTTATGAAATAGCTTTTCTCATGGCCATTACTTCTCTAAGTAGGGTAAGTGAACTGCAGGCGCTCTCAGTTCAAGATCCATTCATCTTTCACAAGGACGAAGTGGTTCTATGCACCCATCCACACTTCTCTCCTAAATTCAGCTCCAAGTTCCATGTCAATCACTCTGTGGAACTCCTGACTTAACCCTACAACTTCCATGAAGAAAAGCCCCCATACATTAGATGTCAGAAGAGATGTAATCTATTACTTAAATAAAACTAAACCACTAGGCAAAACGGACCAGTTCTTTGTTTCCATAGCCACTGGAAGAGAAGGGGATGCTGCCCGAAATTGGGCTATTTCAAAATGGATTGTGAAATGGATCCAGATGTATTATTCTCTTTCAAAGAGTAATTACCCTTTACGCCCAGAGCGCACACTACTCGAGGCACAAGGGCTACTTTGGCTTTCATTACAAATGTACCTTTAGAAACCATTTGCAAAGCAGCTACCTGGAGTTCAATTCAAACTTTTACACAGCATTACTGCTAAAATGGACATTCTTTTAAAAACATTTTTTAAAAATGTTTTATTGATTTCAGTATATTCAACATTAACTCATCCCCAACTCCCCCCACACCCCTCCAACCTCCCACCCACCGGAAGATCTCTGCCCTCAGTTTCTGTACCGGAGTCTCTTATGCTGTGAAGATGTCAAGGATTCTTATTTTATGCGGGCACCATTGTTCCATATAGTCAGATTGGAACATCCCCTGCATTTGGGTCTTTACTTCAGCCCAGAATCCCTGAATCCCTTTACTAAAGAGTGATTTACAGGTGGGTCAGGCAGTGTTAAAACATATTTTTGCTGCTGTACCTTCTAACATTCGACCATCATCTCCTGGTACTGCTCACTAGTGTAGGCACAGCATGTAATTGTAAGCAGATCCACAAGACTCAGAACGCATATATTACTTAGCGCCCTTCCTCCCCTCTTGGAGTTGAAGGCACATAAAAATCTAAAATCTACTGTATCTTCTTTACTCATGCATAGTTCATGCTCCCTCTTGTCAGAAACAAAATAATCTGAGGGACCTCAACTCATAAAGGGTCATGGGTACAATACACGTCACGCAGGGATAGTATTACAAGCACGTACTGTCGACGTCCCTTTTTCGAAAGTCAAAAACAAGAATGCTATACTCTGAACCTACCACTAGATGTTGGCCTATGCACAGCATGTGAATCTAAGCAGGTACACGCATCAGAAATAAGATTGATTACGGTGAGTAATGCGTGTGTGTGTATATATATATATATATATATATATATATATATAATTTCTGAGGCTTGTGGAATCTGCTTAGATCACATGCTGTGAATAGGCCGACATCTAGTGGAAGCTGCATAGTATTAGTTTGTTTTTCGAAACTCGAAAAGGGGCGTCGAACTAGGGCGTGCCAGTAATACTATGCCTAGTGTGACGTTCATGTACCCATGATCCCTCACGCGTGTAGGACCCTCAGATTGTTTTTTCCCGCCATTCCAGTCGGACGCATATTGCGGAGTTGCATTGGCATTAGCCAATTATACTTATATTATTGTTAAAAATTCCCGTTCTTTCCACCCACAGATGGGTGCTGTCCACAGCGTCCGCAGGATACTGTATAGAACTATTAGCGCGCCGCCACGACCATCCTCCAAGACAGAAGGTACACTCGTTGGAGCACCAGAAAATCCTTCACAAGGAAATTGCCACTCTATTTGCAAAGGACACACTAGAACTCGTCCCGGGCAACCAGGTAACAAGGGTATTTATTCAACCTACTTCCTTGTGCCAGAGAAAGATCTAACAATGCGCCCAGTATTAGATTTGCGCCCTGCAAACAAGTATGTCAAGCCACAAAAAGTCTGCATGACTACACTCCAAGAGGTAATCCCCCTACTAAAAAAGGGGGGATTACATGGCAACATTGGATATGAAAGATGCCTATTCTCATATTTCAATGTTCCCAGCGCACGGAAGATTCTTGCGTTTGTTTCAAAATAGACATCCAGCACTACCAGTTCAAGGTGCTGCCCTTTGGTATAGCCTCGGCTCCAAGGGTACATACCAAGGTACTGGCGGTGGTGGCGGCACACCTACGCAGGGAGGCAATCCCAGTGTACCCTTACCTGGACGATTGGCTAATCGCAGGGGAAACCCCCGTAATTTGCAGAATAAACATTCAAAGAACAATTGACCTCTTCGAATTGGGCTTCTCAATCAATGAGAAAAAATCAATCCTGGTGCCAAGCACCTCAAAACAGTTCCTAGGAGCTGCCCTAAACACCCAAGAGAGGTTGGCCTTTCCATCAGAGGAAAGAATTCGAAATCTGTTGCTGCAAATTCCTCAATATCAGGCCAGTCGCCAAATAAGGGTGTGCAAAGGGATGCCGTTGCTAGGCATGATGGCATCTTGCATTTACCTGGTTCCCCACGCGTGCCTGCACATGCGACCCATGCAGGAATGGTTGGCGAAACAGTGGTCTCAAGCAAGCGATCAGTGGGACGATCTAGTGGTCGTTTCGCCAACACTAGTACAGAGTCTACGCTTGTGAACAAGGGATAATCTTACGAAGGGTAAAACCTTCTACGATCCAGAGATACAGGCCGTCTTCACAACAGATGCCTCCCTGGCAGGGTGGGGAGCTCACTACCTTCACCACACAGCTCAGGATATCTGGTCTCACACAGTGGCTCAGAACCACATCAATCTGCTAGAACTTCTGGCAGTCTTCAGAGCGTTTCGGGCATTCAAACCCCTCCTATCCAACCAGTCAGTGCTAATCCTAACAGACCGCACAACGGCAATGTTTTACTTAAACAAACAAGGGGGCACTCGTTCGCCAAATCTGTCCAAGCTTGCCCAGAACATTTGAAGATGGGCACTCAAACGGAAGATTTACTTGTCATCCCAACATGTTCCAGGGAATCGCAACTCGCTAGCAGATGCTCTGAGCAGGGATCCCCTTCCAGAAGAACACGAGTGGACACTACACGAAGACGTCATACTAGACCTCTTCTCTCAGTGGGGTTTCCCCACTATAGACCTATTTCCCACAAGCAAAAACAGGCAATGCCCAGACTTCGCATCCAGGTTCCCCCAGCCAGGCTCCAAGGGGGAATGCCCTGTGGATATATTGGTCAGGGATGTTTGCCTATGCTTTTCCACCAACCCCTCTGATGGGGAAGGTGGTCAACAAGATCCACAGGGAACCAATGACACTCATCCTAGTTGCTCCTATGTGGCCGAGACAACCGTGATACCCACACCTACGCAAATTGGCGGTGTACGACCCCATCAAACTCCTGTGCCATACAACCTACTCTCCCAGCACGAGGGACTAACGGTGCATCCTCAGCCCAACTCGATGAACTTGGCACCATGGCTCCTGAAGTCATAGAATTAGGACATCTCAATTTACCCCAGAGATGTTTGGATATCTTGAAAGAGTCGAGAAAACCTAACACAAGGCACTGTTACTATGACAAATGGAAGTGATTCGTTATTTGGTGCCAGAATAAACAAATCAACCCAGTTGATGGTACTCCTTCTAATGTCGTCACCTATATGCTCCACCTATTGGATGCAGGGTTAGTGTTTAACTCACTTAAAGTACACCTGGCAGCTTTATCAGCCTACACCACTTCCTATAACAAGGTGTCATGGTGGAAAGTACCAGTTGTCAAAGCATTTATGGAAGGGGTAAAGAGACTCCACCCTCCAATTTCTAACCCACCACCAGGTTGGGACCTTAATGTGTACTTGCTAAACTCATGGGACCCCTTCTTTGAGCCCATGCACAAATATAGTCTCAAACACTTGACTTATAAAACTGCCTTCTTAGTAGCCATCACATCCATAAGAAGTGTCAATGAAATTCAAGCTCTGTCAGTGCAGGATCCTTTCTTTACTGTTCATAAGGATAAACTGGTTTTACGCACTCACCCTAGGTTCTCACCTAAGTTAATTTCCAAATTCCATGTTAACCAGTCTGTTGAGCTACCGCCTTCTTCCGGGAGCCCAAAAGCTCTGCTGAGGTGAAACTCCACACACTAGATGTGAGGAGGGCAGTCCTCTCCAGCCAGAGAGGGAGATTGCGTCTCTAAGAATGCCATCTCTAGGTGGATAGTCGGATGTATCCAACTGAGCTAGTACCTTTCAAATAAGACACTGGCTTTTACGCCAAGGGCCCACTGTACAAGAGGTACTGGAGCCACTCTGGCTTTCATTGCATATGTACTCCTTGATACCATTTGCAAAGCAGACACATGGAGCTCTATTCACACCTTTACTCAGCAAAACTGCATCGACACTCATTCCAAGACAGATACTCAAGTGGGACAAGCGGTTCTAAGACATTTGTTCGTTCATGACCCTTCTCACATCCCACCTCCTTCTTCTAACATTGCTCGCTAATCTATGCATAGCATGTGATCTAAGCAGATTCCACAAGCCTCAGAAGGGATACATTACTCACCGTAATCGTATTTCTGATGCTTGTATCTGCTTAGATTCACATGCGCCCGCCCTTCCTCCCCTCTAAGAGAAGGTGCATGCATGCTTGTAGTCTTATCTATCTTATCTGCTTGGATACTCTGTACTCACACTACCTCATGTCAGAAAAAATACAATCTGAGGGTCCTGCACACGTGAGGGATCATGGGTACAGTGGACGTCGCACTCAGCATAGTATTACTGGCATGCCCTAGTTCGACGCTCCTTTTTGAGTTTCGAAAAACAAACTGTAATACTCTGCAGCTTCCACTAGATGTCGGCCTATGCACAGCATGTGAATCTAAGCAGATACAAGCATCAGAAATACGATTACTAATGGTGATCACGCAAGTAATACAATGCAAGAAAATTGTCTGATGGTCCAGCCCTAAAATGTATGGTGCCTAGTGCCCAAAAATCACAGGTTCCATAATTGGAATGGAGTGAAACTGGATGATAGCTTGAGACGTTTGGGCCAGAAGAGTGTTATATGGCCAAGACGTTTGCAGATTTGATGGTGGCTGGGAAGGGCCCAGCAGGTAGAAAAAAGTTAAAAAAGGGATTCAGTGATTGAGACGAAGTCTTTGACCATTTGGGGAGTAAAAGGGTTGATAGGGGTGCGAAATGATTTGGCACTGCAAAGGATTGGTGCTAATTCAACAGAAAAGGTAAGTGAGAGGTTGTTGAGAGTAGAAGAGGTAGAGGGGAGAGAGAGAGGTGCTAGACAGGGAAATAGTTTGGGAGAGAGTGAGGGCTGTGAGTGTCACAAATTCTGGAAACGTTAAATCTATTGAGCAAAGCCATTAGCAGAAAAGGAAGGAGGCCATGGATATTGACGAGAGATGTGAGCAAAGATTGGAGGGTAAATTAAAGTTTGTGGGGTGATTGCAAAGGGAGGACACATGGTTTGTGAAGTAGGAGGGATTGGAGGTCCAGTGCAGAGGTTAGGGCAGCAAGGGAGTTTTTATAGGCTAGGACTAGGGTGGGTGTCCGTAAATTGTGCCAGCATCATTGTTTTAGTGTTTGTTTTGAGGGTTTGAATTTCAGTGGTGATCCAAGGCCGAGGGACGGGAAGGTGTGACACTGCGAGCAGGATAGTGTTGGTTAAATTGATTCATATGTACATAGTGAAAGACAAAGAAAGCCTGGTTAGTGGAATAGTCTTGAATAGGGGAAAGAGACCAGAGAAAGGCCGTCTCATAAAGGTAAGGGACAGGAGAGTCCTGCCTGAATGTCCTCTTAGCCATTAAATGGGAGTAGAAGGGTGGGGGGGACAAGATGTCAGTGAACAATGGAGTGATCAGAGGGAGAGGGGTCATTGGATAGGTCCGAGGATAGCCAAGTAGAGCGAAAGACCCACCGGAGTGGGAAGGCTGGTTGTGGAGGAAACTGAGGCATGGTCAGATAGGAGGGAGTTCTATTCAAGCAAGTGGCTGCAGAGGGGTTGGGAGGTTAAATCTCTCAGCATGACAATAGGGATGTCGGTAGGAAGCGACTCGAGGAGAAGGTTAGATCAGGGAACAGGCACTTGGGGCAGCAGGGGGGTGATAGAGAGACAGATCTGTGAGAGCAGTAGAATAGTGGAATATTCAAAAGAAGAAGAGTTGAAGTCCGGTGTCGATTAAGGGGCAGTGTTGAGGGCCTTATTGTTGATGAACCCCACGCCCTCCCTTCCCAACAGGTCCGGGATAACGTCTTGTGAGCTGCTAATGTAGCAGTCATGCAGGAGATCCAGGTTTCTGTGATGGCAAGAAGTTAAAGTTAAGGGTGATGAGACTCGAATTGGTCAGTGATGTGGGAAGACGTGTTGCAGAGATATTGTGCATTACAGAAGCCAAGTGAGAGTGATGGGAGGTGGGAGAGTGGAGCAGGAGTTGTGCGATAGGCCAGGGGGATAGATGAGGTTAGAGATTCTGGGAGAACTTGAGCGTCTTTAGTGGTGCCGGTGTAGGGCAGGGTCTGGGTGAGCGGAGAGGAAGATGGGTAGGCCGAAGAATGATGCAGAAATTAGACCATGGTGAGGCTTAAGTCTGAGAAAAGGGACGGAGAAGAGTGAATAGAAGGAGGAATGGAGTGAAGTCTAGATGCATGATGAAGGGTAGAAGAAATAGGGAAGTGAAGACAATTAACAAAGGGTGCAGCTCAAGAAAGTGGGAGAGGGTAGGTAGCTGAGCAAAAATGGAAGAGGTGGATGGTTGGCTGTGAAGAAGCAGGCCTAATTTCTGAGTTGGGCTAGAAGGGGGGGGGCAATGGTAGCCACAAGACAGTTAAAAGGCCCAAAACAGCTATGTTCCTTGGTCTTGTGAGGTCACAGCAGACGTTTGATTCTGTTCAAAATAAATTTTGGAAATTTCAACTGAAGTACTTTTAAGGATAAAATAGGTAGAAAGTGTTAGTATTTTAAATAGTGCAGCTCAGCATCTATCTATATCTATCTATCTATATCTATCTATCTTATCTATCTATCTATCTCCCGATATTGTGCATCCACCTAAAACTGCTGTGTAATAGGCAATCAATAGCTTTGCAGAAAGGCCCTCTTGTGCCTGTATATGTGAATTCCAAGGTACTTGAAGGAGTCCTCTATGATTTGGAATTTCCAATTGACAGGCCCACCTGATCCTCTCTATGTAATGGGAAAAGAATTGACTTTAAGAATACTGTTGCAACCAAATTCCTGAAGAACATCCCGTTACTTTGGGTGCAGAATGAATAGGATCCTTCAGGGATCTGCAGCCTTTGGTCCCCTATGTTTGTTACTACACCTCCCATCAGCCCTAGCCATCATAGTCCAAGGTTGAGGAATCATGGGAGCGCTAGTCCTTAACATCCGGAGAGATGTGGGTTGCGGGTTGCAGGCACTGGCTTTGAAATATTAAAAGGTCATACAAGTACAATCAATCCTCCTGTCCCATAGGCCACGGGAATTCCTGCCACATAGGATCTTTTTATTTATTTATTTGCATTTGGTTAATGCAAACCTTTGCAAAAAGACACATTAGTTAAACATGTTTTCTCATTACAATTCCTAAACATTACATATTTAAAACCTTTAAAACACTACAAAAACACTAAAATCATCCAGTATTTCCTGCCATTTCATCTAAAATAATTTCCAAAAATCTTAAAATAGATGCGTCCAAAAGTAGTTCGCGACTATTCAATATCTTTCCCAAAAACCACTCAGTATTGATTAGAGCTATAACCGGAACAAAGCAGAGGAGGAGCTTACAACAGGTTTTAGTAAAAAGAAAACATTTCAATAAAAGATGGCGACTTGTTTCAAGACAATATCTGCATACCCTCATTGAGAGCTTAATACCCTGTCTCAAACCAGTAACTTCCCTGATAGAAATTACATTCAATTTAAAGCGTAGCATGTTGCAGCAATGTTTTCTTGACGGGTGCTATTTCAGATAGAAAGGCATATCATTAAATGCTCTAGTTTCACATTATAAATTCTAAAATAAATGATAGCCCAAAGTTGATTCTCTATTCTTTACCCAGTCCAGATCCGACATAGTTTTCTTTTTGTCAACACACACCACTACCAATTTATCAAGGTTCAGGACGTAATCGGCCAACAATTTTATACATAAGCGAAACCACTCGGTTAGGACTCTCGAGGAGTTACAAAAAAGCACTAGGCGTAACTCTGCTAATAAACTGTTCACTGTTGTTTCCAATCTGCCCATGCTTGTAGAGAGATTAAGCCCACCTCATGTGCGATTACTGATATAGGCGTCCCCTTTGGGAGAGGCAGTGACGAAAATAAAAGATCGAATGACCATTTGATCGAAAGTCAAATTGTCGAAAAGAAAATGGTCGAATTCTTTTATTTATTTATATATATTTTTTAGTTTTGTTTGGTAAAAAAAAATATATTTTTTTAAAATAAAAAAAAATCGACCATTTTTTCGACCATTTGACTCTCGATCAAATGGCATTCTATCATTTGGTTTTCGACCAAATGACCTACAACCATCTTTTCCATATCATACACTCTATTCTACTACAGCTATCCAAGAGTAAGCCCGATTCTACTCCATACAATAGACGTGGGACCATTTTTTTAATGGTATTATTTGATCGTTGGGATTGCTGAAAATCTACTAAACTTCCTATCATATGCCAGAGTTTCAGAAATATTAAGTTTCATTTTTTTCATCATCCGATCTGATCTCATTCACGATGGCCAACGTAAAAAGAAACCGGAACAGAGGAAAGTCCTGGCTCATACCCCTCTCCAAATTAAATGGATGCAAGGATTCCACATTCAAACGCGCCACGACCATTGGCTTATTGTATAGAAGCTTCACCCATGTTATAAAGGTGCAACCAAATGCAATTGTTTTCCATTACCTCCCAAAGGCGGTGTTGAATTCTTTTTCCCAAATCCACTACCGTCAATAGAGTTGTGTAGCCTTATGATATTAATTCTAATTGCTTTGTTTGGAAGGAACACACACTGGTCTGAAAGGATCGGTTTAAAAATCACTGGCAGCAACAGGCTGGCCAGAACTTTCGCAATTATCTTAGTCTCACCATTAATCAGCGATATCAGTCTATGATCCACAATCATTTCAGGATTCTCTGCTGGGAATAACAACTAACATTGCCTGTCTCAAGACAATTCACATTTATTCTGGCTCAGTAGAAAGATCTGAATTATATACATTTTGTTGACTTTTTTTTTATACTTGATTAACCCTCAAGGTTTTTACAAGATTTTTTCTGCTTTGACTTTCTGTCCTTTGTCTATTTTTCTTTGTCTATGCCAACAAAGAAAAAGTTGTCCCCTTTCCCAGTTTATAAATTCTATGTGGCCCTCCTTAGATTGATGGGGGCATAAAACTTGTTCCTACCTTGTCTTTGTCTGAGTCGTCACTGGATGTTAGACAAGGGGGCTACTGAGGAACTCCTCACATTTCTCTGCATTGGTCACGGTCTAGATCTGTTTCTATAGTTTGTACAATTGCCTCTATTAATTAGGGCCCTGTGGCTGCCAAACTAAACAAGAATGACCGTATGCAGCCAAGTGTATTGAGAAAACAATTTATATAGTAAAAAAACAATTTATATGGTACAGGTGTGTAGCGACCAATTTACAGTCACTCATATATACAGTGTGTAACCAAAACAAAACAAAATATAACCGTGTTGCACTTTAAATTCTTAGTGCCAAACAATCAACGTACAAAGAAGGAATAAGCATCAATTCAGCCTAAATATTTCCTGCAACATATTTTTCGTGACATACAATCAAACAGAACAATTATAGAACATGTATGGAGTGTCACATGAATTCTGAGGCGCAGTTTCCTCGAAGGTTGGTTAATTGAGCAGAGTATTATTAACCGTTCTCTCAACTTCAGTGCTCAAGGTTGACTTTTTAAAAAAAGTCTAGGTCTTTGGACTAGTAGGGACATCTCTAAATTTAGCCAACATGTTCAAAAACATTTGTCTAACACACTAATAGGTGAAGAAAAGGTACATATTCTGTCCATGGTCGTCATCTGTGCGCTGATTAGTGTGTGCACGTTTCGGTGCTTTAAAGTACTTGCAATGTACAGGGCACCTTCTTCAGGGCGTCCATTTGGTAGACCCTGCGTCAAGATCTCAAGATCAGAAAGACAAGGGGGGGGGGGGAGAAGAAAGGTGTGGGATTACCTCAGGTTCTATAGAGCTGATAGTGCAGATTGTATTAAGTGATTTAAAAGCTCTAGGTACCGGCTGTGCTCGTGGCGTCGTCGGTATCAAGATCCCAAGTCTCCTGGAAAATCCGGGGAGGGGCACTCGCATAGGGCCCGTGGCAGACGGCTGCTGGTGCAGACTGTGGAGCTTGTTAGTATAGTCCTCAGTGCCTCTGGAGATACGATATGGAAAGGGGGGACAAAAAGTAGAGAAAGGAGAGGGGGGTGAGGGGGTCAACTCTTATCGGAAACCTAGTTAGGAAAAGGGTAGTGAATAGAGAGTATCGGGCTAATGATGCCCGATTACCTTAATCTTGGTCTCTGTGAGTAGACCTGTGCTTCCGTGGTGGCCGGTGTGCCATCTTAGTCGCTGAGGTGCAATCTGGACTGTGCAAGGGAGAGACCATTTCTCTGCAGCGCTTGCTTCTGGACAGGTTAAGCGTCTGCCTGTGGGAGGAAAGCATATTACTGATGTGTCTTCTGACCCGCGATGGCCGGGGGACTGGGAGCGGTAATGTAGTACTGTTTGTATCCCTCTCCCCTGACTCGTGCGTGAAGAATGAGGAGCTCAGGCTGTCTTGCCGTCTCTCACCTGTTGGGAGGGGCTCCTACGTTCCCTGTTCACTGCCCGTGCAGTGTCTCCTGTTGCAGCTAGTTGTACGCCGTACAGGAGTCTTGTGTGTGCGAACGCCGCCAGGTAGTTATGGCGACCGCTACAGGGAGCTGGATTCTAATTGGCGCAACGTCAGGAGCCGTGAGGCTCGTTGCGTGGTGTGCTTCATGATTGGTGGCTCTGTGTTCCCTGGGTAACGGACAACGCCTGAGCTGTGACGGCTCAGGACGTGCCACTGTGCGCGATGATACCACTCGTGGTATTACTGGTTCGTGGGCCAGGGATATGTGCGGAGGAATGTGTCCGTGTGAGACTTGCGAGCAATAAGGCTGTATGTCTGGTCGTGCGAGTCGTGCAGGCACGTCACTGTAGGACGCCAGTAGAGCCAGAAGGTGGGGCATACTGGGGATCCTGCTTGTGTATCGGAGTAAGAGAATGATACAATTGGCCCGGCATACATCACAGGAAGTAGTGCAGACTGCAGCCCGTGCCCATGTATCTTATTTGGTCCTGGTAGAGAGAAGCAATGGCATTGCTGTGGTGCACCCCCCTCTGGTCATGGGTGAGGTATGTGTGTGTCCCTTGGGACATAGGAGATCAAAATAGGCTTGGTTGGAAGGACTCATTCAGACCATGATGGTACGTATCCAGCCGGTATATCCATCTGGACTCTCGGTGTAATAAGCTTTTCAAGGGGTCAGGGCCTCCCTTCACCTTCTCAAGTACCCACCATATGAGGTCATTGGGTGTGTCTGGCTGTGATGAAATGGGGCACCAGAGGAGCGGTTATGTTCTTCCACCTGATCCGTGAACGGTGTTCCGATATACGTAGATTGACTGCCCTCGTGGTCTGGCCCACGTACTTTAGTCCACATGGGCACTGGATACAATATACCACACATTCACTTTTGCAGTTAGTGTGGTCTCGGAGGTGCCATTTGCGTTGACCTATTTTGAATGATTTCAGTTTTGTCGTAAATTTGCAGGCCGCACAGTTGCCACATGGGTAATATCTTTGTCTGCCATTGTTAAAATTGAGTCCATTATTTTTGCTGTGGTCGTCACCCATGTTGTCTTTCCTCCTTCAATTAGTCTTGACCACCAGACATCTTCGTCAAAAATATGAGCTGTAGCTAAGATGGACTGCAGATAGGGTTGCCTGATGTTTTCCACTCCCGAGCATGATAAAAGGAGGTGCCTCATTGTTTCAATCTCATTTGGATTCTTACAGAATCTGCATTTATTTGAGCTTGCCATACCTCGGATGGCCAAAATGCCATTGGTGTGTAAATGGTTTAGGCGCGCTCTTAAATGATTCTCAACTTCCTGTTAGGATATTTCCCCACAAACGGTTGTATCTCATGAAGTTTCTGGGTCACGTGCGGGAGGTGCGAGACCAGTTTATAAGTTGCCGCTTGATCGCATGTATTAATCCAGTCTAGTTTGTTCAGTTTTTTAACGAATATTTGTCGGATTTTCAATTAGCTCTTGTTTAGAGCATTGGATCAGTTCAAGTTTGGATTCTTGTTCTGTTGACCAGTGGTTTAAAGCGATGCAGCGTCCGCCCTCCAGCTCGTTATTGATTGCTACCAATAGCTTGGGGCAATTTTCCAGCAAAAGTTTCCTGAACAGCATCATGGTGTTTCTTTCTACCACCAATTGTAGCGAAAGCTGACTCAATTTACTTCTTATTAAGACCATGGGCGTGGAGTTCGGGAGGTGCAGCACTTTCCTCCAGAAATTACATTCAAGTATTAGCCAGATTTTTTTGGATAAACCCGGCATGGCTTCAGCTCCATATGCAAGAGATGTAACAACCTTAGTTTTGTATTAGTCTATAACCAGTACTAAGGAAAAGCGGCCGTACTTCTTGTCAATGGCCTTAGCCTGAGAAGTTAGGCTCTTTATTTTTTCTAGCATATATTTTTGCATGGCACTTTCGTGTTGAGAGCTGTCTAGCATAATGCCCAAGTACTTGAAGTCGATTACCTTCTCGATGCGTTCGTCCTCCAAGCGCCAGACATATTTGTCTGTTTTTTCTCTCCCCTTTCCAAAGGATAAGATTTTTGTTTTTGATTTATTCATTTAAAGATGGTTTTCTGTGATGTATTCCGCGAAGTATACAGCTTTCTCTGTAGTCCAATAGCAGTTTGGTCAACAGGAATAACATCATCCGCGTGCAGGATCCTTGATATTTTGACCTTGCCGAGTTGTGGAGGGAAGGCTCTAATCTTGGGCTCTGTTTCCTTGTAATCACCCATATAGCTCAAGAAAAGTGCCGGGGCCAGAGGACAACCTTGTTTTACCCCACGATTTGTGAAGATTTCTTCAGATAGAGACCCTAGGTGGTTTAGGCAGACTTGAATTTTGGTGGTGTTGTGGAGTGCAATGATTGGTTGCAGTATTTCAGCTGGGCAATTCCACTTTTTTAGCTTCTCGCACAGTCTCATGCTATCCACTTGATCGAAGGCTTGGCTTAGATCGAGGAAAGCCATAAAGATTCGAGGGCAGCCTGCTAGCGATTTGCTTTTTAAGATACTCAATGTTAGTATGTTGATGTTAGTGCCAACGTTCTTCTTGAAACCAGACTGAAATTGATCGTTGCAAGGAGCCCCACTAGCCCATGTTTGAAAATGGCATAGAAGCAGTGACCCATATACTTTACCAATCACGTCCAAGAGTGCAATGGGACTGAAGTTCTTGGGGTCATCTGTTTCCTTTCTTGTAGATAGGAACTACTACTTAGGTAGTCCAGGATTTAGGTAGTTCCTTGACACTTGTAGATCTTTGGAAGACTTGGCTGATAAACATTGATCATTCCTCCGGGTGCTGTTTCAGGTGCATGTTTATCAGCCCGTCCGGGGGCCCATGAGTTTTTAAGTTTCTTCAAGGCTTCCAGGATATCCTCTCTGTCATGAAGCTCCACCCAAGGTCGACGAGACTTGTTCCTGTGGGCTCATCAATGTCACAGAAGGGTTGAAGAAAAGATTTTTATAATGCATTGTCCAGGAGTCTTCTCCAATGCTGTTTATTAACGAGTCTGTTGTAGTTTGTTCTGTGGAATTAATCAGAGCCCAGAATTTCCTGAAATGTTTTCAGCAAACCAGCCTCAACGTTTCTTCTGAGGCCTTTTGGTACAACATGTAACGATATTCTTTCAGCCAGGTCTTGTAGTGCTTCAGCCCTGCTAATATAGCTTGTCTGTTTGCGTCAGAGCTGGCTAACGCTCTTCTTAGTTTCCTCAGAGGACGTCTTCTTGCGACCAATATTGGGTCGTTATTATGGATGGATTTTCTTATGTCCACCCCTCGATTCAGTTTTGGTTTTTTGAAGATGTTGAGCAGCGAGCAATAATCTGGTTGGGGGTTGGCCTCTCCCAATAATCCCAGCCTAACATACTTGCTGGTCAGAGTGATGATGTTGTTTACACTCAATGAAAGACGATTCCCTTTGGAGTTTACTTCTAAGTTTGAATTGGTCATTAATTATCAACCAAAAGGGCTGGCCATGTTGTACTCAATAAGTTATGGTCGCTAGCCGAGGTTTTGAGGATGCTAAAGGAAGCAATAGTTCCAAGCAAGGTGGTTGAGGCAAAAATATAGTCAATTGTAGCTGATGAGTTGCTGCCTTCCCAAGTTGGAATGCGATTGGTGCAGGCGTAAGTGGTGTCAAGATTAACTAGGTCTCTGGAAGTCATCAGAGAAAGCCCAGCTTTGCCACGCAACTCTGCCAAAGTCCCTAGAGGCCGTAAGGACTTCTTTGTACAGACTGCGTTTAAGTCTCGGCAGATAGAGATGTGGTTTGGCATAATCAATGTATGATAGATCGATGTCTTTCTCCATCATGTCCAGGAAGTCGTAGTTGGTGATGGCATCAGGGTTCCAGTATGTGTTCATAATTATGGCCGATATTGTCTATTGCTTATCTAGGTCTGAATTCCAATAATTCCACTTCACTTGAACTGTTAGTAGGAAAAGAGTCTGTTAAGATTTTGACCATTTTCATCCCTTTCCCAGAGCATATCGTGGTTAACAGGCCTGATGATGGCCGCCCTTTTGGACCTTTCTTTGCTGGAGCAAAGGCTTAGTCAAACCCGTCGAAGACAGGCTTCGCCGTAAGGCATGTCTCCTGGAGACATAGAATATCCAAAGAAGCCAGGTTCACGTCCCCCAGCACCGTGAGGTGGGCGAACCCTCGTGTGTTCCATGAGCCTAGTCTGATGATTGAGTTGGTTTGTTGTGTTTTTGTGACGTCTTGAATTGCTATTTTCTTTGACGGGCAAGGGACTTCGGAAGCCATGCCCACAGGTTCTGCAACAAATTGAGTTTTCCCCTTTGGTTCGGCTGTTCAGAATCTTTTCCGATGGTCTGCGTGAATGTTCTTGTTATTGGTGTCAATGGACCGCGGGGTCTTTGTTCGCTTTCTTCGACAGCCTTATGCAGTTCTTCTTTATTGAACATTCGAGTTTCATTTAATTATTTTTCTTGACTTGATTGAACTGTGTTTCCTTTGACCCTGTGGGACCTTCTTGCCGTCTCCAAAGGGGTTTCAATTAATGTCTCTTGGGATGATGGTTGGTCATGCTTGTTTCGACTATTGTCGGGTAGAGATCTGTTACGCCTAATGTTTTCTTTTCTTGGCTGTGGGCTTAGATGTTTTCCACTTGGCCTTTGAGTGTCCCCAGGTTGTTGTTGTCTAGGTTCTTCGATTTCTCTGAGATCATATCCCAGTTTTAAGAGGTTTCTCATAGTCGCGTAGCCTCTGTTTTACAGGTCTGGAAGTTAAGTACAAGTCGGTGGTCGCCTGTCGTCCTTCATGGCTTGGGTCTACTATTTGTAGGTCGTTAAATTCCACTAATCTGAGTTTCGGTACGCTATGACAAAGTTCCATTACTGTTCTATTAAAGATGACGTATTCCCGGCTATTGCCTACTTGTTCCAATTTAAAAGCTTGATTTAGTCTCTTCACTGCGTGAGATCTGGGTTTTATTGGAGAGTCTCTGGCACGGTTTCCTGTTTCTTGGGTTTCGGCTCTCCTGTGGTCTCTGCCACCTTCTCTAGAAGATCCTTTCCTCTGCGATTCTCGTGGGGTAGCCAGTTTTTCTTTAGGTTTACTTGTATTCCTCACCGAGTAGCTGTGCTGCTACTCCGCGGCCCACAATCTTTGTCATGGTTCTGTTGGAAAACCATTAAATCATGGGTTTTTTCCATGATTGACATTTAGAAATTGCAGCAGCAACTGCCTCTCCCTTAATAGCCCTATATAGGTCAGCTTTCTGTGCCGCACTAAGTTGTGGTACAGGAATATCTTTCATAAATTCATTGATACATAAACCTGCCTCACCATTATCAGCATGTTACATCAACTGTAAGGTAACGTTTATCATCATCATGAGTAAACAACCCTGTCCTCGCCCGTTTGCCAACCAAATCACCAGCTTCCTTTGTAATATCCTTATTGGGGTTGGAATATAGTTTCTCTTAACATCCTGGTATACTTGGATGTTTTTTTGCCATTTGCATATAATCTTTTCTATCCATTACCAAATGCAACCCCCCCCCTTGTGTGCTTGT
Organism: Ambystoma mexicanum; assembly: GCF_040938575.1. NCBI lineage: Eukaryota > Metazoa > Chordata > Amphibia > Caudata > Ambystomatidae > Ambystoma > Ambystoma mexicanum. The sequence goes on along the minus strand of NC_090929.1, from coordinate 1,040,343,938 downwards.
TTGATCACAATTTGACCATCCTTTTTTTTTTAGCAATTCTAATGCTTGTATCTCGATTTTTGTCAATTAGTATTTCCCCTAGTCTGTTTGGTGTTATCCAATATTTTGTGAATGTCTTGGGTAACAACATTTTGGAATAAATCAACCAACCCCATTAACCATATGAAATATTCCCTCCCAGTACCCATAAATCAACCATATATTTAATCAGTAAAGCTTGGATAGGTTTCTAGTATATCCATACTCAAACACACCCTGCCCAACCAATGGTACTGATTAATTTAGTTCATCATTTGTAACAAGCTAATTGCCGGAGACCAGTCTCTAGGTGTGAGACTGTGTTTCATCATAGCAGAGTTGTTCTGTGTTGTCTTGTTGCTCTGCGTTGTCTTGCTTCCAAGACAAACGCGTTGCCCCTGAGCTGTCCTTCCGGCCCCGATGCTCTGGGGGAGAAACAAAGATAGAGTCCATGATTTTCTTTCAACTGCTGTGACCGATTCAATCATAGCTTCTTCCATTTTTGATCTTGAACAAGTCCCATACCTTTGGGTCCATGAAGAACAAGGATTTCCCATCCCCTTTAATTCTGAGATGGCCAGATAGAACAGAGCATACTTAATACCTAGAAATCACTGTTTTTGTTCCACTGTTTAAAACTATTGCCTGGCTTTTATAGCTGCTTTAGTGTAGTCAGGAAATATTGCAACTCGAGTCGCGTCGGTCACCAGTGGCCCTTTCTTTCTTTAATGCCGTTTGTAGGACAAGTTCAAGGTCTCTTAAATTAAGCAGTTCATTCACTACTGCTCTCAACGGCGACAACTTAGCCAGCACACAGTGTGCTCTTGCGACCAAAAAGAAAATGTCAGACCTCAAGGGGCCACTAGTCTTATGAACCAGTCTTTCCGATATAAATACATGGAGAGCCCTTCAAATTTTTCCAACAGGCCAGTTTCCCGGACATTGCTTGTCCTAGACATGCATTCGTCGTCCTCTGCCTTTTCTTCCAGTGGTTTGCTTAAGTTTTTTTATCGCCACCACGTTATCCTCTGCTTCTGAATTCCGGTCCTCCACTGTCCTCATTTGCGCACAGCTCATTAATGTCAATGGCAGTACTGTCTGTTTATTTGCTCCATCGACGACTCTGGAGCCATTGATTGCCCTGACCACATCCAACAGAGAATGTTTCCATTGCTGGTGCTGTGCTGTGTTGTCTCCGTCATTAGTCATTGGGTGCATTTTCTGACCCACTGCATACAATGTGTTGGTATCCATCTTGCTTTGGAGACCCTGCTTTTTGGCTTTTTCCTTAGATGTTGGAGATTACTGAGAGCATAATCTAGTGTGCTTAATTGATCCAGGGTATTTGTTATATTATGTCATTAGTGTAGCTCCTACTTCCATGAACCCCCTTCGGAAGACTAGTCAGCGAAGTGAGAGGTGAGGAGAGGATTTCTAAAATGCATGTGTGCATTTTATTCCAGCATGAAGATAGGTAGGGAGTGGATAGGTCTCTAACAGCAGTCCATTGTTATCAGGTGAGAGGACGGGCGCCGTGACAAATTGCCAATGGAGCAATAGAGTCTTAAGAGTCAGATTATGTGGACAACTGAACTGAATTTTGCATGGGACTCAGCTGTATTCTGTTGGAGGGAGTGATGTGTGATTGGGTGCACGTAGTCTATCAGTGTTAGTTGCAGATGTATGGAGGTGGGTGGGCCATGCCCCGGATGTGATGTAGTGCCTGATATTCCAGTGAAGAAAGACTGTTACATGTGATCTTGCCTTGCTTATCATAATCTCCTGACTGAGGTGCATTCATTGGGAAGTGCTCTATCAAAACTTGTTGACTCATTGGGTGCCCTCACATTCCTGTCCGGGGTAATAGTTCCTAGAGGAAACTGTTTAAAAGGTATAAGAGGTTTTCATTAAATAGAGTAGTCGCCATTTGGATCCCTATAAAATGCAGTCTGGTGTCTGTATCTATTAGTGATCAAGGAACTCAGGGTGTGGCCCATCTGATGTTAACAGCGATTATATTCAGCAGGTACAGCCCCCTCCCTACCCAGTATTCTGGGGAGCGAAGGGAATGGGGTTTCCATGGGGACTGTTCATAGTGAGAGGTGCACACACTTGCAGGGACCAAGGACGGGAAACAAGGGCTACATTAGGGTGCGTAGTCTTCCAAGTCTGAGTGTCTTTTAAGATCATCCCAGGTTGAGACTAGCCACGGTTCAGTTCTCATAAGGGTTGTGAGAAACCTGAAGGTGTCTCCCTGACTAGTGCCCGAGGATCCGTCATCCAGGTAGCCAGGACACAGCCATCGCTATTGGATCCAGTTCCTGGGGGTGGACCACTGAGGGACGATCACCTGGATGGGTGGTCCTTGGGGAGTGTAAGTGGGATACAGACTGTGAGATGCAGGATCTCCCTTCTTATAACACCTTTTCACCATCCTACCCCGTAGGATACTGCCTCTACCTCCCCCTTTCTGACACGAACATTTTCACACACCACGAAAGACTACGGACAAACACCAGAGCTCTCTACCTGACATGTCCCACCACGAGGGTCAGGCAATTGATCAGAATCAAATGTGCCTCACGGCCCTTTCCCTTCCCCACAGGGATAAAAGGTGGAGCACAATACGAGCAATACAGACCGCGCAACGAGAGAGCTAACGCAGCATGGCACTTCAAGAGGAGGAGAAAGACGGCACGATTCGAGAGGGTGATCAAGAAAAAAGCGACCTTGCCCTTTCCGACCAATGCCTGTGAAACCTCTGCAGAAGGAAGGTTAAGACCGCAAACTTTAGCCAGCGTGTGTTGCAGCAGATGTCAACGGTCCACAGGGTCCTCCTCCACTGACAACCAAGCCGGGGAGACACGCTTGGCCCCATGGTACCGGCCTTGACTTCAGAGACAAGAAAAGCCAAGCGGTTCGTCACAGCCGTTGAGTCGAGGGGAGAGCCGATAAGAAACTGAACTGTGTTTAACAAAAGTAGCAAGAGCTGAATAAAGAAAGTACAAAGAACTGTTGATACGCAAAGGGGATAGCCAGCTATAGAAGAGTCGAGAACCACATGGGTGCTCACTCGGGAAACTCGGGCAATGACCCTGTTGTTGAAACTACCATTACCAGAAGGCCTCGGGAGAAAGGCGAGAAAGGGATCAAAGTGGTCATACCGGGGTCTAGTAAAATCCTCTGTACAGTCGAAAGCCTTTGACCGACAGATGATTGTGAAGCTAAAGGAAGCAAATCCTGCATCGTAAAGTTGGCAAGAGTGAAACCGATGGAGGGATGTCGATAAAGAAGGGGCAAAGCCTGAAGTCCTGATTATGTGTATTGACATGAGTGAACCCGGCAGAGGGATGTCCACAGTGAACTGTTAAAAAAGACATTAAGATTTGTGAATGTAGTAGATGAAATTGTTTTAAAAGCCTTAGTGAACCCCGACAGAGGGAGGCGAATATACGAGAGGGGTCTGACCCCGAAAGAGGGGGGGGGGGCCCAGGGGTTAAAAGGCATCACCCAACGTGCAAGCAGAAAAGGAACTTTTGTTTATTATTTTGTTGAAGACATCAGGTCCTCAGAGGCAAGAGACTTTGTAGAAAAGAGACTTAAACACTGAAGGCCCTGATGATAATCTGAGAGCGGAATGGTTAGCTTGTGCTGGGAAAGCTTGAGCGTGTGCTGTGCTCAGGAGTCCCACCTTGTCCCGTGCTCATAACGTGGGGAAGGGAGACACGACTACCGCATCCTGGCTTATTATTTGTAAACACTTCTGTTAATCTGATCCCGCACTCTGTATTTAGCGTAAGGATTGGCAATCAGTGGTCGAAGTGCACAAAAAGAAGTAGTGGAACTATGTTCCCTGCTGGCCTGCACCCACTCCCCACAAACCCCATCATCACGTCGCCTCCCACACACAATACACACCACCAAACACTTGCACCTTCTGTTTAAGGGAACGTTCAGTGCAGTGCACTGAAAGTGCAAGCTGCAACGTCTTCCTGCACTTTTATTTTAAAACAAAACAATTCCGGAACAGTTTCTTTTTTAAATAAAAGTATAGGTGCTGTAAAACGTAATTTATAAAAAGTAGAGGAGCACCGCTCCCGCTCACTTCGACCACTGTTGGCAATAGGTTTTTCTTAGTTTAGGCCCTTTCATTTGACAAGACGCCACTAGGACTGCCTTATTATTATTTGATGTTCGTAGTTTGTTCCCATTTTAAATTTAGGGTTAGATTAGGCGTTTTCCCAACCCGCATGTACAGTTTAAGAAACATCCTTGAACTGTCATCACTTGTGTCTGTCTTTACTGTTGCCACCATGAGTTCCTTACAGGGTCTGAAGCCGAATTGGGCAGGGCTGAGGATCTGTTTGGATTGCATGAAGTGGCATAGTTGTGCGTATTCTGCTTGGTCGATTGATTAGTTTAGCTATAAATTAGTTGTGTGAGATGGGTCTGTAATTGGTCAGGACATGGGGGTCGAGAGAGGGCTTTTTGAGCACGGGCTTGATGTAGGAGGTTTTAAACTATGCTGGGATGGTGCCGGAAATTAGAGATGTCTTGACGATAGATCTTGCGATGTCACTGGCGCAGGTGGATGTCAGGATTATTTTTAGTTTTTAGTGCATCAGTTGGGCAGGAGACCCAGAGGCACTGCTAATAGTTTAGTAGCTTTAAGAATTCAGGGTGGGAGTGTGGAGAGAAAGATGCAAAGAGTGGAGGGTTGGAAGGCAGTTCTGAAGTCCCATTCGAGATTGCGGGGGAGTGAGTGATGCTATTTTAGTGACAATGGAGATGTTTCTTTCTAGGGCAATGTTGCGGAAGTGGTCTTAGAGGGAGTTGCAGAGGTTCTGGATGTGGATGGGGGTGGAGGCATTGCAAGCTGGGGCATTGAATTCATAGATAAGCTTGTGGAGTTCCGTTGAGGGGTTCGGAGTGTTGGTGATTCTATTCCACTAATAGGATTTTTTGGCATTGTGTATTTCTGCCTGGTAAGCTTTGAGTTGGTAGGTGTGGGCTAACGGGTCTGCATGCCATCTGTGTTCTCTGATGTGGTGCTGGGATTTAAGAATTTTGAGGGCTGAGGTGAACCGTCTGGAAAAGAGACCTTGTCTACTAGAAATGTATTGGATTGGGGTTGGGTGCTAGAGTGCTTTTCGAGAGGCAGTGGTCAAAGTGGGGGGATGGAAATCTGACCCGAATAGAGGGGTGTGAAGGTCAAGGAGGAGAGTAAGAAATCTGCCAGGTCAGGAGTTACTTTGACTTTCTTCCAAAGGTGGGAGTGGGTAGATGGGCCAGAGGCAGCCGAAGGGGAGGGAGGGTCCATCGTGCAAAGAGTGGAGAGGATGGCTGAATGGTCAGTCCAGACAAGTGGGAGAGGAGGCAGTGTGGTGATGAGGTCTGCTGAGTTGAAGATTGCATCTAGTATGTGACCTGCAGAATGGGTAGGGCCCGAGACTAATTGGGTTAGGTGTAGGGCTTTCAGGTTTGTCCAGTAGGCATTGTGTCATAGTGTTATGTGGGATGTCTAACCAGATTGAATTCCTCTAGAATTGTGAGGAGGGGATGGGAGACCAAGATTGCTGCTACAGAGTCGCTGAGGAATTCTGCAAATCCTATATTATATCCCGGGCGTCTGTATATGAACAGGAAGCTGTGAGCCTGTGAGGGGGTGAGCAGAAATGTTACGTAGAAGATTCTCAGTCGAATTGTCAGTCTGAATTGCAGGCTTTGTTCCTCAGAGTATGTGATGGAGAGAATCGATGTGTAGAGGATGGCAATACCACCTGCCCTGCTGGTCCTGTTATGCAAAATAAGATTGTACCCTGAAGTTGAGGCTTCATGTGCAATGAGCCGGAAGTCTTGGAGGATGTCGGGCAATCAGATGAGATTAGGTAATAGATGTTGCGGCGATTTTTAGTGACGGATATGGCATTGATCAGAATGCATTTTAGACTCTTGACTAGTTTGCGGTAGGCGTCTACATTCTGGGGGGGATAGCTGAAATGGGGGGAGGTGGAGAGGCAATTCCTGATGCATGGGGTAGGGATGCTATAGATGTGGGTGAGGAGGAAAGGTCTGCCCACTCGGAGAAATTAGGTGATTTGACCAGGCGGCCGGTAGATGGTGACCACAGTAAGAGAATGGGTAGGCGGGAGAGAAAGCCTACAGACAAGGCATTCAAAAGAGGAGTAGGTCTGAGTGGGAATGACAGAGGCAGGAATCCACTCGGGACAGATCAGGGCTACCCCCCACCGGACCGGGAGGAACTGGGTGCTGAGAGGATCTTGTAGCCATCAGGGAGGAGAGTGTCAAAGCTTGTGACAAAACTGGCCGTGAGCCATGTCTTAGTAAGACCCAGGACATCAAGGTCTAGTTCTTCAAGGAGGTGGCAGATTTTAGAGGAGTGTTTGACTGCAGAGCGAGAGTTGCGAGTGGCAATATGAAGAAGGTTGCCAGCCTTAAAGACCTTTCGGGGAGGGGTACAGATCAGAGGTACGCCCTGCGGAGGAGAAAGCCCTAGGAGGGGCAGAGGAGGAGGAGGAGGAGAAGGAGGAGGAGGAGGAGGAGGAGAGAGGGGGCAAGGTAGCCAAAGGGGGAGAGGAGGGGACAGCAGGAGATGAGAGGAAATTGATGAGGCGAGGGAAGCGCCTATCAAAGAGGAGGCGAATGGCCTGAGGGCCTTGGACCATGACAGTGCCATTTAGGTAGACATTAATGATGACTTTAGAGGAGTCGAAGGAAGCCATGAGAACTTCCCAGCAAGTGACACCATTAATGGGAGAGGAGGAGATAGGGCAGAGTTAGGGGGAGCTGGGGAGTGTGGCTAAGGGTTGGAAGGCCGGCCGAAAAATGGGTGGGTGCAAGGATTGCACATACTGTCTAGAGATGCACAGCGTGGGTCTGAGGGGTGCGATTGTGGTGTTAGAAGGCAAGCGGGGGGTGGAGAGGTCCAGAAAGGGGAGGGTCTATTGGAGGAAAGAGTGCTGGGATGGCAACCTGGGTGAGAGAGGGATGATTATCGGATGGGTGATGTGGGAGGGGGTCTCGGCTGGGTGTTGGGGGCAGGTTGTATTTTCTCCTCTGTGCTAGGTTGGGTGGGTGGAGGTGGCATGCAAGGGTGAGGTCTAACCAGAGGAGTGGAGGTGTTTCTGGTGTGCTGGTAGGACTCAGCCCCCTGGGATAATCTGGGGAGAACAGCAGCAGGCACAGCAAGCAAAACAGCGTTGAGATTCAAGGGTGCGGACCCAAACTCCAGAGCGAGAAGTGCCAGTGTGCCAAATCCCCACGGTAGCTAAAGTGACAGCGGGAAGCCCTCACCCACGATATAGGTAGGGAGAAACACAACAGTAGTGATGTTCAAGAACTGCGTAATTGCACCTGGAGACTCTTGGAGGAGGGCATGCAGGAGAGAATGCAGAGCACCACCAAAAAGCTAAGCGTGAAGCCCACTTCTTCAACCCTGTGGGAAGCCAAGTGCAAGTGTGGAAATGACAAATGGCAGCAGAGTTGTCAGGAAACCCACACTGTGTACACAAAGCGAAGAAAATGCAAGTATGGCAGTGCAGAACAGCATCAAATTTTTATTGGCAAACCAACACCCTGGATCTTGATGGACGAAAATGTAAGTTTTGCCAAACCTGACAATGTAGATTACAGTAGCAGGCCTACAAATCATGTGTTTTGGTGGAATATGTACAAGCATCCAAGTTTTAACCGTGGCCAATTTGATTGCAATAAACCTACACCTGGATCACTGAGAATTACCATGCTGGTAGTGCAACAGTCCCAATGGTGAGAAGCGCTAAAAACGTCCCTTACCTGAAGTAGCTGCAGGGAGCGTGGCGGCTGGCATGGGTGGGACGCCCAGGACGAACAGGCAAAAGGGGATTGTAAGCGCCCAAAGGAAGGCACTCTTTGCATGAGCCTTTTGCCAGCTTCCCGGGCAAGGCTGCACAGGGCAGGGCTTCATGTATGGTGTTCCGGTCTCCTGGCCTGGCACATCAGTTGGAGGAGGCAAGGGCGGCAGCGGGAGGCGGAGCATAGTTTAGGTGCCGGGGAGCGCTGTGAAGCTCCGACTGCTTCCAAATGCCACAAAAAGAAGTTTCCAGGTAGGGGCTGCACAAGCCCTGCGAATCGTCTTCTCTGTGAGGGTGTGCTCAGGAAAAACTGATAATGCACGTAATGAAGTGTCTGATCAAAGTTAGTCTTTCCTCTTTTCTGGCTAGACAGAATTTAAGAGACCTCTGAAAATTCATGTTATGGAGAGCCTTATAGGCCTCTGAAGAATTGAGAAAGAAGGTGGGAGAAGAGATCTCTTTGTTGAGGTGAAAATCCATGAGATATTTCAGCATGAATGTAGGGTGGGTATGTAGGAACTCCATGTCCTTGTGGAACACAGTAAAGGGTCTACAAGCTGAAACGGTCTGAAATGTAATCACCAGGGAACCTGGGAAGAGGACGACGACTGGTGGAGGGAGATGCCCAACTCATAAGCTCCAAAAACCAGAAACTGGCTGGCCACCACATAGCGATCAGAAGCATAGAGCAGGTGGCCGTTACTGGAAATGTTTGTAGAGCTTTGTCAATCAAAAGGAGTAGAGGATAACGCTACAATATAAACCCTTTCCAAAATAACTCCAGAGAATCTACAAGAAACACCAGGCCCTCACCCAGAAAGGAGACGAAATGAAATTGAGTTGCGTAAAATCCACTCGGGGAACCCACACACTTGTAAGATGAAACATGAGGACATTATTGAGGAGTTTCCTACTTGTGATTCAAGGTCGACAGTTAATTGAAGAAGTCTGCATCCAGATTGAGGCCCCCTCGGAAGAGGAACAGTCTGGTTAGATGCCATGTATTATGGCCCATTCCAAGATGCCCACTGCTAGATGAGTCAGAAGATGAGACCTCCTCCCTCTATGACCACTTTGATTTGCCACATCGATCTGGCTATGGTATCCCTAGATAAAAGAAGAAAGGATTCACAGTAGGAATCCTCCCGTCCCTCGCACACTGTCCAAATCCACAAAAAGAGGCGGTTAATTATTCATAGATTGCAATCTCAAATATTTAGATCAGTTAACATAAAGCAACTATTGTATATAATCATTCAATGAAGAGTATGTCCACCAGGTCTATCTAAAACAAGGATTCCTTAATAGCAAGAAAAACATAATTTAGCAATGAGCAAAAAACACATGCCAATAGTCAATTGTTAATGGCTTTATGCGTTTCGAGGAACTCCCTCTTCATCAGAAGCCTGTGTGGACTGCTGGTCGATAACATTCATGAAGAGAAAGAAAAGAAAACAAAAAAATTGTCTGTTATATTTTACCCAAATAAGTTGGCTCATTTACACAGAAAGTATACATTAAACACCTATCTACTTATGGTTTCTTTCATAGATATGTACCTGGCGGGGAAAGAAACCTTCTTTATATCTATCCGCTATTGATGCCCAAGCTAATGTGCAGTGTCCAGGTGAAACCAGGTGTACATCTACTCATGGCTAAAAACACTTACAATTACACTGTGTTAAAAGAGTCAACTAATCTCGGTGTCCAAACTAACACACTTACAAGATGTCCTACTCCACTGCACTTAGATTATACTGCCTTAAATACGTTAATTATATAGCCTAGTTCTTCGTGAAAAGCATCACGCTTAAACATATATGTACATTGAATGCGTAGTGCACTCACCAATGGGAGTTCTGATTTCATGCATCAGCGCACATGAGGCGCCAATATCTATATGCAATTAGAGTCACGAAGGACTAGAAGTGGTCCATATGTTCAAATACTCGTTCCCTGGGCTGTCATATTTGGCAAGAAATGAGGAAAAAATAACAGTAACTGATGAAAATGTATGTGACTTACTAAAATGGTTGTTAACAAGCGATAAAGAAGCACTTGTCCATACAAAATTCATATCAGATACGGGTGCACTCACCCTAGATAGAGAAAGATGTCTCAAGTTTGCACTGGGCCTGAAGTGCCAATGATTGTGCCAGGTAAGTCACCCTCCACCAGTGGGTAATTTCTGCTGCACTCTTGAGTGCCTAGAGCAAATAAGACACAGAGGAGAAAATGCTGTAGAGGCTCATAAACGTCCTCTGTGCAGAGGAAGAACCTGTTGTGTGTAGAGCAAATTGTACCTCAAAGGACAGAATTAAATGGGAATGCGTTTATCCAAATAGAATGCCTTCCGCGTTCCTTGAGGTTCATGTTAAGTGCCTCCTGTTGGCAAAAACACGAAGCTATGGGAAAGAGCTTCTATATATGCTTCAATAACTTAAAGTATGTTGTTCAGCACAACAAATTAGTAATTATGAAGGGCTGTCATGATCGAGCGAACAGACACCACATACCTGTTGGTTAAGGACCTGCTGAGGTACAATTCAGTTAAGGCGGCGCGCGTCCATGGACCAGTAGTTAGGGTCTCAGTTGGAGCAGTCTACTGCCCAATGTAAAGTCAAGGAGTGTCAAAAATCAAGGAAGGAATAGAAAACTAGTGCAAAACTAGGTTGGACATATTGGAGTGTATTACTTCGTCTACGGTTCAGTCAACAATTCAACTATTTTGTCTGAAACAAGTGTTTCATAATCTACCCCACGTGTTGATAGTTGCAACAGTTGTTTCTATAAATGACTAAATATCAACAACTACAAATGTTATTCTCCTCTCTGCTCGGTCAGTTGTAAATATTAACACTCTTCTATGGATAACAGTCTAAGGCTTATGACCCCAGTCAATTACGTGTACAGAAACGACATCCATCAATTGTACATATCGATCACATGCCTGAAAGATACCTAGATGTCCAACAATGTAGGCAGTGTGTAATATATAAACAATGTGATGACCAGTTTCATACCACGTTTACATAATTAACATTAGTTATATACGGTATATGTAACGAGCACCATAGTAAGTAGCTAACATCCACAATGATTTAGCCCTACTAATATTTGGATTACAAATATGTAGTGATACATCATGACTTGCTATTACAATGTTTGTATTGATGTACAAAGTTAAACCTAGGTCCACAACAGCAGCTGTTTCAGTAAAAGCATATCGCTGGTTATAGACCGTTCCCTTTGGGGTAAACTAACCAGAAAAAAATGCTTCCCGTAATTTGCCCTTTTGAGCAAACCAAAACCCAGACTGGATCCAGGGAGTGGAATTCTGGACCCGGGATTGGAAGGGACTATACAAAAGAACGGACTGGAATGGGAGATTTTTTATAGCAGATATTGCTGCAACTCTATGTGAGGGGTGGTCTTAGGTGAATAATGTTGGGAATTTAAGGAGGGACTGCAAAAAAAAGAATTTGATGAATTCTACTTAGATAAAAAAATACTCGACCAAATCGCATAGAACCCAACAGAACCAATCTGGTCATGCAGGACAGTAATACATTGAGAAAACTCATCTGTGAGCCAGATGGCCCAAACCGTGTACACAAACAAGAAAGGGACTCCATTTCCCATCATCCCTTGTTCCCAAAAAGAAGAAAACCTGGACACGACTAACAGAACAGGCTTACACATTTCAAAACCAGACGTTAATGGGGAAGACTGGGATAACCCATGGGAGCATTCCCTGCCCCCGCCATCCACCCAACCTCCCACAAGGACAGAGTCTTGGGGCACACATCCTCCTGACCAATTAGATATCCAGAGTAGCAGTGGCAAACCCAGTCCTCACCCGTAGAGTTAATGGACACCAGGAGCCCCACTTCCTTCCCAAACTACCAAGAACACTCGGGACAAGAGAACTGTGCCGCCAAATAATTTGCAGCAGTAACGTGCCACCACTTCCCTTTCACTTTAATTGGATCCAAGACAACGTAGAAGTGTGTCTCCACCTTCTGGGTCATCTGCAAATCTCCTTTCCCCACAGCAGGAATTTGCAAGAGCGACAGTCAGCCTCATTCGCCAGACACCCCAGGCCACAGGGTCCAATGTGTTAATCTACTGCAGGGCTTCCAGTGAGAGTTCTCGTAAACAAAATTAGTGTTAACAAGTGTTAAGACGGATTTCTGAACTCTGTCCTGGTGGCGCAGAAGTTCAGAAGGCCAACCTAATTACTTGGAACAGGGTAACCTCTGGACAAGCCAGACCAATCAAGGTAGCGATCGCGGCGGTCAAGACTAGGTCTCAAGAGGGGTGAGGGTGACTGAAAGCCCGCAGTGAGCACACAAAGCAAGAGCGCTTACAAACTACTCCAAACAGTTGTTTATATCAAAAATAGATACACATTTATTATAAGGCCTTGAAACTAATAACCACAGTAAAAGCAGCAATATACAACGATATTAAACCAACACATACACTAGCCACCCAATATATATACAGAATACACAGTTTCACAGCATTAGCAGCACGAAATATGTTATCCACCTGCAGGGGAAGGAAAACAGGCAGTGCGAACCAATGCGTGTGATATGTCCGCCTTCTGAGGCCCCTAACTGGATGGTAGTCCAATCCCTACGAAGAGTGGAGCCTAGCGCTCCAAAGTACCTGCACACGCCGGTGCCAATGGGCAGAAGGTGAAGCTCTTCGGAGGACGTTGGACAGCTCTGTAGGGTGCCCTAATGAAGGAGAACACGGTCCGCGACTCTAGCGCAGCCTCCACTGTGAGGCAGAAGCAGGGCGCGAGTACGGACAAGGGGTGCTGTATTTACAGCGGGGAAAAGCAAGGGGCACTGCAGGAGGGCGACCAGATCCTAGCTAATCTACTCACCGTTCCCCGAAGCAAGCAGGCCCGAGCTTCTCCTCGATAGATGCAGCTTCTGGCAGGTTCTGAAGAGCAGGGAACGTCTCGTCGTCGTGCAGAGTAAAAAGACGTCCCGATCGAAGAAACAAGCACAGTTTTGTCGCCACGGCAGGGCAACGGAACGGCCGGGTGTATTCAAGCCAAACGAGCACCGCTCACCTCTAGCTTAGGGTTGCTAAGCAAACGAAGCGTGTGAGCGTGCCCCGGACTCAGAATACCACCCAACCTGTCGGCGATTACAGAGCAGGCCTCCTTAGTAAGCTGGTCAGTCAACTGGATGGCCCAGAGACACTTCCGAAGGCTTACGGCAGGAGTTGATGAAGGTGCCGGGAATAGCTGGTCCTGCTATTCCAATAGGTCGAAGCGCCAGTACAGGCCTTCTTGTTCGATCTTAGGTGGAAAGGGCTTCACCGGACGACAGCAATGAGGAGCAGAAGTTCTTCAGGGGGTCACCAGCGATTCCTCGGTCCAGCCTCGTGTTCGCAGGATACTTGGCTCCTGTATCCCTGGGTCCGTAAGAACTCAGGAGATCGACATGGTAGTGGTGTTTCCAGCTCCCTCTTATCCACGGTTCCCTTCGCGCCAAAACGGAGGGGGGCCAATGGGAGATCCGCTCATCAACACACATACCATACGTGGACCAATCACGGACCACGGTGGTCCCAGGCATTCACACCACCCTAGACTCTCTGGCACCCAGGATGTGTATTGGGACCAGACAGCCCAGCCCACATCCTGGGGGCACTCAAACGACATGTAGAAGCCCGCGAAAGCAACCGTGTTTCGCGGGAAACTACATGCCCAAATAAGGAAGGCCCCGGGTCGCCTGACCCGGGGGAAGGTAAAGGGAGCAAGACGGACAGTGGACGAGACAAAGGAGCCTCGTGGTCCGGCCATTTTGGGTAGCCGGGCCACCCTTTTGTGTTCGCGGCAAAAAGGTGCTCAGAACGGCAAAAGGAGCTCAAAATAAACCAAATGATCGCTGCCACCAGCCCAGTCCCTGAATGACTTGCACCGATCCAAAAACCATCCTACAAGAGTGTCTAGGGTCTGTAGAAGGCTAGAGACCCAAGAGAGCTGTAACTTAGCTTACAGTGCCCTCTTGTGTCGTGTTGCACTAAAATGGCGACACGATAAAAGAAACTACGGGAAACAGCGTTCCCCGGTACTGACTGTCTTAAGGGCATGTCAGTTTCCCCGTAAGAAAGGAGCGAAAGCCCAGAGGAGTACGGCAGAAGGCTGCACTTCTCTGGCAAAGTCAAGAAACAGGTTGAAAACAATAGCAAAAAGTTTAGGGGTTGCCACATGGAAGGAAAGTTCCCTACAATAACGAAATCTTTCCTAACACTCGCCCCTCCCAGACTATGGACAGGGGGAACTAATCCACCCCTGGATGAGTCTCTTGTTCAGGTCGGTAAAACATTCTGGACAACCCATCAGCATTGCTATGTTGGACACCTGGCCTATGCTCAATAGTGAAGTCGAAGCCTTGTAGACTTATGGACCACCTAAGCAACTTTGGATTCTCCCCCTTCATGTTCATTAGCCACTTTAACGGCTTATGGTCAGTCTGCACAGTGAAGTGGGTCCCATAGAGGTAGGGCCGCAGCTTCCTTAGGGCCCACACAACAGAGAAACATTCTTTCTCTACCGTGGACCATCTGAGCTCTCTGTCCTTAAGCTGGCGACTAATAAAACCGATAGGGTGTTCCTTACCCTTCTCATCTACTTGTGATAGTACAGCTCCTATCCCAGTGTCAGAGGCATCCGTCTGCACGATAAAAGGTCTTTGATAATCAGGGGCCCTGAGCACAGGGGCCTGGCACAAGGAGTCTTTTAAGCCATTGAAGGCCTTCTCACACTCGTCAGTCCAAGTTACCTTCTTGGGTTTTTTCGGAGTTGTGAGGGCAGTCAGAGGAGCAGCTATGGTGCCATAGTCTGCCACAAAATTGCGGTAATACCCCGTGAGTCCTAAAAAGGCTCTCACTTGGGTTTGCGTAGTGGGGGTAGGCCAGTCTTGTACTGCTTGTACCTTACTGGATAGAGGCTGTCTCCACCCTCCAACTACTTCATGTCCAAGGTAAACCACTAAGCCTTGTCCATTTTGGTGAGGGGCCACTCGGACACCCTCAAAAGAGCTAACTGAAGGACTGCTTGGGAACAGGTCGGGGAGAGGTTCAGACTCCTCTTCCTCTACATCTGAAGCCAGTAGCAGTGCTGCGATTTCGACGCTTGGGCCGAAAGCCTTCAGCCTATTCATGTGATACACTTTGGGAGCCTGTCCAGGCCTTCCAAGGTCCACTGAATAGTTAACCTCACCCAGGGGCTCCACCACTGGGTAAGGGCCTGACCATTTGTCCTGTAAAGCTCGAGGCCTTATGAGATTCATGATCAGGACTTGCTGACCAAGTGTAAAGTTGATGAGGGAAGCTTTCTGGTCGTACCAATGTTTCACCAGCGCTTGCCCTGCCTTCAATTTATCACTGGCCAAGCCCATCAGAAGTACCATCTGTTTTCTGAGCCCTAGCACATAATCAACTACGTTGGTAGTAACAGGGGGAGTGGGCATCTCCCATCCCTCTTTGATGATGGCTAAGGGTCCCCGTACGGGATGACCGAACAGAAGTTCGAAGGGGCTGAAGCCAACACCCTCCTGTGGTACCTCTCGGTAGGCAAACAGTAAGCATGAAACAAGAAGATCCCATTTTCTTCTCTGAGGCTCCTCCAGAGCCCCAATCATGCTTTTTAACGTCCCGTTAAGACGCCCCCCCAGACCATCGGTCTGGGGGCGGTATGCAGAAGAGAACCTGTAGGTGACCCCACATTCTTTCCACATAGCCTGCCTATACTTCGACATAAAGTTGCTGCCATCATCCGGCACAACTTCTTTAGGGAAGCCAACCCTAGTAAATATGCCGAGTAAAGCTTTTGCAACTGACTTGGCAGTTACAGTCTTTAATGGGATGGCCTCAGGATACCTGGTTGCATGGTCGACCAGCACCAGGATAAACCTATTGCCTGAGGATGTTTGCGGGTCAAGGGGACCAACGATGTCGATCCCTACCCTTTCAAATGGTACCCCCACAACTGGGAGCGGTACCAACGGAGCTTGGATTGTCGCGCCAACCTTACCAGACAACTGGCAGGCGGCACAACTCCTGCAGTGACTTTCTACTTGCACCCCCATCTTGGGCCAGTAGAAGTGCATGGATAACCTTTGCTTGGTCCTCCTCATACCAAGGTGACCAGCAAGGTGAACGACATGCGCCAACTGCAGGAGGAAGGGCCTAACAGCAAGGGAAACCACCAACCTCCTATGGTCTCCTTCTGTAGACTCTGTGGGCTCACTATACAGGATTCCACCTTCCTGGTAAATCCTTTGCAACCCAGGAGGTTCACCCTCAAGCTGGGAGCAGGCCTGTCTCCTTAGGCCTTCCAGAGATGGGCACTCACGTTGGCCCATACTGAAGTCGTCCCTATCAGGACCTCCTTCAACTAACAAGTCTTTTAGTTCAGGATGGTCGTTGGGGTCGAACACTTCAGGCATCGCCACCTCCTCGTCAGGCTCGGGCGATTGACCAACTCCCTCCACCGCAGTGGTAGGCGAGCTCGGGGGAATATTCTCTTTCCCCAGTCGGGACTTGTTGACTCCTTTCGCCTTGGGTTTCCCCTTCGGCTGGGGCGGCGTATTGGACTTGGCCAATGCTGCCCGTGCTTGAGACCGTGTGTAGGGTCTTTCGGCCGTGTCTCCTACGAGCCCTAGAGCTCTGAGATCATTGCCCAACAAGACCTTTCCCGGGACGTTTCTCTGAATGCTCACTGGAATCCTAACTGCTGTACCATTTAAAGTTAGATTAACATGGATCACGGGAAACATACGGAGGGGGCCGTCAGCCAACTTAGTGGGCATCAGAGGAGCTCTGGCAACTTCCTCTGAGTCTACCAAGGTAGAATCCACTACAGTTCGACTGCACCCACTATCCCTAAGAGCTGGAGTATCCACTCCATTGATCAGCACACTGTCTTTAAAGTAGTGCTTGGTATTATCCGGAATCCTAGCATACGCCTCTGCGACTTTAGGCTCCCAGGAACCCAGGGACACTAAAACTACCTCAGCCTCTATTCCGCTGGGAAATGAGTCTGAGGAGAAGGATGCTCCTGTAATCTCTTCTTCCTCGTAGGAGGAGAAGGCCAGATTAGCGGAGTGGACCCCCAAAGGTTTAACCTTACACCGGGGATCCCCCTTCACATGGTCAGTTGCTCCACAAGAAAAACAAGCCCCATTGGGTCTGTTTACGTAGGGAGGCTTATTATAACCAGAGTTCTGTTTCGGAGGCGAACCTCCGCTACCCTGTGAGTTCTCGTATGGCTTACCCTTATTTTTCTTTTTGTGGCCCTTATGGGAAGAAGATTTAGCAGATTCCCCACCCTCCATATCTTTGGACTTTTTCCCTTCCTCCTGCTTACCAGGATGAGTTTTGTCCTTATGGGACACTCGATGTGACACCCATAAGTCTGCTGCAATGGCCAGCTTCTTAGGATCTATCTCCTTCGAATCGGCCAAATGCTGCTTAAGCTCCGGGGAAGAAGAAGCAAAAATGTGTTCCAGCATGACCAGATTGATCATGCCTTCGAAGGTAGAAACCTTATAACCTTCAACCCAGCCAGTCAAGTTTTTCAGGGACTCAGCTACATACGACACCCAAGTACCACCTTCCTTTTTCTTATACTCTCTAAACCTTTTCAAATATTGGGTCGGAGTCTTCCCAAACTTTAAAATGAGAGTCTGCTTCAACATTGCAAAATCAGCGCGCTCAGCCTTCGACATTTCCATAATGGCACTGCAACCAGAATGGGGCAGTCTGCTGAGTAACCATGCAATCTTATCCGCATTATCAACCTCTTGAACCTCGCATGCATACTCAAACGCATTTAACCAGTCCATAATGTCATTTCGTTCCTCATACACACTGAGCAGATCTTTTGGAAACCGTGGATGAGAGGAAGCCCCAGAACCATGTCCAGGACCCTTGGACCCATTTGCGAACTGAAGCTTGGCCAGTTCCAACTGGTGATCCCTGTCTTTTTGTTTTTCTGCCTGGTCGATTTTCAGTTTGGCTATGCTGAATTCAAGCTCCTGCTGCCTAAACCGCAGCTCTTGCTTCTTGAATTCAAGCATAGCCTCCCCATCAACACTGGCAGAGGAAACGTTAGACATTACATCCTCCCTGTCCTCGTGGTCGTGATGGATCAGTGCAGCGGCAGAACCGTCGGTTCTGCCAGTGAGAGCAGCCCCACCACCTTCTGCACTGTCCTCGGAAGTTATAGCGTCAAGCTGCGCTTCTTGCCACGCCACGATTCTCTGGATCATTTCCAATTTAGTGCCTTGAGAGGAAACCCCTCTCTCCGCACACATCTTCTTCAATGTTTCAGATTTCGAAGCATTTAAGGTTAATAAAGTATTCGTTTCCATACTGTTGATAGGACTATGGCCTTTTTAACGTTATATTCAATACTTTACTGCGTGTCCTGGTTGGAATAACCTGAAAACGCCTTAGCTCGTGCGCAACACTGGATACCTTCAGTCGTATCCCACCGCTGTACACCAATTTGTTAAGACGGATTTCTGAACTCTGTCCTGGTGGCGCAGAAGTTCAGAAGGCCAACCTAATTACTTGGAACAGGGTAACCTCTGGACAAGCCAGACCAATCAAGGTAGCGATCGCGGCGGTCAAGACTAGGTCTCAAGAGGGGTGAGGGTGACTGAAAGCCCGCAGTGAGCACACAAAGCAAGAGCGCTTACAAACTACTCCAAACAGTTGTTTATATCAAAAATAGATACACATTTATTATAAGGCCTTGAAACTAATAACCACAGTAAAAGCAGCAATATACAACGATATTAAACCAACACATACACTAGCCACCCAATATATATACAGAATACACAGTTTCACAGCATTAGCAGCACGAAATATGTTATCCACCTGCAGGGGAAGGAAAACAGGCAGTGCGAACCAATGCGTGTGATATGTCCGCCTTCTGAGGCCCCTAACTGGATGGTAGTCCAATCCCTACGAAGAGTGGAGCCTAGCGCTCCAAAGTACCTGCACACGCCGGTGCCAATGGGCAGAAGGTGAAGCTCTTCGGAGGACGTTGGACAGCTCTGTAGGGTGCCCTAATGAAGGAGAACACGGTCCGCGACTCTAGCGCAGCCTCCACTGTGAGGCAGAAGCAGGGCGCGAGTACGGACAAGGGGTGCTGTATTTACAGCGGGGAAAAGCAAGGGGCACTGCAGGAGGGCGACCAGATCCTAGCTAATCTACTCACCGGTCCCCGAAGCAAGCAGGCCCGAGCTTCTCCTCGATAGATGCAGCTTCTGGCAGGTTCTGAAGAGCAGGGAACGTCTCGTCGTCGTGCAGAGTAAAAAGACGTCCCGATCGAAGAAACAAGCACAGTTTTGTCGCCACGGCAGGGCAACGGAACGGCCGGGTGTATTCAAGCCAAACGAGCACCGCTCACCTCTAGCTTAGGGTTGCTAAGCAAACGAAGCGTGTGAGCGTGCCCCGGACTCAGAATACCACCCAACCTGTCGGCGATTACAGAGCAGGCCTCCTTAGTAAGCTGGTCAGTCAACTGGATGGCCCAGAGACACTTCCGAAGGCTTACGGCAGGAGTTGATGAAGGTGCCGGGAATAGCTGGTCCTGCTATTCCAATAGGTCGAAGCGCCAGTACAGGCCTTCTTGTTCGATCTTAGGTGGAAAGGGCTTCACCGGACGACAGCAATGAGGAGCAGAAGTTCTTCAGGGGGTCACCAGCGATTCCTCGGTCCAGCCTCGTGTTCGCAGGATACTTGGCTCCTGTATCCCTGGGTCCGTAAGAACTCAGGAGATCGACATGGTAGTGGTGTTTCCAGCTCCCTCTTATCCACGGTTCCCTTCGCGCCAAAACGGAGGGGGGCCAATGGGAGATCCGCTCATCAACACACATACCATACGTGGACCAATCACGGACCACGGTGGTCCCAGGCATTCACACCACCCTAGACTCTCTGGCACCCAGGATGTGTATTGGGACCAGACAGCCCAGCCCACATCCTGGGGGCACTCAAACGACATGTAGAAGCCCGCGAAAGCAACCGTGTTTCGCGGGAAACTACATGCCCAAATAAGGAAGGCCCCGGGTCGCCTGACCCGGGGGAAGGTAAAGGGAGCAAGACGGACAGTGGACGAGACAAAGGAGCCTCGTGGTCCGGCCATTTTGGGTAGCCGGGCCACCCTTTTGTGTTCGCGGCAAAAAGGTGCTCAGAACGGCAAAAGGAGCTCAAAATAAACCAAATGATCGCTGCCACCAGCCCAGTCCCTGAATGACTTGCACCGATCCAAAAACCATCCTACAAGAGTGTCTAGGGTCTGTAGAAGGCTAGAGACCCAAGAGAGCTGTAACTTAGCTTACAGTGCCCTCTTGTGTCGTGTTGCACTAAAATGGCGACACGATAAAAGAAACTACGGGAAACAGCGTTCCCCGGTACTGACTGTCTTAAGGGCATGTCAGTTTCCCCGTAAGAAAGGAGCGAAAGCCCAGAGGAGTACGGCAGAAGGCTGCACTTCTCTGGCAAAGTCAAGAAACAGGTTGAAAACAATAGCAAAAAGTTTAGGGGTTGCCACATGGAAGGAAAGTTCCCTACAATAACGAAATCTTTCCTAACAACAAGATCTTGCGTTGCACAGCCAAGCTGTTTTCTATCCACACATCCATGACTGACTCACTGAGCTTTCACCTTATTGTATGTTTCCCTCCCAGCAGCCGCCACCTCCCATGTTCACCATGTGACCCAGAGGCCTAGCGCGCACACTGTAGCAATGTCTCCTTATAAGTGGCTACCGGCCTATCCCGATATGCCAACAGTAACGCAAGTCGAGTCCCTCTGCAGAGCCCCACCTCCAGGGCCTGGCCACCACTGCCAAACAAACATAGCACACCAGCCTGGACTGCCCACCCGGTACCTCTTGCTTGGACTCCCCACTCTTAAAATGCTTGCAAAATGTTGCGCCCAGCTCGTTCCTCCTGCTTGCTTGCTGGCCACAACTGCTGTCAGACCTGGACAATCACACTGCAGCATGCGTCCCTACACAGTTGCCTTGCAGTGTCAGTCCACCATTTCCTCTCCTCATTCACCCAGCGAGATAGGCAGCAGCACAGCCACCACTTTGAGCCACTGTTGTCCCTTTCTCCTGGTGACATTCACTTTGGTTCAGTTTAGAAAGTAAAAAAGAGGATATTTTAAGTGTTGTTAGGACTAATTTTCTATACTCTGGCCTGGGGGTCAGATGTATAGAAGGCCAATTTATATTGTGACAGGGACAACTGTGGGAGCTGTAGCCAAACCAGTTCATGGTAGCAGTGACGAGAGGTCTAGGCTAAGTCTCAAGAGGTGGTGAACTTCAGTACACACAATTGGGATCACACATTACACTTAGTATGTATACAAATAGTGATTTATGGCCAAACAAAACTATGAAAAATTACTACTAACATGTAGAAGTATCACACAACACTAATAACAGAATACATATATATATGGTCACTAGATTAGGGCATGATACAGATCAAACCCGTGCAAAGGAAAGTCTAGATTAGTTTATGCACTACAGGTTCACAGAGAATTAACCCTAGCTTCAAGTCATTCCGTAATTTGTCTGGGGCATTACGTCCTAAAGCTCAGGAAATGTTCTGAGACAGTTTGTAATTCTGGAAAAAATGAAGGTAGAGTTTCTGGAGTCCAGTGAATGATTCCAAGGTTTAGAGGACAAGTTCTTCTAACTAACAAGTGTCCCCAACTTTCGGAAGGCTTGCGCAAGCAAGCACTGGCAAAGCCAAAGTTTAGGAGCAGATAAGAACCACTGTAACTCACTGTCAGAAATGTCCTCTGTAGAGCCTCCTAACACAGTTTGATCCCCCTTCTTCTCCTCACCTGAGACTTTAGTTGAAGATGAATGCTTCTTGTCCTCCTTCCTTTGTATAACCTTCCTTTGGGAGAGGTACGGCCCTCCTCGGATGGAAGCCACTATGTCGCCGTTCAGAACACATCGAACAAAGGACCCCTACCTGAGAATGCCTGGGTAAAAGAAAAAGCCAAAGGCTGAAAAATCCTCTTTGGTTCGGTCCTGCAGCGTGGTAATCGATATGCAGACTCGACGTAGGGTGGATAAAACAAGGCCCTGTTGCTCCAATAGATCCTCGAGAGGGACGTAGGTAATTCAGGACTCAATCTGCCTTCCAAGTGGCAGGTCACAAGCAAGAAAGCAGTAGCAGGAATCGTGCCGATGGAGAAAGCACTGAGACAAATTCCCGCTATGCAGCTAAGTGGAAAAGCAAGGACCGCGAGAGAGCGCAGCGAGAATGCAGTCAGAGGAAACGGATCGCTCTCGGAAAGCACAGGAAAATAAATAAAAAGGTAGAAAGGAACTGCTGAGAAAGGGCAGCGGAAAGAGGACTAGACCGGATAGACGAGCAGAGACTGAAAACAAGAGAGAACGGCTGCGCCGAAAGAATAAGCAGCCGGGAGAGAGAGCCTGCGGAAACCCCGAGAAGGTATCCGAAGCGGAGGGCGGAAACAAGAGAGGCAAAGAGAAAAGAGTTACGAGGTGAACCCGAAAGGGAAAAGAAAACAGGATAGTAAGGCATCAAAGTGCTGCAAGGAGACAAACACAGCATCAGACCCAAAAGCAAAGGCACTGGTAGGGTTGCAATACAAAGCCAGAAAGGGGAGGCAGAGCTAAAAAGGGAAGAGGAAGCCGAGAGAGCCAAAGACTAGAATGCAGCAAAAGATAGAGCAAGAAACGTGATGGAACACCTTAATGGCGGCGAAACCGCCAGGCATGCCACAAGCGCCAAGAGGGCAGGCACGTGACACTCAACCTCCCCATTCTCCACAGGACTTGGTAGTTCAATTGAAGAAGGTCCGAGGTTGCCTTTCCTGCCATCGTCCTCAGTCCTTGATTCACAGGGGTTGCAGGTTCGAGCAGCTCTCTTGGAGTTGATGTCTTTAACTGGTTTAAGGACTCTCGGATGAAGAATGCAGAAAAACATGATGCAGGACTCCTCTCAGGACTGGAGTCGACTCTGGTAAGCTGTTTCGGACGTGGTCACTGCAGCACAGTGACGCAATGGGACTCACTTGTCGCGGTCAGGCTTTCCCTCCTTTCTCTGGTCCCCTTCATGCTAGGACTCCGAAATCTCACTGAGTTAAGTCTTGTAGGACAAGCTGATGATCCCCCAAGCTCCAGGCCTCAACACGGAATGGCGACGTCTGCAGCACGGTAGCCCAAACTCAGAGCTGGTCAGCTACAGGGCAGTCCCGGGGCACTTCTTCACAGGGTACCGTGCAGATGTCGGGGAATGGATGTTCTCTCCGCTCCACGGGTCGAAGCTCCCTCGCAGAACTGCTAAAGATCAATAGCAAGACTGGGCTTTTCCAGGACAGCAGTAGAAGTTGGTCATCAGGCTTCCTTTAGACGGGTCTGTGGTCTCCTCTCGGGTCTCACAGCTGTACAGGTGTCTTGGCTCCAACAGGTTACTCCAGGATCTCTCCAGAGTGGGTGCAGGGATCCCCATTTTATCCCAAAAGCCAGGTAAAAGCCGTAACTCCCAAGAGCAGACCTAGCCCCACACACCCCAGCAGTGGTCCAATCTGGACCACTGGTGGTAACACTCATGTATAATACTCTGACACACTGAAACCAGTTCGTGGATTGGGACCAGACAGTCACAGCCCACGTCCTGCCAGCAAACACACATAGCCCTCTAGTAGCCAGCCAGAAGCCTCTGCTTTCTCAGGCACTGCATGTCAATATTTTCCTGGCCTCGGAGGCCAGGAAAAAGGCTAAAAAACAAGATGGCCAAAGGACAAGCGAAAAACTTTGTGGCATGGCCATGTTTGGTCACTATCCACAGTTAGTACCCAAACACAGTAAGGCTAAAACTAAAAGCACCAACAAATGGTAGAAAGTCACTGCTGCCACCAGCTTGTCCATTTAACACACCAAGAGTAACCGAAAATCCTCTCAGTGTTAGTCTATGGCTAAAACAAAAGTCTACCCCATTGTACTGCATTGTAAGATGCATTGTACAATGATAAGTTGCCACAAGTGATGATAAGTTACGAAAAGTAGCAACTAAGTCACAAGACTAAGGGAAACAATGTTTACCAGTACTGACAGCCTGAAGGACATGCCTGTGTCCCCATAATAGACGAGCAAAAGACAGTGTAGTGGAGCGTAAGGCTTCACTGCACTGTAAAAAGTACAAGTCGGGATCAAAAATAAAAGCAAAATGTTTGGGGGTCCATAAAAATGAAAGGAAAGGTGCAGTAAAGTGAAATGTTTCCTAACAAGGATCAATCAGGTTTTCTAACGGAGCAGTGCAGTGTTTTATCTAGTTCGTTCAGCTGCTCTCTAGTGCTCCCTCTTACCGCCATTGAAAACACATCTTGAATCCTTAGATTCAGTCTTCAGTTGTGTTGTGCTCATCTCTGATCTTCAGTGTGCAATTATGTGCCTTTTTCCAGGCTCAATAAAACTATGATGCAACAAGAAATGTCTTGAGGCATTCAGTTTACGCCTCTCCCTTCTTGAGACTGGTTAATGTTAAAGGCCAGCAAGAATAATGGGTCTGTGTTTTTATTTTTATTGTTCACTGATGGTCTGCTGTGGGTTTATGCTTAAGAAAACTGTGCAGTCAGTTTTGGCATGGCCTTACTAATTAAAGTTGGTAAAGAAAAAGTAGATTTGATTCCTAAAACAAATGTCCTGTTCATATCCTGCGAAAGCAGATTAATAAAAACAAGTAAATGTGGTACTGCATAGACGTACTTACCAGTAATCAAATTAGCAGCCTTCTTTTAAATGCTGTTTCATTAAGTGTTCATAAAAAATATAATGTACATTGGTCATCCTACTCACTGACTTTTTTTAATGTAATTCAGAGGTTATGAAAGCTTCCCAACAAGCCATTGAACGTGGAGTGAAAGATTGTCTGTTTATTGATTACAAGCGGAGGAGTGGGCATTTTGATGTTACAACGGTTGCTTCCATAAAGGAAATAACAGATAAGGTACTGCTCTCTTATTTTGAAAGTTACTTAATAATGTATGATAAATTGTGCTTTTTTTAAAGTGTCACATTACATTCACTAAGTGTGCAACCACAGGCTGCAGTAATCCTATAGGTAGAGTTTACAGCATGAGGGCAGCTGAAAACTGGGAATCCATTAAGTTAATACACATCATTTTGTGACCTTGTGTATTAACACGCGTTGTCATATTCTGACAGCTACTGAGGAGTGTATTAACAGTTGGGGCTGTTAACCCCATGTTAATGGTAGGTACACTACTTATTTACCTCTTGCAAGGTGACTAAGTCAGCCTTGCATCAAAATTAAAACTTTCAAAATGCAGGTTGATCCCATGTCAGAGAGCAGCTCCTTATTTGTGAGCTTTCCACCTGGACTGCTGAGGTGTGATTCTTATTTGCAGATTTGGATGATCTTTGAAGTGGCGCCGATCCATCAAAATGGTAGATGTTGCTTACTTGACACTTCTGATCTTCCAAAAAGTGATATTGTGGACATGGATTTTAAAACTGCGTAAAGTGTAATATTGAAATAATACCTAAAAATTCTGAATTAAACAGATAATTTTGGTTAGTTACTAATAAAGTACAGTATAACAATAGTGCAGGTTTGATACTAGCGTGCACCACCATGCTATACCCAGGTACACCCTTCAGGTACTATGCACGCCATCATTTGCCCAGTTACTGCCATAGTTTACCCCAAGGTACTGCTGTTGTTTGTCTAGGTACAGCGTCATTTACAAATTAACCTCTATAATACGTCCACACACTGCCATTTGCTGGAAACCATCTCATATGCCAGGTTATTGCCATTATATTTCATGTGCATCCTTTTTATATGTTAGGTATGGCTTTAAATGTTGTAGAGCTGGCTTCATATTCCTAAGCACTGCACTGCTACCATATGCTATGATATGAACAACCTTGTGTAACAGGCTATTGTCTGTAGACTGCCTCATTTGCTGCTTGGTTAGTTATAGTTTTAAGTTGGCAAGTACATAAAGCTAGATTTGTTTTACATGACCATTTAGGTATGCAGTGATTTTAACAAATACAAAACAACTAATTGCATTTTTAACTAACCAAAAACTTCTACAAAAAATAAATAAAATCTTTTAAAAACTGTGGTTGGGGATGGGAATGGCAGTTTTAGGAGTGGGGAAAAGTATGAAAACAAAAAGGGGGCCTAGGGAGAACCCCCCCAAAACAAAGAAAAGAGATGTTAGATTTACTTTTTATATGTTTTTGATTTGTTGAAAATTCATTCGTCATTTTGAGATTCGTCAGAATCGCATGTAGCGGACCATTTAGTGCAATCAGCTGCCAAGCACAGCCTTGTATGAAGTACTGCCCATCATATGTTATGTACAGCCTCATATGCCCTGTTACTGCCATCGCAGGCCAGGTTTTGCCTTGTATGCTAAGTTCAGCCATTGTATGCCAGATACAGTCTTGCCTGCTCCAGTACTGTTGTCATGTGCTCTCATGAGGATTGAGGAACGGACTACTGAAGCACTGTTAGGCAGAATCCTGTGCAGTTCCCTTGGGGAACACTGCAAAAAGATTAAGAATACAGGACTAAGCAGTAAACCCAATTGGTAGCAGTCTGCACCACCCAGATTTACCTGGTAGCTGTGGCTGAGCAGTCAGACCTCTCTCAAGAAGAGTAGGGCAGTATGCAGAGTATACACAATAGGGCCAAAACACAGTAGAGCAAACAAACGCTGACCAGAGCTTTGTACAAAAAGTATATAATTATTTTTTTTAAACACACTTTATGGCATATACTAGCACTCTCAATCAAAAGCAAGTTAAAACACAGTCAGGTAAAGTATACACACCTCCCTTAATAGTTATCAGACAAGTCAGGGTTAAAACACTACTATTTGTTAGAACAGATGTGAGCGCTTAACCAAGATGGCACTCTGATAATGTAGTTAAAGGGAGAGAAAAAGGCAGAGCAGAAGAATAAAACAGTTCCCAACACTTTTAGGAATTCAGAGCAAGGGGAGAAAGTCAGGTTATACTGTAGAGCCAAAGTTCATAGGCCAGGCCCACTTTAAATGGAGCAAAGCAAAATGTGCCCAGGATCACACGGTTTAAAGCGCACTGAAAGTCTTTGCAGAGTGCTCAAAAGAGGTTGGGGAGATTCAAAAGATATAGTTAGAAGGCCTGGAGTCAACCCAGTTTAGAAGCCAAGGATTTAAGGGTCACCTTTAGCAATCTGTAGAAAGGGGGGCCAGACAGGACACAGTACCTTACAGAGAAAGGAAGCTCCAGCGGGGGCAGTTGTTCCTGGCAGTGGTTGAAATTCGTGGTTCCGACCAGCGGAAGAGAAGATCTTGTCGAGGAGGGTACGGAGAGTCGTTGCACTGCACAGGGATGAAACCAGCCGCAGAGTTCCCGATTTAAAAGGTGCAGTTCTTTTATTTGCGGTCAAAAGTGGTGAGCTTGGCTATCTGGCCGCCGGGGTGCTTGGCACGGGCGATTCAACCAAGAGCCGTCTTTGGAAGGCGAAAAGGGCAAACTGGTTGATCCCACCAGCTCGGGGGAAGAAGACTCGTCCAGCATATCTTCTCTTGTCGTCGGGAAAGTGGTGAGGTAGTTGCAGCAGGGCTTCACCGGTGGTGTCGTTGCAGATGGCTCAGCTTCTTCCCTCTTCGGATTCTTAGGTCCTGTGGCGACTTCTGAAGTTCCAGTCCCAAAGGCTCTGCTTTTATGCAGATAACCCCCCATTCATCAGCCTAGCTGTCAATCACACATGCTAAGTGGGCCAATCAGAGTAGAGTGTGACTTGGGTTGCTAAGGCAACGCAGTCCAGGGTACCAATTCCCCCCTCCACCCTTCCTGTGGAACCCAGACAGAGTGGCACCATTTGGAAGGCTTCTGTGGAGAAGCCCGCCAAAATAGTGGAACAAAGGGCTCGACCTTGGTCAGAGTTACAGAGACGGGCACAAATGCCATTTTAGAATAGAGTTCTGGCAAAAAGACCCAACCAGTGATTTAATATTAAATAAATAAACCAGCGGTATCTTTAACATTGCACCAAAAAGTGGTGCGTTTAAAATCGATGGGAAAATCCCATGGAGAATATTCCGGTGGAATATTTCACGTGGTAACCACTGCCACCAGCCAGAAACTCGGCGAGGGGGGACAGGATAGTTCCCCCTCGAAAACAAACCCAGGGGCAATCAAATTACCCCTTACCAGTACTTCCACAATATGATGGTTTGTACTGGTTCTGTTCACAATTTTGGACTAGTAAAGCCAATGGTGACTTTACATGCCCTGGGAGACAGTAGTCAGTCCCAGGGTATAGAGTCTGTTTGGGGGTCACTGTGACACCCCTGTGATAGTGCACTGAGGGTGCTGTGTACCACACATACAGAAAAACAGATGATACCCTATGGAATAAAAAGAAACCCCATAGCCCATAAGTACATAACAAGTCAAAGACATACCTCAAATCATGCCTAAGAGTGGGAGTAAAAGAGTCTCGCTCTTAGCAGGAGAAAAAAACAAACCCCAAAAATCCAGCAAAGCTGCTGGGTAACTGCACATGATTCTGCCTAACAAGCACATAAATAGTTTATACATGATTGTTGATTTGTGCTTGTAGCAAGGTAGAGGATGTTCGAGTGTACATCCAACAAAGGATTGCCCACAGTCACAGCAAGAGGGATCAACAAAGGACTTAAGATTACATTTGAGGATTAACAGACCAAGTTTGTTCTGAAGTAACAGTGGAACCAAGCTTGGATAGTCCTTTAGTTAGTGATATAAAGCCTTTATGCAAAGTGCATTACAATTGCAAAGCCAACGGTACAATATAAATGAGTAAACTTAAACTATAATACCCCTAAAAATGGCCCGACGTATAAAGAAGCGCAGGACCACAAATGCATTCCCAATCCTCTCACTAGACAACAACATTAAGTTACATTACACAATCAATGATCTTTTAGCTTTTTCTTAGAGGGATATGGTAGGAGAAGAACAAATCACAGGGTTGGAGAATTCTGCAGTTGTGCAAGAAACCATTGGCAAGAAAGAAATCTATCAGCAGCCCAAGGAGAAAGTTTAGGGGCAAGATGACACTGAGAAGAGGAACAAAGAGAACAAATAGGGTGATGAAAAGACACACTTCCACAGAGTTAAGAATGAGCCCAAAGCATGTACATATTTAGAAAAAGGCAAGCATAATTAAAATCGGAAGGTTCCAGAATAAAAAGCCAGTGGAGCTAGGGTAAGTAAGGAGGAGATGAGAATATAAGAAAAGAATTCAAACTGCAGAACCTAAAATAGATTTAAGAGGCGTAATTGAATAGTGAGATAGACACACATAACAAACAGTAATAATTAAGACGAGAAATTACTACAGTTCGAAGTGCTTAGTTGCATAATATTATAAAGTTTGTACCAAAATAATCATACTACTGCTACAATTGGGTCATGACCAGAAAAGGAAGTATAAAAAACTAAACATAGATTATGAGCAGATTATGAAATCAGAATATGTAATGAAGACCTAGAAATGGAGAAGCAGAGGATGGAAAAAGAGCTTCATATTTTTTTATTCAAATGAAAAAAGTGAAAGTCTATCCGTGAATTGATAACAGTAAGACGGTCGGATAAGCTTTGAATCTCTGGTGGCTTTGCCAATCCCACTAGGTTTTAATTTAGGCCTTCAGATGCTAGTCTCTCAAATTACTCCTCCACTGCTCAGGCACTGGAGACTTGGGCCCTACCAGTATTTGTCTTCAGGTCCATAAAACTCTTCATAGTCTGAACCTTGGTATATGCACTTGTCCTCAATGTTGGCCTCACTTGCTACAGCTTTGCCCCTCCTCTGCTCGGAGGCAATCCTGGCTTGGCCATTGCTTGTTCTTATTCTTCTCCCTTCATGTCCACCACCATTTCTCATAATCTACCTCCTTTTGCATTTGATGACATTCTTTCTTCTTTCCTCTAACTCTTCCGCTCCTCCTTCCTCCTGGGCTTTCCCTTCTCCCATTCCCTCCTTTCGCTTGTCTTTCCTTACTCCTTAATTCGTATGCTGTCCTCATGCACCCCTGCCCCTCGTCAGGCTTCTCCTTCCCTTCCTTCTCCAACATCACACAACCTCCCTTACTGCCGGCCCCCTTTTAACTTCTGTGCCGCTAGGTAATGGGTGTTCTGTGTCAGCGATTGGTCTACCCTTTTTTTGGCCCTTCCATCAACCTAGGTGCTGGTACTTGATTAATAACTCAATGAGTGGCCAGGGCCTTGATTGCCGAAGTCATAACATAGGTATGCCTTTTTAGAATCAGGTAGCCCTGTCATAGTGCCTCCCGGATTGCACCATGTCACATACTTTAGGTGCCTACAATCTTTTCGCTCTCCTGTAGATGTCTTGGTGGTTGAGCATCTGTGTAAGTAGTTGGAAGTGATTTACTGTTTGCCCCTGAACTGCGATCTCCTGCCTCATGTCCATGGTACACGATTGTGCGGACCTCTGGTCCGCAAGACTCTGATGACTAACGTTCCCTTCTGAGGCCATGATTTTAGTTTCAGCATAGAAGCTCACAATGGAAAAGAGACCTTGACGGGTGTGCCAAATGCCACCACCTGGGTGAGCATCACATAGCATGTGGCCTCCCCCACCTGGACCCAAGTTCCTTCCGACTACCGAGTTACCGACCTCACACATGGGACTTAATCTTACTACTTAGAAAGGCAGAGTTGCAGAAAAACAACAAAATGGTCTCAACAACAAAGGACACACTGTTGGTCAGTGTTCGCTATACTGTGGTTCTCTCTGGGATTGTTGTCTTGATATTCT
The DNA here is from genome assembly GCF_040938575.1 of Ambystoma mexicanum. Classification (NCBI taxonomy): domain Eukaryota; kingdom Metazoa; phylum Chordata; class Amphibia; order Caudata; family Ambystomatidae; genus Ambystoma; species Ambystoma mexicanum. Next base: position 1,040,313,181 of record NC_090929.1, on the reverse strand, counting down.
CAAACTAATCCACAATAACTCTTAACCCATATCGTAGTGTAACAGCAGGGTGAGGCTAACTCCAGCAGAATTTAGGGAATTATGTAGCCAACGTAAAATGGATAATCTCAAATAAGTATCAGGGGGAAGCAATGAGACAAATCCAGTTAAAATGGGATGAACTAAGAAAAACTAGTGTCCTTAGTCGAATGTCAACTCTCCATTGTAATCAACATATTTCAGAGGTGGCCCCGCACCAAGGTAAATTTCTGACTGTGCATTCAGTCTCAGGGTGTTTAAAGTGTCAGAACACACTTCATTGCTTGGCCTGGGCAAATGATCTAAGAGATGAGCCGCCCTTAAGGAATCTGTAAATGAATGACCATGCCTTAATGAGCTAGACGGTGTAGTTCTTGTTTTATGACCCCAGGGGTCTCCTTGGGTAAGATTTCCCACCTTAGCACTAATTTGGATCCTTTTCAGGCTTATGTAATTGTAAACCCCTCCACCCCCTCTCAGACAAGGTTTTCGATAATATATTTTTAAACCTGCTGCAGACCCTTCTCAAGATTACACGCCTCCTTTCATCTCTGGTGTCTTTGCAGCTTCAACTGGGATTTGGGTTAGTGCCCCATCGGGCGTCTCTCCTCCTCCTGCTTTTTAGTTTCTTGGTCTCTTGCCTGCTTCACAGACTCTCTGCTCTATTCTCTCCTGTTAGTCTTAACTTGCTTAAAATGTGTCCCGTTTGGCTTTGATACCTCCTGTTTCTTAACTCACAATGTTCAAATTCGGCTTTGCCACCACTGCCTCTCTCCCTCTACTTCTGTGCTCCTCTCACTATCGCAACACCAACCCTGTGGAGTGGCATCCTAACTCCCACACACCAGGCCTCCCTTTCCCCTTTGCATATGGTAGCCCCCTACTCAAGTGTCTAAATAATGAGTTAATGGCTGACAAATCCTCTACTTAACCCTTCTCCTTCACTGAGTTCTGCATAGGGTGTTTTCAGATTGGTTGTTGTTTAAAATGCTTTGATTGGTTTTCATCACTTGGGCTGAGGGCTTAAATGAGCCAGACACCATTTGGACCCAGGCAAATCCAAAATGATAGTCGGATAAGACTGTCTGCTTGCTCGCAGGAGTTTGGAAGTCTTTAGTTTCCTGCAAGCTCTGGTCTGCACTCCACTTCGGTCTTCCCCAAACCACAATGCTACTTGGATCCGGTTCTTGGCAAGATTTATTAGCCTGTTGTATATGCCGACGTTAAATCCTATGTTACCTCCTATGAAATCTGCCAAAAGACCTCAAGTGCCCAATACTCCGAGCCCCCTTCTGCCTCTCCCGGTTACTGAAGTACCTTTTTCCCAAAATGGCCGTGGACCTTGCGGGACTGCGGGAACCCTCCAAAGTGGGTAACAAACACATCCTAGTGATCCTAGATTACGCAACCCAGTAAGAAAAACCTCTGTCCTCCATTGGGATACCCCCCCTCCACTACCCCCTTTGAGTTATATGGTAGGGAACCCCGGAACTTGCTCTGAAAACTTGGGAAAAGAGAGGATGCTCCTTCACCCATATCACAAGCTTCTGTCAAACTAAAATCTTGCATGAAAGCATTGAGAGAGATTAACACCTACCTGTCCAAGGCTCAAGAGCACTAGGAGATTTTTGACCACCAGGCGTTTGCCAGACCCTTTTTGATTGACGACCAGGTGTTACTCTTTTCCACTTCTAAGAACAAGGTAGTTTCGATATGGTATGGACCCTTTATGATCCTGAGTGCAAAAGTCCCCCTAACCATCTTGTCTCTCAACCGAAGCGTAAAATCCCAGATTAATCATATCACCCACTTAAAGCCCTGGAGAACTGACACAATAGAGAAAAGCACTGTAACTATTGCTGCTCTATTGGTATAGGATGGCGAAAGCCCAACCTAATTCCTTACAATCTTAGTAGGAAGTAACAGCCGGACCTCCAGTACTTATTGATGCATTTTTCTGAGGTCTTTTTCAAGGAACCGGGAAGAGGTAAACATTTCTTCAATTCGATTAGGACACCTCATTGGCAGTTGATCAAACCAAAGCCCTATCTGGTTCCTGAGGCCCAGAAACAGACCATTGTGGAAGAAATTGAGAAAATGCTGAAACTTGGGTTAATAGAACCGTCAAAAAGTCCTTGGTCTTCCCTATCGTTCTTGTTGCAAAACCCGACAACTCATGGAGATTATGCATAGTTTTTCAAAAACTAAAGCTCAGTCTTTGATAGTTCTGTCAGCGCATTGATTCTGGACATATGAGAATGCCTAGGGAATGCCATCATCACCTTGCACATGATGAAAAGTTATTGGCAAGTGCCTCTTAACCCAGCAGATAGAGAAAAAGACATATAGCGCACCCCCATGGTCCTTAACAATTTACCATCCTCCCATTCGGACTAGATGGTCTTCCTGCCACATTTCAAAGGCTTGTGAACAGTCTTACAACCCTACTCATCCTTTGCAGGAGCCTAGATGATTTGTTGATCCATAGTGCAAGTTGGGAAGAACATCTACGCCACCTCTGAGGTCCCTAAGGCCTTGAGAATGGCCATGCTCACAGCTAACCCAAAAAAGTCACATCCGGCCCAAAGTCCCATAATACACCTAGGCTACTTTGTCAGCAATGGGTTAATACAGCCCCAAAGTGAAAATGTAAAAGCAGTGGCCCAAACACCAGACCCAAAAACAAAGCAGGAACTTGGAGCCTTCCTAGGCAATTAACGGCAGTTTATCCCAAATGTATCTGTCCTTGCTGCTAGCCTGACAAGCATATTTGAGAATTCACAACCGTAAAAGCTTGTCTGAAAATTATGCAACCGTGGAGTTGGAAGCCCTAGCGATAAAATGGGCCATCACCAGTTTGAGGAATTACCTGATTGGCAGAACATTCTGGCACATCACTGACCACTCTCCGTTAATCTGGATATATCGGTAGATAGGCACCAACGCCAGGGTAATCAAGTGGTTTTTAGACCTATAGCCTTTCTTCTCCTGGTTGAGCATAGAAAAGGAAAAGACCAAGAGAATGTAATTACTTCAGCCGTTACAATTTGGACCAACTAGAGGAGGGCCTAAATGAAATGGTGGGGACTAGGGCGGTGAGCTTGTTCTTAACACCCACTAGAGGACAGGGTAATAGGGATCCCTCTGGAGGAGAATCCCCCTTAGGAGGATGGGGAAAACCCAGAGAGACTTAAGTCACTATCCCCCCCCCTCCACTGACTAACACCTTTATGGTGTATGCAGGAACTAAGATGTGTAAGAACCCTTAAACAATGGCTGGGTCTGCTTCTGACTCAAACCTCTTTTCATCTGCTTCAGGGAAAACAGCAGAATTACTGAAAAACTAGCCTCCTGAAGTTACGCCCTGGCTAGGAACCAACCAGAAAGGAGTATACACGCAGCCCACTTAGTTTCCTAACGCCGCAGTGCACATTGAGGAGAGAGATGCTCGGAGAGGCGGAATGCCAGACGTGGCATCACAGCCAGAGATTCTCGCTAGGAGAGAGCAACGTGGTCCGTCCGGCAAGAAACTGGTGCCGTTAGGTGTGGCAACCAGAGGGAGAACAGAGTACCTCAGTGGGCCGAGGCAGAGCCTGGAGGAGGAACCGCCCACAAGCTCCCTCACCGAGCCAACTGGAACCAGGAGGAGACGCCCCCCGCCGCTGAGTCCAGTTGAAGAGTCCCGGTGGCAGATCCTTAGCAAGACGAGTGGCAGTCGGCCTACAAAGCCATCCAATGGAGCACTGCTTGTCAGTTAAAGGTATGCTTTGGCTTCTGAGGAACGGGGCGAGATGCTAGGACAGAGAAAGAAGCCCTGTAGTGAGAAGAGGAATCAAAGGAATGCCTCGTTGTGGGGAAGAGAAACTGAAAGAACCCCTGGTGTGAAGTGTGAACAGAGAAACCCCAGAGTCGAGGGAGAAACTGAGAGAAAGCCAGCCCCGGAGTGGGAAATGAGCCAGAGCAAGCCTGAGTGTGGCAAAGGAAGTGCTAGTCCATATATGGAAATAAGGCACAATAACCATATACTAAATGACACGCCAATCGTGAGGTTCGAATTCCAAACAAGTCTTGTTTATTCATGAAGTATCTCAGTCGGCCGACTGGGTCTCGACGACTCACGTGTGTTCCCAGACACTGTGAGATGTGAGTGAGAGATAGAGAGTAACGCTCAAGCAGTCATATATATGCATAAAACATCATCATTTGTTAATGCAGTTCGTCGCACCCTTATACATGTTATACAGGCTAGTGTTCGGTAATTGACAGTTATGATACATCTTCATTTAGTCTAAACATTAGTTATTCTAGCAAAGGCTGCAGAGGCACTTTTCTGTTACGAGGAACATGAAGCGCTGGCACAGGAAGGATATCTTGTTCTTAGCAGAGAAACATTTCATACAATGTTATCTGTTTGCCGCGGCTCATGAGCTAAGGGTCAGACAGTTCTGAGGCAAAAATACCATCCTTCTTGAAGGAGCACTGCTAGTTGCATATAATTCATGTTTTAACTGCCTTTTATAACAGCGCTTGCAAAACAATCTGGCACCTGGACTACTGATTAGGCGCGGCTTCTGCACAGCTTCAAGGCCTCAGTGAGAGGGAAAGCAATGTATTTCTGCATGGCTCTACATTCCTGCCTACGTTAGTATTTCAGAGTTCAAGCTGTGGCTTTGCACCATGTGTGAGTCGAAAGCATATATTATATTTAGCAAAGCGTCTACAAAAAGAAAAACAAAATAGCCAGCGTTTACAAAATGGACTCCCTATGGTCACATTCAGGTTTCTTGGTCACGCAAAGTTTGTCACATGATGCGATTCGCTTATGGCCAACATAATATTCATATTATCTGGCTATGTGATTACTTTTTCGGTATAACAAACCCTCCTTTTGGCCTTCAGCCAATAGCATCATTTATCCAAACATTTCGTCCTCATCAGACCAGGTGTCACTTTCTGAACTACCCATGTCACTATCTTCATCAGAAATATTGATTGCCATACATTCCTTAATTTCATTTTCGTTTTTTAGACCATCATTTATCATTCTGGGAGGAGGCTTCACAATCGTTGTACTAATTGTTTGTACACATGCATTCGAAATTGTGGAACAAATGGCTGGCAAGCATTGTATGCAACAACAGCACAATATGAGGATACTGAATATCATAACCAAAATTGCAATTAGTTTCCACCCCCAGGATCGTAACAGTTCCCAGAACCATAAACCTATGTTTAGATTCCAGCCACCTGCGGGAACATGAATTTCAGAACTTGGGACATGTCATTTCTTGATTGCTTCAAATATTGTAGGGGAGGAGTCACTTACAAATACACAGCACGCTGACCCCACTAATTTGCATACACCTCCACGGTGAGCGAAAAGAACATCAAGAACCATTCTATTCTAAAGGGCAACTAGTCTGATTGCTTTTTGTTCCAATGTTATATTGTAAAGTATGTCAGTGGTTCCATTTGTTTTCTGTAATACCCTGGATAATGTTCTTATATTCCATGAGTTTATTGCTTGTCCCCAGAAAGGTATAAATGATTTTGCTATGTCCCCAAACATTTGCCCAGCAGTATCATCTCGTTGTGGCCGAGATCTAGATATTTTTGCTATTTCAGAAAGAACGTCTTTCAAATTAATTTGTTTGTTCCATCAAAGTTTCCAGTGACACAATCATTCCATTTGCCAAAAAATAGGGCTCTTAATGATGCATAACAGGCATAATTAAGTGGTAGAGGATGTATATACCAACCCATTCCTCTTTGCCCGTGCTGGGTTAAATGGGCACAAACCCAACAATTGGATCTATTTAATATGGCATGAGTCATATTCATAATCGGTAGTAAAGTGTTATTGTCATAACCTTTTCTGTGTTTCACATCTTGTGACGGAAGAGTATAAGAAAGCACATGAGCTGGGGTAAAGGTAGTGGGAACATTTACAGTTGGCAATAGTGTTCATCGGATGCATAGTTTCCAAGTACCAAAACATTGGGGTCAATGTAACTACTATACAGATAGGTATGGTAATCAGGAGCAGGTTAGTCTTTGTAGACCAAGTCTTTCTCGTGGCAGGCTTAATGTCAATGTCTATCAATGGCAACATCAGTGCAGGTGGCAGCAGCAGGAGTGAATACAGGCATGATCAAGGAAAGTTTCTCAGCGTCCGTCGGAAAAGTTCTCCACGGCAACACACGTTGGCAGCAAAGTTCAAACAAGTTGCATTCACCCTGCTTATGATGGCAGCAAGCTGGTGTTTACTTTGACAGCTCCAAAAAGGCAGAAGCAAGCATCAATCTCAAATGTATAGTGTCGGTACCTTTTGCCCCCGCTTGTCCATGCTGGGTTGCAAATGCCTTCACTTTCAATGGTAGCACGGGGAAACCACGTGTCAGAGCTCTCATCCAATACAGCTTATACGCTCCCTTTCCTTAGGGCTCCGTTCCCAGCTCTATCCGTGGGCTAGAAACAAAGGCAAAACAAAAGCTGCCGATTACTTCTGATTTCGTGAACGCAAATTGTATCTTATAGCTCCAGGTACGGTATGATCAATGAACAATGCACTGTCGTCGTTTGCAGCAGATGCAAAAACAGTGCCAGTCGGTGATGCAATTCGGGATGATGAGGCAGCAGTCAAACAATGTTGAGGTAACACTGATGTTTCAATTTTCATTGCAATCTCCCCAGGCCCTTTCTTGGGTTTAGGAAGAACTTCTGGCTAAAATTTGGCGATGTCTTGGTGATCGATCAGGGCTGTCTTACTTTTGATCTCAGGATTGTCAATCTCTTTCTCATGTGGCAAAGGAAACGGGATTCTTTTTGTGTTTTGCGTGGATCCAATGGTTTCGACCATTCACTCGGACGGCAGTCTGCGTAGCCAGCAACACCTGATAGGGGCCCTACCAGCGCGGTGCAAGCGAAGATTTTCTCTCAAAGTTCTTAACCAGGGTCCAGTCTCCGGGTTGCAGACAATGTCCTGGGCCTGTATATCTGACAGGCAGAGCCTCCTGCACCAGCTGATGAATCAAATGCAAGTTTTGAGTCAACTGTTTACAATAGTCAGAGCAATGGATAGTCAACATCCCTCAATCTTTTTGGACGTGGCACATTCCAGACATTCGCTGGTCTCCCCATTATTATTTCATATGAGGAGAGGCCAGTCCTTCCCTGCACAGTTGTTCGCATACATAGTAAAGCTAGTGGCAATGCATCTGGCCATTTCAAATTGCTTTCGGCACAAATCTTAGCTATTTTGTTTTTCAAAATACTGTTTTGGCGTTCTACCAAATCGGCACTCATCGGGTGTCTGGCTGAATGGAATCGCTCATCGATTCAGAGGCCTGCACAGATGTGCAATATCACGGCCGCTATAAAATGTGGGCCATTGTCAGACCATATAACACGGGGCAGCCCAAATCGGGAAAATATTCTTTCGCTGTTGACATGGCTGAACAATCTTTCAGGGGTTAAGCCTCCATCCATTTGCTAAACGCACACACCACTACGAGGACATAATTATAGTTCTGGCATCTTTCCATTTCTATGAAGTCAAAATGGATGATCTACTGCTGTCGCTGTTCCTTTTCCAATGTTATGTTGTAAACAAGTCATGCAATTCTGAACCAATCTCTCAGCAGTTTTCTTAATGTTTCCATTACACCATATAGAATCGAGGTGCTGTGACCTCTTTTTCGCACATATGTGTTGGACTATGGGCCATGGTAACCATTGCCATAACATATACATTTGGCAACATGCATCTATTATTCTTTGTCCACCCAACAACCTTCATGCTCTAACTCTGCTGGACCCTTGGACCATTGTTTTATTTCATCTGGAGTGGCTTCTGCTTGTATCGCTGACTGTCTCAATTTCGTCCTCTTTCATGCAGGACCTTTCTCTGCTGTTTCGACATACATTTTTGTGTTCAAATCAATGGCAGTGTGTTTCGCAATTCGGTCTGCAAATGCATTTCCCTTTCCTACATTACACGTTATTTTCTTATGTGCATCACATTTAATTATTGCTAACCGCTTGGGAAGTGCAAATGCTGACAACAGTCTCACTATCAAAGTTCCATGTGACGTCAGGAAGTCCCTTTCAGCCCATAGTCGGCCAAAATTGTGGACCACCCCAAATACATACTGGCTGTCAGTATAAATGTTTACACTAAGGTTTGCAGAAATTTCACAGGCTCTAGCGAACGCTATTATTTCCGCAGCTTTTGCTGAGTTGTATGGGATTCGTTTGCTTTCTACAATAGTTTTCAGTGTAGTAATGGCATAAGCAACCGTTGATGTGCCATTTGGTAATTTAAAACAAGAACCGTCACAAAACAGTTCTCCATCTGGCTCTTTCAGGAGATTATCAGGTAAATCAATTCTTCCTTTTGTCTCTTGCTCAGTAGTGATTAAGCAATCATGTGATACTTGTTTCTCACTCCCTTTTTCACTGGGAGGGGGCAATAACTCGGCCAGAATTAAAGAGCAACATCTCTTAATTTGAATATGCAGTGCAAATGGGACAATTTCATATCTCGTTAGTCGAGTGGATGTGAAATTTTGCATTCTATTTAGGAGGTCTACTGAATGGGGTACCATCGCGGTTAAAGCGTGACCTTAAACCATCCCCTCGGTTTGTTTTAGTGACGCTGCAGCAACAGCTCGCAAGCAATGTGGCAAAGCACATGCAACAGGATCCAGCGTGGAAGAGAAATAACCGCATGGTCTATTTCTGCCCCCGTGTTCCTGAGTCAAAACAGCCAAAGCACATCCATCCTTTTCATGCACAAATAACATAATACCTTCTCATAATTTGGCGTGCCCAAAACTGGAGCTGAACATAACGCAGCTCTGAGTAGGTCAAAAGCTTTTTGACATTCCATGTTCCATGGCAAAGGTAAGGTAACATCCTTCCTTGTCAATGCCACTATGGGTTTCACAATCATTGAGAAATTAGCTATCTACTGCCTACAATACAAAACCATGCCAATTAAAGCCCTGACTTCCTTCTGCATGTTTGGAATAGGCATATCAGAGATCCTCTCTATTCGTTCTGGTGTCAATCTTCTTCCCTCCTTCGATAGGAGGTAGCCGAGCTAGGCCACCTCCTCTCGACAATACTGGAATTTCTTCAATGATGCCTTGTGACCGTGTGCTGCCAAATGTGTCAATAATGCGAGAGTTCCTTTTTACAAATGTCTTCTGAGTCTGCTGCTATAAGCAAGTCATCAATATATTGTATTAATATACATCCTGACGGTAATTCAAGCATGTCCAGTTGTTCTTTTAATGCTCTACTATAAATACTTGGACTTTCAGTGTAGCCTTGTGGAATACGTGCAAACCGTAAATGAGTGCCCTCCTAATGTAAAAGCAAACAAATATCTGCTCTCGGGATGTACTGGAATGCTGAAAAAAAGCGTTCTTCAGGTCTATTACACTGAAGTGCAATGCAGAAGCAGGAATCCTAGTCAAAATTGTGGTTACATCGGGGACTAACGGGAATTGTGGATCAACTACTTTGTTAACAGCGCGTAAATCAATTATAAAACGGTAAGGTAGATCATTACCTCCTTTCTTGTAAACTGGAAGTATCGGGCTATTACAAACACTAACAGAAATGTCTTCAGTTACATTCCTAGTCATAAAATCTGACACAATATATTTCATGCCTTTTCACCTTCACTCAAAATTTTGTATTGCGGAATATGCGGTAATGTAATTCCTTCCTTCAAAACAATTTGTACTGGTTCTACTTTCAAAAATCCAACATTATCGTTAACTGCCCATATACAAGCTGGTACTTCACACAATTCATTCGGCAACGGCGTGGATACAAATTGCGATACAGGAGTTTTTTGTGGTGAAATAATCAAGTAGATTCCATCAGGAGAAAAATAAATTACTGCATTCAACTTTTTCAATAGATTCAATCCCAAAAAAATTTCGCCGCAATTTGTCATCAAAAGAAACGGGCAAGATTCAGTAAATGGACCTACTGTAATTGGCACTGGTTGTGAAACTGGACTAATCACTGGTGTACCTGAAAACCCTACTGAGACATTCTTATGCCCTGACAGTGGTATATTTGGAACTCGCTGATGATCAATCGAACATTTCTGTGCACCTGTGTCCACTAGAAGAATTGCTCCCTAATCCCAACCTTCATTTCTATGTAGGGCCCTTTCTGGTCAACGGGAATAGGCACTGGTTCCAACCTCTGTTTCGGGCTGTCCTAATGGAACAGTACATCATCAGATGTAGTGTCTCCAGTGTAATATGCATTGGAGGGATTATCAAAAACATTTACACCATTCATGGTGTTCCGTTGTTGATTTTAATGAACCTGATTATCCTGAAATTGTGGTTTCATCCGATTTCTATTCGGACCTGCTATTCCTGGCCGGCCTCTAAATGGTCTTCTCGCAATATTCCCATTTCTATTCTACAAGTTCAGGCATTGTGCTTGCCAATGGCCTTCTTGTCTACAATAGGCACATTGAATTATACCTATTGGACCTCCTTGCATGTTGGATGTTAAGGCAAATTGAACTATAGACAATGCGTTCCCGCCACCTCTATTATTGCTCGCTACCTGTTGCAGTAACACACTGGTTTTCAAATCTCCTTCTTCCCTTATTTCCTTATCCTTCTCTGAATTTACTCGATTCTCATAATATTGGGCCATATGTAATACTTCACTTTGTAATTTTGCTTGCCATGCACTTTCAGATGTCATTATTAATGTTTGAATTTTCGGTAACAATCCTCGCACAAACTTAACAATCAATCTCTTCCCAGGTTCAGTACTCAGATTTTGACCACTAAAATCTGCAAATACATCTTCAAATCGGTTAAAATAATCAGTCGCTCCTTCCGATTTACCTTGTAAGCAAGCAGTCAATTTATCCCAAACTATTCTCTTCTCAGGCACTACAGTTTTCAATTTCTCTAATATCCGTAAAGGCAAAGTCAAAATTACTTGCGGAGGCTTCTCCCCAGCCTTTCTTTCGCTATCAATTCTAATCCGGTTCTCCCATGTATCGCCTAACATTGGCGCATCATTTATACTTCTAATCTGCTTCCATATGTCTGCAGGAAGAATCACATGGAACAATAAATCAATGTCACTCAGCGTAAAAACAGACTAATTTAAAACGGATTTAATTTCTTTATAGAAGCCCGCCAGATTTTTCCTAATGTCAGGGACGGTCTGCTTTATCGTATTCACTTCTTGCCTAGAAAAGGGAACATGTGCAAACTGTGCAATATAATGGGCTTATATCGTTCGCGCTGGAATTGCTCCATCAGCGGCAACCTCTACTTTCGGGACAAACGTGGGAGGCACCTCCCTCATGGGTAATTGCAGAGTAGGGAATTCTACTTCTGTTCGTCTATTAAGCAGCAAAGCCAAATCATGAGAAAAAGCAGTCGTTGCGGTGTCAGGTGAAAATGCTCTTTTATAAATCAGCAGGACAACGCACCTTTTTCTTCATACATTCATCTGTCAAATACTCCACCATAACTTGTAACACCTTTCTCTGCATCTCTGGTGTATACTGACTAAACGTATCCTGCAGTTCAATCGTGGAAATGGTGGCATCCGTAATCCATCTAAACGCGTCTCACGTACAAATTCGCATCTCTTCACTGATGGGTTTCAACGGCGGGAGAAACCATTGCTGAACATGACATATGCGGTTCACCTTTTCTCATTATCTCTTTATGCAATCGATCAAGTTCTCGCTTAAACACAAATTTTCACCCTACAAGTTCTCGTATTTTCACTGCATTATCTCACAAATTGGAAAGGACAATCAAATCGGCAACTCTTGCGGTACCACTGTATTAGTCAAATCACTCCATATTTTAACAAGATAATCTCCCATACATTCTAACAGAACCTGTTGTTCACCAAGGCCTCTATGATCAAATATGGAACTTTGCACAGCCACTTCATCGCCATCATCAATATAGGTCTCAGCCCACTGTTTCAGTTTGTCTTTCCATCCCTTGCTAATCGTATTTAGAGTCAGTCTAACGCTTCCTTTTTCAGGCCCCATTGATGCAGAACTACCAGCTAAAGCGTATAACTCATGCGCTGAAGGAGGTGGAGGAAATGTCACGGGTTCAGATGGAACGGCTATTGCAGGTGCAGATGGGATCGTGGGAATAGCAACAGGAGGGGATACTTAAGGAGGCGGTGCAACTGGGTCAGTGCTTGAATGTTCATTCCTTCGCTCAATTAATATCTCATTGATCAGTTCATCTGATGTATGCAAATCTTGTGAAGGATATATTTTCTGTACGTCTAATTGGAAGGCCCTATCCATGTTCCTAATAGCTTCTATATGCTTCTGCTGATCTGTGGAAACAGAGAAATTGACATGAGGCCGGGAAGCCCAAATGGAAACACACCAACACAGGTTACAAAGGACCATATAAAGCGCTTTATTTCAAAGTTACAAAGTTACCAAGTTATCAAGGTCAATTGACATGCGAATAGCTATTCGGCTCTCTGACTCACACACGAACCTCCAACGATAAGGTTTCGCATCGAAAGTGGGAGAGACCGATCATCGGGATGCTTGGGTTTTTATACATTTAGTACTGCATTGGCCAGCCCTCTTACAAGTTAACCATTTCTGGAACCATGGCTAGGGTTCGTAGCCAGGTCGAACATGCAATCTCCATATATTAGATTGGTTCCGCTGATACAGTTACATATTTACACCTAGGTTAAACAGAGGACAGGGTCTTAGTTCATGACCCTAACAAGTAGCCTGCGGACATATTATTCATTCACGTGTGCGGAGGTCACCATGGCCGAAGTCTTACTCGCAATGTCATTCGGCCTCCATTTTGTGATTCGGGGTGACTTCCACACTGCAAGAATACCTAAAATGGCGGCTAGATCCAAGATGGCAGCTTACACAATACATTAAGGTCAAGACCTTGCCGCGGAACCTATGTTCACAATATTCTTTAGACAGCTTGGCGTAGGCCAACATACATTTAAACAATGCGATTGGGGTCACAATATTATATCGATTTCCACAGACCCTCCTTTTGGCCTATGCCAAGTGCTAAAACATAGTTTTCTAATACTTTTGAAAATACTTGAAGGCATTATCATCCATAGGTTCCGCATCATTGTCTGAAATATCAATAGCCATAAGGTCGTTCGTAAGAACTTCTTGCAACATGAACTCTTTAGATGCTGTCTTCGGAGTGTATATCTTTCGCCCCATTGCGCTCATTACCTGGGCACAACATTCCCCCATCATTCCGCATATACTTGGGAGGCATTGAAAACAACAGCAAAGAAATAACAGAGTCCCTAAAATGACAGAAAGCACCTTCCACCCCCAAGATCGCAGAGAATCCCAAAACCAGGTACTAAGGCTCCAGTCTCCTACAGGGATATGGACTTCAGAACTAAGAGTGTGTAAATTCTGAATTGCTTTAAATATTGTTGGTGAAGAATCTGGTACGAAAACGCAACAAGCGGACCCCACTAATTTACATACTCCACCTCGTTCGGCTAAAATGACATCTAATGCCATTCGATTTTGCAGTGCTACCAATCTTATCGCCTTTTGCTCTAAGGTCATATTGTAAAGTATGTCCGTGGTCCGGTTGACCGTTTTCTCCAATACCCTCGCTAATCCCCTAATGTTTTCTGAATTTGCTATTTGTCCCCAAAAGGGGACTACTGATTTGGCTATATCCCCGAACACTTGTCCGGGGGTATCTCCATCACTATCTCGTCGCGGGCGAGCCTTGGATACCTCTAAGGTACTGGCTATAAATACACCTGGTAACAATATCCCTAAATAACAAGTCCCCTGTCAATCCTTGGGCAACCAGGGAAAAGCTAAACTACCACAAACAAAATAAACGGGTCCCCCTACATACAAAGGCCTATTTTCCCCAGTCAAATTTACAATATGTATACAAGGCTCAAAATCTCCCATTGGCCTAGTGCCATTTCTTTGTACACAGAAAGGGACAGAATCAGGATTGTGATTTACAGAATAAGAAGGAGGCATGGCATCCTTATTGCCTATCGGAGCCATCTTGAAAGAAACTAGATTTTGGAAAGGAAAGTTTATCAGACGGCCTAATAGAAGCGATATTAGGTCTACTCCTATTTGCGAAAAGCGAGCATCCCAGGGGAGTCAATTCACGTCTCTCAAATTCATTCAAATTAGTGCCATCGAAGTTCCCTGAGATGCTATCATTCCATCGGCCGAAGAAGAGTGCTCTAAGAGAGGCATAGCAGGAAGTCGTTAGAGGTAAGGGATGTATATACCATCCCAGTCCCTTGTTCCCATGTTGTGGCAAATTCGTGCAAATCCAACAATTACTCTTATTAAAAATAGCATGCGTAGCATTCATCACTATCATCAGAGTGTTATTATGATATTTCTGTCTATGCCGAGAGTCCCTAGGGGACAGAGTGTGAAGGTGTACAGAGGGAGTCAAAACAGTTGGTACAATTTCGGTCGGTAGCAGAGGCTTCAAAGGATAAATCTCTTCAAAGTACCAAAGTCCCACGGCAGCAGTTGCAAAACTAACAGTAATCAAAACAAGAACACAACAGTACGTTTTCAGGGCCCAGGCACATTGTCCATTGTTCGAACTGGTCACCTCCTTATCTAATAGTTCAATACGAGGAGCAGCGGTGAAGGCGGCAGGCATCGTGGTTATCCCGATCGACGGCCCCAATGTTCGTTGCTGGCGGCACTTCGGCCGCGCGACTTCTTAGTCCTTCCCAACCCTAGCCAACAGAACCCTCCTTTTCTGTGTTCCAAAAAAAAGGAAAGACAATAGTATTCCAATCACTCCTTTTTCTTCCAGATGCACGATACTCGTGCAGCGAGTTTATTTTCGTGGTCGAAGGTTGTACCTGATGGTACCCAAGTTTTCCGAATCCAAAAGCAAAGTATCGTCGCTCCCTGAGGGGAGCGTCACGTCGGTGGCGACGGAAGTCGCAGAACTTGAAACCAGAGTTTCCGGAAGTGATTGATCAAGGGAGTGCGGAGACAAAATGGACGGCTCCCCGAGCTCCTCAGGCTCAGAGAACTTCTCCGACGCACTCACAACGCTGCTTGCTACTCCGAGATCAGAAAGTGTAGCATCAGCAAGGGGTTCTGTTTCTTCTGTAACTTGTGGCGTCGGGTGAGGGATCTTCTTGATGTGTGTTGCATGTATCCAGTTCTTCTTTCCTGCCACCCGCACTGCCGTCCTGGTGACCAATAAAACCTGGTAGGGTCCCCGCCAGCGAGGCGCGAGACAGGAAGACCTTTCGTAGGCCTTTACCAGGATCCAGCTGCCGGGCAATATATCGTGTCCTGGGCCCGTAAACCGTACAGGTAAGGTGGCCTTCACCTGGTGGTAGATGAAATACAGGTTTTTAGTCAATTGATTACAATAATCTACAAGCAATACATTCTCCACATCCCTCAGGGCTTTAGGTTTAGGGAGGCCCCAAATATTAGCAGGCCTTCCCATTACTACCTCAAATGGAGAAAGCCCAGTTCTAGTCTGGGGTGTGGTGCGCATAGCTAACAATACAATAGGTAATGCATCTGGCCATTTTAATTTAGTCTCAGCACATGTTTTTGCAAGTTTGTTTTTCAAAATACCGTTGTGTCTTTCTACCAACCCCGCACTTTGAGGGTGCCTAGCTGAATGAAAACGTTTCTCAATCCCTAAGGCAACACATATTTGCAATATTACAGCTGCGATGAAATGTGGGCCGTTATCCGACCAGATTATCCTCGGGAGCCCAAATCGAGGAAAATATTCTTTCACCAAGATCTTTGCGGTGGTCATGGCGGTAGCATCTTTGGCAGGGAAAGCCTCGACCCACTTGCTAAAAGCACAAATGATAACAAGAACATATTTCAAGTTATTACAACGTTCCATTTCAATGAAATCAAGGTGAATGGTTTCAAAGGGGACAGAGGGGGGCCCGAAACTTCCCCTTGGAGTCACTGTCCCTTTACCCACATTGTGCTGCAGGCAAATCATACAATTCTGAACATATTTTTTTGCAGTTTCCAAAATTTTGTCATTCACCCAAACCTGCTGTAATATCTTTGCAATTTGCTGGGCACACACATGTGTTGGACCATGTGCCATTGTGACCATTGCTAATACATAAGAATCGGGAAGCAACCATTTCCCGTCAGATGCGTCCACCCAACACCCTTCGTCATCCAATTTCCCCATGCCTTCAGCCCATTTCCTAGATTCATCAACAGAGGCATCAGTCTGAATATCTCGCACAGACCCAATGCCTTCATCTATTATACAACCATCTCTCACTTCCCTTGAGGTATACATGTCTGTGCTAAGGTCTGTAGCTGTTTGTCTAGCTATCGAGTCTGCAAAAGCATTTCCTTTGCCCACATCATCTATGACCTTACGATGAGCTGCACATTTCATAATCGCTAGTTGTTTAGGGAGTGAGAGTGCTGAAAGTAACTGTACTATTAAGGGACCATGCTGAATCTTGGTCCCATGTGAGGTCAGAAACCCTCTTTCCGACCACAATTTTCCGAAGTTGTGAGCCACCCCAAAGGCGTACTGACTATCCGTATAAATATTAACTCTATGCCCTTGGGAGAGCTCACAAGCACGAGTCAACGCTATAATCTCTGCGGCCTGCGCAGAGTTATGCGGAATCCTTTTAGTTTCTACGATCTTGTTCAAAGTAGTAACTGCATAAGCAGCTGTAGATGTGCCATTCGGAAGTTTAAAGCAGGAGCCATCACAAAACAGCTCCCCTTCCGCATTCTCCAAAGGAGTATCTGAGAGGTCTATTCTGCCCTTTGTTTCTTGTTCGGTGGCGTACAGGCAGTCATGTGATCCATCATCGCCGCAAGCAGAAGTTTGCGGGAGAGGCAAAAGTTCAGCCGGATTGAGAACACAACACCTTTTAATTTGGATATGAGGAGCAAATAGAACTAATTCATACCTGGTCAACCGGGCAGAAGTAAGGTGTTGTGTTTGAGTTTTATTCAATAGAATATCAACAGAGTGAGGTACCATCAGAATCAAATCGTGGCCTAGGACCATCCCCTCACTCTGTTTTACAGACGCAGCAGCAGCAGCAACAGCGCGCAGACATCGCGGCAAAGCGCATGCGACAGGATCAAGGGCGGAGGAATAATAGCCGCACGGCCTATTCTTCCCTCCATGTTCCTGCGTTAACACAGACAAAGCACATCCATTACATTCATGCACAAACAACACAAAGGCCTTATCGTAATTTGGTGTACCCAGAACCGGTGCTGAACACAGCGCGGCTTTGAGAAGCTCAAATGATCGTTGATGTTCCGATTCCCATGGCAGTGGCAAAGAAATGCCCTTCCTCGTCAAAGCCAACATCGGTTTTACCACTAGGGCAAAGTTCGGGATCCACAGTCTACAGTAGGACGCCATCCCTATCAGGGCTCTGACTTCCTTCTGTGTTTTTGGGACAGACATGCCAGAAATGTGTTTTATTCGTTCAGGTGTCAATCTTCTCCCCTCCTTTGACAGGAGGTAGCCTAAATAGGCAACCTCCTGGCAACAATATTGAAATTTCTTAAGTGAAGCTTTGTGTCCATGTTCAGCTAAATGAACAAGCAACAATATAGTGCCTTCTTTACAAGCTTTCTCAGAGTCTGCAGCTAAGAGCAAATCGTCTACATATTGAAGCAGCGTGCAAGTAGGTGGCAATTCAAGGGTGTCGAGCTGCTCTTTTAAGGCTCTACTATAGATACTAGGACTTTCAGTATACCCTTGAGGTGCCCTTGTGAATGTAAATGAGCGTCCCCCCAAGGTGAACGCAAACAAATACCTGCTCTCCTTGTGTATCGGAATACTAAAGAAGGCGTTTTTCAAATCTACGACACTGAAGTGCGTAGCCGTAGCAGGGATCATTGTTAAGATTGTAGTTACATCCGGCACGATTGGAAATTGTGGGGCCACTACCCGGTTAATAGCACGAAGATCTATTATAAACCGGTACGGAATTGCATTGTCGCCTTTCTTATATACCGGTAAGATCGGACCATTACATAAGCTACCTGTAATCTCTTCAATCACTCCACGATGTACAAAATCGGAGACAATGCATTTCAAAGCGCGCTCGCCCTCAACTGAAATTTTATATTGCGGAATGCGCGGCAGTTTAACCCCATGTTTCAATACTATCTTAACAGGGTCAATGTGCAATATCCCGACATCATTGTCGTCTATTGCCCACAAATATTCTGGCACAATGCCAAATTCGGGAGGTAGAGGTCGGGTCAAGTATTGGGAGTTAAAAGGTTGCTGTGGTGAAACTGTTAATCTTATTCCGTCAGGGGAACAATGAATCACTGCGTTCAATTTCTTCAACAAATTTAACCCCAGCAAATTTTCTCCACAGTTTGAAGTAAGAAGAAAAGGGCACTGGTCTGTAAAAGGGCCCAAAGAAACGGATACCGGCGCAGAGACCGGACAAACAGTTGGTATACCAGAGAACCCTATAGAAACGTTTGTTTGCCCTGACAGGGGAATGTTTGGAACCCGAGAATGGTCAATGGAGCACTTCTGCGCTCCAGTGTCGATCAAGAACTGATGTTTCCTATTCCCCACCAATAATTCAACATAGGGGCCCTTCTGAATAACGGGAATAGGTAAAGGTTCCAAACGCTGCTTCGGGCAATCCTAGTAAGGCAGAACTTCATCAAAGGGAAGTTCCTCAGAAAGATAGACGGCGGAAGGGTGATCAAATATATTTCTTGAGTCCATACTCGAAGTCTGATTTTCCTGTGAAAAAGGTTGCTGGGGATCTCGTAGAAGCTGACCCCTATCAGGACCCCCTGCTCCAGGGCGGCCCCGTGGTCGCCTACCCATACCTCCGAATGTGCCTCCTGACCTCTGACGGAGGGCAGGGCACTGTGCTCGCCAGTGACCTTCCTGGCGGCAATAAGCACACTGATTAATATTTATAGAATTTAGAGGAGTATTTCCTCTCGGAATGTACTGACCTCTAGTTTGTGTCGTACCTCCTCTGGGGTGCCTGACAATTTGCTGCAACAATACCTTAGTCTTTAGGTCACCCCTTCTTTTTTCGATTTTCTCTTTTTCGTTATTAACCCGATTCTCATAATACTGAGCCATATGCAAAACCTCTGACTGAGATTTTGCCTGCCAAGCGCTCTCTGAGGACATAATTTGTGACTGGATGTCGGGCAACAATCCACGCACAAATTTGTCCACAAACAACCTCTTCCCCGACTCTGTACCCAAATCCTGTCCACTGAAGTCGGAGAACACCTGTTCAAACCTATTAAAGAATTCAGTGGTACCTTCAGTTTTTCCTTGGACACAGGCCGTAAGCTTGTCCCAAATAATCCTTTTTTCTGGAATTATAGTTTTCAATTTGGCAACTATTCTATCAGGTAAAGTGAGTATTACCTGCGGTGGTTTCTCACCAGCTGGTCGTTCCCCATCTATTCTAGTTAGATTTACCCATGTATCCCCTAACCCCGGCACATCATCTACTGTCCGTACCTGCTTCCATACATCAACAGGTAAAAGCACTGGAAACAATAAATCCATGTCACTTAAGGTGAACACGGAAGACTGCAAAACGGATTCTATTTCTTTATAAAACCCTGTCGGGTTCTTCCTAATATCAGGGACTGATTGTCTGATCGTGTTCACTTCCTGTCGAGAGAACGGGACGTGAACAAACTGTGATACGTAGTGTGCTGGGATATCCACCGCGGGAGCACCAGTCGCCGCGTCGGCGGGGATTTCTACTTTTGGGACAAGGGTCGGAGGGACCTCTCTCATAGGCAACTGAGATATAGGGACCTCCGACCGCTTACTGAGTAATAAGGCCAAATCAAGCGCTAAAGCAGCTGTGGAAGTGTCGGGCGAAAAAGCTCTTTTACAAATACCTAATAACTCTGTGGGGCAACCAACCTTCTTTCTTATACATTCTTCCTGCAAGTGCTGTACCATCACTTGAATTACCTTCCTTTGCATTTCTACCGTATATTGACTATATGTATCGTATACCTCATCCGGCGGTATTGATGGATCCGAGATCCATCGAACCGCATCTCTAGTACAAATCCGTACTTCCTCGGGTGCTGATCTTCGGCACGAAAGGAACCGTTTCTGCATATATATCCTATCGTCCTCATCATCCTCATTTTGTAATCTTTCAAAATCCTGTCTAAACTCAAACAATCTATCAACATGTCCATATACTTTCTGTTCGGTATCCCTTGAGAGTGCCAAAGCGTTCAGATCTCTCACCCCTTGTGGGAGATCCGAAGTCTGCAATCTACCCCACATTACACCTAAATGAATCCCCAGTCCTTCAATAAAAACGTTTTTCTCGGGAAAATCGTGCAAATTAGATAATGTTGAAAATACCTCAGTTTGATCACCTTTTTCCATGCAATGTTTAGCCCAAGCAAATAGTTCCTGTTTCCTGCCCGCAGGAACAGTACTACGAGTCACTATCCTCGACCCTGCACCAGGATCTGATTTAATAAACACAGGACTCCCCGAGATCGAAAGTGTAGGTGAACCTAACATGGGTGCAGGGGAAAGAGGTAAAGTAACAGACGAAATAGACGGAGGAGCGACAACTAAGGAACTAGGGGTAGTAGGCTGTGTAAGAGGAGTAGGAATAACGATAGGAGCAATAGCAGGAATGGGAAGAGCGCCCACAACAGGAGCATACGGAGGTGGCGCTGAAGAATCAGGCCTCCGTTCGTTTAATATTTTCTCAATAAACTCCTCGGAAACATGGAAATCTTTAGAAGGGTAAATTTTCTGGACTCCGAGCGAAAAGGCTCTGTCCATTTTCTGGGTTTCATCTAATCGTTTTTCCTTGTCATATAACAATGCCTTTTCGGCATTCGTTTTATGACGTCGTGCATGTTTATCCCTACTTTTAAGCTGCTGTAATGCTTCCTTTTTCCAATTTTGTAACACATCAAAGGCTGCTGGCCTAGCCTTCTTCTTAAGCAAAATCGACTCTAAGTATTCAATACGGGGGATCTCAAAACTACCATTGATTGGCCACTGAAATTCGGAGGCATTTCTGGTCTGTCTGTGCCAAATGTCATTAAATACAATACTACCAATGCCATACTTACAGTACATAGTACACGCCGGCGACCCCTCCTGTGGTGCCGGACGGCTAAATTCCAAAGATTGTCGATCGCTGCGGAATAGAGCCCTAAAACAGCTAGACAATTTCCCAGGCATTTCTCAAAGAATTGGTGTTACCTGGTCCAATAATTGTGTCTGCAGATACAATACGCCAAATTCAAATTGTCAGGGTTAAATTAAGAGCCGGGTCACGACTACACCTGACCAAACCTAAGGAGGACCGTACGGTTTTCAAAGGACTTCAACTAACAAATTTTACCTGCGTTCAGTGGTTTCGGCAAATCTGCCCGCCTCGGATTTGGACCCTCGTCAAGATGCCGTGTCAGACCGCACGACTATCGCCCAAGGATCGGATCGTGCAGCGCTGCCGAGGTATCGCGTCTCGATCGGTCGGGCCCGCAGAATCACACCGTCCGATCCCGATTCGATAGTCTGCGTCAACCTTCAATGATCCGGCATCAATCTTGAGGGTCCCTATTCGGGCGCCAACTGTGGAAACAGAGAAATTGACATGAGGCCGGGAAGCCCAAATGGAAACACACCAACACAGGTTACAAAGGACCATATAAAGCGCTTTATTTCAAAGTTACAAAGTTACCAAGTTATCAAGGTCAATTGACATGCGAATAGCTATTCGGCTCTCTGACTCACACACGAACCTCCAACGATAAGGTTTCGCATCGAAAGTGGGAGAGACCGATCATCGGGATGCTTGGGTTTTTATACATTTAGTACTGCATTGGCCAGCCCTCTTACAAGTTAACCATTTCTGGAACCATGGCTAGGGTTCGTAGCCAGGTCGAACATGCAATCTCCATATATTAGATCGGTTCCGCTGATACAGTTACATATTTACACCTAGGTTAAACAGAGGACAGGGTCTTAGTTCATGACCCTAACAAGTAGCCTGCGGACATATTATTCATTCACGTGTGCGGAGGTCACCATGGCCGAAGTCTTACTCGCAATGTCATTCGGCCTCCATTTTGTGATTCGGGGTGACTTCCACACTGCAAGAATACCTAAAATGGCGGCTAGATCCAAGATGGCAGCTTACACAATACATTAAGGTCAAGACCTTGCCGCGGAACCTATGTTCACAATATTCTTTAGACAGCTTGGCGTAGGCCAACATACATTTAAACAATGCGATTGGGGTCACAATATTATATCGATTTCCACAGATCGTGCTCAAGCTCTTTTTCTGTATTTGATTTATGTCTATGTGCATGTTTTTCTCTACATTTCAAGCGCAGATTCACTTCCTTTCTCCAGTCTCTTACAACGTCGAACGCTGCAGGTCTGTCCTTTTTCCGTAGCAAAACTGATTTTAAATGTTCTATACACGCTAATTCAAAACTCCCATTATACGGCCACTGAAGGTCTGATACACGTCTGGTCTGCCTATGCCAAACCACATTAAACACTATTGCCCTTATTCCATATTTTATGTACATTTCATGTGCCGGCGACCCCTCGGGTGGCGCGACCTTGCCAGTTTCCAAAGATTGTCTACCGCAGTGAAAAAAATCTCACTAGACAGGAAGACAATTTCCCTGGCATGGTTAACGTTTACCCTTTTCTTACCCTGGGCGTTTGTACTTGCAAGTGCAACTCTCGACCAATATCAGGACGTTTAAGAATCAGGGCACGACTCACCTGATAAACCAATTCGTCTCTCAGGACGCAAATCGCCCGTATACAGGCGCAACCAAGAATCGTCACGATTACGTGTCTGGCTCAATTTGCCTTGCTTCCAGGACCCTCGCCTTGATGCTCTCTGGCCACCGCTCGCTGATCAGGGATCGACTGTGTACAGATCTGCGGAGGAGTCTCTAATCACTTCTGCAGGGGCGCCCCGAACACCTTCCGATCCCGGTCCAACAGCTTTGTCCTCGACCTCGTCACTGCCTTCAACGTATGCAATGGAGCATTACAGAGAGGGTCCCTATTCGGGCGCAATCTTTGCTAGTCCATATATGGAAATAAGGCACAATAACCATATACTAAATGACAGGCTAGTCGTGAGGTTAGAATTCCAAACAAGCCTGGTTTATTCATAAAGT
This sequence comes from Ambystoma mexicanum, assembly GCF_040938575.1. Taxonomy (NCBI): domain Eukaryota; kingdom Metazoa; phylum Chordata; class Amphibia; order Caudata; family Ambystomatidae; genus Ambystoma; species Ambystoma mexicanum. The sequence continues at coordinate 1,040,289,909 of NC_090929.1, read as the reverse complement.
ATCTAGCAAAGGCTGCAGAGACACTTTTCTGTTATGAGGTACATGGAGCGCTGGCACAGGAAGGATATCTTGTTCTTAGCAGAGAAACATTCCATACAATGTTATCTGTTTGGCGTGATTCGTGAGCTAAGGGTCAGACAGTTCTGAGGCAGAAATACCATCCTTCGTGAAGGAGCACTGCTAGTTGCATATAATTCATGTTTTAACTGCCTTTTACAAAAGCGCTTGCAAGACAAACCGGCACCTGGACTACTGATTAGGCGCAGCTTCTGCACAGCTTCAAGGCCTCAGTGAGAGGGAAAACAATGTATTTCTGCATGGCTCTACATTCCTGCCTACATTAGTATTTCAAAGTTCAAGCTGTGGCCTCGCACCGTGTGTGAGTCTAAAACATATCATATATTTAGCAAAGCGTCTACAAAGAGAAAAACAAAATGGACGGCAATTACAAAATGGACTCCATATGGTCACATTCAGGTTTCTTGGTCACGCAAAGTTTGTCACATGTGATTCGCTTATGGCCAACATACTATTCATATTATTCGGCTATATTATTTACTTTTTCGGTATAACAGAAGAGACTGAAAAGAACTCCGGACTGAGTGAAGGGGAAAGGCAAAGGTCCCCCCATGAAGGTAGGACTGAGACACAAAAGATTTAACGTGAACAAGAGACAACTGGCTGGAACCCCGGGGTGGCACTCTAGCCATATACAAATTGTGTTTTTGATTGTGAACATAGGCAAGGACCTATGGTGAAGGGACACAAGGTTGGGGGTCGGAAGCCAGCAGCCATTCCTTTCCCTTGGGCAATGCCTAAAAGTTTGTCTTAATTCTTTTGTGTTCTTTTGAGCTGGTGATGGAGAAAGAAGGTTGGAATTGGATTTCTGGACAGATGACTTCAATGATCTTTGACCATCTTGACACACTGACAAGCACCCTCTTGTTATCTTTGTTTGTATAGAGTAGGGCTTAGTATCACAGATTTGGGGAAAGATTAGGTCTTTTTGAGTCAATAATCATGTGTGCTTGTCAGTCCTCCGATTCTGACCTATCACACCATGCATTACAAGCACTGAAAGTACCTGAGGTCCACGGTTGGTAACAGCCACTACCAGCTTGAGGTTCTGCTCTTTGCCCTCTTTTCAGGTCCCAGGGCATTTACCAAGCGTTGACTGGGATGGCCACTCCTCTCAGGAGGGAATGGATTAACATCTTTCCCTACATGAATGATTGGTTCACTGCAGTGACATCTCTGGAGAAGGTTAGCCCACCTACACAGACATCTCCTGCACAGTTTGCGATTTTGCCCGAACTTTAAAAAGCCCTACATCACAACAACCCAGCTGCTTAAATTCATCGCGACTGTTCTGGACATGTGCTCAGGCAGGACCTTACCACTAACCCAAGAAGCACTGTGATGCCAATATCATGTACAGGGTTCAGCATTTTCAATCCTAGAGCCCGATCCCTGCTTCTGCCTTTTTCCACCTGCTGGCCACATCAACTCCTGCATCTTCCTGGTGCCAGAGGTCAGGTTATGGAGGATCTCTCCAGTGGCAGCTTCGCTGTCAGTGTTCTGTTTCTAGGCAACATGATACACTTTGCATTTCTCAAGCAACATGTCTCGGGATCTTCTATGGTGGGGCCCTCTGGGGTAACTTGCTGAGAGGGAGGGCCTTTCCCACAACATTGGCCACAGTTGCCAGTAGCCACAAATGCCTTTCTGAAGGACTGGGTGCTCACCTTAATCATTTCATTAGCAGCCTGTGTTCCCCTGTGGACGCAAAGGGGCAACAAGTCTTTAACTATAGGCCATCTGCATTGGTGTAGCGGAGGCCTCCACCGCCACATGTGGTGGAAGGGCCCCTCGAATCCCATAGCATGAAAGCCTCCATGTCATGGGGTGCATGTGATCCCTATGTATTCAAAAATAAATAGTTTCTTTTTGAAGAGACTCTTCCTTCATAAAGAAATTTCCATTACGGTTCAGTTCCGTCACGTCCCGTAACGGAAATAATTTCTTTATGAAGTCATAGTGACTTAAAAAATAAACTATTTATTATTGAAGTCATAGTAGCGTCTCCCACCCATAACATAGAGGCCTCCAGATCCTCTGCACAAGCATTCCTGGCTGCTGCAGGGAGCTGAAGGCCTCATTCCCTGGACCAGCAGATTCAAAATGGTTAAAAAATGTATTGTCTGTGTATGTATATAATGTGTGTATGAATGAGTGAGTGCATGATGCATGGCTGGCTGTCTGCGTGTAAATGTATGGGTGGCTGCGTGTGTGTATGAATGGTGAATGGTGTCTGTGCTTGTGTTTAATGCCTGGATTACTTATTGCCATTACTCCTAGCTCTACTCTTCCTCGTCCCCGCATCCCAGTACTTGCATATGAGGCATAGTGACTCATACAGAAGTACTGAGACGAGGTAATGGAACATGGAGGTAATGCATGGCTTAGTTACCTGTAATCTTCATTCTCCAGCATGGGGTCTGGCATGGATTGACATGCTCATGAATATTCCCCGTCGTCAGGCTGGGAATCCTCAGTAAAGAAAAAATTAGTATCAGTTTCGTTTCTGATCTGTCTTTCTTAGTCGTAACCAATCACTGGTCTCTGGGTCATACTGCCCCCAGCCAATGACTGCCCTCTCCCTAAGCCCCGCCGCTGGCAGCCATCCTCAGATTTTTACCGCACACTCAAGTGTTGGGAGTCCTCGTGCTGTAGCTTGTAAGGTGGAAGCAGTGGCAGCCGCCCTGGACACTGGGAGAAAGGAGGGAGTTGAGGAAGAGTCTCGTCAAGTGCTGGCCATCAATGAAAAGAGACAAACTACAGATCCCAAAATGCCCCACGAAATACTGCATATGGGGGGAGGCACACCGATGGGTAAAGAAAGGAGAAAAAGGAAAGGGAGAACCAGGTTTCCTTATGTTAAAACCGCCCGAAAACAAATACATACAGGGTTAGCCCACAGTGGACGGAGTAGGGAGGAGGTGGGGAATCTGAATCAGGTGTGTTAAAACCGTTGCTGAGAACACATGGGGCTGATTACGGGGGAGGGGCCGGACAAGGATTAAATGCAACTCCAAGAGACTTAGGAGGCGTCTTATTTTTCAGGAGCAGCGCGAGGCGAGAGACGCCGCACCCGAGTGGAGTGAGACCAGCCAACATTACGAGTGGGCTTATTAGTAGTAAGCGGAAAGTTCACAGATTGACACCGTACCCGGACCAAGGTTCAAGACCTTCCAGTGGAGATAAACGGCCGCCTAAGAAGAAGGATTCAGAGTGGTGAAGTGTGTACTATTGACATTTTGTTAATTTTGTTTTCATGGCCGGCGGACAGGTTGAAGGGTGAAAAGCCTGTAATCGCCTGGCTGTTATCTTGGAACTAATTAAGGCCAGCAGAGGCCGTTGCAAGTAAAGTAAGACAGAACGCCTGTGCCTATGAGGTGAAAAGAACCGTCATCAGTTGGCTAAATTTATTGATCTGTGACCAGTATTTGTTGTGCAATAAACCACTGTGAAAGAAAACCTTGTTTGTCTCCAGCTGACTACTTGACATAGCTCTCGAGCTTTTACTGCGTTTTGCGCATGTTCAAAGAGATTTATCTCATTTTTCGGTGTAATCGAGCCTCAAGCTCCACCGTTTCTACTTCCGATCAACGGGGACCCGTTTCGGATTTATCTACGCCCCTCAAGGGTGAAGTTTTCATAGAGTTACGCTTCTTGTAGGATTCCAGAAGTTTCTGAGGCCTACCTCGTAAACGAGAAGAACATGGCCCAGGAGAAGGGAAGCTCGTCTCCCGGCAAACTGTTCAGGATCTGCCCTGGATGCAACCTACAAAATGTGTTCAAGGAGGACGAGCATTCGAAATGCCTTTACTGCCTCCACGAGGACAAAACACACGTGCAGAAGGACTGTGCGTTTTGCTTTAATATGTCGGATCGGACAATGAGGGATCGCCGGACCCATCTCTCCAACTGGCTGGATGGCAAGAGCCCAACAGGTGAGAAGAAGTCTGAGTGGTCTTCTAAATCCTGTGAGGGCGCCCCGGCGACGGGGGCCCAACAGAAGGCAAAGCACTGCGAGTCCGTGGGCACCGGGAGCACCGAATGGTCGGGCTCCTCGGCTGCCAGGCAGGGCGCACCTTCACCGACGCCATCAACCACGAGCCAACGCTCTGGCTCGGGGAAGAGGAAATCCGGGAACCCGGCTAAGCTTCTGGAGAGGCCCCGGTCGATCTCGGAGGAACCGGCTGAGGGGGAGCGAGACGGTGACCCTCCCCCTAAGGTGAAGGCCTCAAGTGCGCCCAAGGTGGTGAAGGCCTTGATTCACCCGGCTAAGGCCTCGATCGAGGGAGTCTCTGTGGCCCTGGCAAAGCCTGTGGAGGCTATCCCAGTGGAGGTGACCTCGAGGCCCAGAGTTTCCCTGCCTCCACTGAGGGAATCCTCTTTTAAGGGCATCCAGAAGACCCCCCGTGAAGACCCCGGTGGAAAAAGAGGGGGGGTCGTGGCCATTACGGACACAACCTCCGAGGAGGAACTTTCCGAGAATTCGGAAGAGGCCCAGCCCCACGGGAGGAATCCCGAGGAAGGGGACGACGAGAGAGAGGGTGGCAACGACGACGAGGTTCCCGTAGAGGAACAACCGTCGCTCCCGGCATGCCCGTCGCAACCCGAGCCTCAGGACAACTCGGCTGCCATTTTTATGGCAATCCAAGCCTTATGCACGGAGATAAGGACGAGACTGCCCCTGGCCCCGACGGACGACCCAGCTGTACCGGGTCCGTCGGGAAGCCCTCCGAACAAGAGAAGGAGAATTCATCCAGTGCCCCTTCAGCCCTCACAGCCTTCTCAGCCTTTGTCGCCTTCCCCGACCCCGACGGACGACACGGGAACGGACACGGCCACGACGGGGACGGATGACGACGGCGGTGACGATGGGACTGGCCTCCCGTCTCCGATTCCTCGGGCGTCCCCGCCCGACAAGATTGGCTCCTTCCACGCCATGATTGCCAGGGCATCCGAGCTTTTTCAACTCTGCCCTGAGGAGAAGAAAGAAGGCTTCCTCTACCAACGGCGCAAGGCCAAAAGGATGACGGTCCTCGCGGTGCCGTTGCTGGATGACATCTGGGACGAGGGACTTGCCCTCCTCAAGAACCAGTCCACGACAACTGCCAAGAGGGACCGGTACGAGAAGAAGTACCGGGTCCCCGACGCCGCCCCGTTGTGCCTTAGGGTGTAGCCGACCCCGGATTCGGTCCTCTCAGCGGCGGCCAAGAAGAAAGCGGGGGGGGGCATCTGCTTCATCCTCGACTTCCCCACCGGACGGTGAGGGAAAGAAGCTGGACGCCGTGGGACGAGTCATCTCGTCGGCGGCGGCAACGATTAAGGCAGCCAACGCCCTAGCAATCGCGGCCCGCTACGACAGGGAATTGTGGTACAAGATCACCCCCCTGTTGGACTTCCTCCCGGACGACAAGAGGGCGGAGGCCCTGGCGATCCTACAGGAGGGTGAGGTGGCATCGAGACCACGCCATAACTGTGGTCACAGACATTGCCCTCACCGGCTTCTGCCAGTAGGGCAACGGCATTTGCCTTCGACGACGGGGTTGGCTCAAGGCGACAGATTTCCGCCAGGACATGCAAGCCAAGGTTGTGGACATGCCCTTCGACGGGAACAATCTGTTAGGAAAGACTGTGGATGAGTCGCTGCAGGCCATCAAGACCGACATGGAGACGGCTCGGGCCTTGGAAGTTCTGCAGCAACGGCGGCCACCCTTTTCGGAACTCTGGAGGCAAGCAAGGTGCCTCCAAAGGATTTGGCGGTGGCTCCTCGACCTACCGTCAAGCGGCCCGCTCCTTGTCGCAAGAAGCCTACAGGGAACGAGGCAAGTCCGGTGGATCTCGCCGTCGTCGCCAGGGAGGCCAGGGCAGCAAGGCCGCTTCCAAGCAAGACTGAACCGGCCGTCGCATCTGGCCCCCACCGAAGCACCCCGGTGGGAGGCCGGCTGACAAGGTTCATCACCGTGTGGAAGTCCATCTCCACCGACCATTGGGTGCTGGATGCCCTGGCCCATGGGCACACTCTGGAATTTCTAAAGACGTGCCCCCGAATTCCTCCCCTGGCCAGGAAGGAAAACCACATCCCTCAGCTACTGTTAGAGGTAAGGGTGATGCTCAAGAAAGGGGCCATCGAGTTGGTCCCAAAGAGGCTCTGGAGTATACTCAAGGTACTTCCTCGTCAGAAAGAAGACAGGAGGTTGGCGTCCCATCCTGGACTTGCGTCGGCTAAACAAATACATCAAGGCACAGAAGTTCCAGATGGTCACCCTCCAGCACGTGCTGGGCCAGCTGGAGGAAGGTGACTTCCTATCGTCGTTGGATTTGGAGGATGCGTACTTCCACATCCCCATCATAAAATGACACCGAAAGTTTCTCAGGTTCGTAGACCAAGGGCGGCACTACCAATTCAAGGCCCTCCCATTCGGATTGAAGTCGGCGCCCAGGGTGTTTACCAGGTGCCGAGCACCAGTGTCGGCGTGGCTGCGCCTGCAGGGGATCCACGTCTACCCCTACCTGGACGCCTGGCTCATCCGAGCAGGGACAAGGGAATTCGCCGTAGAACACACAGCAAAGACTGTCCGGCTGCTCATGGACCTGGGATTCTCCATTAACTTCCCCAAATCCCACCTGGTTCCATCACAGGTTGTGCTGTTTCTGGGAGCCAAGCTCGATACAGTGGCGGGATTGGCCTCGCCGTCGGAGGAAAGAACGCAGGCCATCCTGGGCAAGGTACAGCGTCTGCTGGCCACAGACGTGGCCAGAGTGAGGTCCATCAAGTCCCTGCTTGGGATGATGTCCTCTTGCATCTATCTGGTGCATCTGTGCAGGCTTCGGATGCGCCCTCTGCAGGAGTTCCTCGACGCCCGTTGGATGCTAGCGACGGACAGCTTCGAGGACAAGATCTCGCTCAACAAGGAATTCTGCTAGGCAATCCGATAGTGGGGCACGCGTGCGCATCTCGGTGCGGGCACAGACTTTCAGACCCCAGCATACCAGGCGACGGTGACGACGGATGCCTCCCTGGAGGGGTGGGGAGTGCACACCGGAGATCTTCACGCGAGAGGCCTGTGGCAGGTGAAGAACGATGGTCTGGAGGGTTGCCCTGAGCAATGCCAGTGGTTAAGATTCAGTCTAAACCTTCCAGCCATCAACCCTTTGTTTTTGCTTTGTCACCCCGAGTGGGACGGGTATGCCCAGACGTGGGTCCCGTGCCTGCTGGGCCTAGAGACCCAGGCTACTCCTCACTGATGAGCCCCAACAAGGGCAAAACATGTTTGGGGATGCTTGTGGTCTCGTGCAGAAGGGATGTGACCTAGCAGTTCGGGCTGTACTGCCCCTTTTGGGGTGGGGCCAAGCCTGATCTGCATATGGTCTTTCCCCTTCTGTAATGGCTTGGCAGGCGAAGAACGACGGTCTGGAGGGTTGCCCCGAGCAATGCCAGTGGTTAAGATTCAGTCTAAACCTTCCAGCCATCAACCCTTTGTTTTTGCTCTCGGAGGAGAGGCCTCTCCACATCAACATACTGGAGCTCCAAGCGGTGTTCTGGGCCCTCAAGTCATTCCTCCCGTCCCTCAAAGGCAAGGTGGTGAGGATCTTCACCGACAACACCACCACGATGTTCTACATCCGGAAACAGGGAGGAACCAGATCCCTAGCCCTGTCCAAGGAAGCCCAGGATCTGTGGCACTAGGCCGTTGCCCAGGGGATGTTTCTGGTGCCTTTTCATCTAGCAGGGATAAAAAACACCATCGCCGACTCACTCAGCAGGGAGCTGCGCTTGTGCCACGAGTGGGAACTACGCCAGGATCAAGTGGATCAACTCTTCCAGCGATGGGGCAAATCCCAAATCGACCTGTTCGCGACGACGCCGAACTCCAAGTGCCAGAGGTTCGCCAGCAGGTTCCCCCAGCCGAGGAGCATGGGCGATGCTTTCTCGTTCCCCTGGGATGGCCTGTTCCTGTATGCGTTGCCGTTGCTGCTCAGGCTCATCAACCAACTCAAGAGGTCCCGGTGCAGGATGATCCTCGTCGCACCGAGGTGGCCGAGACAGATCTGGTTCCCGGACCTTCTGGACTTGTCAGCGTCCCCACCAGTCAAACTGTCGATGGACGCAGATCTTCTCTCCAGAGAAGGAGGTGCCATTCTTCATCACGACCCGGTGTCGCTGAACTTGCAGGCCTGGCTCCTGCAGCACTAGAGTTTGGAGGGTACGAGATCTCGGCCGAATGGAGAGAGGTTCTTGCAAAGGCCACGGCGTCCTCAACTCTCAAGCGCTACGGACACAAGTGGAAGAGGTTCTCTGTCTGGTGCCGTGCACAGAAGATTAACCCTCTACGGATTACTGCCCCTCAAGTACTACCATACTTACTGTCGCTGGCCAAAGCTGGACTAGCTCATGCTTCCATTAAGATACATCTGGCAGCGATTTCCAGATACACCAGAACTGCAGGACGGTCATCCCTGTGGTCTCATCGCCTGGTGAAGGAGTTTATGAAAGGACTGTTCCGATCGTTCCCGCCGGTGAAGGCTCCAGCCCCGTCGTGGGAGCTCAACGTGGTGCTGAACAGGCTCATGGGCCCGCCATTCGAGCCTTTGCATTCGGCTCCATTGAAGTTTGTCGTGGAAGACAGCGTTCCTGCGCGACGCGTGGGAGAGGTTCAGGCCCTATCCTGCAAGCTTCCATACTTGACTTTTCACGGGACGAGGGTGGTGCTGAGGACGCACCCCTCCTTCATGCCCAAGGTGCCGTCGGACTTCCATCTCAACAAGCCCTTTGTGTTACCAGTTTTCTTCCCGTCGCCTTCGTCGTCGGCCGAGAGGACTTTGTACTCGCTGGATGTAGCTAGAGCGCTGAAGTTCTACGTGGACCGAACAAAGAGTTTTCGGAAGACATCACAGCTGTTTGTTAACTTTGGACCTGTGAACCAAGGAAAGGCTCTCTCGAAGGCTTCCATTTCCAGGTGGCTCTCCGGCTGCATCGTGCACTGTCATCGGTTGGCAAACCGACCGTTGCCCGGCCTTCCGAGAGCCTATTCGACCAGAGCGATCGCTGCTACCACGGCGTTCCTGTCTGGTGTGCCCCTGCTGGACATCTCGTGGAGGTCGACGCACACCTTCACGGGATTCTACTGCGTAGACCGGGATTCCAGGGAGGAGTCCAGAGTCGGCCAGGCAGTGCTGCGCAACCTGTTCGCTTAACGTGAGCCTGGTGAGGAGGTAAGAGATGCTTGATGTTGAGTTTTATGTAATGCTTAATGTTGAGCCTTGCCACCTCCCATGGTTGTGCATGTGTGTACTGCTATGTATTCTTATATTCATGAGCATGTGAATCCATGCCAGACCCATGCTGGAGAACAACGCTTACAGGTAAGTAACTTGTTCCTTACTACTAGTACCCCTCTTCCTCGTCCCAATACTTAACAATGAGGCAATGTGCCTCATACGTAAGCACTTGGATGAGGAAGAGGGATGTGGATGGAAAACTGGGCAGAGGAGCTAATTTTGGGGGTTTAGGCAGGGTGTGGGAGAGAGAGAGAGGAGGTGGATTGCGGTGGGGGCTGTGCACTAAATCAGAATGGTCATCCGTGTCCAGCCTAAGCAGGCATGATATGTGTTGTTAGTGTCTAGACAGACATTTTGTTGCAGCCTGTGTAGCCATTTCTTACTTTGGCTTGATATTTTTTTTAACTGGGTGTCTCCCATTAAGGAGTTGTAGAGGAGCAGCCAACTGTCCCTGCAGGCAGTCCCGGCCCCTACTACCTGTATTCTGGCAGCCTGAAATTGTGCCTTGCTTAACACCAGCAGCTGTGACTATTCCGCGTCGAATCTTTGAGAAAATATATCCACTAAGAAAACCCTATCGGATGTATTCCTGAACAGATCCCAGTCTCTTAGAGGAGATCCCCGAAGGAATATGAAAAAGAGAGAAAGACAAGTTGGTGACGTCACAAGAAACAAGCGTGACACACTGAGAAGACGCTGAAGAAGAGAATGTATGGACCTTATAGGAACTGATGACAAAGTAAAGAATCGAGTAAATTTTCATGTGCAAAATGAAGATGGCACGCATGAAGGGCACTGTAGAAAATACAAATAGTTCAATAACTGTACAGATGCAGCAACACAAGTAGATCATGTAATCTTAGAAGCTGGCTATACATAGTGAATATGTATAGAGCTGCCATTATATAGAAGCTGGACATCAGTGTCACGATTTACTAAGTTCAAACCATGAAGAGAAGGGCTGAAAGCTGTGTCGCTGCAGATAATTAGCTGGGAGCATGGAAGAATCGAGAAGGGCTGTCTGGCCTGGTGTCAAGACTGAAGGCAGCCAAGACTGGTTATCTATTCTTGAAGTCAGAGAAAGTGAGAAGCTGAATCAATCCTTGTTAAAGTGCAAAGAAAGAACACCATGAGTGGCAAGTTTTATTAATTCAAGACAAATTCTGCAAAATGGGCCGAATTTCGGTCTCCTGTCACGTGAGCCCAGGATGAATAGTTGGGCATGCAGTTCCATAACTATGCTAATCGTGTGCTCACACTCCCTTATATTCCCAGAGAAGAGACTATATTGCAAGGCCAAGTTCTAAGACAATCTTCAGGGTAGAAGGCATGGGTGATGAGAGATGGTGGGGGAATTGGGTGGGGAGGTACAGCCCATTCCACCCCCTGACACCTGGGGTATGAGCTTACGTGCTGCTAGTAAGCCGAATGTTCCAGAAGGGCACCAGCGTGCCAACCAATTGTAGAGGGCCTTATAGTTTGAGAGCCAATCATGTACTGTGTTTCTAATAACCTTTGAAGATGACTTGTACTAGGGTTGCAAAAAACTGAAGAGAGCAGGAAAACTCTAGCCTCTGGACCAGAGTATTATAATGACATAGAAAAGCAGAAAGGATATGTCCAGAGAATATATATATTTGAAAAAATGCATCAAAATTTATTTAAAGTGATACCAACAATTTGGGCAATGGTGAATCAATCGCAAATAATTAAACACTAAACATTTTAATACAACAAAACAGCAGCAACCATATGCCTAAAATTGGCTAAAACGACGTCACACTTCTCCAGCATGGGGTCTGGCATGGATTCACATGCTCATGAATATTCCCCGTCGTCAGGCTGGGAATCCTCGGTAAAGAAAAAACCAGTATCAGTTTTGTTTCTGATCTGTCTTTCGTAGTAATAACCAATCACTGGTCTCTGCGTCATACTGACCACAGCCAATGACTGCCCTCTTCCTAAGCACCGCCTCTGGCAGCCATCTTCAGATTTTTACCGCACGTTCATGTGTTGGGATCCTCGTGCTATTGCTCTCGAGCGTTAGTGCTATTTTTCACGTTTTTTGCTCAAAAACTTCGTTTTTTCGGTCAAAAGAGCCTCAAGCTCCACCGACTCTCTATCCGATCAACGGGGACCCGTGTCGGATTCGTCTGCGCCCCTCAAGGGTGAAGATTTCGTCGAGCTACGCTTTGGAGGGCTCCAGAAGCTTCTCAGGCCCGGACATGGCCCAGGAGAAGGGAAGCTCGACGCCCGGAAAGCTGTTCAGGGTCTGCCCTGGATGCCAGCTGCAGAACGTCTTTAAGGAGGACGAGCACTCCTTTTGTCTCTACTGCTTACATGAGGACAAGACGCACGTGGAGAAGGACTGTGCGTTTTGCGGCAATATGTCGGAGCGGACCATGAAGGACCGCCATCAACGTCTCGCCAACTGGCTGGAAGGGAAGAGCCCGTCAGGCGAGAAGAAGAGGAAGAAATCCGAGCGGTCTTCTAAGACCTTTGAGGACGCCCCGGCGACGGGGGTCCAACACAAGGCCAAGCACCGCGAGTCCGCTGGCACCGGGAGCGCCGAACGGTCGGGCTCTACGGGCGCCAGGCAGGGCGCACCCTCCCCGGCACCATCATCCACGAGCCAACGCTCTGGGTCGGGTAAGAGGAAGGGCGAGCACCCGGCAAAGCTCCTGGAGAGGCCCCGGTCGAGCTCGAAGGCCCCATCGGAGGGGGAGCGAGGCAGTGCCCCCCCCCCTCAAGGATAAGGCGGTGAGCGCACCTAAGGTGGTGAAGGCCTTAATCCATCCGGCCAAGCCCTCTATCGATACTGTCGCGGCGACCCTGGCTCAGCCTGTGGAGGCTACACCAGTGGTGGCGACCTCGGGGCTCAGAGTCTCCCTGCCACCTCGGAGGGAGTCCTCTTTTGTGCCCATCGATAGGACCCCCGTGAAATCCCCGGCGGGGAAAAAGGGGGGGCAGGGCGTCGTCGTAGATTCGGCTTCAACCTCGGAGGAAGAGCTGATCGAGGTCTTAAGCCACGGCCTTGGCGTGGAAGAAGACCGGCCCGTCGGGATGGATCCCGACGCAGGTGACGACGACATTGTCGAGGGTGCCGACGGGGCCCCTGATCGCCCGTGGGATTCCCCTCTGCCAGCGCCGCAGGACAACTCGGCGGCCATTTTGTTGGCTATACAGTCCTTATGCTCAGAGATAAGGACGAGACTACCGTTGCCGACGGAGGAACCTCTCCCGTCGGGGGAGCCTGAACCGGGACCTTCTGGCGTTCCCCCGCCCAAGAAAAGAAGGATTCACCCTCCACCTCCTTTTCAGCCGTCGCGCACCGTCCAGCCCTCCTCCCCGTCCACCCGAGGGGATGATACGGGGACTGACACGGCAGCGACGGGTACGGACGACGAGGTATACGACAAGGATCTACCATCGTCACCTCCCACCAGGGCTTCTCCGCCCGACGAGATTGGTTCGTTCCACTCCATGATCGCCAGGGCATCCGAGCTTTTCCAACTCTGCCCTGAGGAGAAGAAAAAGGAAGGATTCCTTTATCAACGGCGCGAGGCCAAGAGGAAGACGGTCCTCGCGGTGCCTCTACTGGACATTTGGGATGAGAGCCTCGCCCTCCTCAAGAACCCTTCCACGACGCCAGCTAGAAGAGACCGGTACGAGAAGAAGTACCGGGGTCCCGGACGCGGCCCCCCTGTGCCTCTGGGCGCAGCCTACCCCGGACTCCGTCGTCTCCGCGGCGGCCAGGAAGAAAGCGGGGGGGGTGCGGCCTCCACATCGACTTCCCCACCGGACGGCGAGGGAAAGAAATTGGACGCTATGGGACGCAGGGTCATCTCGTCTGCAGCGACGACGATTAAAGCGGCCAACGCCTTGGCTATCGTGGCCCGCTACGACAGGGAGCTATGGTACAAACTGGCTCCCCTGCTGGTCTTCCTACCGGACGACAAGAGGGCGGATGCCCTGGAGATCCTACAGGAAGGTGAGGTGGCTTCGGACCACGCCATCACTATTGCGACGGACATCGCCGACACTGGGTTTCGCCAGTTGGGCAACGGCGTGTGCCTTAGGCGGCGTGGATGGCTCAAGGCTACGGACTTCCGTCAAGACGTACAGACCAGAGTCCTGGACATGCCGTTCGATGGGAACAACCTGTTTGGGAAAACAGTGGACGATTCCCTTCAGACCATTAAAGCGGACACTGAGACGGCCCGGGCCCTTGGGGTTCTACAGCAACGACGGACGCCCTTTCGGAGCAGCGGAGGCAAGGGCACCTCCAAAGGTTCCGGCAGCGGTTTCTCTACCTACCATCAAGCGGCCCGCTCGTCGTCTCAAGAGGCCTACAGAGGACGAGGCAAGTCTGGAGGACCCAGCCTTCGTCGCCAAGGAGGTCAAGGCGGCAAAGCCTCGTCGAAACAGGATTGAACCGGCCGACGGGTCGGGCCCCCACCGAAGCACCCCGGTGGGAGGCCGGCTGGCGAGCTTCGTCAGCGTGTGGGAGTCCATCTCCACCGACCGTTGGGTGCTGGACGCCTTAGCCCGGGGCCACGCGCTCGAGTTTCAAAGAAGGTGCCCGCGCGTCCCCCCCGTGGCCAGGAGAGAGCTTCACGTCCCTCAGCTTCTCCTGGAGGTAAAGGCGTTGCTCAGGAAGGGCGCCATCGAACTCGTCCCAAAGAGGCTTCGGGGCTCCGGAGTTTACTCGAGATACTTCCTCGTGAAGAAGAAGACGGGAGGATGGCGCCCCATCCTAGACCTGCGACGTCTGAACAAGTTCATCAAGGCGCAGAAGTTCCGGATGGTTACCCTCCAGCACGTCCTGGGTCAGCTGGAGGAAGGAGACTTCCTGTCGTCTTTGGATTTGGAGGATGCCTACTTCCATATTCCCATCCTAAAGTGGCACCGAAAATTCCTCAGGTTTGTGGTCCAAGGGCGTCACTACCAGTTCAAAGCCCTCCCCTTCGGACTACGGTCGGCACCCAGGGTATTTACCAAGTGCCTTGCACCGGTGGCGGCGCAGCTGCGCCGCGAGGGGATCCACGTCTACCCCTACCTGGACGACTGGCTCATCCGAGCCAAGACGAGGGAGCTCGCCGTGGAGCACACGGCAAGGACTGCCCAACTTCTCATGGACCTGGGATTCTCCGTGAACTACGCCAAGTCCCACCTGGTACCCGCGCAAAACGCACTGTTTCTGGGAGCGAAGCTCGACACAGTGTCCCTTCTGGCCTCCCCTTCGGAGGAAAGGACCAGGTCCATCCTGGGCAAGCTACAGCGGATGTTGGTTTCCGACGCGGCCAAGGTGAGGTCCATCAAGTCCCTCCTCGGAATGATGTCCTCTTGCATCTACCTCATTCCCATGTGCAGGCTCCGGATGCGCCCGTTGCAGGAGTTCCTGGACGCGCGCTGGATCCAAACGACGGGCGGCTTCGAGGAGAGGATCACACTCGACGAGAGTTTCCGCCGAGCGGTCCGGTGGTGGGGCACCCGCGCGCATCTGACGGCGGGCATGGACTTCCAGACCACCAGGAGACAGTGACCACGGATGCCTCCCTGGAAGGGTGGGGAGCACACACCGAAAATCTGCACGCGAGAGGCCTCTGGCTCCCGACGGAGAAGTCCCTCCATATCAACGTCCTGGAGCTCCGTGCAGTGTTCTGGGCCCTCAGATCGATCCTTCCATCCCTCAAGGGCAAGGTGGTGAGGATCTTCACCGACAACACCACCACCATGTTTTACATCAGGAAACAGGGCGGAACCAGGTCCCCAGCACTGTCCAAGGAGGCGCAGGACCTGTGGCATTGGGCCGTCGCTCAAAGGATGTTTCTGGTGCCGTTTCATCTGGCAGGGATAAAAAACACCATCGCCGACTCACTCAGCAGGGAGCTGTGCTCGTGCCACGAGTGGGAACTACGTCAGGATCTAGTGGATCGCCTCTTCCGACGGTGGGGCACACCCCAGATCGACTTGTTCGCGACGGCGACGAACTCCAAGTGCCGGAGGTTCGCCAGCAGGTTTCCCCAGGCGAGGAGCATGGGCGATGCTTTCTCGTTCCCCTGGGAGGGCCTGTTCCTCTACGCGTTCCCTCCTTTGCCACTGCTAATCCGGCTCGTCAACCAGCTCAAGAGGTCACGGTGCAGGATGATCCTCGTCGCACCTGCGTGGCCGAGGCAGATATGGTTCCCGGACCTTCTGGACTTATCAGCGTCCCCGCCAATCAGGCTGCCGGTGGACGCGGATCTACTCTCCAGGGAAGGAGGGGCCATCCTCCACCACGACCCAAAATCGCTGAACTTGCAGGCCTGGCTCCTGCAGCGCTAGAGTTTGGAGGATACGAAATACCGGCCGACTGCAGAGAGGTTCTTGCAAAGGCCAGGGCGTCCTCGACTCTTAAATGCTACGGACACAAATGGAAGAGGTTCTCTGTCTGGTGCCACGCACAGAAGATTAACCCTCTACGGATTACGGCTCCCCAGGTACTGCCGTACCTGCTGACGCTGGCCAAAGCTGGACTGGCACACGCGTCCATCAAGATTCATCTTGCTGCGATCTCCCGATACACCAGGACCACGGGCCGACGTCCTTGTGGTCTCATCGTCTGGTGAAAGAGTTCATGAAGGGACTGTTCAGATCGTTCCCGCCGGTGAAGGCTCCGGCCCCGGCGTGGGAGCTCAACGTGGTGCTGACCAAGCTCATGGGACCTCCGTTCGAGCCTCTGCACTCGGCCCCGTTGAAGTTTCTGTCGTGGAAAACAGCGTTTCTTGTGGCCATAACCTCCGCACGACGGGTGGGAGAGATCCAGGCCCTTTCCTGCAAGGCCCCGTACTTGACTTTTCACGACACGAGGGTAGTGCTCAGGACGCACCCCTCCTTCATGCCCAAGGTACCGTCGGACTTCCATCTCAACGAACCCTTGGTGTTGCCTGTGTTCTTCCCGTCGCTGGCTGAGAGGACTTTGCACTCGCTGGATGTGGCTAGAGCGCTGAAGTTCTACGTGGACCGCACGAAGTGTTTTCGGAAGACGTCACAACTCTTTGTGAATTTTGGACCTGTCAATCAGGGGAAGGCTCTCTCGAAGGCTTCCATTTCCAGATGGCTCTCCGGCTGTATCATGTACTGTCATCGGTTGGCAAACCGACCGCTGCCTGGCCGTCCGAGAGCCCATTCCACCAGAGCGATCGCAGCCACCACGGCGTTCCTTTCTGGTGTGCCCCTGCTGGACATATGCAGGGCTGCTACGTGGAGGTCGACGCACACCTTCACGAAATTCTACTGCGTCGATCGGGATTCCAGGGAGTAGTCCAGGGTCGGCCAAGCAGTGCTGCGCAACCTGTTCGCCTGAGGTGAGCCTGGTGAGGAGGTAAGATGCTTAATGTTGGGTTTGATGTAATGCTTAATGTTGAGCCTTTGCCACCTCCCGTGGTTGTGCATGTGTGTACTGCTATGTATTCTTTATTCATGAGCATGTGAATCCATGCCAGACCCCATGCTGGAGAAGGAACAAGTTACTTACCTGTAACTGTTGTTCTCCAGCATGGGTCTGGCATGGATTCACATGCGAACCCTCCCGCCTACCCCTCTGCGGCTCTTCACTTGGTCATACTGCCACTTCACGTGCTTCCAAATCTGAAGATGGCTGCCAGAGGCGGTGCTTAGGTAGAGGGCAGTCATTGGCTGTGGTCAGTATGACGCAGAGACCAGTGATTGGTTATTACTACGAAAGACAGATCAGAAACGAAACTGATACTGGTTTTTTCTTTACCGAGGATTCCCAGCCTGACGACGGGGAATATTCATGAGCATGTGAATCCATGCCAGACCCATGCTGGAGAACAACAGTTACAGGTAAGTAACTTGTTCCATATTTGCCATTCATAATGCACTCATTCAAACACAACTCATGATACCGTGGCATGCATCCAAAAAGCTAAAAAACGAAGGAATCATGCTAAAAACCTATGAGGACAAGGAATTCATGACTAGTCCCCATAATAACAGACATTATTGTTATGTTCGCAATCAATAGAAACAATTTCACAAATAATCTATTGTCAGGGTGGATCGGAAGAACAAGTGTAAAAGATCGCATCCCTGTAGGGTTTATCTCTCGACCGTTTTCGACGTGTAGTGGTAGTGAACACAACGTCTTCCTCAGGAGGTAGATGTTACCATTCCAAACCCTTCATAGCTGCGCGAAGTGTGTCTGCATCCTTACTGGCATTGAAACTAGAGGCGTGATGAATGGTGCCTTTTGTGCCCTTTAAAAGTGTCATGATGCGCTCCGCTCAGAGTAGAAAGCTCAGCAAAGCGAAAGAAATGTGGGCGACAGGGCAACTGACCAGTTGCTTCTTCTGCACAGAGATCCACGGAGTGTGCAAAGATGTCGAGAAAGGCAGATAAGGGGAAGGACGCCGGGCGGTGGCGCCCTCTCAGCACAGGGCCCGCCTCCACCACACCCTGAGCAGAGCCTGCAGGCTTCTGGAGAGCCTCACGCTAGCCACGGGAGACTGGTGGGCATGAGTTGTCCACCAGACTGTACTAGGGTTAGGCATGAGTTGTCCACCTGACTGTAGAGACCCAATCACAACCCAACCCCTTTATAGAAAGTATATTTAGATGTTCCCCTTGAGTCAACCACAACCCCTGTAGGTTTTTCTTATTTGCCACGTAGTAGGACATCACGTATGACGAGTTTTTACTATAAAAGTCGTTTTTTATGAAATGCTTCGAGAGAACGCTGTACGACATCCGTTGATGTCCGTGTAACTCCCTGTTTTAGACAATTGATAATAAAACAGTAAAAGGACTTTGCCATCTTCCTGAGCTGGTTTCATTATTTGGTGTAAAGAGTTACTCTGCTTCCCATCCAACTGCATGACACGCTACCCACAAGGGCACTAGCTCACACTCCTGCTATGTGTAATTAACTGGCTAGACTGGCATTTGAGTGCTGCCAGTCGAGCTGTTTCTTACTGTGGCATTGTATATTTTTTGGGGCATCTGTGATAAAATAACCATGATGAGTGTCATTGCTACAACTGGAATTTTGGTGCAACCAGTCTAGGTATGTCTTAATGTGGCATTCATGATTTACTGTAATGTTATTACATGTGTAGACTGGTCTACGTTGTCCACCCAGTTGGAAGTGTTTTCATTGTGGCATGGAATTTTTAATAGTAAATCATTACATTAATTAAAGCATTAATGTTCTTGTGCACTGTTGGTGACTTGCATGTATTGGATTTTTGGCTTGGTGTTGCCCTACAAAACAATTGCAAATGCTCTGGCTTTTTAGCCATTTTTTTCTGAAAGTGTGCTGTATAATGCATTAAAGTACATATTTATATCTTTATCCTAATGCAGTGCACGTCATGCCCCTACAGCAGCATGATTGTGTGTATTGCGCAAGCGTGGTAGTGACTAGGTCGGCCCATAGTGTGGCTCAGACTGTGATTCTTTCGCCGAGCTTGGGGTGGGGAGGGGAGCTCAGAATGACTTGCAGGGCAGCCCCCAAATGATGTTCTATGGCACTGGCCATCAGGCTTGCTCTGGTTGTGATCCTTCTGTCTACGGGGGGCAAGAATAACCAGATTCTGACAGAAAATATGGTGACCATGCTTTACCTCAACAAGTTTGGTGGTGTTTGGTTGCTGCCACTCTGCAGCAACTGTGATACTAGGCTTGGGAGAATGCCTTCTTGGCCAGATACTCAATAGATCCTTGTCTGCAGCACACCTGACTGGGAAGGAGAAAGTTGTAGCAACTGCCTTCAGCAGGTGTTCCTCAGTCTCCCAAGAGTGGTAAAATCTGTGCAAGATCTTCGTCTGTTGTGGGATGACGTCTTTGCCACCAGTGTCGACAGGAAGTGCGAGTGGTTCGGCTCTAAGGAATTTACTCAGCAGAGAGCACTGAGAACACATTGATCATAGAGTTGGACTTTCCTATGCATTCCCTTCAGTTCCTGTACATTGTCTGGTACTGAAGAGACTGAGGACCACCAGGTCCAACCTCCTCCTGATTGCCCATACTGGGTCTGGAGAATGTGGTAACCTGAACTACTAAACTTATACATCTGTTCACCCTGATGACTCGTGGTGAGGCTTGACTAACTCTCCCAGTCATGGAGCAAGGTCCTTCTTCAGAACCTCAATGCACTCAACCTTCATACCTGACTTCTAATGGGCTGAGATAAAGAGTGAGATTTGCCCGATGACGACCTGGATTTGGTGCTTTCTTCAGGGGGTCGGCATCGAAAATGATCTACGCCTGCAGGTTGAGTAGGTTCTCTGATTGATACCAAGACAAAGATCTGGACCCTTTGCCTTATCTGACCTCTTCACCTCTAGTTTTTCTGATTTCTCTGGCCGCAAGCATATTGGCTCTATTAAGAGGTCCCTAATGGCTACTGTGGTGTGCAAGTGGACTCCTGTACAGCGGCCTTTCTTTACAATCACTGGAGGAAATTTAGAGATTAAGTAATGCTAATTTGTGCATGGAATATGCACATTTGTATAATGTGTTATAGCCTAGTGCAACATGTGTGTGGTAGACTTGGATGAGTGGAACTATGAATGCTTGTAGAGTTCTAGAGTACAGGCTGTTCTGACAGTAGTCAGGTGGGCACTGTGTGCGAGGAGGAGTGGTCTGAGGGGGCTTCATACCCTCAGCTTGTTAGTACAACAATAAATCTACTGAAGAGCCTTACCAGCGGTGTCGTCTCCTGCACCTCAGCCCTCTAATCCTAACAGCCCACCTCCGGTGCCGGACCCTCCGGACCCGCAGTTGGACACAGATAATGAGGAGGACCCCGACGCGCCATCATCAGCTAAGACCTTCCACGAACGTCTGGCAGGGCTAGCAGAGTATTTGGGCCTTCCTCAGCCCGAGGTCGAGCAACCAGCAGAGGGTGTCCTCGTGGAAGTCTTCACGCTATGTCCCGTTGCCCAGACGGGGATCCCAATGCAGAAGGACGTAGTTGCCTTGGCCAAGAAGGGTTGGCTCAAGCCCCACTCAGCCCAGCCCGTAAATAAACACATTGACGCCAAGTACAGGCAGATGGAGGGGGATGCACTCTTGCTATCGGCCCATCCCCAGTCACCAGCGCTTTGGTGTAAGGCGCTCTATAAACAGCGCTTTGGTGTAAGGCGTTCTATAAATCAATAAATACAAATACACTCCTCAGTGATCGCTGCAGCATCACTGTACTCCAAGCCTCAGACGTCCTCAGCCACCTCCTGGTGGCACTGCTAGGCAATGAGGAGAAAATCTTGGAGGTGTATGGGAAGAAGCTGTATTCAAACGCGTCCTTGCACCTGCGTCAAGACAATGCTGATGCCATGCTGGCCGCTATGAACCAGAGGTTCTGGCGGGAAATTGCAGATTTCCTCCCAGAGCTTCCGGCGCAGAGCCAATCACGATTCAAGGCGGGATTGGCGGAGGCCAAGATTGTGGCGCAAGACATCATGGAGGCCTCCGTGGCCCACATCGACACCTCTGGCCGTGCCATCTGTATTGAGAAGAACAGCCTGTCTCCGTGCTATGAAATTCAACCCAGATGTACAGGAATGCATTTTAGATCTTCCGTTCAAAGGGGGTGACCTCTTCCACTCCACAGCGGACGAGGAGCTGGACAAAAAGAAAAACTGCTCACAAATGGCCAAGTCTTTATCCATTCTAACAAAGGCCACACCCAAAACGTACACCTAGTCACAGCAGCGCTCTGAGAAGGGATGTATGTACGGAGGGCTCCGCGGCTTCCAAGAACAGAGGTCCAGGCAGCCTGACCGTTCGCCATCCCAGCACCGGCGCAAACAACAAAAAGGGGGTGAGGGCGGAGTAAGGGTTTTTTTTACAGTCCCCCTCCTCCACAACAGCTGAGAGGGCAAGAAGGCATGACACACCCCTACGGGTCCACGTGTCCCCAGTGGGTAGCAGGCTTGCTCTTCATGCACATTTCTGGTGCCAGAATTTCGCGGACCCATCGATCCTCTCGGTAGTCTCCACAGGGTACCGGTTACGCTCACCTGGTATTCACGGGAATTCACCCTGGACCCTTCCCGATTCCGGATGGTGCCCTCTTTGGAGGTCGGGCCTGAAAACACAGGAGGACTGGACTTGGGAACAGATTTCGTTTTCTTCCCCCCGCTCCCTGGATTTGATCTGATGGCCCTCTCCTCACCTTGTTGTGATGTCTGGCGTGCCCTCCATCCTGCCTTCTGTGCAGGGGCGCGTAGGTTTCTGCGGGTTTTGATTGACCAAGGTAACTTCACTGGTGCTAACCCATTCAAGTGTCTTTAAGGAGGTAAGTCTGGTTTAAGCAATCTTAAAATGTCCTTGCCTTCCTTTCTTGCTATTAATGTCTTTTCCTTATTTATTCCCCCTTAGGTGCACAGAGGTTCGGTGGATGCGCAGCTTGGATCGGGCTTCTACCCGGATGATGGACGCAGGAGCATGTGATGGATGGATGGATGGATGGATGGATGGATGGATGGATGGATGGGTAGGTTAAGCGTGAAGTGTGGCGCGGTAATGGCTTCTTTTGCTAAACTGTGTTCTTTATTCCTTTTCAGGTCGTGATGGTCTTTCTGGGTGTGTGAAGAGTTCCGGAGCAGAGCCGGCCAAGAAATGCCCAGCCAGGTGAGGTTCTTGTGATTACTGCCGTAAATGCCGTGAGTAACCTGTTTTAACGTTGTCCTTCTTTCTCTCTCCCTGCAGGTGCTTTGTTCTGGTGCGTGCGTGCGTGATTTCCCGGTGATGCTACCGACTGGATGAAAGACTGCGAGCTGCAGGAAGACGGATACTCGACGGATTGGAAGCTGCAGGTAAGCAGAGACTGCTAATGATGTTCTTTTATCTCCTCTGCAGGTCCACTGTTCAAGGATTGCCGGATTCTGGTCTCTGGACACAATGAGCGTCACGCTGCTGGCTGCAGAATAACGCGAAGCACATTCTGTAACTTGGGTGTGGTTTATATAGCCCTCTAGTGAAGTAGTCCAGGTAAAGTAGTCCGGGCTACCACAGCCAAAACACTGCACCGCACAGTCTGGTTCTAGGAGCTAGGCTGTGTGGGTGCATCCATGTTGGCTGCAGGCCTCCAATGAAAAGTAGTCCTTTCAAGACTGTGTCCCAATCTGAACATGAGCCTGGCGCCTAAGGCGCCAGGACTGGCTCCAGGAGAGTCCATGAGGATAGTGCAAGGCCCTTGGGGCCCTAAATGAACCCTGAGTCTTAATCCTACCTGGCATGTGACCATGCCAGTGGGGTTTTGGGTCACGGGTCGTGACAGTAGTGCCTCCCTATCCAAGCCTCTCCTCCCTCCTACCCTCCACTCCTACAGGTTGGGACAGCAACTCTTTTAGCAGAGATCTGGTCACTCGTCGAGAGCCTGGCAGATTGAGGCTTGGGGGCTTTTACTCGAGGATTTTCACCATTCAAAGGAAGAACCAGGCGGGCCTGAGAGTTGTGCTGGACCTTTCCACCCTCAACCTCTGCCTACTGCTACAAAAATTCAAGATGGTTACGCCAGCTTTCATATCGGAGACATTGTACAAGGGAGACTGGATGTGCTCCCTGGATCTGAAGGACACGCACCTACACGTCCCGATCTGGCAGCCTCGCCATTTCTTTCTACGATTCAGGATCATGGGCTACCATTTCCAATACAAGGTGCTTCCTTTCGGCCTCAACTCGGCCCCCAGGTCTACTCGGCCCCCAGGGTCTTTACCAGGCTGATGAACACTGTGGCTGCCCTCCTAAGGTCGCAGGGCCACCACATCTACACATACCTCGACGACTGGCTCGTCAGGGCCACATCTCCAGAAGCAGAGCACCATACTTCCTATGCTCTTATGAACACACTGCACGAGCTGTGTTTTTCCCTCAACCTCAAGAAGTCGCAGCTGCAGCCCACGAGTCTGACCTTCTTGGGCCTAATTTCGGACACGTGCTCCGAGAAAGTTTTTGCCTCGTAACACAAGATCACGGCCATCAAGAGGGCCACGGCGCACTTCCTCAGTAGAGAACCTCAGCCTGGTGGCACCAACACCTACTGGGTCTCATGGCAGCAGTCCTCTTGACCGCCCCCCACACAAGACTCAGGATAAGGAGGATACAGCTGCACTTGGAACCAGGAACAGGGCCATCAGTCAGAGATGATCAACGTTCCTCCGTCGCTTCACCCAGACCTCACAGGGTGGTCTAGGGACTGCAACCTGCGGACGGGCAAGCCTTTCCAGCAGCCTACTCCACAGGTCACCATCACCACAGACTCCTCTCTCGAGGGTTTGGGGGCCACTCTGAACAACCACTGCGTCGATGGCACTTGGACCCGGCAGGAGCAGGAGTACATCAATTGGCTGGAATTGAAGGCCATCTGGCTGGCACTCTGGGCCTTCCTTCCGGTTATCGAGGGCAAGGTCGTCCTCATTCAGACAGACAACTCGACCAGCATGTTCTATGTCAACAAGCCGGGGGATACCAGACCCCCTTGCCCCCCCTCAACCCCCCCCCCCCCCGCTGTGCGTGCAGGCTGGCTGTCAGCATGTGGGAGCAGGCCCTGGAAAACATCCACGGCTGTCCACCTGCTGGGGGATTCCAACCTGGAGGCAGACAGGCTCAGCAGACTGGGAGACGACAACTACGAGTGGCAGTTGAACGACCTAGTCCTGCAGGAGCTATTTCACAAATGGGTTTACCCTGGACTGGTCTCCACGGCAGCACCGTTGCAAACATAATGCGCGGAATAAGAGCTTGTTTCAGTCCCCCTCACAGCCCCAACTTCAGAGGGATAAAAGGCATGACACTCCTCTCTGGGTCCATGTGTCCCCAGTGGGGGGCAGGCTTGCCCTTCACGCACATTATTGGCGCGCAAGGTTCGCGGACACCTGGATCCTCTCAGTAGTGTCCACGGGCTACCGTCTACTGGTTCCTCCCTCTCTTCCCCTCCCCTACCCTCCCACAGATTGGGATAACAACTCAGCTGGCAGAAATGTGATCGCTCGTAGAGAGCCAGGCAGTGGAAGAAGTCCCAGCCTCCCTTGCGATGTACGGGCTTCTACTCCAGGATTTTCGCCATACACAAGAAGAACCAGGCTGGCCTGAGAGTTGTGTTGGACTTTTCCAACCTGAACCTTTCCCTCCCTCTTCAAAAGTTCAAGATGGTTACCCCACCGCTTATTGCAGAGACACTGTGCAAGGGAGACTAGATGTGCTCCCTGGATCTGAAGGGCGCATACCTACACAAACCGATTTGGCAGCCTCATCAATCCTTGCTGAGGTTCAGGATCATGGGCTTCCATTTCCAATACAAGGTACTACCCTTCGGCCTCAATTCAGCTTCCAGGTTCTTTAAGATTGCAGCCATCAAGAGGGCCACATGTCATTTTCTCAGCAGAGGAGGGGTTACCTCAGCATGGTGGTACCAGCACCTCTTTGGTATCATGGCGACATGTCCACTGGCAGTGCCATACACAAGGCTAAAAATGTGCAGATTACAGCTGCACTTCGTAGACTCATGGAGTCAGGAGCGGGGTTCCCAGGCGGAACTCGTCAGCATTACTCCTTTTCTCCACCAGAACCTTGTCTGGTGGAGCACGAACTGCAACTTGACGATAGGCAGACCCTTCCTGCAAGCAGCACCACAGGTTACCATCACCACAGATTCTTCTTTGGAGGACTGGGAGGCTACCCTGGACAACCACAGAATCCATGGCGTTTGGTCTCATCAAGAACAGGAGGCCCATATCAATTGGCTGAAGCTGAAGGCGATTCGGCTGACTCTCAAGGCCTTCCTGCCGCTTATCAGTGTCAAGATGATCCTCATTCAAACGAACAACTCCACATCAACAAGCAGGGTGGCACCAGGTCTCCCCTCTGCAGCCTGGCAATCAACATTTGGGAGTGGGCTCTGGAGAACAACATTCACTTGAGGGCAATCCACCTCCCGGGGGAGTCCAACCTGTAGGCGGACAGGCTCAGCAGACTGTGCGGACAACTACGAATGGCAGTTCAACAAACAGGTCCTTCAGGAGATCTTCAACAGATTGGGTTATCCTCAGGTGGATCTTTTTGCCACACGGTACAACAGGAGGTGCCCCCAGTTTGCGTCCTGGCAGGGACAGGACTGGGGCTCTCTGGGCAATGCAGATACAATGAGACAACATGAACGTGTATGCCTTTCCTCCCACTCCCCTGGTCCACAGGTTAATCTGCAAGTTCAGGGAGTCCCGGCACCTCCATGTCATCCTGATAGCTCTGTGGTGGCCCGCGAGGCCATGGTTCTAAGAACTACTCAGCCTGCCGGAACATGCCTCAGTGCACCTTCCACTGAGTCCAGCTCACCTACTCTCATAGCAGGGAGGCACGGTCAGCCACCCTGTCCCCCAGAAGTTATCCCTCGCAGCATGGTTCCTGAACAGGTCACATTAAAGGATCTGCGTCTGTCACAGGCTAACCTAGACATTATACAGGGCACTAGGAGCCAGTATAAGAGCAAGTGGACTAGGTTTTGGCACTGGGCAGATTCAAGGGGAGTCGATCCTTTGACTTGCACGTTGGACGACATGCTATCCTTCTCAGCACACCTTGCACACTCAGGTGTGCCAGCAGACACATGCCGCACCTATCTGACAGCCATCAGAGCCTATAGGAACTCGGAGGAGGTGGACTTCTCATCCTCCATCCCAATAGTTAAGACATTTGGCGGGCCACACCAGGCTCTACCCAGCCATCAAGAAGCTATAACCTGTGTGGGATCTCAATGTAGTTCTGGGCGCCTTGGCGCATAAACCGTTTGAACCAATGGCATCCGTGGACATCAGCCTTGTCACCATAAAGACAGCCCTGTTGGTGGGTCTTGTCTTTATGCAGGGTCAGTGAAATCCAGGCAATGGTGGCTTCAGAGCCCTATACTACCTTTAAGGACAAGGTTGTCCTAGGGGCTCATCCTGCATTCCTACCAAATGAGGAGATGGTGCTACCTACTTTCTTCACGGATCCCAAGGACGAGGCGTAGAAGGGTTCTGCACTGTCTAGATGTCAGGCCTGCTCTAAATTTCTACCTGGACCGAACCAAGAGCTTCCGCAAATCGGATGCTCTTTTTGTCACCTTCGGGGGGGGGGAGGGTCAAGGCCAGGCTGTCAAGCTTCCGTAGCAAGATGGATGGTTGCGGCCATCAAGGAGGCTTATCCAGGTCAGCACAAACCACTCAGGGCAAATATGCATGCCCACGCTATCTGAGACAAGGCCACGTTGTGGCTTTTCAGAGACATGTTCTGTGGCAGGTCATCAGTAGGGTGGCTATATGGGCCACTCTTTCGGCCTTCTGCAAGCACTACTGCTTGAGTGCCAGCTCCAGGTCGGACGCAGCATTTGGTCAGGCAGTTTTAAGGAACTTGTTTACTTAGGAGGGTCACTTCTCCACCCTGGGGCTATGTTCAGTTGTAATCACCCATACAGTATTGAGGAAAGGGGACGAGACGTAGCAGTAATTAAGTTACTCACCGTAGTGAATAACGTACTCCTAGTCCATAGTCCCCTTTACTCCATATGTCCCACCATCCTCCCCCCTTAATAAAAACTTGTGTCATTAGGCAATGGTTATATTGTCAACGCGTCAAAGGGGACTGAGGAGTGGCGCCGGTGGGCGGAGCCAGAGGAGCGTATGCTCCCGGGGCGTGTGCCTCTAAATTTAAAGGGGAAGAAGATTTTTTTTCTGGTGAAAAAAGTTCTGTCTCCCGTCTCTAGCGAGGGACGCCCATACAGTATGGATGAAAGGGACTATGAACTAGGAGTACGTTAGTCACTATGGTGAGTGACTTATAATTTCTCTACCAAAAGAGCCGTAGCTACTACTGCAAGACTGTAAGCCAGCAGCTTTGGGATCTAATGGACATACTGTGGTAGTATATGGGCCGTTGTTTGTCACCATGTAGTTGCTTCTAAACACACTGGGCAAACCCATCACGTTCATCACAAAAGCTTTCTGGTAGTCCAGCAACCCTAAGGCTGTGGACTTTTTAGAGTTCTTGCTTAATTATAACAAAGGCTTCAACTCATTCCTTAGACCGTGGCAAGGGTTCCGTAATCAAATCCTGAGTGAGCGCTTGGAGGGGCTTAACTATGGTAGCATGCCCTGGTATCCACTGTCTGCAGTGACTGACCATCCCAAGGAATCTCCTCATTTGCTTCTGGGACAAGGGTTTGGGAACTTGCTGGACAGCTTTACTGTGGTCTTGGGACAATTGTCTTTGGCCTAAAGATATATCATGGCCTAAATATTGTACGTGGGTCAAGCAAAACTGCAACTTTTCCCTAGATGCCTTGTGATCCCTTGCTGACTGTGCTTGGAGAGGCACAGCTTCATCTCACTGATGAGGCCCGACTAGGCCGAAACACGTGTCTGCGGGTTGCTGTTGGTATTCTTGTTCAGAGGAGAGTTGCCTAGCATTTCAGTGCTGGACTGCCCTGGTTGGTGGGACCAGACTGATATCCAAATGGATATTTCTCCTCTGTGAAGGGTTCGGTGAGCTAAAACTTGGTTTTATACCCTCCTGCGTGGAAGAAATTCCATAGAACAGGGTATTCGACCCCTATTCATTCTCAGTAGAGGGGCACCCACGCCATTGTTTAATTCATAATTTGGAAGGCACACAGTCCAACAATCCATGTTGCAACATGGGAGAGTCATTCTGAATTCCTGTTTTCAAATATGCCGCTTCCTGCAACGCAGCCAAAACCACCTATTCCCAATGAGTGGGAATGTTATGAAACATACCTTCTGGGAAACAGTACATTTACCAACTTATTTTACATTACAAATCCAAACCCAGTAAATTAACAGGGGTGCAAGGGCTAAGTAAGAAAGCATGTTCTTCAGAAATAGGTACTAAAGTAAAAGTCAGAGGGTGAGACACAAGGTGCTGTATCGCTGTACCCCCAATACCAACTATATTAATGATTTCATAATCTGAGGAAATTCAGAAGCTTTCAGTGCAGAGAGCGAAGCACCAGCATCAACCAATCATGAAACCTTTTGTCCAGTGAAAGCACAAATTACTTAAGGAGCAGCGCGGTTAAGCAGTGTCAATGAGGCAACAATCTCATGGACCCATAGCTGTCCTATTTGGGAATTTACTGGAGCTGGTAGTGGAGGCAGGTGAGATGCAGAAGCAACAGAAGTTGTGGGCTGGCTTATCCGTCCTTTGGTGGTCTATTCAGACATTCAACTTTCCAGTGACCAAATTCTTTACAATAATTACACTGATAGTTATACTCCTTCTCAGTCTGTCTTTCATCATTGTTCCCATATCCGGCTTGTGTGGAGGAACATTCCCTTTTACCCGTCTTCCCTGCAGCCTAGAAGCAGGCCGGAAGCCTACTCTCCCGTGAGAGGGTTGTAACTGCTGCATCTTTAAAGCCATGAGTTTTACTCCTGTAGTCTTTGTCGTTCATCTTCCTCATTAAAGTGTGCTGCAGCTAACAGAACCCCAGTCAAATGTTTTCCTTCCCAACCAATCAAAACAGATTTGATCCATTCTGCTACCTTTTGTTTGCAGGCCCATAACAAACTGGGATACTATGGCCAGCAAGGCGAGAACGGTAGCATCTATGAATCCAGAATATTGATCAAAACATAATTTTGGTCTGGATTTGCACCCCTGGCTTGTTTACACATGTTTATTTCTATACCAATCCATATTTCTAGGGCAGATTTCAATAACCGATAGTATCAATCTGTCAAAAGAAGCTTTTAGACCTTCAGTGGGAGGCCATTTAGTTGGACAGTTGCTTCTTGGTTTAAGCAGGAGTAAAATATCAGCATGTAGTGCAGCTCTCGATAATTAAGGACTGCACACATGGTTCTGTAGCAGTCGATTAGGACCTGCAGCTCCTCTTGAAACCTGGTGGACAATGTTAAACAGATCTGTTGCACTCCATGCTGCATGCACAGTAACCGCAGTGTTACTACCCCCCCTGGGAGTTGTCTTAAAGTGAATGCTGCAACTTTGTGAGAGTTGTGAGTTTGAAAACCCTTCAAAAGTACTGAAGGTGCCTGTTGATGGTGACTCAAAGAGACTGGACACCTGATCCCTGGATGGTGTCTAGACCAGGAAGTGATTGTGAAGGGCTGGTGATTGATCATATTGGAGTAGACTGGTTGCATGAAATTGGTTTGTTTAGGGTTGAGTCTGGACTTGAATCCACACTTTGTCGCTCTGGTATAGAGCGGGAGCGGATGCAGAAACCGGTATCCAACTTGCAGTGAGTTGGGCTCCAGATGCAAGATAGCAGGGTTATAGGTGTCAAGAATGTCCTCGGGTGATTCTTTCGGTGGCGGTACCTGTGACGATTCACCAGGTCTAGTCACTTTTCCCCAAGGGGTAGACCTTCCTTATGAGACTAGGTTGGTGAGGCCGGTACTCAATAAACCCCCTCTGGATTCCTGGACACTAAAACAGTGACTAAGACTATAACCAAATGTCTTCACTAACTCTGCAATAGTCTTTTGTGGCCTTCTTCTACAACAAGCGTTGGCCATATTCACCTCTGCTAGAGTCCCTGGTGGACATTAGCACGTAGGTTGCGTTCTCCACAACGCCCCTAGAAACATGGTAACTTTATACTTATTTTAAACTTTGAATAGGATCGGTCTACTGGGTTTGTCCTGTTTTGTAAGGGTTTTAAGCTGCTCTAAACCTGTGTAAAGTATTGCTTAATTGCTTAATTGCTAAGAATGATTGAATACTTGTTTGGTGTATTCGGTCTCCTTTTAATTTTGAGTACTTCACTCATGCAAAAACTTGTTTCGCCTATGTCCCGTCCCCTTTCCTCCATTCTGTATGGGCGTTCTGTATGGGCGTCCCTCGCTAGGGACAGGAACGGAACCTTATTCACCAGAAAAATAAAACTTTCATTTAAATGTAAACTCGTGCTGGGCCCTGTCTGCGTCACACCTCAGTCCCCTTTGACACGTCGGCTGTATTGAACTGCTAAACCTCATTGCTCTCTTTTAGGAGGAAGGATGGTGGTACGTAGGAGTAATTAAGTGTTACTCACCGGAGTGACTAACATACTCCTAGTCCATAGTCCACTTTCCTCCAACCTGTATGGGCAACTAAAAATGATGAAAATGCCTTTGTGGGAGAGCTTGATACTCTATGCAAACAGATTACGGAGGACAGCCTGGCCAAATGCTGCATCAGCCCTGCTGCTGGTATCCAGACAGTAGTGCTTGCAGAAAGCAGATGGAGGAGCCCATGTCGCAGCTGTGCGGATTACTTGTACGCCACGTTGGAAGGCAACAGCTGCTGCCTTGGCTGTTCTAGCGTGAGCGTGCATGCCCTTTGGGGACTCTTTGCGCTGATCCTTGCATGTCTCTTGGATGGCAGCAATCCTCCATCTCGCTATTGATGCCTTGGATGCTGGTTGTCCAGACCTTGAGCCTCTAAATGTGACAAATAAGGCGCCGGTCTTGCAAAAGGCCTTGGTCATGTCGAGAGAGAATTTTAAAGTTCTTCTGACGTCTAAACAGTGGAGAGTCTTTTCAGCGTCTTCCTTGGGATTTTGAAAGAAAGTGAGGAGCACAATCTCTTCATTGGTGTGGAAGAAGAGACCCCCTTTGGCAGGAACCTGGGGTGCGTGCAGAGCACAACCTTGTTCCAATGAAACATAGTGTATGACTCGGAAGCTACCAGAGCCTGAATCTCGCAAACTCTGCAAGCTGAAGTAAGACCCACTAGTAGCTCTGTTTTGAGCATGACACGTTTGATGCCCACTTTAGGGACATCAATGGGCTCGAATGGTTTGTGCGCAAGGGTGCTAAGAAAAACGTTAAGATCCCAGACTGGGTGTAGGCGTCTGACAGGCGGGTAACTGGTCAATCCTGCTAGATTCCTCTTCATCACTGGATTAGCCAAGGAGAAGGTGAATCTGTCTGAGTTCCTGTATGCGCCAATGGCTGCTAGGTATGTTCTGCAGGTGTCGACCTGGACCCCTGATCTGGCTAAGTACTCTGAGAAAGACAACACCTGGACTGGAAGCAGAACCTGTTCCATTTTCTCTTGTACTGCTTTCGAGTAGCCAGATTCCTGGCTTCCTGGATGATTTGTAGGTTGTCTTGGGACAGATGGAGATGTTGCAGTCACCTGCTCAGGTACAAGGCTGCTAGGGCTAGCCTCTCCAGGCAAGGGTGAATCACTGCGCCCCATACCTCTTACTGCACCAGGAACGGGCCCTCCGTGAGCAGGAGAGGGACTTTGGGTTGGGCTGACAGCTGCCGTAGATCTGAGAAACAAGGCCTGGCCAGCCACTGCAGCGCTATGAGGATGAGACGCAGCCACTTGTATTGTCTGATCTTACAAACCTTGTAGATGAGCGGGATAGGAGGAAAAACGTATGCCCACATCTTATTCGAGGTGATCTGGAGCGCGTACCCGAGGAAGTCTCGCCCCGTTCCCTCCCACTCCGAGGTAGCGAACTGCTGACAAGAGCGGTTGGTCTCCATCGCAAACAAATCTGTGATCGAGTGATCCCACCTGCTGAAAATCTCTTGAAGGACTCTTGTGTTCGGAGCCCATTCGACTGAGACTGTCCACCTTGATGTTCGATTATTCCGCCAGATGCACCGCTTAGAGCCAGATGTCCTGCTCGATCACCCATAAATATTTGTCTACCATCTTTAATTAGCACTGCAGTCATTGACTAGTTTCTGAAGATACATTAGAGAAGTGGACCAGCCACCAGGTTTTTCTGTGCAGGCAACATTGACCTTAGATGAGGCATACGTTAGTAATGTGCGGAGTAACATATAAAGTTGGCCATACATTGAATCAGTGTTGTTTTCATATACAATTATCCCTGCCAGTGTATGGTTACATAGGGACACCCTGAGTATGTTTTATGCTTATGTGAGTTTAAACTCCCTCCCCTCCAGTCATGGAAGCTTTTCTCTTACACATACCACTGTGCACGCCAAACCATCTTAAGGGAAACCCAGTCAAACAACTAGTTACTAATTCCTCACCAGTGGAGTTTGATAACGTTTTTGGTAACACATCCACTTGCAGTATACAATATCTATTTCCCCATTCCATTTCTTCATGCCGGGGGACTGGGTGCTTTTTCTGGACAAGGAGGTGATTTTCACTTTCTTACTCTTTCTTTTCCTTTATGTTTAGACTCCAGCTTCAGATGCAGTTACCCTCTGTTAGGCAAGATTTGGAGCAGTACCCTTGGGGTGCACTACAACAACCATGACCCTCCTGGCAATAGGAACCCAACCTTTGATATAAGTCTGTACTACACAGGTTGTTAGTATGGCTGAGCAGCCAGGCTTATCTCAAGAGGGGTCAATGTGAGCAGTAAGGTGGTTACGCAGATTCACAGTGACAAGTATCCAAATAAACACACTCAAGGTTTCTTGATTAAACAATTATTAATTTATATAACAGTCCGTTTGAATAAACCTTCTTCAGAAGGGGCAATATAATAGTAACAAATACACTCCAAAATACACACTTAGTTTCTCTAAATCAGCAAATACCTATTGGGGATGGCACACAGACACTTGCTACCCCCTCAGTTGACTTAAATAACTAGGACACTGTGGACATTAATATATCACTGGTACATTTAGAGCAATACTGAGATGATTGTAAAGAGATTTTAGAATAAAACAAGAGATCACACAAATATTCTGAAGCAGGTAAGTACCTATGAACTGCCCCCCCCAATGCAAAGTAAAATATCCCTTTCCTGGAGGGAAGGTAAGGCACAAGCAGAGGAGAGAATAGTCATTCAGGGAGCAAGGCCAGCCAATGTCAATTGGGCAAAAGTCTAGGTCAGGTGAAGCCATTCTTGCAGGTAAGTAAAAGTCTTGCACAATGTTTTAGAAGTCTTTGTACAAAAAGTAGAATCAATGTAGGGTCACAGGCTGGGAGGCTTTTGAGAGGTAGAAGATGCAAGCAACTCTACAGAGGTAATCAAGACAAGGCTCAACTGAGATCAAGTAAGGCTACAACAACGAGAGGTAAGTCCTCTCAAACTTTACAGTACCTTTGGTTCGAAGAAATGGTTCCAACTGGCTTCTGTTCCTGTGCAGCTCTGCCTGCAGATCCTTTTGTTCCTGGGCCTCAGTCATGGGGGACAAGAGGGAGAATGTCTGGGGACTCCTGCACTGCAATGGGACGGTCAGCGGCAGAAAAGGACAAACTTCTTTTCAGCGGCACTTGGCGGTTTCAGCTTTTCACCTCTCAGCAAATAGCACCACCGTGCTCTCACGAATACCACTCTGGACTTTCTTCGCATTTGGGGTCCAGCACTCTGTTGAGGTGGCTCAGGCTTGGTCAGTCCTGCTTACTGGGAGTCCGCAGCATCTTCCACAAGCTCGAGTCCGACTTAAGTGATGCACTCAGTTTGGTGTTCCTCTCCCTGGCACTTCGGTTCAAGCAGCAGTGGAAGTACAGCCAGCTCTGAGGGGATGTCCAAATGAGTTCACTTTGGAGTTTATTGGTCCCACCAACTCAAGGGGAGAAGTCGTCCTTGCAGGGCTTCTCTAGTCGAGGCGAATTCAGAGCTTTAGCACAG
Organism: Ambystoma mexicanum; assembly: GCF_040938575.1. Taxonomy (NCBI): domain Eukaryota; kingdom Metazoa; phylum Chordata; class Amphibia; order Caudata; family Ambystomatidae; genus Ambystoma; species Ambystoma mexicanum. Next base: position 1,040,255,966 of record NC_090929.1, on the reverse strand, counting down.
CAGCAGGGCTTCACCGGGTAAACGGTCCAGGAGTTGCAGCAGGCGTCTCTTCCAAGTTCTTCTTCGAATTCCTTCATCCAGTGATCGAGTCTGCCCTTCAGGCCAAAAAGCCTCACTTTTTATGCATGTTTCTCCCATTCATTCCAGCCTACCTGTCAATCACACAGCAGGGTGGCCGTCCTTGCTGGAAAGTCAGCCGGCCAATCGCCTTTGCGTGCGTTCCTGTAACCAAGGGGATTAAGCACAGGGAGTTTCGGGCACCTCCCTCACTTCCTGCCCCTGGTCCTATCCCGTATTTTTTTCAAGGCCGCCATCATCCAAGGCCACCTTACAGAGTTGAAGGCTTTCACTGCATCTAACAAGACTATTGCTATTTCACTTGGGTCGCTCTCTGCCTGTTCTATGATATGGTGGAGCCTCCTGTGGTTATCGGATAGGCTTCTGCCTGGGACATAACCGGTTTGATCGGGGTGTATGAGTTTATTACCCTTTTCAGTCGGTTCGCTAGCACAGCCGTGAGAACTTTGCTGTCCTGGTTTAACATGGATAGGGGTCTGTACGACCCACATTCCGTGCTTGGTTTATCAGGTCTGAGGAGCGGAATAATTACTGCCTCCCTCAGGGATTCCGGCAGTCTCCCTTTCTCAAAGGCCTCATTTAGCATTGCCAATAGCAGGGGGAGCACTTCTTGTCTATACGTTTTATAGAATTCACTGGGGAACTCGTCTGTCCCCGGGGCTTTGCTCATGGGCAGATGTAATACCACTGTCTCTAATTCCTCTATTGTGGTTGGAGTATCCAGGTTCTCCCTTTCTTCCTCATTCAATTTAGGTAATCCTATGTCTTCCAGCGTCTTCTGAGTCTCCTGCTCTGCAGTCTCCCCTGTGTTTTCATAGAGGCGTTTGTAGAATCTAAGGAATCCCTCGTTCACTCTCTCCTGGGTGTTCCAGACTTGGCCTTCTACTCCCGTTATCTCCCTAATTTCTGATCTTGGTATCTCATTCTTATATAGCCATGCAAGCAGCCTCCCTGGTTTGTCCCCCCCTGCATGTTGCCTTTCGATGTATTTTTTGTAATTCAGATTACATAGCCTCTCCCAGAGCCCCCCCCACAAGCCTGTTGTAGTTGTCACACCTGTTTGGCGTACTCCTGTCAGGTACCCCCTCTTTTCATAATTTCTTCTAGTTTTTCTGTCTCCTGTAACTCTGGCTCTATGCCTCCTTGGAGCCCTCTAGATTTAGATATGGCCGCCCCCTCACTACCACCTTAAAGGCCTCCCATAGGGTTCCCTCTGACTCCACACTCCCTGTGTTATTGTCAAAATACCCGATTATCTCCTTCCTTAAGTCCTCTCGGAATGCAGTATCCTTCAGTGCTTCGGCCCTAAGCCTTCATGTTGGGATTCTGGCTCTGGGGGAGCTGATGTCGCCAGGACCAGAGGGGAGTGGTCCGATAATATTCTCGCCTTATGTTCTGAGCCCGTCATTTCCCCAGCAAGTTCCGGAGTGGCGAACATGTAGTCCAGTCTCGTGTACAGGTTGTGTGGGGCGGCATAGTGTGAGTAGTGCCTATCATTCGGGTGTTGCTACCTCCATTTGTCTTGCAGCCCGAACTCTCTCAGCAGGGCTTGTAGCGTTTTCGCTGCGGGGGTTGGTTTATCTAATTTTGTGTCTGACCCGTCCATTTTGGGGTTCACAGTGAAATTGAAGTCCCCTCCCTCTATGACCATGCCTCCTATGAGGGGGCTGATTTTACTATATAGTTTCTTAAAGTAGGCCACTCTGTCTTGGTTGGGGGCATATGTGTTTATGATGCACAGTTCTCTAACAGCCCACACATCACTACAATCCTCATCTGGCTTCACCGTGGCCTGAAGCATCTGGAAGGGCACATGTTGCACCACCCAAATGAATACCCCTCTGGCATAAGCTGAATATGTTGCTCCTATGGTGGTCCCTCCACTTTTTTTTTTTTTAACCACCTCTTGTTTCTCTTTGGTGAGGTGGGTTTCTTGCAGTAAGGCTATATCCACTTTTTGCCTTCTCAGATACATCATTACCTTATTTCTCTTCAGGTAGCTGTTGAGGCCTCTGACATTCCAGGTTACTATTCTAAGATCTCCCATTGTCATCCATATCTTATCCCTTCTCCCTCCCTCCTTGTCCTTCTCTCCGATTTTGCTTGACGTGAATGTGAGCTTGTTCCCTGTCCAATTTCAACATAAACCCCTCGACTGGCCCCCCACCCCCAGGTCTCCCCAACTAAATTCACTACACACATCCTAATTCCCCTCCCCTCCCCTCTCCATTCCCAGCTGTTGCCCAGCTCCATCCCTGGATCTCAGGCTATCCCGCATTTAGTCCTTTCTCAGTGATACCGATATCAGGAACCCAGCAGGAAGTTACCGATCCGTCTATGGGGATGTGAGAGCGAGTCCCTCAAGTCTCCTGCAATTGTGCACTATTTTGCCATCCCTGGTCACATATATTTATGCAACCCATCTCATGTCTATCCCAGCTGGCTTCGCCCTGTCTTATATTCCAGTCCCAGTCCAAGTGTTTGATTTTACAGCACCGCGAATACTGCAGTAGTTGTTTTACTTATCTGCTCTGTCTTCTTTCTGGTTGTCTTGTTTCCGACGGGCAGTTCTGGGCATCCAACCACTCTGTCGTGTCCTCGGGGGTCTCACAGAACAGGGCTCTGTTATTGTGGCACACCTTCAGTTTCGCCAGGTACATCAACATGTATTTGTAGCCCGCCTCTCGCAGTCATAGTTCATTCGTCGTCTCTGCACCAAGAGTGTGTAGTCCGGGTACGCTGTAATATTCGCTGATGCCCTTTGTATTGTGCCTCCTTTCCGGAAATGTTCTAGGATCTTCTCCCTATCTCGATAGTTAAGTTTTGGCAATTATTAGTCTTGCAGGGGCTCCTGGTGGTGGCTTCCTTATTAAGGCACTGTGCGCTCTTTTCACTGCGAATACTTCGGTGAGCGCCCCTCCTCCTATTTCTTGCAGCAGCATCGTCTCGATATAGTCCGTTGGGTTTGATCCATCTGCTCCTTCCGGTAGTCCCACGATACGTATGTTTTCTCCAGGCACATCCCTCTGCTTCCTCCGCTGTATTTTCCAGGTTGCTCAGGCGTTGTTTCAGGATGTGGATCTCCGATGTATGTGACGCACATGCAGCTGTGTTTGGGGTCACTTCTTTTTCCAGTTCGCCTGTGCGTTCCGCTAGCGCTCTGACATCTTGTCTGAATAGATTCACTTCCTCCTGGACTGCGCCAACTCTGAGTTCCAGTGCTGCCTTCAGTTCAACCATGGATGACTCCAGTTTAGTTTCCCACGTTAGTTTCAGGTCCGCAATCGCTTCCAGGATCTGCTGATCTTTGCGTGCCGTGGTGGTGTCTGTGGAGGGGGTCTTCTCCTTGCTCCTTGCCCCTTCTGTCGGCTGCGGTGTTCTTGCGTATTCCTCCAGCGTGGGTGGTTTCGCTTTTGTCTTGGTCTGTTTGTTCGCCATCTCGATGTTACCATATACCTCAATTTGGGCCATTGAGAGTTTTGTAGTCCACTGTGGTTCATGAACGGAGGCTGTGGTTTAAGTCCATGTGTGCTATTTGTATTGTCTCTTGAGTGGGTTGTGCTCTCACGTCCCTGGCTGCTGCCACTTCTATTGCCTTTGTATACCGGCCCTTGTTGGGCTGTGTCGCTGCCTGCACTCTCGAGGGTTTGTGGTCCTGTGCCGGCCCTGTGTCGGACCCGACAGCTCCTGTTTGTGATCGCGGTATTCCCCTCTGGGTGGGCACCTTGGCCTTGTCCCACTTCTTGACAGCCCTGTCGGACCCCTCCTTCGCTACTATATTCTTCCGGGTGACAATTGCGTTTTCCTCTTGGTTGTGTGCTGTACCGTGGTTCCCCACTCTGGTGCACCCATGCGTGGCACTTATAGTGCGCCTTTACTTTGCCCAAGCCAATTGTATTTGTAGATCTCCGTGGGGCAGTCTCGCTTTGCCCGGCTCTCGATCTGGTTACCTGCACTTCTGTTTCTATCAGCAAGTTCTGTGCCCGCTACCTAGTGTTTGTATGTATTATGCACTTGTGCTGCGCATATTTTGGGCACGATAGGCATACATATGACCCCCTGTCCGTACCTCGTTATCTAATGTGGGTCTCTAGTTGCCTCTGTTGTTCTTCTGGGCCCACTCAAGTTTAGCTGCAGGACATTGCAACTTCCTGGTGCCGAAAAACATCACCTGAGGCCGCAGCAGGGCTCCACACTTCCACCCTTCGGTCTGAGGCTTACAGGTCCCCACTCCGCAGGTTTGGATCTCGGGTGGTTCCTTTGTTTTGCTGACAGGGGTTCTGTTCCCAGCTACACACTGCCTCCTCCTGTTACCTCGTGTGATCCTCCTCAGCTCTGCCCTGGCCCACTCTGCTTTATACCTTGGGCTCCCCACTGTGGCGGACAGGGCACCAGCCCACTCCCAGTGGCAGCCCACCGGACCTTGGTTTGTTTCTCTGGCCCACTCCGGTGCCGGCACTGTGGGATTTTGTATGTGCACTTCTGAGAATGTGGCGAGCGCCCTCCCAGATGGCTTAGGGGAAGCGCAGTGCACCGTTGTTCCTTGTGCCTCCAGGCCAACCTCCGACTTATCTATAGCCGTGGCCGAGTTGTTTGACGTTTATGCCACTGTCAAGGCAGTATGTCTAGTATGCCTACCAAGTCATGCACCAGTCTTCTGTGCCCACTACGATCTTGTAGGCACCCTTGTAGCTGTTTATTAGGCATTGCCCTGGGCTAGCATTGCGCTCGTAGCCATGTCTCCTGCGGGGCGCTGCGCTTTCATCTTCACCTGTATCTTGCCTACACAAGCGTCTCCGCTCGCTGTTCCATCCAACCTGCGGCTGATGCCAAGTGTTCCTTGTCTGCGTCCGCTATGTTGGTCTACCTGTGCGGTTGAATCCACATGTGATATTATGTTGCTATGGGTTCGTCCACCGCACTATATGTCCTGGGCGCCTGGTGCTCCGGTTCTCCGCCCTTCCTGCATCCGCTTGCTTCCCTATAATTAATCGGAGCCGTGTTAGGGGCCCCACGCTTGGGCAATGTCCCATGTGCTGACGAACCGCTTATACGAAAGCTGGGTCAGCTGCCAATGGACAGACCGCTTGCCCCGCCGTTGTTGTCGGGTTTGCAGTCCCCGCTGTAGCTCTCCCCCAGCTCACAGTGCGGTCTGCCCGCGCCCTCACAGGCGCTGCACACCGGTCCTGCTTCAGAGCCTCTCCGCCATTCACGGTCCGTCCGCGGCACCTATATGCGTTCCGTTTCCCCCGACCATTTACTGCCTCGCCCCACTCGTTTTTTCTTGGCGGCTCGCCATCTTGGATTTTCCCTCTGCGAGCCGTGTTGATCTTCCAGGGCTCAGTACTTCGGAGTTAAGGGTATACAGCGAAGCAAAAACACGCTCTGGGCCAGCCTCTCTGTTTCACAAATATGCACCAGTATTTTCATGTTTTGCCTGTCGTTTCTTGTGCACTTTTATTCGGGATCAATGGAGGATCGGTAGGAGCTCCTCCGGGAACATGTCCGTTTACATGGCCCTGCAGCCACGCCCCCCCGGTAACATAAACATGTGACATTAGAATCTAGACAAAGGGGATACTAAGTAACCGCTCCAGCACCCTATGGTAAGATAGTGTGTGCTGGATCTAGTAAGTTACAAATTGTAAGTAAAGTCAATTTCACTTTACTGCTCTTAGAAACAGTAGTTTACCCAAGAGAAGGTATTTAAACCTTTGGGAAATCTAAGAGACTTCCCTGTGCCACTGCACTGAAGTTGCTGTGTGTCACAATGCAGAGATGATGCCTATGGAGTTTCAGACCAAAAAGAAACACAGAAAACCAATAGAATTAAAAGTACAAAGTCCCAAAGTTCAGCAAAAGAGCTGGGGTGTCTCTAAGGTGGGAGGAATTTAGCACCAAATTGAACATTCTCTCTAACACCCTCCTTTGCATCTAAATGCTGTTTCTTCCTGCAAATCTTGCGACATGCAGTTCTCACACACTTCTTTTACAGTCTGCCCAAATATCCCTGTCACCCTTTCAGACACCGTTTTCGGTGATCACCTTAAGCACTAGAAAGAACTGTTTTGGAGGCCACCTTCTCCTTCATTCAGGATATTTGTGAGAATGAAAATGGATAAAATGAGTTCTCCTGCTCCCCTTCCTACAGACTATTTCTGTCATGTTGCAGACCATGAAGGGACCCTTGTTGTCTTAAAGTGGTAGACTCACTGCATTACGAGGACTGACCTCAAGGAACACTGAAAAGAGGCTAAAGAAAAATGTGGAACTCTTCGCTGTCGGCATCAACCCTATGACCCTCCTTTAAAGATGGGGATATGTTGCACACTTCGTCTTCCTTCTTGTCTGGTAGTCCTTCAATTTGACCATTACAATTGAACTCTCCACATATAACCATTAGTGTAGAAACTCTCACTTCAGAATGCTTATGTACATTTGTCTTCAGGTTTAATGATAGCATTTCCTCCTTCAGTTGAGCACACATTATTATACTGTATAAAATAGAATAAAGCTCTTTTCTAGAGCATTTTTTTCAATACTTCATAATCCTTCGAGAACTAACTTTCTATCTCATTTGATTGAGTTGAAACCCAAATACAAATTCCCTCAATATTGCGATCTCCTTTTATTCATTGCATCCACCCTTGAGGAGGCAGAGCTGTCCATTTGGGGCTGCACCATTAACCATTTCTCCTGAAGGAAGACAGTCATATTTAGCCACAAAGTCTTCCATTCCCGATGCAATATTTTTAGAGTTGGGTCTTAAGGGATTGTGTGAGTTTGTTGAAGCTCTAAAGGCGCACTTTATCCTTGTGGGTTCCAGCTTCGGGCTTGACCCTAGCACTCACTTTTTAATGGGCTTGCGGTTCGAGCTGCATCAATCTTGCTCTGAGTCTTCTCACACTCAGTGTATAATGATAATGATTTTCTTGGCTAGGAGGGTCAGGTAACAGCAGGCTTAGTTAGTAAAAACACCTTCGTTGGTGTTTACGAAAGAAAAGGTTATCTCCGGTTATGACCTGTTTTTCTAACTAAGATCATCTCTGAAGTTCACCAAAAGATTAATCTTCCTTTTTGTAACCTTCTGCCGCATACCTCCAAGGAGAAAGGAAGATTACATCTCCCAGGCCCTAGAAAAGCACAGCGCTTCTATGTTGCTAGGACTAGGGACTGCTGAAAGCATAATCAGCTATTTGTTGCCATTTTCGGAGCCAGACAGGGCCTGGCTGTCTCAAAGCAAACAGTCTCTCGATGGATAGTTATCTTAATCACAAAATGCTGCAAGCTGGCGAGGAAGGAAATGCCTCAGGGCCTGCAAACCCACTCCACTAGAGGTATGGTGGCCACTTTGAACTTACAAGTGGGCATATCGACCTCCGAAGTCTGTCGGGCACCAGCATTGGCTTTACTTTAGACCTTCACCAGACAATATTGTCTGGATTGTAAGGAAGGCATGGTATCAACGGCAAGACAGGCACAAGTGACCACAGTTCAAGGATGTTTATTGAACTCAAAAAATGGTTTGATAAACACTTATCTAATCCTAAATCTACAGATGGGAGCAAACTATGACCATCAAATAATGACACAGTCCTAGTTGTGTCTTGTCAAAATAAAAGGGCCTATACTAAAACAAAAAAAACGATTGCCAATCCTTACCTCTAAATACAAATAGTGTGGGAATAATGTTTATGAATAAGAAAAGTGTTCAAAATGTCAGGATGTTCAGGCCATGCACCTCCCTTCCCCACGTTTTCCGCACGGGAAAGGTGGTTCACTCCAGCGTAGCAGTTTCTGGTTTCTTAAGCACAATGATACAGTTCAATCATTAGCATCAAGGCCTTCGGTGTGCAAGTCTCCTTACTTCTCAAAGTCTCTTCACTCAGAGGGCCTGATGCAACCAAATAAAGAACAGGATATTTTCTTCTTTAGATTTTCATAAGTATTCACTTTGGGTGATTCACTATTCACCCCGCCACCCCCACATCCAGGCTCCAATCCCCTTAGCACAATGTTCACAGGATATTCTTTATCGGGTGACTCGCTTTTCACCTCAGATTCCCCCTTAGCCAGGCTCAAATCCCTTTAACACAATTAGTCTCCCTCAGCCGGGCTCGGACCAATTTCAATTTAATTCATTTGTCAAAGACTTTGGAATGTGTACAGGGTTTGACTTGACCCGTTGCAGGACCACTTAGATTCCCAATTCCTTTTGTTTTAACATTTGTCACCTTTTTGTTGGATACCAAACAGACTTTCAAATGAGCACCCACATGATGCCGTACCACTCTATCTACGGGATTGGATCTTAGTTTCAAAGTTCAGTCACTCATCTGCTGTTTTAGTTATATTCGCATTGCATGCCACATATACTTCATACACTGTTCTCTTCAATTTTCTTTGTACAATGTTGCTGCTTGCAGCCTTGGTTTCCACACAGACCGGTCTGGTATCCGTCTCCCCAACTCACCGGCTGTGCTGACTTAACTGGTGCTGTTTGTTGTAGGAGCCAAGGACAGCACCACAGCGGCAAACTATTCTCCCTGCTTTGACTATCGACACAGGAGAGTCCTGGTTACCCACGACACACAATGCAGCAGTCTTCAGCTTTGATTTCAGGTCTTAGGTTTCCTATTCTCGAAGGCTCATGAAAGATAGGGTCTTTCAGTAAAAGGGTCAAGGGCACTTCCCTCCTTGCAATCCTCTTCGTTCTTGCTGTCTTCCGCCTTATATTAAACTGGCATCTTGGACTTGCTGCTTCCTCGTGTGGTTTGCCTTGCTCAGTGTTGCTTATGTGCTCCGCCTTTTATCTATGTGGGGAAGTGTGATGGACGTCAGGTGTGTGTTTAATGATCAGTAATTGCCAGACCCTGCCTGACCCATTGTATTGGGACACGTCGGGTATACCGCTCTGGGTGTTAGTCCATATTATCTCACAGTGAGCTGTCAGTGAGAAAGTGTTTGTGTTGGGAAAGGGGACGTGGGGGGTGTTGAATTCCTAAGTACCCTACCTGGTACGACAGGGTAAAGGTGTTGCAGGGTAGGGGATACCACGTCTTGCCATCCGGTGCCCCACTTCCACTCCCCGAAGACCCCTCATCCTTGTGATCCTCCTTCACTGGTCCACCCCAGGAACTGGATCCTAAGCTATGGCCATGTCCTGGCCACCTGGATGACAGATCCCTGGGGACTAGCGGGTGAGACCCCTTCAGGTTTCTCAGGACTCTGTGGCTATTCAGAATACTCGCTTTGGTAGACCGGTACTTCAAAACTTCTTGTTCATCTAAGTGGGCTCTTCTTCCATCTTCGCTCCTTCCGGATGGTCATATTGATTTGGGAGTGTAACTAAGAGGATGAATCTTCAATTAGAAGAATAAACGACTTACTCCAAATATTCGCCATCGCCCTACCAGCCTACCCTCCATGTAGAGAGCTTGAGCAGGCTTCAGGATTAAGAGTAGGAAATTGTTTTTTTCACGTTCCCCAAGCTAATGAGCATGGATGAAACCGAGTAAAGTGAGGTCACAAGGCCTGGTGTGCACTATGGTGCATGGTCATTGTCACTTCCAGACCTCTCGATTCCCCCACATGAACTCTATACTCTCTTCTATCTCTTCCTCTCCCATTAATGGTCGTACCTGTTGGGAAGTACTCTTGGCATCCTTCCTTCCTTTCCTCCAGGGTCCTCATTAATGTCTACAGGAATGGCACTGTCATGGCCTAGGGCTCTCAGCCCAACCTCCCCCCCTCCTTCTTGATAGGCGCCTCCTGTCTCTCAACTTCCTCTCCTCTCCTGCCCCCCCTTTCCCTCCCTCTATCATTCACCTGTACCCCTCGTTGGAAGACCTCCAAAAGTGTCAACCTGCTCCACTTAGCCCGCCTCAACTTTCGATCTGCCGTTAAACACTCCTCTGACATCTGCTACCTCGTTGAGGATCTCGACTTCAATGTCCTCGCTCTCATGGAGACATGGTACCTGGACTGCTCTGTCACAAGTTTTGACACACTCTTACCTGAGGGCTACAAGATCCTCTCTAAACCCAGGCTTAACCGGCCTGGGGGCGGAGTGGCCCTCATCTTCCCTCAGTGGGCCACTTCTACTACCATAACCACTCAGACCTATTCCTCTTTCGAATTCCTTGTCTGCTGGCTTGGTGTCTCCCCTGGCCTCTCTCTGACTATGGTCACCATCTACAGGCCCCCTGGCCAGCTCTCCCATGTCCTCTCTGAATGGTCTGACCTCACCTCTTCTCTCCTCTCCTGTCCTCCTCCTCCAAGCCTTTCTTCCTTAGAGACTTCATCATTCACCTTAACTCTCCTGATGCAACCTATGGGTCTTTCTGCAACCTCTGTGATGCTCTCTCCTTCTCCATTCTAACCTCTGGTCTGAAACACTCTTCTGGGCACACCTTGGATGCTCTCATCTCCTCAGACCTCCCTGTTTCCAACCATCTTGTTACTCCCCTCTCTCCTAATCATTCTCTCCTGTCCTCTCACCTTAACCTCCCTGACCCCCCCCCGCCAAGCCTCCGCCTGCACTGCCAGCCTCCTTCCCTTTCTTACGACAGATGAAGCGAGTGTCAGGGCCGCGTTTGACACCACCTTCATTCCCCTTCCTACTCCTTCCTCTTCCTCACACTCTGACGTAGCCCTCTCTAACCTTTAACTCTCTATCTCCAACACCCTGGACATCCTTGGCCCTGCCGGATCCGCATGAAGCCTGCATCCAAGGGTAACTCCTGCTATGACTCTGATTTGGCCATTCTGAAACGCAAGTGTAGTGTGGCTGAGCAGAAGTGGCAGTCTTCAAGCACATCCTCTGACAAACTGGCCTGCCAACTTCTCTAAGAGGTCCTATATCCAAGCCTGCATCTCTGTGGCCACTAATAACACAGCTGAATTTTTCAAAATCTGCAAGGAACTCGCCAACCCTACTGCAGTCTCCAGTTCCCCTCTACCCTCCCTGGCCCTTTGCTCTTCTCTGGCCTCATTTCATTTCCAAAATTGAGGACATCATCTCCTAACTCTGCATCACCCAGCCCCTTCTATCAGGCTTCACTTGACCCCACTCTACAACCCTCTTTTACTCCCATAACACCTGATGAGGTTTCTAGACATGTCTGCTCTATGAAGGTTTCATCCAACCAGATGCATCCCTCTTCCTCCAAAACTATCAAGGACAATATTGTCTCCCTTGCGCCAGGCTTGTCTGAGTTCTGCAATCACTCCCTTGCCACTAGTTCCTTCCCCTCACTCCTCAAACACTCCCTTGTGCACTCTCTCCTCAAAATACCTTCAGCCGATCCTTCTGTCCGGAAAACTACTGCCGTATCTCCACAACCCCCTTTCTGGGTGAACTCTTGGAGAAGCTGGCCATGTCCCAGCTTGTTCGCCACACAGAATTTGCTGGTTGCCTCCATGACCACCAGTCTTGCTTTAGAGCTGCCAGAGGCACAGCAAATGCTCTCCTGAACACTTGTGAAGATTTGCTCCTAATCTCGATTCTAGCTCTTCCTCTGTCCTCATCCTTCTTGACCTTTCCCCTGCCTTTGACAAGGTCAGTCATATCACCCTGTTTCAGCGGCTCTGCGATACCCTTGGCATCACAGAGTTCGCACTGGACTGGTAGACCTTCCTCTCTGACTGTCCCTCACAGGTTCAACTGGGCCCTTTCCTCTCTACCAACTCACTCTACAGGGCTCTATCCTCACACTGGCTCTTCAATATCTACTTGGCCCCCAGCCCATTTGATCTCCACCGTCTCCCCTAATTCTCAGTGTTATGCTGATGACACACAACTCTCTTTCAAGCTACCCTCCTCTATCGCCTCTTTTTCCTCTCTCATTCCTGACTGCCTTTCTGCTATCCAGGCATGGTACACTACTAACAATCTCTTCCTTAATGCCGGTAAGACCGAGATCATTCTCATTCATACACTGGCCACCATCCTTGGGCCCACTCCCCTCACCCTCCTGTGAAGCTAAGAACCTTAGCGTCCTCTTTGACTGCACTCTTTCCTTCTCTCCTCACATCATAGACCTTGCCAAGAAGGCCCACTTTCAGCTGTACCTCCTCAGAAGAATGTTCTCCTTCCTCCCCTTCCCCTAGATACTCAAAGTCTCCAGACCTCTTGTTCTCTCTAGGCTGGACCCTAACTCCTCTCTTCGCCCCTTCAATTAATCCAGAATCAGACTGTAAGACTTATCCTTGGCCTCAAGCCCAGCAACTGTATCTCTATAGCCCTTAAATCATTCCATTGGCTCCCGGTTGCTGCAAGGATCAAGTTCAAGACCCGTCTGCATTATCCACAAGGCTTTCTGGGGCCTGGGACCAAGCTACATCCAACTCTCCCCAAATACCTCCTTGCTATCGCCCTTCACTCGTCTAGCACTAACACTCTGTAAACCAGATGTATTTTCAAGCAGAGGGTGGGGTGTAGAGATCTCCCCTCTGCAGGTGCCTCCTTCTGGAATGGCCTCCCTGCCCCTCTCAGACTTGAGTCGGATTTCCTTAAATTCTGGAAGCTCCTCATGACCTTCCTTTTCTCTTCTTAATTCCCCCTCCCCTGCTAAAGACCCCTCTGCCTGAGACTGGCGCCCTGTTTCTTTCAATAATACAGGTCACCAGGTCTCCACAGCCCAGTCTACCTTTGCACTTGTACTCCCTTGCCCCCCACACGCCTACACTAAACCTGCACTTGCCCTCTCGGGCTCCCCCCACCTAGACTTGCCTGGCTGGCTTGCACCCTGTGTAGCCATCCAAGCCCCTTAGCGAGCCCTTATTGGTGGACCCCGTTCACACTCTGCCTTCCCTGGCCCTGTCCACCCTGCCTCTCCTGGCACTTCTCTCTTTGGGCCCTTCCACCCAGCTCCTGCACTTCCCCACCTCCCCTCCCCTTAGCACTTCTTGTTACTGCACTTGCATGATCTGAAAGTTGCATGGCCTGTTAGGATCGCTACTTTCTCCTACCTACCCCACCCCACCCCACCCGAGCCCCCTTCCCTTGCTGCGCCTCAAAACACTTGTGTATAGGCGCATTAGAAATGACAAATAACCTAAGATGCCATCAGCAAGACTTACGTGTGGAGCAATATAAAGGACTGTTGAATAGAGAAGTGAGTTTCCAAAATCAGAACTTCAGAGCAAGAACAATTATTACTCTCCATATACATTTGAGGGTAGCGCAAGATGAATGCTGCAAAAATATCAGGGTACAACAGTTTGCATCCTTGGAAAGCCAGACCTATTTCTACGCATTTGTCCCGTCCCCTTTCCTCCACCCTTGTGGGCGTTTCCCAACACGGGGACAGCACTGAAACCTTTGGCAACAAAAAATTGAGCTTCCCCTTTAAATTTAGTACAGCATGTGGGGGCGCGGCCTCGGACATGCGAACACGCACCCCATTCCCCCCTCTATCCGGCGCCTAACGTCAGTCCCTTTTTCCACAGGGATGGTGTCGGACCTGGCAGTTAGGTGCTGAGATTTTTTTTACTTTTCCGTTTGCTCCCCAAAGTTCTGTTTTTTCAATCCTCTTCACCTTCCTTCGGGGCCTCGCCTCACCTCCCCCGGTGCATGTCGGCTGCAGGAGGATTCACAGAATGTGGTTCATGCGACGGCTCATTCCTTGCCTCGGACCCCCATGCCTTTGTCTTGAGTGCCTGGGCCCGACCATCACTGGGATGTGTGTGTGGCTTGTAGCGCTCTGTCACTAAGCATTGAAGAATCGGTTGTCACGTTGGAGGGATATCTTCCGCACTTCTCCTCTGGCTCACCTTACTTTGTTTCCAGGACTTCACGCCAAGATAAGGTTGCCCCTTTGTTTAGTATGGCTGCTCAGGAGGTGGCTTCTTCCCAGGGCTCCCCAAGGTCAAGGGTTCCCAAGGCCTCTAATGCTAGCGGCTCCCAAGCTGAGGGGCCTGTGGGCTCTTCCAAGTAATCAGTGGGCAGATGTGAGGCCATCAAGGCTACCAGCCCCCATGCCGTGGGGCTCGACCGGTCGTTACACGGAGGGGCGATCAAGTTCAACCTACTCTTCGGCCCCAAGGGGCAAAGGATCGTTGTGTTCAAACTCCAAGAGTCAGTCCTCAGTACGATCCCACATGACTACTGGTGCAGAGGCTGAGGGTGCATCGCCTACCGGAGCTCCCTCCAAGGTCGTGAGTCAGGGCGTTCCAACTACCACCCCCCAGGCCGAGGGCTCAGTGCCTACCACAGCGAGCTCTGAGGTCGACGCTTCTGTTTCTGGTGCAAGACCCAAGGCGTGTCTTCTCATGTCTGAGCCGGCATGTGGCATGGGTATTCGAGCCCTCCCACCCAGGGTGTGGCGCAAGGCCCCAAGATGTTGGATAAGCACATTTAGGCACCTGCTAGTCCGGTGGCCCTTTTGGATTCCAACACAGGTCCATCCGTGCTCTCGCCCATTGAATGGAACCTGCACGAAAGTCCCAGTCCCCTTCCCTCTGGAAGCAGTGGTGGACTGTATGGTACAGACGGGTAGTCTCTGCAAGGATAGATCTACCGCTCGCAGCCTTATGGCTATACGCCCCACGTGCCACTCGGTGGTTCGATCAGGAAAGGAGGCCTAGTACTGCTGGGGCCTGGCCCCTCGAGACCCAGGAGCATGCAAGGACTGATTCTGTGAGCATTTCCTCCTCCTCATGCGTTCCCTGCAGATGATAGGGCTCAGCAAGGACATTGTTCCACCTCCTCCGGTTCATAAGGCGCTGCCAGTGCCAGTGCCATTGCCTGTCCCGGTCCAGGCCCTACCTGTTGTCCAGACTCCTCCACCTCCTCCTGTACCACCAATGCCTCCCCCTCAGCAACCTTTGGATCTTTCTTCGGTCCAAACGACGACGCACACGATGATGAACCCTCTGCATCTGTAAAGGCCTTTCATGATTGCCTTCAGGGCCTTGCAGAGTTCTTGGGATCACCCTCCCTAATGAAGCCCCCCAGGACACGGGAGTGCTAGCAATGGTTTTGGGTAAACGCATCACGATCCGTTCAGGTATCCCTCTCCAGGAAGATGTCCTGCAGGTGGCAAGGAAGGCCTGGGAGAAGCCAAGGGCCAACATCCTGATGAACAAGAAGTTGGACAGCAGGTTCAGACTGACAGATGGGGAGCCAATCCTCCTGGCCTCCCACCCTCAGCCTCCCTCTTCGGTGGTGGCTGCGGCCTCGCTGTCTTCTAAACCATCGTCTTCGTCATTTTCCTCCTCAGGAGCTGTCTTTCTAAGGAGGACAAGGTCATTGAGTCTTTGGGCAAACAATGCTATGCCATCTCAGGGTTGCATTTGCGGCAGGCAAACACTAATTCCCTATTGGCCACGGCTAACTAGGAGCTGTGGCAAGAGTTGTGGGAGTTTCTGCCTGACCTTGCTCTGGAAAGGCAGGCCTCCTTCACCGCTGGTCTGGCTGATGCCCGTGCCGTTGCGCAGGACCTCATGGAGTCTTCAGTCTACCACATCGACACGGCCAGCAGAGGGATGTGCCTGGGGGGTCAAAATGAGAAGGACAGCGTGGATGCATGCCACTAAATGTTATTCTGATGTGCAGGAGCAGCTCTTAGATCTTCCCTTCGAGGGCGTGGACCTTTTTCATTCGTCATCCAATGACACGTTGACAAAGAAAAAAACCTTGATGCAAACCACCAACCCCTTGGCTATCGTGATAAAGCCAGGCCAAAGTAATTTTCTCAGGCTCAGCGTAGCACTCAATGGGTTTTGGGACTGTGGTATGCAGAGGCCTGACAGGTGGCCCTGCGACAACTGCAGGGAACCGCAGAGGACTTTACACTGGTTTTTCCACTCCCCCTCCTCTGCCTCTGCTCCCGCCTCTGACGCCAAGAAACAGTGAGGTCACGGACTGGGAATTCAGCTCCCCCTAGTAGGGGGCCGACTGGCTCTTTTCCAGGACAGCTGGAAGCATCTTTTTCAAGAACCCACCGATCCATAGTGTCCACAGGCTTCAGTCTTCCTCTCCCTCTCTGATCCTCTCCTCCTCTTCGTCAGATTGGGTCTGCGGCTCTTTCACACGAGGTCCCTTCACACTTGGAGATGCAGGCGGTGGAACCGGTTCCTCAGTCAGACAGGGGTTCCAATTTCTACTCCAGGATTTTTACAGTACCCAAGAGCAACCAGGCTGGCCTAAGGGAAGTCCTGGACCTGTTTTATTCTAAATCTGTCTTTACTGCTCAAACGCTACAAGATGATTACTCCAGCGCACATAGCAGAGACTCTGTGTGCAGGGGACTGTATGTGTTCCCTAGGCTTCAAGGATGTGTACCTGCATGTCCCCCATCTACCAGCCGCATCAGAGGTTTCTGCGCTTCACGATTATGTTGTACCACTTTCAGTACAAGGGGCTTCCTTTTGGCCTGAACTCGGCCCCTTGTGTCTTCACAAAGTTGATGAACGCAGTGGCGAGTCTTCTCCGTCTAGAGGGCCATCACCCTTATCTGGATGACTAGCTGCCAAGGGTTGGTTCACCCGAGGGGCTAGTACACTCCGACCAGAGATTTGCTGATATTCTTCAACAGCGGGTGTTTCCCACGACCAAGGGGCTCCTCTCGCTTCGCAAGGCGTTTAAGCACTTTCTGGCCAACTGAACCACGTCAGCATGGTGTTTCCAGCACCTTCTGGGGCTGATGTCATCCTGTGTGCTCACTGTGCAACACGCCCGCCTCAAGGTGACCAGGTCCACCTGATGGCCAATTGGAATCAGAAGATGGGGCCCAGTCGGGCAGGATCCCAGTGGTCCCAGTCGGGCAGGATCCTAAAGCTCCTGCTCCTCCTACCCGATCTTCGCTGGTAGTTGATGGACAGAAATGTTTCCGTCAGGGCCCCCTTCGACCTGACCAGAGCCTACTCTGGTGATGACAGGCGCCTCTCTTTTTGGGCTGTGGGCTACTGTGGAGGGATATGAGATTCATCGCGCAGTGTGGAAGCCCTCCTGCATATCAATCTGCTCCAGCTCAGGGCAGTGGTCCTAGCACTCAAGGCTTTTCTGCCCCTCATCAGGGGCAGTTTGGTGCTGGTCATGATGGACAAGTCCTTTATGATTGTTTTATCTGAACAAGCTGGGTGGCACCAGTACCCCCTCAACCCGGGCCCCAGTTTGCTTCATGAGCAGTGCAGGGATAGGGGTCTCTGAGAGATGCCTTCCAGATCTGTTGGCACGGCCGCAGGTGCTATGCGATCCCACCCCTCTGCTCCAATGGACCCTGCACAAATTCCGGGCTTCGTGGACTGCAGCCTCATCCTAATTGCCCTCCACTGGCCATCCAGAGCCAGGTTTTTCAGATCTGCTGCAAGTGTGCTCCCAGGGTCTTGTCCACCTTCCGATCACCAACAGGGGCTTTCTGACTCAGAAGTGTGGGGAAGCGGAATACCCAGAGCTGGCCAGGCTGCCACTGGCTTCAGCCTGCTTAATTTTCGGATGACAACTGGGACATCATTCAGCAGGCCAGGGGTCCCTCTACTCAATCCCAGTATAAAAGCAAATGGACTAGGTTCTGCCATTGGGCGCGTGACACGGGTCTGGATCCTGTCGTCTGGATGACGTTTTCGCTTTTTTGGCGCACCTGGCCTGCTCTGGCATGCAGGTGGATACTTGCTATACCTATTGTTGGCCATTGGGGCTTACAAGAATTCCCCTGAGCATGTGTTTTCGGTGGCTAACCCAGTGGTTAAGGCCCACCTCAAGGGGCTGTCCAGGCTATTTCCTCCAGTGCATAGGCAACACCCTGTCTGGGACCTTAACGTGGTCCTTGCTGGTGGCTCGCACCTGTGCGTGCAGGGTCTGCGTACTGCAGGCGCCGTCTTCGTGCAAGCCTTTTACCACAAGCCTTTTTCACAGTGACAAGGTCATCTTGCACACTCACCCAAACTTCTTGCCCATGGTGGTTTCTCCATTTCATCTGAATCAAGAGTTCTGCCTCCTGGTGATCTTCCCGAACCCGCAGTCTGAGGCAGAGAGGGCCCTTCTGTAACGCTCACCTGATTCCCGTAGAGGCGCCGGTCTTGACTTGGCGTATACCGTATCTTCAAAGGTGATGTGTAACACACGGCTGGCTCTTTGGGCTGGACCTCTGTGCACTGTATGTCTGGTTCGAAGGGTAAGATGTCTTAGGTAAGTGAACGCTGTGCTCTCCATCTGCCTCGAGGCAGGGTGCTGTAACCAGTTTCTTCACTGGATAAGGGGAGCAGGCCTCTTGACTTCAGAGGACTGCTGTCCGTCGTTTACTGCACGAACGGTAAGTTTCGAGTAATTCTAATGTCTTTAAAGTCTTTAGTAATGATGTCTCTTGTTTTGCAGGGTTCCGGCGATGGCGGATGGCGGGCTGAAGTGAGTTGTAGATGGAGCCCGTGTGATGAATAGAAGCGCCTGGAAGCACGTAAGTAAGCGCTTGTTGCCTGCTTCACGATGCGCTCTAACTGTCTTTTTATTTTGCAGGTACAAGTTCGGGGCGGCTGCAGGGTGCCGGAATACCCACTGGGTTAGATGTGGAAAGGAGTAATGGCACGTGAGTATTAAAGTTCCCCAATGTCTTTAAACGCACCTTGTTTTGTCTTTCAGATGCGGGATGCAGCGCCGAAGGCCTCCGGAGCGTGCGAAGAGTTGGTAAGCTTTTGTCTTTCAGATGCCGGAATGCAGTGTGAAGACCTCCGGAGCGCACGAAGAGTAGGTAAGCCTTTGTCTTTCAGATGCCGGAATGCAGCGCGAGGCGTTGGTGACAGCCGATGGACCAGGTAAGTGAAGAGCTGTCACTGAAGACCGTAATGCTAACCTGTTCTTTCTTGTCTTTATAGGTGTTGCTGAAGACTGGATTCAGAATGGTAAGCCTTTTTCCTTAGGCCCAGGATCAGATGCAGAAGACACGATGAGCGTTCTGCTGCTGAGGATGCAGAATAACGCAAAGCAAGATTCATCCATCGGGTGTGGTTTAAATAGCCTCCTGTAGTGCTTAGGTGTCTCCTTCCACAGCCACGCCTAGGTAAGAAAAGAGTTTCTGCTTTCCAGAAGAGTTCCAGTGTTCTGAATCTAGGGAGTGGCTCCTGCCCCACCCAACAGGAAAAGTAGTTCCAAACAGAAGAGGATCAGAGACTCAACTGGCAGGCAAGTAAGCAGCATGGTCTGCTGCAGGTAAGTCCACCCAAGCATTATGAGCCCGGCGCTTCCAGCGCTGGGACTGGGCATATTTATGAGCCTGGTGCCACTGGCGCCAGGACTGGGTCCAAAAGGTCCCAATTGGGACTGGTTGGCACTCGGAACCTGGGTTATGGATCTGCTTCCAAGGGAGTTGGGAAAACCCTGACCTTTTGGAAGCAGAGATCATGACCCCTTCATTCCTTGTACCTCAAGCGGGTCCTCAAGTTTTACACCTCTCAGACAAAATCCTTCGGGAAGTCGGAGGCACTTTTTGTCACTTTCAGATGCTCCCACAACCCCTGGCACCACTGCCCCCCACCCTCTGGTGCTCAGGCCTCCAAGGCTTCGATCGCCTGCTGGATGGTTCAGGCCATTTCAGAGGCGTATACGGCCATGTGAAAACCAGTCCCGGCAGGGATTCATGCCCATGTGGTGAGGACTAAGGCCATGGCAGTCGCGTTCCAGAGACATGCTTACTAGGATGTCATCAGCAGGGCAGCCATTTGCGCCACTCAGTCGGTTTTCTGGAAGCACTATTCCCTGGACACTAGCTCCAGGCACAATGTTGAGTTTGTGCAGGTAGTTCTGAGGAATCTATTTGCTTCTTCCTAGATGAGAGGCAGTTTGTCATGGCTCTACCCTATGGTCTGGTTTGGTGGAATCACCCACAAGGATGGAGGAAAAGGGACAGTACGCATGAATAATTAAAGTTACTCATGGTAGTGACTAGAGTACTCCTAGTCCATAGTCCCCTTTCCTCCATACGTGTCTCACTCCCACCTTCCCCCGCTTGTATGCCAAAAGGCTAATATATAAATGAGTGTAGCCAGGTATATAAGCGTCCGATGTGTTCAAAGGGGAGTGAAGGGAGGCGCTGGGGTATACCCACACCAGAGGCCGCGCACTGTACTAAATTTAAAGGGGAACACCCACAAGGATGGAGGAAAGGGGACTATGAGTACTCTAGTCACTACGGTGGGTAACTTTAATTTTCTTCACACATAACCTTACTTGGCCAAAGTTATACATGCAATCTCTGGCACCCAAAGAAAACAGTACTGACCTCGAATAATTAAATCAATCTGAAAGTTACTTGCCAATGTTCTGAAAATATATTAGGTTATTTAATTTCTTATATAGTTCCACACAATTCTCGGGGTTCCCCTCCCCAAGTTCAATGCAACACAGTTCCAATAAAAAGGGTCTTGATGCTTCATCCTCAAGACAACATTTGCAGTTTCTCAAGTCTCAGGGTTCCTTTCCCCAAGACTTTAATTCAGCCACGTATACTTGTTTTAGTCTTTTCAAAAGGTTCAAAACAAATCTAGGTCAACCTGACCCTGCTTCCGGATTGCATCACCAGTTCGCTTACAGTGCTTCTCCTTGGCTTTTTTCACAAAGTTTTTAGTTTTCACAATATAGGGCTGACTGGTCTAGGCGCAGTTATCAGACCACACGGTCCACTCATCACAGGTCGCACAACCAGGATCCTTAGGCCCTTCAGCCCACAAAGGTTCTTCTGTACTTGCCTCTGTGTTCAGATGTATATTCACTTAGTTCCTCTTTATTGTGCTCTTGGCTTTATGGGCAGGTTTAAACTCTTCTGGCTCTTCCCAGTTCGCCTCTTTGCCACAACGTGTCACACACCTCTTGCCAGTCTTTTGCCTTGCCGAATAGCATACGTTCATAAAGTTCACTTTCAGGTGGTCTTATTCATGCCCCACCTTTCTGTGGCACTCTTTCACACTTGCGCTCTTTTCCATTTGTTGTTTTCACATGGACACTTTCCCTTTGGCTGTCATCTATTTACTTTGCCCCTAAAGTTGTATTCTATTTAGTATTCAATCTGCTTAATCTCAGGTTTTCATTCAGTTCAATATTAAATATGCATAATTAGGCTTGGTTTCAAGTTTTCATTCAGTTCGGTATTTGAAATGCATGGTTCAAATTAGTTTCAAGTTTTCGTTCAATTTGATACTTGGGTACTTATCCGCAGTCCACTTGGAGCGCCTCCACTTTTTGACATGCACCAGTCCTCTGCGTCTCTCCCTGGCGGCTCCTGCTGCTTCCTTCTGCTACTCTGGTTGGTGGGCCTGCCTTTCTGAGCCCTGCTCGCATGCCAGGTTCAGTCTTGCACACGCCGGCAACTCTGCTGTCTCTGTAGGGACGTGGACGGGTCCTCCATTTTGTCCTGCTTGTTCGCAGCTCCAGCTGCTTGTACTTGCATACTGAGGCTCTCACACTCGTGACAGCATAACAGCCCCTCTTACCTTGGGATCCACAGGTCCTCCGGGATGTCGGCGGCATCCTGGCTCCTTCTCCGGTCCCACCACGGCTGCCTCTGCTCAGAAAGGGTCCTCTGCTGATCGCTACCACACAGGCCTCCCGGTTGCTCTGTGCTGTTCTCTGGTTCTCCATTTTTACACCTGCAACCACTTGGCAGGTTGAAGGTGTGGCTTCTTAATTGGGCTTGCCTGAATATAATTAAAGGGACATGCCTGACCCTCGCAGTACTCTGCAGGCATCTTCCTCGTCCCTAGAGTAGTGAAATGTGTTTTTAGTGTTCATTACTCTGTTTCCTTTTCCTCGTCTTAGTACTAGAGCGATGAACTAGGTTACTAGTGTTCACTGCTCCTAGTCGCTTCTTCCTCGTCCCAGTACGGTCAGATCAAAACATTTGGGAAAATTAGAAGAGCTGGCTTACAGTAGCCTATAAAGGTTGGGGAAGGTCTATGTTGGTCTTCAATAGGGAAAGGAGGATACCATGTCTCTCCTGTGGTTACCCCACTCCCAATCCCTGAAGACCCTCCACCCAGATGATCCTCCCTCGCTTCTCCACCCCCAGGGTCAGGATCCAAAAGCGATGGCCTTTCCCTGACCACCTGACAAGAGAATTCAGGGGGGAGTAGGAGTGAGGCTACCCCCAGGTTTCTCACAGTATAGAATGTGAAACTGTTTCCAAGGAGGTCCAGAACGAGGTGTAAAAGCAACTAATTCAGAACGAGTACCTTGCATTCAGAAATGCATATGGAAAAACATTGAAAAGAAAGCTCGCACTAAACACTATTGTGTTCACCTTTTAAGGACAATAACCCCATTTTACCCTGCTCATAAGTTTCGATCAGCAGTACAGAAACCAGCGATTTGTTTATATTGATGGTGGCAATGCCCTCCTAAAGGGTATTGGGTTGAATCCAATTGACTCCTCACTGTTTTCCCGGAGATGATCCCTCTCACATGTGGCCAGGGAACAGCAGCCGCTACCTGATTCTGGGCGGCTGTATGAGGGAGGATCACGTGGGAGGAGACAACTTCTAGGGAGATACCCTGAGTCCATCGGGTGGGACACCGTATCCCCCACTTTCCCATGGGGAAGACTCTGACACCCAACACCTTAATGGCCTGTCATCTAGCTTTTTTTTAAATTTATTTATTTGTTTTGGTTTTTAAAAGGAAAAACCTTTACAAAAAAAGTTTTTCACAGTTGAGCTCAGTAAACTAAAAAAGAAAAACTACAGAGGGCAAGCAGGAGGAAGAAAAATACAAGAGAAAATGAATGAATACAAGAAAAAGAATACAGGAAGAACTCAGGGGCTACAAAGGGGACCAATCGCATCACGGCCAAGCTCTTTCCGGGGTCGAATAATTTCCTTTTATGATAAAATAGAGCATTTTTTTCATAACTTCTACTATTGTTGCCCTCAGCATGGTCTCCTGTCATCTAACAGTTCCCCCTTGTAGAGGAAATCAAGAAACCTTTTCTTTACAATATTCTGGTCCGGACCCCACCTTTGACCAAAACACCCACAACTCTTACATATCCCCTTCTGTTTCTAATATGCTTTATTATACTAATCCTGAGAAAAACCATTTGAGAGTTATAGGCCCAATGGCATCCATGGACTCCAACTCCCATAATCACAAATACGAGGATGAAAGAGTTTGTGCAAAGTGACAGGTGCTTTTTCAAAGCCTACAGTGCGTGGTACATTTAAAACTGGTGAAAGCCCTAACAAGTCGATCAGTGCAGGAGAGGACCTCTACTCCAAGTGCTGGCTTGTGAATGCAAAGCTCACAGAGAAGCCGAACGGAACAGAAGGAAAGATACCAGAGCTGAGCAGGATAAGCCGCGGAGACACAGGGAGCCGCGCAAGTACCTCCTGGTTGTCGGGCCGCTCGTAGAAGCAGCGTTCGTCAGTTCAGGTCGAGCAAGTAAGCCAGAGTGTGACTGTGGGGCCACACAGAACGCTGGAGAGACCTCAGCTGACTCCAGAGTGGAAAAGGAATGAAGCAGCTATTTCACAAAATTGTAGGCCGAGTCTGAGACGCTGGAAGAGACCAGTGAGTATGTCCAAAGCAGCTGGGGACCCTGGGGCGTTCCGACAAGCGCACCAGCAAGTGTTTGAGATTGCTAATGGTGAAAAGAGCAGAAGAAGGTTGTTTGAATGTAGTCAAGGCAAAGTACAAATTCATCATCCAATAAGAAGAATGTTTGTATGCAGACAAGACACAGTACAAAGACAACCCCCAATCCAGTATAGATGCATGAGATTTCAATGTTGGGGAGAAGTTTGTGCAAGTGGTACCATAGGAAAGGATACCAAGAACCTCGGTATAGGCCATTGTGGTATAACCAAGGAACTGTAAATCAACTAAGAGAAGTCCTGGAAGGCAAGTACACTAGGTGGTTGAGATTGAATGAAGATTAATGGCAGGGGAGTATACAGCAGGCAATCTGCAGAGTTAAAGAAAATCTTACAGAAAGACTGTTGCAAAACTTTATTTTATTTCTTGTAAAGCACCACATGCCCATGGGCGTCATGGCGCACAGAAAGGGGACCGACTGACAGACATAGAAGACATTGAAGCTGAGTGCGAAAAAAAAGCCAGGGAAAGAAATTAGCCAGTTATTAGACTGAACAGGTGTGTTAACAGCTTTTAGTCTGTCAGAGAGTTGGTAGTCCTTATTGTGAGTGGTAGTGCATTCCATTCCGTTGGTGCCCTTACTGGGAAGCTACAGCCATCAAATTTAGTCAGCTTGAATCAGGGCTGTTTGAATTTATCATAGGCACTAGAGGGCAAAGGACGAACAGGATGGTCAGCAAGCAGCTGTTTCGTTAAGTAGAGGTGGGCAGTAGAGGACCAGCATTTATATGCCACAGACAGGATCTTGTGTGAAAACCGATGTACAACAGGTAGCCAGTGCAGTGCGTTTCTGGAGTCAGATGCGAGGTCCTATTTGCATAAGCCAAAAACAGCGCGAACTGTACTGTTCTGGATGATTTGTAGAGATTGAATATTAGCCTTGGTAGTCCCTGACAGGAGGCTGTTGCACTAATCGAGCCTCAAGTTAATGCTGAGGCCACTATAGATCTATTCTCAAGGGAAAAGTAAGGCCTAATTTGATTGTGGAGTTTTACCACATACCCACAAGCAGCTCGGATTTGGGATACATGGGTCTTCATATTTAGCTCTGAATCCAAATAGACACCAAGTGTGTTGATGCTAGTGCACATCAGGATTGGACTGTCAGCAATATTAAAGCTTTTATAAGCGGTGTCAAGTTTATTCAGAAGTTGTGCAGTGGCCTCACTAAGTAGTTCCGTCGTGGTGTCATTGAGCGCTAATAAATTGGTAATCATCCATGACTAAATTGCATGGTAAACTCCATTGAGGGCTTCAGAATCTTGTATGAAATTCCCGGATAGTTCAAACATCACCTGGGTGTCATCAGCATAGTTGGTATAATGGATACCGAGGTGGTCAAGCAGGTCAAGGAGTGGTCTTATATAAATGTTAAACAAAGATGGAGAGATGCACAAGCCTTGTGGCACTCCGGCGTTAATAATGTCAGGACCTGATTGAGCATCCTCCACTGCCACTCTTGACACTTTGAGACCAAGAAAAGATGCAGTCCAATCAGTGGTCATTTGAGAGCAGCCAACCAGGGACTTCAACCTGTCGACAAGAATGGAATGGTTGACAAGGTCAAAGGCTGCTGAGAGGTCCTGGAGCATCACCAGGGCCGGATGGCCTTTATCTACGATGCTGGCCAGGGTGGTTTTCAGGTCAAGCAAAGATGTCGCACCCGAAAACCGGACCTGTACAGGCCCAGGATGATGATATGCTCCACCAATTCCTAGAATTGGAGGTAGGCCACTTTGTCCAAGATCTTTAGAAGAAATGGGACATTCATAATGGGCTGGCAGTTTTTGGATAGGGAGGGGCTAAGTGAGCTCTTCTTCAGAAGGGAAGTTTTCCACACTTCTTTGAGGGAGGATGGGACCACCACCTCCTCCAAGAACAATAAATTGACCATCCTTGTGATCCATGGAATTAGAAAGGACATACATTCCTTAATGATACTAGCTGGACAAAGATCACCCCTACAGGGAGCGGGTTTAAAATTATTCCATATTTTATGGATCTCTGTTTCTGAGCACTGTTTAAAATTTAGCTTAGATCTCAGTGCCTCAGTAGGGGGGAGTATCTGAGATGGCATTGTTTTGCAGGGGGAGGTGTTTCATTTGGATGTTTTTTTTGTGGCCAAGAATTTTGTTGGAAAATTCATCTTGGCTCCATGGATACCACGTTGAGTCCTGCTTGATGACATGGGTATGTATGCTTTTCCCTTCCACTTCTTTCAGCACTTTGAATAGTTCACGAGATCTTCATTTGGCATTACAAATTCTTGAATTAAAGTATCTAGATTTTTCGTCGATAATAACTTTTAGAATGAGATTCAGGCGTGTGATTTCTGTGCAATTCTCTTTCACATGTTGTTTTTTGTAGTCTGGATGCATTCACTGTTTCATTGAACCAGGCGTTTTTCAATGTCTCTGGTTTTATAACTTTATCTTTTTCTGGGGCCATCACCTACGTTACTTGAGCAATGGCTGCAAATAAATGAGAAACCATAGTAGTAACATTTCTGAATGAATCAGGATGGGGCAGTTTAAGTTTAATCGGCTCTATAAATTTAGCAGCAGAGCCATTCCTGATATTCCGAGATTTTTTAAAAGTGTGTCATAATCTTAGCTTGCAGCTTAATTATGTGCCTCAGTGCTACTGAGTGGGTTGTGACATCAGAATGGAACCTGCGAGGGGACTATTGGATTCCAGGGATGGCAGTTGGTCTTGCTGCTCTGGATGGGAAAGGATGTCCCGGTATTTTCTCCACGTATTAACTTGTGTGTTAATAAACCCACATTAATAACATACCTTTTGGTAGTTATTTCACTGGCGACGAAGATGGGATTCCTGCTGGGAAGGGGCAGTTGTTGAGGAATACCGCCTTCCAGAGGTGACATCAATTCCATTGCCAGATCCTGCCGGCCTGAAGGAGTTGGCTCGGTGGATCCTGTTAGCCGGGTGGTTGCAGAAGCAGCAGAGCTTCACCATCAGGGTTCAGAAAGAGGGGTCCTGGTGAAGGGGAAAGGATCACAAAGTCGAGTGATCCACAGGCGGGCTGTCAGGAGGCTGAGGTGGCCGCGATCAGCCAATGGGCCGTTTAGGTTGTCTGGCGTGCTGTGCCGTGGCTGACAGGAGGCTTAGGTCGCTGCTCTCAGTGGGTCCGCCTTGGGAGCAGATTGGTGTTTCGTGCTGCCGTGGTTGCTGTGACGGCGGTGAGGGAGCTGTCATAGGGAGACCTAAGGAAGCGTCCTGGTATGGTGGACTACCAGTCTCTGTGGCCGACATTTCTGCATCAACTTGGATGGTTGTTTACAGGTGGACTGGGCGGGAACAGGCGCAGGTGCTGTGAGCGCAGGCCCGCAAACTGGTGGAACATTGCTGAAGGACCTGGGGTCGTCCCTTGTAGCAGCAGAGTCTGTGGCAGTAGCTACGGACCTGAATAACTTTGGCCTTTGTCCCAGTGAGGGAAGTGGTCTCAAGAGGCAGCAGTGTTATGGACACGAGGAGAGTGGCGAGGACGGACTTGTGGAAAATGGGGAGGACGGCTCGAGGTTTGGAAAAAGGTGCTGCTACGGTTCGGGAGTCTCCGTGAGGGAAGTTACATGCTTCATGTGCGCCAAGGGTTGGCAGCGGCAACAAATCTTTTGCATCAGGTGTCGGGCGTAGCAGAGAGTCTGAGGGAGCGCAAACCAGATTTGTGGGATCTGTAAGTCAGGATGAAGGCTCTCATGGCCCTGAAGATTGACTGAGTAGGCGTTGGGGGGAGGCCGGTCATGCTGTTGTGTATATGTTGAGGCCTCAGGGTTAGTACGTGTATTGGGTTAGGCCCTGGGTTTGTTAGCTGGTTAAGGCCTGTAATGATGTGCAGGGGGGTTGTTGTGGCCTGTTTATGTTTAGGACACTGGGGGTGGCGGTGAGGACTCGTGGGTGCGGGGGTTCATGGACATGTTTTGTTGTGACATTCTTTTTTTTTCGCTGGGGGTTCGACTTTTCTCTGCAGGGTTGTTTGTGTTTCTTATCGTGGACATGAGGGTGCGGGGCTCAGCGCTGATTATGGCGCAGTGACATTTGGTTGGAAGTTTACACACGTACGTCCCTGTTTGGGATGTAATGCTCATTTGTTGTATCTGTTCGTGGTGTGGTGTTTCTTTCTTTTTTTGTTTTTTGTTTTTTTTGGTAGGGGAGCGTTCCCTGGTAATTTCTTGAGTGGTCTGGTGGGCTCTGGCAGGGGGCAGTGAGGTGGAGTTGCTGTCTAGTTTGTGGCCATGGGGCAGTGAAGTGCTGTCCATTTAGTGGGGGCAGTGAGGTGCTGTCTAGTTTGCGGCTATGGGGCAGTTAGGTGCTGTCTAGTTTGCGGCTATGGGGCAGTTAGGTGCTGTCTAGTTTGCGGCTATGGGGCAGCGAGGTGCTGTCTATTTTGTGGTTGGCAGTTAGGTGCTGTCTATTTCGTGGCTATGGGGCAGTTAGGTACTGTCTATTCATTGGGGGCAGTTAGGTGCTGTCTACTTGGCGGGAGCAAGGAGGTGCTGTCTATTTTGTGGCTATGGGGCAGTGAGGTGCTGTCTATTACTTGCAGGGGCAGTGAGGTTTTTGCCTTAGCTTGGGTTGCGTTTTGGGGTTGCATTGTAGTATGTATATTGGACATGGTGGCCACATGTCTGTGTGGGATATTGGTAGTGAGTGGTCTAGGTTAGTAGTTGTGGTGTGCAGGGTGCCTAACGGGGAAAGATTCATCATGATCCAGTTGTTAATTAAAACGGTTGTTGTTTCATCAGCGGGTTGTTAGCTGGTGTGGGCGTTCAGGCTTTAGGGATGGTCTGTGGCATTTTGTTCCAGTGGTTATTTTTGGTTTCAGTATAAGATTCTTTTGGGATTTTCTGTGGCGTGGCATGTTTGCTCCAGTGGTAGTTTTATCTCCGGGCTAGTGTGAGTCGCAGATTTCTTTTATGATGATGTGTACATTCTTCCATCTATTTGTTGGTGCGCAGTGTTGCAGATAGGATGTTGTTCACCAGCGGGTGGTGGTGTTAGCGGGGGTAAGGAGGGAGATGTGTCATAATCTTAGCTTGCAGCTTCGTTATGTGGCTCAGTGCTACTAAGTGGGTTGTGACATCAGCATAGAACCTGGGAGGGGAATATTGGATTCCATGGATGGCAGTTGGACTTGCTGCTCTGGATGGGAAAGGATGTCCCAGTATCTTCTCTACGTATTAACTTGTGTGTTAATAAACCCACATTAATAACATACCTTTCGGTAGTTATTTCAAAGTCCTATGTATTTTATCCAAGCGGATAGGTTCCTCAGGGTGGCAGATTGTGAAGCTAACCAACCGATGATCAGACCATGGACAGGGTGAGCAAACCCAGGTGAGGACCTCCAGCTGAGGACCTCCAGCTGATGTGTAATGACCCAGTCAATAATGTGACCTTCCTGGTGTGTAAGTTCCTTAACCCACTGGATATGATCAATGGAATCCAGTGCTGTAAGTTAGGATTTTGCAGGTTTATGTTTCGCTTCCTCTGCCCAGTAATTGACGTCGCTAAGGATGACACTGGTGGATTTGGGTTTAGTGATGCTATTAATGAGAGTGAGGGAACTGCTCCTCAAAGAGAGGCAAGTCCTTAGGTGGTCTATAGATTATCATAATAGCAACAGACGTATAAGAACTTGTTTTTATTTTAGCAAGGAGGTTTGCAGCCTTCTATACCAGAATGAGCAACGATATGGTAGTCAGGAGTTTTTCTGATGAGCAGTGTGACTCCACCTCCCATCCCCCTTGATCCACACGGTCAGTCCGTAGGATGTTGAACATCTGTGGGGCAGAGATGGAAGCTGCCTTATTGGTCGTGTTGTTCAGCCAAGTCTCTGTAATACCCATCACATCAGTGTCAGAGGTGTTGAGGTAGTCCTCCACCTCCACCCCATGTTTGTCAAGGGAGCAGGTGTTAGGAGGAACCATTTTTAGAGTGTGTGGTAGAACAGTTTGGAGGCATGGGAGATACCAAATCTGAGACTCTCAGACTAACTTTCGGGGGCAATAGAGGATGATATCTGTGAGAAATCGAGTTAATCGGCCACTGCTGTGGGTGCCTGAGGAGGTAAGCATATAGAAGAATAGCTGGTGCCAACATTGGACAGGGATTCAGGGGCAGCATATATGGGGTTATCCTCATGGAGATTATTTAAATCTATAATGCTTTGCTGTGGGCTAAGAGATGCCGACGGAGATACATTTGGGGATATGTCTAGCATAGTTCGTGTCCCGCCAGAGGCAGTCTCTATAGTTGCATTGTTTTGTCCAGCCCTAGATTGTGTTAGGGTGTCCAAACATTCACTTCTGAGATACCTAGCTAAAATGCTATGTGTTATATTATGAAAGCGGTTGGCGTTATAGATGTTGTGGGGGCGATCAACACGAAGTGAGTCAAACAAATCGTTGAGGTGAGCAAGATTTAACAAGAACTTTGTGAGTCCAGTGAAGACGCAAAGGAACTATTAATTAAAGTGGAACTTTTGCCATTCTGTTTAAGAAACCAGGGAAAGGGAACCACCCCCTTGGATACCTTGGCAAACATTTTTGTTGGAGTCATCGTTACGTTTTGGTTTTGAACATCAAGAAAAATACATTTCCTTGCACCCCTTTGTGGTTTTGTTTTAGTGCAAGGGTCAGGATAGGACGTTTTGGACACACGGTCGGATTTTCAGTTACTGACTTCCTGACACAGACTGATCTTTAGTTTTGATTTTTAGATAGGGAAATTCGTTTTAGGATAGGGTCAGTTAGGTAGTTTCTGAACCCATTTTTATTTTAATAATTGTCTTATGAATACCTTGTCGCTGACTCCTCACAGTATACTAAAAAGACTGATTCCTTTAAAAGTGGTATTTCATGCTCTATATTAATAGAGGGGAAGAGGAAGTTTGATCATGTTTCACCAGTTTTAGCCTCACTACACTGGCTCTCATTGAAAGCTTGTTTTTTCAAAATACCTTCCATCATATAGATCGTTTTAAAATTTGATGACCTTGTAGATTTCACAAAAGTAGTTTTTAAATTATGAGGCTTGCATTTACTAGGACAAAAAAGGAAAAAATTTTTTGTGGATTGCCCTTTTTAAAAAAGATTTTATTAAAATGTCTTTGGTTTGTATCTTAAACCTTACATTTATCAATACCCATTTCACTTCAGTAAAACATTCTCTGTCAAAAAAAGCACATCGTAATATACATTATTTGTTTTGTTTCTTTGCCCTTTTTAGTTTTTAGGAAGGAAATAAAGACCTGCCTTTTTCAAGTGGTCAATGAGATTTGTAATGGATATGGGTTGGTTGTTTTAGTGCTAATAGATATGTACTGTTTATATTTGGTCTGTGGGGTTTTATCCTGTTTTTATCTCTTTACTATGGCAGGGTGCTTCTTTGTCAGTCGGGATATATATATATATATATATATATATATATATATATATATATAATTTCTGAGGCTTGTGGAATCTGCTTAGATCACATGCTGTGCATAGGCCGACATCTAGTGGAAGCTGCGGAGTATTAGTTTGTTTTTCGAAAATGGGCGTCGACACAGGGCGTGCCAGTAATATTATCCCTGGTGTGATGTCCACTGTACCCATGATCCCTCACGCGTCTAGGACCCTCAGATTGTTTTTTTCCGCCATGCTGGTCGGAAGCAACTATTGTTATATATTTCCCCCTTTATTCCGAACATCGACACTCGGCGCCGGATCGGAGAAAATTCAACCGTCGGACTACAGCGACGGATTTGGGCCTCGGAAGGCCTCTGGCCTCGGCCCGGGCCTCGGAAGTCCTCTGGACTCGGCCCTGCAAGTAGGGAGAGTGGGGGGTGGCACATATCCTACACTCTGATTTATATAGGTACATTACCTATATTCCAACACTCCCAGCCCGCTGCCATAGGGTGCGTATGGAGGGTACCCCCTTTCAATATTGCCCCAAGTGCAACCGCAAGTATCCTTGGGTTGACAGACACGCCACGTGTAACCTCTGCTTGCCGAGGGACCACCCCGAGGCGAATTGCAGAGCGTGCAGTCGGTTTAAACCGAAGACCCTTAAGGACTGTTCGACAAAGCGTTGGGCCTACCACGCCAGGCGACAAGAGGCCATGGCCGCGGAGGGTGGCTTCAGCGATGGCAGCGACGCCGTACGTTCGGACGGCGAGGGCAATGTGGCGTTGATGGACAGCCAAGCGCAAGTCCCCGACCTCTGAAGGTTGTCCGGCAGGGCAGCTATGGGGAAGACCCCCGGCGACACAAGCGCTACCCACACCACTTCCAGCAAACAAAAGTCCAACCGAGCGCACGTCAAGTTCTCGGAAAGAGGCACGTAGAGACCGGTCCACCGAGTCGGTGTCCTCTGGGCGTTCGCGATCGCCTCATGACACCAAGCAACCCTCCACTGTTGCTAAAAGTGCCTCGCTCCCCTTAGTGACTGAGGTTCGGTCGTTGGAGGATGACGCCGACCTCTACCCCCGAGCCGCACTCCAGGAGTCGGCGTCTGCAGGCAACGGTAAGGCTGCTACCGAATCCCTTACACTCTCCAGAGACAGGGACTCTACCCCAGAATTTCGACACCAGGCATCGAAAAGCTCTGATAGGGCCCAAAAGTCAGGGAAGCACTCTTCCACCCACGGGGAGGGGGGAAAACAACGAAGCAAGCAGTCCCAGCCTACTTCCACTCATAAACTACATTCTACTCCATCTAAACAGACGGGCAAGTCTCAGTCCCCTGTCCCTAAGGCCCCTGTTCAGGCCAGTAGGTCTAGCCAGGACAAATCTCAATCTGTTGTCCCTAAGACCCCTGTTCAAACCAGTAGGTCTAGTCAGGATAAAACAGGGAAAGCACTCCAGGAAAGAGTTATTCCCAGTTCAAGGGAATGGTCCAGTGATGACATAGACAGAGTAATGTCAAGCATGTCATCATTGGCAGATTTCTATGCCAAGAACCCGGAACACTTTCTCTCTTATACCCCAGAAGGGTCAACTCCCTCAGGCTCGAAGGATCCAATACCCACAAGTAGGAAGTCCCGGGGTGAAGCACCAACTCAATCTTCAGACCCCTTCTATATACAGCCCTATTCTCAATACCAGGAAGATCCATCCTTTGTTGAGGATCCAGACGTGGGCATGTTCGAAGAACAAACTGGGACATGCTATTATGGGGATGATGAGGGCCAAGAGGAGGAGGAGGAGGAGGAAGAGGACGACCCAGATACATACAGGGTAGATTCCCCAGTAGAGAAAGAGCCCACGGTTACCGACTCCCTGGTCGACAACCAACCTCTCCTGAATGAAGTCCTGTCCAGAGCGGCACAGCACTTCCACATTGACACCCAGGGTGCTCAGGAAGAGAGGGACTTTGCAGAGGAACTGGTGGGAGAAAGGAGACCTGTTGCTCAGGCCATCCCTATCCTTAAGTCAATACAAAGGAGGATAGACCCTTCCCTTGTTAATCCCAATCTCACTAGGGCAGTAAACTCCAGCATTGAAAAGTTTTTCAGTGCAGCCCAATCTGACCCACTATACATAAGGGGACATCTCAAACCGGACTCCCTGGTTGTTACAAACACCCGTAAGAGGGCGGGAACACCCTTGTCATCGTCCGAAGCTCCCCCCAAAAAGGAGAGCAGGAAGATTTATGGCTTGGGCAGGAAAGTAGCCTCCACTTCCGCCTACCAGGCAAGGATTGCAAACTCCACCACCCTGCTGGCTAGTTACAACTGCCACCAATGGGAAGAAGTTGCGGCTCTCAGAGCCCCAGAACCCTTAAAAAGCCAATTGGCACGAGTTTCGGCATAGGGGAGAGCCGTGTAAGGTTGCATTTTAAAATCAACCTTTGATGCCGCGGATAACGCCGGCAGATTAATTGCTGAAAGCACGGTCATCAAGAGGCATGCTTGGCTACGGCAGTCTGGTTTCAAGGCCGAGACCCAAGCATCATTGATAGATAAGCCGGTGGAGCCGGATCTATTGTTTGGAAAGGCGGTAGAGGACGCGCTAAAGAATGCCAAGGACGAGTACGAGGCACAAGTCCCTAGGGCAACTAACCAACAAACCCCCTAACCAGAGAGGGAATGGCTATTTTCATCGGCCTCGCGGAGAAAACTCCCAGAGGCTCTAACTATTCCCAAGGCCTGGGTACTACATGGAACACTAACCAGCAGTCTACCCAGAGTTATGGCAGGGGTAACAAAAGAGGTCGTGGTAGGGGTAGGGGCAGTCCCAATAAAGGAGGGGGCACGCCTCCACCAAAACAGTGACGCTCCGTTCAGGGTCCCTTCTCACGCATCCCCAGTAGGGGGACGCATTTCCATCTTCACCCAAGCTTGGGAAGGGATCACATCAGACAGATGGGTGCTGTCCACAGTGTCCGCAGGATACTGCATAGAACTCCTAGAGCGTCCCCGAAACCAGCCTCCACGACAAAGAATACACTCCTTAGACCACCAGAAGATCCTACTCGAAGAGATCGAAATTCTTCTTGCAAAGGACGCGATAGAACTCGTCCCGGGACACCAGGTAAACAAAGGGTATTTATTCAACTTACTTCCTTGTGCCAAAAAAAGATTTGACAATGCGCCCAGTATTGGACTTGCGGCCTGCAAACAAGTATGTCAAGCCCCAAAATTTTCGCATGACTACTCTCCAAGAGGTAATTCCCCTCCTAAAAAAGGGGGATTACATGGCAACATTGGATATGAAAGATGCTTATTTTCATATTTCCATGTTCCCAGCGCACAGAAAATATCTGCGCTTCAAGGTGGACAGTCAGCACTACTAGTTCAAACTACTGCCCTTCGGGATAGCCTCGGCTCCAAGGGTATTCACCAAGGTACTGGCGGTGGCGGCGGCACACCTACGCAGGGAGGCAATCCCAGTGTACCCTTATCTGGACGACTGGCTCATCACGGGGGAGACCCCAGTAATTTGCAGGACAAACATTCAAAGAACTATCGACCTCCTCTTCGAATTGGGTTTCCCCATAAACGAGAAAAAATCAAGTCTGGTGCCCAGCACCTCCAAGCAGTTCCTAGGAGCTGTTCTAAATACTCAAGAGGGGTTGGCTTTTCCTTCAGAAGAAAGAATTCGGAATATACTACTGCAAATTCCCCAATGTCAAACTGGTCGCCAGATAACAGTACGCAAAGCAATGCGTTTGCTGGGCATGATGGCGTCATGTATTTACCTGGTCCCCCACGCGCGCCTGCGCATGTGTCCCATGCAAGAATGGTTGGCGAAACTGTGGTCTCAGGCAAGTGGTCAGTGGGACGATCTAGTGGTTGTTTCACCAACACTTGTACAAAGCCTCCACTGGTGGACAAGAGACAATTTATCCAAGGGGAAACCATTTTACGATCCCGAGATACAGGCGCTAGTCCCGACAGACGCATGCCTGACAGGATGGGGAGCTCACCATCTCCACCACACAGCTCAGGGTCTCTGGTCTCACACAGTGGCCAAGAATCACATCAACCTGCTAGAGCTTCTGGCAGTTTTCAGAGCACTTCAAGTGTTCGAGCCCCACCTACTGAACCTGTCAGTGCAGATCCAGACGGACAACACGACAGCCATGTTCTACCTGAACAAGCAAGGAGGGACTCGTTCGCCAAATCTGTCCAGACACGCCCAGAAAATTTGGATATGGGCACTCAGACGGAACATCTTTCTGTCATCTCAACATGTTCCAGGAGATCTCAATGCTCTAGCGGACGCTTTGAGCAGAGATCCCCTTCCGGAGGAACACAAATGGTGTCTACACAGAGATATCGTAGAAGATCTCTTCTCTCAGTGGGGTTTCCCCACTATAGACCTATTTGCCACAACCGAAAACAGACAGTGCCCAGGATTCGCATCCAGGTTTCCCCAACCAGACTCCCTGGGGAACGCCCTGTGGATGAACTGGTCAGGGATGTTTGCGTACGCTTTTCCACCAACTCCTCATCAGGAAGGTGGTGAACAAGATGAACAGAGAGTCGATGACGCTCGTCCTAGTTGCTCCCATGTGGGCGAGACAACCGTGGTTTCCACACCTACGCAGACTTTCGGTGTGCAATCCCATCAAACTCTCGGGCTGGTACAATCTTTTGTCCCAGCACCAAGGTCAGAAGGTGCATCCTCTACCCAACTCCATGAACCTAGCAGCATGGCTCCTGAGGTCATAGAGTTTGGACATCTCAATTTACCACAGAGATGTATGGACATCCTAAAAGAGTCTAGGAAACCGAACACGAGGCATTGCTACTTCGACAAATGGAAGAGATTCGTTATCTGGTGCCAGAATAAACAAATCAACCCAGTTGATTGCTCTCCTTCCACAATCGTGACATACATGCTCCACCTGCTGGACGCAGGTTTGGTTTTCAACTCACTAAAGGTACACCTGGCAGCACTGTCAGCGTACACCACCTCACATAGCAAGGTGTCGTGGTGGAAGGTACCCGTGGTTAAAGCCTTCATGGAGGGAGTAAAGAGACTTCATCCCCCTATATCTAACCCACCACCAGGATGGGACCTGAACGTGGTGCTATCTAAACTCATGGGCCCCCCATTCGAGCCCATGCATAAAACAAGTCTCAAACACCTGACCTATAAAACTGCCTTCTTAGTAGCCATTACATCCATAAGAAGGTTCAGTGAAATTCAGGCTCTGTCAGTGGAGGATCCTTTCTTTACTATTCATAAGGATAAGCTGGTTTTACGGACACACCCTAGGTTCTCACCTAAGTTTATTTCTAAATTCCATGTAAACCAGTCCATCGAGCTTCCGGCTTTCTTCCAAAACCCACAAAGCTCGGCTGAGGTTAAACTACACACCCTAGATGTGCGTAGGGCGGTCCTTTACTACGTAAACAAGACCAGACCGCTTAGGAAAACAGATCAACTGTTTGTCTCCGTAGCCACAGGCAAAGAGGGAGATCGCGTCTCTAAGGGTGCCATCTCCAAGTGGATTGTCAACTGTATCCAGTTGTGTTACTCTTTCTGACAAAACTTTGCCTTTTACGCCCAGAGCCCACTCGACAAGAGGCATTGGGGCCACTCTGGCTTTCATTGCAAATGTTCCCCTTGACACCATTTGCAAAGCAGCTACTTGGAGCTCTATTCACACTTTTACTCAGCACTACTGCATTGACACCCATTCCAAGACAGATACTCAAGTGGGACAAGCGGTTCTAAGACATTTATTTGCTCATGACCCTTCTCAAATCCCACCTCCTTCTAACACTGCTCGCTAATCTATGCACAGCATGTGATCTAAGTAGGTTCCACAAGCCTCAGAAGGGATACATTTCTCACCGTAATCGTATTTCTGATGCTTGTATCTGCTTAGATTCACATGCGACCCACCCTTCCCCCCCTCTGAGAGAAGGCGCATGGATGCTTGTAGTCTTATCTTATCTATCTTCTATCTGCTTGGATCATCTGTACTCACGCTACTCCTCATGCTACCTCATGTCAGGAAAAATACAATCTGAGGGTCCTAGACGCGTGAGGGATCATGGGTACAGTGGACGTCACATTAGGGATAGTATTACTGGCACGCCCTTTGTCGATGCCCATTTTCGAGTTTCGAAAAACAAACTGTAATACTCTGCAGCTTACACTAGATGTCGGCCTATGCACAGCATGTGAATCTAAGCAGATACAAGCATCAGAAATACGATTACGGTGAGTACATATATATACAGTTATGTGATACTTATTGAGAGTCTTGAAATTAACTAATCTAATATTTGAAACACTAACGTGGTTAGACACAAATCTGTTTTTGGAGGAAAAATACTTAATGGTTGCCCTATGTTAACTATTACAACAACAGCTCTGTAATCTTTGGGATCAGACCCAGGACCATATGGTGATGACTAGCCTAAGTCCCGGAAAGGGTAAGCCCTGTTTGACTATTTATGACGGACTACCCGGTTGCCCGTCCATCCAATGACCTGCGACCTTACTGAGACCCAGTATTTGAAACTCAAGGGACATACCATTCCTTCGTCCGAACGTACGGCGTCGCTGCCATCGCTGAAGGCACCCTCCGCGGCCATGGCCTCTTGTCGCCTGGCGTGGTGGGCCCAACGCTTTGTCGAACGGTCCTTAAGGGTCTTCGGTTTAAACAGACTGCACGCTCTGCAATTCGCCTCGGGGTGGTCCCTCGGCAAGCAGAGGTTACACGTGGCGTGTCTGTCAACCCAAGGATACTTGCGGTTGCACTTGGGGCAAAATTAAAAGGGGGTACCCTCCATACGCACCCTATGGCAGCGGGCTGGGAGTGTAGGAATATAAGTAATGTACCTATATAAATCAGAGTGTAGGATATGTGCCACCCCCCACTCTCCCTACTTGCAGGGCCGAGTCCAGAGGAAGGCCGAGGCCAGAGGCCTTCCGAGGCCCAAATCCGTCGCTGTAGTCCGACGGTTGAATTTTCTCCGATCCGGCGTCGAGTGTCGATGTTCGGAGACTCGACGTATAGGTGGAATAAACGGGGAAATATATAACAATATTTGCAAAATCTGACTAAGTCGGGGAACTCCGCTCAGTGCTTCCGACCAGCATGGCGGAAAAAAACAATTTGAGGGTCCTAGACGCGTGAGGGATCATGAGTACAGTGGACGTCACACTAGGGATAGTATTACTGGCACGCCCTGTGTCGACGCCCATTTTCGAGTTTCGAAAAACAAACTGTAATACTCCGCAGCTTACACTAGATGTCGGCCTATGCACAGCATGTGATCTAAGCAGATTCCACAAGCCTCAGAAATGATATATATATATATATATATATATATATATATATATAGTTATGTGATACTTATTGAGAGTCTTGAAATTAACTAGTCTAATATTTGAAACATTAACGTGGTTAGA
The DNA here is from genome assembly GCF_040938575.1 of Ambystoma mexicanum. Classification (NCBI taxonomy): domain Eukaryota; kingdom Metazoa; phylum Chordata; class Amphibia; order Caudata; family Ambystomatidae; genus Ambystoma; species Ambystoma mexicanum. The sequence continues at coordinate 1,040,217,428 of NC_090929.1, read as the reverse complement.
CACAAATCTGTTTTTGGAGGACACATACTTAATGGTTGCCCTATGTTAACTACTACAACAACAGCTCTGTAATCCTTGGGATCAGACCCAGGACCATATGGTGATGACTAGCCTAACTCCCGGAAAGGGTAAGCCCTACAGTGTGAGACATTGATGTCAAATAATGAGACTGAGTTTAAAAATACTAATGCGATATCTCTCTCTCTTTTTCTTGTCTTTTCGTGTGTGTGCTTTCTCTACACTACCCTTCTGCTTGTACCATGGCTGACATTTTATTTTGTATTGTTTTACATTTATTGTTTCATTCATGGATGTATTTTTGGGGACATATTAATTATCTATTGTCTCACAAATCCCTTTGTATCCCTCCCATTGCCAACCCTTTTCTTTCTGTCTGGCGCACATTCCAAATTGGTTTTTCGTTGTGCTGTTTGCTTTTATGTATGAACATGCAATCACGACAATGGTTTCATGTGATTTTTATGGTCTAATTTGTATGGTTGGCTTGGTATTGGATACCGTTTTTGTTTTGTGTTACGCTATCATGTCTGATTAATCAATAACTTTTTGTGTACACACACACACGACGTTTGGTATTTGTATTTTGTGGTAGGAATGTATTTAGCCCTGTCTTGAGGAAGGCCGTTTGGGCCGAAACACGTGTCACATTAAGGGCTACACAGCTTGAGAAACATTTAATTTAATAAAACCCTTTTGATTGGGTGCTCTGACCTGGAGTTTTTTCTCATCTTGTTTGACTATTTATGACGGACTTCCCGGTTGCCCGTCCATCCAGTGACCTGCGACCTTACGGAGATCCAGTATTTGAAACTCAAGGGACATACCATTCCTTCTACGTGATTTTTTGCAAACCTATTTTCAAAACTTACATAGTAATTTGTGTATTTTTTGGTCGCCAAAGAGACCAGCTGTACCAACCAGTCTGGGTTTATTTGACATTACACTGCCATTGAGCATCAGATTATTTTTTATGTGTTTTTAACATTGAACAGAATTTGGGTCAGTGGCTGGCTGTGTGGCAAGATGGCTACAAATTTCTCCATAGCTCCTTCTGAACTCCAACCCTTCGAACCTCCGCAGCTGTGGGAGAGGAAGGAAAATCAGGGTAGTGAATAACAAAGAACCTGTGTTGCAACTGTGAATGTGGGACAGATTCTGGTGCCCCTGGTTTCAACAGATATGTTACCTACACAAGGGTCCCTCTGAGTACCACTTCACAAGGTTCTAAGGTGATGGATTTCCACATCCAATATTGAACACCAAATTTAAAAAGGTGCTTCGAAGATTTGCTGTGTGGAGTGGGCACACTGAGAGTAGAAGATAGGATAGTAGGCAAGATTCAGTGACCGCTGCTTACAAAATGGGCAGGCATGCTTAGCCATACACGCCCACCGCACCTGCTGAAGAGAGGATGTCTTTACAAAGACAGAGGTGCACAGGAAGGGTCCGTTTGCCGCATTAGACTAACATCTGCAGTTCAGAGATGGTGCATAGAACCATGAACTTGTTTGGAGGGTTGCTAGTAGATGACATTGCTGGGTGTTGTCTATTGGGGCTTAGTGGCACATTTGTATGCTCACACACCGCATTCTGTCCCATGTAATTAACGCCCACAGAGATCTGCTGCTATTCTCATCTTGAGGAGAATTCTTCCTCTGAGCAGGGGCCAGCCCAACCATAAGATTGCGGAGGAGGCAGGAGGCACCAAAATATCCACCGGGTAACCAGGCTTGATCACACCAGGGGATAAGAAAGGGGGGGGGCGGTTGCAGACTGCATCAGCTCCTCGCTATTCTGAAAAAAGGCTGTACTGACCCAGGTTATAAAAATATCAAACCAAGACTGAGGGAACACCTGAAAATATTTAGCAAGTGGGATTGGAAACATTCAAAAAGAGGCAGGACCCTTTGTAAGATTTTCATACATCACTCCTAAAATATTACCTCTTCCAGGAACTGCATAGACACCAAGGCTGGATCAACTGGAGAGAGCCTTCTGATTGTTTCCTTGCATAAGAAAACAAAGCATGCACTGAAGAGCTTTTTCACAGAAGTCATTTAAGCGAGATGCAAATCGACTGCAAAGAGGTGGAAGGGGTGTGGCAGTAATCCACAAATCCAAATGGGTCTGCATTGTGCTAAACTGGTGCATATGAACCTCCATGGAGCTCCTTACTTGCCGCTTCCCACAATCTCTCACACACCTCCACTTTCCATCTTGTCTATCACCCACTTGTGTGGGTGTGTCTTTCCTTGTTAACATCTCTGATCTCATTGCATTCGCATTAATCACACACTCAACAAACATCTTCCTTTGTTATCAACTTACCAGGAATCCAAAGCCACCAAAACCACCAACGATGCTCCCTATCATATTGCGGAATCTGGGAACATAAAATAACATCTACTGAATTCCACAAACATCTGGGAAAAATTACCCTACCTTCTTTTTTTTCATATCCCCCTGCTAAAATGCCTTAACCAAGCTGCCATCCTTATCCTCCTTATGCATGGTCTACCGACTAACAAGGGACAGGAGAAGCCCACTATATCTTTCCACCACTCCTTTAAGAACTTCCTCTTGGAAGCACTGGGACGCAGTCTTGCAATGGTGACAACTCCAAGCAGCCACATGTAGGACCTGTTAGACATACATGCCCACCTGAAACAGTGTTGCCCCATGGTTAAAACCCCCTTTCCATTGGTTTAACCTCGAAAAGACTGAAAATAATCGCCCTTTCCAAACAAAATGCTGGCGCAAAACCCATAAGCAAGAGGACCTCCTAACTTGAAAGAAGTTATGCAGTATTCGCCAGGCAGTCATTGCTAAAGCTGTGTGTTAGCCCACAACTATCCCAGCAGCCACTATTATGAGTAGATCCCTCATTCAGACAGTCCAACCCATGCCTAACCTGTTAATCCCAGAGTCCACAGGAATATTTAGCACTTTTTAAACTTCATCGCCAAGATAGATCAATTCAGAGACGTTTTGATGCATCAAAATATGTCTCACCCCCACTCATGATCCCCCACGTGCAACACAAACCTGCACAACCTGCACAACTCCGGCCCACAAGGACATTGCTGATACTCTTACATCACTAAAACCTATGTTCTACAAGGACAACATCCTTCATTCCACCATCATGGAATAGTTCTCAGGATCTGCCCACACCCCCTCCTCCATATAGTCAATGGCTCGCTCTATCGGGACATTTTCCGCTGTACATTAAAAACAGGAGTTTTCTGCTCAATTATTCAAAAACCCACTCTAGACCCAGGGAACCTTGCTAATTACTGGGAACCCAATAGCCTTCTGTTCATTGGTAAAATCATTGGGAAGGTAATTGCCAACTAACTCCACAATCAGAGTAACAAAGGCCTCCTGCTCCTGGACGACCAATCTGGATTTAGACAAAAATGCAGGACAAACTGCCACCATCCAGCTCAGAGATGATGATCTCCAAATCCATGATTTCTGATGCTAGTGAATCTGCTTAGAATCACATGCTGTGCATATAGTCTGACATCTAGTGGTAACCGCAGAGTATTGCATCTTGTCTTTCGAGGATGGAAAGGGGGCGTTGACATGGGCGTGCCTATAACATGATCTCTAATGTGATGTGTATTGTACCCAAAATCCCTCACACGTCGATGTCCCTCAGATTGTTTTTTTCCGCCCAGCTAGCTGGTTGCCTTATGCGGAGCTCTTACAAATTGCAAAATTATATTCTTTCCACGACCTCTGGTCGTTTATAGATATTCGTCCCCTTCTTCGACGATTACTTCTGTGCCACTGCTGAAGACAGAGGAAGACAACCACAGACTTCGACGGCTGGTGCTGGTGCTCCGGTCAACGCTGTCGACTGTGTGGCTGGGCCTTCTGGCCGGTCTATACAGTAGGGAGTGTGAGGTCCGGGGGGTTTTCCATTTCTTTCAAGAATGTATTTCCTTCTCTCCTCTCTTTGCCCCTCTGGTTTTGCCGTCGATATAAACCTGAGCTATGGACAGGGCACCCTTTAAATTTTGCCCTTCTTGTAAAGGCAAGTACCCCTGGAAGGACACGCATTAGAGGTGCAATAAGTGTAAAACTCGTTTAGATAAATCTCGGCGTTCTAAGCAGGTAGATCTCCAGGAGGAGCCCTTTCTTTTTCCTCTCTATGGACCAGGGATAAGTTTGAGGGGTGTATGAATAGGCTTGCAAAGCTTGGGTACTTCTCAGAAATGTTACCACGTCCAAGAGGTCTCGTGAGGAAGACCTTTACCCCAGAGTGTCTAAATTCCAGAGAACCTCCTGCCCACTTCATGAGCAGGTCTTTGACCTGACGGATCAGGAAGAGGTTCCTCATGACCCCTATTTACAAGAGGATGATCCCTTTGAGAATCCCACTGACCAGGCCCCATATTGGGGGATGAACCACTGGTGGATAACCCACCATGATTGTCACCTACTGATACCCGGTATCCTGACACAATATGCATGGATCCTCCCGCCTTCCCACCTCTGCATCAGGCATCTTCCATAGATGACCAGATGGCATTTAAAAGCCGAACATTTCCAAATAGCCACGCAGGAAGCGGTGCATGACTCTGATTTTGTGGAGGATATTCTAAAGGAGAAGCCACCTGCTAGCCAGGCTATCCGTTTGCTTAACTCCATTAAGAGGCCTTTGCACCTTCTATACTGACACCTTCACAGAGCAGGGCTGTGAAAACATGGGTGGAGAAACCTTTTCACCTCTCCCCTACAGACCCTCTCTATATTCGGGGACATGTCACCCCAGATTCTCTCGTGGTTACTACAACAAGAAAGAGGGCAGGGGTACTCTTGTCCACGGGTGAGGCACCGGCAGACAAGGTCTGCAAAAAAACGCTATGCCCTAGGAAAGCGTGTCACTACTGTGGCAGCTTATTTCACCAGGATTGCCAGCAATACCACTCTGTTGGCCAGCTATTTTGATGTTCAGTGGAACCTGCTACAGGAGGGGCCTGCAGGAGGTTCCCAAACCAGTACCAGTATGTTCACGTCTGCTCACAATTGTGTCAGAGGATAGAAAAGTAAATCATAATATCCTCAAGAAAACCCTAGATGCTGCAAAGACAGCAGGGAGGACTCTGGCCCAGGGTACCCTTTTGAAACGGCATGCATGGTTAAAGAACTCCGGGTTCAAACCGGAGACACAAGTGTCTCATCAACAAACCGGTGGAGGGGTAACAGATGGTCCTCAGGATAAGGGTCCACTGCCTCAAATCAGTATCCACCTAGAGGACAGCGCTGTGGGAAAGAAAGGGGTCGCAATGGCACTCCTAGAGGTTCCCCGGCCTCCAGTCAGAAATAACTCTCAGATCCAGGTCCCATACCATGCCACCCCGGTCGGGGGACGTATAACATTGTTCTTACACGCATGGCAGCGGATTACCACAGACCACTGGGTGCTCAAGACTGTCACCCACGGTTATTGCATTGAGTTCAGCCGGGCACCTTGATTCAGACCACCAAAGTCCAGACCTCTAACCGGAACACCTCAAGATCCTGCTGCAAGACGTCGAGATCCTGCAGGAAAAGTGCGCCATTGAAGTGGTCCCTTTCTACAGGTAAACAGTATTTATTCAGTGTACTTCCTTGTACCCAAAAAGGATCTCACCATGCGCCCTGTTCTAGACTTGCGTCCAGCCAACAGATTTGTCAAACCACAACAGTTTCAAATGATAACGCTGCAAGAGGTAATCCCTCTGCTAACGCAAAGGGGTTACATGGCAACATTGGACATGAAAGATGCATACTTTCATATTTCAATTTTGCCGGCAGACTGGAAATACCTATGGTTCATGATAGAAAACAAACCTTATCAGTTCAAGGTTCTCCCCTTCGTCATTGCCTGAGCCCCAACAGTATTTACAAAGGTGCTGGCAGTTGCAGCAGCTCACCTGCGCAGTTAATCCATCCCAGTATATCCGTACCTCGACGACTGGCTCATAACAGGGGATTCTGACGGAACATGCATGTCAAAAACCCAAAAGACTATAGACCTACTCTTCAGTCTGGGATTCTCCATAAACGAGAAGAAGTCCAGCCTAGACCCCAGCCGAGTCCAGCAGTTTCTGGTGGCCCTAATTCGGACAGAAGACGGCCTTGTCTTCCCCTCAGAGGGTTCAAAACATGCAGTTTCAGATCCCTCAGTATGTAGCCAGTCGAGAGGTGACGGTACGCTACGCCATGCGACTGTTGGCGATGATGGCATCCTGCATTTATTTAGTCCCTCACACACGTTTGCCCATGCGCCCCATACAAGAGTGGCTCAACAGACTGTGGTGTCAGGCCAGTGGACAATGGGACAATCTAGTGGTTGTCTCAGCAGCCCTCGTTCTCTCTCTGCAGTGGTGGTCATGGGAAAACCTCTTGAAGGGGAAAACTTTTGTCACCCCTGCAGTAGAAGCCACTCTCACGACGGACGCATCTCTCACGGGCTGGGGGCTCACGTCCATCAGCAGACGGCGCACAGCGTTTGGTCCCCAGCAGTAGCATCCAACCACATAAATGTGTTGGAGCTGTTAGCGGTGTCCAAAGTTTTGAAGGTGTAAGGGGGCAGAGGCCTGCAGTGAAGCCTGCAGTGCAGAATGACACAGAACCGTCCATATTGGCAACAAACACCAGGAACCAAGAGCCTGTGCAACCAAGTGACACGAAACCACCTGTGTTGGGAGCCGACAGAGGGGATCTGGTGGACTTTACGTGCTGGACATTGGGAACAACGGAGGACGTCAAGGCAGCTGGCTGTCTGCCCACTCACAACCTCCAAAACCCAGGGGACCCACTTCGGCCGCCCACGTGGAGTCCGCCATTACTGCCGAAGTGAGGACCCATGAGGAGGAGCAGCTAACCCTGCCTGTTCCGCTCCAAGGGCACTGGCAAAGCACAACTCACTGACCCGACCCCATGTACTTACCGAGTGCTCCCAGGATACACCTCTCGCTCGAATGTGGCATACCAGGCTCCACGCCAGAGCCGCATAGTGGGACGACATGGCCAACCGCAAGCCGGGGAAATGGGGGTTGGGCCTGGGAGGAACTAAGTAGACTTTCTTGATCTCAAGGCTCGGATTGGCTGAGGCCTCACCAGCCCCTATATAACTCCCACAGGAAGGAAGGACTACGTGCAGTTTTTTCTATTCCTTGCAGAACAGACGTGCCCACGACGAGGGAACATCGATGGATATACACTGGGCATATGAGGACTGACCCACCGGTCCTCACTGTTCATCCTTATTGCAGAACCCGAAGGAAGAAAGGGTTGCTAAGAGACTGAGACAAGTCTAAAAGTCCCTGAGTCAAGGGAAAACTGCCATGGGTTTCCCCCCCCCCCAGTGCCAAGGCCTTTTTTGGTGATTTCAGTATTTCACCATGCAAAGCCTTCTAACATGTTCTCCTTTATTAACCCCTTAAGTGCCAAGGACGAGCTATCTCTTCCTTGGCACTGGGGAGGTAATCCCAAGGACGAGATACCTCGTCCTTGGCACTTAAAGGGTTATATTTCTTTGTGAATAAAACCATCATTTTCTTCAGGCAACTGCATCTCCCTCTTCATCATTACAGAAGGCTTTTCAGGCACGGTTGCGGGGAAAGACAGTACTGGTCCTCACAGACAGCACCACAGCCATGTACTACCTGAACAAGCAGGGGTGCACTCGCTCTCCAGGGCTATCCAAACTGTCACAGAACATTTGGAAGTGGGCTCTCAAACACAAGATGTTCCTACTGTCTCAACATGTTCCAGGGGTACTCAATCCTTCTGGCAGACGTGCTAAGCAGAGACTTCCCTCTACCCTTAGAGTACAAATGGCGACTACACAGACATCATCTCCAATGTTTTCGCAGAATAGGGCTTCCTAGAAATCGACTTGTTCGCAACTCTGGAGAACTCACAATGCCCAGATTGCGCCTCCAGGTACCTGCGGAACTGATCCAAGGGGAACGGTCTCTGGATAACATGGTCAGGGAAATTTGTTTACGCTTCCCCCGCCCCCTAACTCCCCTACTCAACAAGATTGTGCACAAGATGCACCAGGAACCAGTCACCATGATATTGGGCCCACCAACCCTGGTTCTCCCAACTGATGGAGATGTCACTCTCTCCTCCGATGAAACTACCTTGCCGATACAACATGCTTTCTTAGGACAGGGGGGAAACACTTCATCAATTCTCTCAGACTCAATTTAGTGGCCCGGCTCCTGAGGTCATAGAGTTCGGGCATCTCCAACTTCCGCAGAGATGAATGGATATACTTGGAGAAGCAAGAAAGCCTAACACCAGACATTGCTACTCCAATGAATGGAAACGCTTCAGCATCTGGTGCAACTCCAAGAGCATCAATCCCATTGACTGCTCTCCTACTCATATTGTACTATACCTGACTCGCATACTAGACTCAGGTCTAGTTTTTAATTCCCTGAAGGTCCACCTAGCTGCACTTTCAGCCTATACCACATCCCAGCAAAAGGTGTCATGGTGGACAGTCCCAGTAATTAAAGCCTTCATGGAAGGGGTTAAGAGAATTCATCCCCCTATTTCTAGCCCGGCTCCCGGATGGGACCTAAATGTGGTATTAACCAGACTTATGGGGTCTCCATTTGAACCTGTGCACAAGGCAAGCCTCAAAGCACTCACTTACAAGACCGCCTTCCTAGTGGCAGTCACTTCAATAAGGAGAATCGGTGAACTACAAGCCCTTTCAATTCTAGACCCCTTTGTCACAATTCAGAGATAAGGTGGTTCTGTGCACTCACCCACAGTTTGCGCCCAAATTAATTTCTAAGTTCCATGTGAACTAGTCAATAGAACTACCCACATTCTGGATGTGCGCAGGGTAGTTCTGTATTATCTGGAAAGAACTAAACCACTAAGGAAAACAAACCAGTTTTTCATTTCAGTGGCGGCTGGTAGAGCAGGGGACCCTGTCTCTAAATCAGCCATCTCAAGGTGGCTCTCTCCCAGCAGCCGTGAGGAGGAGTGGGCTGGAGCCCCTCTCCCATCGCCAGCAGTCCCAGGTGATCAGCAAGTTCACCCGCCCCCACAGCTGATCTATCCCTGATCCCTGCCTGCAGCCGAAGGAAAACTAAGCAAGCGACCGCTTCACTTCACCGCCAGCACAGCTGATCCAAGATTCTACTACAAGCGCGGCCCATCCCAAAATGGCCAGCGCAACTCGGGCTAAGCAACCATGCCACTCTTCCATCCAGCATGCACCGCCGGTAGGCGGAAGGCCAGGAGAAAGGCCCTGTTTGCCTCCAGTTCGCCGACGTGTGCCGAAATTCACAGGACAACCTTATCAAGCCCCAGACACGTGGGCTGAAGCACCTTGGATGCACTACTAACAAAATGTGCAATCTCATCAACCTTCTGCCCCAAAATTATGCCACATCCGGAAGGTAAGAAACACAACCATTGCAACCCATGCCCTACCACAAGGCACTATAGACTACGTGCCCGTACTATGCAAACCACTATTAGATCACAACCCATCCCCCACGTGCACCCGTAATACCAGGGTATGCTCATGTACCTTGCAACCCGCCCTCTTTGCCCACAAGGCCAGACTCCTCCGCCCTACTTCCAAGCCCACAGCCATCACAAAGACTGCCAATATAACGGCTAATGAAGTATTTGACCCCACCCACAAGTGTACCACCTCCATACTGATCTTGACTCGACAGCTGTCCACAACCGCTGTAAATGGACCCCCAAGTGGAAAATCTGTGATGTGCAATTCTTCTACCACTATTTTGAATGCCACTATGCCAAATGCTATTTCACATGTGCCCACCACCACTGAAAATGAGCCCCCAAGTGTAAAATCTGTGATGTGCAATTGTTCTACCACTATTTTGAATGCTACTATGCCAAATGCTATTTTACATGTGCGCACCACCACTGAAAATGAGCCCCCAAGTGGAAAATATATGGCTTGCAACTCATACAGCACAACCATGCCCTCCGCCTCACCTCCTTTCCCCATGCACCCCCCCAACCCCCTGAACCCCATCTGAAATGCGCCATGATTAACGCCAGGTCCATCAATGCTCATGCTCTAGACATCCACGACCTCCTAACCACCCATGACCTCGACCTGCTCATGATCTCAGAAACCTGGTTACATGAGGTCTCCGGCCCTGCGCTCTCCCTCGCCCTACCCCCTGGCTATTCTATCACTAGGCGAGATTGCCTCTCTAAAGGTGGAGGTGTAGCAATTATTGCCAGAGATTGCCTCTCTACCAGAAAGGTAGAGAAATCCCTGCACAACAACAGCGACTACCTCCAAGTCAAAATAACCCTCTCTCCGCACTGCACTATTACTATGCACACTGTCTACCGCCCTCCAGGCCCAACAAGGGGACTTTTAAACATCTCTCATTCACCTCCTCTCGGACAACCTCAAAAAACAGTCTAAAGCCATTCTCCTTGGGGATGTCAACCTAGGTCTCCTGGATAGTAAGGACCCAGCAGCCAAATCCCTTGACTCAGCCCTCAAGGCTCTGGGCTACAAGAACACCATCTTTAGCCCAACTCCCACTCAGGGCAGAACCTGAATCGCGCAACATAACTGCCCACTCATCATCACCGGCAACACTCCCACCCCATGGTCTGACCACCACATCATTACATTCAGCATCCTCACCACTATCGCCCCTGCTACTCCCCCACACCAACCCCTCCCACCCTGTCTCGCCAGAAGCTCCCGCCAGCTCACTAAGGAAAGGCTACTGCCCTTCCTCCAAGGCCCAGCCTTCAGACCACCTTTCTCCTCAGACCCAGAAACACTAGCAACAGCCTATGATGCTGCCATCAAAGCAGCTATCAATTCCATTGCCCCTCTCAAACCCCGCAAATCCAAACCCACTACCCACTCCAACTCATGGTTCACCCAGGACCTCCTTACTCTCCGCAATGAGAAAAAGGCGGCACTCACAAAGTGGCAAACGTCCCACACTGACAAAGATAAGATGATCTTTAAAGCTCAATCCATTAAATACAAAAAGGCAATCACCCAAGCAAAGGCCAAATCTTTCGAATCCAGAATATCGGAAGCTCAATCCAGCACCAAAGAAATCTTTGCAATTTTTAGGGAACTCGAGACACCCACTCCTGCCCCCCAGAATTTCACCAAAGACAAAACCTGGTATGATGACATACAAATGCCATGCAAACCAAGTTAAGCCTCCTCAAAAACAAAATGCTAGCCACCAAGCAAGCCCTACCTAATAAACACATCCCTGTCCCACCACCTGCCTCGGACCCCCCAACCTTTCTCCTTCAAACCCATTCAGGAAAAAGACATCATCAACATAATGAGGAACATCAAACCCTCAAACTGCAAAGGGGATACGTGCCTGGCCCCCATTATCAAAGACTGCACTGAAGTGCTAGCGCCCTTCCTGACAGCTTTCGTTAATGCCTCCTTCACCACAGGGAAAGTTCCCACCTCCCTCAAGGAAGCCTGGGTCCGCCCTCTACTAAAAAAAACACTTGACCCCACTTCCCCCAACAACTATCGACCTATCACCACTGTCCCGTTCCTCCTCAAAATACTGGACAAAGCAGCCTACCTGCAGGTTCAACACTTCATTGAAGAAAACAAACTCCTTGGACTCCGCCAATCTGGTTTCTGCCCCAGACACGGGACTGAAACCGCCCTTCTTGACCTGAAAAACCAGATGGACGATGCTAGAGACACTGGTAAACCAGCACTTCTCCTACTCCTTAACTTATCCGCGGCCTTCGACCTCGTAGAGCATGACGTCCTATGCCACCACCTTTCCGCCACTGCCAAATTCTCCCCAGAGGCCACAGCATGGATCACCTCCTTCCTACAAGACAGAACCATGCAAGTATTCTCCGACTTAGCCTCCGCCTCACCAACCATCATACTCTGTGGTGTGCCCCAAGGCTCTTGGCCCTCCCCCACCCTCTACAACATTTTCACACGACCCCTCTTCCTCATACTCGACGCTATGGGCATCTCCTACACCAACTACGCCGACGATACACAGATCCTCCTCACCCTCACTTGTAACTATGACACCGACTCCCTGACCCTCAACAACCTCTACAACACCATCCAAGCCTGGATGGCAGACAATGGACTAGGCCTCAACTCCGACAAGACCGAACTCCTCCTGGTAGGTTCCCCCAACATGCTCAAAAATCTAGACTCACAATTCAGCCACTTCACCATCGACACCATCAAAATTCCTGTCTCAGATTCTGTCAAAACTCTTGGAGTCTACCTGGATTCCAGCCTATCCATGGACAGACAAGTCAATGCAAAAGCCTCCGCAGCTGCATATCATGCTAAACGTATCAACGCAGTCGGACCCTTTCTCTCCAAAGAGAACTGCACCAACGTAGCCAGAGCCATCACCGGCTCTAGGCTAGACTATTGCAATGTACTCTTTTTAGGAACCTCCAATAAAAACCTAGAGAGACTGCAAGTCATACAAAACAATGCTCTCCGGGAAGCCCAAGGCATTGCCAAAAGAGAACACATTTCTGAGGCCAGGAAACCAGCCCACTGGCTCCCAATAAAGGAAAGGATCGTCTTTAAAGCTCTGACACTGACCCACAAATGCATTCACCTCACTGCTCCTGCCTATCTCTCAAAAAGAATCCACCCTGTCTCCACTACCAGGCCAACTAGATCACCGTATACCAACATGCTCTCTGTGCCACTTGTAAAAAAGCCAGAGCGGGCGGATCCAGTTTCCCCTATCTCGCACCCATTCACTGGAATGCCCTACCCCCCACGATCCAAGGTGAGGCCTCCCTCACCACCTTCCGCAAAGCTATGAAAACTATCCTCTTCACATAAGGCCTCGCACACTAGCATGAATACTCACCACATGACCCAATGCATAAGTTGTAACACAATGACCAAGTGCAATGGCTGTAACAACAGTATGATGTTCTGTAGTATTCACAATGTATCAACGACCGCCACTATGCCTGTACCTGTGTAACTAAGTTTCTTGCAAGTAACAGCGCCTCAATGCCCTTGGGCTGCTTGCGCGCTATATAAATATAAATAAATAAAATTGTGAATTGCATCACACTCTGCTACACGCTTGTCAAGAGAGATCTGCCCTTCAAGCCTAGAGCACACTCTACTCGGGGCACTGGGGCTTCCATAGCATTAATTGCAAATGTTCCTCTCGAGTCACTTTGCAAAGCAGTAACCTGGAGTTCTGTACACACCTTTACAAAACAGTATTGTCTAGACACTCACTCTAGGTCTGATTCTCAGGTGTGATTAGCAGTACTAAGACACATTTTCACTACTGTTCCTTCTCACATCCCACCTCCCAAACCTAGTGAGTCCCCCAGCAGCTTTGCTGGATTTTTGGGGTTTATTTTTTTCTCCTGCTAAGAGTGAGAATCTTTTCCTCCCACTCTTAGACATGATTTGAGGTGTTCCTTTGACTTTGTATGTGTTTTATGGGCTATGGGGTCCTTTACCAGATAGGGCTTCATGTGTTTTTGGTATGTGGGTTACACAGCACCCTCGTAGCGACCCCCAAACATAGACTCCATACCCTGGGACTGACTACTGTCTCCCAGGGCATGTAAAGTCACCATTGGCTTTACTAGTCTCAAATTGTGAACAGAACCAGTACAAACCATCCTATTGTGGACGTACTGGTCGGGGCAATTCGATTGCCCCGGGGTCTGTTGTTCGAGGGGGCACTGTCCAGTCCCCCCTGACCGAGTTTTGGCTGGTGGCAGTGGATACTACTTTTTATATTCGACCGCGAATATATTCCTATGGGATTTTCCCATTGTTCGAGGCTACCTCTTTTTAACATAGCCTTGAACATACCGCCGATTTATTAAATTAATATAAATTCACCGGTTGGTATTTTTTGCCGAAACTTGGTTCCAAAATGGCGTTTGTGTTCGCTTCTGTGACTCCAACCCAAGTCGAGCCCTTTGTTCCACTTTTTGGCAGGCTTCTCCACAGAAGCCTCCAAAAGTGGTGCCACTCTGTCTGGGTACCACAGGTGGTATGAGAGGGGGTTTAGGCACCCTGGGCTGAGTTGCCTCGGCAACTCAAGTCGCACTCTTGTGTGATTGGCCCAAGTGGTGAGCCGCCCGGCTCACCACTTAGCATGTTTGAGCGACAGCTAGGCTGAATGAATGGGGGTTTTCTGCATAAAAGCAGGGCTTTGGGGACTGGAACTTCAGAAGTCACCACAGGACCTCAAGAATCTGAGGAGGGAGAAGCCGAGCCGACCTGCAACGACGACACCACCGGTGGAGCCCTGCTGAACCGTCTCGCCACTTTTCCCGACGACAGAGGAGATCTCCAGCCCGGAGAGTCTTCTTCTTTGACTGGTGGGGATAGCCACTTTATAAACAAAACCCAAAAGAAGTGGGAGCCTCAACAATCACTGGTGCCTTGAGGTAGGAACATATACTAATATACAAAAGATGGCACCAGGAGATGAGGAAACTCTAAAAAGGGAGGACGAAAGGATGCCAGTTCACATTATCATTTTCATTTTATTTTGCGTAATACATGATACTTAGAAAACATTTAATTCATTTTACTACTCATGCATTCAAAAAACATTCATTCAAATTGTTTGCACATCTAAAAGTTATATAAATGTAATAAAGTGCTATAAAAAGGTTTATTCATTTCATTGGTGCATTTCATTATAGACCTAAATTGTTGATCATAGTTCATTCCAGAAAAAGTATATATCATAGACCTAAATTGTTAATCATAGTTCATTCCAGAAAAAATGTATATCGACTATTGGTGCTTTTACAGATAGTTCTTTTTTTCGAAAAAGCTCCCCAGATGATAAATAGTTTCGACTTGGCCGATTTGAGTGTCTTCATCAGGATTGGATGAACATTTAACAGATACTTCTAAAAACAAACAAACATACAATTGTAAAAAATTATTTTTAAAAAACAATAAAATAGCATCCCTAAATCACCCCTCTCTTAGTGTATTCCTCTCACAAACAATACATTATAGCATCTCAGATAGTAAAGCATCCCTGTGGTTTTAATCCCTAGATAGGCGTCTTTCTTATCCCCAGATTAGTTAAACATCATAAATTCGGTCTAACCTGTTATAACAGAACCTATTCATTGACTTAATCAATCTGGTTTCATCTCTAGCGTCTAGGATTTATCAAAGGCTAAAGAATATCCGAGAGAGCCAGAACGACAACGTTCCAGTGGTCTCCGTATTATGCACTTCTTAGTTAGTGCTAAACTTCCCCTTCTAGTCACACTCAAAGCCCCTATCATCAGCATCAGATCGCAATTTCCAAACATAATAATAATGGGCAAGGTCTTTCCTACCTGCAAACCCCATTTGGTTCGCCTAATGGCTTAAGTTCCAGCAGCCTCTGGAATAGGGGCTAAGTGCTGAATATCCTAAAGACAACATAATAGAAAATTATATCAATAACGAACGTGTCAGACAAAAAAAATAAAATAAAAAATTGCTTAAAAAATTACACAAGTATTACTATGAGAAGAAGGCGTGTGTTAAATACCTTCTTTCTCAAAGAATATCTTCCACACTAGTCCTTTAAATAATGTCTGTTAGCCGTGGGTACTGATTCTCTTCTTACGTTCACAAAAACGGCCGGCTCTCGTGAATTAGAGAGTGTTTGACAATATTAGCGACACCTCTGTGCTGTTTCGTATGGAAATATAAAGATGAACAAAATAAGGTATACAAAAATTACCCAGAAATTACAAAAAATTACAAAAATTTTTTTTTCATACATCTAAGGTTCAACGGTAATCACAAGAACCTGCTGAACCTCTCGCTTACCTATAGAGTCACAGAGGTACTCTGCTAGAGCCTACAGCTCTATCCTGGACGTCAATAAGCACGGTACGCAGGTCCCGCGCCTAAACACATGTTTTTTCAACGGTGATCTAAAAAACATACAAGGACCCATGCAAGAAAAAGCCGGTCAGATCCAATTCAGGGATGGCTATGTGACTACCCAAACTGAGCAGGCCACTCTAGTGCTCACTTACCTTGCGATCATCTAGCGCCGAGAATATTTACGTCCGCCCTTTGCCCACAGAGGTCCGGATTTGATACAGCACGCGGGTCCCTCCTTTATTTCGAAAGCGGAGTCGCTAACATAAACGAAGGACTGGAGCGCTGGCCCCAACGCATAAGCTAGAAAAAGGACTATAAGAGTCTCAATAAGAATATGGGCTTATCGAGTACGCATTGATTACAGCACGAGAGTCCCTCTTTTGTATCGAAAACTGAGTTACTAACAAAAGCGAAGGACTGGAAAAAGGGCTCTAAGAGTCTCTTATTGTTTTTAGAAGTATCTGTTAAATGTTCATCCAATCCTGATGAAGACACTCAAATCGGCCAAGTCGAAACTATTTATCATCTGGGGAGCTTTTTCGAAAAAAAGAACTATCTGTAAAAGCACCAATAGTCGATATACATTTTTTCTGGAATGAACTATGATTAACAATTTAGGTCTATGATATATACTTTTTCTGGAATGAACTATGATCAACAATTTAGGTCTATAATGAAATGCACCAATGAAATGAATAAACCTTTTTATAGCACTTTATTACATTTATATAACTTTTAGATGTGCAAACAATTTGAATGAATGTTTTTTGAATGCATGAGTAGTAAAATGAATTAAATGTTTTCTAAGTATCATGTATTACGCAAAATAAAATGAAAATGATAATGTGAACTGGCATCCTTTCGTCCTCCCTTTTTAGAGTTTCCTCATCTCCTGGTGCCATCTTTTGTATATGGGGATAGCCACTTTGCCCGTCTTTTCGCCTTCCTGGACCATCTCGTGGCCGCCTTGCCCGTGCCAAGCACCCCGGCAACCGGAATACCACGGTTTACCACTACCGCGAAGAAAAGGGTGGTACCTTGTAACCAGGAAACTCTGCGGCTGGTTTCTTCCCTGGCAGCGCAACGACCTTCAGCTTTCCTCCACGTCGAGACCTCCTCTTCCTCTGGACGGAACACCGACTTGCACCCACTGCAAGGAACAACTTCCCCCGCTGGAGTGTTCTTCCCACTTTCACGTACTGTGTCCCGCCTGGCTTCCCTTGTGACAGATCGTTCGGGGTGACAGTAAATCCTCGACTTTCTAACCTGGGCTAGCCTGGGACCTGTTAACTAACTTTTCCTGACTTGATCTCAATCTTTTGTGAACTTTCTACAGAGACTCCTTGGGCATAACCCCACTGTGTGATCCTGGACACATTTCCCTTGCTCTCTAAGAGTGGGTCTGGCATTTGAACTTCCTTGCTCTCCAGTAGACTTTGCCTAACCTGCCTCACTGTGGTTCTTTGAAAAGTATTGAAATTTGTGTGCTTTCATAACCCTGCCTTTTCCCTCCCTTTTTTAATAACTTATTAGAGTGCCATCTTATGTTAAGCGTTCACCTCTGTCTGAAAATAAGTGGTGTTTCTCATTAAGACTTGTCTAATAAGTAATTAGGGTTGTATATATATAATAGTGACTAGGTGTTGAATTTATTTACCTCTTTGTGTGCTAGTGTAATTTACAAATGTCTTTAAATAAATAATTATATACTTTTACACCAAAGCTCTGGTCAGTGTTTGCCTGTGCTACTGTATCTCTGTACCTATTGTGTATACTCTATATACTGCCTAACTCATCTTGAGAGACGTCTGACTGCTCAGCCACAGCTACCAGGTAAATCTGGGTGGTACAGACTGCTACCAATTGGGTTTGCTGCCAACCACCTGTAGTCCTAAATCTTTTGCAGTGGTCCCTAAGGTAACTGCACAGGTTTCTGCCTAACAGTCTATGCACAGCATGTGATTCTAAGCAGATTGACAAGCATCAGAAGACAAGCATTTCTTAGCGTAATAGCATTTCTGAAGATTGTATCTGCTTGCGCCCACCCTTCCTCCCCGCTCGGATCGAAGGAACATAGACATTTTACTACTTCTTCTCTCTTTCTGTACTCGCGATAGTCATAAGGCTCCCTCACGGCAGAAAAAATACAATCGGGGGGGGGGGGGAACCTCAACGCGTGAGGGATTTTAGATACACTACACGTCACGTTAGGGATAGTGTTACAGGCACACCCATGTCGACGTCCCCTTTGCATCCTCCAAAGAAAGATGCAATACTCCACGGTTACCACTAGATTTCGGGCTATATGCACAGCATGTGAATCTAAGCAGATACAATCATCAGAAATGCTATTATGGTAAGTAATGCATGTCATAGCAGACTCCTGCCTCCATGACCTCTGCCATGACACTGTCAACCACTTAACACTTTCAAGCCTACTCACAAATAGAATAGAGTTTGCAGGCACAGTGCTCAACTGGTTTGCTTCCTACCTCTTGGACAGATACCAGACAGTCCAGAGAGTTCATTTCAGATCCTACCATAATATCTCACTTCAATAATAAGCCAACGATACTCAATTATACCTGACTTCTACGCGAGACATCACATCGGAGTTTGGCTGAATGACATGAACCTTGATGGATGCACCCCTCAGTTATCCTCAAGCACAAAATTGTTTGAGCTCATTGATAGTCATTACTCATTCAAGCAGCTTAATTACAAAATATTCTGAACCACCTGGTGCCAACAAGTACTCCTCCGCAAGATGAAACTCTTCTTCTCACCTGAGTATTTCAGAACAACAGTCCATGCCCTGGTAATCCGACACCCCATTGGAGGGCACACCTCCTCACTGGTGCCCTGGCGACACACCTGGCCCCTCTCATGGCTATTCATTACACAGCTGCATGCCTCATTACACAAATTAAGAAATGTTATGACATCTCACCTATTCTTAGAAAATCACACTGTCTTCCCAGCCCAACCACAATACTCTTCAAAATTGCCTAAATCACATATACAGTAACTACTGCCCTAACACCAGCCTACTTAGCCACAAAGCTCGCCCCCTCCGGTCCGACGCACTTCTTCAAGAGGCAGACCTTGGTGAGGCTTGAAATGAAACTGGAAAGCAAAGGGAAAACCATGAAACAGGCTGCCTTCTGCAGTGTCCTAGACTACTGGAACGCCATTCTGCCCTTAATTAGGACCACCTCTGCCGTTCAGGAAGGAGCTTAAGACCCTGCTCTTCAGGGAATACCTCTAGGGCACTTAAGACCTGCTACCCGTAGGTACATTCCAACCCTGTAATAGGGGATATCCAAGCTACTATAATCACCCCTTCCACTTATGTTCTACCCTCAAATCCCTTTTACAACGCTCTGTTGCTTTTTAGCTAGCTTTGCTCTACATAAACCTAAATACAAATGCATAAAATAGAAGCTTCATCTGCAGTTCAGAATCTTTTAGAAAAAACGCAAAAGGACTTTTAGTTTAATCTATGTGCAAGTAGCAGTAAAGTGTGTTTGGATTGTATCATTGGACAATGGAGTTCTGAGTGGGTTGCATCCCTCCTGAGGAGATGAACCTGCAAACTTGGGTTGAGATTTTCTTTACTGAGTCTTTGGGTTGGGAGGGAAGTGTGGCCCTCATAACTTTGAGGGACTTTAGAATGTCCTTGAGAGGTACCGAGGATAGTCTAGAAGTGGAAGACATAACACAGGTGACATTTTGGCAGATGGCTCAAACAGATGGAGGTCACCTGCACTGAGAATGGTGCTTCAATAAAAGCAGCAGTGGGATGCTGCTCCCAGATTTGACTGCTCGGACTAAACTGGTAAGTAATCTAGGAGATCAAGAATTCTGGATTTGGTATGAAGACCCATTTCCTGGTGGCACAGCCTGCTAAAATGCCGGCCGCCTGTAAGATCAAATTATTTACTTAATGCAGAGGCAGCCCAGAACTATTAATACCAGCTGAAAACAAATGTAGTGGACACTTGCACTCGACCTAAGTATGGTGAAATGTTCTGTTAGATTTTACCTTGCCCAAATCACATTTCAATCTGTTTAAGGATTCCGAAGAAGCATAGGAATGTATATCTTGACAAACTAATATTTTTGTGTGATCAGTTTTTTTTGTTTGCCTTTAGGACTGCCATTGTTTGCTGGAAATAGCGCCACATGCAATTGAACGACTCCATAGCATCCACATTTATCCCATTGTCCTGTTTATTCGCTACAAAAACGCTAAGCAAGTCAAGTAAGTTGTTACATTCGACAGCAGGATTCTAAAATGAGACATTCTGTTGGTTGCGTTTTTACTTTTTCTTTTTTCGCTCCATGCTTTGGAACTAAGCTTAAATAGTTGGGTTACTTGTTTCCCAAGTAAGTGCTTACAGAGTCGCTGCTGCAGAAAAAGCTTAGTTTGTTTAATTAGGGTGACTGATAGCATAGCATAGCTAGCATATGAGAAATTTAGCAATGGATTTTGTGTTTTTTGCCAATGTAGGCCAGTGAAGAGACAGCGGGCGAAATACTAATTTATGTGCCAGTTGAAAACCCCTAGTAGATAAAAATGCATTACCAAATTGCTAATAGCATGTTTTTCTTACCTACGTTAACAGAGAACAAAAAGACCCAGTCTTTCTACGGGATAAAGTAACACAGAAACATTCCAAAGAACAGTTTGATGTGGCTCAAAAGATTGAAGTCGAATACAGCAAGTATTTCACAGGTGTGTATTATGCAGTCTCTCTTTATCCATCACGGTACCTCCGACATCAATAGGGTCCATGCGTGGTTAGGAATCTACTTTAAAATAAAACATCTGGTGGCTTTGTGTTGTCTGACAATTTTATTCTGACACCTATGTTCTGTGCATGAGTAAACATTTTGAAATGCAGTGCCGCTGTCCACAACACCAGCACATGCAACTAAGCTGTAGCAATAGTTTTGGAACCACAGACAAATGGCCTATTTTATTTTCATAACGAATATCTGTTTGCGTTCATACCGAGTAGACATTGGGCCTCATTACGAGTCCGGCAGTAACTGAGGCGGTAGAACCGCCTGGTTACCGCCGGACTCGTATTACCATTCCGCCTCGGTGACTCCCGGAAATACCAGAGCATTACAACCCTGGTGTCCCGGGAATTCCGGAGGCGGAATTCGGTAAATCCCCATTCCCATTGAATCCCATAGGACTCAATGGGGAAGTGGAAATACCGGCACCATCTCATGATGGTGCTGGTGTTTCCACGTCCGCCTGCAGGCGGGCGGTGTTAAACCCGCCAGGTCAGACCTGGCGGGAACATCACCTCCTGCCTGCAGGACTCTGGATCGGGCGGTCCGGAATTAACAGTGGCGGCGGGTTTACTGCCACTGTTAATTCCGGACCGCCTGACCTGTAATGAGGCCCATTGTCCTTTCACTGCCTCTTTTTAGCCTCTGTGACAATTTGATCCTCCTACGTGTTAAGGGACTGGTCATTGTATTTTACCCGAGCTGTATTTTAAAGTATATGTGTACATGACTGCACTTAAGGGTTTTAAGGGAAGTAAACCATTTATTATAGAACAATGTTTTTGCACTGTATTGAACCAGTTCTATCATATTCAGATCATACTCCCGTCAACCTCCACGCATGCAAATGCGAAGTATGGGCTCTGCAGCCGACTCTAAACTGTTTCTCTGCTCTGTTTTTGAGAATTAGAATGAAAGCAAACTGCAAAATACAAATGCAGTACTCTGCGATTCTTATCTGCCTTAAGATTTGTTTTTCCTTCCTGCACACTATGGGAGTTTGGGGGGGGGGGGTCCCATCCGTCTTACTCTGGTATCCTGCTGTCTCCCATTCTGAAATGGTTAACAGTTGCAAAGCAGGCAGGTCTGTAGAAAGGAAATCTGAAAAATATATCTGTTTCAGAGCTAAAAAGGTACCCTCTACATGCAGGCGATCCACGCACGCTCTAGCTGACTCTGTATTAGACTGCCTGACTTGTCTTGGAATCTTCCATCAGGTAAACGTCTGTATCTTCCACTCTTTGACAGCAACAAAGTCACTGTGGTCTCCTCTTCACAAAAAGTCCAAGGAAGGTTTTTTACTTCAGGTAAAAGTAGATTTGATTGTGGATCGCAAGCAGTCAGTCGTTAGTAAGACCTATTCAGTACATGCATACTACACTGAAATAGGCCGCACCTTTCATTGATGGTGTAATGATTGCCGTCCCCATTTCGCAATCTGCAAACTCCTGCATAGAGGAAGCTTATTTCCAGTTGGTGAATGTTTCCAGTTCCAGTGGTGGGATTCATGCTGTAACCCGTTACTTGTATATATGACTATATTAATTTATGTCCAGACCACAGATTCAAGTTGTGTGTGAAATCACATCACGCCACAGTCTAGTAAGTTATCCTTTGGATCTTTCATAGATTTACATGATGTGAATGTTCCCCGTCGTCAGGCTGGCAATACTCAGTAAAATAGAAAAGTTTAAATTAAACTAAAACTTCAGTCACTTTAGTGCTCTATTTGTTGTTTTTGCCAATAGGGAACACTCCCTTAACTCTGCCCCTGTCGGCCCTCTTCAGATTTTTTACTGCACGTTACTGTTGGGAGTCCTCAAAAATCTTCAACAATTTTCTTTGAATAATATAGTATAAGTTTGGAATTTCGACAAAAAAGAAAGTTTTTCTTGGATGTCGTTCGAAGAACGCAGTACCAACAAGACCTTCGTCCAACGTCCCCGCCACCAGTTTGATTTAATTTATCTGTAACGCGCACCAAGCCCAGGGGTATCAGGGCGCTCAACTTACATGTTGCAACAAATTAGGACAGACAGTTACATCATAATATAATGAAGCAGGTGCAATAGGAGATACATAAAAAGAATTACAAATATACAAGGAGTCATTTTTCATACATATGTACAGATAGGTCATGATTAATCGACTGAAATGGAATTTTGTTTAAGGAGCCAAACTTTAACCTTTTTTCGGAAAAGAGGGTATGAGGGTTCCTCTCTCAGGGTTAGGGGAAGGGCATTCCATTTCTTGGCAGCGAGGACTGGAAAAATAACCCCCACCTGCTTATTGTTGCTTGAATCGTGGGATATTGACGCAGTGGGTCTGGCCTGTTCTAGAGGGTCATGTAGCAGTGTGGCGTAAGATGGTATTGGACAGGTAGGAGGGAGCCTGCTTAGATAAGCACTTGTGAGGCAGGCACAGTGTTTTATACTCCATTCTTTGATTAACGTTAAGGCATTTTAGCTTATGTCTGGTTTCTGAGATGTGATTTCTGGGGATATGTAAGGCTGCTATAATAGTATTGTTTTGCAAAAGGTGCATTTTGTTGAGGTTTTGTTGTGACGTGCCAAGATACATCGCATTACAATAGTCTAACATGGAGAGGCCAAGTGCTCTTGCTATTGTAAGGCAGTTAGTTGTCAGATAGGGGCTTAAAGGTGTAGGCAGATGAGGAAGCCGGTGTGTTTATTTGTCTTGTTATGTTTAAGGCAGAATCAATGTAGAATCCTAAGGTTTTCACAACCTTGGACACTTTGATTGTGTTGCCATCAATATTGAAGGAGGCGAATAGCGTGTCGAATTTGTTCAAATTGGCAGGTGATCCTAAGAGGAGCAACTGTCTTTTCATCATTGAGACAGAGCCCATGTTTCGCCATCCATGCTTGTATAGTGAGATAGATGTTGTTGAGTGTCTTACTGCCTGCAATGTAGTCACAAGTGATGGGGATGAGTATCTAGGTGTAGCCTGCATAGTTGGTGTAGGTGCCGCCCAGATAATCAAGTGCATCAAAAAGGGGCTTTGTGAACACATTGTAGAGAGTAGGAGACACACAGGACCCTTGTGGGACTCCGCAGGTGACTGGGTAGTTGTGGCTGATGCTGATGGTCAAAGACCCTCATGGATCTGTTATTGAGGAATGACTCAATCCAAGCGTTCGCTTGGTCCGAGAAGTGAGCAGTAGATGAAAGGTGTTTACATAGAATTTTATGATTCACAAGATCAAAAGCTGCTGATAGGTCGAGTAGGTATAGCAGAGCCAGTTTGCCCTTGTCTTTTAGATTTTAGATTTGATTCTTAAGGTCAATCAACGGGATTCGAGGTATTGCTGTATCTGCAGATAGGCGGCACGGTCTAGTATTTTTAGAAACAAAGGTACTGTCATGATAGGTCTGTAATTGGATGGGTTGTTGGGGGTCTAAGAAAGTTTTTATTAAGGGTGGGAGTATCCAAGCATTTTTAAGATTATTTGGGACTATGCTGGATTTGAATGATGCGTTTATGATGGAGGTAATGAAAGGAGCTATTTCCTTTGCGGTCTCCTTGATGAGAGGAGCGGGTCAAGCATCGCCCTGGCAATTAAATGGTTTGAGCTTCAAGTTGATAGTCTCAACCTCTTTGCTAGAGAGCAGTGTGAAATTAAATTGGGGCTGTGTGTTCCTGGGCGAGGGTATGGAATTCTATGGGGTCTCAACATTGATGATAAGGGTTTTCTTAGTTTCAATTTTGTTTTGGTGCATGGTAATTTTATTTTGGAGAACATTTTGTATATTAGTGCACCAAAGAGTATCTTTGGTGCAGGTGTCCGGCTGTGGAGCTGGAGATTCTAACTCTTTCAGAATGTTGAGTTCCTTAGTGTTGGATTTAGCGTTGGTTATACAGTCATTGCAGTTGTCTTTTTTTGCTTGAACAATGGCTACTTTGTAGTTTTTTTTTTATAACTCTGTTTATTGAGTTTAAACAACACAACATCAAAACAAACATGAATCATAGGCATACATCAGACCAAGGCAGTATGGCAATATCAAAAGCAAGAGGGGGCCAGCAGGGCCAAGGGCTATAAGACATTTGTAAGACAAGACAGGTAACCAATATTAACAGCGGTACAGATCTTTCATTAACGAATTTCAATGAGCATCAGGCCATTTACCCCATATCTTCTCAAATTTGCGGAGGCAGCCCCGTGCGTTATAGATCCGGCGTTCCGGAGTCGTGCATCTGTCCAGCTCATTACTCCAGCGGTTCAGAGACAGTGGGTCGGCAGAGCCCCATTTAGCCGCGATTAGTCTTTTGCCTGCCCCCAATGCTATCGGCAGAAACATTTTTTCATATTTGGAGAGGTCAACGTCACCCCCAATTCCTAAGAGTACCATTTTGGGATCCCTAGGGATTGGCGCCGCCAGGGCAGCCGAGATCATGTTAATACAGCTCTCCCAGAAGACCTGTAACACCCGGCAGTCCCATATCATATGGTAGAAGGTGGGAGGCGCCGTTTTGCATCTAAGGCATGTCTCGTCTTCCAATCCCCCCCATTTAGCCATGGCAGTACGTGACTGGTATGAGCGGTGAAGGATTCTCAATTGTATTAGCCTGAGTTTAGATTCAATACCAATTTCTCTAGGGAACATTAATGCATCCACCCAGTCTTCTGGTTCCAGTTGACCTATATCTCTTTCCCACTTCTCCTTGAGCCCATCGAGCTGAGTAGCCCCGAAATAGTTAAGGGCTTGGTAGAGGGTGGAAGTGACCTTAGAGGCAATGCATTGCGGGAGGATATTGGTCTCGATGGGAGAACAGGGGGGTATGTTTGTCGTATGAGGGAATTGGGTGTGGATGGCGTGGGCCAGGCTGCGCATGTCGGAACCGGTCAATGGGTGCGAGGTCGAATTGCCCTTGTATGGCCTCGAAGTCCAGGAGGTGACCCCTTATATCACGTGTGCTAATGTGTGTATCCCTTTTGCGCACCAGTGCCCAAAGGAGCCCATTTTCACTATTTCCGGGAAGAGCGCGTTGTGCCATAGGGGTTGGGATAGTGTTGGCTTTCCTTTCCAGCCGATTAGTTTGTGCGCCTCTCGCCAGGCCTGGCAAATGTGGTGTGTCATTCTGGGTAACATCGGGGGTCGATTGTGGGTGGCGTACAGGATCTGCAGTGGGGTTAACGGGGTCATGACCTCTATTTCAATACGGATGTGGGGAAGTGTGGGGTTTGCGTGTATCCATTCTTTTACTACCCCGATCTGTGCCGCAAGGTAATAGGTGCGTATGCAGGATAAACCGATGCCTCCCCCCCATACTGATCGCTGGAGCATGTCAAGGGCGATTCTAGGTTGTTTCCAGCCCCACAGCAGCGTGCGAAGGTGTCTGTCAATGAGTGCAAAGGTTTCTCGGGGATAACAAGTGGGGCATTTTGGAGGACGTTACAGCAGTCTGGGGAGGGTCATCATCTTGAATAGCGCAGCTCTGCCCATTAGTGATAGGGGGAGTGATTGCCAGTCGGAGGTATCTCTATTGAACCATTCGATTACTGGTTGTAGGTTAAGTTGGAGGAACCCATCAAACGTCTGGTCGAGCCGTATACCCAGGTATTTAAATTCCCTAATAGCGACATGATATGGGCAGATCTCAGTGATCGCAGACTCGCCCCCCTGGATCGGGAAGTAAATGGTTTTGGCTTCATTCATCTTCAGGCCCGCAAAGTTCTGATACTCCCTGAGAATGAGGGAGACAGTCGGGCAGGAAGTGCTCGGGTTACTAAGGTATATGAGGAGGTAATCCGCGTAGAGCGATAGTCGGTCTTAATCCCCCCACCCCGGCCAGACGAATCCTGTCCAGTTGGTGTTAGCCCTAAGCTCAATTGCAAGTGGCTCGATGGCCAGGAGGAAAAGAAGCGGGGAGAGCGGGCACCCCTGCCTCACATCTCGACCCAAGGGAAATGATTCAGAGGACCTGCCGTTCACCCTTACCATGGCCTCCGGGAATGCATAGAGAAGTTTAACCCATGATGTAAATGTTTGACCTAGGTTCATCCGAGCCATGATTGCCCACAGAGCATCCCACCCCACAGAGTCAAATGCCTTTTCAAAGTCCACTGCCAAGAGGGCAAGTGGGGCTGGTATTTCCTTGGCTCTACACAGCGCCAGTTGAATTCTACGTAGGTTCATGTGAGTTGATTTATTGGGCATGAATCCACATTGGTCTGGGTGGACGAGGGTCTCGATCACCTGGAGTAGTCTGTTGGCGAGGACCTTGGCTTCACCGTTGATCAGGGATATGGGATGAGGTCCGGGGGGAGTGCCCCTAGCTCTTTGCTGCGTAGGAACATACGGTGCATGTGGGTGGGTAGTGTACCACCGAGGTATTTCCATGTCTCTGTAGGGAACCCATTGGGGCCCGGGGTTTCCCCGGGTTGGAGCTGTGCAAGCTCCTCTTGCACCTCGGTTACAGTGATTTCAGTGTTCAGGAGATCTGTTTGGCGCTGTGAAAGTTTCGGGATCTCAATCGAGTCAAGGTAGCCTGAGGGCACGAAAGGCGAGCTCTCGGCGGGTGGGGTGTAGAGCTTCTTATGGTAGGCGGCAAATGCTTCAACAATGTCGGAGTCATCTGTGAGCAATGTTCCGTCTGGAGACTTAATGGCCCGTACGTATCCCCTGCTCTGTTCGCGCCTCTCCAACCAGGCCAGGGTCTTATTTGCTTTGTCGCCCCGTTCATAAATTTGGCTCCGGACTAGCTGATGGGCAGTTCGTGCATTGTCCAGAGCTAGGTTGGTAAGGGCATCTTGTGCCGTAAGCAGAGCCTCTTTTGCCTCTTGGGTGCTGTGTTCTAGGATTTGCCGTTTGGACTCCAGGACTCGTGCTTCTGCTTCTTTGATCCTTTGGACTTGTTGTTGGTGGGCTGAAACCGCCGAAATAGCTTCCCCACGGAGGACGGTCTTGTACGCCTCCCAGATCGAGATCGGGCAATCCACTGAGCCCTCTTTGTTTTCAAAATATTCCATTGTCTTCTTTTCCAGTTCCTGCGCAATTTTCGGTAGACGTAGGTGATCAAGCGCCAGTTACGATCCGGACATTGGCAGGAGTTCTTCATGGTTAGAAGGAGCGGAGAGTGGTCCGAAATATCACTTGCGAGGAATTCAGCGTCTAGGAGCCTGTGATTTATGCTGCTGGGTGATGAAGGCATAATCAATCCTGGAGAACGACTTATGAACGCCAGAGAAAAAGGAGAAACCAGCCTCATCCCCATGAAGTGAGCGCCATGTGTCCATCATTCCCAGAGCTTCGGCAAACATGGTGAGTGGTGTGGAGGCGGGGTGGGTTCCAGATCTCCTGTGAGATCTATCGGCTGCAGTGTCCATCACTTCGTTAAAGTCCCCACCAATCACCCATACATCGGCTCTTCTTCCAGGAGCAGGTTTTGCAGTTCGGAGAGCAGTTCTTTCGTGTGCGTGGGGGGGGGGCATAGATTGCAGCGAGGCCCCATTTCTCGCCCCAAATGTCGGCAAGTATCAGTACGTAGCGGCCTCGGGGTCGGTTTTGACCCTCCTAACCTGCAGGGGGACTCGCTTGTGGACGAGTATCATCGTGCCCCTGGCTCCTTTCGTGAATCCAGCATGGTAGGTGTGTGAGTAGTTGGATCTTTTGAAAAAGTTGGTGCTCGTGCCTATCAAGTGTTTCATTTAGTAGAGCAATGTCAGGCGAGTATCGGTTAAGGTACTGGAGCACCAATCTCCGCTTTATGCTGGAGCCGAGGCCTTTAACGTTCCAGGACAGTACGGTTATCTTGTTGGAGTTCCTTCTATCTGCATGCGTCTTTTATCGGGGCATCTGGAAGGATCAGTGGCGGTCGCGCACTTCTGGGAAGTGAGTAGCAATGTACTTTCGGGGGAGATGTCCAGGGGTCGTCTCGTAGTGGTGTACCTGGCTGCCTGGATGATAATTTTGTCGACAGTCTTGCCCATAGACAGTGCTTGATTTCCTTGCCGACGTTTATCCGTGTCGTGCCTTCTCGTCTTGTGGTTCCTTACCTTCCATAAACCCTCCCCACCCTGTACTAAGCCCCTCCCCCCCAACCGGGAGCACCTGTCGCCCAAACATTAAACTTATAACTTGAAAAATTCTTTAATAACCCGGACTGTGGTAGCGCGCACGCCGCATTAGGGGCGGCAGCCGCTAGGTGATCACTCCCATGCTATTGAGCTGCCGAATAGTCTTCATCCCTTTTCCGTAGGGGTCCCCCTCGCATCGTCGTCCGCAATGGTCGGAGAACGGGTGGGCGAGGGCCGCCCAGACCAATGTTTCTGTGTGGGCGGGCCCGATGGCGTACACCTCACTCTGGAGTTCGTGAGAACTTGGGTTTCAAGCCAGTCCCATGCATCTTTGGGATTGTAAAACAGATGAGTAGTGCCCTCATAATGGACTCTTAGCAATGCCAGGAAGAAGAGGGCATATTTGATAGATAGCGACTGGAGCTTCTTCTTGACGGAGTCAAATGACTGGCGGGCTTTTTGGACTTCTTTAGTATAATCGGGATAGAAACGGACCTTGTAGCCGTTGTATGTGATCGGGCCGGAGGCCCTCGCCATTTGTAGGATTGCATCCCGTTCGTGATAATTCAGTAGACGTGCAATAATTGTTCTAGGTGGGGATCCCGGTGTAGGTTGGCTGGCGGGGACTCTGTGTGCCCTCTCCACAGAAAAGAATTTGGATAGCTTTTTAGGAACAAAGATGTGGGTGAGCCAATCTTCTAAGAAGAGTTCTGCGCAAGGCCCTTCCTCTTTCTCTGGTATTCCGAGGATCCTGAGATTATTGCGCCACGCCCTCCCCTCACTATCCTCAGCGCTGTTTTCCAGTTGGGCCACTCTTTGGGCGATTGCGGTGAGCTGCTGTTCCAGTCGGTGGACCGTGTCTTCTGTGTCACACACTCTGTTCCGCTTCTCCCACCCTGGTCGACAGGTTGCGGAGGTCTTGACGTATGAGGAACACCTCAGAGGATAGGCCGCCCATTTTGAGTTCCAAGGATGTCCTCGAGTCCCCGATCACTTTCATGAGGTCTGACATCAAAATAGGGGGGTGAGACTCGCGATGGGGAGGAGCCCCCAAGTTGTAGAGGTCCATTTTACTTTGTAGCATTTGCCGCTTGGATTTTTCCTTTCCCATGTCGTGATCGAGCGGCCCTGTGTTGAATACGGGATCGGGAGAGGTCCAGTATAGCTCAGGCGGTCGGTAGAGACTCTGCAGGGTGCTCACTGCTAATCCATGCAAAGGTCGCGTCTAAAGTGGCAACGACGCAGTCGTTGCAAGTGTCAATCTCTCTTCCAGGGTCGGAGATCCAACTTGAGGGGCGCAGCCCGTGGGGAAAAAGATTGTCTCACTAGTAGTAGTGCCTGTTGGGGGTCGTGCTGGTGTGTCTCCACCGACTGCGGTTGGAGGTGAGAGGCGGGGGGATCCTGGGGGTCCCACTTATTCCAGGAGTGTTTGAGTGAGTTGCAGGGAGGAGTCTTTGTCCTTAGAGTGGTATGGCACTGGCACGTGCCTATCCCCGACACCCAAAGTGGCCCCCGTGGTTCCCGTGATCTTAGAATTGTGTAGAGGCCTCGTGGGGAGGACCGTGTCCTCGTTCATATGCTGATCTAGGGCAGGAGAATGTCTATCCTCGTCACATGGAGTGGTCCCCCGTGGTTTCTGTGATTCTGCAGATGGCTTGGGTTGTACAGGGGGCCCCAAGGGGTAGATAGAGCAGTCCCTCGATTCTCACACACACCATTACCTTGTGTTGGGCGCGTCCGTGCCCAGCGTATCTCGTATCATCCGGGGAGTGCAGCACACAGGTCTTCTCTCTTTGTGCAGCTCAACCCTAGGCGTTGTAGTCTCGCTGAAGTGGGTGGAAGGGGGGGCCTTCCTCCAGGGGATGAGCTGGCAGCGTGAGCCCAAGCCACGGGTAGGTATGCTCCAGGGCCCCTCTCGTTCGTGGCGCTGTCAGGGGCGAGAGGGCTGCCAGTCGTGCATCGGCGGCTGCGTATGTTTCCCTCCGCAGGCCTCCGTGAGGGGTTGATGTGGGAGACTGCGGTCGGGTCTCCGGCGGTGTGGGCAGCGTGCTGCCGGGACTGCAGGCAGCTCAGCGGTGTGGTTCGGGACGTTTTCCCGCCCAGGATCCTCTGTCTCCGCAGCTCCGTGAAGGGGGTGGGGGTGAGCAGCAGCCGTGCCGGAGCCTTAATGGTTGCGGCCCACCAGCCGGGAGGCACAGGCTGTCGCACACTCCCCTCACTCTGATTCTGCTCGAGGTTGC
Organism: Ambystoma mexicanum; assembly: GCF_040938575.1. Classification (NCBI taxonomy): domain Eukaryota; kingdom Metazoa; phylum Chordata; class Amphibia; order Caudata; family Ambystomatidae; genus Ambystoma; species Ambystoma mexicanum. Next base: position 1,040,186,409 of record NC_090929.1, on the reverse strand, counting down.
GGCCAGTGTCTCCAAGGGGTGTCCGGCGCTTCTCATGTGCCGCTGGGTGGGATAATTCAAAGAAAAGGGGTTTAATTTTCAGGATTAATGCAGCGGCTGCCGGGAGCCGTTTTTCTTAGCTCCGCATGCGTAGCGCGCGCATGCGCAGTCCCTACTTTGTAGTTTAAGGATGCTTCACTAAAGTTGTCCTTGTTTGTTGAGGAAGGGGTACTCTTCCATAGAGATTCAGCAGTTCCTTTCAATTTCGTAAGGGACTTGAGGTGTGGTGTGTACCAATTGTTGAGGTGTGCTCTAGGTTTGGATTTACGTAGTTAAAGTGACGCTATTGTGTTGATAGCTTTGATAAGGGTGTGGTGGTTAAAGTCGACTAAGGCTGTAGGGTCTGAGCGTGTTGTGGTGGGGTTTATGATTGGTTGAAGAAGTGGCATAAGTTTCTCAATGGTCAGATTGCGTTTGTTTCTTGTCATCTTGGCTGGTGCTTGGTTTTGAATGGGCGGTAGTGATTCTTTAATGAGGAATGAGATTATGTGGTGGTCCGTCCAGGTGCAAGGGGTGTTAGATAAGATATCTAAATTGCAGTTTGTCGGCAAGCCAATCAAGGGTTCTACCTTTTAATGTGTGTAGGTTCAGTTACACAGTGAGTGAACCCTGGTTCAGTTATTGTGTCCTGAAGGGAGCAAGCTTTCCAATCTTTAGGGTCTTGGAAGCCTAAGTTAAAGTTGCCAAGGATAATGACTTGAGAATTGTTTTTAGTATTATTAGATAGCCAATGTGAAATATCGCTTTCGAAGCTAGTAGTAGGTCGTACTAGTAGTAGACGGTTAACGTTGAAGACGAGTCAACTACGCAGTTGGGCCTACCTCATGGCAGAATCCACAAAGTGCCTGTTCAGGGTGTGGGCCCGGTGTGGGCTGAAGAACGTCTATGTAGAGGATCAACACGAGGAATGCCTCTACTGCCTTCACCTTCACCTTCAGCATGTCATGAAGAACTGCGAGATCTGCTAGCTGTTCTCTTTCAAGACGCTGAACAATCATCATTGCCATCTTGTCACTTGGTTGTAGGATCCCGGCGAGGCCTCTGATTCGACTTCGGTACGAAGTCATGCCTTGTTACGGTAGGGCAGGGCGGCCCAGCGAACCACCTCAAATAAGAGGTACAGATCGCACGATGACCAAGCCATAAGCGAGAAGAGGCAGAAGAAAGCCTCAAGCAATGGCTTGTGGTCATCCCACAAGGACGAGCCCCCCATGAAGGTTGGCACCCAGGGAGAGCAAGGACGGGAAAAGGAATGAGGCCCTTTCCATCTCCCCAAAGAAGTATCAAGCTCGAGATCGAGCTCCAAGTCTGGTGAGCATTCCTCCCTTAATTTGTTGCAGTCGGCTACAAAGCCGTCTTCGTCGCACTCCAGGTCGTCTATGCCAAAGTCAGGCAAACGCAGCTTCCTCGTCGACAAAGCCATCTAAAACATTGTCGACGACAAAATCATCTTCTGCGTCAATCTTGTACTTCGTCCTCTACGAAACCGTAGACTCCAGGACCGTCGACCAAGTCGATAAAACCGTCATAGACCTCAACGGCTACGACCACAAGCGATTCGTCTACCACACCGTCATCGACGAGTCAAACAAAAATCTCGCCGGCCCACTATCGCCACAGCTTTTGGCCATGAGGCCAGCACCGACACAGCAGAAGGGCTCTGCCACCGAGGAGTCCACCTCAGATTGAGGCAAACCTTGTTAGACCACCACCGTTAACACCCCTGTCGTCAGTGTGGGTCATGCAGCCGCCACATCCTTTGCCCCAATGGGATCCTATGCTGTCAGCAGGAAAAGTCTAGCATCAACCACCATGTCCTCAGAGGGATGTATCATTGGATCTTTTATCAACTCAGACAACTTTGGTGGCAACCTTGCATGCAGTCCCCTTGAGAGCACCAGTTACCAAACCCAACAAGCAGAGGCCGGCTGAAGCCCCAGGACCCTCCAAAGAGGGTTAAGAGATCTCTCACCCTCCTACCCCCAAGTGGCAAGGTCCTGGAGGCACCGGAGCGACAGACGGATGAGGGAGCGGACACGGGACCGGAGGAGGACAAACCTCATACTCAGTCCGATACTGACGAGTTTGAAGATTTCATCACTGCAGATGGTGAGCCAGATGAAGTTCATCTCAGGGACTCTCCCCCTGACGAGATAGGAGCTTTCCATGTGCTCATGTCTAGAGCATCTATGATGTTCGGCTTAGCTCCAGAAGAGCAAAGAAAGGATAGCGTTTTATATCAACACAGGCAGAGAACAATGCAGCAAGTCTATCATGGGCATACCACTCATGGAGGACATCTGTGAAGACGGACTGATAGCCGTGACGCACCCGGCAAATGCACCTCCAAAGAAAGATAGGTTTGACAAAAAATACAGGGCTCCAGAGAGCACTGCTGCTTGTCTCTGCACGCTGCCCATCCCATACTAAGTGGTTTCTGTGGCGGCCAGGAACAGGTCAGCCAACCCATCTTCATCCTGCTCGGTGCCCCCGAACAATGAGTGTAAGTGCCTTGATGCCTTCGGAAAAAGGTCACTACAGCAGCCACAACTATCAAGGCGGCTAACGCTATGACCATACTCGCACGCTCCAATCGTGAGTTATGGTACAAGTTGGGGCCTGTGTTGGATTTCTTGCCTTTGGACAAGAAGCAGGAGACACTGGACATTCCTGATGAGGGTGAGATTGCATCTGACCATGCCATCACTGTCTCCATCGGCATTGCCGACACAGGCTATCGTCAGATGGGCAATTGTGTGGTCCTGCGCCGACAAGGTTGGCTTAAGGCCACAGACTTTAGACTAGATGTCCTTTCCCTGGTTACGGATATGCCTTTCAATGGCACAGCCCTGTTTGGGGAAAAAAAATGGATGAGGCCGTACAGTCCATAAGAACGAACACTGAACAGTGCAAGCGCCAGTCCTTTTGGGCAGGGAAAGGACGTTACAATAGAACTTCACAGGATAACTGCAGCACGTACCAGTCATCCTCGTCCTACAAGACTCCTTATTCATTGGGGGAGTCAGTACAGGATGCAAACCCAGTCCTACAAAGGTTCCTAAAGATGCCTAGGGGCCAGTCCGGCAAGCAGACATGACCAGCCGAGAGCCGGGGCCTCCCACTTGTCTCTCCGACTTCGACGAATGGACTCGAATAACATAACATCTGACGAATGGGTGCTGTCCCTCCTCCATCAGGGGCATTCTCTGGAGTTCATAGAGTGCCCTCTAGACATTCCTCCTGTACAAAAACCAGAAACATTGCAGCTCCTTCTGATCCAAGAAATGCAGTCTCTACTATGAAAAGGCGCGTCAAAAAGGTTCCCAAGAACGAGAAACTAAAGGGGGGGGGGGTGTATTCCTGCTACTTCCTGGTAAGAAAAAAGGGCTTACTCGAAACCCAAGGGGTTGGAGACCCATTCTAGGCCTAAGGGTGCTCAACAAGTTTCTGAAAGCACACATTTTTGTATGGTTACATTGTAACAAGTGCTCTCTCAGCTGCAGCACTGGGATTTCTTAGCGTCCCTCGATCTTGAAGACGCTTACTTCCACATCCCTATTCGCCCTTCACACCGGTGCTACCTTCGTTTTGTGGTGGCCGGAGAGCACCATCAGTTCAAGGCTCTGCCCTTTGGGCTCAGATCAGCCCCTCTGGTTTTCACCAAATGTCTTGCACCAGTGTTGGCTCACCTTCGGCGGAGACGAGTCCATGTCTACCCATACTTAGACGACTGGTTAATAAGAGCCCCCTCCTACTCGCCGGCAGAGTCCAACACTGCTGTCGCAATCCAATGACTTCAGCAACTGAGATGCTCCATCAACTTCCCGACTCGCAGCTGACCCCCTCTTGGACGGCACTGTATCTCGGGGCACTGCTAGACACCATTGCTTGCAGAGCCAGGCCCTCGGACGAGAGAAAAACGGCCCTTCTGCAGAAGGTGGACTGCCTCAACAAAACCCGTTCGACCACAGTCTGCAGCAACAAGTCATTGGGCCCTACAACAGAACATGTTCCTGATTCCCCTCCATCTACCGGGGTTCCACAACACTCTGGCGGACTCCCTCAGCAGGGAGTTTCACTCTTGTCACGAATGGGAGCTACATGAAGACCAGCTACGCCTGTTGTTCCAGGAGGGTGCACCCAGAGGTTGATCTGTTTGCCACATGCGACAACAGCCGCTGCAAGACTTTTGCCAGCTAGTTTCCCCATCTGCACAGTTTGGGGGACGCCTTTGCATTCCCATGGGAGGGGACATTTCTATATGCCTTTTCCCCAATTCCTCTGGTGCCACGAGTTCTAGACACTTTCAAACGGTATTAGTGCAGACTGATATTAGTGGCCCCTGCGTGGCCGAGATAGTATTTGTACTCTGAGCTCCTGGCTCTTTTGGCGACAGCTCAGATCAGGCTAGCCCTGAACCAGTCGCTCTTATCCAGGAACGGTTCTGCACCACGACCCATCCTCTCTCAATCTGTCGGCCTGGCTCCTGTGTTCCTAGAATTTGGGACTCTTTCTCTCACTGCAGGCTTGCCAGGAGATGCTGGCTAAAGCAAGAGCCCCTGCCACTCTGATATGCTACAAGAGCAAGTGGAAACATTTCCAGGTGTGGTGCTGAAGGCATCACCTGCGTCTCCACACCATCAGGCCAGAGGAACTATCGTACCTCTTGTCGCTTGCAGAGTCGGATTTGACTCACTTCTCCATTAAAGCACACCTGGCCGCAATCGCCAGATACTGTTGGTTCTCTTTAAAGTTTTCCCTCTGGTCCCATCGGCTATTGAAAGAGTTTCTACGAGGTCTGTTTCGTTCATTTCCGCCAGTCTGTTGCCCCGCACCAGGCTGGGAAGTCAACTTACTGCTCACAAGGCATATGAGACCCCCTTTTGAGCCCATGCACCAGGCATCCATCAAGCACCTGACATGGAAGACTACCTTTTTGATAGCAATTACTTTGGCGAGGTGAGTGGGAGCGATACAGGTATTTTCTTCGAAACCACCTTATTTGACATTCCACAAGGACAAGGCTGTATTGCGAACTAACACAAGATTCATACCTAAGGTACCTATATCCTTTCATCTTAACCAGCAAGTGGTGTTACCAGTGTTCTTCGGCTCTCCCGCATCTCTGACAGACTGCACCCTGCACACACTGGATGTGGTGTGTGCCCTCAAGTACTATGTGGCCTGCACAAAGTCGCTCATTTAACGGACCAACTGTTTGTCGCATTCTGACTTACAGGGTTCCTACTAGGCTGTTTCCAAATCTCCTATTGCCAGATGGATTGCAGCCTGAATCTCGTTCTGCCACCAGCAGGCGGGCAGACCACTTTCAGGTAGATCCCCAGCACATCTCACCAGAGCAGTGGCCGCTTTTTCTCTCTGGGATCCAGCTGCCAGCCATCTGCCGCGAAGCCACCCGGAGATTGGTGCACACATTCACCAGATTCTACTGTGTCGACAGGGATTCTGCAGAGGAGTCTGGAGTCAGCCAGGCAGTTCTACGAAACCTGTTTGCATAAGGTGGGTAAGTCTCATGTGGTAAGTGATACAGGGAGCTCCTCCACTCTTTTGTATTGGTTATTTATACTGTTTTGTAATGTATTCACAGCATCTGAATCTATGCAAGCTCCAACGCTGGAGAAGGAATAAGTTAGTTACCTCCTAACTCCTATTCTCCAGCATTGGTTTCTTTCATAGATTCACATGCAACCCTCCCTCCTACCCCTCATGGCTCGTCATTTGGATCTTCCTGCCCCTTATGTGCGCTTGCCAAATCTGAAGATGGCCGATAGTGGCAGAGTTAAGGGAATGTTCCCTATTGGCTGTGGGCAGTATGACCCAAAACGACGACGATAGGGCACTAAAGTGACTGAGGCTTCAGTTTAATTTAAACTGCTCTATTTTACAGAGGATTCCCAGCCGGACTGGGAATATTCACAGCATGTGAATCTATGAAAGATACCAATGCTGGAGAACAGGAGTTACAGGTAAGTAACTTCTGTCCAATGCGAAGGGATTCTATTTTCAGTAGATTATGTTTTTTCTAGGATTGGTGCCTGTCTTGTATGCCAAATGTGGTTCTAAACATTACTAAATCAAGCTAATAAACTAATGAGGATGTAGCTTGTAACTTTGAAATACGATTCATGTCTCTTGACAGCTTAACTGTTTATTGATCCTGAAGAAGGCCGAGTAATTTGAGTTCACCATAGAAGGCCGAAACTAGAGTTGATTTGCTGTTTAAAAACATACAAACAACAATTATGTTTTGAATTGGATTATGGATAAAAACATACAAACACCAATTATGTTTTGAATTGGATTATAGACTAAACAACTGTCAATCATTGGATAATTGACTTTTGAGATTTGCATTGTTATGTAAAATGTTTTGTCACACATCTCTGCAGACGCACAAAAAATGTGCATTGTATATTCTTTGTTCAAACTTGTGCATCAAGATGAATTACCACTGTTTGTCAACAGTACATTTGTAAATTGGTATATTGATCATTTTTGTAAAATTGTTACCAATCTGGTTTTGCTATTATGGCAGCATGGAATGAGGAGTCTGACCAAAACGTGGCATTGTGATTGCTATAAACTATTAACAAACAAACCCATCTATCCCTAACTAGAGGTGGTTTCCCTACCTCAAACAAACTAGGACTCAGGCAGTCAGGAAGTCCATGTAGTGCAAATCCAAAATGTTCACCATCAAAAAGTTCACCATCCTAGTCCAAACTCATATCCTAACTTTTTACATAATGGTAACTAATGACTTATTCAAGCCTAATAAAGTTACAATATTATTGTTGTGGGAGTCCCTTGTTCATCTTCATCCATGCACACACACAAACAAACTATTTCAGCTGCCTGGTTCCTAAAATGCCTCCTGCAAGACTTATTTTCCATTTACAGAGGTTTCAGCTGTGGAAATGCTACCTCACATTGATCCTGTTCTGCATGTCTAGTGTTTACCTGAAGCTCAATCCCTCCAAGTCCTAATTCCTATGGGTAACCAACACCACCCAACACCCTTAAATTAAGAGCTGGCTCTGTGCTATGAACCTGGAGGACTTCACGTCCCAGCTGACCACCTCCGCCAAGTCCCTTGAGTTATTCATCGACAGAGACCTCTACTTTAGGGAGCACATATTAACGAAGACCCAAACGGCTTGGTACCAACTTTCCTTCCTTTTGGCAAATCAAGCCCTTCATCCTAGCAAACAACTTCTTCTGGCCAAGCCTTGGTCCGCTGCCAGTGCCCTTCTGGAAGGTCTTTACAGTGACCACCCTGGCACCTCTGACGTGTGCTCTACATGATTCAGAACAACTCATCAAAGGACTCTGCAAATTCTACCACATCACCTGACACTCAACGAAGTGCACTGGCTCCTTCTGCATGCACGTATCAACACATATGTTTCTCCGTGCCAATCAAGTTCAGTGGTCCTCTTCTCAACTATGGAAGGGGCCATGTGTGTAGTAAATATATCGCACACATTGCGCTGTGACCGCAGTTCCTTTTTCATTGATTTCTTTTTGCGAAGAAACAAGAAATGAAATGAAATATTTTATTTATATCGCGCTCGTACACAAGTGTTTCAGAGTGCGAGAGGTCAAGCTTTTCAAAAGCATCAGGTTCCAAGCACTGCAGGTAGTAACTGTGGGGTGTTTGAGGACATGCTTCAGAGTGCGGTCCTCTCAAGCAATAAACCCCAAAGCTCTGAGATTGCATGACTAAATTAGTCCTTGGCGCCCCCCCGACCCCTCTCCGAATTCTCGAGAGACTCCCTCCAGAAACTACTTGTTGGAGGAGGGAAAGATTTCAGAACTTACCACACCTGAGAAATAACTATATAAGGCTCCTGAGGAATCACAGATTACAGCACAAGAGTTTGAAAACTCTGGAAGTGACTGCTGTCACTCTTTTTCTCCCTCTGCCCATAAAACGACATGAAAACACGGCTCACAGCGGGATGAAACTGAAGATGAGTCTTCAGACTTGTCAACTTAAAAAGTTGAGATACCCGACGACTGCAAAAATTTTATTTACAAATGCTAGATATTTTTATGAAGATGTTGATGTTGCCAGTCATTACCTTGATGCCAGTGAGTACAGAAGGGTCCCACAGTGCCTGCAAAAGTCGCAGGGTACCGAAAAAGTGTCATCCATACACCCAAGGCTCAGCTTCCATACCATCGAACAGACTGGTTATCGAAGGCTTAATGGATGGGCCCGTAGCAGTCGAACCCTCCACGGCAGGTGTGTCTAGAACCCGTCCCTTAATTCCTCCCACTTACTGGGGGCACATTGCTGCATACTCCATCTTCTAGAAGTCGATATTTTCGGAAATTGCAATAGATTTTTGATGAAGACCTGATACTTTTTGGCCTGGAGCCTTTGGGACAAAACCATGACCAATGGGACGCTGACTCTGTGTTGTTCCCGCAAGACCTAACTGGAGTCGATCCATTCTTAAGGGAGCCAGACCTCCTGTATCTCTGAAACACCATTGGCCTCAATACTTCCCCTAGTTTTAATATTGGCGAGTCCTTGCCCATACGATCATCCAAACACTGCCTCTCGACAGACCATTCAAAAGATCGTTGACGCCTTGAGGATCAAAGTACCTTCTAGATCTATACAGCACTATGAACTCTGATATTTTTGTCAAGGCAACGCAAAGGGTGACCATCTTGCCATGGATCCCAGCGGTATCTGACCCAATAACGCTACGGCAGATGCCTTGCTTGGGACCAGCACTATACTGGGAGCTAGCAAGAAAGTACCAGCCAGCTTCAATGGCTCGGATCGATTTGTTGAGGCATGCCACCATGCAGAGCCTGGTAATACAAGCAACTACTGTATGTTCTAAGAGCTACAAACTCCTACCCTTGGCCCCGTATAGGGAATGTAAGGAAATTAACTGAAGGAAATAAAAATGCATCTTGTACCTTGGCCAAATTTCACCTTGACTGACTGTGGAAAGTGATCTCGGAGGCAGCTGAACCACCTCCTTGAAGGTTAAATTAGAGACCGATTTAATTAGTGGAGGATGGCAAAGAGGCAGCATGCCAGGGACTACATACTGATTTGGAGACAGAACACTGTGAGGGTATCAGCCATGGACACGGCAACCATAATGAGTAGAGGCTCCAGTTTAAGGACATCAGGCTTTGCAGCAAACGTGCATAACAAGTTACTAGTTATGCCCTTTGATGGGGTAGAACTGTTTGGCCCCAAAGATGATCAATCGCTGGAAAAGTTGAAATCTTTGAAGGCCACTGTCAAGTCACTGGACCTGACTGAGACCAGGCTTTTTCTCATCTGCAACTTCTTTCGCTAGAGGCTGGGGTTTCAGGCCATTTCAGCCCCTTTCCTCCATGCTGTATGGGCATCCATCCCAAGGGGCAGGACTGGAACCTTTTGTTTCCTCCAAAAAGGCCCATTTCCCCTAAAGTTTAAGACTTGGGTAGGTAATAAAGCAGACTCATATGGATCTTGTGGAGATACTCCAACTGAGGAACCTTTCTTAACCAGTCATTTTGTATTTCTGAATTGCTGGCTGATGGAAGCAAAGATCTTTCATATGGGAGGGAAACAAAAAGTCAATGAAGCAATACATGTACATAATTGTCAGTTTTCGAAGTTACTTGATATGTAAGCAGTGTGATTTAGTTGTGTACATTTCATACAGTAGCACATTCATGAAATTGTCTCCTGTTCTTTGTGTAGGTATTGTCCAAGGAGGAGCCCTTCAAAGCATTTGCACTCAGATAATAACGACGGTTGACCAAGAGCAGAGCAAGGTCCTATGGATCCCAGCTGCCCCTTCATAATCCTTCACTCCGAGGAATTTTCCAGAACTATTCCGGCAGTCCTATTTGACATTGGCGTTCAGATGCAGTTATGGCACCAGACATGTCGTATTGATGTGAAGGTTATTTGAAAAGTGCCTGGTTATGTGGCTATGGACATTGCGTTGGCTATGGTCACTCTGTTCCAGTCCTAGCTCTGCCATGCTGTGTGGGACCATAGGCAAGCTGCTTTTGTGCCTCAGTCGTCCCACCTTAAATGGCGCAACAATAATATACCGTAAGCTCTTAAGGTACCGACCAGGATATGTGAATTTCACTGTACAGCCCAGAATACAGTGTGAGCCCTTCCTCTTCTCTTTGGGTGTGACTGGCAGTAAGTGGTGGAAAAAATGTACATTCCAAAATCCTCAGACTTGTTTGTTGCCATCTGTTCTTGTTATGCACGGTCACTTTTCTGTTTGAAATTAATTTCTTTCAGCAAACACTGTCTTCAGTGTTTCTCAAGTTTTCATTCCTTACATGAACTAAAATCTTTTGTTTTATTGGTCAGATTTCCCAATCTTTGTCGTCGTTTGCTGAAACCTGAGTCTAGTTGCAGTGCAATTTCAGATCAGTAAAATTAATGGGAAAGTTTTTTAAATGTGGATGGATTTGAGAAAATATTTCTTTCACTGACAGTCTCACCTGAATCCACATGGTACTGAATCCTTTAATCTCTTCCGCTGCCTCGGCTCACACCCCGTGGCTGGGCCAGGCAGTTTTGTACATAGAATGGTACGAGTTGATTTTTGGTAATCTACTCAGACAGCCGAAAAGGAACCGAAGATATCTAAAGCGAACATGAAACACTTGAAAGGCTTAATGGTATTGAAATGTATAGTACTCTAAAAATCATGTGAAGCGAAAGTGTCCTTCTCCTCTGGGCCTCATATGTGAGTGAGAAGGGTCCCACCTCTATAAAGACTCTCAAAAATGCATTTTTGAAAGATGGATTAGTATGGCAGACTTGGACAGGTCCTCCGCCTGCAACGAATTCCTTGCACGGCTGCTCATGCTCAATTAAATGAAGCAATTTTCTAGTGACCTGCATGGCCATGGGTCTCGGATACCAAAATTGATTCTCGTATGAATGGAGGATGCCATATGGCAGTCGCACAGTTATCACCACAAGTTTACAAAACATTTTCAGAATCTTTATTTGTTTACTTGAAGCATATGTATTTTCCTACCCTTTTCTTTCGTTTGTATGTTCTTCAAAGTGTTTGATTTGTTGCTTCTGAGCGATCCTTCCCCTTTGAGAACTAGGAGATTGTAGTGAATGTCAAACGATTTAAATTAAGCAGTCCATCTACTCACTAGAGCTTGTTACCTTGTAGATGTCTCATTTTCTAATGTTTTCTTTACATTGGAGGAGCGGCAGCAAGTTACCGAAACAGGAAATGGACATTGGGCCTCATTCTAAGTCTGGCGGTCCAGAAATAAGGGTGCCCTTTCCAGACTGCCAGACTACAAGTATACCTGCAGGGGCCGTTGCTCCTGGCAGGTCTGACCTGCTGAGGGCACTGCCCCCTGCAGGCATGGTTTTCACAGAGGCACCATTGGCAATGGTGCCTGGGCTTCCGTGTCCCCATTTGGGAATGGGGACGTACACTTTCTGCTTCCTGACTTCCCGGGCCGCCAGGCCTTGTAATGTTACGGTAATACAGGGATATCAGGCGGTGTTAGGGGTTCAGTAGCAACCCGGCGGGTTGCGGACAAAATCATGATGAGGCCCATTGTCTAGAGAAGGTTTTTCTGCAAGCAGTACAAAAGTGAAAACACTAAGCAAGTTCTGTCTTGTGAGACTTCTACAAGACAGAGCCAAGGATGAAGGAGCTCACTATGGGGAGGCTAATGTTGCGTAGAGGTGCTGGGCATCGGCCAATTTATTTCCAGAAAAAATATGCTTGTCTTCCCCCACTCCCCCGTTATGTTACTGACAGTCATACTTGCTGCCCATGATAATATAGAATTGGGTCAGGCGGTTAAATGACTGCAAAGGCTACCATTCTCGCTTTGTATATTACTGGCCCGCCAAAGGAATGCATCTCTATAATTCTAGTCACTCTCCAGAGGATCTCTGATTTGTAATTTTAAATGTTTAATTTCCACTCTCATTCAATGGCCGACGGCATTAGCCTGTATTTTATTTGCTATTGCTTGAGGTCACGTGTGTGCCTTGCCAGGTCCAATTGCTGCCTTTTACAATATATGCAGTCTTTTTGTTTTTGTCAGCTTCGTTTTTTTCTTCATCTATGCATCCTAAAAATCAAGTCACCTACTGCATGGAGATGTGTGGCACTGTTCACGATGGGCACATGTTAACAATCCAATTCAATGATCCTACTGAGCTTTGAACTACAGGGACATTTACAATGTGCCCATTGTAAGTGTTGTTCTAAGCTCATACATTGTCTGCTTGCTTTTTATCCTTGTGCAGTAACCTTGCCTTACGTGACACTTCATACAGCTTCACCAATATGGTCATTTTACAAAATGGCTAACCGCACCGGCGTGGCTGCCTCAACATTGCCTTACCTACATTTCTTTATCAATAGACTGACCTTCTAAATCTCTTTAATGAAGAATTTGAGTGTGTTTTTCTGTTGCCTTTTGCATTTTGCAACTGTTATTAGCCCTTCTAGATTCATAGTATTAGTTTAGAATCAGGATACCTTTATGTGTTTGCTCTTAAATACAGATGCAAACACATTTCTTACTTATCAAGTTGTATTTGTAAAATACAGACAAAAATTGAAAAATGACATGGTAGGCACAGTGATCATGACAGCGATGAAAGTGTCACTTTTAGGCCTGATCAGGTGGTGTAGATGAAAGCCTGTTAAGGCTGCAGCATGACCCACACAGCAGATGGACAATAAGGAAAGCACTCCCTTTGGTGGGCATACTTCCCTGCTGACACTTAATCGCAGTGGTGTTACTGGCCTTAAAGCAGTTGTCTAAACATTGAATCGTTGCTCAACAAATACAGAATAAATACAGAGAAGTTCTATTTGTGACATTTTTCTAGGAAAAAATATAAAAAAATAAATACCATAAAAACAAGAGCCTTATGTAATATATATTGTTTTCACTATTAAGGTTGATGAATTTAGACCATGTTTCAAAAGTGTATTGTTTTATTTGATATGGTTTTCTCAGCAGATTCTCTTTTTTTTTTAATTATTATACAATTTAAGGGCTGACATCTCTAATCATTTTGCCACCTACATTCCAAGATGCAGCACTGGTGCGGCACATCACTGGGCAGAAGTAATGGGTCCCCAGGGTACAAATGACTGTCCAGCCCCTGACCAATAATTTCTTAGATACTTTTTGCCAAGCTGGTGTAGGAACATACTGAGGAGAGATGGAGTTTCAATCAACATCAATATTGGGCCAACGAACACAACATATTCTTGTAGTAGATACTTTTTATCCTGCAGATTTAGAACCTTTGAAAGATGCCTCCAGCGATATCCTATCTAATTTTGATGATAAGGCCTTAATATACATACCAGTAAAGATCGGTTGAGCAACAATTTGGTAAACCACAAGTTCTATGTCTCTTCTGTAGCATAAGAATCCCGACATCGATGCTTAGCAAATGAATGAGAGACTACCAAGTAGCAGCTCTATGTATCTCCTGAACTGGACCTTTTTGCAGAAATGTAGCTCCATCCATCTGCCCGACCCCTAGAGAAAGGTGCCAATATACCCTTACAAGTCTTGTGCAGCTCCCTAATAAAGACTCCAAAAGAGGACAATACATGTTGCTGTAATGTAGTTCGTTAAATTATTTCATTAATGTGTTTAATCCTCATACACTACAAAGATTGAGCTGTGTTGTTGACTGACAGAGATAGACTTCCTAAAATGGTGGGGATGTTTAGGTGAAAGAGGTTTTAGCCTAGATGAAAACTCCTTTTGGTCATAAGGCAACATTGAGTTCAGCAACAGCCTTATTTGCCTCTGTGGATCTGAAGGACAGCTGCCTTCAACCGAGATTTAGCCAAGTGCCCGAAGGAACAGATGTGCCTTGTCTTCTTTCTTCACTACAGTACTTCTAGTTTTGGAATTATGTTGGTGATAGTGTACCAATTTTTAGTTTATGCAACACACACAGTTTGTCATAATTGTGTACTTTACATTTTACATTGCAGAGAGAAATTGTGTTTTTAACATTCAAAACCCTGAGGCTGTAGGTTCATGATTTTCTAAGCGATTGAAGGTCTGCATTGTCCCAAAAAAGGAGATTCTTTAGTCTCTACTGACACTCCTATAAATTACTGGTAAGCTCTTTTTTTTAAAACTCCCTGGCAAGGTGTTCAACGCTTGGCTTTTTCAGTTGTGATGCAAAGCGGACATATAACTTGTTTGCAAACTGTTGCTCTCAGTAGTTGCCAAATGTCCAGACGTCAAGGTGCAATCTTGAGTAAATCTCTTCTTTGCTTATCTTATTTATTCTGCCACAGAAAACTTTATCGATATTATATTCACTAATGTTGCCTAGACCTTTCCATGGCTTGGTGGCTTAGAACGAGCCAGTGTGTAACAAGATTCGCAACGCTGTTCTGGTTAATGGTAACATTCCTCTTGGGACATTAGCAATGCTAAAACCGTCTTTTACTGTTTGGGAAAAGGCCAGTGATTGTGAAATCTGTGTTGCAGCTCAAACTAAGCCCTCTGCTGCAGCAACATCAAACCAGACTTTGACATAACTGGTAAGTCTGCTTTCTCTTCCAGAGATATTTAGGGACAAACTATTGTGCTCCTACGAAGTCCCACAGCACATTACTCCAGCGAGTTGTTTTAAAAGTAGAGAGAAGGCATTACACTTCTTTCTAAGTGGCTTTTTTAAAATACGTGTGCAACAGTTTCATTCTGAACACATTCTTTCTTGCCGAAAGAAAATGCTTGTAATGGAAAATCGAAAAGGAAGATTATTGCCATCCCATTCAGATATTGTGACTTTTGGTTCCCCTCTTAAAAAGAGAAGTGGGCCCTCTTTGGTTGAAGGGCACCTAAACCATGGTCTAAGGTGATCCATTAAAACAAGACTTTTGGTTCTGTTACCAATTCTCAAACACATAAATTTGAGAGAAATTATGCAGACATCTTGAGATGTTGCGCTTAGCATTATACAAACAACAATGTGAAGCAGTATATGGAAGTCAGCATTTGTAGGTGGTGAATGTTTAAAGAAAGCACCTCTGGTTGCAGAAGCAAATGTATTATGCAAACGTAGTACCCCTTTTGAAAAGGTATTAACCTACATCAAACTAAAATATAAAGAACTCCACATTTCTCACTAAAATACTCTGAATCATGGGAAACTAGTGAGCCATGTAAATATAAAAGCTTAGCAATTGCTGGGACAACCTTGCTGATGGTTCTAGATAGTATAATGGGCAGTGCCTACACTGAGTAGATAGTAAATCATAGTCTGCTTTATCATGTTTCACAATTGTAAGGTAAGCCCATGAAAGGCAGTGGGTATATATTGGTTAAAATGACCTTCAGTTGATCTTCATACGTTTGGTTGGCTCATTTTGAGCGAGGAAATCAAAATTCACTTAATTGTATTTGTGTACGTTTAAGGTGTAAGGAGATGGGGGATGTTGCAGGGAGGGGAAATCATGGGAGAGGACTCCAATAGAAGGAAAAAGGCAGCTGACTGAGGCCTCGCGGAATGAGTTGCCCAAACCTACCATCACCAAATGAAGGCAGTTATAAACACTGAATTTCTTGCAATTGTGGAATATGATTAAGGAGATCGACATTTACTGACAGTTCGAGGAAGGGAATTTTAACAGTTCTGTCTAAAACTGCAATTTGTGACCTCTTCTGCAGTCTTGGACAAGAATGAAATGGGAGGTGCATAATTCTACTAAATCCTGGCATCATGTCCTCTGCAGAGTCCACCCTCTCCCGTTTCAGGGATGGAGGCAGAAAGTACAGTGTTCTCTCAGCTTCTGTAGAATTGCACAATATTTTCACTTCACTGTAGTTAAGGTTCCATCAGCAATGTTTTTGGTTCCAGATGCCATTGCAAGACCAAACAGAACCACGTGATGCTAATTGGCTTTGATTTTTTTTTATCATCTTATAGTGATCTCTGGGAGCTTGCAGATTTTGAGGGATAGTTTGTACTATATTTTAGTTTTTCAATGTTGATGGCTTTTGTTTTTGTGCAGTTTTGTGTGATCAAATTCACGTTTTTTCAGTGTCAACATTTTCCTTTAGCTTGATAGCAATTTAATATGCTGTCATTTTTTCAGTTCTGTTCTTAATTACTTTTATTTATTTTTTTCTGGCATGAAAATGGAAGTAGATAATTTAAGGTGTAGGTTGAGATACGTGTTAGGACTGAGATAAGAGACTGCTAAGCGACTTTAAAGATATGAATGTTTGGGGAGGACTCTCCCTCAGATCAGCGTTTAAAGAGGGAGGTTGCTACCTTTTATTAATTGCCAGTTGGCTGTTAATTTTCCTACCAATGTGGAATTCTGAACATTCCATTTGAACTGCAGCTGAAAGATAAACACCCCTATGAACGATGGTCAAGCTCTTCAGCAAAAAGCCCAAAAATGATGAAGTCTTTTTTCTTAAAGACAAAAAAGATCTGAACTAAATATGGCCTGGGCTCCTCATTAGCATGCTACTTGTGTGGTTCATTCACAACAGTGGCCTAAAATAGATGCTCACCTTTTGATGCAAGCCACTTACCACCTATGCTTTTATTGCTACGAAAAGACATTGCTCTGTGTGAGAGAAACAGTGTGTGAAGAGGAAATAAGGAGCTGAAGCAAGCTGTGAAGGGTAGAGTGGAAAAGGTATCTTGATGGAGGAGTGCTTGAGTTGTTTACTGTCCTACCACTCTTCCTACGTATAGGGGGATACTTCAGACACAGAACATTGGGCATGGGAAAACAGGAAGGGGAGTACACACTGACCTCTGTGGTTTGCATCCAGGGTCATACAGAAGTTATCAGCCATGGAACCTGGGAGGAAGGGGATGAGAGAGATAACTTGGAGAAGTAGGATAGGAATAGAAGAGTATCAGACTTGTATTGTGGTCAGAGGACTAGGGTTACTGATGCACAAAAAGGAGGATATTGGACACAGCCTACTGAAGGAAGAGGAACAACATGGTAGAGTAATGGATACAACAGAGGGATGTAGGTGGAGAGTTGTAGAGGTGCAATGGACGACGAAGGGACTTGTGAATTAGGATGTCAGGAGAAGGAATAGTATTGGAAACGCATAGTAGTGGGGACAGAATGGAAGGTGATATGATTTGTTTTGGGGAAGGTGTGTAGGAAAGATTTTGGGCTTGTAACTCATGGGGTGTTGTAGGCAGGCTCATGCAGGAAAGTCATCTGACAGGTTAACCGTGTTTATGGGAGAAAGCACAGAAGGGGTTTTGGATACATGCTTAGGGAGGTCCGCAGGAATGACTGAAAGGAACAAGCCGCTTTGGTCATTTCATAGTATTGGGAACTTGGGTCGTGAAATGTCAAACATGGATAGTGATGCGTCTATTTCAGACTCGAATTGGCATATGACTAAATGTATTTTATTGTAGCTGTCATAAGGCCATTTCCCCATCAGTATGGCCTCAATGTGCTTTGTGGTTGGGATGCCCTCTAGGGCTGAAGTCCAGGTATGGGAGATTATATGAGTTCACTTAAAATGCATATGTGCATTCTGCTGGGATTAGGATTTAGAAGGGCTGGCTAGTCTCCAGTAAGCAACCCAGAGGTCAGTCACTTGGGCTGGTGCTGTCGGTGGTTTAGGTAGAGTGCTAGTGCAGGAGGCTCGATGTGTGCCCAGCTAGACCGAATCTGTTGAAGGTTGTCGCTGTATACTAATGGCAGAGGTGTTAAGGTACGTCAGGAGTTTTCAGTGCGGATGGCTATGCAAGCAGCTAGACCGGATTTGTCCTAGCCGTAGCTGCACAAGTGCTTGAATGGGTAGCTGTGCCTGCGGCATGTGTCCAGACGGGGTGCCATTTAAACATACCTTAGACAGATTTTTTCTTCAGTGTCGTGTTCTTAGGTCTCCCAAGGTGAAGAGTCAGAATAGTCAGGCTAACAGCCCTGGACAATATATCTGGTTCACTTATTAATCTGTGGGTCTATCGAGAGCTAGATTCATCTGCAACTAACAAGAACATATTACCCCATCATACTCTAGAATGAGACCTGACCTCAATGCAGAAGTACTGCATCTTCCAGAACTATAGACCACATAACATCTGTAAGAACTTTATCATGCTTAAGCAACATCTAAGGAAAAAGACAACTTCTATAGCTGCCACAAGAAGGCAGACACACGAGAAACCTTGGGTTCAACCAAATGCTCCAGACTCCCCAACCCTTCTCTAGAGTTGTATGACATGCTTCTAGTGCCCAACTCAATCCTATGGCGCTACGTTCTTTACTGGAACGTAAAGCACAAAGAATTGGATATGATTGCTAAGCAAATCTTCACTCTGGGGTTTTGACATGTGCAAGGACTTTGTGAAAGTCACATTTTTCCCAGCACTTGAGCAATACTTGCTGCTTGTAGATTATATATAGACCTTCCCGGAAAGACCTCCCTCGCTTACCACCGGTGCTGCTGTAGATAACTCCTTAGTTTTGCTTTGCTGTGGTAGCAGCCCGACCTCTGGTGACCTAGGGCTTCGTTCTTCTAATGCAGTTTGTACTCTTACACTTTGTAGCATATCCTTTGGTTTAACCCAGAGACTTAACTTCCTAAGGACAAGCAAGCTGGGGCCCGTCAATTGGTCAATAAAGGTTTGGCAGCTTCCAAACATGCTATTCGTACTAGGTTAGATACTGACCATGGCCCTCACACTGCACCTTCCATCAACTGAAGGAACACCAGTAGCGATGCATCTGATCTGTAGGTCTGGTGACACGGGTAAGACTAAGCCAAGATTGCACATTTTCTGTAAATATTAATAAACGATATACTGTAGTGCTCTTTGCTTTGTTTGCCTTTGGTCATTGCCTACATGTAAGCAGTCATTTCCTTTCCAATGCTGTTCCAATGCACCAAACCAATCATTATGTAGCACTGAAAAGTGAATCAACATATTACACGAATTGACTGTGAAACTGCAGCCAGGCACTTTTGAGCTTAACCTATGGCAGCCTAGAACTGCAACAGCCATTTTCTTCTTACAGAAGCGTGCTTATTGGCCTAAGTTTTAGTTAATATATCATATCTTCTGAAAGCTCTTTATGGCTACCTGTTGATTCACGTCCCAGACTACAAGCACCCTGATTTATGATAAAATGTGATAACATACAGTTATTTACTAGGCCTAATGCACTTCTTGATTCCCTTTCCGTAGTTGTAATGCCTGCCTCTGACTCGCATGTATCTGCTGCTGTACATTAAAGCATATAAACCCACAGCTTGAGGCAAAAATCAGCTGTTTACGGTTTGCTCACTGCTAGCTCTAGCTTAACTTCCATTGGGGTTTGTGAACGGTACACTTTTAAGATGAAGGTTCTTATCCTTACACTCTGGTACAATGAAACCACTGCTATCATATAGACTTTGGCTGCCCAACAAGAACACTTAATTACTATTCTGCATGGATTTAATGTGTAAAAAACAATAAAACAGAAGTTGCAATTAAGGATGTCAGGTTTGACCATAAACTCTAAGACACATATATATTATCCTTTCTGCACAGGGGTTTTGCTCACTTAATGCGCCTAGCACCCAACAAGCGCATTCTTCCAATATCTTCCTACATGCGCCAGAGACTATTCTATGCATGGTGCCCAAGTGGTAAGTTTGCATCCCACAAAGGTTCTTAGTGTGCACTTTGAACAGTTGTGCATGCAAGCTAAGCAGTGACTCCTCTGCACAAAAGAGCATGCGTGGCCTTGACATCTTCTCTTTGCATGGGTGCACACCAGCTCGCATTGCCCACAGTCCTAGAAGTCCAGATGTGGTCTGCTGTGTGCTAAGATTGGCACTAGCATTTGTGCACAGAGGTACAGAAGAGCTCACAAAATGGGCACGCTGTGTGTGGCTCGTATTAGTCGACCATAACATATTTACTGTTTGTTCTATAAATAATAGAAAACAGCGCAAGCTTTTGTTGGTGCACTGTTGCAGAGTAGTTTGTTAGTTTTCTATGTATTCTGTTCAGAGTTTGCTCTCTTTTAACTATCTTATGTCCTTTGTTAATGTTCATAACGAGAAATGTCACAGAGACGCTTGTCTGAGATTTCACAACTTGTGTTTTTACCATCAAAAAATATCCTTTTTGCTTTTGAGATGCAACACTACGTTTGTGCGCAAGTCTTTTCTGGAATTGTATGTCCTGTTTCTCAATACTGTTGCCTCGATTTTAAACCTCTTCTTGTAGGGTGCCCAAGCTGCCTACGTTACCCCCTCCCTCCTTGGATGCTGCGTATATTGCAATGGTTGTTCCTAACATTTCATTTTAAAGCAAGGAGTCCAATATTATCGTTTTCAATATTACCTGACACTTTTGTAATTTTTCCTGTTCAATGCAATTGTTCTTACTTTTATTTCCTATTGAAAAGGGATTCTTTTTGCACATTTATTTCAAAAGTACTCTGGTCCTAAATGTTAACGTTTGTTTGAGATACTTTTTATATAGTTCAAAGTACTAGAAATGCAAAAATAAATGTAAACCTACTTTTTGTAGAATATGTATTGATGGAATATTAAATCTAAATACTTTGTCAGTAAAACCATTGTTTTTGTTTTCTGTACGAAGTGAGTCTTATTCTTGTGCTGTCTGTTCTGTTTTCTACTGGATAGTTCTACCCTTATTTTAAAAAAAAAAGTAAAAAACCCGAATTAAGATTCTCGCTCAACAAGGATCAAAACTGCATGCTAAGTATGGAAAATTTACTCTGCATCCATTAATCTTCTACATGCAAAAGGTATCTCCGGCAGTAACATTTGGAAGCGAGGCAGGATGGAACATAAAAGCGGAATTTTGGACTCAAATCGAGGGGTTCTTTTGGCGAAAAGTGTTGAAATTACCCCGATGTCTCTCAATGGTTGCAATCAGATATGAATTGGGCCTCGATTCGCTATATAATTCAGTGGTCTGGAAGTCGCTCTAAGCACTGCGGAAAATGCGTCTATCAGCACCAGAAAAAGCATATGAGATCCTATCTGAACAGTCAAACGATCCATCAGCAGCCCTAGTTAACAAATGGGAAGCAAAACTGAAGTCAATCCTACTCGACGCTAACATCAACATAGAATTGTTGTTGTCGACTCCGCAGATAGCGAAAAAAAAATGTCATCAATGGAATTGGATAACAAACATGAATAAACGAAATGCTCTTACTTCATCACTAGATCTGGGAGTCTCATCAAAGAGATCTGCCAAGATATCTTGAGAAATTCCCCTCCAGATACCATAGAAATCAATTTCTAAGATTACGTTTAAATCTCTATAAAACTCGTGAGGTGCTGATGCAAAGGAAAGATCCGTCTACACCGAGTAATATCTGCCGGTTTTGTATGAAAGATGTGGAAATGAGCATACATTTGATAACGGGGTGCCCAGCAATCGCTGTTCAACGCTCCTTGCATTTGGAACGTTTTGCACCAAAAAACGGAAATATGCAGGATTGGTGGAGTTATTTAATTTCAGGGACAAACACCCAACTAACCTGTGCCACCATCAACTTTATGGATTCAATTATTCCTAACCTTGACGTGTTATAAGCCATTAAGAGCTAAAATCAGTATTTTCTCGTGTGTCTGTCTGCTTACACCCCTCCGCTCGTTCCTGTCATCTTACTTTGAACCTTCATCTTACTTTGAATCTGTCACTTCATTTATAAGGATTACATTATGTAAACATTGGAAAGTATGACAAAAAAGTTTTTTTTTTTTACAAAACTAATGTCAATAAAAAAAAAAAGTAAAAAACACTTGGGAAACAACTAAATACTGTAAATAATGGTACATTTCTGAAACTGAGCTATCGGTTGTTCAGGCAGTTATGATCATTGTCAATTGAGAAAAATAAATGGCCTTTGAGATTAATTGGGGGCAGGTGAGTGACATGGAGTACCAGAAACTAAATTTGAATGGACATCATACACCAGCCACTGCCTGGCATGAAAAGAAGGCACATAGAGACCCAGTGACCTAGAGAAAAAAGTAAGTGCATGCACACATCTTTCTTATAGGAACATACATGAAGCAATCTTTATGCGAATACATTATTTTGGTTGCTGTTTTAAGAAAGATGTAGGCTCGTTTTCAAGACGGTATCAAATGTGAGAATGCTTCACAGGAAATAAGTCTACTATAAATATGTGCCAAGTATATTTAATTAACAGGGGTTGTGAGGATGTGTCCTCTCTCTGTATTTAACAGTTGTCAAGGAAGAAGTCCCTCCAAATTGAGATTCCTGTCATTACGCCAAATGACCGTTTAATGTCCGAGACATAAGTGAATTCCTTGTCATAAATGGTTCTCACGACTTCATGACTCATGAGTGTCCTTGTATGGAAGTCTTTGAAAATGGGTCAGCCCTTAATGTTGTCTTCATAATGGGTCATTTCTCAACATTAGTTACATGGCTGGCATCGCTCTCAGCTCTAAATGAGCATAGTTTCCTGATCACTGTTTATTGTTCATAGATGCCTAACCTGGCATACTTCTACTTATAAGCATCCTTGCTTACAAGTGTTCTAATATAGCAATAACACCCGATGAGGTGGTAACGGGCCAGGGCCCAAATTATAGGGGTGAGCGCAGCAAGGGTTTTAACGATGGGTCCTGGCCCCGTTGCCACCCGATCCGGTAGCACCCCAGGTTTTCAATTCGGAAACCCCGGTTGCTAACAGCAATGTATTTGGTTTGAATGAAAGAAACACCTTGTGGCGTCCCGCTCATTCAAACAAAATACTTATCTACGATGGGCACGGGGGAGCTTGAAAATATGGCTCCATACGGAGCCCCTCTTCAATTTTCTTGGTGGCCTGTGAGGATCGAGAGCGACAAAAGTGGCAGCGTCTGCGCCGCCAAAGGAATCAGTTAAGTGGGATAGGATGGTGGGAAGGGATCATAGACCTGAGGGGGAGGGAGGGAGGGAAGGGTGTGGAGGAGGGATGGCGGGTGGGGAAACGGCCATCAGGTTGCTTAGAACACCAGCTGAGTTTGTGGGATTCAGCCCATGATCCCAGCAACCTGATTGTTGGCTCCCCCGCTCCGGGTGCTAATATAGCTTTACCCACACTTTGGGAGGTGGACTTCACTGGTAACTGCCCGCTACCCGAAAACTAGATAGGCCAGAGCGAAGCGAGGGCTTGGAGCCTTTTCCAGCCAATCCCGCATCCCCAAATCGTAGGTTAAGACTATTAGCACCCAGACCTTTGCGCCAGGTGCTAAAGGCATTTTTGACAACAAAATGGTCTCTTTGATAAAGGTGCATGCAAAGGGAAGAATAGCCCACTGAAACATGGCCACTGTGGAAATAAGAAAGGGACATTGCCCATTTCTTTTTCCACAGCGGCCAGGGATCAAATAAGGCACAGAGGGGGAGTGGGTGGCTGGTGAAGAGGTAAATGTGGGGACTGGAGGACTACAGGGCCCCTGAGCCTTATGAGAAGCGGCAACAATTGCACAACAGAATGCGGGCCACATGCAGGTAGGCACACATGGGATCTCCCTTGCGGTACGCCGTCTTTGGGCGCAGCTGTTTCGGCGCTTCACCTTCAGTGCAGGTCCCATTTTGGAGTGCCAACTGGGCACAAGGACCTATCCACGCGGGTATATTACTGAAAAAGTACTATCCCATCCCAGGGACCTATCTGCGCTGGAATGTTACTGTTTGCTTAAATGTATTGTCAGTCTAAGCACTAATAAGTGCAGTGCTTTGGTTGACAGTATTTTTAAGCCAAACTATACACGCACAGGACACTGAACCGTTACAGCTCCCTGTACTGAGTGCATAGTGTTTGACTTCAATATACTATCAACTAAAGCACTGCATTTATTACTGCTTGGACTGACAATACATTTAAGAAAATTGTAACGTCCCGGCGCAGATGGGTCCCTGCACCCTGCATAGGTCCCTGGGCCCTGTTAGCCCTGGCCAACAGGGCGTACTTAAATTGGACCTGTGCTGAATGTTCCGCACTGAAATGGGCAACTGCTTAAACTGCAGTACCGGAATGTCCAGCTTCGGCTTCATGCGTATGCACCTGCCTTGACTGCAGGTCTTTTCCTCCAGTTTGGTCTGAGGGATTAGGAGCCTGTTGTGGATGAGTGTGTGCATATTTTCTGTGACGCACCTAAATTCACAATTCTTTGGGGACCTCCTGCTCTATGCCCAGTGTTAAGGCTTTCAAGGAGAGCAGGTACTGTGGCAGATCTTTTTCTGTGGTGGACCATCTTTCTGTGCTTTCTATGTATAGTGTCTAATTGAGGCATATGCTTTTCCTATGACACACTCTGGGTGCGAGCACTTCGGTGTCAGTTGAAGTGGTGGGAGGACATTTTCTTATTAGTTCCTTCGCAGGGCATCCCTTCAGCATAAGGTGAGCGAACAGTTGTATTCGGAGGCACATTTCCAGTGTGCCATCTAGAATTCTTGAGTTTAATACAATGCACAAACCCCAACAATCTTTTTAGAAGTGTATCCTCTATTGTGCAAAAGATACAAATTGCAAGACTTGCATGCAATTGTAATAACTCTTCCTGTTCCTGGGTATCAGCTAATCCTCAGATCACAATTAAGACGAATAAAAGGACAGCACTGATTTAATCAAAACGTTTATTTGCAAATCATACTTTTCCACTTCTATATTTATTAAACGGGTGATGAAACTCCTGAAAGTTCTCGCTCAATATCCCTCCTGGACAGTACAGCTAAAATGTATGGGAAAGTTATCCTTTCCATGTTTGAGGAGTGGGCAAATGAAAACAATATTTAATCTAACCTACAATGTATTTTTTTTGTAGTTGATGAGATATCATTGAACAAGTATTTATAATTTCAGCTGTTTTACAAAGGTTTCTGACTGCAAAGAGGGAATCGCCTTTATTTTTTATTTATAGGTTTTAAAACTGAACTCAAAGGTTTTAAAAGGAGGAAATTCTGAGCAGTCTTACAGGCCTTGCGTGCGCCCCTGAAGAACTGGTCATGGCCACAGTCTGATTATACAGCTGTAATTTAGCTGGGGTAAAATACCTCAGAGAAGGATAATGTACTGACTTTTTTATGTAGAAATGGGTGAGAGACACAGCTGTGTTCCTGCCCTATTTCTGTTTTTGCTCTATGTAAGTGAATTGGCTGTAAGAATAGATATTCTGTTGGGAATAGGACATTAGTAATTTTACTATAGGCAGACTTTTTTTTATATCAAAAGCTCCTATCGGAATTCAGAAGCAATTGTACATTTTGAATACATTTTGTTTAGATTGTTCCTTGGTGGCCAACCTTAAAAAGATAAGACAAGGTCTTTAAAATGTATTTTTAACTTTAGCGGTGAGCTGATCCGCCAAGTTACCTTTTTCAATTATTTGGGAATCAAAATAAAGACAACCTGTAACTGATCTTCACACATTGAAGCCCTTAAATCATTGTTTATGCAAAGACTGGGAATAATGTGTTCTTTTTCCAATATATTTCAAGCAGAAGTTGTTGCCCCTGTACTAAATGTTTTCCAGGCTCAGGCTATGGCAATAGTCTTATATGGAGCAGAATTGTGGGGTCACTTAGATTTTCCAGTATTGGAAAGGGGTCATTTTTAAAGAAAATTCTTCTCTTGCTGAAAAATGCCTCTGAACGGAATAGTGTCTAGAGTCAGAGCTGTTATTTTGTTTGTGCATTCATAGTTCAGAGGAGTCCTTATTTAGGAGAATTACCTGGTATATGTATGCAGACCAGGATGCCACTGAATGGGGATGGCTGAAACATGTGGTGTTCTTAATTCAGGAATTAGATTTCAGAGATCTTTGGTCCAGGGATGTCGAAATTTGTTCCGGAGATCCTAAGGGCTGTGTAAACAGCCTATGAGGTCAGGGTGATGTGAGGAGTCAGAAATGAAACTCTGACACAAGTTTGCCATGTTTCTGGTTACCTCTTATTGAAAATAAGAGGTTGGGAAAAGGCCTCTCTGACCCTGCTCAAAGAGGAATTTCCGTACCTAAACCAAAACTAAGGACGTGTCAGGATGTCAATAACAAAACGTTTCTGTATCCAAACTTCTGTTCTGACCTCTACACTGAAAGGTGAAAAGGGGAATTGTCTTTATCCTTGCAAGGTTCCGGAAAGTGTTCATAGAGGAAGAATAAATGGTTCAAACAAAAGTTCCTCAAGAAAGTAAGTATTGACTCCAGAAGGTAGTTCCCTTCCACTGGATTCTTCTTTACTCCTTGAGGTTTGCACACAAAAACGGTCTGGCTTTACAATTTTGGGTTCTCTCAGGACACCTGATATTTCTCTCTCTCGGGTGGTGTGGTTGCTTCTTTCTTGTTTAACACATTCCTCTTCATTTGCCTGGTATACTCTCGTGCCAGTACTTCTGATTCACACACTTGCAGTTGCCTGGTATACTCTTCTGCCAGAGCTTCTGGATTTCCCACACTTGTGACCAATGTTCCCTCTAATTATTTTTCTCTAAGTGCAGAACTGGTTGCCTTTCGTGCGCACTTATTTTCCATGTGCGTAATTGACTCATGAGGTAAGCCACTTTGTGAGCATGCGTAGCTAGTGAGCTACCATCTCCGATGAGAGTTTGGAAAGGAATTGCCCCTTCCAAACCACTGCAATTTGTTACTAATCTGCATAAAAGGTGCATTTTATAACACTTTTCCCAAACACGAAGGGTAGGAAAATGTATTTTAGATGTGATTTATAAAGAGAACTCATCAACCAGTTTAAGACCTCAAGATGTGCCACAGTAGCTAGCAAAAGTACTCCTGTGCGCTGAGAAATGTGTGCCTTATGTCACTGGAAAATTACTCATATATTTGTATTTGTTTATTTATAACGCGCAAACCATCAGGCCTGGAGGCATCAGGGCGCAAATTGTACAGAGTTGCAGTAAGATACAGACAGAAATTACATACAGAATTTAAAGTAACAGCATATTAACCGTCTTTCTAATTACATATATTACATAAATTACAGTGCCACTAGGATTAACAGAGGATATACCCTAGGGTGTACAGAAATAGTAACAGAGGTAGCTGGCCAGAAATAGTATCAGAGGAAGCGGGCCAGAGTATATAAGACAGAGATGCAGAGCATAACTTATTGCTGGTCAAAGAGCCAAGATTTGGTTTTGGTCTTGAAGGTGTTGAAGGAATCTTCAGCTCTGATAGTAGTGGGGAGGGTGTTCCATAGTTCCATAGTTCACCACGGCATTACAAAAAAACAAATATTGCTTTTCATAACTGATGTGGCTATCGAAAATCAGACCAGACGCAATATTTGCAGATGGAATAAAGGCAACTAAAAGGAGTGTCCGAAAACATGCCAATGGGAGTTCATGTGCCACTTTAATGTAGTAATTCAAGGGCCATATGAGAACTTGCCTCTCATAATTTGTATAAGGGTGATAATTGCATCAGAATAACTGCACCACAGAATATGATGATCAGAATTCCCTAGCTTCTACTTACTATACACATTATATTGTCCTGTGAGTTACTCAAAACCATCCTTACAGCTTAGAGACATATACACCATCCATTTTTAATCCCTAAAAACAGAAAAATGTGCCCAATAAAAAGGGGAAACAATGAACGCATAGGAAGCAACCCATGGCTTCTGCCCACAAAGCTCCAATGATATTTTTTCAAATCAGTATCAGCAGAGCAGTGGCATGGGAAGGATCTCTAATAATATTTCTGACCAATCTCAAGACGAATTTTAAGGGCAAAGAACTTATTTTAATAAGCATAAAGTATTTGTGTTGGCAAAGTACTATTTTACTCCCATAAAAATAATTTCACTCCAAGTAGGAAGCAAATTCTTATCAGAGCCTTGCTTGTAACCCTGCGATAGGAAGTAAAATGACTGGGCACATACATCTTATAGTTTTGCTCGCCACAGCCTAGACACAATTTAACAAGAGACTTACTGAGTTTCTTATAGAGCCCTGTTGAAGTAAATCACATATTTATGCCTTTTAGGTTAATATCATCCGTGCTCAGAAGTAGAACAGCTTGAGAGCCGCCTTCTATAATTAGCGATCCCTCTGTAATTAATTGTTATCAGTTAAACAAGATGCAGGTGGATGCTACAGTCAGTAACCGAAATGCCCTCAGCAGCTGAGCATAAAAAGAAACAAAGTGCAGTCCTCTGGTTTCCGTTCCTTAAGCAAACAAACACATTTTCTACACTGTACTGTACTGCCAAAACAACTGACTTGGTTTTTGAAAGTTACTGATTTGTTCATCACGCGCAAGGAGTGTTCTCCTCTGCCCTTTCACCCGTGCCCTTCCCCAGCTCCTGTGCTCGCCTCAAATACTAGTTGACAGGGCACTGTAAAACATGAAGCAGTGAAACACTCACTGGGATATTTGCATTCCCCTAATTATTTGCAAGCAAAACCTATTTAGTGCCATGACATTATGCATTTTAAGAAAAGGTCATGAATCTGCAGATACAATTATTTTGCAGAACATACAAGATTGTTTGCAACGTATTCCACCTTTGTATTGTTGGGTAGGTTTATACAACTGAGAAGTGAAATAGTTTTTGTATAGCATCGAGTTACAATATGATTAGTTAAAATCTATGCCCAATGCAGCTCTGAACACTTCGAAAGGAGGCAGACTGTGTGAAATGCATTCTACTGTCTGAATATCCGTTGCCCTAATACTATATATGAGTAATACCTGGCATAGCCCATACCCATTATCCCTTGCAGGCCAAGTAGGTGGTATTGCAATGTTGCTCTCCGTTTATAGGGTAATGTTAGCAATGCTAAAGTAAGAGACGCTGATCATGACATTGGTCTACTCAAAATTCTTAGTGAGCAAATTAATATTTGAGTTTTACAATGCATTAACGTGCAAGGGACTGCTTCAAAGCGCTTGTGTGACATATGTACTAAGAATAGGAAGCATGGGATGAGGTTACACATCCAAGTAGCATGTTTACCTACAATCAGTATCCGATATTTGAGATGATAATTAGGTTACATAGTGTGGGTGATGCTGTTTTAATTAATATTATTAGTGTATTTATTAAGCACAGCCCTGGCTTCGGGAATCACCAGAGTGCTTGACAACTGTAGGGAGAGAATACAGTGAGGGAGACAGAGACAAGGGAGTGGAATCTTACAGGGGAGGGCAACAATGGCCAATTTTCAGCAAGAGATCTACAAGCAACCCGGGGAGGAGACAGTGGGGGCAGATCAGAGTCTCGGGTATAGTGGGGAGTGGAGGGTGTGTGGACTTGTGTTATGGAGGAGCCATTCTTTGAAGAGGAAGGTCTTGAGCTCCTTCCTGAACTGTAGCAGCAATGTGGTAAGTCTGATGTTGATGGTAGGAGTTTCCAGGGTCTTGGAGCATAGTCAGAGAAGGCTATCCTTCTATTTTTTTTTCCTTCCTGCACTGTCAGAGTTTGAGCCTTCACATTTCCGTACTTCTGATTGATTGCAGGCCTCTGGAGATGCTGAGTTTCTCAGTGAGGAAGTTTGGGGTCTTCAGGGTGACAGCCTTGTAGATGATGCCACAGGATTTGAAGATGATACAGGTATAGAGCGCGAGCCAATGTAGTTAGAGGAGGTTCAGGGTTGAATTTCCAGAGTCCTTTCATGAGTCGTGCTGCAGCATGCAGGACACATCTCAGAGGTGCCAGGGTAGTCACTGGAAGGCCATCCAAAAAAGCAACTTTTCATAAGGCATGATGTACAACAGAAGTTCTGGTTCTTGAATGCTATTTGAATTACAACAAACATAAAATAATTGGATGTAGGTACTTGTCTAGTTACCTTTCACAGAGCCAAGAGAGGAAGAGTCAAGGTTATCTGGTAATATCTAAATATATTTTCGGGTAGAGGTTAGAGTAAGCGCATGGTAGACTGAAGCATAGGATTCATTGGTAGGGAGGGAACAGTAGTTGGTTAATGTATGCAAGCATATCTTAGTTCGATTTTTCTGTTCATGGAGCCACTTTTTCATATTAATTTTTACCTGTTCTGGCTGTATTCTGTTTTTAGGTTTTTAACGTCATGCTTAGTATAGTAGGGTAATGTAAATGAGCTACACCAGAATATCAGGACTATTTTCAGTTATTTTAGGAGAAAGCAAATGTCCGGTAATTGCTGTGCCTTGTGCCTCTTTAAATCTTTTTGCACAGGTGAGAATTGCCTGTGTGCGCCGCTACAAATCTTCTGAGCGGCACCCAGAAGGAAGCTGGGCAAGCGCACAGCTTAGAGGGAACATTGGTCCCAAGGTTTGTAGGCATTTTACTGTTAGGGTGAGTGTTGTAAGAAATTAAATGTGCACCAAATTCAGTGTACGTTGCTCAAAAGAATTTCAGCGTAAATCACTTTCATAGACCTATTTTTCAAACATAAACACCTGTGGTCATTCATATGTTCCCAGGCTGCTTTTACAAAGCAAAGAGTAAAATGTGAGTGCTGATGTTGTCCGCATTTACACTTTCTTTCCAAACTCTGGTTTGTAAAAATGGAAAATTGCAAACGGGATCCCCCAGAACGTGAGTGCTATCTTTGGTGGTCCCCTGCATGCAACTACCGCCTTTAACAAAATTAACCTCACGTAGAGAATTGTTTATATATAAAGTGTCAGAGTGTTTTATGTACAGACAGCGATTTCTTTACAAACTGGGCCAGAGCGATTTATTTACAATATCCAGACTGGATGCAAATCACTGGAGACGATGCTGTGTGACCCAAACTACATATGTGCACGGTCCTGTGATTTACAGTTTAGGGCATGCATCTCCCCTTTCGGGTAACACCCATCTCTCTTTAAGCCACCCCCCCTAATTAGAGCTCCCCACAACTTTTTTGTATGCATTATCCTAGAGAACCGATTGTATATTTGACTGCTTTTAAATCCCCTTTTCTCAAAATTGGGCTGTAAAATGCACCAGTTCAATACATTGTATTTAGAATATACACTGCAGTACGCCCTCTATATTAAGGGCTATGCATACTGTGCCCATTCACTTTTGCTAATTTGTGGGCGATTTGAATGTCCCGCAACTAAAAAATATTCCGCTGTTGCCACTGACCTTGAATCACCAAAAATACCAGTGCCTACTCAGATGCCGCCCACCCACCTCAGCATACACAACTGCCTCTGCCATTGGCATACACATAATGTTATTGGCTGTGCACTGTGTTGGCTGGTATGTTTCACCTAGTACAGCACACAGAGGCCCCTCTGGCAGCATGATCATCCAATTATTCACATTGCACAGCCGTGATGGCCCAAGCCAGCTTGGTAGTCTGTGGAGTAGTATGTGTTTCTTCGAGGAGCTTGACAGCACTGCGCAGGAGGTTTTACAGGCCACCTGCCCCTCTCATTTTTTTGTTACACCACTGACACACAGACTTACTTACCAAATTACTGTCATGATGATGACACTGTCCAAAACCACTCTTCTTCTTTTCAACATGCTGCAGGCTATATTTGACTTCTGTTGACTGTACTAGTTAGGCCTTGACTGCTGCATCTGAGTGTTATGATATGAAATGGCATTTATAACGCGCCTATACACAAGTGCTTCAAGGCACGACGAGGCAAGGGAGGGGACCAGAGGGAGGACAAAGACAACGATCTTACTAGGCCTAGTGATATTGAGATCGCGCAAGTGCACTGTTACTTGACACACTGCGTGTTGCGCAGGGGCCTGCTGACAGGTGTGCTCTAGGTAAAATTGGTACAAATGTTTGTGAGCTGGGCAGTATCATCATCACTCCGTACAGGAATGCAGGTGCAAGCAGGTGGCCTACCAGTGTCCTATGCAAAACAAGGGGGCGGGGGTTCTGGGAGTTTCCCTACTACCGGCCTATATCCCGGGTTAGAGTCTCAACCAGAGTCTTTAGCGCACCATCCTTTCACAGAAGAGAAAGTTCCACTACATATCAGTCTTTGTCCTGCCCAAGGGCAGTACAGCACTGAAATGCCTGGCAATTCTCTTCTTCTCCTCTGAACAAGAGTACCACCAGCAATCCCAGACTTGTGTAAGGAGAAGGAGGAGGATCCTCTGCCTTTACAAGTGACAACAAATCTCTTTCCACAGGCCAATTCCTCGAGTCTATCAATCTTTCAGATGACAGTCAATAGGGCTTGATGAATCCCATTCATTAATGCTTTCCATAAAAAGCGCATCTCAAAAATTCATCCTTTCTAAGTGAATGGCAGTCCTCACTGGATCCATGCTGCCTAGATAGGGCGGGTCCTTCGTTCCTTTCTGTAGGCTGCAAGCATTTCATCACTGTACAAAACTAATTTAGCTTGCTGCACTGACTACTGTGACAGGGTCAGGGGTTTTGACCCTTTCAGAGGGAAACGGGGACCTCTCCCAAACTGGGGTTGGAGGCCTACCAAGGGTAGGCCAGAACTAATCCTACCCTAGTTGGGGGCATATGAGGGCAGTTCCTGAAGCCCATGAATATGCCTTGACTACTAAGACCGGTACCTCTTTCAATTACCTAATGCCATGCACCCTCAGATCTGGTTCGAGCACTCTTTTATTTTATTTATTTCCTGAAAACTGTCTGGACCATCCAGCCCTGCCACACCATGCGGGACCCGCACTCCACTGAAGAAAATCGACCCACATTCAGATTCTGACATTCTGCTGCCTCCCATAGAGAAGAGGAGGGAAAGCAAGAAACTATTAAAAAAAATATATATATATAATCTTTGCTAAACTGGGGTGGTGCCAGAGGGTTTTTGGGAGCATTGAACTATGAAGACCCAACCTGCGAAGGGAAAAGACAGCTTTAAATGTGTCCATGGTGTCAGCTGAAACACAGTACTAAAAGAAGGGGGAAAGTGGGCAGAATAAGGGAATCTCAGATATGGAAGACCCAAAAGAATGAAATGAAGTGTGTTTGGGTGAGTTGCAGAGGTGGGCGGAGCGACCAGGAGGAGGGCTGAGTAATCTGTGGAGAAGTTGGATAGGAGTGGAGGAGAGGTATTGTGTGTGAGAGAGAGTAGTACCTAGTGGAGAGGATGAAGCTTTGATTATGAGAGTTAATGTGATAGTTGATGTACAGTGGGGTGTAAGAGGTAGAAGAGAGGTATAGGGAGAGTGTTGAAGCTGAAGGAGAGAGTAGAGGGAGGGAGTGAGTGTGAAAGAGGCGTGAATTGTAAAAAAAGAATGTATTGATGGGTAGACAGAATGGGGAGGCAGGAGTTGTAGAGGGAAGGTTTGCAGGGTGGATGTAGTGGTTAGTGGAGGGGACAAGTGAAAGAGATAGGAGAGTGAGGATTGTGAGAAGATCAGAGTGACACAGGTGGAAATTGGTGGGAGGAAAGAGCGAGAGGAAAGAAGAGGATAGTGTAACGACCCTCGTCCAAAACCCCCTCTGCCAAACCCATTGGCCAGGTGGAGTCAGGACTCGGGCCTCTGGAGCCTGGCATTCTCTTCAAAAGCCCTCATGGGGCCAGTCATGGCGCCTAAGGCGCCAGGCTCATACACCATGAACAACAATGTGCTTGGGAACTACTTTATTGTATTGTCAGCCAACATGGAGGCATCCACATAGCTTGGTTCCTAAGAACCAAGCTATGTGGTCCGGTGTTTTGGGTGTGGCAGGCCTGGAACTACTTTCCCTGGTACTACTTTACCTGGGCTATATAAACCACACCCTGACTGCAGAACATGCTTCGTGTTACTTTGCAGCTTGCAAAGTGACGCTCACCGTGTCCAGCTATTCCCTCGAACCTCGGAGAAGCAGAACCTGCAAGGAGACAAAAGGAACATCATTAGCAGCAGCATCTTACCTGCAGTCTTCATCTTTAAACACTCGCAGCTACTGAGAACAGCTTCCTCGACTCTGCACGCCTCCCGGACAGAACGACCTGAAAGAGGAAGATAGAGGCAACATTAAAGAAAGCTGTAGAGATATTTACAAATTACGAACTGCTCAAAAGGCTTACCTGGCTGGTCGCCTCTCGGCTGGCACCACTCCGGACATTCCACTTGTGCTGAAGAACACTGCGACCTACAAAGAAGGAAAACGCAGGTTAGCAAAGGCAAGACTTCGCAGCGCTGCGCATAGCGCTTACCGCATCATAGCGCTCTTAATGCACCCTCATTTACTAGCGGGGCTCAACCAAGCCAGTTCGCCGCGCTGAAGCTCTGCATACCTAAGGGAGAAAAAGAGACATTTTAAACAAAGAAAGGCATGCAGGATAGCAACAAAACTAAAGAACAGTAGTAAGACCCACCTGAACAATATCAAACGGGCCAGCGTCAGTGAAGTAACTGGACCGCACTTGCCCATGAAAGACAAGGCGCCCCTGCAAAGAAGGCAGGACGGAGAGCACGCCTTATTCTATCATAAGGTGAGGAGAGGGTGCCAGAGGGACTGAAAACATACGGGGTGGAGAAAGGATACTTACCCCAGTCGGTCAGTCTTGAACACAGTCCTCCTGTATTTTCAGGCAGAACCTTCCCCGCAGACCACATCAGGGCAAAGTTGAGAAGCATACCAGCGAGAAACCCAGCTGGGTGGCGTCACTGTGGATACCAGGTGAGCGTAACAAATAGAGGCATAGGAAACCATGGGCGAAAATAATGGAGATAGTAGGAAGTGAGAATTGAAGGATTGATGGTAGGAGGCAGCAGAGTGGAGAGACAAGGAATGGAGCAGAGAAGTTTGGAGAGTAGGAGGGAGGAGGACAAGGGAGGGAGCAGGAGGGGAACAAGAGTAAAAAGTAAGGAAGCAAAGGACCAGGGAGAGGAGAGAGGGGGCACAGGAGTGTGTTTGAAGAAAGAGCAACAACCTTGACCAACATAATGATCATCATGTGGGGAACACTAGAGTCACTTACCCGTATGGGAAGTCCCAGATGGAGTAAGGTAGCCAAGACTGTGTCCTTAAGGCCCTGTCACAGTAGAGAAGCTACGTTCAACAGTAGGGTTTACCGCTCTTTAGTGTTCACGCTGACCTTGGGCAACAAGGGAGCATGGGTTAGGGTGTAGGGAATTCAAGTTAGATTGAGGGGCCAATCTGTAACCAAAAAGGTAATGGGGTGGAAAGTTTTGAATAAATCTGAACCACTGGCTTCGCTCTTGGCAACCTTCCACAGCACTGATTTTTAGCCCGTCTGCGCCATTGTAACAGGGGACCAGCCAGATGCAAATCAACAGGTGCTGCCACCAAAAGGAGCAGCCCAGCACGAACTGCTAGGCCTTGTCCCTTCTACACGGAAACACAAGCAACCTCAGACATGTTTCGGCCTTGTTTGGCCTCCTCCGTGAGGTGCAGCTTGGTTTCCTATGGTGCAGCGAGCAGGGGACCCACGTCTGGGCATACCCTCTCTCACATAGGGAGACAATCTGTAACCAAAAAAGTGATGGGTGGAAAGTTTTGAACAAATCTGAACCACTGGCTTTGCTCTTGGCATCCTTCCACAACACACTTTTTTAGCATATCTGTGCCATTGTAACAGGGGACCAGCCATATGCAAATCACTTGGGTGCTGCTGCCAAAGGGAGCAGCCCAGCCCAAACTGCTAGTCCAGGTCTCCTATACATGGAAACACAAGCAACCCCAGAAATGTTTCGGCCTTGTTGGGCCTCCTCCGTGAGGTGCAGCTTGGTTTCCTATGGTGCAGCGAGCAGGGGACCCACGTCTGGGTATACCGTCTCTCACATAGGGAGACAATCTGTAACCAAAAAAGTGATGGGTGGAAAGTTTTGAACAAATCTGAACCACTGGCTTTGCTATTGGCAACCTTCCACAACACACTTTTTAGCATATATGTGCCATTGTAACAGGGGACCGCCATTTGCAAAACACTCAGGTGCTGCTGCCAAAGGGAGCAGCCCAGCCCAAACTGCTAGTCCAGATCCCCTATACATGGAAACACAAGCAACCCCAGACATATTTCGGCCTTGTTGAGCCTCCTGAGTTGAGCTGCCAGCCAGATCACCCCCCTTAGTCACGTTATTCTACAGTCTCAAAACCCTGCCAAAATGTATAGTAAAGATTTGATAATAAAAAACCCTGAACCATCTGTCGGTCTTGTGAGTTTCATAAGGCTATCTCTGACGCTACACAGTAATTTTGCAAAGTAATGCTGCTAAACCACTCTAACATCGCAATCCTAAATGTACATCTGGAGATATTGGTCCCCCCAAAATTGCAACAGTGGTTGCTCCCCTGCATTTCGATATACCCATATATTGTCCCTCTGAGCTGGAGACCTGTTTTTAAAGTTGTTTATGTAGGAAAGCATTTTCGCATTTGGTTACTACTTGCAATGTTATAAATTGATTCAGAGAAATTACCACAACATCTCTGCAAACCTCTTGATTAGGCTCAGTGCAGTGTCCTATAATGCTGCGATCTCGCGCACTACACAATTTACCCAGAAGTTAAGGCCCATCATGTTTGTGATGGACATTGTCATCTCCTGCGGCCCGATGTAAACGGCGCTTGCGGTTTGCTAAACTGCACGGGGGTTTTGGGTTGTGAATACATGTTCACCATAATACAATGTGCTTTTTTTTCTGCTTGAAAGAGCTACTAGGAAATTGTTAATATGGAAGAGGTGTTGAGTCCATGTTTTCTATTGTTTGTAACCTGTACCTGTGTCTGAGGAGCCTCTTTGCATTGCGCCCCAGAGCTCATGCACTGGATTTCTACCTGGATTTTCAATGTGACAATTATTGAGACCACTGAAGAGAATTGATGATTGGCAGGGGCACGACATCCAGGTGCGGCCCACTACTTTAAATAGATGATCTGAGTCTTCCACTTTACAAATGGTGAGTAGACCGATCCATGACAATAGTACTGGTCTTTTGTATATCCAGTGCTGCTTTTACGGATATATAACCTATGCACACCTTGAAGACCTCAGCATGTGCATTACATGAGACTTTGGAGGAGGCTTGTGGCAGGGCCTATTCCAGCATGACACGCACTTCAGGCATTCTTTGGTGCTTAGTAATGCAGTGCTTTTTGTTAAATCACAGATCAGCAGCAGAATAATGGGGGGTGTCATGCAAATATCACATATTGCCATGAAGGTTTGATCTGGATTTAAGCTGACCTATTGCTCAAATTCCAATGTGTTGTAATACCCCCAATACCTCATAAGTACAGTGAATTTCTCCAGTGATCTAGAACCCGGTTCTGGATAGCAATAGAGGAGTTTATAATATGTTTGTAATTAATATGTTATATTTATCATCAACTTGAAATAATAAAGTATGCAAACATGTTGTGGAAATATAAAATTTTGCAGAGGGAGAAGTCCTTCTAATGGATTGTGTCCTCGCGCAGTTTCCAACGGAACATTTTCCGACAGCAGGGAGCGCTGTGCGGCCTCGTCTATATCCTGGCAGTTACCATCGCCGCTGCCGGACATGACATTGATAATAGTATAAATAGCACGCACCGTGCACCTTGCCTCAGTTCCGTTTTTCCGCCTGCACAGCACGCTCTTGGAACGGTTTGACTCACCTCAGTGATTGTCATTGACTAACGTTGTGATTTTTTGTGATTCATCAGGATGTCAACGCCAAAAACCGGGTTTAATATATGTATGGACTGTGACTCAAAGACGTCGATCACTTATCCACACAGGATTCGTCTCTTGTGCCTCGGCGAAGAACATGACGTAATGGATGACCAAAAGGCCTTGAAGGAGAGAAGATCGAAGGTCGTTTTCAAAGTCTCCGTCTTCCAAACCTTCGAAGAGGAAATCTTCCGAAGGTAAAAGTTCCACGGGAGACCAATCCACAGAAAGGCCCAAAAAATGCTCCAAGCATTCCAAACAATCAAGATCCAGGAGCGACACATGTTACTCTTCGTCGTCATGGAAGAAGTCAAAGAAACAATACCATCATTCATCATCTTCAAAGTCCACGCCCGACAAGCGTCGGGTATGTTTTCCCAACATGAATTCATTGGCTGCCGAATGGATAAGGGTCTATGAAAAAATTATGGACGTTTTATCAAAGGCAGCATCTGGCAATTCCTCGAAAGAGCCAAAAAAAGCTTGTTAATCCCACTGCGTCTTCCAAGACCAGCCGGGAATAGAGTAAGGCTTCGACCTAGGTTACGCAAAAGCCTAAGTCTGAAGACCTCAGGGATGTCGTCTTGAGTAGCGTTGTCCACTGAGACAACATCAAATCGAAAAGCTTCTGCGACTTCCTCCTCGAAGGAATAGAAAGGTCCTTCAATGTCGCCCTCAGACTCTGCTCCTACATTCAAGCCCCAATCTAAAACTGATTTTTTTCAAATCCTTTGGGTCCATCTTCTAGGAAAATGAGGAAGAAGACAACATCATACCCTTTGGATGTGAACGTTTTGGAACCTCTAATGTTCCAGAAGAATTTATCTTGGATCCAACCCGCCGGCAACACTTAGCTACTTGATTAAAGGAAGCCAGTGGTCTGGATACCTCCCATGAGGTTGAATTTGACATGCCAGATGTTCATTCCCACCCAAATGCGGCCCATAGAACGGTCACAAACTGGGTGATGTTTGGGTTGGGGGGCATCCTGCAAAGGACATTACCCAGGATGATCTCAGACATCTTAGATAGAAGCCCTCCAAAGGAGCCTGTGCTACCCTTCCATACAGCACTAAAAAAACATTTTATAAACCTGGCAAAACCCAGACACCACTCTGGCTGTGAACAAGGAGTTGGTCAAAAGGTACTGGCCTTCTTCTGTGGATCCTGGCTTTCTTTCCAGCCACCCAACACCATAGAGTTTGATGGTACAGGCGGCATACCTCCACTTCAAAGGCTGCAGTTTATCTGACCTTCCCTCAGATATGGAAGATAATATAAAACGCACTTGCTAAACGGGTATTCTCTTATGGAAACATGGCATCAAATGCCATTAATGCATTTTGTGCTCTGGCAAAATACTCCTATACATTGTGAAATGTAATTTCCCAAACCACAGTAAATAATATTGAAGGTGAGATGCGAGATGGGTTCAATAACCTCATTAATGATGGTAAAGAGGCCTCTTGTCAATCCCTTCATTTTGGTCTAGATGTGACAGACTGTGTCGGCTGATGTATGGGCTTTAGCACAGTAATCGCGAGATTTGCTTGGCTGCATAAATCTGGGTTTTCCCCTGATGTCCAGTCAAGGCTCCAGGATATACATTTTTATGCTTCCAACCTATTGGGCCAAAGGCGGAAGACAGCCTAGAAATGTTAAAAGCTTCAAAGGCTGCAGCAAAAAGCAAAGACTTTGGGGGCAGCCATTCACCAGCTGCAGCAACACCCACCTTCGTAGGCTTGGAGAGGGCGTTCCTTTCAATATTGCTAATCTTTTTGCCAAAGGGGAAGAGGACAGCACCCAGAAACCAGGAAAAAGAATGTTCACATGTGCCACTAGAGGCAGTGGAGGAACAACTGCTAAGGTGACAACCTCTTCATTGCCCTCTGACACAGCCATGGCCCCAAAACCTCTGAGCACTTTGCTCACAGAACCCGGTCGAAGGCAGGTGCTCCAGCATCTGCAAGAATGGCATCGTATTACTTCAGATGCATGGGCACTACAGACAGTGGGAAAAGAGTGGGGCAGAGGGACACTACTTCTATTTTTGCAAAAAGTAATCACCAGGTGTCTTATTACATTTGGGGGAATGATGGTCAAATGCCTTAGTGTCGTAACTATATTTCAAATGGATTGTGTCCTCCAACGTATTCCACATCTTTGACATGTAATGTCCACAGCTGGGCACTTCGGAAACTTTTTTTCGGCAGAGGGCGTCCTGCGTAACTCGTAACACGGCGCTCGTAACCTCAGTTCTGTTTTTCCCGCGAACGTGTTACTTCGTAGAACTCGGCGCGCCTCGTGTGTTCATCGTTACGATGTCTTTCTCTTCGACCCCTCCGACTTTGTGGCCTGGCTTCAAGACCTGCCGGGACTGCAAGTCGAAGATGTCGCTCACCGACCCCCACCGCATTTGTTTGTGGTGCCTGAGCGAGTCGCACGACACCGACAACTGCTCAAAATGCCATCGCTGACTGCCAAGGCTTGCAGGAGCAGAAGGGGAAGCTACAGGTAGGTAGGGGCTCTAAGCCTGTTACGTCCCGAAAATCTAAATCTAAGTCCAAGGGGGTCTCCACCGATGACTTGAGGGGCAAGACTTTGCGTCGGAAGAAGTCCTGCGCATCTCGGTCACGGAGTGGTTCCCGCCATTCCTCTTCCTCGTGCCGGCACTCTAGGAGGCACTGTCACCGGTCACCTTCCCCGTCCTCCTCGGAGGATGGTGCCTCAAGGAAGGTTGCATGCCCAACAAAGTCCTCGACTCCGGAGGAATGGGCTGCGTTTAAAGAAAAAACTTCTGCGATTATTTTTTTTCATCACAGGGCAAGGGTCCGGTCGCGCCTTCTCTCAAAAATGGCCAGGATTGGTCTCATACCGGGCTCGGGTCCACGACGCGACTTGCATCGGGAGCCTTCGATTCGAAGAGTCGCAAGAGACGTGTCTCTAGGTCTCGATCCTTGTCCGCAGCGAGACCGCAGCTACTTACTGAGGGATCGATGCCGGCATCGACTTGGTCGGCGCTGTGTCCGTCTGACTCGGATGTCGATGCTTTACCATTGTACTAGCTCACGGCGCCGTTGGCACCTGTGTCGACGCCGAAGCCTTCAGCGCTCACGACATCGAGGTTGTCGATGACTTTGTCGCCATCGACGCCTTTGGGGATTTTTTCTCGAAATTTGCCTTTGGAGTACCTGGATATCATGGATCCTCCAAGAAGGCTACAGCAAAGTCTGAGAGGCCTGTTTTGGACTCCAGGCCCTCTTCTGTCACCAGACATGGGTTTCAACTCCCTCTGGCTGACATTTATGAAGAGGAGGAAAGGTCTGAATTTGAGGACCCTGGTGAACTTGATGAAGCTCCACATTTTTCTGGAGACAGTCAGTTGG
The DNA here is from genome assembly GCF_040938575.1 of Ambystoma mexicanum. Classification (NCBI taxonomy): domain Eukaryota; kingdom Metazoa; phylum Chordata; class Amphibia; order Caudata; family Ambystomatidae; genus Ambystoma; species Ambystoma mexicanum. The sequence goes on along the minus strand of NC_090929.1, from coordinate 1,040,145,388 downwards.
AGGAGTTGAGGCAGACCCTCCATGATGCCAGTGGGTTGGACACTTCCCCGAAAGTGGAATTTGGTAGACCTGAGCCTGGGGCTCATGCAGAGTCTTCATACAGGAGGCTCATGGCGAGGGTCTCGGAGTATCTGGGCTGGTCCAGTCCTCCTGAAGACTTTGTGCAGGATGATCTAACGGACATCTTACATTAAGGTCTGTCCTGTGACCCGGTTTTGCCATTTCATCTTACCTTGCAGAAAAGGGTGGCAGCTGCTTGGCAGTCCCCGGAATCTTTTCCGGCTGTTTTTTTTTAATTTTATTTTTAAAGATTTTTATTATTTTATAACACTCCACACATTACAAACAATTAGGACTTCCATGTTTAAGTTTCACAACGTTACATTACAGAAAACACTCTTCTGTCCTCCCCCCCACCCCTTTAACTCGAGCCCCTGTATCCATGTCATCAGCCTGTTCATCTTCAGGCGTGTCAACTGCCAATATCTCTTCCGTGTCATCATCACTATGGTCGGCCTGGGAGGGACCCGCCATTGAGGCCACCAACTGTCTACATGCTATTAGGGGTCCCACCTCCTCCTCCCCCCCTGCTGACCGCTTCGTACCAGGCAGCCGTTTCTGCCTCTGCCCACTTCATGAGGTCAGCCCACCACATCTCTATCCTAGGTCTATGGGCTGTTTTCCAGCACATTGCAATTCTCTATTTGACCAGGATGTAGGCCAGGTCCTTCATCTTACTAATGTGCCTCAGGTTACGTGGTCTGGGAAAGCCCCCAAGCATACATGCCCAAGCTGACTCCACCTCCAGCGTAATCCCTTTTCCTGCCAAGCGTACCTTCAGTTCTGTCCAAAACCTTCCCACCTCCGGACAAGCCCAAAACATGTGTAGCATCCCAGCTTCCTCCTCCCCGCACCTAGGGCATTTCTGTGTCAACAGGCCACCAAAATCTGGCAATTCTACTGGGGGTCAAATATGCTCTATGAGTGACATATAATTGAATCTGCTGGAGCCTCGCGTTTCGGGACACATTCTTATGATACCTTTGGGCTCTATCCCATTGCCCATCCGACATGAGTTCAACCACATCTTCTTCCCAATCTCGCTTCAGTTGGAGCAACTCCTTCCCCACTCTGGTCCCCAGTAGCTCATATATGCGTGATATTTCATGCCCACTCTCCGAGATGTCATACATCGTCTCGATGGTAGCATCAGGTTGTTCTGCAAGCACTGCCGCAGGCCACCTTTCTCGCACTCGTTTAATGATTCTAGAATAGGTGATGTGTTGGCCCTTATGCACCCCGGTGTCTTCTATTAGCCTCTGAAAGTCCAATGCCTCCCTCTCCTGACATATATCTCCAAGGGTAGCAGGCCCATTGGTTCCCAGTATCTGCGGACCCCTTTTATCATTTGGGAGTCCTCTCCACATAGCGCCACCTGCATGGAGAATGGAGCTGGGTATCCCACAGTCGGCCATGCTCTATGCCACACCTCCCAGCCAAGCACAAGCAGCCTCGCCATTCCTAGTAACTTTGTTTTAGGTAACCACACTGTCTCTCCAAGGAAGTAGGGAGCAGGATCCTTAAATAACAGCTTGGTTTCAGCCGTTTCTTCTTCAGACAACCACCTGGCCACATATTGCAGCTGTCCCACCAAGTAATACAACTCAAAATTCGGCAGGTTTATACCGCCCCTGTCACACAAGTTTTGTAATTTCCAGAGGGCCACCCGGTTACTGGAGTTATGCCATATAAAACCCCTGCACAGGATGTGGACCCTGGCAAAGAAGCGCTTGGGGATCACATACGGAATGTTTACAAAAAAAGTGTAACAGTCTGGGCAGGACTACCATCTTAATCAGAGCCGCTCTCCCCATCATGGCCAGGGGTAGTCTGGACCAAAATCCCATGCTGTTTTTAATGCCTGCAACTGCCTTTTCCGTGTTGTGTTTGTGTTCTTCTGGCGGCGCTGACTATCTTGGTCTCTCAAGACCAAGCAAACGTTGGTAGTTGTGGGAATGAAACTGTAATTGCTTATCCATTTTGAGCAATGGCCAATTCCGTTTTATGATTTTCATAATCTTGCCGCTCTGGGTGGAATGTGTTGTTACATAGACCAACGGTTCACCTTGTTTGGGTGTTTTTGGTGTCAAGAGGGTATCTCGGTTAATGGCTTCTACTTTTCTAGCTATGTTGGAAATGGAAGAGGGGTTGCATCCCCCTCTTCAGGAACTTAGTTTCCAAATATGCTGCTTGCCTCCTGTATTCCTCTACATCTGAGATGTTCCGCCTGGACCTGAGAAACTGGCCCAGGGGAACATGGTCGATAGTTTGTTGTGGGTGAATGCTTGTAGCTAGTAGCATCTGTTTCTATCTGTAGGTTTCGTAAAGATTCTTGTGGATAGAATGTCACCTTCACTGTAGATCTCTACGTCTAGAAAGTTGATGACTGTCACTTGTTTGTGTCGTGAATTTTATCTGCGGGTGCATCCCATTCATCATTACAAAACATTTATGTAGTTCATCTATGGGGCTTTTCCATATGCCAAAAACATTATCAACACCATCTCGTTGAATTGAGCATGTGTTCTGTTTCCAAATAAAGCATATACGCATTTGCATAGGTTGGTGCAATAGTGGCCTCTATATTGGTACCAGAAAGTTGTATAAAGTACCTATCCTGGAACTTGAAAAGATTATTCATGAGAACTAGCTTAAGCAGTGTGAGTCGGCTGATGTATGGGTTCTAGCACGGTAATTGGAGATTTGCTTGGCTGCATAAATCTTGGTTTGCCCCTGATGTCCAGTCAAGTCTCCTGGATATACATTTTGATGGTTCCAACCTATTGGGCTAAAGGTAGAAGACAGCCTAGAAATGTTAAAAGCTTCAAAGGCTTCAGCAAAAAGCAAAATCATTGGGGGCAGCCATTCACCAGCTGCAATAACACCCGTCTTCATAGGCTTGGAGAGGGTGTTCCTTTAGATATTACTCCTCTTTTGGCCAAAGGGGAAGAGGTCAGCTACCCAGAAACAAGGACAAAGAAGGTTCACATGTGCCACTAGAGGCAATGGAGGAACAACTGCTAAGCAACAACCTCTTCATTGCCCTCTGACACAGCCATGTCCCCAAAACCTCTCTGAGCACTTTGCTCACAGAACCCCGGTGGGAGGCAGGTTGACCCAGCATCTGCAAGAACGGCATTGTATTACTTGAGATGCATTGGCATTACAGACAGTGGCCCAAGGGTATTGTCTCCAATGTCTGCAAAGAACTCCAAATTGTCCCCTGAGCAAGCAAGCAATCTCTTCGGGAACCATATCCATGCCTTCTACAGGAGATTCATTCCCTGTTGGAGAAAGGTGCCATGGAGAAGGTACCTGTAGCAGACCAATACCAGGGTTGGTACTGCACCTATTTCCTGGTTCCCAAGAAAGACGTGACCCATCCTGCACCTGAAGGGCTTGAACAAGTTCCTTAGGAACGACACATTCAAGATGGTCACTCTTTCGCAGATCCTGCAGGCCCTTCAGCTCTTCACCAAGTTGATGGCGGTAGTGGCAGCAAATCGAAGGAGGTGGGAGGGATTCACATCTTTCTCGATCTAGAGGATTGGCAGATTAGAGCTCATTTTCCCAAACAAGCTCTGGAACACTGCCACAGCACCTGCCATTTCTTCCACAAACTGGGCATCTCCCTCAATGTCAAGGAGTCCCAGATGACACCTTCTCAGAAAGTTCAATTCATTGGAGCGGTCCTGGACTCAACCTCAGGAAAGACCTAGCCTACCAATTTGAGGGCTCATATCTTGCGGATAGTAACAAGATTTCAGAAAACCCAATATCTACTGGCTTTCAACTTTGAGGTTGCTGGGCCTCTGTCCGGTCCTGATGGTTCGGTCCACAGGAGCTGTTGAACCCCACAGACCCCTCCTAGATGTCTGACCAACAGCTGAAGTAAACACTGCACAGCTGAAGTCCAAACACCCACAGGTGAAAGGGTACGTGGAGAAAATAACAAACAGATTCCTTTCTTCTCTCGAAATGGACATCTGCACAGAAAATGAAAGAACAGCACTATTATAACGTGTTCAAATACATATACCCCAATTATACTCTACTAAGAGCTTAGAGGATTTTATATCTCAGTTGCTAGCTTGACTGCTAATAAACTGAACTGTCTTCCATTAGTAGTTTTAATCCAGGAATGTTAGTCTTTAAATGGTTACTCAAATTCGTATATGATAGACTTGCTAAAGGAAATGATATTCAGTTCTTCCCTTTATTTTCAGATGAATTGCAACTAGATTTCTTTTCTTTAAAGGCTTCTGCACATAAAAATCTCCTTTAGTTTAGTTGTGAGCTTTAGGCAAGTGTCTTCGTCTACTGCGCATGCACAATTGTTAACGCTGATCACTTTTTGTAAATATTTGGAGCATTAAACAATCGCCAACCCGATCTGCGCAAGCGCGATTGCCAACGCTACTCACAAACAGGCATTGACCTGAAAGAAAACATTGAACTACATCGGTAGCGATTCTGCGCAACTGCCCAGTATTTTCACAAAGTTTCCAATAATACACATGCGCACTGGAGTCTGTCGGAACTATGAACATTTCTTCAATTACTTGTGAACACAAAGTCTTTCGGAACAGGTTTTCCCACTATACAATTGATTGTAGAAGAAACGGGAAAAAAAACGAAGGTCTCAATTAACAGGCCGGTGACGAAATTGGTACAGTGTCACTTAACAGTTTTTGTGCACACATGCTCACAGACATTAACTTCCAAATGAAAATAAACACTTTCTAAGTGGATTTTGATGGTTACTTGAGTGCTCCTGCGCGATGCTGGGAAAGTAATGAAGCTGAATCCTAAATACCTAACTAAATAACTAAAACGTGAAATATAGTGCCTTCAAAAAGGAAGTCAAGATTCAAAGTCTTTTTAAACAAACATTGCACGTCCAAAGATGCACTGTGCTCCCACCAATAACTCTGGTTAACTTGTCCCATGTCGTGCTGAGCTTCTTCCAGAAAGTTTGAAGAGTAAATCACTTGAGGAGATTTCACTGAGGGCCTAATCTGGAGTTTAACTAAAACAGGACCTTCCTGACAGAGTAGGGACGATGAAAGGCAGTTTAGAATACCTGTAGAATCCTGAAGATCACCTCTCCACCAACCATTGCTCAGCCTCACCTGCACCATGATGGATTGGGAAACCACTCTTTCTGTAATAGTAAAGTAGGTTAAGGCTAAAAGACTACTGAATGCTTACAACCTAAGATAAATTCCCCAGAAATAGAACGAAAATAAAACTAATCTTAAAACTAACCTAAACTAAATAAGACCTAATGCTCAGGACCTGACAGCCTCATGGCATCCTGCATTTTCCTCGTGACAGAAGCCGGCCTAAGGATGAAGTCCCTCCGGTGGGCCCTCAGATCCCAGTAGTCAGTTCTCAGTCAGGATGACTCACCACCTTTAGGTCCTGAGCAAGTTAGCACAGGACCTCCTGTGGTGGGCCTGCAAGGAGAATGTGATGATAGGGGAACCCTTTTGGCAATCCTGGCCGGAGACAACTGTAGTCAAACACTTCCCTTACAGGATGGCGAGCTCACATAAACGATCTGGCAATGAGTAGACTTTGGACCCCTGCAGAACCAAGACTACACATAAACCTTTTAGAGCTGATGGCAATCAGACTGGCGCTGGAGGCCTTTTTGCCTTTCATTCATCTATCCAGAGAATGAATGTGCTGATAATGACGGACAACACGGTGGCCATGCATTAGCTCAACAAGAGAGGAGGTGCAGGGTCACTACCACTTTGCAGGAAGGCAATGAAGCTCTGGTTTTGGGTTCTACAAAACATAATTTGTCAGCTGTTCACCTTGCCAGGGAAGAGAATATGACGGTGGACACTCTGAGCAGGCAGAGCACAATCTCCCATGAGCTCATGAAGTCCTTCTAGAGAGATTCACCCTTTGGGGAACCCCTCAAGTATCAACAGGAAGTGTGACCTGTTCTGCTCCAGGGAGTTTCCTCAGATAGGAGCTCCAGGGGAAGCATTCATAGATTTTCCACTCCTGTACGCGTTCCCACCAGTCATTCCTAACGTCATCAGGTGGTTGAGGAAGTTTGGGAAATCTATGATCCTGATTGCTCCGGATTGCGCCAGGAGGATGTGGTAGCAGGACCTTCTAGACATATCCATAGGCCCTCCGTTCCGTCTTCCCCGAGAGTGGATCTACTCTCGCAAGAGGGAGGTAGTCTTCTGCATCCAGTAATCAGAACACTGAACCGTCATGCCTGGTTTCTGAGATGCTAAGATAAAGATTGGGACTTCCCGGAAGACGTTATGGAGGTGCTGCTTTCGTGTAGAGGACCAGCAACAAACGCACTATACCGCTGCTGTTGAAACAAGTTTTGCAGCTGGTGTAGCGCTAAAGATATAGATCCTTTTTCTTGCAATACAACTGCAGTTCTTTTTTTTCTACTGCACCTGGCCCATCAAGGGCTTTGGGTGGCTGCCGTTAAGGGACACTTGGCGAAGATTCTATTTTTTTATGTTTGCCAGAACAAGCCTCTTACTTTAAGATACCATTACCTTTGTGTCTGAGAGTTTGTTTTATTTAAAAACCCTGTCCCGGTTTTGAGGAATCGGTGGTGGCAGTCTCATTTTTTGGGTAAAGAGAGGGCGACACCTTGCTCACAATTATAAACTAAATACACATTCTAATATTTACAGAATTTTCACTCCACAGGATCGTCTCAAACCCCCAACCTTTCAGGGAACATCCACAGGCATTAACTAATTGTGCCACCGAGACCAGTTGGGACACGAGTATGAGAAGTGCCTTTAATATAAATAGGAGCAAAAGCTACTTTGTTAGAAGCATAATTACATCCCCAGTCAAAACTCCTAAAATACTGTGGGATTGGGTGGGGGTAGGGGCTCAACGGGGGAGAAGCGAGTTGGGTGAGGCACTGCGGGGAGCATGCAGGTGGCTTGAGTGGGTAGTCCATTTGTTTTTGGCCGTCCCGGTTTTTCATCTTGAAAATCTGGTCACCCTGCGTTATACATCATACAGAACATGGATTGAGTCAAATTAGCAGTCATGCTTATTCAGAAGATTATACACCAAACGTTTCCCCAAAGGTGTACGTCTATGTTGAATTCACCATCTGCGTCCCATGCCAATTCAGTTTGGGATTTATATTCAGGAGGTTTTGTTTAGGTCATAAACGTATAGATGTCAGAGGCTTTGATCGAGGAGGATTTTAGGGCATTAGAGAGGTTGCCTGGGATAGTTTTACATGGAAGATCAAGGATCCCTATGGGAATAGGGTTCATTAATTTGATTTGAAATTTGAGATCAGTATCTTCCAGATTATATCTATTTTGTAAAGAGTGGAATGGTATGGCCAAACCATTGCGGTATAATTTATGATTATGTATAATGCCTTTGTTAAACCAAGGGAGCCAAACATGTTTTTTATTAGCAGTCCTAATATCTTTTTTCTGCCATATGGTTATGTTAGAATGTATTGTGTCAATCCAAGAACATTAGAGAAAGGAATTCCACGCCTGTTGTAAGTTTGATAGAACACAACATTTTTTGATGATAGGGCCATTATTGAATTTTACAAAGTTAGGGATTGTAAATAGTTTAACCATGTGCAACCAGGATGGGGATTTAATTTCATCATGGAGGTATAATATATGATGAAAATAATGTCTAAGAATGAAGGAGGAGTGATATGAGTGAATGTTCGGAAAGGTGACTCCGACTTTGGGTTTAGGTAGTTTAAGTTTACTTAGAGTGATATGAGGAGGTTTATTATTCCAGAGGAATTTTGATGAGATCGAGTCAATTTTTTTAAAAATCAAAATGAATCCTGGAAATGTTCTTGGCAACATCAACGAAGTATATAAGATAATGGAAGTAATTAGCGTATTAAGGTGTCTAGATGACCCCACCATGATAGGTAGAGTTCTGTGAGCTTGCCATGGATCTTAAGGAGTTAAGACTAATAATTGAGTCAATAGCTTTGGTAACAATAAGACCCATGTAGTCTAGATGATTTGTATTGCATGCCATTCCAGAACTATGGATTTCAGCGTGTGTGCAAAAAATGGAAACAGGGCATTTTATTTATTTATTGGGTATTTATAATGTGCCTATACACAATGGGTTTACCCCAGTCAACATGTGACCTCGCTATGACTTGCATCATTTTGTGGAATTCCTGGGGCAGGAGTAAGAGCCTGATCTTGCAGAGAAGAGAGATCAGATCCCAAACAGTTTGAACCTTTTTGCGGTGTCTTGTTGGAAGGATAGATTTCTAGCTGCAATGAGGACTAGGGATTTTGCTGGGTGGGTGAGTTTAGGGTTGAATCCATCCAAGCGCATTTCAACCAGCCACCTTTGAGTGGATTTGTGCTTGGAGGAGTGACCCAAGAGGATGAATTTGGTTTTGGTGGGGTTAAGCTTTAAGTAGGCACTTGTCATCCATGTTTGGTTTCAAGGAATGAGCAAAGGCGATTTTAATATCTTCTTGCCTTTTGACCTTTAACTACAACTGCATATCATCTACGTCATTGCGTACCGCAATGTTGGGGCTGTCTAGGAGCCAGCCCAACGGTTCCATATAGAGTTTAAAGATGAATGAGTGTTGTGTATAGACTGTCTTGACTGTTGTGTAGGTAGAAGAAACCTCTGTCCACAAGTGCCGCACAGAGATAGTCCAAACCACTCTCTGTACAACCTTTGAGGCCACAGGTGGGAGATGTTCTTCCGTAGATGCAGACTTCTTGGAACCCCTGGGCCACTGTAAAGAAACACTGGTTAAGTACTTAGCCAGAACAACATCCACAAAACAATCAACAAGAAAATGGAAAGGTCTTACCAACGGTTGACAGTAGAGGTACAGTTGAACCTATTGAGGGGTTCCGGGACCCACCAGTGTCTCGCTCCCAGTAGTGGGTGGAAGCTCATGAGGATATATGGAGGTCCGAGAGCGCCGGGCCCACCTGTAGTTGGAATCCGAACAAGAAATCCAAGAAACGTAGCGCCAAAGGGTGTAGCAGAAGGGAAGTCCAGAAAACAGTCTGTGATCCGTAGCAAAAGTTCCAAATCCAAGGGTCAATAATCAGGGGAATCCAAAACAGTCCGTGAAACAATCCGAGGTCAGTTTCCACAAGATCCAAACCCAAAAGCAGACGTAGCGCCCAACAGTGTCCAAGGTAAACAGCTGTGAAGCACTGAACACTGTGATGCGAGCGTTTAAATAGTGGCGCTACGAGTGTTTTCCGGTCACTTGACCAGCGCCCGCATCATGTGATCGAGTTACAACAACACGTGAGCGGGACGCGCCGGTCACGTGATGCGGAAGCAGGAAGCGAGGCCGATCTCGCAGCCGCCACGGAATATGCCAATGAAACTGGCGGCCTCGGAGGCGGGTGGACCGCTGACACAATCCCCCTGGCATATGGGGGGTCGCGGAGAACACATGTGGGTCCCAGATCCAGGCAAGTGGATGGGCAGGAGTAAGGGTGAGGGGATCGGAAGTTTGGGGAGGGACACTAGAGACATCGGGAATCCTGGGGGATGTGACACTGAGGAGAGATTGGAACCCGGAAGGACTCTGCAGGTGATGGAGCAGTGTTGGGATCCGCGGAAGCCCATCTGGATAGACTGGTGTCTGCCAAATAGGGAGAATGTAAACCATATCGAGATGGTGCCAGAGATGCCCATATTGTCTACAAGAAGGCGGTGTAGTATGTGAAGGTTAAGTTTGTGAAATGCAGCTCAGAGGTCATGAACTACTCTCAGGCATGAGTCCCCTTTAGCAATAATCTTAAGGGCATCATTGCCTGCCTGGAGGGTCACTGTTCCAGTGCTACCTTCGGAGTGGAACCTAGATTGGTAATCCCAGAGCAGACAGAGTTGCTCAATTTTCTTAGTTGATCAGCAACTATCTTCTTGATGTCTTTGGTGATAAACTGGAGGCTTGCGATAGGCCAACAGTTTGCTAGGGTTTCCAGGTTGAGGGTGGTCTTGATTTCTGGCCCAGAACTGTAGCCCGTGACAGTGGTTAGGACTGAACGCACCTTGCCCCATCACATGCACATTTCAGAGACTGTGTGTCTGAATGTAGTCTCTGGCTTTTCTTCTGCTCCTTCTTCTGTTCCCGCGCAGTGTGTGTGTGTCTCGTCAGTTTGTCCATTACTCAGGTCTGGAGAAAGGGGACAGATACCTGGCTACAGCTGTTGAATGCACTGCACATGCTCCTACTCCACCCTATTTTATAGACTGGGAAGGAACAGCTGTTGATACTTCCAAATCGGCTCGAACGGTCTTCCCTAGTGGAGGAAAAAGCGCTATTACACCACCCAGCCGGAAATGTGTAGCCCCGGTTATAAGCTAGTGTGCCCCACCAAGTTCAACTTAACCTTTCTCCCTGCATCATGCTCAAATTCCAATTCCACTAAAAACCCATTTTCTTCCATTTGGTCACCTCACATATGGAGCACATGTCGTCTCACTTTAAAGTCCCTGCAGCGAGTTACTGGCCCTATGTTTCCGTTAAAACGTAAAACGCTTCCAAGTAACTACCTGAGCCATTCTCTGTTATTTCTTGCGGAAACTACTTATACTGAGGGAGCCTCAAAAGACAGACTGCCCTGTATACTTGCAGGGAGATCTCCAAACAAGCCAGCACCTCTGAAAGTTCATGAGGCTTGATGCACAGTTGGTCTTGTGTCAGGCAGCCCAGATGTGATTGACTCTGCCCGAGATGTTTGCCAGTCTCTCAACTTTTCTGAAATCGCCCCATTTCCCTACAGGACAGGTACCTCTGGATGCACCCTTGCCACTTCTTATTTAACATGAATTTAGGGCATGAGCTCCATTTTCAGTGTCTGCTTCTACCACCTCGGACTGGAAGGGGCCAGAGCTTAGGAGAGCCTTATTATGCTTCACGGTTTGATCCAATGCAATGAAAGACCTCTACCGCTGGTGCATTGATAGGGGCGACCAGTGCATAGTCACAACTAGGATAACTACCAGTGGGTTAAGGGGGACCTGTCACCCTCAACTTGTGAAAGATGCCTTTCCTTCCCCACCGCAAGCATGTGACCCCTTTCTTCTTCTATCAATGCTGCCAATCATTGGAAGGAAGATACCGCAGCAATTACATTTCTACCAGTCTTGGGAGTAGTGCACTGATAATCCACAAGGCCCATGACCCTCTTCCTGTTTACCTTGGCAATATGTGAAGGGGGTCTGTGACAGATTTCCACCTGCTAGTAGGAATTGTCCGCATTTTCTGAAAGTTTAGGAGCTCTACTAATTGATTCTGCCATGAAAACCAAACCTGCTTGACAGTCTCCTTTCAGACAGCGGTTAATGTTTAAAAATAATGCTGAAAAAGGATAAGCCTACACATGTTTCTCTGGTGGAATGGTGTACTGGCCAGCCCTGCAGCTGCCATGTCTTCTGACAACATGGCAGTCACAAATGGTGTGTGCATTGCAGTAAACCACCTGCTGTGACCCAAGTTCCAACCAACTGGGGTCTGCCTTTTACCCGTGGGCCTCCCTTGCCCATCCAATAACTCGAGCCAACCTTTTCCTCTTTGACAACATCACAGTTGGTCTCATATACTGGTTTGTTTCGCTGCAAAACGTTCTGTCTCCAGTTGTTTGTCTCTGTGATGTTAGGCTAAGTGATGCTAAATCAGGAGACCCTGTGCCATGGCACAAATTCAGAACCCACAGTTTCCAGTCAGCTGCCTGCCAACTCCCTTCTGAGTGCCCACAGACACCGTCATAACGCTGTAACTCTAGTGCCTTTCAGGCCTACACGGATTATGGTACGATTTCTCTGGATGTGAATCTTGAAATAGCAACTGACAAAGCCAATCATGCGCCACAACACAACCACATAATTAGCATGCGTGTAGGTACCAATAAAAACATGCATTTTGTCGTTATTTAAATCCTATCATGTTTTGGGCAGTGCCACTGGCTTAATGGGCTTTAAATTGCAGAATGTGTGCTAATTTGACACTAGTTGCCACAAACGTTCCTTGGAGAGAAGTAGCAAAGGGACCAATACAACTTAGTGTGTCACGCCCATGTTGGCAGCAGAAGTGAGGTGATCCCGAGTGGATTCCCATTTTAAAGCCTCTCGCCTGGCGTTGGTGTGTTATTTTAGTTATATGCTTCTATTGTGCTAATATGTTTTAAATTTACCTGCTGAACGAACTCATTCATTTGGTGTGTGTGTTTTTCAGTAAAATATTTAGTATAGCGTGTGTTGCTTTACGGCCAACAGATGGCGCTGTTTTTCAGAAAAATCATGTTTTACCTGTCACAGGTGTGACATCTATGTATAGTAGGTATATAAAAACGTGCCTATTTGAATGCAACATTGTGTCAAAATTTCAGAGCAATTGGTGAAGAACTTTCGGAGATTTAAGATTTTGAACAAACATTTATATTTTTATTTGTATAGATTTACTACAGATGCCCACTATTACGTAGTAAATGAAGTAAATATGTGAAATACACACACACACCAAGTGAATTAGTTCGTACTATCCGAGGCTTTTGTACAATCTACTGACCAAAAGTAAAATGTCATTGTTTTCCACACCTGCCATAGAGGCAGAGTTGGTAAATGAGGAGTGTATAGCAGGAGTAAGGAGTGATTAAAGCTCAGCTAGGGCCACACCTGAGTTAATACTGATTCCCGTACAAGTCAAGAAAGTGCTGGAACTAGCATGGCCAATTGACCTGCTAAGACAAGATGAGCGATGTGTGATGATTCTGGTTGATTATGCCTCAAAATGGTTCCAGGTGGAGTTTGTCGAGGGAGGTTAAATCTGGCAGGGTGATCACATTTTCACTGGAGATGTGTACAGTAAAAGTTTTCTACATGAAATAATGAACGATAATAGTTGGAGAGTGGTCGATGAATCGCTCAGAGGGGAGAGTGTAGAGAAGGAGACAAGTACCCCCCACCTTGATCACCCTGCCCATATTGCCTATATGTTGGGAGACAGAGCATGAGAGACGTACAGAGCCATTGAAACTACAGATACAAAGGAGAACCCTAGAAGCAAGGGTCCCATTGAGAAAACCATATCTGCATACGAGACAATACGGTGGCTGTTCAAATTAAATCACGGAAGAAACAGGACACATGAATGGCAAAGATGAATGATGACGTCACACAAAGTAAGACTGACGTGCATAGAAGAGATGCAGAGGCTAGAGAATGCAGGCAATTCTATAAGGCATCAAGAAAGTATTGAAGATAAATGACATCTTGGGCTCGAGATAAAGAGGCTTATGCTATGAAAATGATGAAGATATGAAGCTGTTTTACACGTGTAAATATGCAAACAAATGCAAGAAGACGAAGTATTCCTGAGGCTAGCTTTATAGTGAATAGATTGCGACATGCGCCAGCATGTATATATGAATATATTGGAGTCAGTAAAGAATGGATGTTTCCACTACGTACAATAGCAGAGCTGAGCAAAATAAGGAAGGCTGCTTTTCCAGTATGTCAGTTAGAAAACAAATGAATTACAGGTGAATCTCAAAAAGGCGAGGCTGGATGAGCCAAGAAGCCAAGGCCATATCAGGCTGGAGTGAGCAGACATTGGATACAAATCGTGTGAAAGAACGAAGCTCCTGTAGGAGGCATGGACAGAAAACAAGAAGACGTTGGGGGTCTATTAGAAAATAGTATTTTCATACACTAGAAGCTTGATTTCAAGGTCTTCAGTCACGTGGAGAGAAGTTGGATGAGCATGATGGTCACACCTATGCACGAGGGCAGAGAGTGCCTTCACTCGCCTGAGTTCTCCAGAACAAGGAACATTTCCAAAGCCGAGTTCAAAGCCCTAATTGACAGCAGAACACTGAGGTGATGATGGATGAATATGCAAATTGGTGGGAAGCTATGGTTAAGACGAGCTCACCAGCACTGCGTGTGTAATGCTCACCTGACTCCCACGGAGGCCCTGGCCTGGTTCGCGCTGCTGTGACCTCTTCTAAGGTGATGCGCAGGGTTCGGAAGACAGACTGGACCGGGCCCCCAAATCTGGCTTGACTGGCTCGCAGAAGTATCCTTCTGTAGGCGAAAATAGGGGATTAACTGTCTGCGGGGTAATGCAATCGGCCTCCCACTTTCCCCTCTCACCCTCCTCAAAACCCTTCTGTGATTCCTCGTAGCGTCTCACCTTAGGGTCTGGAAGGACGAGCTCTCCATCCTGCTTCTGATGCAGGGGCACGTTGGTATCCAGTTACTTGGCTGGATTTTCGGATTGGTGAGAACCAAACTTGCTTGGCTTCCAGGTAAGTTTTTTTTTTGATAATAGGTTCCCCTTGTGTCCATGCATTAATGTACTAATGCTAATGTCTTTTTCCCCATAGGGGCCGGGGTACGGAATGCCGGGGAACAAGCACCGACCCGAGATGAGAGGTGAAATCCTTGTAGAAATCAGGTAAGTCTTTAATGAGCGTTTTTTTGGTAATGTCTTTTCATTCGCTCATTGACGCTGATGTCTCTTTTTCCCCTTAGGGGCCGGGGTCCGGAAATGCCAGGATGCGGCGCGGACCCGAAATGAAGAGGGAATGAATCAACAGGTAAGTCTTAACATGGAGATTTAGCTTTCCTTATTCCCTTCTCTCTCTCACCTTTTGTTCTTGTCTTTTTCTCCCTAGGCGCTGGGGCGTGATTGCGAATCCGGATGATCGCTGCTGAACATGGAGGCGCCCTGTAAAGGTGAGTGGAATGCGGCGCTGCAGCGATGGACGCGATGAGCTTTTAAATAAAAGTCTTCCTTTTCAGGATTGTCGGCGAGATGTCTCCGGGATGTGGATTTAGCAGGTAAGGACTTTTCCTTCTTCTGTTCTCTTCTTCTCTTCCTTTGCAGGTGATCCAGGATGCTGGCAGGCGTGGCAGAAGTCAGGATGCAGGAGCAGACACGGTGAGCGTCCAGCTGCTAGATGCAGAACAACGCGAAGCACGTGTGGCTGTTCGGGTGGGGTTTAAATAGCCTTGGAAGAAGTTCTAGGTATGTATCCTTCCTCCAATCAGGTATGTATCCTTCCCCGACCACGCCAGGATGGTAAATTAGTCCCACAGGTAAAGTAGTTCCTTTTAGGCCTCAAGGAGGCCGGGATCCTGCAGCATGGTCTGCATCAGGTAAGTGCACCCAAGCACTCCCTTAAGGAGCCTGGCGCCTATGGCGCCAGGACTGATGTCTTTTATGAGCCTGGCGCCATAGGGGAGGATAGCTCAGCGGCAGCGTGCGCGTCTTGGAAGCAAGACGACACGAAGCAACAACAGGATCGATCCCTGGGTCCGCGCTTAGAAACCTCTGGGTGTTTAAGCGCGTTATAAATACGTAACTAAGACAAAAAAACAACACAATTACACAACTAAAAAAAACAATTCCTGTAACAGCGCCTCAATGCCTGTGGGCGGTGTGAGCGCTTTATAAATGTTAAATAAATAAATTAAAAATTAAATTAAATTAAATTAAATAGGCACCAGGACACTGTCCAAAGGGCCCCTATATGGGGTTGCTGGGTCCTTCCTTGGGGACTGGATGTCCGCTTTTGGGGGTGCAGGGCTTGAACCGGCTCCCCGGGAGCGGGCATCATGACAGCACTCCCCCCCCCCCCCCCCCCCCCCCAGGCCCTTCCCAAGGTTGTTCCCTCCGGGGGTTTTGGTTTGTCTGGGAAGAGTCGGTAGAATTTCCTGACTAATCGAGGTGCATGCACTCTCCTGAGGTCCGTACCCCTTCCAATCAATTAGGTAGAACAGTTTTGACCTAAACATTTTTGAGTCTAAAATGTTCTTCACTTCGAATTCGGGCTCTCCATCTATTAAAATAGGTTCTGGAGGTTTGAGTAGTCGGGTTCCGGGTACCACTGGTTTCAGAAGTGACACATGAAAAACAGGGTGAATTCGCATACTAGCTGGTAAATCAAGTTTAACAGCCACTGGGTTAATTATTGCCGTAATAGAATAAGGTCCCAGATATTTTGGGTTAAAAGTTCGAGGCCCTTTGAGTGGCAAATGTCTGGTAGCTAACCACACTTGGTCCCCAATCTGATACAGAGGTGCTTCACTCCGATGTAGATCAGCATTCTCCTTGTATTTTCTCTTGGCTTGTTGTAAATGCGTAGTTGCCTCTTTGAAGGCTTGGGTAATTGTAGAATGCAGATGTTATACTGCAGGCATTCCGAGATTCTGAGGTGAGTCAAGGTTTGAGGTTCGAGGGTGATGCCCAAACAAGGTATAAAAAGTACTGTGGCCAGTTCCAGAGTGTACCGAATTATTATATGCGTATTCGGCTATCCAAAGAATGTCTTTCCAGTTGCTTTCAGATTGCTGTAACATACACCGTAAGTACTGCTCAAGGGTCTGATTTGTCGTCCTCGGTCTGACCATCGGTCTGAGGGTGGTGACTGGTCGATAATCTTACGTCGATCTGCGCCATTTGACAACATTTGCGCTAGAAGTGGGAAATGAATTGGCTTCCCCGGTCAGAGATTAGTATAGATGGGAATCCATGTAGCCGAACAATATTTTCGAGGAATTCTTTGGCTAGGACAGAAGCTGAAGGTAAACCTTTCAAAGGAATAAAGTGGGCCATTTTGGAAAACAAATCCACAATTACCAGAATAGTATTGTACCCCGAACAAGGAGGCAGGTCCGTAATAAAATCCATTGATAGGGTGTGCCAGGGTGCTGGCGGTATGTCTAGAGGTTGAAGGAGACCGGCTGGTCTTTTCTTTTGACTTTTATTTTGGGCGCAAACACCACAGGACATCACAAAAGATTTAACATCTTTTCGCCAAGAGGGCCACCAAAATTGTCGTTTCACCTTTTCCTCTGTCTTGGCAATACCGGGGTGTCCCTCTATTAATGTATCATGATAACCGGAAATAACTAGTTCGTGTAATTCCTTATGTGGCAGGAATAAGCGTCCTTGGAAATAAGGTAAACCATTATCTATGGTAAAGTCTGATCCCTTTTGTATCCAATCCTGTAAGGTTGTAGGGTCCAGGAGTTTCACTCTGGCTTGAATGTCTTCAAGTGTCTGTAACGAGATCATGCCTAGAAACCTCTGTTCGGGAATTATTGGTACTGGTTCTGAGTTTGTATCAGATTCTCCCATTCCAATTCGGGATAAGGCATCTGCTTTGCCATTCTTGCAGCCAGGTCGATAGGTAATCACAAAATCAAATTCAGCGAAAAACAAAGCCCATCGGAGCTGCCGTGATGACTGAGCCTTGGCGATTTTCAAATACTGTAAATTCCGGTAATCAGTGATCACTGTGATGGTATGTCGAGCGCCAAGCAGATAATGCCGCCAGGCTTTAAAAGCAGACTTAATGGCTAACAGTTCTTTGTCAGTGATTGCATAATTAACCTCGGGTGCCGAGAATTTTCTGGACCAAAATGCTACGGGATGCAGTTGGTTGGTTTCAAGATCTCTTTGGGACAGGACAGCTCCCATGGCTAGGCTGGATGCGTCAGTCTCGACGACATAAGGGAGATCTGGACGCGGGTGTTTCAATATAGGTGCAGAGGTAAACTTAGCCTTTAAATCCTGAAAGGCCTGCTCGGCTTCTTCAGACCATTCAAAATGTTTATTTTTCCTCAAGAGTGCAGTAATGGGTTGTACCACACGTGAAAATTCCGGGATAAACCTGCGATAGAAATTGGCAAACCCGAGCATGCTTTGAAACCCTTTTACAGAGCTAGGTGATGGCCATTTGAGGATGGCATCCACTTTTCTTGAGTCCATTCGGACTCCTTTGGGTGTCAGGATGAAACCTAGAAACTCGACTTCTGTGGTATGGACAACACATTTCTCCAATTTAGCAAATAGTTTGTGTTGGCGCAGTTTTTCAAGTACTGCCCTGACGTGTTTTCTGTGATCAGATTCCGAAGAGGAGTCCTCCAGAATGTCATCGATATATACGACAACACAAACATCGATGAGTTCCCGAAGGACATCATTCATGAAGTATTGGAAGGCAACGGCGCGTTACACAATCCGAAAGGCATCACCTGGTACTCGAATAATCCGTATTTAGTACGGAAGGCAGTTTTCCATTCTTCGCCTTCTTTAACTCATACCAGATGATAAGCCCCCCGGAGATCTAACTTGGTGTATATGCAAGCGTCCTTCACCTGGTCAAGGAGTTTAGGGATCAGAGGCAGAGGATAACGGTTTTTAACCGTTATCTGGTTCAATGCGCGGTAATCGATACAAGTTCTAAGGTCGCCTTCTTTTTTGGGCACGAAGAACAAAGCCGAGGATGCCGGGGACTTTGACGGTCGAATAAAACCATTAGCTAGGTATTGATCCAAATATTGTCTCAAATGCAGGTTCTCAGGTTCGGTAAGGGCATTAATCCTGCTACAAGGAGGTTGTGCACCGGGCACCAGATCGATTTGGCAATCGTACGATCTGTGAGGAGGTAACGTGTTGGCCTGTTCCTTTTGGAAGACGTCCTGAAAGTCTTGCTATTCCGGAGGTAGTTGCATGGAGGCAGAGGTTACAGATGCTAGATTAATCTTCAGGTTTTCTGGGTAGCAGGTTTGTGTACAATCCGGGAAGGTTATTCTCTTAGCTTGCCAATCAATTCGAGGATTATGTGTCTCTAACCAAGGGATTCCAAGAATAACCTGAAACTGTGGAGCCTTGATTACATCAAACGCAACACCCTCCTGATGGCCGTCGGGACAAATAAGAGTCATCTCAGTAGTGGAATGTGTTACCGGTCCAGAGGCAATTTCAGTTCCATCGACTGTGGTGATGACATCTTTGCTGGTTTTAGGACGGAGAGGGAGGTTAATCCTAGAGACCAATTCACGATCCACATAGTTTCCAATAGCCCCACTATCGATGTATGCCTTTATTGCATGCAACCGCTTAGGCTGTTCTGGATCTACGAGAACCATTGGCACAATGAAATGCGAGGTCTGAGAGTTAGTTTTCAAGCTCGGCAAGCGGACCCCTACGCTTGTCGGGCGGAGTCGTTTCCCGAAACAGAGTCTTCATGGTTTTTATCAGCGGCTCCTACCGCCTTTTGGGGCGGTTTTGCCAGGCAATCTCGTAGAAAGTGTCCAGAATTCCCACAATAAAGACATAATTTTAACTGCCATCTCCTTTCACGTTCCTTTTGAGTTAAGGGTCCTTTAACCCCTCCAATTTGCATAGGCTCAGAGACATCAACTCCCTTGGGATTAGCATGGGTCTTGACCAACACCCGGGTCTCAAACCTGGACCGATCTGCTTTTCTGTTTTGAAGTCTGTGATCCAATTGGACCACTAAGTCTATATACTCTGTGCATTCTTGGGGCGGATTTACAACTTGGGCCAAAACATCTTTAAGTTCTCCGCGTAGGCCTCGATAAAACAACGTGACTCTTTTATCCTCTGGCCATCCCGTTTCCACAATTAGTCTATTAAAGGTTGCAATATAGGATAGGAGGTCCTGATTGCCCTGTCGCAGGGATAGAAGTTCGTCATCCAGAGCCTGCCCCTGAGAGTGTCGAGCAAATAACCTTTCCATGCTTGCTTGAAACCCTTGAAAATCACAGAGAATCGGGTCATCTTGAGTAACCAGTGGAACTGACCAATCGGCAGCGCAGCCGCTGAGATATGACAATACAAAGGCTACCTTGGTCTGATCATTAGGGAAGGCCCCAGGTCTGCATAGAAAGTGCAAACGACACTGATTCATGAATACGGCGAATCGTTTGGGGTCCCCAGCAAAGCGTTCGGGTGGGGCCAGCGGCATGTTTCCAGGTAGATTAATCTGCCCAGGGTTACTGGAAACCACAGGAGCGGGGTTCCCTCCGAAACCGGGTAGAGGAGTTTGCCCAGCTTGACCTTGCAAAAGCTGTCTGGCCAGGTCATCAGTTCTTTCCTTTGATATTATTAATTCCCTCCTGAGGGCATTAGTCTCTTGACGAGCGGTATGTACTTTGGCCCGTAATTCCCCCAGTAATAGGGCCAACTGATCAGTCTCAGAACTTTCCATAGCGCCTGGGTGGGAATTTGTAGGATGGCTTCGCGTTCTGTAACGCTCACCTGACTCCCACGGAGGCGCTGGCCTGGTTCGCGCTGCTGTGACCTCTTCTAAGGTGATGCGCAGGGTTCGGAAGACGGACTGGACCGGGCCCCCAAATCTGGCTTGTCTGGCTCGCAGAAGTATCCTTCTGTAGGCGAAAATAGGGGATTAACTGTCTGCGGGGTAATGCAATCGGCCTCCCACTTTCCCCTCTCACCCTCCTCAAAACCCTTCTGTGATTCCTCGTAACGTCTCACCTTAGGGTCTGGAAGGATGAGCTCTCCATCCTGCTTCTCATGCAGGGGCGCGTTGGTATGCAGTTACTTGACTGGATTTTTGGATTGGTGAGAACCAAACTTGCTTGGCTTCCAGGTAAGTTTTTTTTTTTTTGATAAGAGGTTCCGCTTGTGTCCATGCATTAATGTACTAATGCTAATGTCTTTTTCCCCATAGGGGCCGGGGTACGGAATGCCGGGGAACAGGCACCGACCCGAGATGAGAGGTGAAATCCTTGTAGAAATCAGGTAAGTCTTTAATGAGCGTTTTTTTGGTAATGTCTTTTCATTCGCTCATTAACGCTGATGTCTCTTTTTCCCTTTAGGGGCCGGGGTCCGGAAATGCCAGGATGCGGCGCGGACCCGAAATGAAGAGGGAATGAATCAACAGGTAAGTCTTAACATGGAGATTTAGCTTTCCTTATTCCCTTCTCTCTCTCACCTTTTGTTCTGGTCTTTTTCTCCCTAGGCGCTGGGGCGTGACTGCGAATCCGGATGATCGCTGCTGAACATGGAGGTGCCCTGTAAAGGTGAGTGGAATGCGGCGCTGCAGCGATCGACGCGATGAGCTTTTAAATAAAAGTCTTCCTTTTCAGGATTGTCGGAGAGATGTCTCCGGGATGTGGATTTAGCAGGAAAGGACTTTTCCTTCTTCTGTTCTCTTCTTCTCTTCCTTTGCAGGTGATCCAGGATGCTGGCAGGCGTGGCAGAAGTCAGGATGCAGGAGCAGACACGGTGAGCGTCCAGCTGCTAGATGCAGAACAACGCGAAGCACGTGTGGCTGTTCGGGTGGGGTTTAAATAGCCTTGGAAGGAGTTCCAGGTATGTATCCTTCCTCCAATCAGGTATGTATCCTTCCCCGACCACGCCCGGAAGGTAAATTAGTCCCACAGGTAAAGTAGTTCCTTTCAGGCCTCAAGGAGGCCGGGATCCTGCAGCATGGTCTGCATCAGGTAAGTGCACCCAAGCACTCCCATAATGAGCCTGGCGCCATAGGCGCCAGGACACTGTCCAAAGGGCCCCTATATGGGGTTACTGGGTCCTTCCTTGGGGACTGGATGTCCGCTTTCGGGGACGCAGGGCTTGAACCGGCGCCCCGGGAGCGGGCATCATGACAGCATGCTGCTATACGTAGGTGGGAAGGTACTGACGGAGGTTAGAAGTCAACCGATGATAGGGGACCGCACGATTAAGTGTCCTATAGTTGTTTAGCCAATGGAATGTCGTATATTTAGTGACTTTCATAGTGACATGTTTAAGGGAAGGGCTTAGTTGCCCCACCTGATGTTAAGCTTATCCCTTTATTTCACTGCCCTAGATGAGTATGGATTGTATAATTAGATGGTTCTTTAGACCCTATCACACTTACCACTAGGTTTTTGTATTTTGCCACATAGGATGACGTTAGTAATAGGAGTTAGCATCACCTATGACGATTTTCTGTTATATAAGCAATCTTTTTTTCAAAATACATTGAGATCGTGATCAGAGACATCTGCTGACGTCCGTTGTACTCCCTGTTTTAGATAATAATTGATATTAAAACAGTTATCCTTTTGCCAACTACCGGAGTCGTTTTGATTATTGATGTTTGAATAATGTATGCATCCCCACCCATCACAAGGGTATTGCTACATCATCTTAAAGGGCTGGGAACTCCAGTTCACCTGTCAAGTTGTTAGAACTTGTTTAGGTAATTTAGCAACTCATAGTTAGTCCAGATGTAACAGAGACATTCAGTAAGTGAAACAGGCAACAGATGTACTTGTTAATTCCATCCCCTGGTCTTGCTTTCCCTCTCCAATCAAAAAGGACTGTCCATTGTAGCTGTGCTGCGCCAAATGATCAGGTGCTCCCATTCTTTTAGCCGATTCTGGCGGTGCCACCATTCCAGTATAAGTGCAATAGAAATTAGTCCTTCTCTTGTGTTACTGTTAATTTGTACACTTGGGAGCCTAAAAAGAAAGGTCGCTATTTGGAGTGGGAGACAAGACAGAGGACCCATCTCTGTTACGGACACAGGGTGCATGCCGGATTTAGACCAGTTCATCTGGAGTCTGCAAAACATTCCAAATTCTTCAGTTGTTTCTATTATGACCCTAAACTTCCTGCCCTGGTGGCTCACATATGAGCGTGCCATCTGCATAAAGGGAGAGGGGTTGTAGCTCTGCAGATGCCACTCTTTCAATTTGCCTCTGAACCAGTGGTCGAAGTGAGTGGGAACAGTCAGGAGCAGAGTTCCACTACTTTTATCTTTTACTGTTAACAGCTCCACTACTTCTTTCAACCATTTTCACCCATTCCGGAACTGTTCTTTGTGAAGTTAAAGCTCAATTCTCCACTTTAACACCAAATAACAGTTACAGCTAAACTGAAATCTGCTTCAACTCAATTGGCTGTCAAGCAGCATGGCTGCAACTCTTGAAAAATGTGTTGTGCGTTGGAGTTCCACTACTTTCTTTGGTACGCTTCTACCGCTGCTCAGATCAGAAATGCTTATGGTTCTATAATCAACAGAAATATTAAGGGGGACAAGTGGCACCCCATCTGGTTCCTCTCTCCACATGCCATATCTGGGATAGTGTTTTGTTTGTAGATATTATAGCTACTACTTATATATAATAATATCAATTGTGTAACTAAATGGCCCAGCCAGCCTACACAGCATTTCCAAACTGTGAAACCAGTTTACACCATCCATGCTCACAATGGCTTAGGTCTGTTTGCCAACCTGGAGATGGTCCAGAAACAGAACGATGCTGCAGAGGCCCAGCATAGTATTCGAATCTAGAAGTTGGCCTGCTTTTCATTTGCTCTTTTACCAGAGACCCTCGACAGAAGACCCTGATAGTACATTGCCAAAAATCTTGCTGTCTGTGTTAATCATGGAAAGGGAACAATGCAACATGTGTTCCATAATGTCCTGCCAAGGCTTAAAGAGCAGGGCAATTGTTGCCTCCCCGTGTTTCTGGGAGAGTGCCCTTCTCCGGGGTCCCACTATATTCTATCATTAGACTGGGTAATAGTTCTTCTTTGTATGCTCTGTACTTCTCGGGATTCCATGTCCCCAAGGAGGTTTACGCGTAACTGGGTTCTCGATTGCCCATTTGAACACTGCTCCAGCTAATGGGCAATGCAGCTCTGCTTTGCCGTCCGGAGTCAATGTGGGGATATCGCCCACATCTAGCAAGTCTCTCATGTGATCCCGGTCTGCCCTTAGTTTCTCTACATACTGGGAACTTTACCTATCCTTAAATACGTTAAAGCCCCCCGCCCCCACGCCCCTGTTCATGTACAGGTTCACCTTGGATATCTTTGATTACGCTGATGAGCTCTCCCTATTCACTTCAGCCTACATCCAACTTTAGCTCTTTTGTCATGTTGATTGGCAACATATGCCTTGTGATCCTATTGTACGTAGCCAGTAAATCTTTCCTGTCCATTATTAAATCTCCTTGGCTGACAGCATTATGAGAAACTAGTTCTCCATACTCTCCTACTAGCTGTTTTAGTTTTTACACATTCGTCAGTAATTTCTTTCGGACTCTGCAGCACCGACATGCATTTGTCCTTTAAAGTGACCTTAAATTCTTCCTACAGGGAGGCGTGTTTGCCAGATGTGGCCTCACTGGCCTGGTGGTATGCGAGATATGAAATTCTTTCTTGAGAGATTGCTTTTGAAAAAGCTGGGTCCAAAAGAGCCTCAGCTGACAGTCTCCAGCGGAGATCTCAATCCCACCCAGGTCAAATCTGGGGGATATTTGAACAGAGAGCGACCCCCCTAAATAATCAGCAACATCAGGCATGTATCGGTTCCTGCTTTGGGTGAATGCACAAACGGTTCGGGGGGGAAGAAAATCATGTGCGCTTGAGTGCCCCGACTGTCTGACCCTCAAGTCGCCCAACCTTGCACTCTTCTAAAATTTGCCACAAAGCCTTAAATCCACTCTGGCACATAGCCTGTCAAGTTCATGATCTTAAATACAGTAATGCCTCATGATTTGTCATCGATACAGTCTCCTGGACCCTCAACGTAGAGTTCACACCTTCTACGGTGGAGTCAGCTGTGATTTCCCTCCTGCGGATGATCTTTGTGATTCACGTGCTTCTGATCAGACTGACAACGGTCCACCAGTTCACCTTGGGGAGTTGCAGATGTTCCTTCAGCAACCAAGGACAGTGCACAGGAGAATCATGCCATGCTGGCTCCATGTCAATGGGGAAGCAGACCGGTTCATGAGAGCACTCAATGCAGCATTCTGCATTTCAACAAAGCAACAGAAGGATGTGCAGCCAGACCACTACAGTTTCCTTTGGGGAATGCCCCTCAACCTCTGATTGTCCACCTAAGCATCCACGCACTGAGGTGTTGATGAGGAGGGCAATCGGATCCCATGCCTCTGCTCGGAGATGGTGCCTGGACATCCACTTAAGGCAAAGTGTTCAGCGATAGGCAACATCATCTCCAATTTAAGTAGATGATACAGTCATTGTCAAGAACCAGCGGTTCCAAAATATGTTGAGCATGCATTTTGAATTGTGTCTTCTGCCAGTGGTGTTCTCCAATGGGGCTATGCTCACTGTTTGTTAGTAGGTAGATTAGAGTGGCTCAAAATGTCAGCCAGTTCAACATTGGGAGCTGGTGATTTCTTTCATTGGAGGAGCGTAAGTTCCCCACTAAAGAGCATGAGTAATCGGGTGTAGTGAGAAAGCCCCAATCAAATAAGGTCAGGTCCACGGGGTTCTTCCACTGAGAAAGATAATGGGTTAAATGGTGCATTTTACAACACATTTTGGATGAGGAATTGGCTAAGAAGCATACAATTTACAATTGGTTAGGGTGATAAATGCAAAGATTCAATAAATGCCAGGTCACCAACACAGGAGCGTTTTCAAGATGCATTTTCCCACAATATATGCCAGCATTCTCGCTGTAAAACACACTTTATGATGCCTGTACCCACACTATATGCCAGTACTGGCACTGTAATAAAACATGTATGTAATCTCTGTCCAATAATGCTAGTATTGCCAATATTAAAACACCTGTATTGACTCTGGCCTGTAATGCCAATACTGCCACTCTAAGAAGACTCTAGTTGGCTGCACCAAATAATGCCCTTATTTGCCACTGTAGGTACACTCATGTTGGCTCTGCCGAATGACCATATTAAGCCAATATTGCCACTTTAAGAACACTCCTGTTGCCTGTTCCTGGTGATGCCAGTATTGCTTTTTAAAACACGTTTCCACAGTGGGCAGCAAGCCCTACCTCCCCAGCCAAACTCATGGCATGGGAGGTAGGGCTGCTGTTCACCATGGAAACTTCAGACACCCAAATTCAATTATATATCTCTCTCTCTCTCACTCACTCACTCACTCACTCTTCAAACAAGCTCTCACACCACTTAACTTGGCTCTGGCTGCAGTTGAGATGACCACCACGCTTTCAGGACTCCCTGATAGAAGCACACAGCTGGACAGGCGTCAGGGAATTCGTTTCACCACTCCCTTCTCAGGAATTATGATCTTGCCCCCCCCCCCCGTCTGAGGCAGGCAGGGAGAGGGTGGGGTGAAGAGGACGGCCTTCATTGCGCTCAATGAGACCGATTATTTAGCACACATTAAAGGAATGAAGTCTGTATCGTCACCACATGTCTCCCCAATACTTGTCACAGGGCTTGTCATGTGTCAGAGCCTGAGAGGCTGATGTCCCTATCACTGTACCATGCACAATACTGTCTAGGGCATTAGGGAGACAAGTCTTTGTATTTGTAAATAATCTAAATATGTTTAGATTGCTTGCAGGCGCAAAGACTACAATTCCACCAGGGTGTGAGTGGAAAGTATTCACTGTGCAATGCAAATTAAAAAATCCTTTTTTTCTAGGTTGCTTTTTTGGGTAAAGGAGGGTCCCTTAAAAATGGAGGGGCAGCATCTGAGCACTGCCTATTGGCGACCTGCCTTTGCAGTTCACGATGGTGATTATGGATGCCAAGCTGGACACTGATGTGCACTGAAGGTCTGCCCCCAACTGTGACACTGGGTGCAAGCGCTCACTCCAAGCAATGGTATGATGATGATGATGGCAGTGGCGGACATTCTGAATGACTGTGCTGGTCATGAATCCTATGACTGTAGAAGGTTTGCTGTCATTGGTTTTGGTTTGTGTTTTGGGGAGGGGTGTGGTGTCTCAATGTTTGATGCAGGCATTTTGTACTTCGTGTTCCTGTTTCCATGTACACATTCATATCTGTCAACCCGCCCACTTTAGACAGGCGATACTAACCCTAGTGTTAATTCACTCACTGTTAGGCAGAGTTTGTATTCAGCACCCTTTCGGACCACTACACACAAATATGACTACAGGTGTAAGCAAAACCAACCTTGGGTATAAGTCTGTACCACACAATGTTTAGTATCGGAGCAGAGCAGCCAGGCTTATCTCAAGAGGGAATGTGAGCTGTAATGATGTTACACAGAGGTTCACAATTACAGGTGTTCAAATAAACTCTTACACTCAAGGTTTCTTGGTTAAACACTTATTAATTTATTCAACAGTCAGTTATAAAACATTCATTAGAAGGAGGCAGTTAAATTTCTTACACAAATATACTTCAGTAATATACTCGTTAAGTTTCTGGGGCATTCAGACTACTTTGAAGGAGGAGCAAAATGGCATTCAGAATACTTTGAAAGAGGAGCAAAAAGGAATAGGTTCAGAACATAAAAGCATTACGATTATTCTTAGGCAGTACAGATACTTTGAGTTCACCAGAAGAGTCAATTCAATTCAATAGGCTAGGCCAAAGTCAATGGGCTAATGAATTGGCAAGGACAAAACGGGTCTGGTAAGTAAACGGCAAAGTCTCTGTAGAAGTTCTCAGAAGTAGTTTGTAAAACGAAGAATTATATGACGGGTCACAAGCTGATTAGGCCTGCTACTTGCGAAGGTTTCAAGCACTTTCACCGTGAGAGGTAAGCACTCTCAGTCTCGTTTCACAGTACCTTACAAATGAAGAAAACGACGCAGCTGAAGACTTTGTTCCTGGCAGTTCCTGCAGATATCGCTGTTCCTGAGCCTCAGTCGTGGGGACAAGAGGGAGGATGTCGGGGGACTCCTGCCATGCACAGGGACTGGTCAAAGCTGGATCTTGGCAAATCTTCAATTTCGGTGGCTGTAGTAAAGCACACAAATTGGTCTCCCTCTCCCTGGTTATTTCGTTTCCTGCAGCTCTCTGAGGAAAATACAACCAGCTCTGAGAATGGTATCCAGGTGGTTTAGTGTCGAGTTGATTGGTCCCACCAACTCAAAGGGAAAAGTCATCCTTGCAGGGCTTCTCTGTTGAGATGAACTTAGCGATTTGGTCCTCCAGTAGGGCTTCACCGTGCAAACCAACGGTCCAGGAGTTGTAGAAGCTGTCCTCTTCAAGCTCGTCTTTGGTTCTTTCGTTCCAGTGGTCGACTTTGCCTTCCAAGCCAAGAGACTCGCCTTTTATTCAATTCTCACCCATTCATTCCAGCCTAGCTGTCACTCACCCAGCAGGGTGGCTGTCCTTGCCAGACAGTCAGCCAGCCAATTATACCAGAGGGCATTTGGGTCTCCTAGGAGACTAAGTACAGGGAGTTTCGGGCACCTCCCTCACTTCCTGTCCACCCCAGACACTCGGGCGCCAGAGGCGGTCTTCAGTCCAGAAGCCTGTCAAAGGCGAATGAACAAAAGAACCAAACTATGTTTGACGGGCAGAGGAAAACTCTAGAAGGACCTTTCCACAAAGAAATGGCAAAAAAAGAAGACCGGGACCTGTTTAAACAAAGGGGGCTCAGACGCCATCTTGAAAAACATGGCTCCCCTGATTTAACGCAACTGCTGTTCGCGGTTGGGAAAAATCATGTTAGCTTGTTGTAAAACCTCTGCCACCAGCCATTTCGAGAGGAAAGGGTAGCATTTGACAGCTACATGAGTATCTAGACACAGGGGATACTAAGCAACCCCTCCAGCACTCTATTGTAAGATAGGGTGTGCTAGGTCTAACAATTTAAAAAGACTAGTTAAGTCAATTTCACTTTACTTTCTCTGGGAAATCGTAGTTTATCCCAGAGAAGGAATTTTTAACCTTGGGAAAGTCTGAAAGGTTTCCCTGTGCCACTGCACTGAGGGTGCTGTGTGACACACATGAAAAGATGATGCCTATGGAGTTGTCTAAAACTCCATAACCAAAGAAAACACAAGAGTAAAACACATTTCAAAACATGTGAGAGAGTGGGAAAAAGGGTCTCACACTCTCCAGATAAAAAAAATCAAGTCCTCAAAATCCAGCAAAGTTGCTGGGGGTCTCTAGGGTGAAGGGAATTAGCACATTTTTGAGAATTCTCCCTAACACCCGCCAGCCAATCTCCTTGCCTGTCCATAGGCATCAATAGAGCTTTCACCTCTTTTTTTCACCTGCCATGGCAACTCAAAAGGTTGACCTATATGCTCATGCTCGCAAACATATGGTGACTGGAGGAATGTCACTGTCAATAAATAGTACTGACCACTGCACACAGAAGTGTGAGTCACAGCAACATGTAAAATGTTCAATGTCTGTGATCGTTAATCGTAAGAACTACAGTGGGGCAATCGCACACACTAGTTCTGAGCCTCTGAACTTTGAGTCCTAGACAAAGGCAGGATCCTTCAAGGATTGGCCGGCTCATCACTAAAGTAAATACCCAGAATAGGCAAACCGCCACACAATCCCACAGGTGTTCATGCTGGAGCGAGAACAAGGCGGACATTTTTTATTAACAATCAGAAGACTTTTTGAAGCAGGAAGATCACTTCTGAGACCCTCCATGAGACTTTAAGTGGAAGCTTGCGTGAAGGTGACTACAGAAGACATGGCTAGATGGCATGATGCAGAGCTCTGAGTGTGGGCTGTGTCACACCAAGAGACTCGGGAGAGATTGCTCATGACACAGCAAGACCAGAAAGCATCAAGAGACATTGAAAACTGTTGGAAGACAGACCTGCCTAGACACGGTTTGCTGTCCAGATTTTGGACGCATTATCACCCGTTGCTTTGCTGTGTGGAAGCTGACAGGTGTGTTATTTTCATTCTATCCCCCTCCCATTTTCACCCGGATTCTTGGCTTTGGAGTTTTTTAGTGTTGGGTTTCTCGCAGCTTCTTGGGTGGAAGGGAATGAAGATGGCACTCTAGCCTGACACTGACAACATTTTCTGAACATCTCAGTTTTGCTGTAAGGGTTTTGCTGTAAGGGGTTTGAAGTAAAGCACCGAGAGGGCAGGAGTATCCATTATGTTAAGCCCTAATGCTCTTTATGAAGGAGTTCAGGCAGAGATGTGTTAAGCCTGTTCACTGTTTGACAGACACTTCCAGCGATAAAAGTTGTGTGGTTTTGGATCATTTTACTTTTTCAGCAATAGAATTGTATTTAATGTTTTTCGAAATGCTATGATCTTTCTATCTTGCTTGAGCTCTTAGTAAAGTGCTGCAATTTTACTTGCGATAGTACTGCTATAATATTTATACCTTTCTGTAAAGTACTGGACAGTGACGTCAAGAGTGGTCACAGATTCCTCTCCGCGAAGGACTGCCTTGGTAAGAATTTCAATTGAAAGTAGACCCTCACAAAAATGGCTACTGCAATTGGGCAAAGAACTGCAGATCTGCCCCTTGTAAAGATGGCTTCCATGCAAATGTCGAGCATGGAGCCTTAAGTTAGGAAAAAAGTGTCAGTCTCCATTTTGCAAATTGAGTTCAGCTTTTGAAGTATTTAGTCACATATTAAAAAATGATTATTACTTACTTTAATTTATATGCATTGTGTTTTGGTTTAAGATTAAACCTTCCACAAAACATCAGACAAATAGTTAAACATCCATCATTACAAACGTGTATATAAAATAATAAACCATATCAAAATTTTACATTAAAAACATTAAAACTAAGAACCAAACAATTGACCCGTGAAGCTAGACTAGATCAAACTATCAGTGCAATCTTTACACCAATCAACCATTAGAGTGCTATAAAGTGTTGTGTGCATTACTAACCACCTGCGCAAAGCCCCATTAATAATTGCACTATTTGTGTGTTGGCATCAGGATACCTCCTCCTTACCCACTAGGTCATCAAAACTATTCAAACCTTTGAAAAATTCAGAGGTCACGGCATCCCATGGTTACTGAATAAAAACTAACATTACTTACCTTACACATCACCTTATACTCCCATTCCCTTAATTGAATTTATCATTCTCCATGCTTCATATCACATTCCTTTCTATGCTCCCCACCTTCCTGTGCCTCTCCTTTGTTGCTTGAATGTATTATCTGTAATCTGTCTGTATAGACTGCATTATGTAACCATTACCTTCACCTTAAGCGCCCAGATACCCCTCGGGCAGGCGCGCTTTATAAATAAAACAAAAAAACCAACAAACACCCAACCTGGAAGAGTATTGGGAATGGTTAAGTCTTTTCCCATGATTCCATCCAAAGAAAATGTTAGAAATTCCTTTTTGGTGTCTGTGAGTATATACACTGCAAAGTATAGGGTTGAGTGACGAGAGGTTCTGTGTTGTTATACTGTTTGATATCAATCCTTCTAACCCAAACGTTCTTCTGGCACGAGTAGGAGGTCCTCTTTCTACGGTGGCAACAGTCCACAATGCTGTGAGCAGATTATTACTCTTAATCCCATAACTTTCAAAATAACCGCAATTTGTTTCTTTTTGATCAATGAGGGCCGAGAGCACAAGCCCAATTCAAACCTAATTGCAGCAATTGGGACGGAGAGTGGAGATCCTAAAATGGACTTCAGATCTCGCTCGCTAATGTATTAACCAATTCCAATTGTTCATTGGAAATAACTCCAGCCTGTATAGCATGCTGCGAGATACATGTGTCTTGAAAAACTCAGTTAGTGGTAGAAGAGAGTAGCACCAGTACTTCCCCCTTCAGGACCTTCATTTGTGCTATGAATTTACTTGCCTTTATGGCTAATGTGTGCTTAACACAGGATATAGGCTTCCAATTAGCTATTAGAAAGCCAAGATAGGTGATACAATTCACTCCGTTAACTTTGGCACCATTTAGGTTCCATTTATAGTGTCTATATTTTTTACATCTCTAAAAGTTTATAATCTAATATAAAAATGTTATATGAAAGAACATGGAAGACAGGCACACGCCCACTTGTGTGGACATTATATAGAGACTCACGCTGTGAAGCAAATAAAACATTGAAAACCACAGACCAAAAAAGTTTCTCAAGAAGTGTGGAAAAGCTTTTCTGGAGGTATGAAGAGAAGCGAATGCACCCACATCTCCATTCTACTACGAAGCGTATTACTAAACCCATATTGCCCTGCCCCCAGCGAGATTATTTAAGCTGGCAATACACTTCTCTGACAAAGTTGTTGTTGAGCAGTGCTACTCAAACTTTTTTTTTATAACGAGCTCCCTCCAACCCCCCGCCCCTTGAGTAAAAATATTGTGTCTGGGCTCCCACCACCACCTAGGATTGGCCCATCTAGTAGGCCCAAGGATGTCCAGTGGGCCCCAGCCTCTTTAACATTTCTACTGCTCGTATTTTCTATTATTTTTAACATTAAAAACCGTCATCTTAATCCCTTTTCCAAAGAGTCTGGCAAACCCCCCCCCCCACCTCCCCCAACCCCCCCCCCACCCCCCTCCCCTTCATCCTTCAGGCACCCCAGTTTGAAGACCACTGTTGTATGGGGAGTGCTGGTGTGCTTCACTGGGACATTGTGTTGGATGTGGGGCCGAGTTACAGGCTTTTGGAAGGACATTTTTAGATCAAGGGCCTCATCACGAGTTAGGCGGTATCCCGGAGGTATTCACGCCATGATACCGCCCGCGCTAATGCGCTACCGCAAACTGGTCTAGCGCTATTAGCGCTGGATCACAGGCTTGGCGGAACAGTCCTTCCCAATTGGGCCCATTTGGGAATGCCCCATTCCCCATTGGACCCAATGGGGTATTTTTGGCGTGATTACCGTCGGCGCCCAGTTACCTAAGGGTCCGGTGCGCAATATAAGACCATAAACAAAGAAACAAACTGCGTAGTAATAGCGCTGAAAATTTGGCAAATTATTGACAGATTTCCCCCCAGCTCAGAGCTGGGGGTAAATACTGCCAAACCCGTGATTTGGCGGACCCTTAAATGCAGTGGTAATAGCGTTACCACCACATTTTAGGGTTACCGCCCAACTCGTGATGACCCCGCAAGTGTCATTGAACACGGTCTCGTCTTTACCCTTTCTGCCATCTACGGTGATCTTTAAGGACCTGCCACGAGCTGTGCTTGTTCACGCTTGGCTCTCAGTGTGCCAAGCATCAGACACATTAAGAATTGAACAAGAAAAAACTATAGCTGATCTCGATCTCAAGCAGGGCAGTAAGGCGGCTTTTTCGAAATAAGAAAAAACTTTGCATACTCAGCGTGAGGGATTTGCTGAATATGATTTACAACGGGTTTTCCAATGGGATTGCACCATTCAAAAACGCGTTTGTAAATCAAGCCCATGGTCACAATTAAATGTGTATGTTTTGCCCTTTTCCCCCTTAAATTGTTGTGGGTGTGGTGTGTTGCCATGGTGAATTCTGAAGTGCTGGTTTGTTTGCTTGTCAGTCTCTGACGTTACTTTTCAGTTGCAATACGTTTGTTATTTTGTGCTTCTAGGGGGCAGAGGCAGAGCCACCTATAAGCCGAAACTATTGCATTACAGTACAGACAAGGGGAAATGACGTATGAGGAGGGACACAAAGCTTCAAGGCAGAGTTTGCTCATTTGCCCACCCATTGACTGCCCATGGCTGTGCTAATCTCTATGGCTATTCCCACCCAGTTCCTGCCCCTCCCCAGCCAAAACACCTCCCCATGGTAACTCGTTGAGCTTGCTTTGATCAAGCCTGAATATCAAACTTTGCACTCAGTGCCTACCAGTGTTTTATAAAGCAGTCTTCAGAAGGTTAATGACTTAATTGGAGCAGTAAACACGCTATTGGTGTATTCAAAACGTCTAAACCAGGGCTGCCTTTGTCCACTCGATTTATAATCAGTATGTGTGACCTTCACAGAAGTCCTGTCAAAAACGAGCATTGGCAAAGCCAGCAGTTTTGGCTTGTGTATAAGTATTAGGCATTTGCCAGGCACTGCTATTGTATGGCCAGGCACTCGCTCTATGTTGCACCTGCTTCCATCAATGGCCACTTTGGCGGCGCCTTGCAAGTGCTTTTCCCATGCCTACACAAAATTCCAAATTGTTGGCACTGACAATGCGTGTTTTTGTGGCTTGGAGTTAACTCTTTCTTGTACAGGTTTTAAGAGTATGAGATATGAAGGCTATTTTTAAGTCCTTATGTGGTTCAAACATACTGCCTCATCAGGAGTTTGGCGGTAACCCTTAAATGAGGCAGTAACGCTATTACTGCCGCATCTAAGGGTGTGCAGTATTACTGCCGGGATACAGCCCAAGTCGTGATGAGGCCCTATAGTTTGGGGCTGTAAGCATTGTCCCCCCACCCCCGCAACGTCCATGCCCGATTTATTTTGGCTGTGCCTTGCTTGGAGTCAGCATCCAATCCCTCTTCAAGTTCCGCCTTTCAGAGGCGTTGCGCTCCCTCCTGCTGCCCATGCAGTAAACTAGAGATTATTGTAACTCTTCAATGGTATCCAGCTTTCCAGCAATGCACTGAGGAGGCACTCAACTCAAAGCCCCGTTCTGATCTGGCCCTTGCGCTGTGAAAGCTGTGATGGTGTTGGGAAGGCACCGCCAAGTCGCAGGTGGCATGTTGTGCCCGGCCGGCATACCCGCATGCATCCACACATACACACACACTGAAGTTTAGAAGAACCATTGCGCTAATGAACGGGGGTTCCCCCCACGCAGGGGCGGAATTACACTGACGCCATTTCATCCGAGTTGAGGTGCCTTGTTTATACAGCAGCTTGTAAAGCATCTAATCGGGCCTGCTTGGGCCCCACAAACACTTGTCGTCTGCCTCAGGACTGTGAGTCTGCTACCCCGGAAAGCTCATGAGAAAAGTGCCGGGAATGGGATCGACATATTCCTTGAGCAGGGAAAACATTGTGGACATTTCTTGGTCCTGGGAATTGGGTACTATTGCTTTGCACCTACCACCTGACTTTTGAAACTTTGGAACACTGGGCATCATGATATGGACCTCGTTGGAGCAAGAGAGGAAGCACTGTTTTTTTTTTTTGCCTCTTTTGTTGCAACCCACCAACTGCTCCCTGACATTGCACCGGACATTTGGCGCCATCATCACGACAGTTCACCTGTTGTGTTTTGCTCCATCCCGATGCATTGTTCTGTTGGGTTTACTGGCAATTATTTATACGCCTGGGGGCACTGGTGCAATAACATCCCTTAAACCATATTTTCTTTTTTGTCTGGGTCTCAGTTCTACAAACACACAAGCAGACGACGCTGTGACAGTAGATGTTTTGGTTGGGGGAACTCAAAGTGTCAACATTAGCATATTGGAAAATTGTGGGCCGGAAAAATTGGCATATAGTGCCACTATCAATCACCATTCGGAGATCTGGGCTGGGCGACAATCCCTGCTGCTATATCACAGAGAAGAATGAGGCCAGAATCTGCCCCATCTGCCATCCTACACAAGATGTCACCCCTCGCCCATCCTCCCAGATTCGGCAGAATGGTTGGCATTGGATGTCATAAATGTCTCGGCCATTTAGAGGGCAGAGTTATTCTGCTGACCTTGACTGGCTGCAATGCCCCTCTTTCCAACCAATCAGGTGGCCGAAAGAGTTCTGGCAAGGCATCTCAGCCCACCTTCTGCTGAGAAATGTTTAGGGGGTGAATATGCCCAGTCTGCCCTGGTATTTTCAAACTAGCACAACTAAATCTCCCGAATATTCCGAGCACGAGACTATCATTGTGGAGTGATTTCCTATGCCTATTCATGGAAGCTCATGCAGGTGTGTTTTAGTGTCAATGCAACGCCCTTTTCTTGGATTAATTGAAGAGATTATTTGAAGAAAACAGCTGCTCCTAAGAGTTATTTGCAGACAGAACATTGCTTGGTGTTGAGACATGAGTTATGCCTGCTGCCGGCCTGTAAAAGTCATCTTGACTTGGACAAGCTGCAGATCTTACTGCGAGCCCCACTTCTGACTGGAAGAGCCAGGAGGCCTGGAGCAGCCGGCCCTGGCCTGTTTGTCTGCAGGGCTCGCTTCAGTTGGCCGTGGAAGTGAGTCAGGCTTGGGATGTACAAGTCCTTGTACGGCCACGATGGGCCAAGTGCGGCCCGAGTTTCACGATACGGCCCTGGAAAGTATGCAGAGATCACGAGCGCGGGTCTGATGGATTGCACTCCTCCACGCGCTGAGGCATCGCTTTAAAAGGAAAGTCGGCGGCCTGCCTCGGTTCCAAGGGAACAAACGCCAGAGAAATCATGGTACTCACATTTTAGACACTTTCCAGGTAAGATGGCCGAAGCTTGCTCGTGGGAATCCCCTTTCGGCTCTCCTGGGTCACAGGGGCCTGCTAGGTGGCCATCTTAGTGTTGGAATTGTTAATGATTTAACCCGTGAGACCCACCAGCAGTGCCTTCAACAAAAATCAGCATAGAGGGATAGGGGTACAACAGGGGGCGCGTGCAGGGTGGTGGTGCATCAAATAAGTGTCAACCGGTCAAACTCGGTTTAGTATACCTATATTTACCAAACTGGTTTAAACATTTGACATTAAGCATGTCTAAGACAATACACGTTTTCCATCAAGTTAATATATATCCTAAAATGTTAACTCATGTCCAAAAGTTGCAACAATGACGTATGCACTCAGCAAGAGACTGCGTTCTTTTAACTCAAGCAGACATCACTCCCAGCACAGCTTAAAATAATGGGCCTCATTAAGACTCTGGGAATGGGGAGGACGGATGCACTGGCACCATTCAGACCTGGCGGGCTGAAAGGCACCCGCTCGCAGAACTCGTAGTTTGCCGGTCTGGAAAAAACAGTACTGGCAAGCTTACCGGTACTGTTGTTTCCGGACCGGCAAACTCATAATGAGGCCCAATTGTGTTGTTAGAGGTGGTATTGAGCAGACATCACTTCAAGCTCAGATTTAAATAATAGCCAGTCAAAAAGAGTCAATTTAACAGAAGAGATATCCCTCATACCTCAGTTTCAAATGACAGTCAAGGACACCCTGTTTAACAGATGCAATATCACCTACATGTGCCGGGTGCCGGGGGAAAAGAGGCAACTTCTCCCTTGGTTCTTTAGCAGTGGTTGCAGGAATCTTCCCTTGCCCACATAGAATAGTTTACAGTTTTCAGTTTCTGGCTACACATCCCAGTGCCGGCTGGTGAATTCTTTTAGAAGAGGGGCTTCAGGTTTTCCCACAAATATGCCAGAGCGATCAAGCGTAGCGAGGGAGCCCACCCAATCAAGAGGGGTTGCGGGCCACACCGTCCCTGAAAACATTTTTAAAATAATGGCTTAAAATACTGCATTTTACAGCACACATTTTGAGGAAAATTTGGTAAAAAGCCAAACAGTTTGCATTTGGTTTTGTAGGGTAGCTAATGAACACATCCAATAGATGTAAGTCATCGACAGTGCACAGGAGCATCTCCCCAACACATTATCATGATGCCTTTGCCCAGAATATATGCCAGTATAAAAACATTTTCATGCTGGCTGTGCCAAAACATTTTCAGTCTGGCGGCACCAATATGTACCAGTATTCCCTATGAGAACTCTGTGCATAATGCCACTAATAATACTATAAGAAAACATGTGCATGCTTATTCTGCCAATATATAGCAGTATCCCCACGTAAGGACATACTGCAGTTGGCTTTACCATTAAAAATGCGACACCACAGTATGAAAACATGCCCATACTGGCTGCATTAAAATGCCAGGCTAGCCACGTAATACCACTTATGCTTCCTTTAGCAATGATGCCCAACTCAAAATGTCTATAAACAGTATACACAGTAAGGAATGGCTAGACTGTGTACATTCAAATGTCAGTCTAGTTACATAATAACACTTATCATGCTTGCTTTATCAAAGATGCCCAATACAAAATATCATGGCCCAGTAAGTCGTGGCTGGACAAGGTGCACCAAAATGTGAGTCTAGCCACGTAATAACACTGATCATGCTCACTTTATAAAATATGCCCAATACGAAAGGTCAGGCCGCAGTGACAGATGGATAGACTGGCTGTATTAAAATGCCAGTTTATCTACATAATAACACGTATCATGCTTGCTTCATCATAGATGGCCAGTTAAAAATTCCATGCCTGGCCACCAGCCCGCCAGCGCCTCGCATGCTTACAATCAATGTGAGTCATGGTATATTTTACTAGGCCTCTATCATAGACGGGCAGTAAAAAAGACCATGCCCGTACCTTATCCCACACCTCTCACAGAGAGCTGATTTTGGCTGGTGCGGAGGAGGGTCGTACAACATCTGCATTTTTATAATTGTATTGCACAATGCCCCTCCACTTGCCAAAACCAGCTCCTTGGCCCAGCACAAACACACATTCACACAACATTTACACACAGCATGCACTCACTCATTCACATGCACACCTATCATCATACACTCGCTAACTGTACACAACACAAGCATACACAGAATTAAATTAAGTTACCTTCTGCCCCGGTCCTGAAGTTTCCTCTCAGCAATCCAGCTCCTGCATAGCATGAACAAGAACCGGGAAGCAAAGAGTTCCAAGAGCCAGAGCGCTGATGACAAAGCACCCTGTGCCGTTTGTATGTGCAGGGAAGTGCAGGAGCGTCCCCTTAAACTTGCAAAGAAGTAGTTCCCAAGCCAGAAGTAGAACACCCATGACTTTGCATGGCCCATTGGACATGCATGGCTGGGGAACAGAATTGTCAAACGGAAACTGCGTTTCCCTTTGACAGTTCAAGCCAGCCTAGGAGTGCTGCCTCAGCTGCAAAAAGCAGCCGAGTGAGTGCACAGTATTTACACTGGGCTGGCTCCTCCATAATGGGCAAAGGTGCTGGTGGGACGCCAATTTGGGAGGAGACGCCACTGGTAATGAATCTGTGCATAGGGTCAGTGTGGCTTGAGCTGAAATACTGTTGATTTTGAAGTAATGTACATGAGCTGCACTGTTGGCAATGCAGTGATTTTGAGCACATTAAGGGATCTATAGACATGCCCTACCGTAGAAAACTACCAGGATAGCTCAGCTTTGAGGGACTGTTGCTGCGATGTTATAGATTTAAAGCTGGCAGTACATCTTATAACTTTGTGCAATTCCTTATAAACAACAAGTGCTATAAAATGCAGGCCAGGGGATGGGTTGGGCTGTTTTCTTGCCTACATTCAGGGCGTATATAAGGGGGAGTGTCTGCCCACTTAGTGAAAATCAAAAGTTGGCATCCATGAACCCACTGTTTAATTTCCTAATTACTGCTGTCAGCACCATACAAGCATTTCTTTGTGATTAAGCAGTAGTCTGACAAGCATATAGAATCTTTAGAAATTTAGCCTGTAATAAAACACAAAGGAAGGGGCACAGAAATCACTGAGTATTTGTGGTAGTCTGACAAAAAACACATTTTAAAGAAAACGAGTGAATGCAAGTTTAAGAAGCATGTTTCAGTTTTGTATTTTTCTACATTTGAAAACAATAGTGTGCCCAGCATGTAGAAAGCCCCCACTTAACATGGAAACCCCCCACCCCAGTGATATTCCAGCCCATGAATTCCTGTGTTGTCCCTTTCAGACCAATAGAAACAACACAGGCTAGGCAAATAGGATCTAAAACGTGCAAATGATGGCTGGGAGAAGGATCACTTTTATGACGCCTGGAATACTTCTTTGCTAGAGAGGGGCAGGCCACCAATTAGTGGGACAGGGGGCAAAGCAGCTAATAGGGGTGGGGAGGGGGGCTATTAACCCCACCCCCCATTACCTCTCTCTAGGGACACCTATGCCAACCAGCAACAGGGGACGAAAGGAGGGTTGTTCTCTCCCTCCTCCCATGAACATTTGCCTCTCAGAAGATGAATTCTGAATGCCTGGAAAATCACCCACGAGAGGTGCGTTTCCTATAATGTTGCTGGCAGAGTATAAAGGTGGTCACCCTTTAAACTTAAAAAGCTGTATTTAAATATTTCCTACAGAGTGGCATCCAAATAAGCAATTTCACAGACATCTTGATCAGACGTTTAAGTGGTCCTGCGTCTAATTATCTTGCTCTTGATTCTAATGACCTGGGTTCGTATCCTGTACAAAGTACGAACGCGCTAAACCAATTAACCAATTGAAGACTGCAAATGTTTTTTTCTGGATCTGAGAAAATCCACCCATAAGCCCAGCACTGATCTTAAGTGATTTTGGGGTCTGGGGCACAGACACACGTTGTGCAACCACAAACACAAGAAATAGATTTTTAAATGCCTGTGCCCCCTTTGCCCAAGTCACAATTGTATTCCGAATAATAAAAAAACAGGCATTTAGAGGGCAACATTAGCAGTGCACAATTTGTGTTTTGCGATAGATACAGCACACATTTAAGCAATTGAGGCCATGAGAAAGGTAAACTGGCTGTAGTGTAGATGGAGGACACAGATCTGTAGAGAGGCGGATGAACACGTCATCTATAGAGCCCGCCCCCTCACCTCCGTCATATTTGAAAAAAACAGCAAGAAGACACTGTGCATGACGCCTGGTATCATCCCAATACCACATCGAAGGATATGAGAGACATTATGCTCTTAGAGAACCGTATCAAATGCACCCTCGAGCTGACGTGGTAGAAGGAAGTCTGCAGACACCACTGAACATAGAAGAGTTACAAGTGACGTCTGACTAGTGTAAAGTGATGGCACGAAGAGAAGAGAAGAGAGGAGGATGGACAGAAACGATATACCAATACTTAAGGAATGAAGATGTGACAAAGTGAACATGTATGCGAATACAAAGAAATCATATACACTGACTAGGTAAGAATAGATGCAGTAGATGTATATACACAGAAACTCAAGGTAGATCAAACATATAGATGCTTGCTTAAACAAACAAAATAGAACACAGGTAAAGCAGCCATGATGAGAAAATGGACGTCAGTTTCGTATTATAATAGTAAGCAAGAAGCCTGAAGGAGAAAACCCAAGGCTGTAGTGCTGACAAGCACTGTAATACAAATTTGTGCAAGAACAAAGAATATTTGTTTGGCTTGGGATCAAGGAGGCAACTGTAAGACTTGAACGGAGTCGAAGAAGATAAGCCAAGTATGCAGGACATATTTGTCTTAGATTAAGCAAATGAGGGAACATTTGCAAGTGACAATTATTGAACAATTATAGACATTGAAAGCACATGCAAGACGTAACAACCAAATCTACAGGGGTCATGGAGAGTAATAGTACCCTGTATAATTGAATCAAATAACACTAAATAGAAGGGCAGGATGGACAAAATCATGGTCTCCTCACACGTGGTACAAGACCAGGAAACAAGGCCTATTCATAAAGCTCCCGACGAAGATAGCAATGTACCTCCACTCCCTTTAAAGTAAAGTTCTGAGGATGAGAACAGTCAGCAGTGTCAACTACAAAGAAGCATCCTTGGTTTAGTGCCTAACTGATGAGAGATGGTAGGCTAATTGGCCAAGTGGGCAGTTGTCTGACGTTGTTCCCCGCACCTGGGTTTCGTTTTGCTTACATGATGCTAACAAGCTGAATGTCCAAGGTTGGAAGAGAATGTCAACCAATCATCAAGGCCTATGTAGCGATGAGCCATACATTGTTGCAGATGCCAATCCGCTGCTGTTATTCTGCTATTATCTGCATTATATATAGTTAGAGGTGGTTCAAGGCGTGCCTACATGTTAAGGGGCAGCCAATGATGTTACTAACACCTGAATGAACTATAGGTATATATTTTCCCTTAAGAAATTCCTCTCCCCGATAGGGGTTTACTGATTGCCACGTAGGGTGACATCATAGCTGACGTACATTGAGGTATAACGCCTTTTGTGTAATTGAAATGTGTTGAGAATTTGTGAGATACAATCTGTTTGTTCAGCAGGTTTCCCTACTTTATTGAACTAAAGTAATAAAGTAGTATTTTGCCATATTCGTTGAGTCTGTGCGGTTACTTGGGCCTGAAATCACTTATAGTGGTAATCCCGTCATGCTCTTGGAACACCGCAGATGCTAC
Source organism: Ambystoma mexicanum (assembly GCF_040938575.1). Taxonomy (NCBI): domain Eukaryota; kingdom Metazoa; phylum Chordata; class Amphibia; order Caudata; family Ambystomatidae; genus Ambystoma; species Ambystoma mexicanum. The sequence goes on along the minus strand of NC_090929.1, from coordinate 1,040,103,752 downwards.
TGCACTGATCAGCAGCCGTATGAAAAAGCTACCAGTACCCCAGCATAGGAAGAGAACTCAGATTAGCAGCCACACAGAATCTGCAAGTGCTCAAGCATGGATACAGGACAGAGATTGGCTGCATCGGGGAAGGTACAAGTACAATATCAGAGAGTGAGGATACCAATGAGCAGCTACCTGGAAGGTGCATGTATCTGAACAGAGGCTGAGCTTAGAAGATGGCCCTGGGTTTAAGTGGTGTAGTTATGAGTGAGCCAAGAAACATGGGAATTTGTAGTACCCAACATATGAATGGTCACTATTTTTTTTCTTTTTTTTTTCTTTGTGTTTTAGTTCAAAAGAACTTTTCACAAGAAATAAACATGCACAAAACAATTAAATAAGAACAAGAAAAATAAGAAAGTACACGCTCATTAGTCAATAAAATACATTGAAATAGTAACTGCATTTAAATGTGTCACCAATGTATAATATACATTATTAAAAAGGAAATTGATTGCCTTCTTTACATGAACTAATTGTAGAATATAATAGAACAAACCAAACACACATGGCACCTGAGTGTATCTAAATCTCGTTCAATTCATCTTCTAGGAGAAAGGGTGACCATAATAGAAGCATTGTAACTTAATACGACCCCAACACAGCAGGAAGAAAAATCAGATACAGTTATAATTCTGCTAGTAACTTCACATTTTCTTCAAACTGCCTAATGGTCACTATTATTATTTACTCCATAAAGCAACACAGTAATCAGTTAAACCACGAGTGATTTTTTTTGAAGCGCGTACCATATGACCATAAACTTACAGATAGATAATTTTTGAATATTTAGGTGCTGACAATTGTAATGTATATTACATGACTTGCCACAGCCACACACTTTGAGAAGTAGTAGAGCTGGGATTTGGGTCCAATTTGCAATTTCGACAAATGACAAACGTTTTACCCAGTTATTGTTTTGCAGCAATGTGCAATTATCTTTGAACATTTGACTTTCAAGAACTGAACTGATGCTGTTCCGTAGACCGGACTTGGAAAGAACTTGTATCACATGATAAAATAACATGACAATATTTTTTTTAAATATTCGTCATAGAAACATGTTACATAAAAAAGCATGACTGTAGATGTATTTCATCCATCATAAGTGGAAAGCCTAAGCATGGCAGCAGTGAAGAAGACTAAAGGTTTATTGCTGGTGTTGCAGGGTGATGTGGTGCGCATTGATGGGTATGGTTGAGCCCCTGTGTACCATTGCCACCTAGGACCAGGGGTGGAGTTAAGGTGGTGTGATTCATGATCTGAAGCCCGAAAGGTAGCGGAGGGGTGCACGGTGAGAGGAGTGCTGTGGGTCATTGTGTAATACCTGGAACTGCTCTATGCTGTGCTTTGTAGTGGAGGCAGTGGGTCGGTGTTTTGCCCCAGGGCTTGGATTGACAGGTCTTGCTGCTGCGGTTTGATGGGTCTATGCTGTCAGTATGTGGCTCTGGTTGTTTCCCGTGGTTGTATGCATAGTCTTTGCTCCCGTTTTGTGGGCTTTGAGAAGAGTTAGAGACGTTGACAGGGTAGGGTCTGAGCGGGCATGGCCCACACAAAATCTGTAAATGCCCACTCAGCAGCGCTGTGTGGCCATTTACAGATGTTAACGTCACTGCGTGGGCCCAGCTAAATTAACCTCAGGCCCCACTTGTTAGACAAGAGTAGAGGATCCGTGCAATCCTTTCTGCTGTTTAATTAGAGAAATGTTCTTTTGAGCAATGGAATGTGCAATGCGTTCCAGGGTACGTCTGTGTTTATGTTCCCTTTTTTGCAGTGATGATAAATGCCGGCTGCCATGTTTAATCTGCTTGCAAGTATATGCAGCATTACTGAGTGAACTGACAATGCAACTTGGAACTGAATATTAGTGGATAAGCCTCCAATTTCAGACCATTTTCATAAAAATCAGCGAAGAGACACGAGTATCAAAGAAAGTGGGTCACATTATTTGCCTTAAGGATGAACAAAATATACTTATGGACTGTGACCAAGTTCCCTGCCTTACAGTAGGGGTTTGGTGTGGGGGGGGGTTAAAGGAGTCTGTTACCGTCACTCTCTACTTGATGCAGGACCTAAGGGCCGCATGGGAAGGAGCACCTGTTATAGAGTACTGTTCTCCTATGAGCTTTGCAGGAACTTGTCATGAGGGCCTGTCAACATGGCCCCTTGAAGGAGATTAGTTCAGCTGGTAGAAAAAATAACCTCCACAGGACAAAAATTTCAAAGTGTGTACACTCCTAGTGGTAGCTCGCAAGCCCAGTGCCAGAATTGACTTGTTTGTGGGTATTGGGGCTTGCAAACCAAAAATCCCCACTCACTCGTACCTTATTGTGTGGATCCAGGAAAGCCAAGGGAAGAACGCTCAGGTCCCCCAGCGTGCCAGGGAATTCCTCTGATTACACTGAAAATCCAAGATGGCGGATTCCCTCCTAGTAGCTTTGCTCTGTAGAGGGGAAACGAGTGGAGCTAGAGTAACTACATACCTCTCAACTCACACACTTTTGGCGGGTGACCCACCATTTCAGCAGCTCTCTCACCCACCAAGCTCAAATAAGTGAATGGGCTTCCATCAGCCAAAAACTAAATCGGGTGTTTTCACCCAACCAGGGGCCCCAAAATGTAGAGAGCTATGCAAGTAACACAGAGGAAAGATCGCCCAGGAGTAAATCCAGCATAATGATAGACCCAGGGTCCTTAATACACACACGTGAAACCCATAGCCCAAAGACCAACCCCAGGGGTGAGTTTGAGAAAGTATAAAAGGGAAACAGAGGGTTTGCACCATGTGGGATTTTGAAGAGTGCCAAGGCAAGTGGAAGAAGTTTGCTGGAGGTGAAGAAAAGATTACTCTGGAGGTGGCTGGAGGAGAGAAGAGGAGAGGATTCTGGAAGAGGAGGAGCTGGTAAATCTGAGAAGATCAGAGAGACTGGCCATAGGAAGGGAGGCGGGGAAGACAATCAGAGAAATATTGGGGAGAGTTTGAGGAGGGAGATGCCCCAGAAGCTGAGGAGAGAAGGGCCACAGAGGTTGGGGACAGGAAAGCCCTAGTAATTGGGGAGAGAGAGACACTGGTGTTAAAGAGAAGAACTGAGAAGACTTGGGAAAGTACAGTGGGCGGAGAACCCAGGATAAGGTGGAGGGTGAAGACAGGCGGGCGAGAAATGGATGAAGGCTCCAGAAGAGGAGAGTATCCCACGAACAGAAGGAGGTCATGAGAACATTGAAGGAGGTAAGGAGAGGACAAAGACACCCCATTCTCATTGCCACACTGCTCATCATGTGACATCTCCACAGGGAAAGCATCAACATCTGGCTCCACATAGCTGGAAGTCACGCTATCCGACCCATCGCACTGACTACTTCTTCCCCGTCTTCCCATTCTCCAGAGTAATCCTGAACAGATTTGATAATCTTTACTTGTGGCCATATAGGGGGAAGTCACTAACTCAGGGTAAGGTAATTGTAATTGTAATGGGTTATTTATAACGTGCTTAATACCCAAAGGTTTCTAACAGGGACGTCATTTCACCAAAATGCCTGGGGTAGCGGAAGTGACATCACCCGACCCTTGACCCCTTGATGACATCACAGGAAGTGATGTCATTAGACCCCGCCCCAAAGTGATATAGCGGGTAGCGATGGAACACGACATTTCACCCGTTGACAAAACAGGAAGTGGCATCACATAGCATTGTACACTACGAAAAATATAGTTACGATATCACTATGTGATGTACATTCATACAAGAATGGATTGCCATATGTATCATTAAGTTCAGTGTTTAGTGGCCTGTATTACCAAATGACTGTGTATGCAAGCAGACGTCCATGACCAAATAATAAGCGTAAGTGCTATATAATAACACATCATTAAGCGCTTTATATATAAAAAAATATACACCCAATATCACCCAACCTGTGTTGGTACTCATTTATTGACCTCAGAAGGATGAACGGCTTAGGCTTAGTGAGGGGTTTAAGAACAGACTAAATCAGTGACTCACCCCCTGAAGTGTGCCTGAAATAAACATTTAATGAGGCCAGCAATTACTGTATAGAATTCCAGAAAGACACATTATTTGGTATTCCTATTCTTTCTTATTTAGGGTCAGTGCTGAAAGTGTTAGAAGAAAAATAAGAACAGGAGTGCCTCAAGTCTTTTTTTTAAGGGGCCTGAACAAGAAAGCCAGCCACCCCAGAAGTAAAGAGCCACAGCCCAGGAGCTTGCATTACTAAAAAAATAAATAAAAATAAATGTATTTTTTTTTTTTAGTAGAGGTCGCAAGGGAGACCACAGAGGTCGCAAGGGAGACCACAGAGGTCGCAGTTGCGACCCCTGGCGACCCCCAAATGACATCCCTGGTTTCTAAGCGCAGACCCGGGGATCGAACCTGTGTTGCTCCGCGCCGTCTTGCTTCCAAGAGGAATGTGTTGACCCTGAGCTAACCTCCCAAGACAGGTACCCTAAACTTTGTCCCAATTACCCACATTCACCTCTACACTGCGTGCAGTCAACTTAGCATATTAGTACCCGGCACGCGCGGCTGAACAGGAATACTGTGTGGTGATTGTCTCATTTGCGAGCCATACCCCACGGTATTCCTGTCCACGCCGTGCGTGCCAGCTACTCTGTTCCCGGAGAGAGGCGTGACAGCCCTTCAGCCAATGAGGAGGCTCGAAATGGGGCAATCCCCACCCCGAGCCTCCCCATGCTGGAGGCTTCCTTCGTCCCCCGCTGGGGACTCAGGTAAGATTTTGTTTTTCCCAAGCCTTTCCTCCCTCCTCCCTCCCCACCCCACTTACCTTCTATCCCGCGGTTTCTGGCGGGGGACGATGGAAACCTCCAGCCGTGTGGAGACTCGGAGCGGGCCATCCCCGCTCCAAGCCTCCACACGGCTGGAGGCTTCCATCGTCCCCCGCCGGAGACCGCGGAACGTTTTTTTTTTTTTTTCTTCCGCCCTCCTGACCCCACTTACCTTCGTTTTTCTTCTGGTCTTGGAAGCGAACGCGCTGGGAACAATTCTGTTCCCAGCGCGTCCGCTCCCAATGGCTGCCATAGAAAGGGAAAACTGACTACGTTTACCCTTTCCATGGCGGCAGCCATTATTTTTGCCGTTTTTATTTTTATTTTATTTTTCTGTTCCGAAACGTGTTTCGGAACAGATAAATGCCATTAGCACCCCGATCCAACGGGCCGGGGTACTAATGGCAATAAGACCCTCGGCGGCGGGCCAATACCGCCGCAGGTAATGGCTGAGGGCTTCGTTAAGGCACAGTCTTGTACCTGGTGCCAGTCCACAACTCCAACATGGTCCCTATTTAACAATGAGGAGCATAACTCGGTCTGGAAATTCTGGCCTCTCCTAGAAAAGGGAGACAAACCAATAGCCCCATGGACCTAAACTGTAAAAGACCATCATGATCTCCAACTCCATGCACCAGTGAAACCCACTTGCCAACAATAACTGTATATTCCTCAATGTGATAGACGTTTCCAGTAAGTCAACTGGATGCCATTATTGTTCATTATTTCATGTAGCAAACCTTTACTGTAGAGTATCCCCAGTGAACAAATGACAAACCTGCCAGATTTAACCTCCCTGGACAAACTCCGCCTGGAATCGTTTTGAGGCATAATCAACCAGAACCATCCCAAATCACTCATCTTGTCTTAGCAGGTAAATTGGCAATGCTAGTTCCAGCACTTTCTTACAACATATCTTGATTTGTACGGGAATCGTTATTAACTCAGGTGTGGGCCGAGTGAGCTTTAATCACTCCTTACTCCTGCTATACACTCCTCATTTACCAACTCCGTCTCTATGGCAGGTGTGGAAAACAATGACATTTTGCTTTTGGTCAGTGGATTGTACACAAGCCCCAGATAGTGCAAAACTGAAGCCACCATCATTGTGGTAATGATGTAGAAACCACAATCATGTCAAAAGATGGTGCTGCAGACTCCATACTGATTGTTTGGCTATTCCACGAGTGACCATAAGGCTGTGCGAAGATGAGGTAAGCCACACGTCCTTTATTCGATCATGAAGGTGAATTTAGCGGATCTGAGTTGTTTGACCGTGGCAGAATTGCTCGAGGTGGAATTGACCGTCGTTAATTTTGCAGCGAATACAATTTTACTGCGGCCAAACTCACCAAATCTATGTCCACCCAGCCCCCAATATTACCCCCAAGTACCCCAATTTAACTTTTCTCCATCCACTGCCTTTCCTGACCCTACGTTGTCAGTTACGTCCTAATGCAAGTTGGATCCAACGCTGCAGGGTCCACTTTTCTTTTTTTTTTTTGTCACCCGCCTCCAATCTTCCGGAAGTGGGGGACACCCCCCACATTCCCTCAATTTCAACAATACCGAACATAGTGAGCAGGGGACACCCCTACAACCCCCGCTCCCCATGTTTGTTATTTCTTACCCAATCAAATCGATTCAATGGTAATGGCCGAATTAGGTCAAATGTACCATTCAATCAATAATTTTCGATCAAATTGGGTAATATTTAGCTGCCTGAGAATGGGAATAGCAATCATATAACTGGTGAGTCCACAGTTTTGGTAGCATTAGGTGCGATGGAAAGCTCCCAGAGTGGAGGTGGTGTATATCACATGGGTGGGTCAGGCAGTTTTACATCAAGCTTGGCTGGTCGTGCAAAACCATGCCGCCAGGATGTACTGTTACTTCACTTTCATTTGTACCGTGCAGCCAAGTGGACTGGAGGCAAAAAGGCACTTGAGGGATGGAGCCTTCTTAGATGTAAGCAGAAATATAACAACATAAAAACACTCAGGCCTAAACAGGACAAAGCCTGAGGTCAGAAACAGGAGAGGGCTAGCAAGGTCTCAGGGGGGCACAAGCTTCCCTGTCCTTGCCTCCAAGCTTTGGAATGCTCTCCCTATCTCCATCAGATCTGAGGATTCCTTTAACGCATTCAAGTCCAAAACTAAATCCTGGTTTTTCAATCAGCACTGAAACATGCTCTCCGCACCACAGCCCTTCTAGCATCGGCCCACTCTTCTCGCCTGCTGCACATTTTTGTCTCTATGCCTCATGTAAAATATTTGCTCTGTAAATTATGTATATTGATATACCCTTGATCATTATGTATGTACATTTGCCTATGCTTAAATTCTGTATGTATATATGCTTTGTATGTAACTTTGCACAAGTTGCGCCCTGATGCCCCCGGGCCTGATGGTGCACTTTACATATAAAACACATACAAATACAAATACAACGTGTCGTTGCTTCCTGATGGAACTGATGAATTTGCAGCAGAACCAGACGGAGATGCAAAATGATCTGTGGGCGAGTGTGGAGATAATGCCGCTGTTTCCCCAGGCCCCGCAGGCTCAGAAAGTGTCTCCGAAGCACTCTCAGTACTGCTCAATGCTGAATGATCATTGGGAGCAGAGCAGGTAGGTTCCTCTGTATCTTCTTTATCGTGTGGCAAAGGGAAGGGTATCCTCTTGACATGCGACGCATGTATCCAGTGCCTCTTGCATTCCACCCTAATCGCCGTCTGTGTGGCCAGGAGAACCCGGTGCGGTCCTCTCCACCACGGTGCGAGACAGGATGCTCGTTCGAAAGCTTTGTCGAGCACCCACTACCCAGGTCAGAAACTATGACCTGGTCCCTTGTATTTTACTGGAAGGGCTTCTCGCACCTGTGGGTAAATCAAATGCAGATTTTTAGTTAACCGGTCACAGTAATCAGAAAGAAGCACATGCTCATTATCCCTCAGGGCCCGGGGTTTTGGGACATTCCAAATGTTAGCTGGCCTACCCATGACCACTTCATATGGGGAGAGCCCAGTCTTAGTCTGTGGGGTGGTGGGCATTGACAGTAACACTATCGGTAAGGCGTCCGGCCATTTCAATTTGGTGCTGGCACACGTCTTAGCGAGCTTGTTCTTCAAAATTCCATTGTGTCTCTCTACCAATCCAGCACTCTGAGCATGTCTAGCCGAATGGAACCATTTATCGATCTGTAATCCCGCGCATATCTGCAGAATTACAGCAGCGATAAAATGTGGACCATTGTCCGACCAGATGACCCTTGGCAAACCAAACCTAGGAAAATATTCCTTAAGCATGGTTTTTGCCGTTGTCATTGCTGTGGCATCTTTTACAGGGAAGGCTTCAACCCATTTACTAAAGGCGCAAATAACAACCAAAACTAATTTAAAATTATTACAACGCTCCATTTCAATAAAGTCAAAGTGGATCACTTAAAAGGGGACAGAAGGTGGACCAAAACTACCCCTTGGTGTCGATGTGCCCTTCCCCATATTTTGCTGTAGACAGATCATGCAACTCTGGACAAAACGCTCAGCTGTCTTCGAGATGTTATCGTTCACCCAGACATTTTCTAACATTTTGCAAACCTTCCTGGCACGGATGTGGGTGGGCCCATGAGCCATTGCGACTATCATAGTAATGTACGCATCTGGCAGCATCCATGTTCCCTCTAACTCATCCATCCAACGCCCATCATCATCCAACCTCGCCAAACCCTCAACCCATTGCTTAGTTTCTTCTAAAGTGGCATCGGCTTGGATATTCTTTTTCAGATTCAATACCTTCATCTATGGTACAAACATTTGTGGCTTCCCTTGTAGTGTACATATCTGTATAAAGATCACTAGCAGTTTGTTTGGCTATCTAGTCAGCAAAAGCGTTCCCTTTTCCTACATCATTTATGATTTTCTGATGTGCTGCGCATTTCATGATTGCTAACTGAGTGGGAAGTGCAAGTGCTGAAAGTAACCGCACTATCAAAGAGCCATGGTGAATCTCCGTTCCACGTGAGGTCAAGAAACCTCGTTCTGCCCAAAGTCTACCGAAGTTTTGAACTACCCCAAAAGCATACTGACTGTCAGGATATATGTTTACTCTAAGCCCTTTGGAAAGATCACAAGCTTGAGTCAATGCAATAATCTCTTCGGCCTGTGCAGAGTTATGCGAAATTCTTTTGGTTTCCACAATCGTGCTTAGTGTGGTGATGGCATAAGCAGCCGTGGATGTACCATCCGGAAGTTTGAAGCACGAGCCATCGCAAAACAGCTCCTGTTGTGGGTCGTTCAAAGGTGTATCTTTCAGGTCAATCCTGCCTTTAGTCTCTTGTTCTGTAGTGTAAAGGCAGTCATGTGATATTTCGTCACTGCAAGCAGTATCTTGCGGGAAAGGTAATAGTTTAGCCGGATTCAACATACAACACCTCTTTATTTTTATATGTGGTGCAAACAAGATCAATTCATATCTCATTAATCGTGCCGAGGTGAGGTGTTGTGTTTGTGTTCTATTTAATACAACACCTACAGAGTGATGTACCAACAAGGCTAAAGCATGGCCAAGGACCATACCGTCGCTCTGTTTTACAGACACAGCAGCAGCGACAGCTCTCGAACATCTTGCCAAAGAGCATGCAACAGGATCAAGGGCGGAAGAAAAGTAACCGCACGGCCTATTGTTCCCTCCATGTTCCTGCGTTAATACAGCTAAAGCACATTCATGACGTTCATGCACATACAACTCGAAGGCCTTTTCATAATTTGGTGTGCCCAAAACTGGTACGGAACACAGTGCAGTCTTGAGCAGATCAAACGCTTTTTGGTATTCCAAGTTCCATGGCAATGGCAAAGAAATGCCCTTCTTTGTCAAAGCCAACATTGGTTTAATCACTAGTGAGAAGTTGGGGATCCACTGCCTACAGTAAGAAGCCACTCCTATCAAGGCTCTGACTTCCTTCTGTGTAATGGGGACAGACATGCTAGAAATGATTTTAATCCATTCAGGCGTCAACCTTCTTCCCTCCTTTGCCAGGAGATAGCCTAAATAGGCGACCTCCTGTCGACAATATTGAAACTTTTTCAGTGAAGCTTTATGTCCATGCTTTGCTAGGTGAATAAGCAACAACACAGTGCCCTCCTTACAGGCACTTTCTGAATCAGCAGCTAAAAGAAGATCATCTACGTATGGAAGCAATGTACAAGTGGTAGGCAACTCGATTGTGTCAAGCTGCTCTTTCAAAGCCCTACTATAAATGCTCGGACTTTCCGTGTATTCTTGTGGCGCACGGGTGAATGTAAACGAGCGTCCCCCTAAGGTAAAGGCGAACAGGTATCAGCTATTCTTGTGTATAGAAATGCTAAAGAAAGCATTCTTAAGATCTACGACACTAAAATGAGTAGCAGAAGCTGAGCTCATAGTTAATATCGTTGTTACATCAGGCACAATAGGAACATGTCGAGCAACAATATTATTGATAGCGCGTAAATCAATGATAAAACGAAAAGGAATTGCAGGCAAAATTGGACTATTGCACAAACTACCTGCAATTTCTTCAATTACCCCACAGTGTAAAAAATCAGAAACTATACACTTCAAAGCTTGCTCACCATCAACCGAAATCTTATACTGAGGAATACGTGGCAACTTTACTCCAGGTTTCAAAATGATTTTAAAAGGCTCAATTTGTAAAACACTGACATCATTGTCATCAATCGCCCATAAACACTCCGGAACATCACTAAATTCCGGCGGCATAGTCAGGGACTGTGAGGCAGAAAGTTGCTGTGGTGAAATCGCCAAACGCACTCCATCCGAAGAACAATGAATTACTGCATTTAATTCCTTCAACAGATTCAACCCCAACACATTCTCTCCACAGTTCGTTGTCGAAAGAAAAGGACAGTGATCCGTGAATGGACCCAGTGTAATCGGTACCGGCGAAGAAACCGAAGTAACTACTGGTGTACCAGAAAACCCTACAGAAACATTGATTTGCCCTGACAGTGGTATGTTTGGAACCTGTGAATGGTCAATGGAACACTTCTGCGCTCCTGTATCTATCAAGAATAAATGTTTCCTATTTCCCACTATCATTTCAACATAGGGACCTTTCTGATTAACGGGAATAGGCATTGGTTACAAACCCTGCTTCGGGCAATCCTAGCAAAACAATATATCGTCAAAGGGAAGGTCTTCAGCGAGATATGCAGTAGAAGGATGATCAAAAATGTTTCTATTATCCACACTCGGTGACTGACTGTCTAATGAAAAAGGATGTAAATTCCGAGAAAACTGACTTCTACCAGGACCCCCTGCCCGAGGGCAGCCTCTGGATCGTCTACCCATAGTACCAAATGTGTTATTCGACCTCTGCTGGAGGATCGGGCATTGTGCTCGCCAATGACCCTCTTGTCTGCAATAAGCACATTGGTTTGCGTGTGCAGGACCCAACGGCACAGTACCCTGTGGAGCACTGTCCCCTAAACTGTGTACGACCCCCTCTAGGACCTCTAACAATCTGTTGCAAGAAAACCTTAGTTTTCAGGTCTCCCTTTCTCTTTTCGATTGTCTCTTTTTCATTATTGACTCGATTTTCATAATACTGAGCCATCTGCAATACTTCAGACTGAGACTTAGCTTGCCAAGCGCTCTCAGAAGTCATTATTTGCGACTGGATGTCAGGTAACAATCCACGAACAAATTTGTCTACAAATAGTCGTTTTCCAGATTCTGTGCTCAAATCTTGTCCACTGAAATCCGAAAACACTTGTTCAAACCGATTAAAGAATTCGGTAGCACCCTCAGATTTCCTTGGACACAAGCAGTAAGTTTGTCCCAGACAATCCTTCTCTCAGGAATTAAGACTTTCAGTTTTGTCACTATTCTATCAGGCAAAGTCAGTATTACCTGTGGCGGCCTCTCGCCAGCTGGTCTATCGCTGTCTTGTCTAACCATATCATTCCATGTGTCCCCTAACCCCGCTGCATCATCTCCTGTCCTAATCTGTTTCCACAAATCAGTGGGTAGGAGCACAGGAAATAACAAATCTATATCACTCAAAGTGAATACTGACAACTGCAAGACAGATTCTATTTCTTTATAGAACCCTGTTGGATTCTTTCTAATATCTGGGATGGATTGTCTAATAGTGTTCACTTCCTGTCTCGAGAAGGGGACGTGAACAAACTGTGATACATAATATGCAGGAATGTCGTAAGCAGCAGTACCTGCTGCGGCATTAGCTGGAACCTCAACTTTTGCGACAAATGTCGGAGGAACCTCTCTCATAGGCAACTGAGAGATAGGAAACTCCGAACGCTTACTGAGCAACAGAGCTAAATCGAGCGCTAAAGCAGCTGAAGAAGTGTCAGGCGAAAAGGCTCTCTTGTAGATATTCAATAATTCTGCGGGACAACAAATCTTTCTTTTTATACATTCACCCTGTAGGTATTCTAACATAACCTGTATCACTATCCTCTGCATTTCTGGGGTATACTGACTATATGTGTCATATACTTCTACAGGAGATATCGACATATCTGAAATCCATCTAATTGCATCTTTTGTGCAAATTCGTGTTTCCTCACTCACTGATTTACAAAGAGGAAGGAACCGTTTCTGCACAAAAATAGCGCTCAAACTATCACCATCAGTTTCTTCATTCTGTAACCTTTCTAACTCCCTTCTTTACTCAAAAACCCTCTCGACGTGCTCATATACTTTCTCCGCAGTATCTCTTGAATATGCTAAAACATTCAAGTCCCTCAACCCTTGTGGGAGATCTACATCATTCAGTCTGTTCCACATTACAGATAAATGAATTCCCAATCCTTCGATGAAAAACTTTTTCTCTGGAAAACTTTCTAGATTAGAGAGTGTGGCAAAAACATCAGATTGTTCACCCTTCTCCATGCACTGTCTAGCCCATGCAGTCAAATCACGCTTTCTCTATTTAGACACAGTACTGCGAGTTACAATCTTTGATTCCGCTCGCTTGTCAACTACAAGCGGAACAGAACCACTTGGAAGAGAAAGAGTAGAAGAATCTTGTACAATCGGTAACAAAGGTACTATCACTGGTGCAGAAGACAAATCTACCAGACCAGTAACAATAGGAAAAGGCAGAGGTGCAGGTGAAGGAACAATGATAGGAGGAGGAACAATAACTGCAGGAAGAGGAGCAATAGGAGGAACGATTGGAGGAATAGGAATTACTATGGGAGGAGGAACAACAGCAGGAAGAGGTAAAGCAACAGGAATAGGAACATACGGAGGTGGCGCAGTGGTACCAGGCCTTCGTTCATTTAGAAGCTTATCAATAAATTCATCAGACACATGAAAATCTTTAGACAGATATATTTTCTGAATGCTAAGTTGAAAAGCCCAATCCATATTTCTAACTGACTCTGATTGCTTGTTTTGATCATACAATAACGCTTTCTTTGCGTTGGACATATGTCGGCGCACATGTTTCTCTCTACTTTTAAGTTGCTGCATAGCTTCTTTTTTCCAATTTTGTAATACTTCAAATGCTGCAGGTCTTTCTTTTTTCTTCAACAATATAGACTCTAAATATTCTATACGAGGAATCTCAAAGCTACCATTGATTGGCCACTGAAGGTCGGAAGCATGTCTAGTTTGTCTGTGCCAAATATCATTAAACACTATACTACCAATGCCGTTCTTACAGTACATAGTACATGCCGGCGACCCCTCCTATGGTGCGGGACGGCCAAATTCCAAAGATTGTCTCTGCGGAATAATGTCCTGAAACAGGCAGACAATTTCTCAGGCATATCAGATTCCTGGTGTTACCTGGTCAATAATTGTGTCCCGCGAGCACAATACGCCAAATCAAATTATCAGGATACTTAAGAATCGGGTCACAACTCACCTGATCAAAGAACTAAAGGAGGTCCGATCGGATTACTAAGGACAACAAAGGACCCTCGTGGGTGGTGATTTTGGCAAAACTGCCAGCCTCGATATATGGATCCTTGTCAAGATGCCGTCTCGGACCGGGGGCCCACCGTCCAGGGATCGGGTCATGCAGTACTGTTGAGGTATCGCGTCTCATCCAAGAAGGAGCCCCCTTTCTCACTGTCCGATCCCGGTCCGATAGCCGCGTCAACACTTCAAAGAGATGGCATCGATCTTGTCGCCATCTTGATCTATTCGGGCGCCATCTGTAAAAGCAAGGAAATATCGAGGCTGAGTACCACAAAAGGAAATACACCAAACGCGGGCTATAAAGATTCACAGATCTTTAATACTGCGCAGTTACAAAGAAACACAGATCTGATACAGATAACTATCTGGCTCTCGACACCCCGCAATGAGTACCAGCCCGTCAGAGTGAGGAGGGAGAGGTACTGGACATCTAAATATTTCATTATTTATACATATCCTGCAATATTGTCCAGCCCCTCTACATCTGTGGTCTAGAGTTCGTGCCAAGTTCACATACAGCTTATACAATAATATGCACATGGATTACATAGGTTTGTGTTTCCAACAAGTTGCAATGGCAAAGTGTATTCCTGGATTTAGCAGTGAGCCTAAGTACATATCCCTTCACAATGTAGTTCTGCCAGTGTCCACGCTCGACATTTGCATTACATTGTCCTCAACGTGTATTCGTAGATGAGGCTTGTTAGTGCACACAATCCTGGGACAACAAGTCAAACTTGGTGCACGGTCGCATTACCTAACCTAAACAGTCGGCCCTCGGACAGTCTAACCATTGACAAGGGCTCAAAGTTCGGGAAGGCTCGGTTGCAAGTTAAACACAGTCCACCATTTTAGAACAGAGAATTCACATACAAACAGAAATCAAAATGGCGGAAGATTCTAAAATGGCGGCAAAGTCGATCTAAAATCAGAACTTTGCAATGCGGTTTTCTTTGCAGAGCGACTAGGCTTAGGCCAATATATATCAAAAGGAGGCACAATATGATTTCCCGTTTGACACCATCTTAGTTCAGGGACCTCAGCCCAATCTCCTCTTTTTAGATCGGTGTATCCTGCGTCTTATCAACTTCCTGCCTTTTCCCGCTATTCCTAGTAGCTTCTCTCTGGTTCCTCTGCCACCTCCTTCTTCCGTTGCCTCTCTGGCACTTTCCTCCTCCTCTGTGGCTACTATGCCACCTCCTGCTATCACCTCTGCCCACTCTCGGGCCTCTCTACCACCTCCACTGGGTGTACCTCAAGCCTGTACCCCACCCCGGAAATCTTTCAAATGTGGCAACGTCGCCACTCTAAACTCTTGCACTGCTGTCAAACACTCCTTGGAAATCTGCCATCTGCTCCAATAAAAAATTGACCTGGATTTCCTTGCTCTCACCGAGACATGGTTCACAGCCAGTTCTGTCACAAGTTGTAACACTCTCCTCCCTGATGGCTACAAGATCATCTCCGAGCCCAGAACCAACCAACCTAGAGGTGGAGTAGCTCTGATCTTTCCACAGTGGTTCCCTGCTTCTGTCATTCCTAAGCAGGCCTACTCCTCCTTTGAATGCCTGGTCTACAGGCTCTCTATCGCTCCTGGCCTCTCTCTGACTGTGGCCACCACCTACAACACACCTGGCTATGCCCCCATCTTCCTCTCAGAATGGGTTGACCTTTCCTCTTCTCTCCTTGCCTGTACCTCTCAACTTATCCTCCTCAGAGACCTCAACATCCACCTGGATGCTTCTATCCCTCCTCTGGGTTCTTCCACAACCTCTGCATCTCTCTCTCTCTCTCTCTCTCTCTCTCTCTCTCTCTCTCTCTCTCTCTCTCCATTCTACCCTCTGGTCTGACACATTCTGCCGGAAACACCTTGGATGTTCTAATCTCCTCAGACATCCCCCTCTCTCACACTATCATCACTCCTCTCTCTTGGACTGACCACTTTCTGCTTTCCTCTTACCTGAAACTCTCTGTCCCTCAGGCAAAACCCACCCCAGCACTGCTACCTACCTACCTACCTACTCGGTCTTTCGGGCCATGAAGCGTGTGTCAGTGGATGCCTTTACTTCTACTTTCTCTGCTCCTCCTACTCCTGTGGCTGACTCACACTCTGACACAGCCCTCTCTAACCTGCATCTTTCTATCTCCAACACTCTGGACATCCTTGCCCCTGTCATGAGAATCCATCTGAAGCCTACCTGCAAGTGCACCTCTTGGTATGACTCTGAACTTGCCTCCCTGAACCACAAGCGCAGGGCGGCTGAGAGAAAGTGAAGGGCTTCGGGCGCGTCCTCTGACAAATTGGCTTGCCGCCTGCTCCAAAGTCAATACAGACTCTCTGTCCTGTCCAAGAAGAGAGTCCACATCCAAGCCAGCGTCTCTGCATCCTCTAACAACACTGCCAAACTCTTTATAATCTGCAGTCTCCACCTCTCCTGTTCCCTCCCAGGCCCTCTGTATGGCTCTGGCTTCTCACTTCACCACTAAAACTCAGGATATCCTGTCGTTGCTCTCCTCTTCCTCTCGCCCTACCTCTCTCGGCCTTCTTCTGGCCGCGTCTCCCTATCCTCCCCCTTTCTCCTGTTTCTCTCTGCAACGCCAGACGATGTTTCTAGACAAGTCGTATCTATGAAAGTGTCATCCAAACAGGTTGTCCCCTGCTCCTCCAGAAGCACCAAGGACCACATTGACACTCTTGCTGCACCCTTGGCGGATTTCTGTAATCACTCAGTTGCCACTGGATCGTTTCCCTCTCCCCGCAAGCACTCCCTTGTGCATCCCCTTTAAAAAGCCTTCTGCCATTCCTACCTGTCTGGCAAACTGTCGCCAGAGCTCTATCACTCCTTTCCTGGGCAAACTCCTGGAAAAGCTGGCCACCGGTTAAGACCAGAGAGCAGCTTGTAGCTGTCCCCAGGCCCCGCTGCTTTGCACCAGGAGCCATTGGAAGAGCTGCCCAGGAGGTGGGGCAGGGTCTACTTCAAAAGGGCTATTTGTCAGCTATTCGTAGAATGAGTGCCTCTTGTCATAACGGACCACAGGTTTGTGAGGCACAGCAACAGCTTTGGACATAAATGCTAGTTCACATAGCAACAGAAATTTTGAGTCATCTTCGTTGCTGTGATCAAGTACCCAAGGCGAGTCTAGCACACTCGAGCACTTCAAGCAGGTATTACGTCCTACTAACTCTAACTTTATTTACTGAATTGTGGCAGGTTCCACATTAAAAGAGCTTTCCGCAGCATCGCTGCCTTATCTGTGTGCGCGGATGTGAGCCTTTGTTTTCACCTCACCCCCTAACAGTTGTTTACATCGGACAGGGCGGAGGGGGGTGCGGGTTGTCGGATTTTAGATGCACCCCCCCACCCTCCGAGTCATTCGGGCGTGCCCCCTCTTCCTGCGTTTTGTTAAATCTGGGGAATCTTGGTCAGCTTATTTATTCATTGACTTTTGTTTCCCGCTTTTGGGGCGCTTTTTGGCTGCTCCAGTTTTTTTTGGGCTGGCCTAGTTAACGTGCTGCATGCGTGTTGCATATTTAAGCAATATGACCCGAGAGGCGGGGGAATTACCAACTCATAGTTATAGGCCTGAGCGAAGCAAGGGCCTTAACGAAGGCCCCGGGGCATTACCTGAGTCGGTAATGCCCCCGCTGCTCGGGTCGTATTGCTATTAGTACCCCGGCCCGCAATATATGCATAACCGGGGCACTAAAAGCAATTTTTTCTGTCCCGAAACGCTGCAGCCTTGTGGAGGTGCGGAGCGGGGGTGGCCCTGCTCCGAGTCTCCACACTGCTGGAGCCTGCCATCGTCCCCCAGCGGGGACGCAGGAGCAAGAAGGTAAGTGGGGTAGGGAGGAGGGAGGGATGGAGGAAGGGAAGGGAACAAAAAAAAAAAGAAAAAGCTTACCCGAGTCTCCAGCAGGGGTGAAGGCAGCCTCTCAGCCGTGGGGAGGGTCGGAGAGGGGATGGACCCGCTTCGATTCTCCTCATTGGCTGAGGGGCTGCCATGCCCCCCTGTCGAGGACAAGGCGGCTGAATCCCAGCCGAGAATCGAAGGATTCTCGGCCGGGTAAGGACCCGGCGAGAGCCAATCAGAATGCTTGTTGTATTCTGCTTGGCTCTCGCCGGGTACTAATGCTTATTATGATGCACCTTGGATTCTTTTAGCACAGAACATTTATAGCATAGAATCCTCTGATTCATTTCTGCCTATCTGACTCGTATGTTATATGAAATTTGATAAGGTGGATTGTATTCATAATTGTATTTTATTCCTTTTTTAGTGCCTATCACCGAACATTTTTGAATATCTTCCTCCTTGTATGCTTTGCATTTTCGCATTTTCTATTTGTGAAGCCCAATACCGAGTTTAGGTTATACCTAAAGGGTTATAGCCAATAACGGTGGCTTTGTCTAATCGAACCTACGCGAACCTACGAGGGGCTAACCCATACTTGGCAAAATTACCATCCCAACTTTAGTTCCTCGCCATTTTACTTGACATTTTGTGGTTGCTTGGCGGCTAAGTTTTTCTTTTTTCGTCAATCTCTTCTTATTTTTCTCATCTTTTATGTTAATTGTTTATTTGATCATGTCAAAACGTAAAGCGACCTTTTCTCCCTCTCTGGGTCTTCAAGGGAAAAAGATAACCAAATTGCTTGACCCCATCGACCAAGCTCATGTAATGATTAATGAAGTTGCACAGCTTTTGTATGACATAGATCCTAATGAAGCAGCATTAAATGGCCCAATTACTGGGTGTGTGGGGCCCATGGGTGACAAGATTCGAATTCATATGTTAAGAAACTGTGTAGTACTGGAGAATACACCTTTAGAGAGTATAGGCACTGAGAGGTTGCCTTTAGCAAAAAAAGGCATCCCCCGCCCAGCTTTAAAAAAATTCCTCACTTTTGGTTAAAATGCAGGAAACGGCTAACATCGTCCTTAGTGGACCCGGTGTGTGTGTTTACCTGCGCAATTGGAAGTAGTCACCATTTTACCAGGATATGAGGTACCGAACCCGCCAACTCAAAGTGAGGGTAAAAGTTATGTTGTTCCTGTGGCGTGCTATGCACTTGCTAGTGCTGATGTTCCAGTACTACTTATCGCTGACTGCGCCAGCTCTAGCCAAGCACCCCCTGGGTGGGCACTGCAATACCGACTTCCTAGTGTCCCCCTCAATCCCACTCGCCAAAATGTTTAGTCTACTTGACGAGAAGGGAGCGAGGTCGGGGGAATCAACCGGAGCATCAAACCCTCCAAAAATTAAAGTAGGAAAAGTTAGGGCCAAGGCAAAAGGGAGGGTCACTGTCGTAAGGGACGCTATTGACCCCAAGCCTAATCCTCGAGCCTTAGGCTCTCACTTAAGTCTGCTGTTGGGGCCCAGGTGTGGGGAAGGCTCTGTGGGGGCACGTGTTACTGTTGTGGTCACTACAAGATCGTTTGGTAATCAGGTAGACAACGTGGTTTGGCCTATGAATCTCTTAACCCAGCTGGTAGCTCCCCCTGACAGAGATAACGTCATTTTTGAATGTGCGCTTAAGGGTATGGATGCAGCGAATATTGCAAACAGCATTTAAAAGGCTAATCTCACCCTTAACAGGGTGGAGCAAATCACATTCTTTGATTGTGGAATTGAAGCAGGTATTGGGTAATAATGCAGTCAAGGAACAGACTGGGACGGGAATTGGGTGGTGAATGCTGGACCTAAGTTAGCTTCGGGTGTCTTTAATGCCAGTCATTCTTCCATTTGGCCATGTAGGAGGGATCCTTTGTGTGGTATGGATCACAAAGCTAATATACCCTTGGCAATCAATCAGCAGTTCCCCAGGGTTCATAGTTGCAACTCTTTTTTTTCTTTCTGATCAACGATCCAAAATTTTCTGGTCAATATGAAGAATCCAAAGAAAGTTTGATTAATAAAATGTGCCATTGGTTGATCTGGAAAAGAAGTTGCTTGTCAATAATTAGGAGTGATGTAATACAGTGTTAACGCTCGTCCCAGACCCCATTGAGACTCTTCATCCAGGTAGATCTGAGATCTAATCTGGTAGTGGAGGGACTGCTAGCTATGGAGCAGCGGTCTATGTCACCTGGTAATCTGGGGATAGTTTTGAGGCTTAACGCTCCTCTTTTGAGGCCTCTGTCTACAACAAGCATACCACCCAGCCAGAATTTCTCTTTATTAAATCCGGCTGGCAATCCCTAGGTTACTCCTGTGATTCCTGTCCTTCTGCCAACGAGCATGCTAATTGATTTTGGCAAAACTCCAATACTGAGACCAAAGGTGGTATCTAACCCAACCATAGGTGATAGATTGTCCGCCAAAGCAGCAGATGGCTTGTCTCGAACCCTGGGGGATCAGTGTAATTCTGTTTGGGCGGGGGGCACCACGACAGGGATCTGGCAAGAGAGTGTGAGCTAAACTTGTCAGTGGTGGGTACTATAGACTAACAAGAGGGTGTTGGCGGTATGGTCTATGACAATCCCGCAACCTCCATTGAACCGCTTAGTCCCATTGGGACCAATTCGGCCATACTGCCTGGTGCTCAAATCCATGTATGTTGTATGTTGTATAATGTCATGGAATATTGCCGGTCTTGCAAATAAATGGCCGACACAGTCTGGCTGGACCTGATACGTTTGCATGACATAGTGGCTTTTCAGAAATCATGGGCCCTATTACCCCACCACATCCAAGGCTACTGCACATTCTCCATTCCAGCGTTGAAAGGGAGGGGTGTTCGCCTAGCAGTGGCCTCACCCTGTAGGCAAATGTGAAATTCATTTGAGTCTTTATCTATGGGCCCATTAGTCTCATTGGATTTTATGGAGTTCCATGCTGAATGCCATGATGGGTCTAATCTTCTCCTCATTAACTTTTACAACCGAAAGGGAAAGGCTGCCAAAAAATGTGATACTTCCCATGTTAGAGCAGAGGATTGCTCATT
Organism: Ambystoma mexicanum; assembly: GCF_040938575.1. Lineage (NCBI taxonomy): Eukaryota > Metazoa > Chordata > Amphibia > Caudata > Ambystomatidae > Ambystoma > Ambystoma mexicanum. The sequence continues at coordinate 1,040,083,006 of NC_090929.1, read as the reverse complement.
GGAGATCTGGACAAGCACACACAGTTAAAATAATAGCAATGGGCGATTTGAACATTCAGTTTGAACCCCTTTCCCATATGGTGGCCTGACTGAGGAAGAAGATGCTAGATGGGGCATTAGGGAAGCTATGGTTAACCTCCCCAAGAGGAAAAGTAGTTGTGCCCTGGTTGCAGCGAGTGTGTTCCTGTCTTTGGGCCTTAGGGCGTGCAATGGGAGATTTCCATTTGAGGTATTCAACTGAGAGTTGACGAAAGGGAAAGAGTGGCAAAGGATTGTGAATTGAAGTGGTCCTGTGACGGGTCAAGCAAAATCCTGCACACAATCGAAAGCCTTCGATGTTGATACAGTAAAGAAAGTTTATAACAAAGTAGATAAAGTTGGTCTGAGCCCGGCAGAGGGAGACTGATTAAAGATTTTGTGGCAAAGCAGATCTGAGCCCGGTGGAGGGAGATCCAGGGTGAACAATGAATCATCTGAGAAATTGGATACGTGAAAATCCGGAGAAAATTGTGTATAAGTGTTTCAAATTCAATTGATGTTCAAGAAGCACCCTTTAACCAGGGATGTCATTTAGGGGTCACCAGGGGTCGCACCTGCGACCCCTTAGGTCTCCCTTGCTACCCCTGTGATCTTCCTTGCTACCTCTAAAAAAAAAAAGTTTTTTTTAAATGTACCTTTTTTTTCTTCTTTTCAATTAAACTGAGTCTCCTGGGCTGTGGCCAGCAGCATGTGGCTCTTTTTTTCTGGAGTGGCTGTTTTTCTGATAGCTATAACTGGTAAGATAGTTCAGTGGGTTGAGTGCTTGCTGCTGCAATGTGTCTGATCTGCAGGTTGCAGGTTGGACTCTGGGCAAGGTCAACTCAGCCTTTCATACTGCTGAGGTTGATAAATGAGTACCAACACAGTTTGAGTGATAATGTATGTATATTCTATATGAAGCACTTAAGCGTAAGTGCTACATTATAACACATCATTATTGTTTGGCCTTGGACGCCTGCTTGCATTCACAGTAATTTGGTAATATGGGCTTATACGCGCTGATATTAATGATACGTATGGTGATCAATTCTTGTATAAATGTATATCACTTTACAGTGATATTGTAACCATATTTTTCAAAGTGTAATTAGAAACAATGCTATGTGATGGCACTTCCTGTTTTGTAAAGGGGTGAAAGGCTGTGTTCCATCGCTTCCCGTGATGTCACTTTGGGGTGGGGTCAAATTACATCACTTCCTGTGATGTCTCAGAGGTCAAGGGGCATGTGATGTCACTTCCACCACCACGGGCATTTTGGTGAAATGATGTCCCTGCTTTTAACTGTGGTCACTTGTGTCTGGCTTACTGTTGATACGAGGATGTTGCCAATATGGGTATGACGCCCTTTCATCGCGGGATGTTTTTTCACAGGGTTTTTACCGCAGATTTTTTCATGAAAAAAAATGAATGGACATTTTTCGGGGGGTTACAAAAATATATCTTTGGGGTGTGGGTGTTCAGGAATATATAAAAAATTGAAGGGGATGGGAGTTTGGGCCGGGTACCGCATCAAAAATAAAAAATGTGATGAGTTTTTTCATTAAAAAGTCTGCGGTAAAAAACCTGCGAAAGAACATTTCACGATTAAATTACATGGAACCACAATATGTTGGCCATGCATGAAGCAGTGGGCTTTTCGTTGAGAAAACCACAATCTGTTGTCAAGGCAAAGGCTCTGTGAAAGAACCCATGGTACGATGCAGATTGTCGTGCCGCAAAGAGAGCGTCGATCGAACTGGCCAAGGGGGTGCGAGGAGGGGGGCAGCGGCCCTGCCTGCGGCAAGGACGGTGTATCATAAACTGTTGAAGTCAAAAAGGAAGATCACTCTGATCAGCTATGGGGCGGCCTTCTTCAGGCCTCAATGAATGGCGATTCCAGGGGTTTTTGGACTTGGGTTGGGGTTGGTAAAAGCAACAACCAGACTTTTGGATGGTATCCCCGAAGCTGCATGGCTGTCCCATTTTGAAAACCTTTACTCCCCCCATCAATAGGTAACCCCCATGTGGGAAGTAGTGGATGGGGGCTTCCTTCCCCGTGGTCTTATCCTTTCTGGACATACAGGAGGCCCTTCATTTCCAGAAGATAGGGAAACCCCCAGACCAGATATGGTCCCTATCGATTGGTACAGACAAGAGGTAGAAATCTGGATTCCTTATTTCTTTACATTTTGAATGCCTTACTATTTGCAAATGTTCCCTGCTCATGGTCTCAGGCCATACAGGTCCCCATATTGAAGAAGGGGGATAGGGGACCCCCTTCGAACTACAGATCATCTCCCCTCCTGAGGCGGGGGGGGGGGAATCTGTTTGCAAAGGCTGTGCTAGTCAATCTGGAAGCATGGATACTTGAAGTAGGGGCCTTGAGTCACTTGCAAGCCGGATTCCAATGTAATGTTAGCACCATTGATCAAGTTATGAGGCTAAACTTGATGTTGGAAAAATGTGTTAGTCTTAGGAACATAAATGTCTACGTGATTTTTATCGACCTAAAGACTGCTTTTAAAAGTGTGCCTAGGGCTAGTTTGTGAATTTGAGTATTTCGTTTGGCATTCTGAGGGCTATCCAATTACTCTACTCCAATAACAAGGCAGTAATCAGATATGGCTTGGGGGGGGTAAAACTACAAGTAAGATAAAAATTGAAGCAGGAGTTAGGCAAGGTTGTGTACTTGCCCCACGCCAGTTCTCTTTGTTCATTAATGGGATTATCGACCGGCTATTAGCGGAATTTACTGATGCCCCAATGCTGGGAAATGAGCGTGTCCTGATACTCTCATTTGCCGATGATGGTGTCCTGTTGTCTCTAACTCCCCAGGGTCTTTGTAAACAGCCAGTCATATTTGAGAGTTTCTGTAAAGCCAATGGTCTAACAATTAACGTGCAGAAAACCCAATTCAGGGCTATTTTACACACTTTTGGGGCCCTAGGCACAGCCATCTTTGGGGCCCCCCTCCATCAAACCAAAGGAATGAAGGGATCAAGAATACTGGTCATACTCCCAAACAACCACCCGTCGCGCTCACAACCTATAGGTTGATATGCTGTCTCGCAGCATAATAAGCACGTTTACTCCATTTAAATCCCCTTGCCCTATTCATTCTTGCTCTAATCAGAATGATAAACAAGTAGCATTTGAAGACCAACATTAGCAGTCTACAAAGGGGTTACTGTTCTAGTACATACAGGATACTTTTCTATCAATCCCATCCAGGAAGGTAGATGTAGTATTAATGCAGAACCGTACGTAAAAGGTACATGGTACCCATAATAGACAGAGAACTCACATTAGCTGCCTTACAGAATGCAAAAGTGCTTATGCATGGATAGAGACTACCAATTGGAAGGAAGGAGAACGTTACTCATACTCTAGCATGGATAGTGGAGGCAGATTAGAAGCTACCAGGAAGGTGTCTTTATCCAGACAGACAGATTAGAAGTGGGATATTGTTTTCAAATAGTGTTGCCATTAGATATCAAAAGAACAAATGCCTGTGAATATGCTCACTATTAACACAGTAAAACCATGAATAAGGCTTTTATGAAGATCATACCATGAGAAGGAAATGACTCGTGAGGGCTGACAATTTTGAAAGGTTTAGGACGGCAATATTGAGAGGTTTGGGAATACAAGATCAAATGAGATGCCCACGATCACACATTGGTTAAGGAGTGAAGGGGTGAAGCTGGGATTTGTGTCAACTCTGCAATTTCTGCATTCGAGCACTTTCTTTTCCAGTTCTTGCCATAAACTAAAACAATCTCATTTTATAAAAAAAACAGTCTTGGAAAGTACACAAATCCCATTACCAAGCATTACCATTTTTAAACAAAATATTATAGATGGGAGTTATGCAAAATGGGAATGATTCTAGCTTAATTCTCTCCATCATGAAGGGAAGTATATAAGAACCAGCATACCAATCGGTGTGATTTAAGAAATGTAATCTGGGTTTGTCTTTTGTATTTTAAAGCTTTAAATACTTCCAAAACAATGACTTGTGACATTTTAATTTTTAAACGTGCATAAAAACCTTTGGCTTTTACCAAAAAGCAAACTGTTTTTTGTGTCAAACAATCAGACCTTAAAATATGCTTGCCTGAGGCCTGCAACATATGGTCCACTGACTTCGATCTACCAACCCTTGCACCCAAATGTCCTACATAAGAAGAAAGATCAAGTAATGGGCTGGATGATAGCAGCAGCATGCAAGAAGGCAAATATCATAGAAGACAGAACAGTAATGTAAGAAACATTAGATGATTTTACCAGGATCACTGTATCGTCTGCTGGCAAATCCAGGATACAAACATGAACGCTGTCGTTCCATAGTCTTGAATTTGGATACTTATTCACCTCTCGGACTAACAGTTTATGCCATCGTTGGAGGCGATTGCCTAGATTTTAAAACACCCCATCTGAACAAACCAATTTCTAGGCCTTCACCATACGGATGATATGTTAGTTTTATAGCAACCCATATCTGGTAATATAGCTGATAATAGCAGATGTTGTTCTGCAAAACCAAGTACGTATGCAGGCAGCTTTATAAACTTCAGACATAGGAAAGGCTCAGCCAGCATTGCTGGAATGTGATATTATAATTTTGCATATGACCACATATCTCTGCAATGGGTGCTTCCCAAACTGAGCTAACTTCTGAACCATTGTGGCACTCAATTTATCAATATGCATTTCACCATTGCCTACTGCACATGATCGACATAATTCCCACAGGAAGGAAATAATGCTACAGAGTTGTGCCATAAGGAACACAAAAACTATGTATACCACAGTGAACACAGAAAGCAATACATGATGAATTGATCAAGGTACAATGGGTTTAGAGCCTCAGCAGCACCCCATAAAATATCCTGACGTGTGCTATTTAAGACTGGTGTTCAATAGAATCTTACTTCTTCAGATCAGCTAGCTCTGTAAGTGCCCCTTTAACCCTCCCATAAAAATGTCCCTGAACTTCACCTCCAGTTAGGACTTATAGATGGCCCCATCGAACACGGTGATCGGTACGACTACCTTGAGGTATCAATGATGGCTAACTGCGCATGGAAAGAGCAATTAAACAGGGCAGCTCTTAGGTTGGTCAGGCATTGTGGGGCGATGTCACGTTTCATTTATGATCATGGGGATAGCCCCCTGAGCCTTAAATTGAAAAAGTACACATACAGGCTAGACAGGCAGCCTTGTATGGGGCTGAACTTTGGGGCATGTGCAATACTAGGTTGCTGCAAAAAGCGCAACATACATTTCTAAAGAACTTATTAGGCCTGCTGGCTAACGTTCAAATGCTACGGTTTACACAGAATTGGACCTACAGAGTATTGGTTTTATTCCTAAAATGCACCCAGTGTTTTTTGGATTCGCCTAAGGACCAATTGTAATTTGCACAGGTATAGAAGTGTGGTAAAGGATGTTTAATCTCATGCAGGTGGCATGCATCTACCCTGGTTTGTAGCATAAAGAAGGAGATTTTTGCTCAAGGCTAGGGAAACTCTTGGCTCCAGCCGGAGTTAATCCCTAGCCATGCTAAATTACAGTTTAAAGGGATGCTTTTGAGAAGCTGGGAAACCGAAATTCATGCCAAAATAACAAGCTCAGTTAGCCTAGCCTCTTACATTCATTGGAAACCAAAATCAAGTTTATAATATTACCTGGATAGAACACGGCCGACCCTAATGAGAATCCTTTACACAAAACTCTGCATTGGCATCTTACCACTCGCCGACTTGCAGCATAAATAGAATGCACTTAAACCATCAGTGTGCCTCTTTTGTCTGACTCATCTTGAAAGCACGATGCACTTTATTTTCTTCTTCCCGGAATACTGTCACATCAGGGAGAAATACCTATTCCCCTAATTCAGACAATTTTGTGGTAGAAGGTTGAATGAGGCCCTACCATTGTGTCTGATGGGGGAATGTGAGCTGGCAACTCATTGAATGGGGAATTTTCTTTGCCAATCTTCGAGGAAGAGAGCAACATTTTTAACCGTTTGTAGGAAGGATGTTTTGATTACATTGTATGCACTACTCCTTTTATGATGATGAATTTATTTAACTTCTTTTGAAGGATACTCTGATTTATTTTTTGTAATATGTTAACAATTGTTACTAATTGTTTTTGATGAACTTTTGTATGTGACTTTTATGATCTGTCGTCTCGAAATAAAGGTTTTTGAAATGAAATGAAAAGCTGGCCATCTCTCAGCTCACTCTCTACACTGAATCTTCTGGTTGTCTCCATGACCATCATTTTGGCTTCAGAGGCCCAGAACGTGTTGTGCTGAACACCTCAGTGAAGTTCTGCTCTCTAATCTTGACTCCAGCCTTCCTTTTGTCCTCCTCGTCCTTGACCTTTCCTCTGCTTTTGACATGGTCAATCACACCATCCTGATCAATCGACTTTGTAAGAACCTGGTCATCATGATTTAGGCCCTGGAGTGGTTGACCTCCTTTCTCCTGGACCAACCCTCCAAGGTCCAACTTGGGCCATGTCTCTCCACCACCTCTCTCTCCACAAGTCGTGTTCCCCAGGGCTCTATACTCTCACCCTGGCTCTTCAATGTTTCCTTGGCCCCTTTGGCCCACCTGATCTCCACCTTCTCCTCTAACTTTCACTTTTATGCGGATGACACTCAGCACTCTTTCAGGCTCCCCTCAGCCTCTTTTCCTTGCTTGCTCATTCCAGATTCCAGACTGTCTGTGATTCAGTCCTCAATGTGGCTCGAACGATCTCTGCCTTAATGCCAGCAAGAAAGAGATCCTTCTCATTGGGACTCCCGCTCTCGATTTCCCTTTCTCACTCTCGCCACCCTCCTTGGGCCCGCTTCCTTTGCATTCCTGTGAAGCAAAAAATCTTGGTGTCATCTTTGACTCCACTCTCTCCTTCTCTCCTCACATCACGGACCTTGCGAAGAAGGCCCACTACCAGCTGCACCTCCTAAGAGGTATTCCTCCTTTTCTCACTTTACCCAGAAGCTCACTGTCTCCAGAGCCCTGGTTCTCTCTAGACTGGACTAATGCAACAGCCTCTTTCTCAATCTGCCTTCCTCTACTCTCCGCCCTCTGCAACTAATCCAGAACAGGACTGCAAGCCCAGGGACCATATCTCTCCAGCCCTGAAATCTCTTCACTGGCTCCCGGTGGCTGCAAGGATCAAGTTAAAGACCCTCTGCATTGTCCACAAGGCCTTCTGGGGCCCACACTACATCCAACTCTCTATTCAAAAATACCTTCCTTCTCGAGCCCTTTGCTCAGTTACCTCCAACTCTTTGAGGGTCAGGCACAGAGGGGGGGGGTAGATCTCTCTTCTCTGCAGGTGCCTCCCTCTGGAATGCCTCTCTCAAACTTGAGCTGGACCACCTGAAGTTCCGGAAGCAGCTCAAGACCTTCCTTTTCTCCTCTTCTTTCTCTCTCTCTCTCTCCCTCCCTCCCCTGCTGACCTTCCGGTCTGCTGCACCGGCTGGTTGCTTGGTATGCTCAGAGTCTAACTGGGTACCAGGCTCCTCCATGATTAATCTCCCCTGCACTGTCTCTGAGCCTACCGCGCATGTAGGGGCTGTAACTGTAACCTATACAGTCCCCTGCCTCCTTGCACTTACCCAGAGCTGTGCTGAATGACACAAGGCCTAGTAGGATCGTTTGTCTTGTCTTCCTGCTGTCTTCCTGCCCTTGTCTTGTCGCACCTAAAAACACTTGTGTACAGGCGCGTTATGATTGACATCATATCACCCACACACTCTCCACAACATGATCTGGGAGGCAAGAAATCCACGACGCAGTTACTCCTACTGAATACATATTGCAGTTTGAAGTTATATTCTTGCAAATGTGCCAGTAATTTAGCAATCCGAGGAGAAGGCATGTCCAATAGCTTAGTGGTGAAGAAATGCACTGTTTGTGACGTGATTTTCAGATAAAAGGCAAACACCACACATTTCCTGACAATAGCATGACAATAGCTGAAGCTCAATCGTACCTTTTCTCATTATCTGACAACAAGCGCTGATGGCTGCCATTCTGCACTGTGTCAGGCTCATGCACGTCCATGGACCAAAAGCAAAATGTATGCAGTTTGCACTTTCATGCCTTTTGTGCTTTGCAACACAATTCTTTATTTTACTTTTTGATCTCCCCATTTACATCTATCTGTAGTCTAGTTTCTATTTTCCATCTTTCTTTTCCCCATTAATAACTGCTCCCGGTTTTCATTGTACACCTAGTACTAATTATCCAGTTTTATTAGTTTATATCAGTGTGGTTAGTGTGGATAATTAGTTGTTTGCAGAAACAAGCAAATGAGCACTTTATGAATAATCTGATCTGCATCATTTGCAATATTTCCTTATCCAATTTGCTAGATTGATTCTTGCATTCCTCCAAAGTGTTAATGGGCCTCATTACGAGTTTGGAACAGGGCTCCATTACCGGGTTCCTTCAATGAGGAATAACCGGGTCATTCCAACATTGGAGGACCCGGTAATTCCTCCTTGCAGGAACCATTCCCCATTCCCATTTGAGCCCCTATAGGGCTCAATGGGAATGGGGAGGGAGGTAATAACGGGCACATTACAAATGGCCTGTTATTACCTCCCTCTTCCCCTCGCGAGACCTGGAAAAGACGTCTGGTTTTACCAGACGTCTGGTCCGGGTCCCGCAAATGGAATCTCGTTATCGGCGCTCACATAATGAAGGGTCCCGGTCCCGTACCGGCACCCTTCATTACGTTAGTGCTAGGGTCGTAATGAGGCCCATAGAGTTCTGACAAGTTCAAATGCCTTCTTTTAATGATTATATTTTGGGCCTCATTATAACTCAGGCGGTGCGGAAATAATGGTGGCGGTAAACCCGCCGCCACCGTTGTTTCCGGACCGCCTGATCCCGACTCCTGCAGGCGGGAGGTGATGTTCCCGCCAGGTCTGACCTGGCGGGTTTAACACCGCCCGCCTGCAGGCGGCCGAGGAAACACCGGAAGCATTATGAGATGCTGCCGGTGTTTCCATGATCCCCATTCCCATCGAGTCCTATAGGACTCGATGGGAATGGGGATTAACACCATTCCGCCTCTGTGATTCCCGGAAACCCGGGGTTGTAATGCCCCGGTAATTCCGGGAATCACGGAGGCGGAATGGTAATACGAGTCCGGCAGTAACCAGGCGGTTTTAACGCCGTGGTTACCGCCGGACTCGTAATGAAGCCCTTTGTCTTTATAACGTATAGCTTTTTCTTAACTTTAGTTAATTCACACATTTCTTGAAAAAGTTTTCTTAAATTCTCAAAACTGTGGCAGATAATTTGTATCCAATTATCATTAATTCTACGGGCCTCATTATAACCCTGGCGCTCCCGTAATAAAGGGGGTCGGTACGAGACCAGCCCCCTTCATTATGGGAGCACCGATTACGAGGTTCCTTTTGCGGGACCCGGATCAGATGTCTGGTAAAACCAGACGTCTTTTCCGGGTCCCGCGAGGGGAAGAGGGAGGTAATAACGGGCCACTTGTAATGTGCCCGTTATAAGCTCCCTCCCCATTCCCATTGAGCCCTATGGGGGCTCAAATTGGAATGGAGCATGGTTCCTGCAAGTAGGAATTACCGGGTCCTCCTATGTCGGAATGACCCGGTAGGTCCCCATTGCAGGAATCCGGTAATGGAGCCTGGCTTGGAGGCAGCCAAGGTGCTAATAGCACCATGGCTACCTCCAAACTCGTAATGAGGCCCTATATCTCAATTGTACATTTTATCAGACAACTGCTGCACAATGTGGTGAGGGAAAACCTTAGATCATACTCATGATTGTCAGCAGGGTGCACTCAACTGTGATTTCGAAAGACTACATGGGCGCCATTTGACATCAAACCTTTCCCAGAACTTTCTCTGTGCTTCCTGCAACAGTCATTGGGCCTCATTACGAGGTGGGCGGTAAGGGATTACCGGCACCGGTAAGGGCACCGGTGCCGGTAATCCCTTACCGCACTACTACACGTTCCCTTTGCGGGTCCTTCCTTAACGCCTGTTTTTTTCAGGCGTTAAGGACGGGACCCGCAAAGGGACTCTAGAGCTAATAACGGTACTGCAATTTGCGGTACCGTTATTAGCTCCATCCCCATTACCATTGAGCCCTATAGGGGCTCAAATGGGAATGGGGAATGGCCCTGGTGAATGGGGAATTACCGGTCCCGCCAACCTTGGAATGGACCGGTAATTGCTCCATTCACCAGGGCGGAGTCCGAACGAGTTTGGAGGCAGCCATGGCGCTAATAGCACCATGGCTACTTCCAACCTCGTAATGAGGCCCATTATGTGACCAGTATTATTTTTTTTTCATAGCTTGGACTTTCCGGAGTTCAAGGCCAATTATCCATATGTCTGGCTTCAGTTCAGGGATGCTCAGTACGATACGCTGGGCCTCATTACAACTTTGGCGGTAGCCATGCCCTTAAATGGGGCATGGCTGCCACCAAAACCGGGTCCGGGTTCCCTGAATGGGGAATTACGGGGCCATTCCGAGTTTGGAGGGCCCGGTAATTCCTCCTTCAGGGAAGCCGGGCCCGGACCTTCCCCATTCCCATTTGAGCCCTCATAGGGCACAATGGGAATGGGTGCAGGCTGCTAACAACGGGCTGATTACGACCGGCCCGTTGTTAGCTCCCTGGTTCCCTCACGGGACCCGGTAAGGACATCTGGTAAAACCAGAAGTCCACACCGGGTCCCGCGAGGGAACCTCGTAATCTTGCGGAATGGGTTTAACGGGTCCGCCACCATTAGCGGCGCCCGTTAACCCATTCCGTAAAGGTTTTAATGAGGCCCGTTGTCTTTTGGCGCCGACCATTTCAGCATGGTGCCTTTAGCACAGGTCCCATTTAGGGCTACCCTTTTGGCCGTGACCAACAGGACATAGGGTCTTTCCACACCAGAATATTGCAAACAGTAATATAACGGTGCTAGGACCTATCTGCACCGGAATGTTACTGTTTGCTTAAATATATTGGGCCTCATTACACGGACGGCGGTAACCATGGCGCTCTTAGTGCTGGTAATCCCTTACCGCACTACTACGTGTTCCCTTTGCGGGTCCTTCCTTAACGCCTGTTTTTTTCAGGCATTAAGGATGGGACCCGCAAAGGGACTCTAGAGCTAATAACGGTACCGCAATTTGCGGTGCCGTTATTAGCTCCATCCCCATTACCATTGAGCCCTATAGGGGCTCAAATGGGAATGGGGAATGGCCCTGGTGAATGGGGAATTACCGGTCCCGCCAACCTTGGAATGGACCGGTAATTGCTCCATTCACCAGGGCGGAGTCCGAACGAGTCTGGAGGCAGCCATGGCGCTAATAGCACCATGGCTACTTTCAACCTCGTAATGAGGCCCATTATGTGACCAGTATTATTATTTTTTCATATCTTGGACTTGCCGGAGTTCAAGGCCAATTATCCATATGTCTGGCTTCAGTTCAGGGATGCTCAGTACGATACGCTGGGCCTCATTACGACTTTGGCGCCAAAACCGGGTCCGGGTTCCCTGAATGGGGAATTACGGGGCCATTCCGAGTTTGGAGGGCCTGGTAATTCCTCCTTCAGGGAAGCCGGGCCCGGACCTTCCCCATTCCCATTGAGCCCTAATAGGGCTCAATGGGAATGGGTGCAGGCTGCTAACAACGGGCTGATTACGACCGGCCGTTGTTAGCTCCCTGGTTCCCTCACGGGACCCGGTAAGGACGTCTGGTAAAACCAGAAGTCCACATCGGGTCCCGCGAGGGAACCTCGTAATCTTGCGGAATGGGTTTAACGGGTCCGCCACCATTAGCGGCGCCCGTTAACCCATTCCGCAAAGGTTTTAATGAGGCCCGTTGTCTTTTGGCGCCGACCATTTCAGCATGGTGCCTTTAGCACAGGTCCCATTTAGGGGTACCCTTTTGGCCGTGACCAACAGGACATAGGGTCTTTCCACACCAGAATATTACTGCAAACAGTAATATAACGGTGCTAGGACCTATCTGCACCGGAATGTTACTGTTTGCTTAAATATATTGGGCCTGATTACACGGACGGCGGTAACCATGGCGCTATTAGTGCCATGGTTGCCGCCGGTATTTTACCGATTCCACCTTGGTGAATGGGGGAATTACCGCCCCATTCCAACGTTGGCGGGGCGGTAATTCCCCATTCCCCAAGGCCCTTCCCCATTCCCATTTGAGCCCCCATAGGGCTAAATGGGAATGGGGAAGGAGCAAATAACGGTACCGCTATTAGCGGTACCGTTATTTGCCCTGAAGTCCCTCAGCGGGTCCTTTCCTTAACGTGTGGTCAGGCCACACGTTAAGGACGGGACCCACTGAGGGACCTCGTAGTATGGCGCTAAGGGATTACCTGCACCGATGCCCTTACCGGTGCCGGTAATCCCTTAGCGCCATCCGTGTAATGAGGCCCATTGTTATACTAAGCACTAATAAATGCAGTGCTTTCGATGAAAGCCAGGCACTACACATTCAGTACACAGAGCTGTACTGGTTCTGTACTGAGCATGTAGTGTTTGGCTTATATACTGCCACATACTGTTATATACTGTGGATAGGCCTCTGCACAGAGTTAATACTGCATGCAGTAATAGCCTGTGTGGATAGGTCCCTATGCCCTGTTTCTGTGGCCAATAGGGCATTACTAAATGGGACCGGTGCCAAAATGGCCAGCTCCAAAATGGCCGTGCTGGAATGTCTGGCTTTGACTCAGTACATGCAGATCTCTTGGGCATTGTATTTAAAGTCGGGTTTAAAAGTTGGGGCCCATATACCTTGGATGGGTTCGTGCACCGTCAATGAGCAGGCTCCATCCTCGGTGGAGCACTGCTAACTGGTGCATTTACATGCTCATATCCACAGCCACAGCTGGGCTGGGATTCCTGTCTTCTTTCTGGAGTTATCTCGAATGGATCTAAACTGATCTTTCAGGTAACCCGGCACCACTTCACAGGTGACATCCCAGTCCATCTTCTTCCCAACGTATGTGAGATTGACAACAGGACTCCTTAAAACAGTCTGTGTGATACTTGTCCGATCCTTTATTTTTAATTCTCCTAAACTTGCATGTATTTCTGTGAGCAGAAATCTAGTTACTAAGCCTAATATTTTGACCAACTTGCCCCACTTCTCCCGATTCTCATTGCCCCCATAAATGGACCATACAGAGGCCTCTGAATGAAGAACATCCGTAACTCTACACTCCAGGCTCCTTCGGTTAAGTCTCCTTCTTGCGTCCTTTTGTTGACCAAGTCTGATTGCTGCACCTGTTGAACAATTAGGAAAGTGAGAGATCACTTGGAAGTTTAGGATAGGCAGAACAAAATGCATTGTTCCAAGCTTAGCAATCAAATGTGTCCACTTTTCCGGACCTGCTCCATTGTGTACATTATGGTAATATGGTGTTTGTGGTTGGACTACAATTGCTTCAACACAGTTTTAGTTGAGACACAAAATGTATTTATCACCACTGCACATATCCGGCCCTTTTGGGATTTCTGTGTATGCCAGTGGGTGGTGGGTCCATGTTAATTGTAGGCCTTTATGGGAGAATGTAAATAAATATTCCCTACCAGGGTATACAGTGTCACAAGGCTTGTTTTCTTTCCTTGCCAAGAGGGGAGGGAGAGACCCACCACAAAGCCACCCAGAGCCCATCCTAGCCCTGAGGGGACAGACAGCTGGGGAAGAGCCAGCTCTTGCCCCTTTCCTCTGAGCCTGACTGCAAGTTTTCAGTAACCCTTTATCAATCATCATGCCTCGCCAATCAGATACACAGCAGTCTCTGGCTATGTTTTGTAGTTATTTACACGGGTGCTAATGTTTTTTTTTTTTAATAAAAAATGAACTTACCTTTCCTGCGTGGCCCCGACTGTGCCGCACAGTGCTGATGAAAGCCTCAGTCCATTTTCCATGGTGATGGCTTTGATGTCATCAGCATGAAAACAGACTGGGGGGACAGCAGCACTGTGGAAAGGTAAGCTTCTTTTCTTTTTTTTGAAGATACCATTAGCACACATGCAGTAAACTACAATGGCGCTATTGTGAGGGGATGCTAGCTGCCCAGGCAGCTCGGAACGCGGGCTTGTATCATACAGTACAGCCCGCATTCCGGGCCTCTTGATTGGCAGGCGCCCCTCTTCATAGTGCTAATGAGGATGAGACACAGATGTTCAGAGGTTGGGAAATGCAATGAAAGAGGTTTTTTTGTTAGGGACCCACGTGTGTTAATACCTGCTGGTCTGTAAGCAAAGGGACTCCCTGGAGTAGAAACTTGTACGCCTGGAAGGCCACGAAATGAGTCACACAGGCTTTCAACTTCAAGAGAAAAGGTCAAGCATATTGACCCCTCCTTCCCCGCTTCCACAAGAGAAGTATGCTGCTCAACAAAGGTACCCGTTTCCCTGAAGGAACACCGTGTTTAGCAATTGAAGGAATGTGAGAGGCAACCTCCACTAAGGTTCCAACAAAATCGGCATCCTCTCAGACCTAAGACAGAAGCAGGGCGGTAAAGAAGATCCTGGACGTTTGCCTCAGTCCCTGTGCACCGAGTGGGAATAGGAAGAATCCTGCAGTGGCACAGACATTCTTGCTGTTGCCAGGAACACTAGCAAGACTGTTGCCTTGAAGCACCTTGACATGCAGACTCCAGAAGGTACAATCCGGAACCAGCAGTGACACGAAAAATGAAGAAGACTGGATCAATGGGTACAGTGAAGACACCAATGGTCCACCAAGACCAGCTGCCTGCAAATTAAATCCTCATCAGAACAGGAACAGGAAATGCCTCACCATCTGGCTGCCCCACTCTTGTTGAAGTCTCAAGAGAAATGTTGAAGCTAAGGATGGGTGGTAAATGGTGAGGTGACCATCAAAGGAAGGAGCATATGTTGCAACCTGGAGTACCTTAGGGGAAAGAAAAGATGTCGAGGCCAGTGAAAGAGAACCTAGTGCCAGAGCTGCTATGCCAATGTGAGCAGGGAGACATAGAGGGCCTGATTCACAGACAAGGTTTATAATGGCGCGATCCCATAGGGAAACGCTCTGTGAATCAGACCCGTAATGTCATGAATTTGCACGAATCCATATCTCCCACTCAACCCTGTCCAGTTTCTTCCCACACTTTGAGCATGAAGCTCTCACCTGACTGCCCGGCCCTCCTCTTTACCATGGTCTGCCACACAACACGCAGATGTGTTCCTTCTGGAATGTTCTTCCATCTGCTTCACTTTGCATAGCATCCTGCTTCACCTTCTCCATAATTGGCTCGAGGTCTACTTCGATGTGTTTTTTGACCCATCTATCTTATTTTTTTATAAACAAGTAAAAACTGCTAATTTTCCAGTGATACTTTAGGTATTCTTGCTTGGCAGCCACCTTAAAGTGTTTTGTTCTGGTGGCTCATGCCCAAGCAAATGTGTTCACTCCTGAATATATTCCAATCCCCACCTTCAAAAGAAGCAAAGCCGGCGGGTCCAGGTTTCGACACCTAGCTCCTAAAAGCTGGAACACACTACCCACTGCACTAAGAAACGAAAGATCCTACACTGCATTCCGCAAACTGCTGAAAACCACTCTTTTCAACTAACCCGTCTCTTCACCTTTCCTATATACATTGACTGACTGTAACGCAATGAAAGTACTTACATGCTGTAATGTATTCCTGCACCAAGTGAGCATACTGCAACAGCGCCACGTTGCCCCCGGGCCGATGTGCGCTATACAAATTCAATTAAATAAATAAATCCACGCATACTTCATTCCCAGCATGGCACAAACACTTTTCCTTGCGTGTGATCATGACACCTCGCTGTTCGCTATGTGCTGATAGCATCATTACCTGTATTTGCTGGTCAATATAACAAAATGATGCAAAAATATTGAGGACTGAAGCACCTGGCTCCTGGCCTTCATCCTTAGATCCTCCGGATGAGTTACTAATTGGCTGATCATGATGACATCCCGACAGATCAAATTTGTCGCACACTACCTTCCTCATGAGCAGTGGTCCAAAAAAGATCAAAAAGCCGGAAGATCAATGGTCCACTTACCAAGTGGCTGGCAATAAAAGCAAAACATCCAGCAACTGACTTGTGTTTTCTGGGAAATTCATCGAAATTTATGCGCATTTTACAGATCACGCTAACTGTGTTTAGGCGGCAGAGCTGTTGCAAATTGAGTAATGGGATCGGAGTAATGCATTTAGCGAGAAAGTAGCTGACGCCCCGTTGAGTCTGCAAAGGTTTCACCTGCTGTAATGTAGCAATGTCATTGATCCAAGGGAAATGAGGCAGGACAATCTCATCGCTTCTGAGTCATGCAACTATCATTTCAGAAAAATACCCACACGCCATTCTTCTGCTGCGATAATACGCGCTGCACCGAATACCCGCATGCACTATCATCAAACATCTAACCACAGGGTTTGCAGTTGCCTTTGTTTTTGGGGGAAGTTTCCATGATCTGGTAGAGAATAGATTTTTTCCCACTGCCTTTTTCTAGTACACATAGAGGGTTCAAAATTGAGGGGAGCTGGGAGCTATTTAACTCCGGCATGTAGACTAATAGAGCCTGGTTAGCTTGAAATCAACAGCTACTTTTGGCTCCATCTTGATCCATGCAGCTTGCATGTGTTTTTTTGTTGCATGGAGTATCTTTGCAGAGAACCCGACTGACCACAGTTCGTGGAACCACACGCAGTAACAGTGCGGCTCCACACGCCATTTGGAGTTGCATTTTATGAGCAAATATTCCAAGCACAAACAAATGGACCTCAAAACAATGTTGCATTCTGAAAGCATGGCCAACACCAGAAACACAACCTGAAATTAGCACCAACTCAGTTGGGTGCAAATCAGGGCTATGGGCCACAGAGCAGTACCAAAACACTGAAAACAGCCAGAAATGACCAACACTGAGAACTATCCCAAATTCGGGGCTTTGTGCCAGTATAAAAGGGGACACATTCACTACATCACTCTGCCATGGACAGAGGAGCAGACCACCTCATCAGTCTCAGGAAAATCCGACTACTAATGCAGTGGCCCTGGTAAAGCAGCCAGCACATCACACCCCCACACTTGCAGGGAAACCATCAGTCTGCCTATCAGAAGCCTCAGAAAAGAAGGCGAGGGCCCAGGGTGTACGTTCCCATCACAGGTCCCGGTTATTTTCCTTAGTTACGAGGAACGAGCAGGCACTTGTCACACATCAACTGGACACAGCCACTACAGGATCACTTTTCATAGAAATCCAGGAATACATAGCACTCACCGGTGGAATCCCAACAGCTCTACCGCCCGTGTTGAAGCTTCCCACCGTGCGCAAGTGGCTCATTCCGGAGCAGTTTGGCACATGGCACTGCATAGCCCTCTTTCTCAAAGATCGCTACAGAGGTCTTGTATTCCAAGATGTGACGCATAGAGCACTGCATCATATTAAGCCATTAACGGATGGATTCCCTAATGTGGTTGAAGCAATGGACTGTACACATGTGGCACTTGAACCACCAAGGACCTAGGAGCAGGTTTTCCGGACAAGACCCATGCAGCACTGTATCAACACGCAAGTGGTCCGTGATGCGGACATACTTTTCACACATGTGAGCACGATTCCCAGGGTCAGCAAGTGACTTGATAATCCTATGAAACAGCTGCCTGCAAGGCATTATGGGAGGACTATAGCAACGGCAGACCTAGCTGCTTGGTATGTGTACAATACAACACGTGCACAAAAATGCACGTCATCGCAGACTGCACGTATTTGACATCTTACATGAAAGCACTCTTTGCACACGTCTTCGTCTTGCACACGTCTTGGTGAGCGGAACAGAGGTGACCGGGTGCAAATGTGCACAATGCAATCATTTACGACAATCAAATATGGCAACATAAACAATATTCAATATCCTACTAATAAACCTGCATTTTCACTTTGCTACACCATTGGTGTGTTACATTGAAATGGCCCTTATAGGGGTTCCATGTGTTAATATCCCCGCAAAAATAACACCATACAAAAATATCGCCACAACCCCTGCATTATTTTTAAAGGAACGGGGGATACCCCCGCAACCCCTGCTCCCAAAAACTCCTAAAATTATCCCCCCAAAAAATATTGCCTATGGCCATTCCAGACGACCATATATACGGCAATATTTTTGGTGGGGCTAATATGTAGTGATAACCTTATCGGTTTCAGCACCCAGCAAGTCTATGGCACTCCTGCCCTTTGAACAAAAAATGTGTTAAAGTTGTTTTGCTCTATGCAAGTATATTTGAACCCCCCCCTAAAGCAGCAGCAGGGCACTTAACAAGTAGAAAATGCCCAGCACTGCCAAACTCCAGAGCCAAACACTGCCTGTGTACCAAAAAATAGCAACCCCCCATAATCCCTCCACTCCCTATTGCACACTGAATTCTGGTTACACTGTTTCGTCCACCTGTGACACCACCGCAGCATTGCTACAATGAGGCCCACATCAGCACCAAGAACACCATCGAGCAGGTATTTAGGGCGCTCAAGACACATTCCAGATGTTTCCACACAAAGGAGATGGCAAGGAAGCCTGCAGCAAACCCCCAACAAGGTGTGCTTGACCACTGCATTGTGCTCCATGAAGCATCATGTGCCACGCATGACAAGGAGGCCGGAAAGGCTACCCGGATGATGAGGAAAATGGACCTCGGGCCCATGGACACAATGGCGAGAAAGAAGATGGTGTGGTGCATGAGACAAGGTGCTGAATAATGTCCGCAGTTCCATATACATAATATTTATTTTCCCTTAAATAACACCCTTCCAATACACCCCCCAAAATAAAATGATTCAAATGTTGCTTAAAAAATATAATTATCCTCTAAGTGGTGGGAAGGTATGAAATTAAAGGAAATGCATGAATAAGAGTGGGAGGGAGCGGTTATTAAAGAGAAAAAAAATAACTAGTGAATTCAAAAGATTGGTAACATGGTCCATCAAACACAATATATAAACGGATATATCCATGGGGTGGGGTGCGGGGAAAAGCTGCATTGTAAAAAACTAAGAAAAGTCAAGTACAACCTTCAAAAAATAAAAACAATCTCAATAGGGTAGATGGAAGGGGGTTTGCGTTGTACATTTTCACAGTTGCGTCCACTGTCACAATCCCAGAACAGAATAAACAATCCAGGGGTGTGGGAATTATCACAATCCTAAAAAATGAAAAACTCCAGGGGGGCAAAGGTACACACGCATAATACAGTTTCTAAACCGTAAGGGAGTGGTCATGGTGGAGGAAAAGCAACATCACAGCCCCCACAGCCCCTTCCACAAAGGAGTTTCCTTTGTAGGAGTGGTAGGGTGTCCATTCCTGCCATGGGTGAAATGTCTCTAAGCAGAGGGATTGGGAGAGGTGGGGGAGGATGCAAGAGCGGGTTAAAGGCCCTGCTGTGGAAGTTGATATACTCCTGCATATGGGGGAGGAACAACGCCTAGACTCCAACAACCACCGACTAAAAATCCTGCGGTGCTGCGCGGTGGCTGGTAGATGTTGATATTATGTATGGAGGCTTGTGTTTCCGTTTGAGCCACATCGCCTGGTCTTCAGCATCAGCCGGCCCTAGTCCTTGGCAGCTGCAGCTTTAGCCTAAGCAGCAGAGATCGCCACCCATGCACACACAGCCTTCTTCCTTGCCTCCTCCAGCTTGACCTCCCTGAAGGTGTTGCCTGTCCCCTAGCTCTTGCAACATCTCATCCAGTCTATGATGCATCTATACCAGGAGCTGGCCCGTGGTGATGCGTGTAGCTGGCAGGACACTTCCATTCTGCTCCACTTGATCCTGGCCCACTGCAGTGGATGACTACCTGTCTTTCCAGGATGTAATGGATGATAGGGTCATCCTGGGGAACCGAACCGGTCGAGGGATCTGAGAAAATGGAAGGTGGGCCATAGCGCCTCTTGTGCCACAATTCCCTTCCATCCTCTAGCAGGTTCCACCTGCCTACTTAGCTGGAGAGGAGACTTCTCCAGAAGTGACACCTCCACATCGTCCTCAATGTTGAATTGCTGCAATTGTTGGTGCACACATGTACCCATGGTGATATGGCGGGGGTCACTGTGGTCACCAGAGTGCTGCGGTGGGCTGGTGTGTGTGACGAAAATGACAAAAGGAGCAGGAGCTGGAGTACATGTCGGCTTCTAGTTAGATGGCCAGGATCTCTTGCTCCCTGATGAGTAGCATCATCAGCCGTCTCCTCTGCGGTGTCCTGCCAGGCCACAGCAACCAACAGCACAAATATGAATATGCGTGTTACTACATATGTGCACAACGGTTATGTTGGCCTTGCAATTACATTTCTGAATGTCGCACAATCCTCTACTAACAGGAGGAGGGGAAGATTCAATTCTGCCGCATCTAAAAAAAATAGAATGTCTTTCCGCCATTACATACAATTTGGCTTGTCTTAAATTAGCACTGACAAACAATGAGTTCATAGTGTGGTGGTATATAGGATAGGCAATGCATTAAAATCTTAATACAGGTATCCAGAATGCTGTTATGAAACGAACCACCTATGAAGCTGAATGCAGTTTAACAGAACCGCTATGGAATTCACTTGTCTACAAGTAGGATAGTCTTCTTAGCACATCTATACCCAATTGCTTGCATTAAGAATAAAACGCATTACCCAGTCGATACACAGCAATATATTGAATGAATATAGTGACTGTGTATTCCAGCGACCCTTACCGCGTTACTATTTTGCTCAACACTATCAAAAAAAAATAAACTAAGAAAATGTAATGGAAATATAAGCTGCACAGGAACACTGCCTTAAAAGTTTAACTTAATCACATGCATCTGCTGGGGCAAAGCATATCATGAAATAGGTGTTTGAAGCCTTGATAAAGCACTTAGGTACGAAACACGTGGCCACTACAGTCTTATATATTGTACCATTGATCATGCTTTAGGAATTCCAAAGGAATCAATAACAATCAAAAGTGTGTTCATTGGTATAATCACCAAGTTTAAAGAAGCTCAATTTCTATGAACTTTTCATTTTCTGGCGCTAATTCTAGACAAACGGAATGTTTATAGTAGGGTGCCATCCTATTGACTTTTCATTAATTTCTATCTACAGACATTGTAATAAGGGTAGGATAGACCACATAGCTAAGCCAGCCTGCGGTCACACCAAGACTTACCCAGAGTAACATAGACTAACAGCTAGACTCAGCAAGCCCACTTTTGGACCTCTCTCTGCCCACATAATAATGTTAAACATTATTGCCAACCCCATCTCGAATAGTAGTTAGTGGATAACTTGTTTGTGATTTCAATTGGGTCTTTGATAATCCTTACAAAGGTTTGTCCTCAACCTACAACCTACAAACTGCACATTAATAACCGACACGGCTTTTTAGTTAAAAACAAACCGATTTTAAAATAAATGTACCTTATTGAACATAGTGCGCATCCATGTTATAAACAAAGAATAAAACATTGCAATGTTAGGGGTAAGTGAAGTGTGGACTGTTCTGTCAAAAGTGGCCTGTTATTTATAGATTTGGGGCAATAGAGCACATTTTTTTTTTCAAACTGTATTTCTTATTTTCAACAAGAAAGAAACATATCAAGTACAAAGCAAATGTTACTAGGCCAGCAGGCTATCATCCAGGTAACAACATAAACCTGAATCAAAGAATACAATAAACAATAACCTCTAAATGCATATAAACCCCAACACATTTAAAAACGTAGCCATGAGCGGTGGCCTGGCATTCCCAAACATAACAGACAACACAAAACAAGAGAACATAACAACACAATCACCCTCCCCCGAAAACGTATCCATTAGACGTGATGCAAACCCATTCTATTACACAATTCCGATCAAGATGGTTTACCCATAAACATCATTGAAATTCCCCCATCGTGCTTCTTTGCATTGCTTATAAAACATAGTCTTCTCATATTTAGATAGAACTTGCACCTCTAAAATCCAATCCTCTACTGTTGGTTTCTTTCTTGTCTTCGAGACCTTTAATATCTGCTTAGTAGCTAACAGAACTTTGGCAATCCAACACGATTTTACCCAATCATATTTGCAACCATTCCTCATCAGAGAATATTGAGTAGAACCTATTGGACCCCGGCCCGTATGTATGCTTTAGGAATGGTGGATGGTGACAGTTGTTGGGGTTGTGGGAAAGAGAGGGGTAGTTTGCTTCATATGTTGTGGAGTTGTGAAAGAGTGACACATTTCTGGAGAGATGTGGTTGATAGGATTGACCAGGTTTGGGGCATCACCTAGCCACGGAATCCATTAGCAATCATTTTGCAATAGAACACAATTTAACAGTAGAAACACATTGTGAATATATAGATCAAGTTTAATGAATGGGAATTCAGTCCCGTGTTAGTTCTGAGGAGGGTAGGATTCTCACTTCTGCATGTTCTGATCAACGAGACTAAGGCTGGCTAATCTGATATCATAGCTTCAATAGCTTCAATCGAGTGGCACTTCAGCTGCCCTACCTCAAGTTGTTATGCCAAAGTTTATAGCGTGTTTTAATGTAAAAAGACTTCTTCTATTTGGTGAGTACACCATTTTTAAAGCTACATGGTTTGTTTCCCGTTTATTACCATTGATGTTTGCCACATGAACCAGAGGGCGTTACAGTGCTTTCAGAAGACAAGATTGCTTTCTCCTATCCCAAAATACGATTGTCCATAGAGCAAGATAAGATTCCGATTCCCCTATTGGTCTTGGTTAGTCAGGCCAGCCAATTAGATAATATCCCACCAGCGCCTTATGGTACTGAGCTGTTCTGTCATTGTCACGTGTCATGTTTTTCCCTGGGGTTGTCTCTTCCTGCGTGCCGTTTCCGTTTCCATTCTTGGCCTTGTCGATGTCGTAGTGCAGCCCCCCTAATCTGTCTTGCCTGGATTGTACCAGAGATCCAGTACCATACATCACGTTTCACCATAATCTATTGTACATAGTTCAATACTGCCTCATTGCTACCTACATCAGGGGTCAAGTCATTAAAAAAAAGTGGGGGGACTCTGCCCATCCATCCTAGACTCGAGCCCTGACCGACATACATTTTTGATTCTAAGAGGAATAATCAAACTCTTTTTTACCCTGTTATCCCAATTTTGGGTCTTTTTTTTCATTTTTATCCCCCGTCTGCCCTTTATGGGGGGAATGAGGTTGGGATACCTCAACATACACCTCATTGTCTCATTTAGCCGCCATCTGAACCCTTATGCCCAACATCAATGTACAGTGTGGCCGTGGGGTCACAAATTCGTAACTCCTTACTTTTTCCTGGGACAACAGAGTTTTGCACAGTTTTGCAGATGTATTTCAGAAAATACTAGGCTATTCAACTTTTTCTCTATACTTAATAAGTTGCAGTAACCTCATTCCGCAACATTTCTAGCACTGGTGCCCTTGTCCATGGTAAATTATGAAAGGCCTCCTAATTTAGATCTAAATGAAGGTCTAGAAAATTCTTCACTTAACTCAGAAATCAATCTACTTTTGTCTGAAATATGCATTTAAATAACTTTAACTCTTACATATCTTACATACAAGAGTCTCAGCATACAGCTTGTTTGAAGTAGATCACCTTATCGGCCCCTTTCTGTGTCTCAAAGTTACCTTGACACTGATCTGCTCCCATCCTAATACAGGTTTTGTCACTGGGCCTTATTGTGCAAGAGAAATGGGAATAGACTGTAAAGGGAGCGGCAGAGGCACTCTTAGCAGTTACCCCGATTACCAGCAAGAGGGTACTTGGGCCCCAACAAACCCCACCTCAAGAACGGAGACTCAAACCATAGGGCAAAGTTGACTTTCTTTAATATCAATCAAAATGACAGGGATCGCAATTGAACAACATAGCGTCTCCAAAGGCTCTCGTCCTCTGAACGTGTCTCACACCATTTTAACTGTAAATAATGTCACAAAAACAGGTTGCATCCCACAAAACCTATCAGGGAAGGGAATTGCTCAGTGTAGGAAAACTATATATGTAATGCATAGGGGTTAGTATAACCATTGGACAGCCATATCTGGTGGCTCATCCTAGGACCACCTATACGTGTAACAAATACAAAGTTGCAGGTTAGCAGAGAAATTATTGGCCACTGCAATATAATGTGCCTTCACGGGAAAAGTAGCTAAAGATTGGACAGAACGTGTCTTCCCAGTCTTGGGACCCTGGACAGCTGCCAGGCTGAGTAAACCTGCTCAAGGCAAAGGGAACGATTATGAAGATGCTGTATGTTCCCAACATGTTGCCATCTCTGATCGCCTAAGCCCTGAGACAGTACATCCAGCTTTGAACCTGTATAGTAATTGTATCTTTCCAGCTATTGTTCAATGGTAATCGCTCTTCTCCCATCTACCTCGAATGACTAGGCTCTGTCCTTCTCTTTCAGATCATGTGTGTAGGGACCACAAAGCTATGCTCTCCCGTCTGTAATTATGAGGATTTTAGCTTGTATTCTCGCAGGTGTTCTATTGTCTTGGTGAACTGGAAACGTTCTGTCCCGGCTTGTCCTTGGTGAGACTGAGCACAGTGTCTGCATTGGAAGCTCTGTCTGCCCCTTTCTGCATTCTGCAGTTCGCCTTGCTGTTCCTATTCACTTCAACACACCTAGGGGGAACAGGGATGACTTAGCTTGGTTCAGTCTGAGTCCTGACACACCGCCAAATGCAGCCACCTCCTATGTTATTGGTTCCAGATTGGCCTATGGGTTTTTGATGATGATAATTCCATCATCTGCATACAGCAAAATTAGTACACTGGGTCCCCCCATGGCTAAGCCTCTATGCCCATGAAATCTCCTCAACCTACTTGCCAGTACCTCAATTGTGAAAGCAAATAGCAGGGTTGATAACGGATACCAGCCGCTTCCATACTGAGCTTAGGGAGAGCTGCAGTCCGATATATTCTCTGAGCTCAGTTTCTGGAAGGGTGCCTCTTGTAGTATATAGAGATGCATAATACTTGCGGAACACATCGGCTATCACGCTTGGTTTCATCACCACTCCAGCCATCCGTGGCTCGCTGCCAGATGCCTACCCAGTCTCCCCATATTTATGGGCTATTGCTGGTTGGGTGAAGTATTTCAGTTCCCTGTCCACTAGTTCATGGAAACGGTCCAAGCCCTCTTTCAGCTGGGCGAGCGCACTCGGTCTGTTCAGCCTATCTGCTTCTCCCTCCCAGTGTTTTAATTCAATCTCCATTTCATTTAATTGTCTGCAGTTTTAAGATTCCCATTTCAGTGGACACGCATCCTCCCTGCAGCACCACCTTAAACGGTTCCCACAGTATCCCTTTTCCTGCCACTGTTCCCACATTCTCCCGAAAGTATTGTGTGATTAGACTGTGGATATCGCTTTTAAACACTATATCCGGCAATGCCACTGCCTTGAACCTCCACCGGGGACGGGGCAACGCCTCCCCCAACCTGATGGACCACAGTACTGGCGAGTGGTCCGAGAACGTCCTCGGGAGTAGCATACATTCCTCTGTACAGTGTACCAGGTGTGGTTTTATCAGGATGTAATCTAGTCTAGTTGAGGTGGTGTGTACTGTGGAGTGATGCGAGAAACCCTCCACCCCTTGATGTAGCAATCACCAAATGTCTTTCAACTCAAGCACCTGCATAGCGTTCAGCACCCCCTCAGCTGCTTTTGAATGCTTTCTCTCCCCCCCTGTCCTATCTATGTTTGGGTCTAATACTTGCCCAGATTATGTAAGTTTGCAGGAACTTTTGGCAGTGCCCTAATAGCGTGTTAAAGAATTCAGGATCGTCCACATTTGGCCCATATATGTTTACTAATGTGAGCGATATATAACCTATGCTTCCTGAGATGATGACAAACCTCCCTCCCAAAACGCCAGTGACCTATGCACCAGCGTCATTACCCCCGCTCAGTAAGCCTTATATGTGGTAAAGTATTTACAGCCCCCCAGTTACTAGCTACCCCTTCATTGCCTTTTCCTTGGAGTGTTAAACCATATTCGCATAAATACCGCCTGATTATGAACATTGGCCTAAGACATTTGCATTTATATTAAAACCTATGATTAACTCGATTTAGATAGAATTGACTTCACTGCCATCTTGAAAACATCTGCTATTTTGATCCCAACTCCTGCTGCCTATTCACAAATGATTAACCATGTTTTCAGCTGCCACTGAGCAGAATGACCTTTGAGCCTATGTCAACTCTAGGACTATCAAAAGCAGAAATGTTTGTCCTGTGCAAAGAGACCATGTAGTCAAAATGAACTCCCATTCAAAGTGTTATCTGTGCCTACAAACTCATCCTCTTTCAAACAACGACACACAAAGCAAAGCAACTACAGCTGTGTGTTTTGGAAGAAATCCTTTATGCATCTCTTGGAACAGGACTTATCCTAAAGCTCAAGAAACAAGGAAAGATCTACACAGCTGAATGCAGCAAAGTTTGCCAGTATTGTATCTTTAAGGAACCTTCGAGCCACAGTGAACCTCAATTCAAGTGTTGTCTGCATCAATAGCTTCAGCCATATACAAACATCAGAACTGAATGGCAGACAAACTAAAACCATGTGCCTTTGCAATAAACTATTGAATTTGCTTCTTGAAACTGGGCTTAACTTGAACTGGAGAACCAACATCACCATTGAATCTCCAAGGATAGTAATCTCCAAATTTGTAATTTATTAGATTGGAGAAGGGCTGGGCAATGACCAGGACTGTGTATAACTCCTGCATGCTTTGTGATGACCAGTACCCTCACCCCTCACTGTGTCTGCTGGTAGACACTGCGAGGCACTTAGGAGTCAGATAGTTATCTTCTTTGATATTTGTATCTGTACAGAATAAAGTTATATTCATAACTTTGACTTTGTGACTGGCGGATTCAATTTTTGGTGGTACTAAGCCTCGATATTCCTTGCTGATCTATCAGTAGGTGGGTCTCTTGGAGCATTACTGTCTTTGCCCCATGCCTCTTGCAGTATTGCATCACCTTGCAGGCTTTGCGCGGGTCATTCAGCCCCCTCACATTCCAACTAATTACTTTATACATCATGACTTGGGTGGGGACTGAAGAGTAAGGGTATTCTGTTCTGCGCCCTTTGTCATTTTGTAGACTGTCTCGTGATCCTTCTGATGCGATGTGAACCTTTATGAAATCCCCAGTTCGCTCCTTGTCCCCCTCCCTTCCCCAACTTACCCCATCTCTGCCCCCCCCACACTGCCCGCCCCTAACCTGCAGTGAATACAACCCTCCCCTCACAACACCCCAACACCTTAGACAGCACGAGCAACAGCCCGGGGGCACCGGTCGCCATCACCCAAGTGGCCTCCCACTACTGGATCCTCAGGAGGAGGGCCATTTTCTAGTGGCTTGATTTGCTTGCTGTGGGACTGATTCATTCCATTTTTAGCGCTGGCCCATCAGTTCCCATCGGGACATCCTGTCATGCGCCGCCAACGTTGGGGAATATGGTCGCGGTGGAGACTAGGCGGCCATTAGCCACCCCTTCACGTCCCACCACGCACTGTGTTCAGCGGTCTAGTTGTTTCCGCGGCGTCTGCCGCGGTACGCCTATTTCTTCCCGTCACACCCGGAAGTCTGCGCGTTGCAACCCTCTCGAGCCAGACTCCGGGTGAGACGCTAGTATTCTCCGTTCCCGTTTTCTGTCCTTCAATTTGTCTGCCTGCCCTTTTATCCAGTCCTTCTCCCGCTCCCTCCTTTGTTCCTTGCTACTCTACTCGTTCCCCCTTTGGTTCCCCACTCTGTTCGTTACTCTCTCTCCTCCTGGCCTCCCTTAGTATTTCGTCATACTCCAGTGCTTCGGACTTTCCGCTTTGGCAGCTCTCGATTCATCAGTCCTCCTTACCTAATCATTGGACCTACTTACCACCGCTTCGATAGGGTTTTTTTTATGCCATCAGGCTTTTTCCCCCATTTAGCTTGCTCCGGCAGAGAGGCCCCCTCTAGACCTTATTGTACCAGGTCAGGGTGGCTTCCTCCCGGGGTAGGCCCTATCCTCCGTCAAAAAAAACTGCTTGGTGGAAGAAGAGATTGGAACCGCCCCAGGAAACCATCGCCACAGGTGAGGAGGAGGTTGGAGGGTTGGAGTTAGAAGAGGAAGAGGGAGATTTGGAGTTTGACTCTGACAGTTTGCAACGCCATAAAGAAACCATGGCTACCTCAGAACAGCTGCAAGAGCTGATTCAAGCCGTACAAGGAATGAACGTCGAACTACAGAATGTCAAAGCTGAAAATGCAGCATTAAGACAAATGATTACGACTCGAGAATCTAGGGAGACTGATCTCCCCCCCATGTCCTTGTCTTCTGGTAAATATGACGGATCGCCGAAACGTCTCAAGGAATTTCTCGAATCTTGTGCCATTTATTTTGCCTTTCGCCCACATACTTTTGCCAGCGCTCACACCAAGGTGGGGTTCGTTATTTCAAATCTAATAGGAAACGCCCTGGCCTGGGCCTCCCCACTAGTAACCAGCAACAATCCGGTACTCCAGGACTATGGCACTTTTGTCACCTTGTTGAAACAGACCTTCGAACAGGCTGAGATAACTCATATTGCCGCAGAAGAACTGCTAGACGTTCAGCAGGGCAGCAGCGATCTCAGGACCTATATCTCGTCCTTCAAACGCCTAGCGACCGAGGCCGGGTGGCCGGAACACGTGCAATTTACAATATTTCGCCGTGGTCTAAAGGAAGAATTAAAGGACGAACTGGCTCGTCTGGAACTTCCCACCTCTCTTTCAGATTTGATGTCCATAGCACTCCAGATAGAATTTCGCCTCAGTGAGCGGCGGGCTGAAAGACGGAAGTTGCGCACACCAGTCAACTCACCCTCTTCAGGAACTCCTTCTCACCTGTTACCCTCAGCATCAAGCAAGGAAGAACCCATGCAGATAGGAGCCGCAAGAGCCCCATTAACACCTGAAGAACGTAGAAGACGGCGAGACACTGGTCTCTGTATGTATTGCGGGTCAGATGCGCATCTCCTACGAAATTGTCCAGCGCTTCCCCCCCCGTAAACCGGGAAACGACAGACCTCGGAACTGAAGGGGACAGGTTTCCGAGGTATATCTTCTCGTCCCTATGTAACCTTAGCAGTCACTCCCCAAGGAGACACTATGGACTCTCGTTTGATGGTAGTGTCCTTACAGATACAAACGTCTACCAAAAAGCTAACTACTCTAGCCCTCATTGATTGTGGTGCCGCTGGAGTTTTTATGGACACAGTTTGGGCCGATCAACAAGGTCTTCCTTTAGTTCAACGCGAGGATGCCCAGAAGGTAGAAGGCGTTGATGGGACCCCGCTTTCCTCTGGTCCCATCACTCACACTACAGAACCACTCACTGTGGTTATCCAACATCATACTGAACGTATGACATTCGATCTTATTCGAGCAGCCCACTTTCCCGTCATACTGGGTATCCCATGGCTGAGAAGGCACAGCCCCTCCATAGATTGGTTCAGGAATACCATTACCTTTGAGTCTGGATTCTGTAAGGAAGTCTGTATGCCACACCGGTCACAGGAAATAGTGAAGGTTCTCGCGCCCGAATCCACCGCCACGTGTGACATCTGTTGCATTCCATCTGAATTAGAGGAGTTCTACGAGGTCTTTGTTGACAGAATGATACTAGAGCTGCCCCCACATCGTCCAGAGGACTGCGCCATAGAACTCGCCCAAGACGCATTAGTCCCCTTCGGGCGGATGTTTCCACTGTCTCTCACAGAGAAGGTAGCTCTACGAAAATACTTGGATGCCCACCTGACCAACGGATTGATCCGACCTTCAAGATCTCCCGCAGGGGCCCCATTGTTTTTCATCCCCAAGCGCGATTCTGCAGAATTGAGGCCTTGTATCGATTACCGGGGTCTCAATAAGGTCACAATAAGAGATAGATATCCTATGCCGCTTATCGCCGACATACTGGAGGCAGTGCAGGGGGCTACCGTTTTTTCTAAACTGGACCTACGAAGTGCCTATCATCTTCTCCGAATACGCGAGGGTGATGAATGGAAGACGGCATTCCGTACACCTTTTGGGCTCTATGAGTATCGGGTTATGCCCTTTGGCTTAGTGAATGCCCCAGCTGTTTTTCAGCGCTTCATGGATCGACTATTCTCTGAAGTTCTTTTTATCTTTGCGGTTGTGTACTTAGATGACATCCTGATTTTTTCTCGATCCCCACAAGAACACGACCAGCATCTACGAAGCATACTAGATCGCCTTCGGGCCAACTGCCTCATGGTGAAACCAGAGAAGTGTGTTTTCAAGACCAACAAATTTCCTATCTGGGATTTATCCTATCCAAAGAAGGTGTTTCTATGGATCCCGGAAAGGTATCTGCCATACTGCAATGGCCCACACCCACCTCACTGAAGGACGTTCAACGATTCCTAGGTTTGACGAATTTCTACAGGAAATTTATCAGTCACTTTTCTCAAACAGTATTACCTATCACGGCTTTACTCAAGAAGGAAGCTGGCTCTTTTGTTTGGACTGACCAGGCTGACAACGCTTTTGAGCAATTGAAGAAGTTGTTTTGCTCTGCTCCAGTGCTTCACCAGCCAGATCAGACTATACCATTTGTAGTTGAGGCCGATGCCTCCGCCGAAGCTGTGGGAGCCGTGTTATTACAAGAACATCAGGGGATTGAGCACCCAGTGGCCTATCTCTCTAAGACCTTGTCGGTGAGTCAGAAGAATTATTCGGTTATAGAGAAGGAACTATTAGTGCTCAAAACGGCTTGTGAGGAGTGGAGACACTTGCTACAGGGTAGCGCATCACCCTTCACTCTGCGTACTGATCATAAGAATTTGAAGGTTCTCAGGGGGATGGAATGCATTAATTCCAGACAAGCACGATGGGCACACTTCTTTAGTCAATATGACTTTGTCATAACTTACATCCCTGGCTCCCAGAATGGTCTCGCCGACGCCCTTTCCCGGCGGAATTCCCCAGGGATGGGTGCCACCTCTCCGGCAGAAGTTCTTATTCCCCGCAACAGGATAGTGGGTATCATATCTACATTCCTTCAAGAAGTGAAATCCGCAACCACGGAGGGTATGGAAGACATGCTACCTCCAAAAAAGAGACAAGAGTTAACAAGGACAGGGGGGCTCCTTTGGTACAAACAGAAGTTGTTCGTTCCCACTCAAGCTTTGCGCATGAAGGTTATGGGATGGTGTCACGACCATGTGACGGTCGGTCACCGAGGACAGAAGGGCACTTTGGAGCTAGTATCTCGTACGTTCTTTTGGCCCTCTATGTCTAAGGATGTCAGGATGTACTGTAAGGCCTGCCCAGTCTGTGCGCAAAGCAAGGTTTCTGTATGTAAACCATTGGGGTTATTAGAACAACCTGAAATACCATCACGTCCTTGGTCTCTTGTCTCGATGGATTTTATCGTGGAATTACCCGTGTCCGAGGGCTATACTTGTCTCATGGTCACCGTTGACTCCTTCTCGAAATTAGCCCATTTCTCCCCTTTAGTTGGGGTCCCCACTGCCCCGGAATTGGCCGAGGTGTTTCTCAGGGACATATTCCGACTACATGGACTCCCTGATAGGATCATTTCTGATAGGGGGAGTCAGTTCACTTCTCGATTTTGGACAGCCTTGTGTCATCGCGTAGAAATTAACAGAGCACTGTCCTCAGGGTTTCATCCCCAGACCAATGGCCAAACCGAACGGCTCAATGCCACTCTAGAACAATATCTGAGGTGTTACATAAATCGCCACCAGGACAACTGGGTATCCCTTCTGCCCACTGCAGAATTTGCCTATAACAATTCCGTACACTCGGCTACCAACCTTAGCCCTTTTTTTTGTACCTACGGTCTCCATCCCCGAGGTATTCTTCCCTTACTCGGTTCCCCGACCAACATACCCTCTATCGAGTCTACATTAGCCGACATTTCCACTGCCCATAAGAGCGCCCTGGTCAGTTTGACCTCAGCTAGGGAAAGGTATAAGTCGCAAGCCGACCGACATCGCCAGCCGTGTCCCCTGTGGAAGGAAGGGGATCGCGTATGGCTATCCACTAAATACCTGCCTCGTTGGTTGCATCCTACAAAATTGTCTCCCCGTTTCGTGGGGCCGTTTAAGGTCTCACAGAGGATAAATCCTGTAGCCTTTAGGCTCAGTCTTCCCAAAGATATGCGACGCATACATCCGGTCTTCCATTCTTCTCTTCTACGCTCGGCTGATCCCAATACCCCCAGAAATAGAAACTTACATCTCCCTTCGGATCCCGACCCTATTCCTAAAGAATATGAAGTTTCCCACATTAGAGATTCCAGATTTAGAAGAGGAAGACTGGAATATCTGGTGGCTTGGAAGGGTTATCCCCGTTCAGAGGATTCCTGGGAACCGGGGTCTTTTGTTCATGCCCCCCTCCTTACCCAGAGGTTCCATCGTTTTCACCCAGGCAAGCCTGGGTGGTCCAGGTATAGAAGGGGGCATACTGTCATGCGCCGCCAACGTTGGGGAATATGGTCGCGGTGGAGACTAGGCGGCCATTAGCCACCCCTTCACGTCCCACCACGCACTGTGTTCAGCGGTCTAGTTGTTTCCGCGGCGTCTGCCGCGGTACGCCTATTTCTTCCCGTCACACCCGGAAGTCTGCGCGTTGCAACCCTCTCGAGCCAGACTCCGGGTGAGACGCTAGTATTCTCCGTTCCCGTTTTCTGTCCTTCAATTTGTCTGCCTGCCCTTTTATCCAGTCCTTCTCCTGCTCCCTCCTTTGTTCCTTGCTACTCTACTGGTTCCCCCTTTGGTTCCCCACTCTGTTCGTTACTCTCTCTCCTCCTGGCCTCCCTTAGTATTTCATCATACTCCAGTGCTTCGGACTTTCCGCTTTGGCAGCTCTCGATTCATCAGTCCTCCTTACCTAATCATTGGACCTACTTACCACCGCTTCGATAGGGGGTTTTTTATGCCATCAGGCTTTTTCCCCCATTTAGCTTGCTCCGGCAGAGAGGCCCCCTCTAGACCTTATTGTACCAGGTCAGGGTGGCTTCCTCCCGGGGTAGGCCCTATCCTCCGTCAAAAAAAACTGCTTGGTGGAAGAAGAGATTGGAACCGCCCCAGGAAACCATCGCCACAGGTGAGGAGGAGGTTGGAGGGTTGGAGTTAGAAGAGGAAGAGGGAGATTTGGAGTTTGACTCTGACACATCCGTATTCCTAGCTGCACCAAATATCGGCTATTGTTCTCTGCATTTGTTTGGTTGCCTCTTGACTGCCAGCCTTAACTCGTCACGTCCCAGTTCCCTCTGCTATGAGGCAATAGCCAGTCATTTCAGCAACAATTCAATGAACTCATGTACTGCTTCCGGACTGGTAAAAAAGTGTGCCCTTCCATTGTGCTGCACCCGCAGTTTGGACGGGTATTGCATGGAGTATTGTAGCTGTTTGTTCTGTAGTGCCCTCTTGGCTGCCGCAAAGGACATGTACGCTTTCTGGACAGCCGGGGTGAAGTCCGGATAGAAGGACACTTTGCTTTTTTCAAATGTAAGGTCTCTGAGTTCCCTCGCCCTTCTCAGTATGGGGTCCCGGTAGTTTAATACCTTTGTGATCACTGGGCGTGGGTTCTGGCACAGTCTCGGGGCGAGCTGTGATCTCCTTTGGGCTCTCTCGTCCAAGAATTGGGGAGACAGAGACGGCCCCTGTAGTACTTCTCTCATAAAAGTTTCCATTAACTCTTCCATATTTCTTTGTGGTACCATCTCCGGAACTCCCACCACCCTGCTGTTATTCCTTCTCGATCTTGCCTCAAGGTCCTCATTCTTGTGCTTTATTGCCCTCACCTCTCTCCGTAGCTCTTGCACAGCCTGTGCGGTTTCATTGCTAGTATCTTCCAGAGCGCCAACCCTGACTTCCACCTCGGATGTTCTGCTGCTCTCCTTGTCGATCCGCTCCTGCATTCTGTCCACCTTGTATGTTAAGCCTGCCTTGCATGTCACTCTTCCTTGACGTCTTCATGCTTTGGCCCTGGTGCTCTGGAGGCTCACCTTAAGCTACTTCCCCCTTCTGTTGTGGTGCCAGTGTAGCATGAGCAGCTGCAATTTTCTTGTGCCTGTTCCCAATTCCCAGTGCACTAACCAGCAATCAACAGGATACTCGCCAGTGTCTTTAAGATATGCAGGGACACTCACTGTCCATGTAAAACTGTAGCAGCCTGTTTAGGTCTTAATGGGTGCCGGGGGTCCCACCCTTTTCCCTGTGTCACGTGCTCTGATGCACTTTCCCTCCTATTATGCCACTGTTCACCACAAGATCTGGCCTCAGTTCTAAACCTCTGTGTGCACGATTTAGACAAAGACTGTTTCAGAGCGATATTCTCCACTCCTCGTCCTCAAGCTGTGCCTGATATGTGGCACCTTGCTGGTTGCCGCTCCGGGTCACTGCGTCGCATTTCTCACCCGCTCAAGGATCTGTCTTCACAATGTTCATTAAGGGCCGTGGCTACCCCGGGACGACGCACTCTGCTCCCCTCCCTCTGCCTAGACTTGGTGGAGTACACCCCACGAGCCGCTGCTCTGGGTCTCTGCGTTGCGCCCTGCACCCCACTGCCACCCGGGGGCCCGGCTCCCCAGCGTTATACAAAGCCACGGCTCTCCCAGGCCTCGTGGGCTCGCCGACCGTCAGTCCTCCGCTCTATTACTAGTCACAGGCTCCTGCTTCCCACTTCCCTCTCTCTGAGTGCCTTCTCCCCGCTGCCTGCACTGGGCGCTGTGGACGCTTGCTTGACAATCCCTGCAGTACTCGTTAAGTCCTTCTGGATCGCCTCAGGGCTTGCCATTTACTTCAATTGAGCCTCCAGGTCCCCGATCCAGGCGGCGGTCACAGCAGGCTTGGCCCCTCTCCCTCTTTTCACTGTTTCATGCCTGCCGCCGCTGTGCCTCACTTGATCAGAGCCACACGTCTTCTCCCCCTTCAGTACCGGTCCTGCAGCCTGTCTTCCCCGCTTATTCCCGATTGTGTAGACCGGCTGCTGTGGTGCACTGCAGGACCAGGGGGGGGGTCAAATCTTTTCCAGACTGCCCCCTGCGGCAGCACCACTCTGCCTCACTACGCCGATCCCTCTCACAGCTGCTACTGGGTGCTAGACTCCAGTATCCAGGACTCATTGCTCCCTGGTCAGGCTGTCTGTTTCCAGGGCCTCTTCTGTCCACCCCTGCCCGGAGTGTCTGCTACTGGTGCCAGCTTTCGAGGCTGTGTGTGGTTGTTTCTCCCTCGAAGTCACACACAAGTAATTGGGTACTGGGATGCGTTGTACTCAAAGCCCCGCTCTCTGCCTTCCTCCACCTGCCACACACCTCACAGTTGCTCTGGTTCTGCTCATCAAAGGCTCACCAAACTCGGTCCTCTATCCCTCCAGTCTGTCAGACGGGCTATTATACCGGTTTTAGCTGTTTTCCTCCACAATGGGTCTGCTTACTGTGCTCTCTCCTGCGAGGTTACTGCAGAGCTCTCTAAAACGCGGCCATCTTGGCTTTGGGCTCACTAGTGCCCCCGAAGAAGGCATAGTTGAAAAGTGACAAATCTAAGTTGTAAGAGGATTAAATTCAACACTACAGCTAAGTCAATGCCTAGTCTGGGATACTGAATGGAAACCCTTATTGATATATCTTTATGTCCAGTTCATGAGTTCTGGATGACTACCCCTATATAACACCCCTCTCTTGGAATCCCCCTGACCCCACTGAGCCAAGAAGTAGTTCTGTTTTGCAAGTTAAAAGGTTTATTTGAGAATTTAAACAATATATATATATACATATATATATATATATCACACTTTATAATAAATTAATAATTGAATATCACACTTAATCTGAGCAGTAATCAATAATGGATAGTCTGGCACTAGCACACTTCTTTATAATCAATGATGAGTGGTTATAGGATGGCTAAGATAGCAACAATACTTTTATGGTTTCAAATGGATGCAAGGTGGAATGAAAATGCAGTACAGAAAAAAACTTGAAAGGGTTTCAGCAAAAGACAATGTAATCACTTTCTTGGACAATTCACCCCCCCCCCCTTTTATGCAATGTAAGGAGATGAAGATGAAGATTACACAGTTCTTAGGAATGCAATCAAATAGAATTCAGTTCAATTCCCCCCCAGCAGCTTATACAACAGATAGGAGTTTTGAAACACAGGCAAAATGCTTTGAATATGGTGACAATGCAGTGAGAAATATGCTGAAAATGCTTTTAATTCCCTTCAGGAGGTTCAGGCTGAGTGGTATCTAGTTAATATGAGTTCAGGCTCACTCTAGCAATGATTCAGGGATGGTTCTTAAGAGGCAAACGAAATTTAGCAGTTCGGGCAAAAGCAGCTATCTTTTTACAAGTAAAGAAATCGGGCCAAATCGCAAATCGCGGCAAAATTCGCGAATGCGTGAATCGTGATTGCGGAGAAAGTATAAGGAGTAGGAAGGTTCTAGGCTTGTTGGAAAGGTAAGATTCTAAGCTTTCAGAGGAAAGTTAAACCAAGTTCCTAGCCCAAACGGTTACGGAGTTATGAACGATTTTGTGAAGGTTGTTTTTTGGACTTGAAATTTTAAAAGTTCAAAGCGACAGGTTACAGCTTGCAGCTAGAAAATGACAGGTGACAGCTTTGCAAATGATAGGTGACAGGAGGCAGTTCTGGTTAGATTAAAATAGATTGAATTATATTATTTTAACTAAGAGATTGGTTCTGCACAGTTCTGCTAGGTACTCACAATATATTTTTGAAATAAGCCTCGCCACGGATCTGGTCAGGTTTTGAACTGGACTCCGGTTCTGGTCTCGGCACTTCACAGTGATCTGGGTCAGCTCTCTGGTTCTGCGAACAGCGGTCTGGGTCACTCTGGATCTCTGGCCTCTGGTTCTGGATACTGCTCTGCTTTCTCTGGGTACAGCACTGCTTCTGGATCTTTCTGGCACAGGGTTTCAGGCCAGAATCAACACCTGGGTCCGGCTGTGAATAATCTGCAAATGATTTTTGGGCCTGCTGACAAATACTTTTGCTTGCAGTGGGCCTTCTTGGTTCAAAGTTCTGTATTCTCTGTTTAGCTTGGAAGTCTAAGTGTAGGATCTCTGGATGTGAAGTCGTCGGTCAGCATGCTCCGCAGCAAATGGAATTGAATGTCTCTACCTGTCCCAGCAGTCTCTTTTTATGTGTTTTGAAAGTGGGTGTGTGTGCAGCATCACTAGCCAGCCCCTCTCTCAACTGCCCATTGGTCAAGCTTTCCTTTCTCTCTTGATTGGGGAAAAGAAGTGGAGTGTCAGAGCGATGTCATTATATGGCCTGCAGAAAGGACACTCCACTGTCAAATTGCACACAAATCTATATTTGATCAAAAAGACATATTTCATAGATACACAGAGGTTTGAAATTACATGCACCCATCACATATCACATGAGGTATACTCCGTTCAAACTCTGCTCTTCCTAAGAGCTCGCATTCAGAAATGGCAACATTTTGCGTTTTTTAACTGGTTTTGCAATATTGGTTTTTCATTAAAAATTATACACATATACACGGCCTGTCCATACATACTCCAGTAAATTCCCATGTCTCTAGCTTAAACACAGAGTCTGTAGTATCAATAAATAGCGGGGTTTTGCCCCAGAACATCACACAAATTGGAGTTTGGGCTTGAATCGAAGGTACATTTTTTAAATGAAGGCTCTCAAAGTTATACATTCTTGTCATTTGATTACAAAGAGTTATCAGTGTTTCTGTAAAATATATATTTTGCTTTCAATTCAGTTCTCAGAGTGTTGGAGTCCGCCTCCAAGACTTGGGTGGGTCAGTGATCACATGTGTCTTCTCGCAGGCAGGCCTTTGTTGACAGGAAACAGTCAAAATCAACATATTCTATTCAAGTGAGAGAGCCTATTGTGTGGTCTCCAGGAGGCTCCCAGCCAGTCTACCTTCTATCAATCAAGAGGTCATGTGAGATTCTAACTCCTGGTGTGAATCTCTGGAGGTGAGAGGTTTCCCAGCCTTTGGCCTGTTAATTAAATCAGATTGTCTTCTGGGAACAGCATGTGGTTAAGATTTTAATTAACTCCCAGCCTTTGATGTAAAGGCCTCTCCTGCAACTCCTGACATGCAGTTTCCCTGTCAGAGTTTAGACCGCTAGCGCCGCCCTCAGTCAAAAGCGGGTACTGCATGCAATTTTTTTGGATCAGTCTTGAATTCAAGCATTTCAAACAAGAGATATTACATGGAAGTATATTGTCCAGGTTCAACAAATGGCATTGGTGTAGTTCTGCAGTAAAATAATTTTGTGCCCATAAATTTGCCATGTTTGACCTGAAGAAAACGAATTCCCACCAGTTATGGGTTGCTTTTGGCAATCAGCATTGCCCCATTTACAATGGTTTTAGGCTCTGTGCCCTTCTGTGCTCACAACATAGGCAAAAATAGGTGGCAGCCTATTCTTCATGCATTTCCCTGTGCATTTTCTGGGAAGTTCTGGCCATCATGATGTTTTCCATGCCAGTACTGCACAGTTTTTGTGGTAGGGCTCGGATGCATGGGTAAAAACATCCCACAAGCCCCCCTCTTACGATGGCCATTCTGTTTCACTGATGGAACTCGCAAGATCTGGGATGTTCTCCTCATCTTCTTCCGGTAGATGGCACAGTTCAGCATCTTTTCCTCCATCCGGTACTGATCGATCGGTTCTCCTCGCCGGTCCTGATGGGAATATTGGGCGGTACCCCGGGCCCCTTGCGTCTCTGCTCTCGGTCTCCGGATCGTCCTCCTTGGCCAGTCTCCAGGTTTTCGTTCTCCTAGGACGACAAAGGAAGAGCGGCAATACCTATTCATGGACATTTCTCCCCCACCATTGATATAGTGGGGTGGCATATATATTTTAGAACTCAACAGATATGAACATGCACATTTTTTTAAATTAAGCGACAGGAACACATAAACTTGAGAAACACAGAATTTGCTAGGTTATATGTAGGATATTTTAGGGTTGGAATTGAATTACTCTGGAGCGGTACCCTCTGGGATTGCAGAGGACTCCTCCAGTTGTTGCAGAGTGTGCCTGGGATAGCAACACTTCAACTGGTTGATGTGGACCCACTTGTCTTCCCCCTCTGCCAAACCGCCTTTGGGGATGCGGATCTTGTAGGCCACAGGGGAGATCTTGTCTATAATCTCAAACGGTCCCTTCCATGTAGGCAAACATTTTCGCTGTTTGGCCTGGTTCCTTTGGAAATTGTATAAATAGACCCGGTCCCCCACCTGATATTCCTTCCTGGAAGTTTTCAGGTCATAGTGGGTCTTCATACTCTCGGCTGATCTTTCTAGATTCCGCTGAGCATAGGCAAAAGCATGTTGAAGGTGTTTCCTTAAATTCTCCACATACTCATGAGTTGTGGAGGCATTTATTAGTGTCTGCTCTTGGGTCCTGTCGAGCAAATGCTGAGGAAGCACCATCTTGCGTCCAGTCATCAACTCAAATGGTGACATTTTGGTTGCAGATGAAGGGGTAGATCTGATGGCCATTAGGACCAGAGGTAATCGGATATCCCAACTTGGCCCAGAATCTGCCACAAACTTCTTTAATATGCTCACAATGGTTCGGTTATATCTCTCTACTGCCCCAGAAGAAGCTGGCCTGTAAACAATGTGTAGCTTTCTCTTGACCCCCAGTATCTCCCATATCTTTGTCATTATTTCACTGGTGAAGTGGCTACCCCTGTCTGACTCAATCCTTTGAGGTAGACCAAAACGGGAAAAGATGTGGTTAATCATCAGGGCAGCTGCTGTTTCTGCCTTGCAATTTGGGGCTCGGAGACATTCCACCCACTTGGTAAACAAGCATGTAACGGTCAACATGTACTTGTTTCCTCTAGACGAGCGAATCACATGGCCTACAAAGTCGATTTGCAAATCTGACCATGGCAGTGTCATCCCCCTCTTTTGGAGGGGTGCACGGTGCGTGAGGGATGATGGCTGAAATTGTGCACACACA
The DNA here is from genome assembly GCF_040938575.1 of Ambystoma mexicanum. NCBI lineage: Eukaryota > Metazoa > Chordata > Amphibia > Caudata > Ambystomatidae > Ambystoma > Ambystoma mexicanum. The sequence goes on along the minus strand of NC_090929.1, from coordinate 1,040,042,890 downwards.
AGACACCCCTTCAAGTATTGGTCAAGGTCCTGCCCCATGTGTGGCCAGTATGCAACCTCTCTTAAGATTTCCAGTGTTGTGTGAAACCCCCTATGACCGGCGGTGGCCGCATCATGGGCGTGACTTAACATCAGGCTTCGGAATGAGATAGGAACCACCCACTGATCGTGGCCAGCTTTGGATTTCCTTACCAGCAAACCGTCTTGGATTCGGAACATTTTTGGACATTTCATCAACACTCTTAGGTTCTCTTTCCCAATGTAATCGGTATCCGTCAGGGGAAAGTTCTCAGGGTCCTCAAGGTGTTGGTAAAACTTACCAATAATTGGATCCCCCTTCTGAGCTGTAATCAAATCAGCATCAGGGGTCTCCTTACTCCATTGGGCAGTTGAAAGATCATTGTGAGCATTTGTCTGGGACCTAGTGATAGCAGTGACCTGGATTTCCCCCAACAGGGACTCTATTTCTATTAGATCCCCTTGGATGGCCCCGGTTTTGGCCAGCTGATCAGCTAAGTCATTTCCAGTTTTGTCTGGTCCCTCTACTTTGGAATGACCCTTGATCTTTTTCGAGTAGATGGTCATCCCATTCGATGTGACCAGATCATCAATGTTTTGGATTAACTTCCCATGTTTCAAGGGTTTGTTATTAGCACATAACATGCCTCTGGTTTTCCAATTAACCAGGTGCTCCACGAACCCGTTCCGTACATAATCCGAATCTGTGATTATGACCAGTTCGTGGAGTTGATGCTGGACAGCAGTGAGGATGGCCTGATGCACAGCCATCAATTCTGCAACCTGACTACTTCGGGGACCAATTTTGTATCCAGAGGAGGGTTCTGGAAACTCCTTCACCCAGGCATTCCCTACGCCGGCCACCAGTTCTTTCTCCCCGTTGTTGTCAACATGGTACGAGCATCCATCCACATAGACAGTGGGCATTCCCTCACACTTGTCCTCTTCAAAGACTTTGTGTGGGGAATTAAGGTATGCCTCCATGTTGTCCTTGATTTTTAGACTTTCGTCCTCGAGACAGTTTTCTCTGGCACAATCATGCAAGTCAGCCAGACCTTGCGCGAGGGGACTCTTCTTGTTTTGGCCATATCTGACCTCCACAGGAAAGCCTTGCATTGACAGAATCCAGGAAGTAATTTGGGAATTACTCACATTTCCGGCCCGGATTCTGTCACTCTGGAGATATTGCAGAGGCTGGTGTGGAGTCTCCACTATGATCTGTTCCCCATGGATAAACGGCCGGTAATTCTTCAATGCCCACACCGTTGCCAGGAGTGCCTTCTCACAATCGTTGAATTTTTCCTCCACAGAGGATAAAGTTTTGCTCGCATAGGAGATTACTTTATTGACCTCGTCATGCTTTTGGTATAATACTGCCGTCAAGCACGTATTAGAGAACCCTGTCTCCAGGAAGAACTCCTTGTTTCTGACAGGGTAAGCTAGGCAGGGCACGTGTGAGAGGCTTCTTTTGAGTTGTCTTACTGCCTCGGCTTGTTCTGGACCCCATTCCCACTTGACTCCCCCCTTCAGGAGATGAATCAGGGGTCTGGTGATCTCTGCGTAGCCCTCAAGGAACTTTCTGCTGTAATTAGTCAGTCCAAGGAGGCTCCTTAGTTCCCGCAGAGTTGTGGAGTCTTTCAGTTTCTGAAGTGCTTCCACTTTCTTTTCCTGGGGACAGAGACCCTGAGGAGTAATCTCATGCCCCAAGAAATTAACACGGGTTCTACACCACTGTGCTTTCTGAAAGGAAAGTTTTGCTCTGGCGGCCCTCAACTGGGTCAGAACATAACGGATCTCCACTATGTGTTCCTCCACAGATGAACTTTTGATGAGGACATCATCTACATAAGCCAGGTTACCCCTTGCACCCAGGTTGGGCATGGCCTTGTGTAGGAAAATGTTGAATTCATTGCCGGAGTTGAGGTATCCGAAGGGAGTCCGGGTCCATGTGTACTGCTGGCCCCCAAAGGTAAAAGCCAGCTTGTATTGGTCCTCCCTACTGACAGGCACGGTCCAGTATCCATTGGTCAGGTCTATTGCAGTGAATACCTGTGACCCCTGGATCTGGGCCAGCCCTTGGTCAATGTAGGGCAGAGGCCATCGGGAAGTATAGACCCGTTTGTTGAGCTCCCTGAGGTCGGCGCAGAGTCTCCACTGGCCGTTTGGCTTCAATATTCCCAGCACCGGATTATTGAAGGTGCTGTGTATTGGACAAATTATTCCCCGGGACTCAAGGTTCTTAAATATTTCAGTAAGGGACTCCATTGATGCGAGAGGCAAGCGATATTGCTTCACAAACACTGGAGTCATGCCAGGGTCCGTGGGGATTGTTGTTGTGTGGATGTCGGTGCGACCACAGTCATATGAGTCTACCGCAAAGAGATCTTGGAAATCCAAGAAAACTTGTTTCAACTTTTGCTTTTGTTCCAGATTCACACAGGCATCAGCTAGGTTGACTCTCTCTTCCACCATCTGCCTGAAGCCTGGAAAGACTTCTGGTTTGGCTATTTCAGCGGCCTCCTCCAGCTGGGTGGAGAAGTCCCTGGTCAGAGTGCTGATTTGGACTGGAGGCTTCAGGTGGGAAAGGCAGCCCTCATGGACCTGGAAAATCACCTCATCCCTCCTGAAGTCACAAGTCACATCTTCCTTACCATAGGGGCAGGAAGTGTACACCAGGAAGTTCCCCCCATGCCGGGTAAAAATCCTGTCTGGTGTTGTATTGTCCTCACTGTCACTGTCAAAACAGTCCTTGGGGATTGGTCCTAACAGTTAATTTCCTAGATCAATGGAAAAATGTCAGTCATCAACCGCCATTCCAATAATGGTGCCTGCGGCTAGAGTAATACTCTTTAAGTCGCTGTTATCCACCTCTATTGGAATGGTGTCATGTTCTATGTTGACTAATGGAGTTGGGTTTACCCCCAACCCTTGCTGTTGGAGAGAAGCATTTAGATGTATATAAGCATCAGGGTTTTGCAAATATTGTCCTTTTTTAACTTTCACTTCCAGGGAGAATTGTCGGGTCCTTTCTGGGATGGTGACTTCCTCTTTGATCTGAATTTCAACTGCATAAGGTAGCAATTGAGCTGACCTAAATGCTTTTTCTGGATCATCAAAGCCCATGGGATTATCCGCTAATCGGGACCAAGCTTTGAAGTTTATTAGGTCCAAACTAATGGCAAAGCGATTGAGAATGTCACTGCCTAAGTAAAAGGCGGCAGTAACATCTTGCACGACCCAACAATTATGGACTATGCTCTTGTTGCCAATGGAGATTTTGAGCATACACCTGCTTGGCAGGAGATGTTTGGAATTGGGTGCTTCCAGGTCCATTTCCCATTTGTCTATCAGTTTGAATGTGGGAATGGCTGGGTCTTTTGGGAGTTGGCGGAACATGGCTTCGCTGATGAAGCTCTTACCGTTGTTCACACACACTCGAGCGAGAACAGAGTCCTTCCCATCATTTAAATGAACAGGGATGAACAACTGCTCTCCAATTTGCTGAATATCAGCCAAGCTCTGAGCTGATTTCACATCTTTCTGGACTATAGGAGTGGGAGTTTCTGATTGTGGATTAGTAAAGAATTTCAGGGTGTTTCCTTCCAGTGTGGAATACCACTTTAAACTGGAAGGAAGGTTGATTTTCAGAAATAGAGAGGACCCCCCATCACCAGTCTGTTGTCCTACTGCTATTACTGTCACGTCTGGAATTTGGTTGTTCTGGAAGTGAAATTCTACTTGGTCAGATTTTTGTTCAACCATGTGGCAGGTGCCGTTTAAACTAACATGGTTGACTCTCTGTTTTAATTTTATTGGTCGGCTAGTCTGGGTCCAGAGGACCTTGTTTACACAATCTATTAGGGGTGACAACCTTCTCAGGAGGTCATTCCCGAGTAAACAAGTGGTGCCCTCTGGAGTCACTACTATGACCGGGTGTTTCACCTTGTGTCGCCCAATTTTAATGTCCAAATCTGCAGTCCCCTCGACAGGAATTTCCTTCCCATCAAAGTTCTGCAGTTGTCCAGGAAGAGAGGTGAGAGGAATTCGGTAATTCTCCCCCCTTCCTGCATTTAGTTCCTCAAAGGCCCTTTTGGACAGAAGGGTAGCTTGGGATCCAGTGTCCACCAGTGCCAAAATTGTACCCTGCCCCTGTACTTGTACCGGGGCATAGTATCTTCCCTCCTTCTCCTCAAGGGGGCACAGATAATGCACATTTTTGGACAACTGGTGGGCTAACTTTCTGGTTTTGGACATTGCTAGCGAAGAGATTTGGGCAGAATTCTGTGGAGAGCCCTGGGAATCTGAAACAAAAAGTTGGCAACTGGAGATCAGAGCCATTGTGGGTTCCCCTGGTTCCGGTTCTGGGCCGCCTCCCCCTTCTTGGAGGCAGTCACAAGGATGGGTTTGAACCAGGGGATTTTGGTATTGTGGGTTCTGGGATGAGATGATGGGCGGCGGTAGCTCAGTCTCCATATCTCCCCATTCTGGATTGGAATCCCTTGGGACCCATTTTTCCTTGGGAGGAGTTCCCCCATCTCTGAAGGAGAAGGTCCTTTCCCCAGGATCCTCTGAGGATCCCTCTCCCTCAAATTGGAAGACCTGTACCTCCTCCACAAAGTGGGTCTGTTTGGGTCCTTTGTTTCTCCTACCCCCCCCTCTGCTCCTTGGGAGGCAGGCTTTCAGGGGTAGGAGATTTTGTTTCCGGTTCCTGGTTTTCTAGGAGCTGTTTACAAGTTGGGAAGGAAGCGTCCTCCAAGGCGTTACACCCCCCTTCCCCTTGTGCCTCCTCCCTGGGAACCGGTGTGTTATCGGGTTGCTGCCCCCGTCATTGTTCTGGAGCACCAGGTCCAGAGTTTGGGGCATTCTGCGGTGGCATGCTCATCTGAGGGTTCTGTTGAGCCCTCAGTATGTGACCCAGATCCCGTGCCATATTTTGGACCTGGCGCTCTAACTGGGAAACCCGCTCAGGCTGATACGGGGCTCTATTTTCTCCCCTGGGCTGATCCCGGGAAGGGTAGCTATCCCTTCTCTGGTAGTACCCCTGGTTGGGAAGATTTTGGTACCCCTCCACCCTTGGCCTCCCCTCTCCCGGATTAGGTTGTCTGAGCTCAGGGAATTGGGGAAAGAAGGATGGATGATTTTGGGGATGGAAATTGGGTGGATACCTGGGGAAAAAGTTCTGCCCAGGATTTGGAGAATTTCTGCCCTCCTGGGGGAAGTTAGGAGGGAAGTTCCCCGGGTCAGGTGCTTGGCTGGATCCCCCCCTGGGGCTGGAGGAGTCCACACATAACCCAGGATTGGTCGGTTTCCCTTGTAGCGGGGACTTGCATAGTCAGGGGAGCGGGGGACCCCATTTGTGGGACTACCTCCTCGACTTCCTGTCTGTGACTGGCCCGACGGCCTTCTGGGCTGTGAGTTATTTGGTGCAGGCAGGTTTTAAGGCCCCCCCCATCTCCAAATCTAAAACGGGGGCAACCTTTACCTCTGCCACCTTGGCAGCAGCAGGGGTGCTGTTGGTTTTGGGGTTTTTTGGCGCGTTATTTTTATTTTCGATAGGCTTCTGCACCTCATAGATCTGGGTATCCTGTTCAATGACCCAGTCTAAAGATCTTTTCTCATGAAAATCTCTCACGAGCTGGGTCATTATATATTTAGGGAGAGCATGGAAAAATGTATTGACAAACTCTTTGCTGTCTGTGCGCACCCTTCTGGTGGTCTGCGCAAAAGCACGCTTTAATTCTTGCACAAACTCTTGTGGGGCCTGATCCTCCCCACACTGCAAATTGTAGGCTGCCTTGCGAGCCTCTTGGGGATTTCTGTGAACAGAAAAATGTTTTAATATGGCCGCCCTATAGGTGGGCCACCTTGAATGATTTTGGTCCTCCAGCCCCGCAAAGAAACTGGAGTACTCTGGGGAGAATGTCCACTTTACATATTGGATAAAGCTTTGGCTGTCCTTCAAATGAAAAGTCTCCATCATTTGCTCATAGAGCTCCAAGTGTTCCCAAACAGAGTACTTGGCGTTCTTATGATAAGGCGTGATGACACTCCTGATTGCCTTAATCTGTTTCAATGGGTCCTTAAGCAAGGCCCTTTTTGTCTTATTGGGCTTTTTGGTTCGGGTAACCCTGGTCCATTCACCCTCTGACTCAGAGGCACTGCTCCCAGAGGTTCCTGTCTGATCTTCCAGGTTTTCCCGGATACTGCGAGCCTGGGAATGGCTGGCAGAATGTGGGGACCTGGTCTCCTGTGTCCTGCACCGTTCAGAGGAGTCTTCAGATTCCTCCTTGCTGCCAGGATTTGATGGGTACCCCCCCCACTGACCTGACTGGGCAGAAGTTTTCAGGATGCCCTTAATGGGCCTATTCTCCTGGGGTTCCCCACTAAATTGCACTGTGCTTGGGTGCCCATACCCGGATGCCCGCCCATCCATTCCTGGGAGGTACTGGCCTATGAGCCCCATGCTTCTGGCTGGATAGTAATCTGCCATCCCTGTGGCCCAGTGCTCATGTGCGCCAGAGGACATGGGGGTGGCAGAGTCCAGGGACTGAGAGAGATAAAGGCCTCTGGTACTAGGGCTCCTGAGGTTATGCTCAGGAGTTTCCCTTTCCCAGCGAACCTGGTCTCTATCCGCCCCTGCTCCCTGTTGCAATGCCAGGTCCTGCGCTTTCAGTTCCTCAGTTAAGGCCTTACTAGACTCTATCAGTCGCTCCTGCATCGCTACCTGTTGTTGGAGCCTATCATTGTGCTGACAGAGAGCCTCATTTTCTCTCAGTGCCTCCTGATTGGTCCTGGAGTACTGGGCCAGTCTCTGCTGCAGGAGGGTTACCTCCTGAGCTGTGTCTCTATTGGCCTGCTCCTTTCTTGCCAGAGCATCCTCCACAATCCTGGTGTGCTCTAACAAGTTCTGGTGTTCTTTTTGGAGGTCACCCAGTCCCTGGAGGGCCAGGTGATTTTCTTCCATTTTCCTTTTTAAGTGGCAGACTTCCTGGCCTAAGGTATCCCTTTCCTGACTAAGAGCCTGCATCTGTGCCGCCAGGTCGTCCCTTTGCCTTTGGAAGGCACCAGCTTTCTGGCGCTCCTGGTCAAACTCTGCCTGGGTATCCAGGTCTTTCAAAATCAGTTTATTGCTCTCTGCCTTCTCCCTATCTAGGTGGCTTTGCAGGGTGACTACCTGCTCAGCACATGCCCTATTGAAGTCTAACTGTTGCTCCAGCTTTTTCTGGCTCTGCAGTAGGGAGTCCAAACCTTCTTGGTACTCCTTCTGCAAGGCCAGAAATCTGGTTTCCTGGTCCGCCTTTTCCTGTTGCAGCACATCCATATCCTCCTTCATTTTAGTGATGTACCTTCTGCTGTCATTTTCTGACTCCTGGCTCCTGAGCAGCCTCTGCTCAGAAGAGTCCAGATCAGATTGGGCCTTCTGTAGTGCCAGCAGTTGCCTACTCGCCAGATCTTGGCCTTCAGCACATTTGTCCTGCATGGCTCCCATATGTAAATATAAATATGCCGCTACCCTGGCAATCTTGTGGTGCTCATCCTTGGCCTTAGGGGCCATATATAATTCACTCAGGGCCACATGTAGGGGACCCTGATCTCCCCATATATCTGACCCTGTTTCAGTGACCTGTTGCGCGATTGCCTGGAACCAGACCGTTTGGTCCTGATGAGTCCACTCACCTCTCACAAATAGCTTATGTAAGAAGTGTTCTCTGGCTATTTTCATATCTACCAAGGTCGTCATTCTGGAATTTGAGTTCCTTCCTGACTTACAGAAGTTTGTATTTTATTTTTGCAAAACAGACCTTTTCCTTAGAGCGTTCCTTTGAGGAGTGCTTTACAGCGTAACACAGCGTGGTGATCCGACCGGATATGTGTATCTGGTCAGCTGGCACACTGTATTAATCTGCACAAGTGATAGATCTAACCCAAACATCCCGGACGAGCCCCCACTTTGTAAGAGGATTCAATTCAACACTACAGCTAAGTCAATGCCTAGTCTGGGATACTGAATGGAAACCCTTATTGATATATCTTTATGTCCAGTTCATGAGTTCTGGATGACTACCCCTATATAACACCCCTCTCTTGGAATCCCCCTGACCCCACTGAGCCAAGAAGTAGTTCTGTTTTGCAAGTTAAAAGGTTTATTTGAGAATTTAAACAATATATATAACAAGCGGCAAGTAATGCTGCGAAACGCGTCGATTTTCTTGGGAAGCATGGAAGATGTATTTTAAACGAATAAAGAAGCCATTAATGACACGAAGATAACCGCCTATTTTTTGAAGCCTGGTATGAAGGAGAAGGAGAGTGCTCCTTAAATGACTGACGCTTAGTCGGTTCTTTTGAAAAAAAAAAAAAATATATATATATATATATCACACTTTATAATAAATTAATAATTGAATATCACACTTAATCTGAGCAGTAATCAATAATGGATAGTCTGGCACTAGCACACTTCTTTATAATCAATGATGAGTGGTTATAGGATGGCTAAGATAGCAACAATACTTTTATGGTTTCAAATGGATGCAAGGTGGAATGAAAATGCAGTACAGAAAAAAACTTGATAGAGTTTCAGCAAAAGACAATGTAATCACTTTCTTGGACAATTCACCCCCCCCTTTTATGCAATGTAAGGAGATGAAGATGAAGATGACACAGTTCTTAGGAATGCAATCAAATAGAATTCAGTTCAATTCCCCCCCAGCAGCTTATACAACAGATAGGAGTTTTGAAACACAGGCAAAATGCTTTAAATATGGTGACAATGCAGTGAGAAATATGCTGAAAATGCTTTTAATTCCCTTCAGGAGGTTCAGGCTGAGTGGTATCTAGTTAATATGAGTTCAGGCTCACTCTAGCAATGATTCAGGGATGGTTCTTAAGAGGCAAACGAAATTTAGCAGTTCAGGCAAAAGCAGCTATCTTTTTACAAGTAAAGAAATCGGGCCAAATCGCAAATTGCGGCAAAATTCGTGAATGCGTGAATCGTGATTGCGGAGAAAGTATAAGGAGTAGGAAGTCGGTTCTAGGCTTGTTCGAAAGGTAAGATTCTAAGCTTTCAGAGGAAAGTTAAACCAAGTTCCTAGCCCAAACGGTTACGGAGTTATGAACGATTTTGTGAAGGTTGTTTTTTGGACTTGAAATTTTAAAAGTTCAAAGCGACAGGTTACAGCTTGCAGCTAGAAAATGACAGGTGACAGCTTTGCAAATGACAGGTGACAGTTAGGAGGCAGTTCTGGTTAGATTAAAATAGATTGAATTATATTATTTTAACTAAGAGATTGGTTCTGCACAGTTCTGCTAGGTACTCACAATATATTTTTGAAATAAGCCTCGCCACGGATCTGGTCAGGTTTTGAACTGGACTCCGGTTCTGGTCTCGGCACTTCACAGTGATCTGGGTCAGCTCTCTGGTTCTGCGAACAGCGGTCTGGGTCACTCTGGATCTCTGGCCTCTGGTTCTGGATACTGCTTTGCTTTCTCCGGGTACAGCACTGCTTCTGGATCTTTCTGGCACAGGGTTTCAGGCCAGAATCAACACCTGGGTCCGGCTGTGAATAATCTGCAACTGATTTTTGGGCCTGCTGACAAATACTTTTGCTTGCAGTGGGCCTTCTTGGTTCAAAGTTCTGTAGTCTCTGTTTAGCTTGGAAGTCTAAGTGTAGGATCTCTGGATGTGAAGTCGCCGGTCAGCATGCTCCGCAGCAAATGGAATTGAATGTCTCTACCTGTCCCAGCAGTCTCTTTTTATGTGTTTTGAAAGTGGGTGTGTGTGCAGCATCACTAGCCAGCCCCTCTCTCAACTGCCCATTGGTCAAGCTTTCCTTTCTCTCTTGATTGGGGAAAAGAAGTGGAGTGTCAGAGCGATGTCATTATATGGCCTGCAGAAAGGACACTCCCCTGTCAAATTGCACACAAATCTATATTTGATCAAAAAGACATATTTCATAGATACACAGTGGTTTGAAATTACATGCACCCATCACATATCACATGAGGTATACTCCGTTCAAACTCTGCTCTTCCTAAGAGCTCGCATTCAGAAATGGCAACATTTTGCGTTTTTTAACTGGTTTTGCAATATTGGTTTTTCATTAAAAATTATACACATATACACGGCCTGTCCATACATACTCCAGTGAATTCCCATGTCTCTAGCTTAAACACAGAGTCTGTAGTATCAATAAATAGCGGGGTTTTGCCCCAGAACATCACACAAATTGGAGTTTGGGCTTGAATGGAAGGTACATTTTTTAAATGAAGGCTCTCAAAGTTATACATTCTTGTCATTTGATTACAAAGAGTTATCAGTGTTTCTGTAAAATATATATTTTGCTTTCAATTCAGTTCTCAGAGTGTTGGAGTCCGCCTCCAAGACTTGGGTGGGTCAGTGATCACATGTGTCTTCTGGCAGGCAGGCCTTTGTTGACAGGAAACAGTCAAAATCAACATACTCTATTCAAGTGCGAGAGCCTATTGTGTGGTCTCGAGGAGGCTCCCAGCCAGTCTACCTTCTATCAATCAAGAGGTCATGTGAGATTCTAACTCCTGGTGTGAATCTCTGGAGGTGAGAGGTTTCCCAGCCTTTGCCCTGTTAATTAAATCAGATTGTCTTCTTGGAACAGCATGTGGTTAAGATTTTAATTAACTCCCAGCCTTTGATGTAAAGGCCTCTCCTGCAACTCCTGACATGCAGTTTCCCTGTCAGAGTTTAGACCGCTAGCGCCGCCCTCAGTCAAAAGCGGGTACTGCATGCAATTTTTTTGGATCAGTCTTGAATTCAAGCATTTCAAACAAGAGATATTACATGGAAGTATATTGTCCAGGTTCAACAAATGGCATTGGTGTAGTTCTGCAGTAAAATAATTTTGTGCCCATAAATTAGACATGTTTGACCTGAAGAAAACGAATTCCCACCAGTTATGGGTTGCTTTTGGCAATCAGCATTGCCCCTTTTACAATGGTTTTAGGCTCTGTGCCCTTCTGTGCTCACAACATAGGCAAAGATAGGTGGCAGCCTATTCTTCATGCATTTCCCTGTGCATTTTCTGGGAAGTTCTGGCCATCATGATGTTTTCCATGCCAGTACTGCACAGTTTTTGTGGTACGGCTCGGATGCATGGGTAAAAACATCCCACAAAGTAGACCATTACAAGCAGGAGAAGGAACACAGATCAGGAGTGAGGCGGCAGGTCAAAGACGATATTGAGCATACACGAAGAGAGTCATAGTCCACAGTTGGTGGGTTGTTATGCTTATCGGGTGAAATGGAGGGCAAAACGGCAGGGTCCTGGGTGCAGTTAGTAGCTGGATTGGTGCGCAAGCTCAGGCAGCAGCAGCATTGGGGGTGCCTTTCAGAACCAGACAGGGCCAGACAGGGGTCCTTGTGTGGGCCTTCATAAGAGGGGCATTTGTGTGGGCCTTCACAAATGCTATGGCTGATGGGAGCTGTACTGCGTCTATGAGAATGCCCAATAGGGGCGCATGCTGCACTGGTGTGCTGCCTGCACGTCAGAAGCCCCTCCTCTGCCACTGTGACAGTGAAGCATGTACTGTAGATGTCACATAGGCTGAATCGGAATGCACTGTAATCTCCTTGTCCTTCTGTGCTTCTAATGCCATTTTGAGAGACACTAATTCAGCTGCCTGTGCTGACAAATGTGAGGGCAATCTCGCGTTTGCTACTACTTCAACTGTCCCATCCATTTTCGTCTTTACTACTGCACTCCTAGTATGTCTTTCTTTTCTCGCCTGGTCTATCGTTAATGAACCGTCAATGAAATGTATTTCCCCTCCCTCAAGGGCATTCTCCCTCAGTTTTGGAATGTCATCATATTGCTCCATGTACGTAGTACAGTTATGCACATAATCTTCCTCTTTCACTGGTTCAGCTGTAAATGTCGCTGGGTTTACAACTCTGCATCTCACTACTTTTATCTCTAGATTCGAAATGATCACTTCATATACAGATGCTCTTTGGGTTGCCAGTTCGCTTTTGGGCTTTTCCAGGATCACAAAGAGGGCATGCTCCACCTCAAATGTGGTGCTTCACCCCATCGTGATACTCACCGACTTTTCCACTGCAAAAGCAGAAGCAGCCAAAGCTTGTTCGCAAAGATAATGTACACTCATCACTGGGTCTAAACGTCCGCTATAATAAGCTATTCGTTTGTGCCCTAAGGTTGTCCTCTGTGTGAGTACTGCAGTCATCACTACTCTGTTGGAGTGTGAGAACAAGTAAAATATGTCACTGTAATTGGTAATCCCTAGCACTGGAGCTGTGCAGATACCTGTCTTTAACTCCTCAAATGCCTCAGTCATTTTGTGTTCATGACTGATAGCACCGTCCCCCCTCTGAGCCTCACAGAGCCTGCTTAATAGGGGCTAATGTCTGTGCTATGACCGAATACCCAAACCCTGCAATAATTACAGAGGCCCAAGAATTGCTGCATCTCTCTCACTGTCCATGGTGGTGGCATTCTAAAGATCGCCACCACCATTTCTGGGGTTACCTTTACGCCTTTATGTGATATGAACTGTTTGATGTACAACACTTCTTTCTGGCAATAATGTAACTTTGCCTTGTCCACCTTGTTACCCTTTTTCTGCTTGTACTGTCAACATGTGCACTGAGTCCTTTTGGCACTGCTCTTCAGACCTGATGCACATCAAAATGTGATCAACATGACTGATTTGTCGTTGCAACCTACTACTGCAGGGCCCCTTTTGACCGAGAATATAAAAAAGGGTTAAGTAGAGAAGCTATGAATACCTATTGGTTGATGCATCATGTTCAAAGCTGGGTTCTGATTACCTTGATTGGTGGTACCACCCAGGCTTTTATACCATACCTGGATGAGATCTTTCCAACCTATGAAAAGGCCTTGTACATGCGTTTCCGATTGGGAATACTTCTGGTGGCTTCCTTCACCCAAAATTGGGTACCGGCACTCCATCTACACTCGTGGCTCCAGTTGACGAAGACTGCCTCCAAATACAACTGGTCTTTGAGGCAAAAGTTAACAGGCACGTTCTAAGATTAAACACAAACTAAATAAGAACACAATCATCCCTCTACTTCCCCACAAATCAGTACATAAGGAGGAGTCTGCTAAATTCAAATTTCCCCTATTTCTGTTTTAGACATGATGAATACGCTGTCCTCTTTACCCCCTTGAAATGCCTGGAAAATGTTATTCCCCCTAATCTCATCCTCAAACAAAAAGAAATGTTCGCCCTTTCCTTGTCAGACTTATTCATTCCTCATTTGCCAGCAGCCAGGTCCGTGACTCTATAAAAAAAGTCAATGTCACACCCTTGGTTAAGAAACCTGGCCTTGATCCCAAAGAACCAAGCAACTTACATCTCATCACAAATTGTTTTCTAAAAATACTGGACAAAGGCACTACTACGCATCTCCAATCTTTTGTTGAAGCAAGCAACATTCTTCACTTAAGACGATCTGGCTTTTGTCCACATTATAGCATGGAAAATGCCCTCTTGGACCTCCATTTTCATATGTTGGGCATCTCATATACAGGCAAAGTTGGTCTATTTGTACTGTTGGACTTGTCAGTGGCATTGACCTTTTGGATCATGACCGCCTGCTCCATATACTTGGAGAAATAGGACTATGTAGCAGGGATACGATCAAATGGGTGCAGTCCTTTCTCTCGCAGCGTACACCCATAGTCTGCTGGAGTGATGCAACTTCACCATCGGCATCTATAGCCTGTGGCATCCCCCAGTGAGCATGTATGTCCCCTCTACTTTTTAACTTGTACATCAGGCCATTGTGTGACCATTTGGACGACCTTAATGTGTTCTTCATGAATTATGCAGATGATATTCAGTTAGCTCTTGAGCTTTCTGGAGATTATGATCTTGACTCTGCAAGCTTGCAAACTTCATACAATTACATCGAGGCGGGCGTGGATGAACTCAAATTGGATGTGCCTCAATGGCAATAAAACAGAGTTATTGACATATGGCACAGCACATGCAAGTTTCAAACTTGATCCTAGATACCTGTCTTTTTCCATACACGACTGTTGCATTCAAGTCTCTAAGAGAGTTAAGATACTAGGCTTTCATCTAGATTCCTTAATAAACTGTGATGCACATGTGGATCAGACTGTGAGAAACTGCTCCTACTACCTAGGACTACTGAAAAATATATGACCCTTCCACTCTGAGTCCAACTGTGCATCCGTTGCTCGCGCAACTATTTTATCCAGGCTGGACTACGGGAATGCCCTCCTAATCGGCACCCACCAAAAAACATACAGGCACTGCAGGTAATGCAAAACAATGCAGATGCATTGTCAAGGAAAAATCCAGAAGAGACCATATCTCGCATTGTCGATGGGACCTCCATTGGCTCCCTATCATTGCCCGACTAAAATTCAAGACAGCAGCTCTTGTTCATAAATCCTTATATGGTAACCTCCACACTACATTAAACATCGTGTGTCTACTTATGAGCCCCCAAGGAGTTTACATTAATCTACATTTGCTTTGGTCAGAAATCCCAATTTCACATGTGCAAATAGCTTGGGAAGATAATTCCCTGTCCAGGCTGACAAAATTTGGAACTGCCTTCCATCAGATCTAAGGCTACTTAAATAATTAAAAAAAAATCTCTCGACAACTGAAAATCTTATTATTCCACTGAGATCCCTCACTGTCCTTTGTTAGGTCCCAGCCTGTGCCTTTCACTTGTACCGTTTATTACTGGTGCACCTTCTGTTTTTGTTTTGGTGCCCCGATGCCCATGGGCTTTCGGCGCCCTATAAATGAATAAATAAAATTTAAAAAATAATAAAATACCAGCTTGTGCCCATTATATGAGGAGGGCAATGTGACAGTTATGCATTGTTTTGTTATCCCACAGTAGGACTGTTAAACTGAGGAAAATGAATTTGTTGTCCATGTTAAGAGAGGCAGAGGTTAGAGAATCGGCCTGTGCTGTGCGATTCCTGAGCAAGTGCTTGGACATGCATGTAGTCCGAGCAACGGCTCATTATATCCATAGAGCTTGACTGCTTAGAGTGTAATTGCGAGTATACAGCTGAGATTATTGATGTAATTTAGATGAGGCTGCAAGTTGTTGACACTCCTAATTTTGTTTTAGTCTGTGGGCCTCATTACGAGTATGGAGGCAGCCATGCCCTTACTAAGGGCATGGCTGCCTCCATTCCGGGCTCCAGTACCGGGTTCCTCCAATGAGGACTTACCGGGCTATTCCAACCATGGAGGACCCGGTAAGTCCTCATTGGAAAAACCCTTTCCCATTCCCATTTGAGCCCCCATAGGGCTCAATGGGGATGGAGCTAATAACGTGCTCGTTAATAACGGGCCCGTTATTAGCTCCTTGGTCCCCTCGCGGGACCCGTAAAGGGTGTCTGGTTTTACCAGATGTCTGTTCCGGATCCTGCAAGGGAACCTCGTAATTGCGCATCCTGTAAGGAACAGTGCCGGTCCCGTACCGGCACCCTTCATAACGGGAGCACAAGCCTCGTAATGAGGCCCTATATCTTTCTTTTTCTTTTTTAACATTTTTATTTAATTATGAAACGCACATGTACTATGTAGCAAAGATCTACCTGTAGTCTTTTTTGTATTTGAATGAATTTTAATGTATTCTGTGGTAACGTCAACCTTTTATATGGTGGTGTTGTTATGGTTGAATTCTTGTTTTTTTTTGTACCATGAATTCATTGTCTTTTTATCCTTGTGTAACTTTATGGTTCACCAACCGAAATAAAGTTTATGATGATGATGATGAAAAATCTCATCTATGTACTGAATGACAGTACTCTCCATTTGCATGTGCGCCTAGGTCCATTTGGAGGAACTTATTAAAGATTGAGGGTGATTCACAGTACCCCTGTGGTAATCTCGTATGTTTCCACTTCCGGTTTCTATATAGAAAGTAGGTTAAATCATGTGACTCTTAGTGGAGTGGCGAAGAGAAGAAGGCGTTCTTCGAATCTATTGCCCTAATGGGTAGCTTCGATGGAACGCTACAAAGAATTGTGACTGGATTGGGAACAAACGGAAATTCTGACTCGACAATTTGATTTAAAGGGTGTAGATCCTGATAAAAAGCCTTGATCCCCCTGTCGCCTTCTTCCCCAGGTACACAGCTGTTTTACATTGTAACTCGAAAGGGACAAGAATTCCTTGCTTCACTAGTGCAGTAATTGCCTCATAAATGCCTTCATCTGCCTCCCTAGATAGAGAGTATTGTCTCGCCCTTGAAAAAATAGCCTCTGGCTTGAGTTTTATTTTGACAGCACCTACTCCCTTTAACAGTCCCTTGTCATATGGACTGTTAGTCCATAGAACACTGGATACTCATGCCAGATCTTCTTCGAGAAATTGTGATGGTGCTACGTAGGTGCCAATGGAAAGATAGTGATGATGTGACAGTGATGATGTGACAGAATGAGAGCAGGATAGCCGGAACCTTTTTGATTTTTAGAAATAAAATGATGCAGGTAATTATATTCCTGAAAGAGTTGTCTACTAATTGGACCCCCTTTTTATTTTTTTTAATATCTTTCTTTTTTTACTGACATATAACAAACAAATACTCTACACATGACATGGGATGCACATTGTTTTTAAGTCCAGGGGGACAGTTCTTCCGGTGAGTAACCGTTTGGATATTTGAGCTCGAGTGGGCACTTTCTTCCTTCTCGGAGTTGGTGGCATTGTTTATCCCGGGGATGTTGCATTCGAGTCGGGTTCCGAGTTGAGTGATTCGTTGTTGGATGTCTCCGTGAATGGCCTCAGGTAGTTCCGCAGGGGGGCCCATATATCCTTTGGTCGACATGTAGCCGTGATATTTCTGACATATGTCTCTTCTATCTCTTGTACGTGTCTGAGGTCCTTCAGCCAAGTATTTTAGATTTCCAAGTTCTGAGGATGTGTATCTTGGCGACCATTCCCGACACCGCAAAGAGCCGCCGTGTTTTAGTTGGGGCTTTCCCTATGTCTCCCAATAGGTATTTCAGATGGGTGGCTGGGATCTGTAGGCCAATGATATCACTTACCGTTTCGGCCACCTCCATCTAGAACTGTTTTATCAGGGGTCAGTCCCAAATACATGTGAAAGGAATCTGCTGCTAGGGTCTGACACTTGGGGCATTCTGGTTTCAGTGTGAGGTTACATTTAGCTATTTTGCTGGGTGTGATGTGTAGGTGATTCAATATCTTAAATTGAATCAGTCTGAAGTTTGCGCATATTGAGACAGATTTGGTGTATTGGCAGTATCTTGTCCATTGAGTTTCTTCTATGAGGGCACCCAGGTCTTTTTCCCATTTAGCTTTCATCGTGTTTTTAGAAGGGGTGTGTCGCTGTGCGGCCTGATATAGTGTGGAGATACCTCCTGTGAAGCCTTCTGGTGTCATGATTTCAGTGAGGAATGGGTGTGTGGGGGGGATTTCAGGGAAGGAGGGCCACTTTTTTTTGCATGCAGCTTTTAGTCTATGGTATTGTAACAATGTTGTTAGCCCGGTTCCCACCTTTGCTCGAACAATTTCTAGGGATGCTAAATCCCTTCTGGGTATAGATCTCCCACTTGCCTTTCTTTCCCGGGGTCCCATCTTGTCTGTATGGCTGAGTCTAAAGTAGGTTCAAGATCTGGATAATGCCATAATGCGGCATGGGACCAGAATGGGTTCTGACATTCTACGCTGTCAAATTTTTGGGACCAGGCTCGTACAGTGGGGTTTACCAGGTCAAGTTCTCCCTTGTAGTTTTAGCAAAAGGCATAGCCCTGAGATTAAGCTATTATGTGTGCATGTGGTTCCGCAGTTGCCGCCCAGTATTTAGCAAAATGTGCGTGGGCCTTCTGGAAGTACAGTAGAAAGTCTGGAGCAGCTAGTCCCCCTGTTTCATATCTTTCACACATCTTGGGCCATTGGATACGCATTGTTCCCCAGCTCCATACATTTGTCGCCATTTTCTGTAGTTTTTGAAAGAACGATCTACTAGGCTATTGCAAAATAAATATAACAATGTTGGTACAATCGCCATTTTCAGTAGCGCTATACGCCCATATAGCGATATCGGAAGTGTGTCCCACACCCTGAGTTTGTGTTCTAGGAGTTCCAGGTAGGGGTCATAGTTGCTTGCCATTAAGGTCTGTTTGTTTGTGGATAGTATGATCCCTAAGTATCGAGCTGTAGTGGGCGACCATTTGAATTGTGTAGTGGCAGGGAACTGCACTGTGGAGAGTGTAAGGGGGATACTTTCAGATTTTGCTTGGTTTATCCGGTATTCCGAGTACTTGGCGAAAGTCTGAATTTCCTGCATCACTGATGGTAGATGAATTTCGGGGTTTCTCAGGTATAATATAGTATTGTCTGAATATAGTGAGACTAGTTGGAGGGGTCCCCTGATATGAATTCCCCTCCATTCATGTTCATATCTTAGTTTGGCTGCCATTCCCTCAATTGTGAGTGCAAAAATGAGGGGGAATAGCGGGCATCCCTGTCTAGTGCTTCTTCCAAACATAAAGCTTGTTGATAGGATGTTGTTAGTCCTGACAACTGCCCTCGGGTCGGTGTATAGGACTCAAATATATCTGGTGAATACTGGGCCAAACCCCATTTTACTCAGAACCGCATACATGTACCTCCAAGATACAGAGTCAAATGCTTTTTCAGCGTCTAGGGTGACCGCTACGGTCTGGGTTTTCGGGTCCGTTTGTGAGGCAATAGAGAAGAATCTCCCGAGGTTTAATGCGGTTGATCGGGTGGGGATGAATCCCGATTGGTCGGGGTGGACTAACTTGTTCATGTGTTTTATTAGCCGGTTAGCGATTGCCTTGGCGTATACTTTGGCGTCCGAGTTGATTTATGATAATGGTCGATAGGACATGGGCTCTTGGGGTGGCTTATGTGGCTTAAGAAGGATTGTGATTATTGCTTCTCTCATAGTGTTTGGTAACGACCCTCTTGTCAGTGCCTTTTCCCATATATCTAGCAATTTCGGGGAGAGCTCTGTCTTGAAAGTTTTGTATAGATCGACTGGGATACCATTGGAACCTGGGGTCTTGCCTGCTTGTAGATCCGTGATGACTTGTTCTATCTCTTCGAGGGTTAGGGGGAGAGCAAGTTCTGTTTTTTCCGCTTCGTCCAATTTAGGCAGGTGGAAGGAGTTCATATATTCCTGTAGTTCTTCCAGGAGCTCTGTGTCTGCATTTGTATAGAGTTTGTCGTAAAAGTTCAAGAACACATCGTTTATATCAGCCAGTCTATTTTGTAATGTTCCGTCAGTGTCGGTTATGCTAGTTATGTGTCTCAATTCTTGTTCCGCTTTAACGAGGTTGGCTATAGTTCGGCTGGCTTTGTTTCCTTCGCCGTATCTTCTTGCTTTCACAGATTGCATCACATATAGGAGTTCGCGTTCAGCTAGTGATTTGAAGTTTGTTAGTAGCTCCGATATTTTGAGTAAATGGGTTTCACTATTGCTCATTGCATGTGCTGCTTCCATTTCCTTCAGCGTGTGTTCGGTAATGTTTAACTCTTTTCTTATTTCTTTCAGTGTACCATATGTCCGTGACATCAATAGACTTCTCAGCCATACTTTGAAGGTTTCCCAGATAGTAGTGTTAGAACTGACAGTGCCGGCATTCCGCTCGAACAAGTCTTCTATTTCTATTGTAAGTGTTTCTATCACAGTGTCGTCTTTGAGTAGGGCTGGGGGCATTCTCCAGTTACGGGGAGTGGATTATGAATTTTGCGGGAACAGTTCAAGGAGGACCAGGGAGTGGTCGGACATTGTGCGTGGGAGAATCATGTAGTCATTTGCATCTGTGATGATGTATGGTGAGCATAACCAGTAATCTATTCTTGAGCATGAGCCATGTACACTGGAATAGAAAGTGTATTCCCTCTTCTGTGGGTGTAGTTCCCTCCATACATCAGCTAAGGGGAGCGTGGACATGATTGGAGTATGATCGTGGTGGCTTCAGATTGGCTTCTGTTGCCACTCGATGTTCGGTCCAGGTTTGGATTTAGGATAGTGTTCAGGTCGCCTCGCCATATCACGTTGGCCTGACCAATCGGCGATATCAGTTTTAGGATTTCCAGGTAGAAGCTTGGGGTGTCGATATTAGGACCGTAGGTGTTTACTATGATCGTTTACACGTTATATTATGTTCCACGTATGATCACGTAGCGGCCCTCCTAATCTATTGCGGTTCTGGCTATCTGGTAGTTTATGCGCTTATGTATCACCGTAAGCACACCCCTTGCTTGGGTTGAGTAGTTAGTGGCGACTTTCATGGGACCTCAAGTTTGGGCAAACGTGTCTGTGATTTTCTTAGAGGCGTGGGTCTCTTGTAGGAGAAGAATGTTTATTTTGTGCCTGTTGGCATAGCTTAACAGTTTTCGTCCTTTAATCGGATGTGCCAGACCTCTAACGTTCCATGTTAGGAGTCTAATCCCCTGTGTCTTTCTTACTGAGGACATTAATGGTTAGTTGTCTTTTAAGTTCTGGTGACCTTCCCCTGGACTGGTGCAGTGTATTCCTTGCATCTGTCAGTTGTTTCTTCATTTTCGCCAACTTTCCCTTTCTAAGAATTAGCCTATAGTTAGGCCTGTGGTTCGGGTCCCTTACATAGGGTTTGTTGTTTGTTCTTCTTCAATTCCCAACTGGGCAACATGCCCTTTCTCCCCTCCCCCCTCCCTCACCATCCCCCCAACTGGACACTTGTAACCCTTTGAAACAGTGTCAACTTTTGCAATGGCGGGTGGTCCTGTGAGCACGTCCCTTTCTTATGACAGATAGACCGCCTTGGGGGCCACCACGCCTTATTGTAGTAGAATGGGATCTGCGTTT
The DNA here is from genome assembly GCF_040938575.1 of Ambystoma mexicanum. Taxonomy (NCBI): domain Eukaryota; kingdom Metazoa; phylum Chordata; class Amphibia; order Caudata; family Ambystomatidae; genus Ambystoma; species Ambystoma mexicanum. The sequence continues at coordinate 1,040,022,007 of NC_090929.1, read as the reverse complement.
AACTTCTTTCAAGTGTTGGAGCTGCTAGGTTTAGTATTTTTGTCTGGGGGCAGCGGGATGTTTTGTTCAATATAGCCCATTGCCTCTTCAGTAGTGTCAAATATCTGTGTCTTGCCTGAGATCTGTAGGCGGAGTCTGGCCGGGAATAACATGGCATATGGGATAGCGTGGGCTCTGAGTGCTCTCTTTACCTGGTCAAATGATCGGCGGGCTAGTTGCCCTCCATTGGAAAAGTCAGGATATATATGTATCCTGACAGAGTCATACGATAGGGTTCCTTTCTTTCTGGACAGCCTCAGAATTAGATCTCTGTCCCGGTAATTAAGCAGGTGGGCTATTACACTTCAAGGTGGAGCCCCTGTTTTGGTAGGGGGAGCAAGAGATCTGTGGGCTCTTTCAATCAGAAATTGCTGGGAGAATTGTGCATCCGGGAGGATGGTGCGGATCACTTCTTCCAGAAATACTTCCATTGGGACATTAAGGTGCTTCTCTGCCGGGCCGACCACCCTGATGTTGTTCCGGCGTGATCTTGATTCTAGGTCTTCGCATTTCGTCTGGGCCATCTTCAGATTCTTCCTGATGTCCTCAATGTCTTTGCCATGTTGAACGGAGGTGTCCTCCAAGTCCCCTATCCTGGTTTCCGCCTCCGAGACCCTGGCATTTACCTGTTGTAGGTCGTATTTGATGGAGGATATAGTACTGCCTATGTCCTCTAGTCTTTTATTGACCGCTGCAAATCCGGCCTGGAGAGCAGTCATGTAGGGGTCCGAGGTGTTGTCTTTAGGGGGTTGGTCATTAGCAGTCGACCTTTGGGTTGTTTTGTCCACCCGTGTCTCCATGTTTGCATTCGTGAAGGCGTCGATGGGGCCCTTTCTGCCGCTCTTATTGCCCCTGGGCATTTCTTTGTGGACTGGGTTTAGTATCTGTTTTGTCCCACTTGATTTGAAATTGGTAGAGAAACTGGGCAATGTTGCTTTCATGCCTTGCTGTTCTACCGGTCTGGTCGGGTCGGGTTGCGGTCTCGGCAGGGGGTTTGAGTAGCAGAGATCTAGTATGTCCCAGGGCGGAGTTTGTGCTGTGCTATATTTTTGGTCTAAGTTAGTGTGGTAGGTCCTGGAAGCCTCAGGGGTTCGTCCTCACCACCCACTGATGTATCTGTTCCCACATGGGCTCACCAAAAGAGTGTGGCAGTATTAGTCTGATGACACTGTCTTCCCAGGATTTATAGATGCACTTTGGGTGTTAGAGGCTGTTTTCAAAGGTATTGCGTAATTGGAGTGTCTCTGCCAGAGCCCAGTTCTTAGAGGTTTCCTACCTCTGTGTACAGATCCTCAGTCTTTGCCAGGGAGCAGCTGCAGGCTGGTACAATGGTGTACATGGTGGGTAAGCAGGTGCTTGCGGCGTATGGATGTTTCTGTGCACCTTTGCTTTGTGTGGGTAGCTGCCAGGTCTGTCTCAGGTTGTTGTGATAATCAGAGGTTGGAGGCAGTGCCTGTTACCCGGCGGGTCCTCCCCCATCGTTGTTGGAGGTGCTAGCCTCTTTTTCTTGGTGTATTGAGCCGCCAGCCCCTCTGTCAGCTTCTCGCGCCTTGCGTGTGGGCTAATTATTTTTTAGATTCCCGTCCCGCTCTTGGCCCTGGGGGGGGTCCAGCCAAACGTACCTTTTAGTTGGGCGACGGCCTCACTCGTGGGGTGCCCCTCGACCCGGTCGCCCGTGCCACTTGCTCACAGCGCACATAGCAGGCACTGGGGAGGGGAGCCCGTATGATCACCGCGGCCCGCGGTGTTTGTCGGCTTTCTCTGGTTGCCGATTCCCAGGTCCCTGCCACTCGCTACTCCTCCTCTCCGCTTTGGTGGACAGGGGTATGCAGGCAGGCCGAGCCGTTCGACCCGCATTGCTTCTGCGTACTGTAGTATCTGTGGTGGGGGATGGGATCTGTGGCCTATATTCGCGCCAACTGGCATGAAGGGGCAGTCAACAAACTCCTTAGTTTTCGATTGTTTTAAGTCCAAATGGGGATGCAGCGGCAGTCCCGGATGCCCAAGGGTGTCCCCTAGTCGAATCCGGGTATAGTTTTCTGACAGCAGGTCCCGTTCAGCAGAATGTGATCTGATGAGTTTTGTTATGTGGCGTAGCTACACAGCTAGGCGGCCATGTTCGTCGGTGTCCCAGGGCACCCCCGGACCCTCTTTTTATAATGCTCGATACCAAAAACAAAAACATATGTGTGCTTTGCTGAGTTCGTCTGCTGACATCCCTTAGCAACATCCCTGCAGTGGCAGCAGGGCAGGTCCAAAGGTCACATGTGCATTCCAGACAGCTCCTAGGACATAAAGGTCTAACATGTAGAAGTGGCTTTTTCATCATCTGCACCTCTAATTCAAATTGCAGTAATTGTGGATCCTAGTCAAACTGGTGACATGCTAAACTGTAAATATAAGCCACGTATGGTAGCTACTGAGCTCACACAATTATACAGCCCCAGCATTTGGATATCATATTAGTGTCAACTTGGTGAGCAGGACTGCGCTGTGACAGAGCTGATGTGTATTAGCCGTCTGGCCTGAGTGTCTCCACACAGCCATATGGGACAATGCACAGATAGTTGCTCTTTCCATCCCCTAATCGAGGGCCAACACATTCCTTGCAGGGCACAGGAAGCCTCGCCGGAAGGTCCCCTGGAAACCGATGCTTCAAAGGGAGTCCTGACATAACAAATCCCCTCTCACATCAGGGTGCTGACCACTGGAGTCCATTTAATGTCTGCTAACATGGGAAGGGGATGGAGTTCTTGCAGCCCAGAGAATAGAGAAGAGGGCAAGCCAGGAAAGAGGTTCCACCATTTTGGGCTCACTACACTTCTTGCCCACCCCCACTTCCTGCATTCTAGGTATGATGTCAAAAGGCAAAGGACACTTGCTGCAGCAGCCTTGCTTTGGACCAATGCCCTGTAACATTCTGCCTTCAGAAGGAAAGGAAATGTGTCTCTTATTTGATTCGTCTTTGGACTCTCAAAAGAAGTATGATTTAATGGAACTCTGATGTGGATACAGTCTAGTCCAAATTCCTTTGTCATAGGGATGAAGACAGAAGGTGCAAAGGCAAAGACAAGCTTTCCTCCCTACCCTTCCTAAGGGCACATTTGGGTGAAACTGCGGTGTGGGCAAGGCCTACTACAACTGAGGCACTGTACCCAGGACCATGTCACTGCAGGTAACAGAACCCAAGCAAGTGCCCTCTTCCTAGTTCGGAAGGGCTGATAAAAGGAAACACCTTGACCTCAGAGACCCTGTACTGGGTTTCTCAGCAACCCAAAAGACAAGGAAGAGCCCTGGGTCCTGGTTACCGCCTCAGTCCGCTTGTGAGCTACACTGACCCAGACATCGCCTGTCTCCCAAGATCGTTCATGCCATGTCCTGTGGACTGTCCGCATTTTGGTACCAGTCTATCACTATCACAAAGCTCACCAACCTGAGTCAAATCGCAGCCTCAGGGAGTACCTAGAAGCCTGGCTCAATGCTCTAGAGCCCTTGAACAAGAACCAAATGTATTTGAAGAGTCCCTGTCCCTCTCGTCCACCTTAAAATATCTTGGTGACTTTTCAGCCTCCTTCTTTGCCTTTAAAAGACATATCCTTGAACATTTACATTCTTTCTGAGTGGGCTGACCTCTCCTCCTCCCTCCTGACCTCTACCACCCAACTCTTCCTCCTTGGTGACCTCAACATCCACCTCGATTCTTCCTGTCCCTCATCTCTGCTCTTTCGCGACCTTTGCGATTCCCTCTCCCTCTCTATCCTCCACTCTGGCCTGATGCACTCTGCAGGACACACACTTGATGTCCTGATCTCCTCTGGCCTCACCCTGGCTATCCATCTGACCACTCCTCTCTCCTGGAGTGACCACTGCTTTCTCTCCTCTAATGATAGGAGAGTGTGCTTGGCTCTCTTCCCCCCAAGCCAAGCACATCCCAACATTGCCACCTACCTTCTCGGACATCTGACCTATGAAGCGTGTGTCAGTTGAGGCTTTCGCTACCACCTTCTCCCCACCCTCCTCCTCTGGCTGACTCACACCCGGAGACAACCCTGTCCCTTCTCTACTCTTATATTTCTGATACTCTTGATGCTCTTGCTCCTGTCATGAGGATCCGTTTGAAGTCCAAAGCCAAGTGTAATTCCTGGTATGACTCCAACCTAGCTACACTTACACGTAAGTGTAGGGCAGCTGAGAGGAAATGGAGGGCTTCTTGTTCATCCTCTGACAAACTGGCCTGTCGCTTGCTCCAAAAGCAATACTGACTCTCTGTCCGCACCAAGAAGAGAGTCCACATTCAAGCTCGTATCTCTGCAGCATCTAACAACTCGGCTGAACTCTTTAAAATCTGCAAGTAGCTTGCCAACCCTTCTGCAGTCTCTACCCCTCCTCTTGCCTCCCAGGCTCTCTGCAATGCCCTTGCCACTCACTTTATCTCAAAAACCCAGGACATCCTGTCCACCCTCTCCTCCCCTACCCCTCCTATTTCCCCTCAGTCTGTGCTTGCTGACCCCCTTTTAACCGCCCCCCGCCCTCCTTCTCTTCCTTTCCTCTTATCTCCCTTGATGAGGTCGCTAGACGAGTTCGATCTTTGAAAACCTCGTCAAAACAGGTTCATCCCTGTTACTCTAAAACCATCAAGGACCACATTGACACCCTCGCTCTGGCCCTTGCCAATTTTTGCAACCATTCCTTTGCCTCAGGATCCTTCCCCTCCCCTCTGAAGCACTCCCTGGTGCATGCTCCTCTCAGGAAACCCACAGCTGATCCTTCCTGTCCGGCTAACTATTGCCCAATCTCCATTACTCCCTTTCTGGACAAACACCTGGAAAAGCTGGCCATCTCTCAGTTTAGATAACAAGGGGGGTCCTGGGAGACTCTCTGCCAGACATGAGTCCTGGTTACAAGAGCCTTACCCAGAGTCTTTAGCTCACTATCTTTCACAGAGGAGAAATATCCCAAACATATCAGTCTTTGTCCTGCCCTGGGGTAGTCCAGCACCGAAATGCTAGGCAATTCTCCTCCGAACAAGAGTACCAACAGCAACCCCAGACACGTGTTTCGGTCTGGTTGAACCTCATCAGTAAGGTGTAGCGGTGCCTCTCTGCCATTCAAGATTGGTGTGCCGCCAATGATCTTTGTCTGAATGCCAGCAAGACGGAGATCCTCCTCATCAGCACACCTTCACCATCCTTTCCCCTCTCTCTCTGGCCGGCCTCTCTTGGCCCTCCTCCTACCCCCACCTGCGAGGCTAAGAACCTCGTGGTCATCTTTGACTCCACACTTTCCTTCTCCGCCCACATCTCTGAGGTCTTTAAAAAGTCAAAGTTCCTACTGCACCTCCTCAAAGGTACGCTGCCTTTCCTCTCCTTCCACCAGAAGCTTACTGTCTCCCAAGCTCTGGTTCTCTCTAGGTTGGACTATTGTAACAGCCTCTTTCTAAATCTACCTGCCTCTACTCTTCGCCCTCTGCAACTAATCCAGAACAGGACTGCAAGACTTGTCCTTGGCCTCAAGCCCTGGGATTGTATCTCTCCAGATCTGAAATCACTCCATTGGCTCCCAGTGGATGCAAGGATTAAATAAAAAACCCTCTGCATTGTCCACAAGGCTTTCTGGGGCCTGGGTCCAAAATACCATCAGCTATCCCTCTGCAAATACCTCCCCTCTCAAGCTCTTTGCTCCTCTACCTCTAACTCCCTCAGAGCAGTCGTTTTTCAAAGAAACAAGCTGGGAAGAGATCTCTGTCTTCAGCTTGGCCTCCCTCTGGAACAGCCTCCCTGCCACTCTGAGGATTGGTCACTCATAGATCGAAAAATCAGTGTACAATTATATAGGACTCACAATTGACAATTTAAGGAAAACTGCTCCTTACCTATATGCAAATGTACACTATTTACTAACACTCAACATTCTGTCCTGCTTTACTCTTGTTGCAGAATTCCCCGAATGGGAAAATAATTTGTTTAATTTCTTTTGTAATAAAAGCAAATGTATCTCTGTTATTTTTGGTAAAGAATTCTACCACTCAAGTGATGATGCTATGCAGAGTTTTGGTCAAAAGTTTATTACCATAATCTAGTCATTTTGCTTTCTGGTTACTGTATTCCTTTGCATACAGAACAGGCCTGAGACTTATGCTCTATTACTGCCTGTACTTTTTGCTTTTCCATTTTTATCAGGACACTGTATTTTGGTTTCTGCTGTTGTGATAATGAAAGTGGAGTGCAATAATAAAATAAATTGTACCTCAGAAAATTGGTTTCTCGTAATAATATAGAGCATACCCATACAATACAATTTATATTGTCTTGCCCACCCCCCCAGGGGGTTTTAGATTACATCACTAGGATGAATCATAGGTGAATTTTTGTATACACCACCGATTTGAATAGAATCAACCACATACAGAAGTTATAGTATGTTTCAACTGCGTTAGGCGTCTACCCCTTCCTGTGACGCCCTCCCTGCCACTCTAAAACTTGAGGAGAACCATCTCCGGTTTCGGAAGCACCTCAAGACCTTCCTCGTTGCTTCTGCCTTTGCTCCCCCTCTCCTCTGTTGATCTGCTCTCTCTTGGCTCTGTGCACCTGGCCACCCTCTGTCCCCTGGGCCCAGGTACCTGCTCACCCTGCCACCCTCCTGCACTGCCTCCTGGCCACTCCTTGCACTGGGGACTGTATCTGTACCCATACAGTTCCCCCACACCCCATTTTCTTCTTTTTATGCACTTATCAGACTTACCCAGTTCCGCTGCCGTAAACACAGCACTTGCCACTTGCTGGCTGTACTACCACTGTTTATTGCCTTCATTATCTAGTTATTTGCATTTATTATTATTTATCTGGTCTCCTCTGCTCCGCACTTTCCACTCTCCCCCTTCCATGCACTTTTCCCCTTTCCTTATCCAATGCACTTGTGCATTCTCAATGTCACTGGGGCTAGTGAGGTCGCTGTTTTGTTCTCCCCTGTTCCCCTCCCTTGGCTTGTCATGCTCTGAAACACTTGTGTACGAGCGCAATACAAATAAAATAAAAAAGCATATCACATCATATCATATCATATCATTTGCTGCTCAATTAATTTGAGTAGCAGTGCGCTCCGGCATTTAGCAACTATCCGGACGTGTTTAGTTACACGCCAGTAACTCGTGATCATCTCAGGTTTTGCCTAAGAGCCAGCACCACAGCTGTTAACATGCCTTTTCACTCACAGTGCACCATCAAGGAGCGCCCGAGTCCATACCTTCGAGCTGGAGCTTGCAGCCCCTCACCTGTTTTGGGCATTGAGAAACAGTGCTAGTACCAGTAAAGTGCAGAGTAGGAAAACACACGTATGGGAGCAAGCAGCTTACCCACACAGGGAGCCAACACCCCTCCGTTAGGAGCAAAGTCCTGATGAAGATGACCTAAACAAGATATGGTTATGAAACCGGTGTCAAGCTGATTGGCCCGAGAGGACCGCGTACCTGTAGTCTTGGTGGTTGGTCTCGCAGAGGTCGCCAGTCTGGAGTCCAGGAACTGATGAGATAGCGGCATGAGGAATCAGCCTCTCCACCACCCAAAAGAGGAACTGGGTGAAGGATGGACCAACCCCCAATGTCACGAAGGCACTCTCCCAGGTAAGCGTGACAAGAGGATGTAGGCTCAGATGGATGGAACCATAGTCCAGGTAGAGCTTGTTGTCAAGACCATGAATCTTCCTAGAACCTCAGTGCAGCGACAGTTGATAGATAGACCAGTGTAGCAGAAAGGTATTCGCAGTAGGCAAAAGGAGCTTGGCTGGTGCAGATGGTTCCAATGGTACACAGGATGAGATTCGGAGTCAGGCAAGACAGGAAAGAGTGAGGACAGTTGGAACTAGCAGTCTGGCCAATTAGAGAACTGTAGGAACGTGCCCAAGATGGAACAGGGGGAATGCAGGCTAGTGTGGGATAAGTCCCATCTACACAATGATGACTCAGGACAGAACTCCGGAATGGGCTGAGGGAAGACTGACCCAGGGCAGAACCCAGGTAGTAGCTGGAGGCTGGCTGGCCCAGGGCCGGACCCAGGTGAGGATTGGAGGCAGGCAGGCCCAGGACAGGACCCGGGTAAGGACTGGAGTCAGGCTGGCCCAGGGCAGGCCACAGGTAGGACTGGAGGCAGGCAGGCCCAGGACAGGCCACAGGTAAGGACTGGAGGCAGGCAGGCCCAGGACAGGCCACAGGTAAGGACTGGAGGCAGGCAGGCCCAGGACAGGCCACAGGTAAGGACTGGAGGCAGGCAGGCCCAGGACAGGCCACAGGTAAGGACTGGAGGCAGGCAGGCCCAGGACAGGCCACAGGTAAGGCTGGAGGCAGGCAGGCCCAGGACAGGCCACAGGTAAGGCTGGAGGCAGGCAGGCCCAGGACAGGCCACAGGTAAGGCTGGAGGCAGGCAGGCCCAGGACAGGCCACAGGTAAGGCTGAAGGCAGGCAGGCCCAGGACAGGCCACAGGTAAGGCTGGGCAGGAACAACGAGGTGAGCAAAGCGAACCGCGTTGAGACGCGGCCCGCTTTGACTCGCGGCCTCTTTTATGGGCCGCCGGCGCCCGAGAGGCCTGGAACGCAAACCGTTCCGTTTCCGGGCGCCGGCGAACCCAGAACGAGGCTTGGGAGGCAAGCCCCCACGGTGCATGCGCGGAACCGAGAGAGAGGGCCTCCGCGCATGCGCCGAAGGCCGCCGGCCCCGTAACCCGTCGCTCCCCTCCCGGCGAGTCCCCAGACACGAACGCGCGGGTAGACTCGCCAGGAGGAAATGGGAGCGGCAGACCCCAGTCTCCCGCGTGACATGACACTATGCCCCCTCCCAGGAAGACCCGGGGCTCCAGGTTTCCAGGGAAACCGTACGTAGAACTCACGTATCAGCCGGGGAGCATGCACGTGCTGGCGCGGTTCCCAGGTACGATCACAGGCTGGGTACCCCTTCCAGTCAACCAAATAGTGGAGCACCCCTCTACGGTACCGGGCATCACAGATCTCGTGTACCTCAAACTCAGGGACGCCCTGTACCAAAACAGAGGCCGGACGAGGAGAGGTGCGGCCGTAATCATCGACCACATAGGGCTTTAACAGGGACACGTGAAAAACGGGATGTACACGCCAGGAAGAGGGTAGGCGAAGACGGAAGGCTACAGAGGACAACCGTTTGGTGATAACAAAGGGTCCCAAATATCGAGGGGCCAGTTTGACGGGCAGATTGCGGAGAGGCAGGTCCTTTGAGGACAACCACACCTTGTCGCCCTCCTGGAAATTAGGTTCTGCACTCCTCTTCCTGTCTGCCTGTCTCTTCATCCGATCCTTGGCTTCACTTAAGATCTTGCGTGCAAGTTCTTGCTGTTCCCGGATGTGTAAGACCAGACCATCAGCAGAGGGAACAGTACTAGATGGAACTGGTTGAAAAGGCATTAACCGAGGATGTAGACCAGTGGAACAGAAGAATGGGCTGACTCCAATGGAAGCATGAACAGTGTTGTTGTAGGATACTTCGGCCAGATCTAACCCACCTTTCCAATTAGACTGTGTGGCATTGGCAAAACAGCGGAGGTACCCCTCCAAAGTCTGATTGGTCCTTTCGGTTAGCCCATTTGTCTGTGGGTGGTAGCCTGAGCTTAGAGCTCGATGTATTCCCAGATGACCACACACCTGTCTCCAAAATGATGAAAGGAACTGGGTACCTCTATCCGATATGATTTTCTCCGGTAGGCCGTGCAACCGGTAGATGTCGTGCAGAAACGCTGAAGCCATTTGAGTAGCTGTAGGGATTTTCTGGAATGGGATGAAATGGGCCAGTTTGGTGAAGCTGTCCACAACCACCATTATACAGGTGTACCCTTCAGATGGAGGCAAATCCACAATGAAATCGGTGGCGATGGTATGCCATGGATAGGGAGCCACTTCGGTGGGCATTAACAAACCCAATGGTCGTCTTCTGGGAACCTTGCACTGGGCACAAATTGGACAGCTGTCGATGTACTTCTGGACCTCGGTCGCCCAACCAGGCCACCAGAACTGTCGGGATATCAACTCTCGAGTGGCTCTGACCCCGCGATGTCCTCCTATGGGTGAATCATGGGATCCATGTAGAATGCCCCTTCTAATGGCTCCTCTAGGTATGTAGAGTCTTCTCTGAAAAAACAACAGTCCATCTCGTTCTGAAACCAATTGCCGACTAAGAAGGGACGTTCTTTCTGGATCCGACCGAGTGGCTTCCGCGATGGACTTAAGGTGAGAGGACAAGGCCAGCAGAAAATGGCGAGGAGAAATCAGTGGCAGTTCTGGACAAGGCGTTCCATCTACGTTTTCCAGGGACCTGGAAAGTGCATCCGCCTTTGTATTGGAGGTTCCCGGGATATAAGTAACATGGAACTCAAACGGAGAGAAGAAGAAGGCCCACCGGGCTTGACGAGGAGTCCGACATTGCAGAGAGCGAAGATATTGCAGATTGCGATGGTCTGTCCGCACCTCCACAGAAAAGCGTGCTCCGAGGAGAAAATGTCTCCATTCCTCGAATGCGACTTGATGGCCAACAGTTCCCTTTCAATCACCGCGTAGTTTCGTTCGCTGGGACTCAACTTGCGAGAATAATAGGCCACTGGATGTTCTACTAACGTGGTTGGATCTTTCTGAAGAAGGACTGCTCCTACAGCAAAGCTGGAAGCATCGGCCTCCACTATGTAAGGCAACTCTTCCTGGGGATGGCGCAGGATCGGGGCAGCCATAAAGGCCGACTTCAATACGTCGAAAGCCCGGGAAGCCACGAGATCCCATTCGAACGTGATCTTGCTGCTGGTTAGCCTGGTGAGGGGCGCCGAGATCTGTGAGAACTGTGGGATAAAGCGCCTGTAAAAGTTTGCGAATCCCAGAAAGCGTTGGAGAGCCTTGATATCGTGTGGATGTCTCCATTCTTGTATGGCTCGCACCTTCTTGGGATCCATCCCAATGCCTTCTTGATTGATAACAAATCCCAAGAACTCAATGCTGGGTTGGTGAAAGCTACATTTCTCCGCTTTGGCGAACAGGTTATTGACGGACAGCCGATGAAGGACCTCACGAACGTGTTCCACATGCTCGTCCAAGGATTTAGAGAATATCAATATGTCGTCCAGATAAACCCAAACGGATAATCCTAACAGATCACCAAAGATGTAGTCCATGAATCGTTGAAAAACAGCGGGGGCATTACATAGGCCGAAAGGCATAACCCTGTATTCAAAATGCCCAAAAGATGTCTTGAAAGCTGTCTTCCACTCGTCCCCACTCCTGATGCGCACCAAATGATAAGCTCCGCGGAGGTCCAATTTGGAGAAGATTCGCGCAGTATGCAGGGTTTCAAGGATACTGCGAATTAAGGGTAAAGGATACCGGTCCTTGGCTGTTATGTCATTCAACTGCCGGTAGTCGACACAGGGTCTCAATGTACCTTCTTTTTTCTTTACAAAAAAAAGGGAGAATCCTGCAGGTGATTTTGACGGCACAATGTACCCCTTTTCTAGACTCTCCGACAAATACTCCTGAAGAACTAGCTTCTCGTCACGTGTCAAAGCATATAATTTCCCATGGGGAATAACGTGGTCCGGTAGCAGGTCAATGGAGCAATCAAAAGAACGGTGTGGAGGAAGGGGTATGTTGCCGGGTTCAGAAAACACCTGTTTGAATTCGGAATATTCCTGTGGGACCAGAGACGTGGAACATAGATGAACCCCATTGCTGTCCGTTACTAGAGAAGTCGAGACGGTCCTGGTGGGAACCGGTAGCTTGCATTCTTGGGCACACCTTTCGGATGAAAAGGTCAAGGTCTGGGTTCTCCAGTCTATCAACGGATTGTGGTGTTGCAACCAAGGTAATCCCAAGACCATCTTGTAGTTTGGTGACTTAATAACATCAAAGGCTAGTTCCTCGTAATGATCAGCAATCAGAAGGGCCAGTCCAACTGTGAACTGACTAACGGGTCCAGAAGACAAGGGAGTACCATCAATAAGCTCCACCGACAGGGGCGTGTGTCTGGAAACGAGTGGTATCTTATGTCTGGTGACGAACGTTTCGTCGATGTAATTGCCGGAAGCCCCACAGTCCAGTAGACCGGATACTTCCAGGTTCTTGTCTGGTAGTTTAATTCGGACCTTCAGGGTCTGTAGCACCGCTGGTTGCATGGGCAGACGAATAGAACAAATAACAGAAGGGTCTGAGGAAGGAATGGGACCTGTCGTTGCCCTTCCTGTATACGACAGGTCTCCTAGTTTCCCGACTTCTTCTTCTGCGGACGCAAAGGACACGTACCCAAATAATGTCCAGCTGCTCCACAGTAAAGACACAAACGCAAAGACCTCCTTCGTTTCTTCTCTTCTTCCGTCAAAGGTCCCCTCATGGCTCCTACTTGCATGGGCTCAGGTCCGGACTCGGTCGACCCAAACGAACCAGCGGGTGTGTTGTCAAGCCGACGTCTCTCAGCCTTTCGTTCGGCTAGCCTTTGGTCAATACAGAGTACTTGATCAATCAAGAGTTGAAGGCTCTCTGGTTCAGGGATGTGAAGTAACTCATCCTTGTACTCCTCTCTCAGGCCTCGACGAAACAGTGTCTTCTGTGTAATTTCGGGCCACTGGGAGTCGGTAGCCAAAAGTCGGAAACGGCTGATGTAGGTGATGACGTCATTGCTTCCCTGTTTGTAGTCCATCAATTGATTCTGTGCAACGGAGGCCAGGTTAGGCGTCTGAAATACCTCAAGAAAGGCCTTTTCAAAGGCAGCAAAGTCATTCAAAATAGGACTGTTCGTAACCACAAACGGAGTTGCCCAAGCTAATGCGTTCCCAGTTAGGTTCCCCAAGATGTAACCAATCTTGGCCCTATCGTTGTTGAAGTAGGTAGACCGGAAGAGAAAGTGTATCCTGCAGTGGTTACAAAACTCTGCCACCCGTCTAGGGTCTCCGTCGAATTTGATGGGTGTTGTATGAGCCAATGATCCCTCTACTTGAGAGGTACTAGGTGCTCCTTGCGTTATCATTTGTCGTAATGTTTGATTCTCCTGACGCAGGGCGGTCATCTCGGCCCTGAGCGCTAGCAACTCGTTCCTCATGTCCTGCGATTCATCCATCTCTGAATCAGGAGGAAGGCGTCTCAATCTGTCAAGCTGATTGGCCCGAGAGGACCGCGTACCTGTAGTCTTGGTGGTTGGTCTCGCAGAGGTCGCCAGTCTGGAGTCCAGGAACTGATGAGATAGCGGCATGAGGAATCAGCCTCTCCACCACCCAAAAGAGGAACTGGGTGAAGGATGGACCAACCCCCAATGTCACGAAGGCACTCTCCCAGGTAAGCGTGACAAGAGGATGTAGGCTCAGATGGATGGAACCATAGTCCAGGTAGAGCTTGTTGTCAAGACCATGAATCTTCCTAGAACCTCAGTGCAGCGACAGTTGATAGATAGACCAGTGTAGCAGAAAGGTATTCGCAGTAGGCAAAAGGAGCTTGGCTGGTGCAGATGGTTCCAATGGTACACAGGATGAGATTCGGAGTCAGGCAAGACAGGAAAGAGTGAGGACAGTTGGAACTAGCAGTCTGGCCAATTAGAGAACTGTAGGAACGTGCCCAAGATGGAACAGGGGGAATGCAGGCTAGTGTGGGATAAGTCCCATCTACACAATGATGACTCAGGACAGAACTCCGGAATGGGCTGAGGGAAGACTGACCCAGGGCAGAACCCAGGTAGTAGCTGGAGGCTGGCTGGCCCAGGGCCGGACCCAGGTGAGGATTGGAGGCAGGCAGGCCCAGGACAGGACCCGGGTAAGGACTGGAGTCAGGCTGGCCCAGGGCAGGCCACAGGTAGGACTGGAGGCAGGCAGGCCCAGGACAGGCCACAGGTAAGGACTGGAGGCAGGCAGGCCCAGGACAGGCCACAGGTAAGGACTGGAGGCAGGCAGGCCCAGGACAGGCCACAGGTAAGGACTGGAGACAGGCAGGCCCAGGACAGGCCACAGGTAAGGACTGGAGGCAGGCAGGCCCAGGACAGGCCACAGGTAAGGCTGGAGGCAGGCAGGCCCAGGACAGGCCACAGGTAAGGCTGGAGGCAGGCAGGCCCAGGACAGGCCACAGGTAAGGCTGGAGGCAGGCAGGCCCAGGACAGGCCACAGGTAAGGCTGAAGGCAGGCAGGCCCAGGACAGGCCACAGGTAAGGCTGGGCAGGAACAACGAGGTGAGCAAAGCGAACCGCGTTGAGACGCGGCCCGCTTTGACTCGCGGCCTCTTTTATGGGCCGCCGGCGCCCGAGAGGCCTGGAACGCAAACCGTTCCGTTTCCGGGCGCCGGCGAACCCAGAACGAGGCTTGGGAGGCAAGCCCCCACGGCGCATGCGCGGAACCGAGAGAGAGGGCCTCCGCGCATGCGCCGAAGGCCGCCGGCCCCGTAACCCGTCGCTCCCCTCCCGGCGAGTCCCCAGACGCGAACGCGCGGGTAGACTCGCCAGGAGGAAATGGGAGCGGCAGACCCCAGTCTCCCGCGTGACATGACAACCGGTCGACCTTGATGTAGCATGAGCTGGTCTCATGCACTTTTATGATCTGTGTACAGAATAATCGACCATAGACTGAATTAATCCAATTAGACCTGTACTTTACACCGGGTCTCACAAAGACTTTTGTCTGTACATTTTTAGATGTTGTAGAAGAACCTTAGAGTTAAGGTGCCTTAGAAGTATTGTGTGTTATCAGTACAAGTTGTTAGATTTTTCTAGTGGCTGGCACGACATTGGCCAATAAAGTTATACATTGTCGTGCAGATATAGCCCTAAAAAACTCTAAGCACTAGGCATTATCTAATGTAAAATGCCTATCTCTTCTCAAACACTTGGGACTGATTCTTAATTGTATACACTGTGACTGTACCAACTGATTCTTCTCAAACCTTTGGGGCTGATTCTTAATTGTATGTACTGTGATTGCACCAATAGGTAGAAGGTCATTCTCATCCTCTTCCTTTGGTTGTTGAAAAGTGGTGTATTTTCCGTTGTTGGAAATAGCCCACTGAGATACAGAGAGAAAAAAAGTATTTTACTGCTTTGTGTGATAGACTCAATGAGCATACATATTAAATATGTTGAACAGAACTATTTTTCTACAGACCGTGATTTCGTGTGATTATGTATTTAATTTCTCGGTAGAAATGTAAATCAGACCTCTCGTAGGTCCAATTAGCAATACCCTTAGTGTTACAAGTAATTTGCCTGCACCCTGTCTTCACCCAGCGTGCCAATTTATTCCCAAATCCTACATTCTCTGTGTTTCCTTTACAGGGACGGGTATTTATTGTTTTTAATTTGTTGTATGCATTGCTACTTTTATTAGATTCCTATTTTGCTAGAGGCTTGGTTGGACATTCTTTTATTTTGGTTCCTCTCTTGTTTGTGTTGGTTTCTGTATCAGCTTGCACCCTTCCTGAACAGCATAGCTTGCCCATAGCCCTCTACTAAAATAGATGAGAGGTTTATCGGTCTGGCTATGGTCAGATCACCTATATGATTGAGATCACTGATGGTTTAGTAGTAGTAGTGTGGGGCTGAGTAGGCACTTTAGTTAGAATTCACTCCTGTACTACTACAGAGTAGTTGTTATTTTGTCAGATATGACCACAGAATGTGGCTGCTTTTGTTTTCTGCTAATAGTGGAGTACTGTGATGAATGCAACAAATATGTCCCTTCTTCCCAAGGGGGAGCCACGCATTTTTGGTTTAGGGAGGTGAATCCGGTATGCAGCACCTTCCGTAGGTTATAGGGCAAGCAGGATCCCACTGGGGTGCCTCCCCCACTGAGGACAAGGAATGCCTGAAGAAGGATAACACTCCACCTTCCCTTCCCCTTAAGAATTGAGCCCTGTTAATTCTAAACACGTTTCCCCTCATCACTTGATTATCTGGAATATATTGAAACCACATCCACAAAGTTGATGATGGCAGTTCAACCCTCCCTTGAGACACTTCTCGAGAGGATTATCTAAACCTAGGCTAGGGCATACCAACGGCATCAAGAAAGTCTAGACCATCTGAGTGTTAGTCCAGCAAACCGAGAACTCCCATGTGGTGTACTACAGCCTTACCGGAAAGGGGACAATTTGTAACTTTGTTCATGAATTTTGGGAGGTTAGCGACCCAATTTCATTGGAATGAACAATGAAGATGTGTTATTTGCCCTCCCCCCCTTAAAAGGAGAATTACAACTGTCCTATCAGAATAGCATCCTGAATGGCACTACCGATTTTGGGAAATTCCGAACCACACAGTTACTCCCAAATGAGATCCCAATAGAACTAGTAGGGAGCATCCAAAAAGTTGTCAATCAGTGGTTAGTAAAGAACAGTTGGCCTGAGATTCTGGAGCCTGTGACATTAGAAAGGTTTATTAACACCTTAACACAACCTCTCCTGGAAGGCTATTCTACAACAACATCACCCTTCCATGGAGATGGCCATCAAGATCGCCCAGGCCCACTAAGAAATGTTTAAATACCTCAG
The DNA here is from genome assembly GCF_040938575.1 of Ambystoma mexicanum. Taxonomy (NCBI): domain Eukaryota; kingdom Metazoa; phylum Chordata; class Amphibia; order Caudata; family Ambystomatidae; genus Ambystoma; species Ambystoma mexicanum. The sequence continues at coordinate 1,040,005,458 of NC_090929.1, read as the reverse complement.
ATACCATCATGGGAAGATACCCGAACCCAAGAGAGATCCCAGCCATCCGGTTAGGCATATGCAACCTTCTCCAATCAAGGAGGAAGATCATTCAACCTATATTACACCTTCTTAGGGTGGAAGAGGTAAACCAGAGACCATTATCCTTTCCTTCCTCGAAACCCCATGGGACAACAGAGGAAATGGGTGCCAGAGTGGGGCCCATTCACCCTACTATCCGCACATGCTTCTCGTGTAGAGGGAAAGGTCATTTAGCCCATGCCTGTCCAAGAACAAATTAAAGGAACCTATGTAGATAGGTTGGACAGGCATGGAAGAATGGAAGTACTGGGACAAGCCTCAGAGGAAACCCTGTAGGAAGCCGATATCCTCTTATGTTTAGACGGCCCATTTCAAGGTCGGGAGAAAGTCGATTCTGGTAGTCGACATACCTTAGAATATGCAAACAACCTTCACCTGCATCAGGTGATAAAAATAACTTGTGTCCAAAAAGACAGAGGTATACCCTAAGGTCCCACTCACCCTTGGAAGTCAGGGGAGATCCAACAGACTTGTAAGTGCTGTCATCGCTGGGTTACCCAAGGAGGTAATTATCAGGGCCCATTTCCCAACATTCACCAACCTGTTACAATTTAGTTGAGGGCTGCTCCCCTTTATTATTCTGGGAGGAATTTCCAGAAGAAGACATTGAACCACAATGGGTCTGGCAAAAAGGAGTTTTTACCTGAATAGCTCTCCAAGTAGAGTGATCATGATCTACAGGAAGATTCTAAATCTAAATAGCCACCCCTTTGGGACTCAGGAGGTGAGCCCGCTATGCAACACCCTCCCTAGGGGACAGGGAAAGTGGGATCTCACTGGGGGTGACAACCCCCTCCGGGGACAAGGAATGCCCAAAGAAGGATAACACCCCACCTTCCCTTCCCCTTAAAGTTGGCACGTTTATCAGTTTTATGGGAAGTGAGCACAGTCATTATTTGGAGGAAAGCTCAGTTTCTGACCTGCATTTGTCATCACCTATTTGTAGAAACCAGCACCAATCAAATGTAATCTTTTGTTTCAGGGAGGAACTTAAAGACAGATGAACAAACAGTAAGAAAGCAAGCATCCCCTGTGGATTGAGTAACATGGGCTTGCAGAGTCGCGCAGAGGAGGAGCCAAGTACGAAGCAGACGCCATGGTTGGTGGAAACCAAAGGCACCACGGAGAACACTGTAGCTTCAATTTAGGCCCTTGAGCCAGAGACGGTCCATTGAGGCAGGAAGTGCCACCACCACTGAAGGTGAGAAGTATTGGCATCCTGGTGCACTGATGCCCACGCTCCCAGCAGGATGAGACTGCTTGCAGTAAGGTCACCGAAAGGGCCAGTTTAGCACATAGCCCGCAAGGGGCCTACGATTGCGCTACCAGGGGGATTTACAATTTTTCATAGAAACAGAGAGTCTGGATCAGGGTTAGGGTGGCAACCATAGTAAGGGATTCCATACACATGTTCCCTGCCATCACGACATGTAGTGGTTGTGAGGTATTACACATCAAACACGCGCCAACATAGAACAATTGTATTAACATCATAGTGGTATATAGACCTCCATCCCTTATGTCAGATTTCACGGAAGAAATCATCCAACAACTCAATAATCTAAAAAGCCCTAATACTGCCACACTGCTGCTGGGAGACTTCAATAGATGGAGAGGTAACCCAAAAGACAAGGAGGTCCTTAATTTTGAGAAGGCGCTAAACAACATTGGGCCTCATTACGAATGTGGCGGAAAGGCAACAACGGCACCGGTAGTGCTGCTGGCGCCGTTGTTACATCTCTGCCACATTACGAGTTCTGCTTGCCAGTGCTGGACTGCATGCATGGTCTGACCAGGCGTGGAGACTGGCACCCGCGAGCAGAACTTGTGATTGCACCAGTGCCGGTGCAACCATGCTTCCGACCCCATTCTGCCCTCGAGGGCAGAATCGGGATCGGGAGGCCGGCCATACCGGCACCCACGAATGGGCAAATACTGGCACATTCATCTCGTCATGGGCCGATAATGGCCCATTCGTGGGTGCCGGGGCCGGTAGCGAGTTTGGCGGTAGCCATGCCCTTAATAAGGGCACAGCCAGGGGAGCCGATTTATGAAATTCCCGGGGGGGGGGGGGGCCCAAATATAGGAAGTGACCTCACCAGCAGTTATATAACCGCATTTGAACGTTGTCGCCAACTTGTTGCGAGGGGGCTGGGGGAGCGCTGAACAGGGGAAACATTGGCTAGCTTGTACTGAATATACTAAAGTCAAGTAAGAAGGAGGTTTAAACCCTCCAGTTGCATTCCAGTAGGTCAACACTGCCCCTACTCCACCCCTCTATAATCATCCAGGTTGTAGTAACCCTCAAAAGGCAGAGCAACACAACTAGGATGGGAGAACGAAATACCATCCCATCCTGTGAGTGTGTCAAACCTCAGAGCAAAGACTATGCGTGTGCCTCCTACCTTGGAGCACAATCTCACTAATTTGGTGCAAATCTCGCAAGTGGGTGCATGGGAATCCCATGCGTGTGTGTGGGCTGCAGACCCCGGATCACATGCTCACTTCTTCAGTGTGAAACTTTGGCCAAGGCTCTTTGGGCAAGCATTCAGGATGGGTCTCACACCTTTAAACAGTGTGATATATTGAGTGGGCACCTCACTCCTTGGAGCAAAGTATACCCGTTGCTGGTAATCTTACAACTGAACGTACAGTTTCTCTTTTGGTCATCTCAGTGACCCCATGTATATTAATGGAGACAGTCTCCCATCTGGGAAGACAATTATATTTCTGTTAAAACACTCTGAATTCTCACTCCAGTTTTCTCGATCTATAGATCCATACCATATTAATTCATTGTGTGTGCACGGGTGATAACTTGTGTCTGGGAGAGCTCATTCTTTCATTAAGGAGAGATAATGGGGTAACAACCCCCTGTATGTGGGATCAGGCTCATTTTTCCCCATGGCCCCTCCAGAAGGAGTGAGCAGGTTTTAAGACCCTGCTGATTCTGCTATCCGACAGGCTCGAGCCTTCTAACCCTTGTCCCATCACGGCTTCCAACATTCTGAGCGGCAGTTTATGTACAGCAGGCAGCTCGGAACATGCCTGTTGCCAATTGAATGTAGTCAGTTCTACTATTTAGACACTGGGAGAGTGCCATGAACCCACATTGGTGGTGAAGAAGTACTCAACATACAGAACAGAATGGTATAGTGTTGCAGTCCTGCTGAGAAATGACAATTTGGTCTGTTTAAATGTAAAGCAGAGTGGCTGAGAAGTACACGCACTGTGCCATTAAAAATAAAGCAGCTGTGGTGGGTGGAAGTGCTGCTTTGGTAGCATCAAGAGTATGCAATTCCCTGTGGGGTAGTGTTGGTCATTTTCTATTGAAGTATAGCAGCCCTATTGAGAAGTGCCATTAAAAGTGAAGCTGTTCACTAGGCTGGATCAGTGCTGCCCCATAAAAGCTGTAGAAGCCTCTGTGAGAAGTGGCAGTGCTGTCCCAACAGTGAGAAGTGTAGTATTTTCACATTAACTATGCTTAAGCACTTTGGGTTATTGAATAGTGCTGCTACATTCTGAGTAATTCCATCCCTTTAAATATATTAGCTCTTGTATAACCACAACAGTGTTTAGTTATTCTGATGATGATGAAGATGATATCAGACTTGCTCAATAGTTCTGGTTCTCTATCATTAAATGTACTTCAGATCTTCAGAGTCTCGGGAGGATAGCTCAGGGGCAACGTGCTCGCCCTGGAAGCAAAACGACATGGAGCAACACAGGTTCGATCCCTCGGTCTGCGCTTAGAAACCTCTGGGTATTATGTGCATAATAAATAACCAATTAAAATTTAAATAAATAAAACTGCAGAGAAGTGCTGGGGCCTTGTCAATAAGCAGCTCAAATGAGAAGTGCTGATGTTGTCCCATCAAAAGTATAGCAGCCCCACTAAGATGAACTAGCATTGCCTCAACAAAAGCATAGTATTACAATTATAGAAGCCCTGTTGCCAAGAGGGGTGCACAGATGTACAAATACATCCAACCCAAGGAGATTTTTAGAAATTGAGGGACAGACTTGCTTTACATGTGTTCCCCCATTTCTAAAAATCGTGCACAAATACACCCAACCCAAAACGATTTTTAGAAACTGAGGGACATAATTGCTTTGCATCTGTGCCTCCATTTCTAAAAATCGTTTTGGGTTGGGTGTACCTCTACATCTGTGCACCCCTCTTGCAAAGCGGGGTGCACAGATGTACAAATACACCCAACCCAAAGCGATTTTAGAGATTGAGGGACAGAATTGCTTTGCATCTGTGCCTCCATTTCTAAAACTCGTTTTGGGTTGGGTGTACCTCTACATCTGTGGACCCCTCTTGCCAAGAGGGGTGCACAGATGTACAAATACACCCACCCAAAGCAATTTTTAGAAATTAAGGGACAGACTTGCTTTGCATCTGTTCCTCCATTTCTAAAAATCGTGTACAAATACACCCAACCCAAAACGATTTTTAGAAACTGAGGGACAGAATTGCTTTGCATCTGTGCCTCCATTTCTAAAAATCGTTTTGGGCTATGTGTACCTCTACATCTGTGCACCCCTATTGCCAAGAGGGGTGCACCGATGTACAAATACACCCAACCCAAAGGGATTTTTAGAAATTGAGGGACAGGCTTGCTTTGCATCTGTGCTTCCATTTCTAAAAATCTTTTGGGTTGGGTGTACCTCTACATCTGTGCACCCCTCTTAGAAAGAGGGGTGCACAGATGTACAAATACACCCAACCCAAAACGATTTTTTAGAAATTGAGGGACAGATGCTTTGCAATTTTTTAAACATCGTTTTTTACCCGGCTTTCACCCGGGCCGCCAGAGAGACACAGTATGGATGGAACAAAGGGCCATCCGTACTGTGTCTCTTCTCTGCCACCCGGGGGGGGGGCTCAGCCCCGACTTCATTCTGCCGGGGGATGCCCGGGCCCCGGAGCCCCCGCTTACTTGGCACCCCTGGGCACAGCTACAGCCAAACTTGTAATGAGGCCCATTGACTTTAAAGTGATCAACCTGGAGCAAACTACGGCTAAGGGGAACCAGCTAGGCTGTGTTATTACACACAATATTGACATCCAGATGGAAAGGACATCCCCATGTATTTGGTCGGACCACTTTAAAGTGGTCTTTGCCGTGCAAATAAAAAAATAAAAAAAGAGTAACAATGAACAAAAGAAAGCACACAACAGAAATTTCAAGAAAATTGGTCAAGCACATTTAGAACAGTGCATAAACAAGGTATTGGGGACTACAAAGAGAGTGACACATGTGAGGACATCTTTCATAAATACTTGCATTTTGTACATGAGTTATTGGAGCAACTGGTGCCTCTCAAGTCCAAACCTTTAAGAAGTTTTAGAAACCATCAAAAATTGTTCAATTCAGAGTTTACTAAGCTCAAGAGAGAAAAAAGCAAAAGAGAGATTAGCTGGTTAAAACATCCTACACAAACCAACAAAGAGATGTGGAAAAACACAGAGAAACTCTACAAGAAAGGGATCTGTGAAGCAGAGAAAAACTTCTACAATTACCATATTAGATCTGCGGCTAACTCCATGTCATGGGCGCTACTCCCGAGGGGCCAGGACTGGCCCAGCGCCCTCGGAAGCAGACCCATCTACCACTACCCCGGACCCAGCAGACCCCTACAGGGGCCCTTTGGACCGTGTCCTGGCGCCTTTGGCGCCAGGCTCATGAAGGGTTTCAGTCCCGGCGCCCTAGGCGCCGGGCTCATATTGATAAACAGTGTAATAATGCTTGGGTGGACTTACCTGAGGCAGACCATGCTGCATATTTACCCAGAACAAACCAGTCTGGTTGAAGTCCCCAGCCATCAGGGCTGGAAGGAACTATTCCCTTCATTCAGGAACTCTTTTCTTACCTGGGTGGAACCGGTGGAAGAACACACACTGGAAGCACTTCTCTGCTATTTAAACCACGCCCGATAGAAAACACGTGCTTAGCGTTATTCTGCAGCAGCAGCAGGATGCTCACCGAGTCGACTCCTGCATTCCAGGTCCAGAGTCATCTTCAGCTTCCGCGCAGCAACCTGTGGATGAAGAAAGACACAGAACAATACTTACCAGATCCCGGAATCCAGTCAAAGGCAAAACCTGCAAAGAATAAACATAAGGTTAGAAAAGTGCAACTCGCTCGCAGCCGCGCCCGCTTACCTGATCCATCCGTGATTGCAACGGAGCTAACCGCGGCCTTCTCTTCGGCAGCTTCTCTGCACCTGAAAGGCAAAGGACATAATTAAAAAGGGGTTCGGGTGAAGGCAGTCGCATTCATCTTAACTTACCAGTTTTTGCACGCGCAGTAGCGGCCGCATCAACCTCAGCATCCCGGCACCTGAAAAACAGGAAAAAGACATTATTTGAGGTGCCATTAAAAGCGGCCAACGATCATTATACTTACGTGCATCGGCACGTGCAGTGGCAACAGATATAAAGCCCGCAGCATCCCGGCACCTGAAAACTAGGAAAAGGACATTATTAGAGGTGCCATTAAAAGCGGCCAACGAACATTATACTTACGTGCATCGGCACGTGCAGCGGCAACGGAAAACTACGCCCACAGCATCCCGAGGCCTGAAACAAAGGAAAGGGACATTATTGAGGTGCCCATCTTTTAAAGCCTAAAGACTACAATATACTTACAGGCATCCGCTCGTGCAGTAACGGCGGCATCGCTCTTCGGCATCCCAGCACCAGTGCCACAACTAAGGCCGCAAAAGACTTGAGCCTCAACACTGAACTCATCCAGTGACGTAATTGGAATCCACGCACCCCTGCACCAGACGCAGGATGGAGAGCTCAGCATTTATACGCCTAAGGTGAGAGCTCGCTGAGACAAGTAGAAAGCTAGGCTGTGGGAGAAACTGGTGATTGGTGGGAGAAGGAATCCCATCAAACGGTGACTAACCCTTTTTCTTCCACCTGCAGAAAACTTACCCTGCAAGTCAGACATTCGATAAGAGGAAGCCCAGTCCTGAGAGTCGTCCGAGCTCTGCGCTTCTCAATTGAAGAAACGATAGCAGCCCAGCCGGGATCAGCGCCTCCGTGGGAATCAGGTGAGCGTTACAGAACGCAAAGCCCACCAATAACCTCCTACCCAGGCGCTATGGAAACTTCCGACACAGACCAACTGGCCCAGTTATTAGGGGAATTAAGAGCTGAAGTTCATGCTGCCCGCCAGGAAACGAATGCCCTTAGGAGGGAATTGATAATATCAAAAGAACGAACTGATGATCTCGCCAGACAGTTATTACAGACACAAGCAGGGCAAACCCCGCTACCTAATTCAGGAGGGAGCTATATCCCAGCGGCTTCAGCCAATCCTGTTCAAATCAACCTACCCGGAAATGTGCCATTGGCACCGCCTGAACGCTTCTCTGGTGACCCTAAAAGGTTTGCGGTGTTTATAAATCAATGCCGATTGCACTTTCTTTGTAGACCTGCAGCCTTTCCGACTGACAAGACTAAGGTAGCCTTTGTGCTTTCGTATCTTAGCGGCAGTGCCGCTGATTGGTCGATCCCTCTGGTTACACAGGATGACCCGATCCTTCGTGATTTCCCGAACTACCAGGCAAATATGGAAAGACTTTTTGCAAGGCATTCCCAGGGGCAGGCCCTGGACAACAAACTCCTTTCCCTACGACAGGACAATCAAGATCTTTTGGCCTACATTGCATCATTCAATAGGCTAATCGTGGAAACCAGATGGCCTGAGGACAAAAGAATCACGCTTTTTCACAGGGGTTTGCGTGGCGAGCTCAAAGACGTCCTTGCCCAGGTAGTGAATCCTCCTCAGGATTGTTCAGAGTACATTGATTCGGTGGTCCAATTGGATCACAGACTACAAAACAGAAAGGCGGAACGATCCAGGTTTGAAACACAAGTGTTCCCTAAGCCTCAAAGTCACACCAAAGGAGTTGAAGCCGTCGAACTATGCAAATTGGGTTTGTAAAGGGTCCCCTAACCCAGGGAGAATGCGACAGGAGACGACAAATGCAACTATGTCTCTATTGTGGAAATTCAGGACATTTTCTTCGAGTTTGCCCGGTGAAACCACCTAAGAAGACAGTGGGAGCTTCTGATAAGAGTTCTGAAAAGCCTGAGCCGGGAAACGACCTCGCCCGACAAGTGTAGAGGTCCGCTTGCCGAGCGTAAAAAACAGTTCTTTGACCTCGCACTTCATAATGCCAATGGTCCTCGTAAACCCAGAGCAACCGGATCGTTTGCATGCAATTAAGGCATACATTGATAGCGGAGCAGTTGGAAATTATGTGGACCGCTTCCAGGATGAACTTACCTCTTTGTCCAAAGGTGGTTAAAGACGTCATTGCCACGGTGGATGGTTCGGAAATCGCCTCCGGGCCAGTGACCCATACCACTACTGAAGTGACGATACTAGGCCAAGACGGGCATCAGGAGGTAATTGTGTTCGACGTGATCAAGGCTCCTCAATTCCAAGTAATTCTAGGGATTCCTTGGTTGGAGAAACATAATCCTCAGATTGATTGGCGAGCAAAGACGATAAAGTTCCCAGAGTGCACACCAACTTGTTATCCACGACCCAACATTGGCCTAGCGTCAGTAACGGCTGACGGTCCACAATTACCTCTAGAGTATCGAGAGTTCCAAGATGTTTTTCAAAAGGAACAGGCTAGCACCTTGCCACCTCACAGATCATACGATTGTCAGATAGATTTGGTACCCGGTGCAACTCCCCCTTGCAGTAGGATTTACACCCTTACCGAGCCTGAGAACCTTCATCTGCGACAGTATTTAGACCAGTACCTGGCCAATGGCTTTATCCGTCCGTCGAAGTCCCCTGCATCCTCGGCTCTGTTCTTCGTACCAAAAAAAGAAGGTGACCTCAGAACCTGTATAGATTATCGTGCTCTGAACCAGATAACAGTAAAAAACCGGTACCCCTTACCTCTGATCCCGGAACTCCTTGACCAGGTAAAAAACGCCTGTATTTATACTAAGCTTGATCTCCGGGGAGCTTATCACTTGGTACGGGTCAAGGAAGGAGATGAATGGAAGACGGCCTTTCGCACTAAGTATGGGCTATTTGAATACCAAGTGATGCCCTTTGGACTATGCAATGCACCGGCCGCCTTCCAATATTTTATGAATGATGTCCTCAGAGAGCTCATTGATGTCTGCGTTGTCGTCTACATAGATGACATTCTTGTGTACTCATCTTCAGAAGCTGATCATCGAAATCATGTTAGGGCGGTCCTTGAAAAACTTCGCCAACATAAACTTTTTGCCAAGCTCGAAAAATGTGTTTTTCATGTCACTGAGGTCGAATTTTTGGGATTTATTCTGACACCCAAAGGAGTCCACATGGACTCGAGAAAAGTAGACGCTATCCTCAAATGGCCGTCTCCTACTTCCGTGAAAGGCGTTCAAAGCATGCTAGGCTTTGCCAATTTTTACCGTAGATTTATTCCAGAGTTTTCACGAGTGGTACAACCCATCACCGCCCTCTTAAGAAAAAATAAACGCTTTGAATGGTCCGCAGAAGCAGAACAAGCCTTCCAAGAGCTAAAGGCTAAATCACCTCGGCGCCAATACTGAAACACCCACGCCCGGACCTCCCTTACATCGTTGAAACCGACGCCTCCAGCTTATCAATGGGAGCAGTCCTATCACAAAGAGATCCAGAGACTAACCAACTGCATCCTGTGGCATTCTGGTCTCGGAAGTTCTCGGCGCCTGAGATCAACTACACCATCACAGACAAAGAGCTTCTAGTGATTAAATCAGCCTTTAAGGCATGGCGGCATTATCTCCTCGGGGCCAGACACACTGTCACAGTGATCACCAATCATTGAAATCTGCAGTATCTGAAAACCGCCAAAGCTCAATCCTCCAGACAGCTTCGCTGGGCTCTATTCTTTGCTGAATTTGACTTTGTGATCACTTATCGCCCCGGCAACAAGAACGGCAAAGCGGATGCTCTTTCCCGAATTGGAATGGGAGATAACGTTGCCAATCCTGAACCTGTACCAATAATTCCTGAACAAAGGATCGTGGGTCTGATTTCTTCACAATCCATTGAGGATATTGAAGAAAAAACTAAACAACTTGTAACCTCACCAGACTTACTGAACTGGTTACAAAAAGGAAAAGATTTCACCGTAAGCAATGACTTGCCTTATTTCCAAGGACGATTGTTCCTACCACACGCCGATTTACAAAGACAGGTAATCTCCTGCTATCATGATTCATTAATTGAGGGTCACCCTGGCATTGCCAAAACCACAGAAAAGGTGAAGAGACACTTCTGGTGGCCTTCGTGGAGAAAAGACATAAAGGAATTCGTGATGTCCTGCTGTGTGTGCGCTCAAAGCAAGGGTCAGAAGAAGAGGCCGGCTGGTCTTCTGCAACCATTAGACATCCCACTGTGTCCCTGGAATACCCTTTCCATGGACTTCATCACAGACTTACCCTCCTGTTCCGGGTACAACACCATTCTTGTTATTGTGGACCTGTTTTCTAAAATGGCCCACTTCATTCCGCTAAAAGGCTTACCTTCAGCATCAGTCCTAGCCAAAGTATTTCTTGAAAACATCGTCCAGCTACACGGCTTCCCGTCAGTACTAATCTCAGATAGGGGGAGCCAGTTTATTTCCCACTTTTGGCGTAGCTGTTGTCGATTAGCTCAAATCGATGTAAGACTTTCGACCAGCCATCATCCCCAGACCGACGGGCAAACCGAGAGAACAAACCAGACTCTCGAGCAATATTTACGATGCATGCTACAACAGTCGGAGAGTAACTGGAAGGACATCGTTTGGATAGCTGAATATTCTTACAACAATTCAGTTCATTCGGGTACCGGGAAGAGTCCCTTCTACATCTTGTATGGGATTCATCCTCGAACCTCCAACCTTGATCCACCTCAAGATCTTGGAACACCCACCGTGGATCAATTGCACACCGTTATTACCCAAGCTTTTAAGGAAGCGACTGCACATCTATAACAAGCTAAAGAGAGGTACAAAAAAGGAGCAGATCAACACCGAAGCAATGCCCCTCAATAACAGGTTGGGGATCAAGTCTGGCTGTCCACCAAACATTTATTGCTTAAAGGGCCTCGCACCTTCAATCCCAAATACCTGGGACCATATCCAATTATGGCCATAATTAATCCAGTGGCCGTTAAATTAGAATTGCCAACCCATATGAGAATACATCCTGTATTTCACGTATCTCTTTTGAAACCCATGCAACCTGGAACCAGATTGACCAATCCTCCAGAGCCCATTCAAGTGAATGGGGAGCCCGAATTTGAAGTAAAAGACATTTTGGACTCTAAAATCATCAGATCGAAGCTATTCTACCTAATCGACTGGAAAGGCTACGGACCTCAGGAAAGGTCATAGGAATCCTATGACCACGTCCATGCTCCTCGTCTAGTCCAGAAATTTCACCGAACCTTTCCCGATAAACCAAAACCCCCGGGGAGGACAAGTTTGGGAGGGGCCTTGAGGGGGGGTGCTGTCATGGGCGCTACTCCTGAGGGGCCAGGACTGGCCCAGCGCCCTCGGAAGCAGACCCATCTTCCACTACTCCGGACCCAGCAGACCCCTACAGGGGCCCTTTGGACCGTGTCCTGGCGTCTTTGGCGCCAGGCTCATGAAGGCTTTCAGTCGGCTCATATTGTTAAACAGTGTAATAATGCTTGGGTGGACTTACCTGAGGCAGACCATGCTGCATATTTACCCAGAACAAACCAGTCTGGTTGAGGTCCCCAGCCATCAGGGCTGGGAGGAACTATTCCCTCCATTCAGGAACTCTTTTCTTACCTGGGTGGAACCGGTGGAAGAACACACACTGGAAGCACTTCTCTGCTATTTAAACCACGCCCGATGGAAAACACGTGCTTCGCGTTATTCTGCAGCAGCATCAGAACGCTCACCGAGTCAGCTCCTGCATTCCAGGTCCAGAGTCATCTTCAGCTTCCGCGCAGCAACCTGTGGATGAAGGAAGACACAGAACAATACTTACCAGATCCCGGAATCCAGTCACCGGCAAAACCTGCAAAGAATAAACATAAGGTTAGAAAAGTGCAACTCACTCGCAGCCGCGCCCGCTTACCTGATCCATCCGTGATTGCAACGGAGCTAACCACGGCCTTCTCTTCGGCAGCTTCTCTGCACCTGAAAGGCAAAGGACATAATTAAAAAGGGGTTTGGGTGAAGGCAGTCGCATTCATCTTAACTTACCCGTTTTTACACGCGCAGTAGCGGCCGCATCAACCTCAGCATCCCGGCACCTGAAAAACAGGAAAAAGACATTATTTGAGGTGCCATTAAAAGCGGCCAACAATCATTATACTTACGTGCATCGGCACGTGCAGTGGCAACGGATATAAAGCCCGCAGCATCCCGGCACCTGAAAACTAGGAAAAGGACATTATTAGAGGTGCCATTAAAAGCGGCCAACAATCATTATACTTACGTGCATCGGCACGTGCAGTGGCAACGGATATAAACCCCGCAGCATCTCGGCACCTGAAAACTAGGAAAAGGACATTATTAGAGGTGCCATTAAAAGCGGCCAACGAACATTATACTTACGTGCATCGGCACGTGCAGTGGCAACGGATATAAAGCCCGCAGCATCCCGGCACCTGAAAACTAGGAAAAGGACATTATTAGAGGTGTCATTAAAAGCGGCCAACGAACATTATACTTACGTGCATCGGCACGTGCAGCGGCAACGGAAAACTACACCCACAGCATCCCGAGGCCTGAAACAAAGGAAAAGGGACATTATTGAGGTGCCCATCTTTTAAAGCCTAAAGACTACAGTATACTTACAGGCATCCGCTCATGCAGTAACGGCGGCATCGCTCTTCGGCATCCCAGCACCAGTGCCACAACTAAGGCCGCAAAAGACTTGAGCCTCAACACTGAACTCATCCAGTGACGTAACTGGAATCCACGCACCCCTGCACCAGACGCAGGATGGAGAGCTCAGCATTTAGGTGAGAGCTCGCCGAGACAAGTAGAAAGCTAGGCTGTGGGAGAAACTGGCGATTGGTGGGAGAAGGAATCCCATCAAACGGTGATTAACCCTTTTTCTTCCACCTGCAGAAAACTTACCTTGAAGTCAGACATTCGATAAGAGGAAGCCCAGTCCTGAGAGTCGTCCGAGCTCTACGCTTCTCAATTGAAGAAACGATAGCAGCCCAGCCGGGATCAGCGCCTCCGTGGGAATCAGGTGAGCGTTACACTCCACTAGTAAGCTATTTGAAATCTTAAAAGCCATTGAGAAACCTAAGGCTCTGTCCCCACCTGTCGCAGGAAGATTGCGTAAAAGTACAAGAGGTTTTTGCCAATAAAATTTAAAAAGCCAGGGAGGCAATAATAGCAGCTCAAACCGCATCCAATGTCCAGCTAGCCCCACCCACACAGGGACAACCACAAGCCAAGCAAGAAAATTGTAACTTCCACCCCATAACGACAGAGGATATGGTAAACGTATTGTCAGCCATGAAGCCCACTTCATGTGCATAAAACATAATTCCCCTGAAAATGATCCTGGACAATAAGGAGATATTTGCACCAATGCTCACCAAGATAGTAAATGCCTCCTTTAGAGACGGAACAATCCCTAAGAGCATCAAACTGTCACCATCACGCCACCGTTAAAAAATCCAGGGCTAGACCAAAAGGATTCAGGGACTATGAGACCAATATCTAACTGCAATTTTATACTTAAAGTGCTGGATAAGGTAGCGACTGCACAACTGCAACATCATGTTGAGTCTAATAACATACTACACTGCCAACAGTCCGGGTTCCGAGCTGCAGATAGCACGGAGACGGCGATGCTGGACTTGCAGACCTATATGTTAAGCATCCTAGACAAGGGCAAAGCCGGGCGTACTTATACTCCTGGACTTGAGTGCATCTTTCGACCTATTGGACCACCAACTACTCCAAAGGGCACAGGAGAAGGTGGCTCACTGCTATAAAGAGGCCACTAGATGGCTGACATCGTTTCTCGCAGAGAGGAAAGCCAAAATTCATTGGGGAGAGAAATTCTCCAAATAGGCTAACTTTCTGTGTGGTGTCCTGCAGGGTACGAGCCTGTCACCCCTCTTGTTCAACTTCTATATGAGGTGTCTCTGAGTAGTGCTCGATGAAATTGGAGCTTACCTCAGGAACTACGCAGATGACACCCAACTGGTGGTGCAACTGAGTGGCACTTACATCAAGGACAGTGCTAAAGTGGCAATGTTATACAATACCACTGCGAAATGGATAGAAAAAACTGGATGTGCCTCAATAGCAGTAAAACAGAGATGATGATTTTTGGATCTCACCAGGCTCGTGCTAAGTTGGGATCAGACTATGATTCCATCAGCATCAAAGACTCCCCCATCCAGGTCTCGGGGAAAGTGAAAACCCTCTGGCTCTTCCTGGATGCCTCAATGGGTGCAGAGGCACAGGTCCATTACTTACATAAGAACTGCGTATATCATCTACGCCTCCTCAGAGCAATGCAACCTTTCCTAAGTGAAGAGAATTGCGACACCATCGTAAGGGCCTCCATCCTGTTCCGTGTTGACTATGGTAACACACTACTACTAGTAAATAGCCCTACACTGGCTAACCATTGAGGACAGGATTCAGTTTAAATCCATGACCCTGGTACACAGATGCCTTTATGGGAAAGCACAGGTGTATCTAAAGGAAAGAACCACCCTTTATGTGCCCAAGCGATCTCTAAGATCGGAGGTGCTGGGTCATGTCTCATTTCCAGCTCACAAACGCTCCAACGGCCTGGGGAGAGCTTTCCCAGTGCTGGCAGCACAAATATGAAATAACCTTCGATTATGTCTCAGGTTGGAACCCAATGACATAGCTTTCAGGAAAAGCTTGAAAACATACCTCTTCAAGTAATGGGTAGATTCCTGCCCAGTTAAGATCTGTTAGGTAAGGGCTCACTTTGTCCCGTAGAACGACATGTTTGTAATTTGTGTCTGTGTTTTTGCACCCCGAGGCCTGCGGGCTTTCAGCCCAATAGAAATCAATAAATAAATAAATAAAATAAGAGCATTCCCCAGGACGAGGCGATGAAGGAGAGCAAACATAGGGGCAAGAGAAGCCTGTAGCCTGAGAGGTGCCTACCACTCGCATACGTCAAGACAGGGTGAATGAACGAGGGTAAGCAAAGGGGTAATAGAAGCCCCTATCCCGCAAGGGGCCTCCACAAAGCATACTCCAGAAAGGGGTGAACAAAAGAGAATGAACAAAGGGACAAGCGAAGGCCTAGCCCGCGAGGGGCAGACTGAGAAGAGACCTCAGGATGGGGTGAACAAAACTGAATGAGATATGGGGCCAGAGAAGCCCTTATTGCACGAGGGGCTAGCTAAGAGTTTAGCGCAGGAGCGAGTAAACGAAACGGAACAACCAATTGGTCCAGAGCTGCACAGAGACCACCCGGGAAAAAAAATTAGCAAACAGCTAGAAGGTAAGCAGACAGTATTTCAGAGCAAGGAAGCCAGGTATCTAACTGGGAATGTCAAGCATGGGAGCCCCACGAGGGTCCAGGAGCAAACACTTGTGTATTTGGGGGTACATAGACTCCCGGTGCATATTAGTATATCCCTGGAGAAGGGACAAAATCCTATGGTTGCAGGACAGTATTATTTTGAACACAACAGGAACTTTAAAAGACATTTTTCATTCGAGAACTTTTTGGGTTTTTTTTTTGAGACACCAGAGTCTCAGGGAACTTTGGGGTGAAGGTCAGAAACCAGTTACCAATATTTCCCGAGGTGAAGTAACCCTTACTTAACCGCTGCTTCGCTCTATCTTCTTTTTGATAGAATACAATAGTGTTATGTAAGCTTATGATTGGGACGGAGGACTAACTTTGGTTTGTGAGACATCCTGACAAGCAACTATTTGTTATTTTGTAGCATAGGGAACTCATCTTCAAAGTAGGGATTAGAATAGGTTTTTCTTTAATTTACTTAATAAACCATTGTTGGACTATGCCTCTGCGTTCGCCTCTTCGGTCTGACGTACCACAGTACATATGATTGATTGTGCTGGCAACACCCATTGCAGATCTCCAACATGTGCACATCAGTGCCCCACATAGGTGTTAGCAGATTTGCTGCATGTTGCAGTGCCCAATAGAGGAACTCAGGGTGCTTGGCAGATCCCAATGGCCAATAGCGTATCAAGCATTGACTCATCAGGTTTCATGTGGCAGAGCAGGCACCGTAGACTACGTAACATTTGGGCTCCTCCCTGTGGATTCTGCATCTCTCATATGATATGGCAGTCTACGAAAGCACGGGGCACAGAATAACACGTCTAGTCATGCATCAATACAGAATTTGTGATTTGTGTTCTGTACTCTATGACAGCATCAGCTACCTGATCCTGCCAAGAGGGCATGGGGTGGGAGGTCTATCATGGAGATTTCCAGAGCCAGTGTCCCAGAGGAGGGGTGTTCTTCTTTGTGTGCCTACATGCATGTAACAAGTGCCAACTCATCTTGCCCCATGCCTATATTGCATGATGCTCGCCACTCTATTTCCCCTAGACACCTACAGTACTTAGAGGACCTCACGGTGGAAGAACAGCAGAACTTCTCAACCATGAGAGAAATAGTAAGGGGCCTCCAGGTGGCAGATCGAACCATCCACTAGACTGCCAATTTCAGCGATTCACGCAAACACAACTCCAATAATGACTACGTCCAGCTACAGACCACAGACCGCTCTGGTCAATTGTGCAACATGCACCTCCCACAGGAACAATACCGTTACCTATTACAGGGCCAGGGAGTGATCCTATTGTCAATGATTACATTCTGATCGCCTCAAATACTAGATAACCACATGTGTTGAATACAACAGTCTCCAAAGATGAAATTCTTTTTTTTATTAATACATCAAAAATGAAGTACAAAGCAACTGTGTACAGATACTGAGGAGTTAGCTGGCTGAAGGCCAAGCAAGGGCTAGGCGTTAGCTTAAGACTGGGCGAGCGTTCCAGAGGTGGAAGGCTGCATTCAAGTGAAACCATGGAAGAGATTTTCACTGACCCCCGCGGCAGAAGAAATAAAAAAGAGTTCAATCAATGTTCCCTCTTACCTGCCAAGTGGATAAGGAAAAGGGGACCATGTGGGGCTCATAAGCTGTATGGCTAGGAGACAGGTCTGCTATAAGCAGACATGAGCCTGGGCCTGTGACAAGACGCACTATCTCAGAAACTTCAGAGAGATAAAGACGTCACTTTGCAAGATACGAACGAGGCAAAAACGTTGCTCGCTCCGTGGCATCAATACCAGTTTTCCACATACACACAACACATAATTTCTCTCTTGCCAAGAGTGAATTATCACCACCAGTGAGTAGTGGGGAGTACACATGTTGCTACCTGCTCCATCAAATTAGCAGATGATTGTTTGCTTGTCTTAGTATGTTCCCATGCAGGAGGCACCATGGACAGGTGTGGCCCTTGCACTTCCCGATCACGCTACTAATGCTGAACAGGACGGGCCCCCTATGGCAATTTGGCAAAGGGATGGAGGAGAATCCTGCTAACGGATCATCTGGAGGCAGTTTATGTGCCATGTTAAACAACTGAATCTTCAATACCAGGAAATTGGTAACATACTAACACTACCTATAGACCCAAGTGGGGAACTACAGATTAATCCAAATAAATAAGAATGCGCACCAGGAGAATTACTATTGGTAGAATGGAGGTTGACACGCACGCATGCCAAGTTAATAGCAATTATAGAAGTTTAGAATTTGTAAAGAATTACAACTAAAATGTAGACTTCAAACGAGAAATAATAACTCATATATTATCCTAGAAATTAAGCTACCACATGGTAATATACACCTATGTTCCTGTTGTTTCAGAAGAAAGAATTGGGTCCATCAGGATTTACTACACCCATATTTATAGAGTGGAAGATATTTTGGGTGTGCTTGGATTGAGAAATAATATCCAGACAGTGTTTACAAGGAAAGCAGGAGACAGCAAGCCCCTGAAGAAGTTCCTGTAGATTCATTTTATTAGTAGAGAGAGGAATGAAACATGTTGGGTGTATGGAGTGTGAATTGAGTAGAATTGAGTTTTTGAACGAATGAATAGCGACGTGTAGTTGACCATATTGTACTGTATATCACAAAGTACGTTACCAATTCTACTGTGTTGTATTGCTGTGGCCACTCTCCTGTTTGTCTTATTTTAGAAAAAATACACTAAATTAAATATATTTTGTATATTAATACATTAACTTTTTTAGACTTTTGGAGTGAAATTAATATTATTTTCATGTAAGGTGGGACCCTCACTCTTCTGAAACGAGTAGACTCAGTAGCTTCGTTGTTTGTGTAAGATTAGTAACCTGTAGAGGGATTGCTTAACTGTGTCGTCAATTTTGTTGTAGAGCTTCTGTGCCAAGCCACTGAAAGTATGGCACAAGGCAGGACCACATTTTGCAGCAGGACTGAATGTATGATGTGATATTAAATAGGTAATGTATGCTGAAAATTATGTGACTGAAGGTATGAAATCTGGCGCGCTTTCTGGCATCATCTGTTTGCTCAGAGATGATGGTTGGCTCATAATGTGCCCAGTACTTAATATTCCGGTTCGCTCCAGCATCATTACCTGACAATGATCACAATCTGTCATAATCAGATATTAACACAAAAACAGATTGCGACGCTTTGGCTTCATTTATGAGAGAAAAATGTATAAATTCATCTGCTACCATAATTGTTCTTTCTTTTTTATTTATTTATAACACACTTAATACCAGAGATTGGTTTCTAAGCGCAGGATCGGATTCGAACATATGTTGCACTGAGCTGTCTTGCCCCCTTACCATACTAAATATTATCCCCCCACAATTGTTGCTTTTATCTTGCTTGCAGACAAATGTACGCCATTTTCAAACTGTCCAATGCCTGTCCCATTTGCCTCACATTGTAAATTAGTTTGTGTAAAACAAAGCACTATATAAACACAATACACATAAACAAATACAGTGGTGCATACAGCAGAGCACGCAGCTACTCGTGCACATTTCATGCAATAAAAGGCCTATCTTCCCTGTTCTGCCAATGCCAGCTATGTTTTAAACTCTGCTGCTGGAAATCAGTGGGTGGTTTGTTAGAAGCACTTTCTTGCCAGTTCCTGATGATAAACAGCGCACCAGCACATAAGTGTCAGTTAAATATGTGTTAAGTGATTGTCTCACTAGGGGGTAATTTAAGATTAAACGGCAATGAAGAAGACCCCACACCGCAAGAACAGGTGCAAAATGTTCCTAAAAATCATGACAGAAGGGATCTGAAGACCGCTTGTTTGAGAACATCGTGATCCAAGAACAAGAGTTGGCTTCATCGGTGCACTGAAACCTGTACAGGGTGAAGGAAAGCATCAATTACTAATATAGAAAAATGGGGGCCATTTTACAAGAAATGTTAATTGCATGCAAGGCACCACCTGCAACTGGAAACACTAACAAAACAGAAGAGTAACACCGTGTGAAATTGCCTTCACTCTTCAGTTGCATTCTCCATTTAGTAAATAAATGTAACTGCCACCAGTGTATTGCGCTTTGCAGATGGTATTTACAATGGATTCCTACGGTTATCGCCTGCTTTTACCAGGTGCTGAAAACAGACAGATTCCAGCTGAACTCGTGCAAACTCGAGGCAATCGTTGGTTTAACGCTTGCAGCAGAATCTAATGCGGTGTTAAACTATATGTTCGTTGAAATCAGAGAAGACAACATGGCGGCAATGTTGATTCCATCTCGTGCTCCTTCTCTGCCTCCACATGGCACTACAATGCCCTGGAGTGTCAAAGGAAGGGGTAGTTTGCTAACGTCTTGCTTTTACGCCTTACGTTTGCACTCCGCGGCTTGTAGAAGTAGAAGTTGCAGTGAATGAGCCCGTCTTTCTAAACAAGAGGGACTAGTGTGCGCATTAAAGAAAAATAACAGTGCTCCCTTATAATTAAAACAAGGGCCTCATTACAAGTTTGGCGGTATTCAAGCGGTAAATCTGCCGGAATGCCGGTAAATGCAATTACTGTTACCAGCACTTGTCTGCTGGTATTATTGGCAGATTACAAGTGCCGGTCTACACAGTAAATCCCAATTCCATGTAGCCCCATAGGCGTCCACGGGGGAAATGTGCCGCTATTGCCAGCCGTGCTGGTAATATAGGACGTTTTTTGCCGCTACTGGTCCGATTTACCTCCAGCTTTTAGCTGGAGGGACATCCTTAACCCCTACCAGCAAAGTTGTCGTTGACCGGTCGGTAAAATTGCCAGTAAACGTTATTACCAGAAGTTTTACCATGTACCGGACAACTCGTATTGTGTTATGAAATGGCAATTGAAATATGTCTCCTGGTGACAGTCTGTTCGTCCATTGAGAGGGAGTGATGTAACTCTTCTTGCAAGGGAAGCAAGTCCTAGTGTTTCTGGGGATGATTCAGGTCGTTGATGCCCTCTGTGGGGGAAGAAGTAGGGTGCTTCTCCCTGCAATAATAATGATGGCCATCACCTGTTCATGCAGTGCTAAAGGTGGGAGCTGTCTTTCCCCTGCACAATTAATCATGTTTAACCCCTTTCGATACAGGATCAATTCTGCTGACCTCTTCCTACAGGACCAGCGATCAATATAACTTCGGTAAAGACCTTCAGGGTTTGAAAAACTGAGGCTGTAAGGAATGAATGTGATAGGAGAGAGGCACAATGTTTTTTTTGTGTCTAAAGGTCTGCAGGGAAGTCTATGATGTTGTGCTTATATCAGTGTAAATGGAACCAAAAGGTACTGAGTGTACTCAAAAGTATTTTACATTGCATTATTAACATGGTTTCTTGTTCAAAGGGCATGTGACTAGATAGAGGGGGAGCTTGCTAAATGTAATGTTTTTCTTAGCAGGAAGGTGTGTGTGTGCTAGTGTGTTAGTGGATGCATATGACTAACGTTGGGCCTCATTCTGACCCTGACGGTATCCTGGCGGTAGAGCTGCCAAGAGACCGGCAAATGTAGTTACCGTTTCCGGGCACCCGGTCCGGCGGCATTGCCAGAGGACGGTGCTAATCCCCATTCATGGAGTCCCATAGGATTTACCGTCATTACCAACACCGGCAATGCCGGTGCGGGTAATGGCGACTTTTTTTGCCGGCAGGGCACCTGCCTTACCGCCAGCTCTTACCACAGTAAGCACATTAAATACACATAATTTACTCCTCTCTATAAAAAGACAAGGAAAAATATAAGTGAGTGTGGGGTGCACCTGCCGAGCTACTCTGAGCATAAGCTGAACTTCTGACTGATTGCAGAGCAAGATGCAGACAGGGCCAGGAGGACAATAGTTGCAGAGAGTGACTGTCTCCTCAGCCTGTCAATAAGCGTTTGGAGGTGGGGTTGGAACAGATGGACCTGTAGGGGCAGGATACTTAGGATGGACAGCCTAATTTTAAATGTGGCAGAGTGGTAAATCAGAGCGTAAAAACAAGATATAGGGCCTCATTATAAGTTTGCCGGTCCAGTAACAACGGTACTGGTAAGCTTTCCAGTACTGTTTTTACCAGACCGGCAAACTACGAGTTCTGCTTGCGGACCGGCACCCGCGAGCAGACCATGTCGGATGCACTGGCACCATTCCTGAATGGTGGCGGTGCATCCGGCCTCCCCATTCCCATTGAGCCCTATGGGGCTCGAATGGGAACTGGGGGCATTTTTTTCCAGCGCTCGGGAATGGCGAATTAACGGGTCCGACTGGGCCGTAATGACCCGGTAATTGCCCATTCCCGGGAACCGGGAAAAAAATGATACCGGCGGCAGCCGTGCCAGCTACCGCCGGTCTCATAATGCGGCCCATAATTCTTTACCCCTTGATTTACCTCTATACCCTATTTTGTTGCAGTGACCAGGAAGATGAGGGGCACAGAGCGAGGATAAGATCTATGCGGTGCATTTCTCCTCCACTTTGTCAGTGCATTTCATTTCATGCCTGCGTGACATTTTCATGCAGTCATGAAACAAATGGATTCCTATGGAATCCGCCTTGATTTTGAGACTGCTCGAAAAACCAGGCAGAATCCATGAGCAAAGGCTGCCTGCAAAGGAAAAATGAAAGCGTAAAAGCGAGTTTGCCTTGCTTTTATTCTTTCCTCCCCTTGCAACCACCCCAACCCCTGCCTTGCCAAGGTGCACAGTTGCATGCAGGAGGTCCAGCAGCATGTAAGTGCAAGCGTGTGTGGTCCCCAGCATGCAATTAACATTTGATTTCAAATGAGCCTCTGAGACTCAGAGGACCTCAGGCGATGACTGATGCCACAACGTTACACAGGGTTAGGGCGCAAATGTGGTGTATATAAGGGCTAAAGCGATGCATTTTGGGGAAAGGCCACCTGCTTGAGCAGAACAGCGTGCTAGACAGTAGGAGCTGTAGATCTTAACATGTTGTGTTTTGAAGGCCCAAGGCCGATGTTTGCTGGGGAAAAGGAGGTGCTTGAGAGAAAGAGTGCGCTAGGGAGTAGGAGCTGTATATCTTAAAATATGGTGTTTGAGAGGGCTAAAGCAGATGCATTCTGGGAAAAGGCTAGCAGCTTGCGAGGAAGAGCGGGCTAGGGGGTCCGAGCTGTAAATCTTAAGATATAGGGCGTCATCACAAGTTGGGCAGTAAACCGGCGGTATTACTGCTGGGTTACTGCCCGCGCTAATAGCGTTACTGCCAACCGGTCTGGCGCTATTAGCGCCGGATCAAGGGTCGGGCGGTAACTGTAATTCCCCATTGGGTCCATTGCGCCAGAAAATGGGAATTTTTCAAGCGCATTTACCTCCAGCTTGGAGCTGGGGGTAAATGCTGCCAGGCTCGTGATTGGGTGGACCTTTAAATGCGGCGGTAATAGCTTTAACGCCGCATTTAAGGGTTACTGCCCAACTCGTGATGAGGCTGATAGGGTTTGGAAGGCCTGAAGCAGATGTATGATGGGAAAGGACTAGCTACTTGAGAGGAACATTTTGCTATGGAGCAGGAGCTGTAACTCTTAAGATATGATGTCTGGGAGGCCTAAAGCAGATGCATTCTGGGAAAAGGCTAGCTGCTTGAGAGGAAGAGTGGGCTACAGAGTAGGGGGCGTAATTCTTTAAATGGTGTGTTTGGGAGGCCTCCATCAGCTAGGAGAAGGCTAGCTGCTCGGGAGGAAGAGTGTGCTGGGGAGTAGGAACCATAACTCTTAAAATATTCTGTTTGAGAGGGCTAAAGCAGATGCATTCTGGGAAAAGGCTAGAAGCTTGAGAGGAAGAGCGGGCTAGGGAGTAGGAGCCGTAAATCTTAAAACATAGTGTCTGGGAGGCCTGAAGCAGATGGATGCGGGGGGAAAAAAGGCTAGCTGCTTGAGCAGAACACAGGTATCAAGAAAATATGTAGATAGCCGCTAAAGAAAAAAGAGAAATAGAGCAACAAACATGTTGGTACCAAAACCCATTTAAATGACAGCAATAAAGTAACCCACGATGGGGAGAAGTGAAAAATCAAGAAAAAGGTTTTTGCACCCGAGAGACGAATAAACAATGTTCATCGGGATTAGGTTTGCATCTTAGCCTGGAGGTTTGCCATGTCTGCCAAGGTGGAGGGGAGCTCGTATATGTCGAGGCCCAGCCCTAGACAGCTAGACACAATTGGGGTTTCTGATGTAGTATTGCAGAGATGTCTTCCTTTTCTTTTTTTGCAAATATAATGACTCTCTTCAAAATATTCTGTCTAATTTGCCTTTAACTCCCAACCCCAAACCATTTTCTCTGCAACTGAAGCACTGTTGTTGCAGCCCACAATGTGGGGAGAAGCTTGAATGAGCAGTATGGAGAAGGTCATCCAAGGGCACAGGCCACAGAGTTGAGGAGGCGGCATTCTCATGTTGTCCGGCCCCTGTGGTGTCAATGTGGGGCCAAGACCGGACCATTGTCTTGGCTGCCATGGCCAGGCCGTTCAGCGCGTTCACAGCAGTCAGTGGCCAAAAAACGGAGGGGTTTGTGATGCTTTCCCGCTTCCTGCAGTGCTGTGACAGTTAGTCAGGGGCAGTGGGGTCGCACCTTTCCCTGTTGTAAATGACCCTTCTCCCCTTTCAGCATGGCATAGTCGCATTCTCAACCAGATGATTTGTCTGCAATTTGCTGGGAGGATAGTTCAGGGGTAACGTGTTTTTTTGGAAGCAAGACAACGCAGGGCAACACAGGTTTGTATACCTGTCGCGAGCTTAGAGACTGGTCTCCGGTATTAAGCGCGTTATAAAAGATGAATTAATCAGCCAATCTGGTGGCCTTCAGATCCCCAGGAGCGTGTGTGTGTCGCTGATTATGATGGAATATTGGCTTCTTTCCTTAGCTCTAGGGTGTCAGAGCTGGGGAGGCGTCTCTCGGATTCTGCTTTACCTGCCGAGCGACAGTTGGCGAGTTGCCACAGCCGAGGCCTTCCTCCTGTCACGGCCACCCTCAGCTCAAGCTGTTGCCTCGCCGAGTTGCGCAGCTGGCTAATGGGCATACTTTCGAAGCGGGGGCTGCCAGACCAGGAACGTGATGCCAAGACTGCGTGCGTAAAATGCGCTCTGCCGGGCCCCTCTGTTGTAAGCCCTGTAACAGGAACAGGCCTATTTTCCCAAAGAGCGGGAATTCGGGGCTGGCTGTCGCACTCGCACGTGCAGCGATGAATAGCTTTTACATACAGCTTGTAGGCAGGTTTATAACATCGTACGCAGTGCTTGGATCAGGTGCCAGTGGCAAGGGCCAGGTGCGGCCATGGCCCGCACTAATTGCCACAGGGACTTTTGCCAAAGGTAAGTAAGTCATGTTCAGACCTGTTATTTGCTGGCAGCTGCTGAAGCTGCAGTACAGCCGCCGACCACAGAGGGGCGGGCGGCGGCTGTCCTTTAATCTCAGGGAGGAAATGCATAATACATGGAAAAAGTAGGAATTCCGCCTATAGCTGCAAGTCCATGGTGGCTGGTGTGAAGAAGATATCAATACGCCATGGATTCCTCTCTCAGAACTTAATTAATCACCCACACTTGGCTTGGAACACAACGGTGCTGTCTGCCTTGCCAGCCACTCATGGCGAAAGCACGAGGAACGCCAAACAGGCATGGTTTCCCCTAACACAGGAGGCTGCATATATTGTAATTGGTTATTTACGTCGCAGTTAATACTCAGAGGTTTCGAAGCGCGGACCTGGGAATCGAACCGGTGTTGCTCCACGTCGAGCGCGTTGCCCCCGAGCTATCCTATTTATTTATTTAATTTATGTTTGTATTTGTAAAGCGCCTAGCAGCCCGGAGGCATCGAGGCGCTGTTTCAAGAAAGTGTCTTAGTTACAACATGTACATGGCAATGCATGGGTTACAGGTAGCAAGTGCCTACCATGAGATCCTGGGTAGGAGTTATACAAACAGTCTTGTTTTGATTGCTTTTCTGCAGGCAGTGTGGGATTCAATACTTCTGATTGTGGGAGGGAGCAGGTTCCAGTTGGTGGCTGCTATCACCGGGAAGCTTGAGCCGCCTGCCCGGGCTTTGAAGCTTTTGGGTATGGCAAGACGGTTGGTGTGGCTGGATCTGGTGAGTCTGTTCGAGGGGGGCACCGAGAATCTCTGAGAGAGGAACCGTGGTGCGGTATCATGGAGACATTTGTGGGTAAGTGCCAGAGACTTAAAGAGGATGCGCTCCTTAACAGGAAGCCAATGGACAGATTTCCTAGTGGCTGAGATATGATCTCTTCTGGAGATGCCTGTGGCTGCTCTGAGGGCATTGTTTTGCACTGTTGGGAGTTTCCTGATGTTCTTTGCTGACGCGCCTAGTAGGAGCCCGGTGCAGTAGTCAAGGTGAGATCCGATGATTGCTCTGGTGATGGTGAGGGAGTTTTGTTGCGTTAGGAATGGTCTGCGGCTGTGATAAGTTTTGAGTGGTAGGTATCTGATGAGGATATTGCGTTCACCTGTCTGGTCATGGTGAGATTCAAATCCAGATATACTCCAAGTGTTTTGACTGACTGAGATATAGGGATGCAAGTGTTGTCTATGAGAAAGGATTTATATTGTGAACCCATCTTTCTGATTGTGTTCGGAGAGCCGATGATTAGGAGTTCGGTCTTTTCGCTGTTCAGACAGAGCCAGTTTTCAGCCATCCAAGACTGGATGGTGGCATAGATGGTGTCGAGGGTTGTCTGATCCGCATCGTAGTCTCTCGTGAGAGGAATGGGGACCTGCGTGTCATCATCATAATTGGTGTATGTGATGCCCATGGAGTCTATATACTTGAATAGTGACCTTGTGAAGAGGTTGTACAGGGTGGGTGAAATGCAGGACCCTTGTGGTACTCCACATTTGAATTTGATCAGGTGAAGTTGGGCGCAGACCTGGTCTGAGAAGACCTTCATTGCTCTACCGCTAAGGAAGGAGGAAATCCATGCCGTGGCGTTGGGTGAGAAGTTGCATTAGGGCCCCGACGTGTCAGATGCTGTTTATGGAACACAATTTCCTCAATACCAATCTATATTGTCAAGCTTGGACTTATCCAGGACTTTAAGTGGGATAAGAAATCGAGGTGGGGCCCTCATTTGGGTGCGTGGCTTGTGGGATGGGTGTGACCTAAAAAGTACGCAAATCGTATGGTCTGCACACAAATATATATAAATGTTATATATTTGTAGGCATACCTTACTATGGTTTGTGCACTATGGAAGCCATCTTTTCTAAACATAGAAATATGTTACATACAGCAGTAGCCCTCAGGTCGCCCTGAAGTTTTCTTTATTTTTTACAATGGCAGGCGGCCTTTGCCTGTTGCGTCACCATGGCATGCCTCGGTTCTCGAGGCGCACCTTAGTCGGGCGACAGGCTGCACGCCATGGTGTAAAAATAAAGAAAACTTCACTAATTTGCACTTGGAGCGGAGGGGTGATGGGTGCTCCTCTTTTCCCCTTCTCTCCAAGTGCACCATAGTGACTCGTCATGCGACAGGTTGCAGGCAGGAGGAAAGTAAAGAAAAGTTCCCGTGCAACCTGTGGTATCACTAAGCTATACCTAGAAACGTGGAGGGAAGGCGGTGCCCCGGCTGGGGTAACCTCTTCGACCCTCCTCTGCACGAGACGACACTAAAGTGTGCCTGGAGAGGTAGCGTGAAGGGGGCCTGGACAAACCTGCACTGTCTTGTAGTGAAGAACG
The DNA here is from genome assembly GCF_040938575.1 of Ambystoma mexicanum. Lineage (NCBI taxonomy): Eukaryota > Metazoa > Chordata > Amphibia > Caudata > Ambystomatidae > Ambystoma > Ambystoma mexicanum. The sequence continues at coordinate 1,039,978,125 of NC_090929.1, read as the reverse complement.
GCACTTGGAAGACCAGAGGGACCAGGCCGCATCATCAAGGAGCGGCAAGCCCCCTTGCAAGAAGGATGACGATGTAACATATTTCTATGTTTAGAAAAGATGGCTTGCATAGTACACACACCATAGTAAGGTACGCACACAGATATGTAACATGTATATATATTTGTGTGCATACCTTACGGTTTGCCTAGTTTTCAGGCCATCTTTTTAAACATTTCGGGTTTATAAAAGATGGCTTTGAAAGTACATTCAAGCCACCTTTTATAAACCTCGAAAAATGTTGAGGAATCCCCAGGTTCTCTGAGGGTTAAAGACACCTTGGTGACTTGGGGAAACAAAGGGACAGTAACTGCCACCAGAGGCAGTTACTATGACTGACGGAAGTGGCAGCCAGGCACAGCGTCGCTGTGGCTGGCTGCCACTTCTGTCAGCTAGCCTGACTTCATGGCAGGCACATCTCACATCACGGCTGCGGCCGCAACGGGATAATGCATCCCGCCAATGTTGCGGTGGGAGGGGTGGAGGGGGCCCCGACAGGGGCCACTTTTTGGAGACTGCCCACTTAAAGCACTGGACTTATCCATTTCAAAGACCCTAAACACGGAACATGTGTTTTCCAATATTAATTTGCAACTCTAACATCAGATAAAAGGTTCACAACACAAGGACTAACTAATCTGTTATTATCACTGTATCTTTACCGAGTGCTGATTTATATAGAATTGTTCCAGTATAAGGTCGAAACACGTGTCGGCTTCAGGCTAATGTGTACATTTTGAGAGTTTAATGGCGTAAAGGCAATGTGTGCATTTTTAGAGTGCAATGGTAATGCAAATAATTTCCATTTATGTATGTTTGTTATAAATTAATAAAAGGTTTTCGCTACTCATAGTACAGACCATTGGGATGACTTACCCGTGATCTGTTCATCTGCTTAGTCACATTGTCATTGCTTGGAACTCAAGAGGAAACTTCTGGATCAATTGTACGCATGCGCGTGGACCCGCGTGTGTAGGCGTTTCTCCTGATACACATGGCTACATATATCGTTCCGGGGGAGTGATCCCTGTGATGTTACTGGGGAAAAGAAGACTGGGGTGTGTTATGCCCTTCCCAGGACACCCTAGAGACCTAAGATGAGGAAAAAGGGGAGGAGTTGGAAGAAGAAAGGGGAGATGGTAGGAGGGAGGAAGGCAGTTGAGGGAGAAGTTCAGAAAAGGAAAAAGAGAAAGTGAAAGTAATTCTAACGGCTCCCGCTGTTTCTTCCTTCCTGGATGTTACAAATGCTCAACTCAGAACAGTGAGTGGTGTCATGTGAATCTGCCTCTCCTGGATTTCAATGCACATCCTTGTCCAGGGACGGCTTTACTGAAGGGCTACCCGCGCAACCGTCCAGGGTGCCCAACTCACCGGCTTATGATGGGGCGCCCAAGTACCCAGTACAGCGGTAGCCCTCAGGTCGCCCTGGAAGTTTTCTTTATTTGTTGCCATGGCAGGCGGCCTTCGACCGTCGCGTCACCATGGCATGCCTCGGTTCTCGAGGCGCACCTTAGTCGGGCGACAGGCTGCGCGTCATGGTGTAAAAATAAAGAACACTTCATTAATTTGCACCTGGAGAGGAGGGGTGAAGGGTGCACCCTTTTTTCCCCTCTCTGCCCCTTTTCCCCTTCTCTCCCCCTTTTCCCGTTCTCTCCAGGTGCAACATAGTGACGCGTCACGCGACAGGTTGCCCGGCAGGAGAAAAGTAAAGAAACGTTCTCGGGCAGCCTGTGGTGTTAAGCTATACCTGGAGAGGTGCGGGGAAGGCGGTCCCCCAGCTGGGGTGACCTCTTCGACCCGCCTCTGCACGAGATGACACTAAAGTGTGCCTGGAGAGGTAGCATGAAGGGGGCCCGGACAAACCTGCACTGTCTTGCAGTGAAAAACGGCACTTGAATGACCAGAGGGACCCGGGAGCATCATCAAGGGGCGGCAATCACCCCTGCAAGGAGGATGACGATGGCGTACCTGACGTGCACCTCCCCACATAGGAGGACTAGACCAGTGGAGGTACCTGAGAGACGGATCCGGTGAGGCGCACAAAGAAGAGGTGGCAGCGACTGGCTGAAAAAACCTTAAAAAAGAGGGGAGTCCATTAACAACACTAACTGGCAGGCAAGTTTGATGGTAAGGCTTGAGTAAAACAAGCCCAAAGAGTTCAGATGAGAAGGTGTTATGGGGGAGGTGGTGAACTGGGACAGAAGGACCATAGGGCTTGGCATGGCCATGGGCAGTCAATGGGTGGGAAAATAATCAAACACCTGCAAGCTGTGTGCCCCTTCTCATATGTGTGTGCACGTATCCCAGCAGGGATGGGCGCTCGAGCATGACGGAATTTGGGGATTTTCATGCGTTTAAATGCTTAGAAGAAATGTTGTGGTAAATCTGAGTTATTCATAATTTGTGAGCCAGATTTGGGAATCGCAACAAGAACATAGACTTAAATGCTTGAGCATTTCGACAGCTGTGTCTTCTGAAGCAGATCACAAACATAAAAGGGGCAAATCCATGGCGATCACAAAGCCATGCCACTTCAGCATTCTAATGCATGTCTGTAGCAAACAGGGCAGCCTCACTTTCAGTATTTAGCAAGCAGCTCAGAATCCAGCAGTGTCTTTCTTTGCTTAGTCTCCATGGCCCTATTTATACTTTTGTGGTTCTTGTGCTAAGAGAATGAATTCTCAGATTCCTTTTAGGTCTGTTAAGGCAGAGCATCCACTCTCTGCCTGAGCTACTGCTGCAAGTGGAACAAGCATTGACCGTGCCAAACAGTTTGGGCTTTTGTGTAGGCATGGGAAAGACACTTGCCAGGCATAGCCACAGTGGTATTAACTGGCCATTGGTGGTAGCAGGTGAGTAAATGGTGAATATATATGCCATCGTCCCAATTTGCCTATGCATTGCCACCAACATACTTGACTTACAGAAAGGGCACTGCAAGAAGCATCATCAGTCTTTGATACTTAGAGGCTACTTGGGAAGTGACATTACAACAAGTTACTGTGATTAACCCCTTTAGTGCCAAGGACGAGTATGCTCATCCTTTTTGCATAGACTTGCATAATAGCCTGGCAGTTAAGTTAACTAAACATACACTTCATAAATTGTCATAGATACATGTTACACAAGGGGAGCGTGGCTTTGGTTTATTTTCCCCGTCTTGCATGGAAGGTCACAGTAGCAGCAGGCAAAGTAAACGAGAAGAAACAAATCTCACTTTAGTTTTATTTCACACACACTATGCTGCATTATGCACCCTTCCCATTTCTTATCACTCCTGCCAGTCTAGTTATCATGGGAGTCATAGCACTACATTGAGGGTCTCATGTCACATATTAGGGTGCAAACAACTCCTGGGGCCAGATTACAGAAACTTTGCACTGGTGCAAAGTTTGCCCTATTTTTAAAAACACTGGGAACATTCGAAAACTATTGCACCACGGCAAGTGCAGTTTGGCAAATTATAAGCACCTGGGCATAAATTGCCCTAGTGCAAAAAAGATACATTTTTGATGCATTTTTGCATCAAGGCAAAGTTTGCCCTGGTGCAAAAAAGCATCAAAAATGTATCTTTTTTTTGCACTAGAGCTTATAAATATGCCAAGCTGCACTTGTCGTGGTGCAATGGTTTTATAATGTGTCCCAGTGTTTTAAAAAATAGGGCAAACTTTGCCCTTGTGCTAATACCGTGCAACTTTGCACCTGCAGTGGTGCAACGTTTCTGTAATCTGGCCCCTGGGGTGGTGAGTGCCATATACATTTTGAATGCTACCTCATTTTTATTATCACTGTCTTTAGGCTATCGTCTGTCTTCGATTTGGGAAGTAGCTCTTTGGATTAATGCAACTACTGCAGAGGACCACTATGGCTTAACCCTCAGGTCACATGTTAGGAAAAGGATACACACAGCTCTGCTTTTGATCTCTCTGACGCCAGTAAAACCATTACTTGTATGAGCATCTTTTCCTGCAATCTTTTTGCTTTTTGTGTTTTTTGTTTTTATGCCCATTTTAACCTGCTTATAGTTGTTTCAGTGCAAAATATATAACACTGTATCCTGTTGTGTTTGTGTCCTCTCCTAAACCCACTAACAACTCTGCTTCAACCACCACCACTCACCTCACGCTTACCTACCATAGCATCACCTACCAGTTAGCAATCACCTAACCCAGTTTGTCGTTTCACTACTCAGGAAATAGTTCTTGCGGATCCCGTAAGTCAAAGGGTAGACTGTGAACAGGGGTCAAGTCCTAAAAATAAAAGTGGGGGGACTCATCAACAAACGCAATGGCATAGGTCCTCGGCAGAAATTAGCATATTAAGCTGAAATATGCACATTCCATTCAATTGGCTTTGCATAACCACCCCAATTGCACAGGAAGAATGGCATTTGCCTTTCATAAAATCAACAGAGAGGATATTTTCCTCTAATAGTTAAACGTTAAAAGGTGTGCATGTTTTAAACTCCAAGAACCAATACAAAGTTTTTCCCTGGAGCATGCAGTACCAAAATGGCACATTTAACCTTTAGTTTCCTATTTGTCATCAGTTTCTATAGTGCAGTGGTGAAGTGTCCGGCCCGCAAACCTGACGACTGCAGGTTTCATCCCTGAGGTCGGCTTTAATTCATAAATCCAAAGAAGACAATCCATGTTTCTTATTTTAGCTGGGGGGGTTGAGGGGGGGAATGAATCCACCATCTCAAAAAAGTGGGTGGACTCCATCCCCCACGTGTACCCTCAACTTCTTCAGCCCTGACTGTGAATGACTCAGCTGCTAGAGTGATAGAGGAAAGAAAATACCCAGATGTCTCTGTATCAAGTGGAGAAAGGAGCTTCACCAAACTGAAATTCAATACAAATCAACTCTGCTCAACATGAGCAAAGAAAGGCTTGTCTCATTGGAAATGCTCGCAGAATAGGTTTTTCTGATGTCATGACAGAGTTTGCCAAAGGGAAGGCGAGAAAAGTCAACTTTTAAATGAGTTGGCCTGTGATACCATCGAGACAAACTAACATTTCAACTCCAGATTTATTTTTTGTTGCCAATTTGGTTTGTTTTCATTTGAAGGACAGTTTCCCTCCTGCCGCATCTAAAGGATTCGATATAAACATTGTATACCCATCAATAATAGTTTTGTTGCTCTATTCCATCCCAATACAGATACATTACCAAACATTGTTCAATATTTTTGCAGGCTTTTTCTTTTGTGATTTCATTTTATCCTGCATTCTTACAGTAAGCCATGTTGTGTATTTTGTTTTATTATGTGGAACAGGCAGTACAGAGGCAAGGCTAGATTGCAAAGGAACTTTTTGCCATACGTTGTTCGTGTTTCCAGGTGTTTGAAGATTGGCGTGCGTATTCGTCTTTTTTGGATAGGGGCGACACACTTTTCTGCCAGTGCTAAGGCCTGCTCTGCACTTGTCAGCAAGATCATGTGGCAACAGCAGAAGAGAATTTGAGGGACGAGCATCCTGCTTTCCCGATACAGTGCTGGGAATTTTGGTGACTGAAAATCGGATCCGTGGACGCCTGCCTGTTTACCAGGGCATTCAGCACTGTACAAAGGTGACGTCACTCCTGAAGATCCACAGACGCCCGTCTATTTGCCAGGACTTTCCACTCCTTTCCTACCCTTTTTGGCACCACCGATGCTGTTGCTGCTTCAAAGAACACAAGGCTCGGCTGCCTCGCTGGCTACTTCCCTCCGTGCACACCGGTAAGCCGACACTTCCACTGTCACACCTGCGACTCAGATTCACGCTGCCAATGAATTCTGCTCCCTCCTTCCGCCACCCGTTACCCCTCACACAAACTTTAATTTTATGGATCAGAGAACAGATCTGATGCATCTAGGGGTGTGGCTCTCTGAGAAAAAGAACAGTAACTGCTACTCATGGCGCACTATTCCTTTGCACCACACCATACCTCCTAGGTAAGGAGAAACATAAGGAAAGTGAGACCAGTAAATTAATGATACTACACACACAAAGAGAATAAAACAAGTGAACACTTGGCACACTGTGAGAAACAAAACAACTACACTGGGCTACTAGAACAACACCAGTCAGTGCTACCTTCCCCAGTAAGAGACAGTGGCACTCATTCTGAGATTGGAGGCAGTCATGGCGCTATTTGCGCCATGACTGCCTCTAATAACGGGTCCGGCGCCGGTATGGTTCAATGGGGATTTACCGGTGTAGTCCGACCTTTGCGGGAACGGTAAGTCCCCATTGAAAAAGCCATTCCCCATTCCCATTTGAGCCTCCATAGGGCTCAATGGGAATGGGGAAGGCACTAATAACAGTACCGCAAATTGCGGTACCGTTATTAGCTCTGAAGTCCCTTAACGGGCCCCGTCCATAACGCCTGGTCAGACCAGGTGTTAAAGGAGGGACCCGCTAAGGGACCTCGTAGTAGGGCGGTAAGGGATTACCGGCACCAGTCTCCTTACCAGTGCCCGGTATCTCTTACCGCCCCGCTCGTAATGACGCCCAGTAACAGATTCTATGCCCAAGCGTTTAATTTTCTACGTCAGATCTACTGAGTAATTGCAAAAATTCAGGGGTGCTCCTAGAGCCACCCTGTCTCCACTAGTCTCTATACACAATCCCACCATATGAGATGAGAATGCCCCACTCCAGCCTACACTGCACTTTCACAGGGCATCGTTCCTACGCAAACCATCTCCTTTTGAACTGGCACCGCAAGCTAATAGAGGCTTGAGATGGACCGAATGGGTTGAGGATATTGAAGAGTTCATTCAAGCAGTGGGGGATAATGGCACTAAAGACATGGCCAACATATTTGCAAACCTAGTGGGTCGGGAAGTCAAAACTGGGATCAAAAGGCTCCTGGATCCAGAAATACAGTCATAGACAACACTCATTGCTGCACTCAGCAAACTATTTGCCATACAACCGAACACAGATTATGAAATATATACTTTCAGTGAATTATCCCCTAGAGAACATGAAACCATAGAAGAATGTGTCCCATGAAAAAAGAACCCACTGTCAATGTAACACATTCTCGGATGAAGAAGCAATATGACTGCGTATCTTCAAAGGATGCAGGTTGTCCGCATTATGGACACACTTCCTTTCCTACGAGATTCTGCTCTCTCCTGTGAAAATGAGGAAGAGCGTATTTCCAGTTCTTTATTGGTGTGCCACAAATTAATAAAACAAAAATTTCAGTATATCAATCAACTGCCAAGCTCACCTTAAAGTTCCTTACATGAGTACATTTAACCTGCGTCCCTTCATTTAGCGGGTTTCTGTAGTATATTGATTAAATGCTAAGCATATGCTAGAACAGACTGCACTATATTAAGTTAAACTGTGATTTCAATTTGATAAATAATTCATAAGTCTTACACAAGCTATAGTTAATAGAAAATATACAGACCTTAATAAAGAGGTAATTTATATACCCACTCTGTTTTTAAACAACTAGCATTAGAGGAATTCCATAACTTTCTGACAGTAATTATGTGTTTTTTCCTATTAGATCATCACAGAAAAACATTAGGAGACAGGAAAAGGACCAGTAATCCAAAGAATAATAATTCCCATAGGCGTCTTCACCTAAGACTTAAAAAAAAACCTTTAGTTAAATTGTGCACAACAATAAGTAACTTGAAATGCCCTCTGCCTCATTTTCGCAAGTAAGAGCCGATTCTCGTAGGAAACTTGATATCAACTATGGGACAGTAAAGTTCAACATATGCTATAACAGACTCCACCATATTAAGGTAGACTGTGTATCTGTTTTTTCAATTTGATAAATTATTCATAACGTAAGTCTTACACAATCTATAATCAGTTGAAATTATACAGAGGTTTCCCCAATCTTGCAGGTAGGACACACACTTCCTATATGAAGAGACTGCCTAAGATAACAGAGGATAACAGCAAAGGATCTTAACGAGTAAGCAGGTTATTTATATACCACTCACTACCCAGCACTAGAGGATTTCAATCATTTTAACACAGTAATGATGTGTTTTTCCATTAAGCCATTACAGAAAAAAACATTAAGAGACAGAAGAAGTACAAGTAAACCAAAGAATAATAATTCCCTTAGTCTTCTTTGCCTTAAAGGAGAAAGTACATGCATACCTCTCTCAGAAGATAATAATACTCCTTTATTCGTTTTTTCAATGTGTTAGTGAGAGAAATCAATAACATAATTCTATATTTGGTTGATAGTCACAGATAATGAAAATCACACAAAGCAAGGAAATTCAACCCAGAGAGAAACCAGTTGTTGAGGAGATTATACTCAGAAAAGTGATTACTTTTGAATGCTGTAAAGTACGGTACAGTGCTTAGCTCGAGTTGATGGGTGCAAAGTATGATTGTGTGCTTAGCTCAACCCCTGAAGAATATCCAGCACTAGGAGCAGCAAAGGACAGAAACATGTAGGCTAGAGGGTCAACCCTTTATAGGAACCTAAGGAGCATTACACGTTTGCTGCACTTACATACACACTTCCACAACTCAATTTGCGAACTCCAAGGAAACTAATTTCCAAGTGGAAGCTGGTTAAACATACACTAGTCACGTACAACATAGAACCCTTGAAGAATTCCTAGTACATGCATTTGCAGTAGAATTACTCAAGATTGAAGTTTGAACCCTAAGCATTTTTATTTATAACACTCTTCAGAATATGTTACGACTGTATTCAATTTCCCTATATTGTATATCTTTGTATTTTAAAAAAGAACAAATTCATAACATGTAAAGCAATGTACTGCACTCTCCAGAATACACTAAGTTTATATTTAACGTATTCATATTGTATATTTTTGTATAGTTTTTTTGTAAAATTCATAGCATCATTAAACGCAATGAACATTTGTAATTCATTTGAATCACAATCTGATTTTCTTTCCTTTTGAGTGTTTGCAGTATTTCAAGCTACTCAGATGTTAGGAAGGTTTATGCATAAATCTGGGCATTTCCAATGAGTACATGAGACTTTTTGTCCCCAAAGAGAATGGGCAAATAAGACTCTGGGCCTCATTACACGGAAGGCGGTAATGGTTAACGGCCACCGTTAATGGTAACGGTGGCCGTTAACCATTACCGCCTTACTACGAGGTCCCTTAGCGGGTTGGTGTTTTAATGCCTGCTTTTTGCAGGCGTTAAAAACCAACCCGCTAAGGGACCTCGGAGCTAATTACGGCACCGCAAAATTGCGGTGCCGTAATTAGGCCTTCCCCATTCCCATAGAGTCCTATGGGGCAGAAATGGGAATGGGGAAGGGCAATGGCGGAAGGGGGATTTACCGTCCCACCAACCTTGGAATGGGGCGGTAAATCCCCTTTCCGCCAAGGCGGTGCCGGTATTTTACCGGCATGAGCCATGGCGCTAATAGCGCCATGGCTCACCGCCTTCCGTGTAATGAGGCCCTCTGTGATGACATGTACATCCCTTACACAGCGATTAAACTCAAACGACACCCAGGCCCCGATATGGAAGACATCATAATACATCTTAAAACAAAAAGATTTGTGAAGCTTGACCTCAAACAAACATACTAGCAGATATTATTACATTCCGCATCCAGAGCCATCACAACTTTTTCAACTCACAGAGGCCTAATCAGATACAAAAGATTGAACTTCGATTCTTCAACTGCAACAGAAATATTTCCTGAAACGATTTGGCGCCTACTCCTTCCATTTTCCCAAGCATTTAATTACAGTGATGACATTTCTTTTTCAGCCGCACCCAAGAAAACATGACCAAACTCTGCTGGAAGTATGCCAAAGACAAACCTAAAATGTTATGGCTACATTTTCGGCAAACAAGGAATGATCTCTGACCTGATGAAGGTTGATACCAAATGTCAATTGCCTCCGCTGACACACGTTGCTGAAGTTCGTTCATTTTTAGGCATGGCTGGATACTGTACCAGGTACACCAATGACTGTGCTACCACAACTGCACCTTTGCGCCACCTTCGCAAAACAAGAATCCCTTTTCCAATGGACCACTCAATGGCAGGTAGCATTTGGCGCCATTAAGGACCACTCTGGCAAACACACACCACATGGCATATTTTGACCCGTTCCTTTGCACAGAAGTCACAGCCAACACTAGCCACGTCGGATCTGGGACACAGCATGCTGACATGATGCCACAAACCAATGCCATGGTTGCGTACGCCAGCAGAGTATTTTTGCGGATGCTGAACTGGCACACTCACAACCAAAAAAATAGAGGCTCGCTCCAGTATAGGCATGTGAACATTTGCACCACTTTGTCAATAGAAAGGGTTTCACGCTGGTGACAGACCACCAGGCTCTCCTGTCATTGTGTGGGAAAGCAAGAACATAAATGCTGCGGCGAATCAAGAGACGGGGCAGCAGCTTCAAGAGCATAACTACCAAAACATACACATGCTGGGGAAAGACCCCAATCCGGCACACTATATACCTATAAACCCTGTACAGAAGGTAGTGCACACTACGCCATCAGCAGGTAAGGAATATCTCAATGCCATGGCGGCCAAAGCATTAAAACCATCAATCCAAGAAAAAGACACATCCCCAGCATCAAGAAACAAACCTATGTTTCAAGTTGCGATTGCTTTAACTAAGAACAAAACATCGAGAGGTATCAAAGACTTGCCCCCAACCAACGAGAAATTAACATGAAGGAGTTGCAATGCATAGCGACAATCCATACTTAACTTGTGGTGTCCGACTCCTCAATGCTACTCCGAGGCACGAAACATATCATTCGCAGCTCCGGGAGAAAGTCAATTATACACATCGCTCATGAAGGACACTGGGGAGAGATGAACACAAAAGACTCCTCAGGAAACAAGCCTGTCTTCTCAACATGGATGAAGAAGCGAGACATGTCAAATAACTGTGAAAGCCAACCTTACTTTGCCATTGTAAACTACTGAGTTTCCTGAAACAGCATGGAACACATCAGCTGTCGACTTTTATGGGCCCACACATAAAAAGGTATATATATATATGCGACACGTTGAGGAAGAGGAGGAGTTTCCCTTCAAAACACCCTGCTACGCCGAGCAGAGTGTGGCGAGTGTTTTCTGTGTGGAGGAGACCGAGTCCTGCCTGCTGTGCGACACGTTGAGGAAGAGGAGGAGTTTCCCTTCAAAACACCCTGCTACGCAGAGCGGAGCGTAGCGGAGTGTGGCGAGTGTTTCCTGTGTTCCCGTGTGGTCCCGGGCAGACTGGGGCAAGGAGTTTGGGGTGAGGAAAGAACCCCTCCCCGCTTGTACAAGCGGTACAAGCGCCCAGGAACTCCTCGATACGGCAAAAAATGCCGGGAGCAGGAGCTCCAGACATGCCAGAGAGCAACCTGCAGCCCCACCCGGAGGCGGACCTTTTGCAATTGCAAGAACCCCCGGAGTCACCGGAGCCGCATAGAATTTTGTGGAGCAACTTCAAGAATCTCCCACAAGGAGAGCAAAGGTCGCCGGGGAAAAGAGGTAAGCCCATTGTGCCCCTCGCAGCAGACCCAAAACCTTTGAAAGCCACCACGCCCGCTGCTCAATGCCACCATAAAGGAGCTTATGGGAGGGTTATGGACTTACCTCGGTCTACAGCTATGGGAAAAAATATGCTTGAAAATGAAAAGGGCCCCCCCAAGACGCCTACCAGCATCTCGTATCCCGCCTTGGACATTCCGGATAGCACGAAATCAGCACAGGACCAGAAAGCCGCCTCAGCGAGAGGTTTACCAGCTCGGTCAACCGGAGGGTGGACCGACCTGGACCTTGCTCAGTCCCTGTGCCCCAATCAAAGAGGGGGGGCGCCAGAAGTGCAGAACGACCTGGAGGTCAGAGAGACTCAAATCGGGGGCACGCAGGGAAATAGCCCCATAGCCATGGCCTCCTGCCTGTACCCCCGAGTGATCATGGAAGGTGAAAAGGAATCAAGCCAGGCACGGGAGGAATTAAAAATCGTGACGGAGCCCAGCCATCCACCAAACACCTATACTGAACCCTCAACTTCAGGAGATGTGAGGCCAGGAGAGAGCAAATTAATAGACTTCGAGTCCTCTCTGTTAATAGAAAGGCCGATGACTCCAACTATAGCCGTCAATCACATCTCCAAGGCCCCACTGGTGGCGGCCGTCCCAATCAATGAGCCGTACGACCTCACAGGGGAATTTAGTCCAAGAAAAGATGTGACTAATCTCCATTTAAACAATGAGCCTACAAGATCATTAGAGGAGAGTACGATCACAGAGACCAAGGCTGTATTGATTGGCCAAACGCCCAATAGCTTGAATCACGATACGGGTGATTGGGTTGATTTGGGGACCCCAGTCTCTGTATCGACCACAGGACCAAAAAAGAGCTCTAAACCGGGTACCATCAAACGACAATACATAAAGAAACAAAAAGGAAAAACAACAACATCAATTTTACCGGAAAACCAAAACCATCTAGCCGATAGAACAACCCTTAACAAACAGAAAATTCAAGCCGCAAAAGAGACAACCAACCCTCACTCGGCGACAGGAAAAAAATCGGCAGCAGGGTCACGTACGATTTTAAAACCACAAATTTCGAACGCCATGTTCACTTTTTTCAAGACGCAACAGAAAAAACGCAAACTGAAAGCAGATGACGAAATCACTGATGCGAAATCTTGGAAGTGATTGAGGGGTCATTTCCGGCAATAAAAGCGCGAAGAACGGACGTAGCGAACGAACCTACAATCCTGCACGTCGAAAAGGGGCTGTCTGCAGAAGATAAGCGGACAGACATCCCAGGAAACTCGGATCTAAATAAAGCTATCATAGGCGAAAGAAATCAGGCAAATGACGATACCCGCAAAGAAAGGGCATCTCAGACCCCCAAGAAGTCAGCAGAAAAAAGTGTACTGATGGAGCCTATTAACTCGAGCACAATCCCTGAGGAATCAAACAACACACCAGACACCGCGAGGAAGGAGGTTGAGCGACCTAAGACAACGCCGAACACCACCGATACCCTGGACCAACAGCAAATGGGGCGTGAGGAAGTAAGGCTCTGTCTGATCCCCGACGGTAGGGCGACCATCTCCCCGGTGAATAGTCCGAAACAGAGCGTAGATCCGTCACCTAGGTCGGCAATACCTTCACAGGTCGGGGGCCAAGAACGGAGAGATTAGGAAGAGGTAGGTGTGCAACCAAGCACCAAGACGCCGCACAGTTTACTATTATGTGATATCATAAGGAAAGATCAGGTGGCCCAGCAAGAGCTCTCAGACAGCTCTAGACACAACTTAAGACCTGAAATTCACGCAAAATGCAGTTTAACCATGGAGGGTTGGAGACACCAAGAGGGCATTCCTGGCTCAAGGTCACGCATGAGTGACCAATCATGGTCAAAAATCCATCTGCAACACATAGAAAGAGGAGAAAGAACAACGAGCCAAAACAAAGATGGAAACTCAGGAAACCAAACCGTATCTAAAACATTGTTAGACTGCTCTGAAGTATTCACAGGAACAGCTGGAGCTTCCACTCTCTATATCTCTGCACAATACCCGGATAAGGGCACTGGTAGAGAGCACCAGAAGACGCCTGTCAAGTTCAGAAGACACAGTGAAATTGTGATGGACTCTCAAAGACCATCCCCGAATAAAAAACAGGACATGACGACAATTATGGCGGCACTAACAATCGCCCTCGCACCGTTCTGCAAATTATACGAAACGATAAGCGATTTGGCCAAAGACAATACCACGCTACTGTGGAAGATGCAATCTAAGCTAGACTTCTTGGAAGGCTACATAACAGCCGCAGAAGCAAGATGCAACAAGCAGGGGGTAGCATGGGAAGAAAAATGGTTCAATCTAGAGAACGAAAAAAAAAATAGCATCAGAATCAGAAAAGAACGCCAAAAAATACATGGAGAGAGCATGCCAAACTATGGCGAAGATGGATACTGGAGCCCTGGAACCAATTTTCAGTAAGCAAAAACCAAAAAGCCTGAGTGACCCTCTTGAACTCCAACCTCAGACCTTACCCCCACTGATAAACAACAAAAAAAAAGTGGCCTTACAGCTGACGAACGAAAATGCCAGCGGGCACCCAAATAACTCAAAATCAGAGTCCGCAGAAGCCAAAAAAGAAGAGGAAATAATCAACTTAACTCAAAGCCCCAAAACTCCGGGCCACAAATTTATAGACATGCCAAAAAGCCAACCCTTGACAGACAAATCGCCAAGAACAGTGACCGAATTTATGAGCATAAGCTCATTGATGGACATATCAGTACACCTAGAATCGGATGCTCAAGGAGATGAATACGTGTGCCTAGAGGGACCAACGAAGGAGTCCAATTCGGCCCCAGAGAGCAGGAAGGAACCAACTAAAGACAGGATACCAGCCAAACCAGCGGCAAAAGCGGAAAAGGAAAAAGCCCAGGCGTGTGACACGACGATCTGCAGTCGTAGCCCAACCAACCCCCGTGAAGCAAAGATCTCAGCGTCATCACGAAGAAAAAATAAGAAAAGGATTGGAGTGGGCAAAGAGGGAAAACCCACATATACGAAATGCAGAGACAACCAAAAACAGGTCTAGCTCTCTTAAGGACTCGAGAGTGTTTAAATTAGAGCAAACGTCATGCAAAAGTAAATATATGATACTAAACAGGAAAACGGTACTCCAAATATTAAGCAAAATAAATTGTCTACAACACCTAAAATCTGAAGATTTCGTGTTAATAGAACCCTACCACCGACACCAAAAGGCAAAGACATACCTCCATATCCAAGCTAAGGCACTAAAAGGGGCTCCGGACGAAGCGTATAAGGACTTAAAACAAGCAGGCTTTACCCTGACAGAAATACTCATACCGAAGACCGACGAAAACCCGAAGACTCCAAAGGAGGGAGTGCATCATCAATGGTACTATACATCCAGAACAAAAGACCTTTACAATAAAAAAAAGCAACTCCCCAACGATACTGCGGAGCAGGGAAGCCACCGAGACGATGACTGGGAAAAACGAGATACAAGAAACGAAAAACATAGACGGCCAGAACCCGTATCCAGAGAATACCAAAAGGCTGAACGACCAGGTTATGGAGGTCCCCCGCATGACCGAAGGGAACGGCACAGAGCACAAACCCTGCTCCAGTCAAAGACAAGAAGAAACAGAAGAGAACTGGCAGAAGAAGACCACACAATTGGAAAAAAGCAGGAAACAAAGACCGAAGACAGTTCAGAAGCCAGACAACCAAAGGGTCCATGGAACTGGTTGAAAAAAACATTAAATCCTCAAAATGAGAAATAGCAACCAACGGGAGGTGGGACTAGAACTACTCCCCCTCCGACGAACTACCTACCATCGATACCCAAAAAATTGATCTCAATGGCCTTGTGGAACACCTGACGAACCCTGAAAACCAGTTTGACATTCTCTGTCTCCAGGAGTATTGGTTGACAGAAAAACCATCTCTAGACAGCTTCGAGATAGCCTTTTCTCCGGCTTCAAAAGGCCTGTTTGGTCGGCCTTCCGCAGGGCTACTGATAGCAATAAAGGCGGGCTTTGGAATCTCCATCATAAAAACAATAACTGAATCATACGGCATACTGGCAGTTGCAACGACATGGGTCCAGGAAGACGGAAGAGGTAAGCAAAGTGTCAAAGAAAAACTAGCCCTCACAACAACATATTGGAACCCAGAAAAATCATCCACAGCAGATTTCTGTAACCAAATCGCAAAAACAATTGACGACATCATTGTCGAAGATCCAGAAACACACATAATAATCTGTGGTGACCTTAACGCAAAGTGCAGCAATGAAATAGAGATTTGGGGGAAGAAGCCAAAAACCCCAGGGGAACACAGGGGAGTGGCATGGATGACGCTGATGAAATCGAGAAACCTACATAACGTGTCAGCACTCAAACCCTGGAATATTAGCACGCCGACAGTTTAGTGGCGGGCATAGAAGATTATGCAGTAACTAAAACCCAAGAGAGCGACCATAATCTGTTGGCGATAAAATGGAAAACCCTACGATCTCCAAATGTCTATTACAGCCACTCCATCGAATCAAATAACCAACAAACTTGTTTACGTCTGACTACGACAAATATACAATGTATCACTGAAAAGTACAGAACAGGTAACTTGTCGCAAGGGGACAAGATCCAAAGCCCGGACTATATACCGTTTCTTCTACAATACAGGACGAAGATGTCAGGGAAAAACCGAATGGTGCATCAAAATCCCCATACGTTCGACAAACTGGTCGCGGAAAGAAAGAGATCAGTGAGAAAACTAAGGAGACAAATTAAAAATGATAAGTCACCGGCGGCCTGGAACAAATGGAGACAAGAAAATGCAAAATACAAATCCTGGATCCGAACCCACAGACATGAAATGCTCCAAAAAAAATGGCGACTTCTGGACGCTTATAAAAAAACCAGCTAAGAAGACGATAAACCAAATCGCAAACTCAGTCAGCGAAAACGTGTGGGCCACATTCTTCTGTTTAGGGCTCCTTCACCTCACGCCCCGAAAATTTAAAGATCGGCTGCATCTACCTGGATCGACTTATCCTCGAGAGACGACATAAAGGGCGCCATCCTTAAATTAAAGAAATCTAGAGCCCCTGGGCCGGATGGCCTGTGCAACATTGACCTAAAACAAAACCCTGACCAATGGACCATCTTCATCAGTACAATCTTCGCCCGGTGTGGTCAGACAAGATCCATTCCAACATCCTGGGCCAATGCTGTGGTGGTCCCGATCTTCAAACATGGAAACAGAGAGGATCCGGGCAACTATAGACCCATTGCCCTTCTGGACATAATAGGTAAAATATTCGCCACTCTCCCCCTGAACCACTTCCGTAACTGGGCCAGAACCTCCCCGGCACACAACCCTTTTCAAATGGGTTTCCTGAAGAAAGGGAGTACGTCAGTCAATATCTTAATGCCTTATCTGTTAAAAGCAAAGGTCAACCAAGGCGCACCAACTGTGTTTCTGGCATTTGTAGACCTATCCCAGGCCTTTGACAGAGTGGACAGGCAAATTCTGTGGAGTAAATTGAAAAAATGGCACTGCCCAATGGAATTACTGGATCCCGTGATGGCTCTGCACAGCAACACGAAATTAAGAATTCGCCTAAACAATCAAGGCCTACTGTCACGAGAGATACCAGAAGAGCGAGGAGTGAAGCAGGGCTGCCCACTGGCACCGGCGCTATTCATTGCTTTCTTGGGGGATATGAAAGAATCAGCACATTCAGTCAAAGCGTTTCCACCAAAGCTGGGCAAGGAAAACATATTGCGCCTTCTATACGCTGATGATTTGATATTATTAGACCAAACACAAATCGGCCTTCAATGCCAACTTGCAAACCTGGCGCAATACATGGAACAGAACAACCTGAAAATAAATAAATCTAAAACCAAAATAGTGATCCTGGGAAAAAGCGCAAAGAAGACCAAAGCACGATTCTCTTGGGCACTGGACAAAGTTGAAATTGAAGTGGTGTCTAGCTTCAAATACCTAGGAGTGCATATTGATCACTCAGCAAAAGAAGCCACGATGCAAAGCGTGCTATGGGGAAAAGCAAAAAATCTCGCCGCTCAGATGAAAATCATCGACAGAAAATACGGCAAATTCTCCTTAATTCCAGCGATATCTTTCTATAAAGGGAAAATGGTGCCAGCCCTAACGTATGGCATGGGGGCAACTCTAAGCATGCCAAATGACATCTGGCGGAAATTAGAGAGCCTGATTTGTAAGACGGTCCTTGGACTGCCGAACGCAACCTCGATGGACATTATCAGAAGAGAATTGGGGCTGCTCTCACTTGAAGCGACTGTAACCCAAAACGCAATGCAACTGCTCAGAAATACCTTAATGCCAGACAGTCCGTCTGTATATAAGATCATAGCCGAGGAAATAACAAACCGGCAACTAACTATCCTGAACAAATGGACGGACAGGCTCAGAGAAAAGCTTGCTGTCATTGCTTGCACAGAAGAGGATCTAAAAACGAACCCCGAAAGAGTGAAAGTGAAACTTGAGGTGCAAGACTGGATAGAGACGTTGGCCAAAGCACAAACTAACAAGCTGACTAAAGACCTCCCATCCAACTTCAACAAACTGAAGGAACCCATCCCATATTGTACCAAATTCCCTAATCAACAGCTAAAAAAACTATATATGAGAGCGCGTTTCAATCTCCTCCTGACACGCAAAATCATGGCGATCAGGATGCAATCAAACATCAACACCTGTCGGCTCTGCACTGAACCCTTCAACGCAGAAACAATAAAACACCTTCTCCTCAACTGCCCGGAGCTAAGAATCGTAAGAGCCACATACCTGTCCAACCTTCGTACAGATTATTTAGGATATCTAGAAGAGGAAGATTCAACATGGTGGAACAGGCTAATGTCAGGGGAGAAAACGAGATGGACTATAGCCACTGTAAAAATCTTAGAGACGGCGTTCCATATGATCACCCTTCGCTCCTTAACAGTAACCACTCACCAAGATCCCGATGGGAGAGGTTGTCCTTTAAAGATACCGAATCGGAACGCTCTCCGGAACGATAAACTGGGTGCATGCTCGGTCGACCTAAAGTCTGCCCTGTCTGCCTGCCTTAGTTCAGTCTTCTCCTTCATCTGGTTTTCTCCCTGTTATGTGGCTCTTCTGGGACGAGCAGCAACAGTATTCCGCCTCCTGAATTCCCGGGTCACCGGGGTCATAATAACCCGGTAATTGCTGGGAATCACGGAGATGGAATGGTAATACGAGTCCGGAGGTAACCTGCCGGTTTTTCCAGCTCGATTACCACCGGGCTCGTAATGAGGCCCAATATGTCATTACAGCAGGTCCTATGCAAAGTACTCAGTCAAGATGGTACAACGCCAGATGATCTAATGGGATGTCACTTGCGGAACACATGATGGCTACACCGTTAACGATAGTCTTTCCCAGACCAACTTCCCAGATGCAGAGATCAAAGCAAAAGACAAGGAAAAGAAAAGGCAAAGGGAGTATTTCGACAAACTGAGACATGCAGAAGATTGTGCATTTGATGACGGTGATGAAGTGCTGGTGCAACCGCGACAAACACGGAAAACTGATTCCAAATTCAAGTCAGAATAATTCCAGGTTATATGACAAAAAGGAAACCTGGTTACCACAGAGTTAGCACAGGGGAAAATACCCAGAAATGCATCACACTTCCGGCATTTACAAAGATCAGAAGAAACTGACACAGATAGGTCAGAAGGCTGAAGTATGGTGGGACAAGGAGCGGAGAACTAAGCGACTGCCTGCAATGAAGGGATGAACGAAGGACATATACAAGATGGCAGATCGAGAAGGGCAACCAAGAAACCCTGGATAGTGCAACACTGAGCATGCGTCCTGCGTCTGCGCATGCTCAGTGATTAATTAAGAGGGTAGGATTTTTTACAGTGTAAAAATCCCATAATAAGCCGCCAAATGGGGGCCAAGAACCTCGAGTGCGGTGCAGAAGCAAAATGAACACAAAACCAAACAAAAGGAGTGAAAAGACACAACCTAAGCGGACGGCAGTTCAGGGAACACACGGAAGTTACGATTCAGAGGCACATTAGTGGGTCGTAGCAGAAGGAGCCCCCTGCAAAAGCAAAGAAACTCCATCCACCGAGCCCGCATTTCTTAAAAACCCTCTGGCGGGATCATGCACAGCAGAAGGTCGTGTATATTTGAAGTGACCACAGGGTAGTGACGTTGCAGCTGCTCCCCACGTTCACTAGGTCACCAGTGCTGGGAGCTGACGCTCAGCAATCATTCGGGCAGTGGCCGGGGCTCTCCCTGAATGCAGCGGTGCTGTGCTAAGGACTCGCTCGAGGAAAGCAAGCAGAGCTGTCAATGTTTCCAGTGGGTTCTGCAGCAGGCCCTGCGAGTTTAGCTGCAAGTTATGGATCCCTGACTGCATTCTCTGAAATGAAGGTAGCAGGCGGAAGCTCCTCTGCCGCCTTTCCCCACAGATGCAATGATAGTCTGTAGGTCACATTGCTATCAGACTGCACACTATCCTACCGTAAGCTTTCTTTCTCGATGGAAGTGTGTGCACACTGCTTTCACATAGCACACTAGGTGCAGGCTGCATACATAGCCAGTGGCCTTATGTAATGGCATCGTGCGGCGGATTTAAAGGGCATGAAAATAAACTGGAGGGCAAAATGAAAGTGGAAACCTATTAAGCCTTGATTTTACTATTTTACTTAGCAACCCCCTGAGTACAAAATTACCCCATAATGTTTTATGCCACACAGTGGTCTATGAATTATGATTAGTATATGAGAATGTTGTTATATTTTTTTTATCTTGTACTGGCTATATGTTACTAAGTGTTTTTTTTATCATGTGAGACAGTTTTAAATGGTACTGTATTGTCTATTGTAACATGTTTTACTTTTGCATTTTCATATATGCACTTTTATGGATTATTGATCCACAATCACAGTATTTTAATTGACCAATTGTGTTTACTACATAAAACGATTCACTTGTACATTATAGACTAAAGTGTTGCACCATGCATTATAATAATATTGTTCAATTGTACTGGGCACATTACAGTCTGAATTGCCCCATATCTTACTTGTTGCTTTTGTGAAAATAAAAAGAAATAGGTGGATGCGTTTTAATTAATCATAACCCCTGTCATTGCTATGGGCAACCTCCCCTACGCTCTGTAATGGCGCTGATGGACTAAAATACAATAAAATGGAAGAATGCTCACTGAGTATTGGCAGTGATTATGATTAATTCAAAACCTTTCCTTCCATTACATTTTGTTTCTATTTTGTCTCCCTAGGTGGTAGGGAGTAGAGCAACAATTAGGAGTGTTGCTTGTTGGGCCAAAGGGAACCAAGTTGTACCTCACTAATGAGACCCACCAAGGCTGAAACGTGTGGAGTTGCCTGTTTCCTTGTGGAGAGTGGCTCTGGGCAGCCTTCCAGTAGATGTGTGCCATTGCAGAAGGGGACGAGTCAAAGACAAACCAGTCTCGATCCTACCACAAAGGAGATCAGTCCAGCCCAAACTATTACACCATATCCTTGATGCACGGGAACAGACTATTATTTGCATATATTCATACATAGATATGCTACACCATGACCTTGGTGCACAGCAGTGCCGGATTACCCACTAGGCAAAGTAGGCACCGGCCGATGGGCCCCACACACTTTAGGGGCCCTGCGATAACAGGTCAAAATAATATTGATTTGATCTTGAAAGAAAATTACAATCAAAGTACGTGTAATGTACAGTAGTGATGGTCATCTCCATCTAGCGACCGACGTGCACACTACGTAGTTCAATGTTATCCCACTAGAGCGCATGCGAAACCTCCAGAAACAAAGCTTTCTGTGAGTTAGCATGTCGCGAGTTCCCGCTGAGAATATTCGCGACTAGAAGCTTCGAGAACACCAAATATATATACAGTACTCAACATCTGCGTTACTACGTTATCTTTTCTGAGTTATAATGAAGTGTGATTAACTTCACCATCTAATTTCTACCGTAACAGAACACATCTATCTTGTTCAGGCACTTTGACTTATTTTTGGCACTTGAAAATTCTTTCATTTTCTTGAACAAAGCGTAAGTATTGTTTGTTGCTGCTCTTTTGTAGACCCATAAAGTCGCCACCCGAAAAGAAGAGGTATCAAAGTGGTGCAGAACATTTAAAATGTATTGGGAGATAATTTGCGAGGGAGGGCCCTGAGATTCTGACTGCCTAGGGGCCTCCACACGGTTTAATCCGGCACTGGTGCACAGGACCAGCTTCAAGGAGGCTGCTGGTCACATGACCACGCCCTGCCACTCAGTTGCTCCGCTCACCACCAGTGTTCACGTCTTCCAGGTAGCCTCTTTTCCTTTGCAATTTGTGAGCAGGTGGAAGTGGATTGTGGTCACATGAATTAAACCTCACCGCCTTCTTAGCCCTGCCCCTTCCTTTCCTTTCTTAACTCTTAGATCAAGGGTGTGTCTCGCCCCGGCATTATTGTCCATTGCAGCCCCGGAAATGGCGGATAAAGGCCAATATATATATATATATATATAAATATATATATATAAATATATATATATATATATATATATATATATATATATATATATATATATATATTTAATGAAAAAACTTTGTTAAAATTACGTTATGGTTACAAATAAAATCGAAAACCCCCTGAAAATCGCCAGTGTGTATATATATATGAAGAAAGCGTTATACCTTGGTATAAAGTGTTTGGGGTGCACTCCAAAGAGCAGTCCAGGGTAGAAATCCACTCTGTACACTGAGTCCAATCACCAGAGATGAGCCAGGCAATAAGTAATTCCTTTATTGGTTTTAAAATGTCATAGACAAAAAGAAAAGTATGCACAAAAATGATGCGTTTCGGGTTGAACACACCACTTGGTCACGTTAAGGGTGTGAACAGTGGTGAAGGACTTTTTAACTTGCATACTCTTTATGGTCTTCCCATGTATAGTGGTGTACACTCCATGGATTGGCAAAATGTCGCATGTGCAGAAGGCAAACTATCTGTTTACCAAACTGTGTTGCAAGTTTAAAAACAATAATTGTAAAGGTTCAACACTAGTATTATTCACAGTTCGTACCTAGTGTGTAAGTGTAGTCAGTGGTTGTGAATAGTGACTTTTGTATTCCAGTCAGTCTCTAAACTACGTGTATGGAGGTTTCTTAGCCGTTACGTTCCCAAATGCGGAAACGTGCACGGAGCTGCAACCTTAACGGTTCTGCACTAGTGGCAAAAATATACACGGAGAAGAGTTCCAATAGAACGCCCAGTGGACTATGTTTATGTCACCCGTTTGTCTGGGAAAGGTGACAAAATGTGAGGCCTATCTTTGATTATCTGTGTGCCTAGTATGCAGTTTACAATGATGCGTCTAGGGTCAACCATACTGGCTGCCTTGAAAGGTCCTCTAATGGACCACTGGACTACATGCAATATATGCATGGTGTTGCGATGTTCTTGGTAAAGTGCAAGGTGCCTGGAGCAGCTGTATGTACAAGAATGCAATAAATAAGTGTTAGTCTGTTAAAGTGCAGAGTGCTTATTGAGACTGTTTGTGCAAATACGCAATAAGCTGCCCAATGCGCATAAAGTACTTAGTGCTTAGACCAGCTGAATGGTTATTCTTCCATAGCAGAATACATAAAGTGCTTATTGCAAGAAATAGCCTCAAACCTTCAGGTGCCCAATATTCCATTTTGTACATACACAAAGTGCTGGTGCAAAGCATATTTTTAAAACCTTAGCCACCACTGTCTGGCCCTATAGCATCATTAACCGCCTAAAATATCTAATATCTTTATGTTCAGCCAAGGCCAGAAAAGTTAAAACAAAGAGTATGCAAGAAGATAATGCAACCAACGGTCCTATATTTCTATATATAATAGCAAAAACATTGCTCACCCTGAAGAAAAAAAGCAATATTCAAATATTATAGCAAGGAGGGGAAGATCAAGGGTTCACCCAATTACTTTTTGGAAAAAATTACATTACATTCCTGTATGAGATAAGCAATTCCTGCCACTAAAACGTTGAAGCCTTAAGTATGCCATGGGTTGTATCCCTATGTTATTAAAGTGGACCACCATGCTAAGTATGTGAAAAAGAGTCATTAAAATTAACTCAGAAAACGTGTGCTAGTAATGTCCAAAACAAGTCAATGAAGTGCGGGAATAAAGGGGTTTCATTTCCCTTAATCCGGAATTAAATATATATTAGGTCAGCTCCAATTTTACTCTTCAGGTACCCAAGAAAGTGTAGAGTTCCTTGTCCAGTTTGTGACCCTTGGGTCTCTTGGTTTCCAGGTCTTAAATGTATTTGGTCTCAGATTGTCTGAGGAGGAGCTCCCTATTCCCTCCTCTGGGTGCTTTTGGGACAGTGTGTATACCAAAGTAGGCGAAACCTTCTAATTTCCCTCCATGTTGTTCTTGGAAATGCAACACAATTGGCTATGTGGGGTCAACATTTTTAATGGCTCTTATATGTTGAAGTATCCTCAGTTTTAATTTGCCGATGGTGCTCCCCACATGCCATTTGTCACATGGACAGGTGAGTACGTAAACTACATACTCTGTTTCACATGTAATCCTCAACTTTATAGTAACATTTTTAGGTAGTAAAAAGTCTTCAGTATTTTTGGCAAATCTACATGCTTTGCATTTCATGCATTTCTGAAACCCATCTGATTTAATAATAAGCCAACTTTGGCCTGCTGAAATGGTTTTGGGGGTCATGTAACTGGATACTAGGTTGTCTTTGATCGAGCTAGAGCGTCTGAAGGTGATGTTAATGTTGCTGCCCAGGATGTTACCCAGATGTTCATCTTGTTTAAGTATGTACCAATGTTTGTGCATTATATGGCGTATATTGGTAGAGGCTTTACTGTATGTCAAGATAAGTCTTGTATCTGTGAGATATGGGTGCTCCTGGGTCACCACATTCAACATCAGTAAAATGGAGTGATCCTTCTCGCGTGCTTTACTGTATGCTCTTTCCAACACTCTCTTAGGATAACCTCTCTCCTGGAACTTGGTGGCCATGTATCTACATTCCTTGTCAAAAGTCTCCATTTGGGAACAATTACGTCTTATGTGAATAAATTCGCCGTAGGGTATGCTCCACTTAAGGGCTATGGGGTGGTTTCTTTTAGCGTGTAATGGTATGTTGGAGCTTGTGGGTTTTCTATAGAGTTCAGCCACTAGTACACCTTGTGCCACAGTTACAAGAATATTTAAATAAACGATAGCAGTCTTGCTGTGACATTCGGTGAACTGCAAATCAAATTAGTTTACATTCAATGACTTAACAAACTCCAACCAATCTCTAGTTGTTCCATCCCAGATAATGAATAAGTCATCTATATAACACAGCCAAAGTACAATTTTGTCTGTATAGTGACCATTTTCTGGGCACCATACTGTGAACTTCTCCCACCAGCCCATATTTAGATTGTCATACTAAGGGGCGAAGGTAGTCTTGATCGCTGTACCCTGCAACTGTGTGTAAAAATTCTTGTTGAACAGGAAACTATTGTTGGTCAGGCATAATCTTGTCATCTCTAGACTCATCTTCCCATGTTGTAAATAGTTGAGTGATCTGGTTTGAAGGAAATACTCGCATGATTTCAAACCATCTGCGTGTTTAATCGATGTATAAAGAGTGACTACATCCGGTGTTGTTAACAAAAAAGGTTTCTTCCCAGGGAATTCTGTCGATTTTGTTTAGAAAGTCCTTGGTGTCTTTTAAGTATGACGGTAAGCTAGTGACAAGATTCACTAATGTTTCATCCACCAATTTGGAAATTTTTTCAAAAAGTGCTCCACAGAGTGTGAGTATGGGCCTCCCAGGGGGTCTTGTTTTGTTTTCATGCACCTGGGGCACAAAATAGATGGTGGGCATCACTGGGAATTTCGGGTGCAAATATTTGCACATTTCACCTATCTCTTTCCATACACTCAGTAGCTTGAATAATTTATCATTCATCTCTGTTGTAGGATCTGCATCTAATAGCGCATAACAGTCTGTATCTCTGAGTTGTCTGTTGGCTTCATTGATGTAATCTTGCCAATTCATGATGACTATGTTGGTGTCTTTATCCGATGGTTTAATTACATAGTCTTCTAATGCGCAAATTTTGGACAAGATCTCATGCTCTCAGCGAGTTAAATTATCCTTAGTTGAAATCTTTGTTCTCCTAAATTTCTTCAGGTCACTAATAACCAAATCTTGGAAGGCCTCAACGTGCTCCCCTGGGTTAAACATGGGATTGAAGTGTGACTTAAGTTTCAATTTACTTTTGCTAGGCTAATCAGTCTGTAGATTCATGGGGTGTACCCCCTCAAAGGTTCTTCCTTCCTTGAATTAGGTGGATTGATGGCAAAGAATTTCTTCAAGCATATTTTGCGCATATATCTGTCAAAATCTATCCTGGTTTCTGCATAGTTGTAGGGTGAGGAGGGACAAAAATTAAGTCCCAGCTTGAATACTTTTTGTTCTTCAAAGGAGAAGTGTCACGATGTAATGTTTATAAAGGACAGATCTGGTGCCTTAATTTGTGCTTTCATAGATTTCTTTTGTCGCAGAGCATGTTTTCCTTTCTGTTTTGTCCAATACTGCAATGTCTGTAGCAGTTGCCCCTCCTTGTTTTCTTGCACCTCTTGATCCGGTTGATTTTCCCTGTCCGCTCCCCCTTGTTTTTTATGCTGTTGTTGTTGCTTCTGCCATCCATTCCTAAGAGTCTCATCGCCTCTAATAAAAATCAATTTTCTCTGGGGCTGTTCATTTTCACTTTCTGTGGTGTCTACTTCTGAGGATGATGGTTCACTGGGTAAATCACTTTTGTGATTTGGTGTTTGTATGGGGAGTTTTTGTCTTAGGGTGTCAAAACGTTTGGCAAACGTGAGCACCCTCCCCTTTTCATAGTCATCCTTGGCCCGCAAACATTTCTGCTGTTTCCTCAGCTTTATCTCGTTCTCAAATGTTTTGTACCCCTTTTCCATGTTTGTTCGAATGGCTTTACCTTCTTCACTCTGACTGATGGGCTGTAGCTGTTCTTCAATTTCTTGTATTTTAGACAATATTTTATGTCGATCAATTTTTGCATATTTTATTAGAATGTTAAGGGATGTCACAGAACAAGTATTGGTTGATTCCCCCCCCATTCTTCTAACATTGCAGGGTCCTGTTCTTCAAATGTAGGTGTTGTAAGTATCCGTAGGCCTCTGGAGATGTGTCCTACATCAATGTAGTTCTGCAAAGAATATTCTTCCCACCATTTGCTGATTTCACGTCTTTGTAGCTTCTCTAGTTCGCTGAGAAGTCTCACTTCATTGTTGGATTGGACTTCTGGTGGCTTGCTATTAGGTTTGTTAGTGGTAGTGCAGGTTTGCTTTTCACAAAATAAAAACACTGCTTGCTCCTTACGTGCACTTTCGTTGTCCATTTGTGTTGACATGTAAGTAAGTGGAATTGTCTGGGTTCTGGTGATTTTCTCACTAGAGAAATAATTCTCGCTCTTTTTGCAAAGTTCTAAGTAGCATATATACTACGGTCATATACACCTCTCATGATTACCTCATTGGCCATCCACTAACAGGCTCCAAAAATTGTACTAGCCCCTGTGTACAGGGGGTGCCAACACCTCCCCTTTCAAATGAATATAGATAAAATGGTTGGTCAAATAGTTCACTTTCCAGTCCATCATTGTAGAAATCAGGATTAGATTGCCATTATTAAACGTAAAAAGTCACACACTTGGTTTGGGGTGGCATGGGAAATGAAGGGTACTTTAATATGACACACACTCCATAAGGGCACAAGGATATATTATGAATAATGTTTTAACAAAATGAGAAATGCTTAAATAAATGAAGAATATAGCTCCCTGAAGAAAGGCACAGTGTCAGACAAAAATATATTTTAAAATGTATATTCAAATGTAAAATGGTTTCCATTCCTAAGCCAGGTGGAGGGAACTATAAACCATATCAAGGGTATTTTGATAAGCAAGACGGGCTGACACACTTGGAGACAGTTTTTGGCAGCATCCCGTAGTGAGATAGTGAGGTTTGATAGGTTAAAAATGGAATTGGCATAGAAATCAGACTAAATAAGACGAGGTTAGGCAATGAATAAGAAGCTTAGATACATGTATCTGTGCTATTATGGAGAAGGGTACAAAGTGTATCATACAAACTAATTTGAAAGCCCAGCTGTATTATTTTGGCTCCATAAAATAAGAAGATATACATTCTCCAACGGTGTTAAGTACCAAAAAGAACTTGCTATATCCTCAGTAAATAGATAAGGTGCAGACATTGATTCATGAGGGATGTCTTTTTGGCAGGAATTGAGCACTTTCAGGGTTGTGTCCAACCAAGTCTAAAATAAGCATATTAATTTTGTGCGTCAGAGAAAGTTGTGGATGCCAGATATGCGAATGTGGAATTGTACATGTGTGATAAGTTATCCAATGGTAATGAAGGGATGTTTGTGCTTTGACTAATTTGGCCTATCAAAATCATACCCTGTACAAGGTGTTAATTTGCATGCAAGTGTTTCGTAATCTTGTCTTGAAACTTCTATAATGATAGGTTGGATGCTGACATGTATTTGAGTGTGTTTTGAAGAATAAACATGTTGAGCTCTGAGGTGTTTGTTTTTTCCTGTTTCTGCCTAAGAGATGAGAGCATGAGAATCCATGGATGTCTGATGGATGTGGGGCGGGGTGGGGGGGAAGAAGACCCCTATACATTAGTGCCCCCAGAGGACCCCCTACACACCTGGCACAGAGAAAAAAAGGGAGATTAGAACCTAAGAACTGTGGCAAACAGGGTGCTGGAAGGCCTCAGGTTAACAGACTCCAAGAACCGTGGGAATAGGCTCACAATTTACTCTATCCTTTGCCAGGGGACACCTGGTCCTGAACCTGCATACCATTATGCTTACTGTGATGAAATGTACGTTGTAATTTTTAATTTCACACTATTATAAATGCGCCTTTAAACACCATTTGCTGTATAGGCACATTATAAATGCCCAATAAATAAATAAATAAAAGATTAATATGTTGATGCTGTCATATATTATCTTGTGCTGGTTATCGTATGCATCCCACCTTTTGTTGAGCTTTACATTTTTCCTATCTTTACAGTTAGAGAGAAGTCATCTCAAGTGGATCATTCAGTGTTGGCTTGTGTGGGTGACATGATATTTGCAAACAATCTGCTTAGGAGTGGATTGCTTTAGAGTTGTCACAAAAATAATGTTGGCTACTTTTACAATTTTTTGTGTTAATACATCCTTCAGTTAAAAAAATAATAAAAAACACAAAACTGGATGTCTTCTCTACCAGTTTGCTTCTTTCTGTAAACATTGATCAAATCAGCATGCCTTGTCCTGCTACACATGGCCTTCAACTATACTGAATGTGGCCCAGTAAAGCAAATGGGGTCTTGCTCATTTATGTATGCTGACAGGAATAACAGAGTGGGAAGGAACATTGCATACTGTTCAGTACGAAGTATCTTGCAGTGCCTTGCAACTTCAGCGAGGAGAACTCCTTAGTAGTGCTAAAAAAGATATAATTCATAAGTTATACATTAGATATATTTTGAATCCTTTCTATTGCACTCAACATTTTTGACTGGGGTGTATTTGTAGGCAAACAGCCTAACACTCTTGGGTCCCTATTCCACCCATAGCCCAAACAGAACTGCTCACGTAATTGGCTAAAAGTCACCAAAGAGCTATACACCCATTCAGAGGGTCTGGCTAGCCAACTCTGATTCTATGAAGGCCACTTGTGAGAGAAACTAATACAGTTGTCTCCTGCTGGGAGCTATTAATTGGTTTATAGTCAAAATGTCAAAAACAACAAAGTCAAAAGTCAAAATATAGAAAAGAAAATGTCGAAAAAAAAGTCAAATTCTTTTATTACGTTTTTTATTCGAAATGGGGGGGTTCCCCTCCAGCCCCCCTTTTTAAATTTTTTTTTTGTTTTACCCATTTTGTTTTTATTTTTTATTCCCGGACCCCAAAATAAATATATAATTTTAAAAAAGGGCATTCGACTTTTTCTTTTTCTATATTATGACTTTCGACATTATTTTTTCGATATTTTGACTGCACACCTATTCATTGTTGTCAGGTAAGAGAGGAGTGGTTCAGTCGGAAAGGGTCTTGAGTATGAAAGTAGTCCGGTACATACAATGTGGCCTTGAGGGATGCAAGGACAGCAGTGAGGTCTTCCATAGTGTCTTGAAAAGTGTACAGATAGCGGTTGTTTTGCAAGATGGGATGTGTAGTGTGCTGTCAGTTGCAACGTTGGTTTCAGCATAAGTGCAATTGTTTCAGTGAGGTGAGGTGGTGCAGGACTTCTCATGAAGGGTGTGACACTTGCATGGGAGGGAAGAAGCACTTCTCACCAGGTGTTTCATAGTTAGCAGCACTTTAGGCGCTGCAGTCCCATCCAGTACCCAGGTGGTGTTTGAGCACGAGTCCAGAGAACCCACAACCGGCCCTCTGCAAGAAGGTTTAGGAAATATGTAACCTGTACCTTCCTTCAGGTTCCCCCACCCCACCGCCCCCCACTGATACCCTCCCGATACCCACTCCCCAAACCCCAAACCCCCAACACCATACTCAGACAAAGGCACTCAACACAAGTGGTGCGTGGGAGAGAAACACCTGCATCATGCTTTATATGGCAAGAGTTAACTTACAGGTGATCCGTGTATATGACATCACAGTGACAGGATACTGCTTGGCGCCGGTGAAGAAATTCTTTACCTCCTCGTCTGGTTTTCTGACAGTGCATAGGTACTCATTACATGGTATGCGGTAACCATGGCGCTATTAGCGCCATGGTTGCCGCCGGTATTTTACTGTGACCGCCTTGGTGGATGGCGGAATTACCGGCCTACTCCAAGGTGAATGGGGGCGGTAATTCCCCATTCACCAAGGCACTTCCCCATTCCCATTTTTGCCCCCATAGGGCTCAATGGGAATGGGGAAGGAGCTAATTACGGTACCGCAAATTGCGGTACCGTAATTAGCACCAAGGTCCCTTTGCGGGCCCGTTACTTAACGGCTGCTAAAACCAGCCGTTGAGGTTGGGTCCAGTAAAGGGACCTCGTAGTAAGGCGGTAAGGGTTTACCGTTACCGGTGCCCTTACCGGCACCGGTAACCCTTACCGTGTTCCGTGTAATAAGGCCCATAACGTTGAGCACGGACATCAGATCGGGGGGGTCGGCGTCGGAACCCCATTACGAAGTTCCATTTGCCGGCATCTTCGCTCTGTAGTCTGTGCACGGTGATAGTGTTAACGGCAGCCTGTTTCTCCTCTCCCATGACTGCAAAGATATTATTATTCACATCAGTTAATCCATATAAGATTGCAAACATAATGCTGCGCAGAGCCAGAACCGCTGACCAACCCCTTCCCTTGCTTAAATTGTTAACTCATAACTCCCCTCCCTCCCCACCCTTGCCACTCTTTCCCCTTTTCTTAATTTGGCCCTTGCCCATTTCAGAGTACATACTTACCTGTTGACTGCCAGCTTAGTCCCACGTTCTGATGGGTTGGAAAAACGGGCAAGACCGTTGCTGTTAGATTTACCTACCCTGTCAAATGTACCTACCTCTGCATTATTTTACATTTTCCTCTAGGAAGTAATTTCTGATGAGTAGGAAAATCTGACAAGACCTTTGCTGTCAGAATTTCCTACCCTGTCAAAATTTCCTTCCTCTGCATTTTTACATTTTCCAGTAGGTCGGAATTTCTGATGGGTGGGGAATAATTGACAACCTTTGCTGTCAAATATTCCTACCCTGTCAATGTTCCTACTGCTGCAGTTTTACATTTTCCTGTAGGTAGGAATTTCCGATGGGTAGGTAAAACTGACGACCTTTGCTGTCAGATTTTCGAACCCTGTCAAATGTTCCTACCCTGTCAAATGCTCCTACCTCTGCATAGCCTGTCAAATGTGCCTAGTGCCAACCCATTCAAATTCACCTACACTTTCTTTCTACACTGTCAAATGTTGCTATTGGTAGGATTTTCTGACGGGTAGCAAAAAATGACATTGCACCGGCTGGTAGAAGAAATGTAGAAGTAAACAGATAAGTGTTATGTCCTTCACAGTGCACCATAGAGACTTGGAGTGAGGGGAAATGGGACGAGTTGGAAGAGGAAGGGGAGGAGTTAGGAGGGAGGAAGGCAGTTGAGGAATGGCGTTTGAAGGGAGAAGTTCAGAAAAAGAATACAGAGAAAGTTAAAGCAATTCTAACGACTACCACGGTTTCTTTGTTCCTATCCGTTATAATTGTTCGACTCGGAGCAGGGGGTGGTATCATGTGAATCTGCCTCTCCTGACTTCCAATGCACACCATTGACAGCAATATCATGTGCCACAGCAGAAGAAGATTTGAGGGGCAGCAATTAGGCACCACTGTGGAGGTGAGGAGTCATCGTTCTGGGTGGGGTCTGCCAGTCCCCCAAATATAAGAGCCAATATTTAGCTGCAATAAAGATTCTCAATCATTTTTGCTGGTCTCCTTGTCTTTGCCCCATTTCAGCACCCTTTTCGTCTGTCAACCCAGTGCACAGAGTTGCAGAAAAGGTGCGGCCTCAGAGCAGAGGTAAGGGCCTCCCCTTTTGTTCAGGGCCCAAGCTGTCAATCTGGCAGGCCACAGCACACCACACATGGATCTCTGCCCTGTGCTCTGGTGCATACAGCGCAAGCTCAACCTGTCAGGATGTTTTAGCTACACCCCTCACCACCTGCGTTATTACACCTTCCCTCTATGAAGACCCAAGAGATACATATCCCTTACTGCAGTGCAGCTCTCTTCTATTCACTCTGCGATTTATTTATTTATTTACACATTTATAAAGTACCTGAGGCAAACGGGCGCTGAACGAACCCACTCACAGTAAGACACATGAAACATAAAAGTAACTGCACAAAACACCATAAAAACAGGATACCACACTAAAATAAAAAAACACAGCTAAAACCAGACGAGGAATGAAGCAAGAATGCAACATAAGCAAGACTAAGGGCCTCATTACACGGTAGGCGATATGGGTTTACCGGTACCGGTAAGGGCACCGGTACCGGTAAACCCTTACCGCCTTACTACGAGGTCCCTTTGCGGGACCCGACCTTAACGGCTGATGTAGACCAGCCGTTAAAGTTGGGACCCGCAAAGGGACCTTGGTGCTAATTACGGTACCGCAATTTGCGGTACCGTAATTAGCTCCTTCCCCATTCCCATTGAGCCCTATGGGGCAAAAATGGGAATGGGGAAGGGCCATGGAGAAAGGGGGAATTACCGCCCTGCCAACCTTGGAATGGGGTGGTAATTCCCCTTTTCTCCATGGTGGTACCGGTATGGTACCGGCGGCAACCATGGTGCTAATAGCACCATGATTTACCGCATTCCGTGTAATGAGGCCCTAAGAAGCTTAATTAAAACGGGCAGAGCCTAGGTACATTATATATTTATTTATTTTTAATTTGAAAGGTGCTTATACATCAAGAAATTGTGTTTCAAAGCGCCCAACATTTTATTTACTGTGCATTTGTAAGGCGTATCTCACTAGGTAATAGATTATACTAATTAAATGGCCCATTATGCCCAAAGCTGGCTGATCAAAAAGGTCGCTTGTTCGATGCACGGACAATGGGCCTCATTACAACCCAGGCATTAAGGGTTTAACGGCGCCGTCGGCGCCGTTAACCCTTAACGCCTGATTACCATTTTAACTCCTGCTTTTAGCAGGCGTTAAAATGCAAGGCGCTAACCCGCCTTGGTGCTAATTACGGCACCGCAATTTACGGTGCCGTAATTAGCGCCTTCCCCACTCCCATTATGCCCTATGGGGCAAAAATGGGGAAGGGTAAATGGGGAATGGGGATTTACCGCCCCACTCACCTTGGAATGGGGCGGTAAATCCGCCATCCACCATGGTGTAAACAGAGTTTACACCATGGTGGTAAAGTAGGGAACTTACCGCCTGGGTTGTAATGAGGCCCAATATGTTCACTTTAATTTTGAAACTCCAATGGGGGCCTCATTACACGGATGGCGGTGAACCATGGCGCTATTAGCGCCATGGTTCATGCCGGTAAAATACCGGCACCACCTTGGTGGAAAGAGGAATTACCGCCCTATTCCAAGGTTGGCGGGGTGGTAATTCCCCCTTCCACCATTGCCTTTCCCCATTCCCATTTTTGCCCCATAGGGCTCTATGGGAATGGGGAAGGCGCTAATTACGGTACCGTAAATTGCGGTACCGTAATTAGCTCCACTGGTCCCTTTGCGGGTTGGTTTTTAACGCCTGCAAAAAGCAGGCGTTAAATTCCCCAACCCGCAAAGGGACCTCGTAGTAAGGCGGTAAGGATTTACCGGTACTGGTAAAATACTGGTACCGGTAAACCCTTACCGCCATCCGTGTAATGAGGCCCCAAGTGTTATTCATGTTATGCATAACAATCAGCTGCATGCCTGTGTCAAACAAAGACTACAAGCATGTTACTTTATCACACTGCTCTTTTGAGGTGTTTCTCGTCTTGAAAGTAGCGCAGCATCTCAAGTTGTCCCATATAAGGAGAAAAATAAATAAAACATTCTTGACTTTTAGGTACAAATTTTGCATTCTGGGATTGGAAGTCCTGTATTAATAACCTGTGCCATGCAACGTGACATGCATTAAAACCGCCAGGATTTCCAGAGCATGATTTAAGAGCGCAGTTTCACCGTATTGTAAGAACCAAGATGGGAAACGTGCACACAAATGTTCGCTTTAATAAGTTCATGCGTCGCAGGTCTTGATTTAGTGCTTATGGGGCAGGCTGGTGCTATTGTCTAATCAGGCATTGATTTCAGCCTTGGCCAAATTACTGGAAAACATTTTTGAGGAACTGAATGCGATAGTACAACAGGTGAAGAGCGAGTGGAGAGTGATCTGGGATGAATCAGTTTTGTAGGGAACCCACTGGACCAGTGGTAGACGTTTACCAAACAAAGTAGTGGAACTGTAGTCCTGGCAACAGGAGGGTAGGTGGAAGCATAATGCAGCATGTGACAAGGATTTTCAGCCACTTGCACTGGACGTGAATGGACCAATCCTCTATATAGAATGGGGAGTATGGTTATAAAAGGTAGAGGGAATGGTAAACAAATAAAAATAAAAGTAGTGGAACACCGCTCCCGACCGTTCCCGTTCATTTCGATCACTGCCCTGGACTGACAACCTAAGTTTTATGAGCGAGCAATCAAGTAAGGAAGGAATATCTTCTACGGCTTTTGATCTAGTCTGTATGGAAACCGAGGCAGAATTACCCTTGGAAATGTACCGCTCTGTATGAATTTATTTATGGTAGCTATGCGATTTCTTTTTTTTCTATTTCAATGTTTTAATTTTTATTTTATTTTTCTTTATTTGTATTTCGCTTTTAGCGGACTATTGTAGTATTGCATGATAAATATTGTGTTCGATAACTTTTCTTTTTTTGTATGGGTAAAATGGTGTGGGTTTCATTGTAAACTGTAAAACACCTAATTAAAAAAAAAAGTTCATGTGAGCAATTACTTTGTATGCTGATTGCTACTCATTGGCCGAAAAGAAAGCATTTGCCTATGTCACATAAGTGGGTTTATCCCATGGGTCCGGGTACACATATATGTAGATCTTCAGAGATCTTTGTGCAACTCGCATACATAAGTCGGCGTCCTGGTTTCTGCCCGGTCCTTGCACAGTCGACAATAAGAATCTCCTTTAGTTGGGCAATAATAGAATGAATGCAACAAAGGCAGCTTGTAAAAGCAAATACCTTGGGCTGTGCCCCAGGACAATGGAAAAGAAAAGACTGGAGTAAACAATGGCCAACGTTATTTTTTATTTTTTATTTTATATTTATATAGCGCCGACTGTCCACAGGTATCGGGCGCTTACAATTAGACATGAACATAGCTCAAGAAGGAGCCAGAAAGAGGCGATGAGACGGAAGGCATATATATACCAGATAACTAATTCAGAGTGGCCTAGACGGGAGGTTACTTGAAAAACTCTGTTTTGAGTTTTTTGCGAAAGACCAGAAGATTGGACTCCAATCTAAGGTGCTTTGGCAAAGCTCTGCTCAAGCCGAGTTCTTTCTTGAATTTAAGGGTTGTTATGAGTCTATTTGCTTCTGATCTTAATGCCCTATGTGGATGGTAAAACTTAAGTTTGGACTTCAAGTAGGCTGGTGCCTTGCCATATAAGCACTTCTGAGTAAGGCACATAGACTTGAATTGAATATGTTCCTCTATTCTCATCCAATGAAGGTCTCGTCTAGCTTCACTTATATGTTCACTTCTTGCTTTCTTTTTGACCATTCTGATCGCGTTGTTCTGGACCAGTTGGAATTTTTGAATGTTTTGTTTACTAGCTCCTACCAGGAGGGCATTACCATAGTCTAGACGTGACATGACGGTCGCTCTTGCTATTGTGGCGCAGTTTTTCTCACTCAATAGTGGTCTGATTGCTTTAAGTAACCGGATGTAATAGTTACAATTTTTACTAACATACGTCGCCTGGGCATCAGAATTGAGGAATGCTTCCAGTGCCATGCCTAATGTTTTAACCTTATCTGTCACTGGAATAAGGGTTTCTTTGATTTGGAAAACCTGATATTCCGCGGAAAGTTTGGCACGCGCCTGGGTGGAACCGAATATCATTAATTCGGTTTTGTTTCCGTTCAGGCACATCCAGTTATTGTCCATTCGGTCTTCGATGTTTTCGTAAAGTGTATTTAGAGTCGTACTATCTTTAGCATAATCCCCACTCAGTTCCAGGACCAGCTGAGTATCGCCAGCATAGTTGGTGAAGAATATCTGGAGTTGTTGTAGTAGCTACGGACTACGGCGCTAAACCATGGTGCTATTAGCACCATGGTCCATGCCGGGGTCCGCCATGGAGAAAGGGGGAATTACCACCCCATTCCAAGGTTGGCGGGGGGTAATTCCCCCTTTCTCCATGGCCCTTCCCCATTCCCATTTTTGCTCCATAGGGCTCAATGGGAATGGGGAAGGCGGCAATTACGGTACCGCAAATTGCGGTACCGTAATTGCCATCAAGGTCCCTTTGCGTGTCCCTAATTTAACGGCTGGTCCAGACCAGCCGTTCAGGTCGGGAGCCGCAAAGGGACCTCGTAGTAAGGCGTTAAGGGGTTAATGGCGCTGCAGCCTTTTACGGCGCCGTTAACCCCTTAACACCTGGGTCATAATGAGGCCCTATATCTCATTCGTTTTTTGGGACCCCAACCCCCGGTCCCCGTTATTACTATGCAGATGTGCTCTGTCATGCAATCCTGGCCACACTGCTGCCAGCTGACCATATACAGTGTAAGCCAAGACTATGGGCCTCATTACGAGTTTGGCGGCAGCCATGGTTCTACTAGCAACATGGCTGCCGCCAAACCGGTCTCCTTTACCGGGTTCCCAGAATGGGGAATTACCGGGCCATTCCAAGTACGGAGGGAACAGTAATTCCTCCCTCTGGGAACCCGGGCCCGGAGCTTCCCCATTCCCATCTGAGCCCCCATAGGGCTCAATGGGAATGGGAGCAGGAGCAAACAGCGGGCCGATTACAACCGGCCCGTTGTTAGCTCCCTCTTCCCCTCGCGGGACCCGGTAAGGACGGCTGGTTTTACCAGGCGTCCTTACCGGGTCCCGCGAGGTGACCTCGTAATCAGGCGGAATGGTGTTAACGGGTCCGCACCCATTAGCGGAACCCGATAACCCATTCCGCCAGGGTTGTAATGAGGCCCAATGTGTTATATCTGGTATGGTTATGTAGCTTCTATACTTTTAGAATTCCATTGCTGATGTATTGATATTGATATTGATATTTTATATGTATAGCGCTCGTACACAAGTGTTTCAGAGCGTGACAAGTCAAGGGAGGGGAACAGGGGAGAACAAAACAACGATCTTACTAGGCCCAGTGACATTGAGAACGCGCAAGTGCATGGGAGAGGGGGAGGAGAAAAGTGCATGGAAGGGGGAGAAGTGGAAAGTGAGAAGCAAAGGAGAAATAGATAAATAAATAAATAATAAAGGCAACAAACAGTGGTAGTGCAGCCAGCAATTGGCAAGTGCTAGGTTTAAGGCAGCAGACAGGCTAGGTCTGATAAGTGCAGGAAGAAAAAGGGGGGGGCTTTATGGGTACAGATACAGACCCCAGTGCAAGGGGTGGCCCGGAGGCGGTGCAGGAGGGTGCAGGGTGAGCAGGTACTTGGGCCCGGAGGACAGAGGGTGGCCAGGTGCACCGTGCCAAGAGAGAACAGATCAGCAGGGGAGAGGGGAGCGATGGCAGAAGAAAAGAGGAAGGTCATGAGGTGCTTCTGGAACCGGGGATGGTTCTCCTCAAGTTTTAGAGTGGCAGGGAGGCTGTTCCAGAGGGAGGCCCCGGCGGAAGACAGAGATCTACCCCCAGCTTGGAGCTCTTGATTAACAGCGAGCAAGAGAGATGCTCGATTTAATGATGGGCCTGAGTCAGGACACACTAGCGTTTTGGGCAGCATATATCAGGCACTGATATTGGGCTGTCCTTCAGATTAGCGCACATAAGCAGAATCCCCCCGTATTTGCTCTGTGAACACTTTGCTGGGGTTCACAGGAAATCGGCCCCCTCACAAATTGCACATAGAGCAGAAAAGCCATAGGCCACTTCCTGCGTGAAAAATTCACAACCTTGACTGAAATTGCTGAGAAATTGTAAAGTTGAAATGTTTGGCAATTTCACTTTGTCTGTGGCAATTTCACCCACCCCTACTCTTAACAATACAAGCCCGTCTTGCTTTCCTGTTTCTGCCCTAGAACTACAAGTCATAGGAGGCAGTACACGCGAGGGAAGCAGAGATACAAGGGAGCATGGAGCTAACAATGGGGATGGGCAATTTGGCATAGAGGGATCAACAAGCCACTAGGGGAGGAAAAGGTGCAGAGCAGATCGCCCAGTCTCAGGTGACGTGGGGAGTGTGTGTGAGAACCTAGGTATAAGGAAAGAGCCATTCCTTGAAGAGGCGGTTCATGCATTGTGCATCCACCAGCACCTGTTCCAAAGAGGTGCAGGGGAATGCGTTTCTTTTCTGCACATTTCAAAGTACATCCTGTTTGTGAATTTGGGAGGTGCAGTAAAAGGTGCTTAATGAGTGTTAAGACGGATTTCTGAACTCTGTCCTGGTGGCGCAGAAGTTCAGAAGGCCAACCTAATTACTTGGAACAGGGTAACCTCTGGACAAGCCAGACCAATCAAGGTAGCGATCGCGGCGGTCAAGACAAGGTCTCAAGAGGGGTGAGGATGACTGAAAGCCCGCAGTGAGCACACAAAGCAAGAGCGCTGACAAACTACTCCAAACAGTTGTTATATCAAAAATAGATACACATTTATTTTAAGGCCTTTAAAATAATGACCGTAGCGAGAAAAGCACAATATCACAATATTAAACCAACACATACCATATCAACACAATATATATACAAATACACAGTCGCAAGCGTTTAAAGCACGAAATATGTAGTCCACCTGAAAGGAAAGGAAAACAGGCAGTGCGATAACGCTTTAGACTCAGTTCGCCTTCAGAGGCACCTAACTAGATGGAAGTCCGAGCCCTGCGAAGAGTGGAGCCTTGTGCTCAAAGTACCTGCCACGCCGGTGCCAACGGGCAAAAGGGGAAGCTCTTCGGAGGAAGTCAGGCAGTTCGGGTTAGTGCACAGCAGAAGGAGAACAGGTTCCGCAACTCAAGCGCAGCCTCCACAGCGGGCAGAAGCAGAGCGCGAGTACGGCCAAAAGGGTGCTGTTTTTACACAGCAGGGAAAAGCAATGGGATACTGCAGGAGGGCGACCAGATCCTAGCTAATCTACTCACCGGTCCCCGAAGCAAGCAGACCCAGGCTTCTCCACGTTAGATTCAGTAGCTGGCAGGTTCAGAAGAGCAGGGAACGCCTCGTAGTCGTGTAGAGCAAAAAGACGTCCCAATCGACGAAACCAGCACAGTTTTGTTGCCGCAGCAGGACAACGGAGCGGCCGTGTGTATTCAAGCCAAATGTACACTCCTCCCTTCAGACTTGGGAACGCCAAGTGTACGAAGCGTGGGAGAGTGACAAGGACTCGAAATACAACACAACCTGGCGGCAGTTACAGAGCAGGACTCCCTTGTAAGCTGGTCAGTCAACTGGATGGCCCAGAGACACTTCCGAAGGCTTACTTGGCAGGAGAGGATGAAGTCGCCGGGAATAGCTGTTCCTGCTATTCCAAAGGTCGAAGCACCAGTACAGGCCTTCTGGTTCGATCAATGGAGGAAAGGGTTTCACAGGACGACAGCAGTGCAAAGGAGGATTCCTTCAGCGGGTCACCAGCGATTCCTCGGTCCAGCCTCTTGGTTGCAGGATACTTGGCTCCTGTATTCCTTCGTTCGTGAGAACTCAGGAGATCGACCTGGTAGTGGTGTTTCCAGCTCCCTCTTATCCACGGTTCCCTTCGCGCCAAAACGGAGGGGAGCCAATGGGAGATCCGCTCATCAACACACATACCATACGTGGACCAATCACGGACCACGGTGGTCCCAGGCATTCACACCACCATAGACTCTCTGGCACCCAGGATGTGTATTGGGACCAGACATCCCAGCCCACACCCTGGAGGCACACAAACGACATGTAGAAGCCCGCGAAAGCAACCACGTTTTGCGGGAAAGTACATGCCCAAATAAGGAAGGCCCCGGGTCGCCCGACCTGGGGAAGGTGAAGGGAGCAAGACGGTCAGTGGACAGGACAAAGGAGCTTCGTGGTCTGGCCATTTTGGGAGCCAGGCCACCATTTTGGGTTCAGTGCGAAAAACGTGCTCAGAACGCCAAAAGGAGCTCAAAATAAACAAAACGATCGCTGCCACCATTCCAGTCCCTGAATGACTTGCACCGATCAAATACCATCCTAAAAGAGTATCTAGGGTCTGTAGAAGGCTAGAGACCCAAGAGAGCTGTAACTTAGCTTACAGTGCCCTCTTGTGTCATGTTGCACTAAAGCCGCAACACGATAGAAGAAACTACGGGAAACAGCGTTCCCCGGTACTGACTGTCTTAAGGGCATGTCAGTTTCCCCGTAAGAAAAGGAGCGAAAGCCCAGAGGAGTGCGGCAGAAGGCTGCACTTCTCTGGCAAAGTCAAGAACAAGGTTAAAAACAATAGCAAAAAGTTTAGGGGTTGCCACATGGAAGGAAAATTCCCTACAATTACGAAATCTTTCCTAACACTCGCCCCTCCCAGACTATGGACAGGGGGAACTAATCCACCCCTGGATGAGTCTCTTGTTCAGGTCGGTTAAACATTCTGGACAACCCATCAGCATTGCTATGTTGGACACCTGGCCTATGCTCAATAGTGAAGTCGAAGCCTTGTAGACTTATGGACCACCTAAGCAACTTTGGATTCTCCCCCTTCATGTTCATTAGCCACTTTAACGGCTTATGGTCAGTCTGCACAGTGAAGTGGGTCCCATAGAGGTAGGGCCTCAGCTTCCTTAGGGCCCACACAACAGAGAAACATTCTTTCTCTACCGTGGACCATCTGAGCTCTCTGTCCTTAAGCTGGCGACTAATAAAACCGATAGGGTGTTCCTTACCCTTCTCATCTACTTGTGATAGTACAGCTCCTATCCCAGTGTCAGAGGCATCCGTCTGCACGATAAAAGGTCTTTGATAATCAGGGGCCCTAAGCACAGGCGCCTGGCACAAGGAGTCTTTTAAGCCATTGAAGGCCTTCTCACACTCGTCGGTCCAAGTTACCTTCTTGGGTTTCTTCGGAGTTGTGAGGGCAGTCAGAGGAGCAGCTATGGTACCATAGTCTGCCACAAAATTGCGGTAATACCCCGTGAGTCCTAAAAAGGCTCTCACTTGGGTTTGCGTAGTGGGGGTAGGCCAGTCTTGTACCGCTGGTACCTTACTGGATAGAGGCTGTCTCCTCCCTCCACGTACTTCATGTCCAAGGTAAACCACTGAGCCTTGTCCATTTTGGTGAGGGGCCACTCGGACACCCTCAAAAGAGCTTTCTGAAGGACTGCTTTTGAACAGGTCGGGGAGAGGTTCAGACTCCTCTTCCTCAACGTCTGAAGCAAATAGCAGTGCTGCGATTTCGCCGCTTGGGACGAAAGCCTTCAGCCTATTCACGTGAAACACTTTTGGAGCCTGTCCAGGCCTTCCAAGGTCCACTGAATAGTTAGCCTCACCCAGGGGCTCCACCACTGGGTAAGGGCCTGACCATTTGTCCTGTAAAGCTCGAGGCCTTATGAGATTCATGATCAGGACTTGCTGACCAAGTGTAAAGTTGATGAGGGAAGCTTTCTGGTCGTACCAATGTTTCACCAGCGCTTGCCCTGCCTTTAATTTATCACTGGCCAAGCCCATCAGAAGTACCATCCATTTTCTGAGCCCTAGCACATAATCAACTACATTGGTAGTAACAGGGGGAGTGGGCATCTCCCATCCCTCCTTGACAATGGCTAAGGGTCCCCGTACGGGATGACCGAACAGAAGTTCGAAGGGGCTGAAGCCAACACCCTCCTGTGGTACCTCTCGGTAGGCAAACAGTAAGCATGAAACAAGAAGATCCCATTTTCTTCTCTGAGGCTCCTCCAGAGCCCCAATCATGCTCGTTAACGTCCTGTCGAAACGCCCCCCCAGACCATTGGTCTGGGGGTGGTATGCAGAAGAGAACCTGTAGGTGACCCCACATTCTTTCCACATAGCCTGCCTATACTTCGACATAAAGTTGCTGCCATGATCCGACACAACTTCTTTAGGGAAGCCAACCCTAGTAAACATGCCGAGTAAAGCTTCTGCAACTGGCTTGGCAGTTACAGTTGTAAATGGGACGGCCTCAGGATACCTGGTTGCATGGTCGACCAGCACCAGGATAAACCTATTGCCTGAGGATGTTTGCGGGTCAAGGGGACCAACCATGTCGATCCCTACCCTTTCAAATGGTACCCCCACAACTGGGAGCGGTACCAACGGAGCTTGGATTGTCGCGCCAACCTTACCAGACAACTGGCAGGAGGCACAACTCCTGCAGTGACTTTCTACTTGCTCCCCCATCTTGGGCCAGTAGAAGTGCATGGATAACCTTTGCTTGGTTTTCCTCATACCGAGGTGACCAGCAATGGGAACTTCATGCGCCAACTGCAGGAGGAAGGGCCTAACAGCAAGGGGAACCACCAACCTCCTATGGTCTCCTTCTGTAGACTCTGTGGGCTCACTATACAGGAGTCCACCTTCCCAATAAATCCTATGCTTCCCAGGAGGCTCACCCTCAAGCTGGGAGCAGGCCTGTCTCCTTAGGCCTTCCAGAGATGGGCACTCACGTTGGCCTTGACTGAATTCGTCCCTATCAGGACCTCCTTCAACTAACAAGTCTTTTAGTTCAGGATGATCGTTGGGGTCGAATACTTCAGGCATCGCCACCTCCTCGTCAGGCCCGGGCGATTGACCAACTTCCTCCACCGCAGTGGTAGGCGAGCTCGGGGGAATATTCTCTTTCCCTCGTTTTGACTTGTAGACTCCTTTCGCCTTGGGTTTCCCCTTCGGCTGGGGCGGCGTATTGGACTTGGCCAATGCTGCCCGTGCTTGAGACCGTGTGTAGGGTCTTTCGGCAGTGTCTCCTACGAGCCCTAAAGCTCTGAGATCATTACCTAACAAGACCTTTCCCGGGACGTTTCTCTGAATGCTCACTGGAATCCTGACTGCTGTACCATTTAAAGTAAGATTTACAGGGATCACGGGAAACATACGGAGGGGGCCGTCAGCCAACTTAGTGGGCATCAGAGTAGCTCTGGCAACTTCCTCTGAGTCTACCAAGGTAGAATCCACTACAGTGCGACTGCACCCACTATCCCTAAGAGCTGGAGTATCCACTCCATTGATCAGCACACTGTCTTTAAAGTAGTGCTTGGTATTATCCGGAATCCTAGCATAAGCCTCTGCGACTTTAGGCTCCCAGGAACCCAGGGACACTAAAACTACCTCAGCCTCTATCCCGCTGGGAAATGAGTCTGAGGAGAAGGATGCTCCTGTAATCTCTTCTTCCTCGTAGGAGGAGAAGGCCAGATTAGCGGAGTGGACCCCCAAAGGTCTAACCTTACACCGGGGATCCCCCTTCACATGGTCAGTTGCTCCACAAGAAAAACAAGCCCCATTGGGTCTGTTTACGTAGGGAGGCTTATTGTAACCAGAGTTCTGTTTCGGAGGCGGACCTCCACTGCCCTGTGAGTTCTCTTGTGTCTTACCCTTATTTTTCTTTTTGTGGCCCTTTTGGGAAGAAGATTTAGCAGATTCCCCACCCTCCATAT
The DNA here is from genome assembly GCF_040938575.1 of Ambystoma mexicanum. NCBI lineage: Eukaryota > Metazoa > Chordata > Amphibia > Caudata > Ambystomatidae > Ambystoma > Ambystoma mexicanum. The sequence goes on along the minus strand of NC_090929.1, from coordinate 1,039,934,130 downwards.
CTTTGGACTTTTTCCCTTCCTCCTGCTTACCAGGATGAGTTTTGTCCTTATGGGACACTCGATGTGACACCCATAAGTCTGCTGCAATGGCCAGCTTCTTAGGATCTATCTCCTTCGAATCGGCCAAATGCTGCTTAAGCTCCGGGGAAGAAGAACCAAAAATGTGTTCCAGCATGACAAGATTTATCATGCCTTCGAAGGTAGAAACCTTATAACCTTCGACCCAGCCAGTTAAGTTTTTCAAGGATTCAGCGACATAAGATACCCAAGTACCACCTTCCTTTTTCTTATACTCTCGAAAACGCTTTAAATATTGGGCCGGAGTCTTCCCAAACTTTAAAATGAGAGTTTGCTTTAACATTGCGAAATCAGCTCGCTCAGTTTTCGACATTTCCATAATGGCACTACAGCCAGAATGGGGCAGTCTACTGAGCAACCACGCAATCTTATCAGCATTGTCAACTTCTTGAACCTCGCATGCATACTCAAACGCATTCAGCCAGTCCATAATGTCATTCCTTTCTTCATACACACTGAGCAGATCTTTTGGAAACCGTGGATGAGAGGAAGCCCCAGACCCATGTCCAGGACCCTTGGACCCATTTGCAACCTGAAGCTTGGCCAGTTCCAACTGGTGATCCCTGTCTTTCTGTTTTTCTGCCTGTTCGATTGTTAGTTTGGCTATGCTGAATTCAAGCTCCTGCTGCCTAAACCGCAGCTCTTGCTTCTTGAATTCAAGCATAGCCTCCCCATCAGCACTGGCAGAGGAAACATTAGACATCTCGTCCTCCCTGTCCTCGTGGTCGCGGTGGATCAGTGCGGCGGCAGAACCGTCGGTTCTACCAGTGAGAGCAGCCCCACCACCTTCCGCACTGTCCTCAGAAGTTATAGCGTCAAGCTGCGCTTCTTGCCACGCCACGATTCTTTGGATCATTTCCAATTTCGTGCCTTGAGAGGAAACCCCTCTCTCCGCACACATCTTTTTCAGCGTTTCTGATTTAGAAGCATTCAAAGTTAACAAGGTACTTGTTTCCATACTGTTTGATAGGACTATGGCCTTTTTAAAGTTATATTACAACAATTCACTACGTGTACTGTTTGGAATAACCCGAAATGCCTTAGTTCGAGCGCAACACTGGATACCTTCAGTCGTATCCCACCGCTGTACACCAATTTGTTAAGACGGATTTCTGAACTCTGTCCTGGTGGCGCAGAAGTTCAGAAGGCCAACCTAATTACTTGGAACAGGGTAACCTCTGGACAAGCCAGACCAATCAAGGTAGCGATCGCGGCGGTCAAGACTAGGTCTCAAGAGGGGTGAGGATGACTGAAAGCCCGCAGTGAGCACACAAAGCAAGAGCGCTGACAAACTACTCCAAACAGTTGTTATATCAAAAATAGATACACATTTATTTTAAGGCCTTTAAAATAATGACCGTAGCGAGAAAAGCACAATATCACAATATTAAACCAACACATACCATATCAACACAATATATATACAAATACACAGTCGCAAGCGTTTAAAGCACGAAATATGTAGTCCACCTGAAAGGAAAGGAAAACAGGCAGTGCGATAACGCTTTAGACTCAGTTCGCCTTCAGAGGCACCTAACTAGATGGAAGTCCGAGCCCTGCGAAGAGTGGAGCCTTGTGCTCAAAGTACCTGCCACGCCGGTGCCAACGGGCAAAAGGGGAAGCTCTTCGGAGGAAGTCAGGCAGTTCGGGTTAGTGCACAGCAGAAGGAGAACAGGTTCCGCAACTCAAGCGCAGCCTCCACAGCGGGCAGAAGCAGAGCGCGAGTACGGCCAAAAGGGTGCTGTTTTTACACAGCAGGGAAAAGCAATGGGATACTGCAGGAGGGCGACCAGATCCTAGCTAATCTACTCACCGGTCCCCGAAGCAAGCAGACCCAGGCTTCTCCACGTTAGATTCAGTAGCTGGCAGGTTCAGAAGAGCAGGGAACGCCTCGTAGTCGTGTAGAGCAAAAAGACGTCCCAATCGACGAAACCAGCACAGTTTTGTTGCCGCAGCAGGACAACGGAGCGGCCGTGTGTATTCAAGCCAAATGTACACTCCTCCCTTCAGACTTGGGAACGCCAAGTGTACGAAGCGTGGGAGAGTGACAAGGACTCGAAATACAACACAACCTGGCGGCAGTTACAGAGCAGGACTCCCTTGTAAGCTGGTCAGTCAACTGGATGGCCCAGAGACACTTCCGAAGGCTTACTTGGCAGGAGAGGATGAAGTCGCCGGGAATAGCTGTTCCTGCTATTCCAAAGGTCGAAGCACCAGTACAGGCCTTCTGGTTCGATCAAAGGAGGAAAGGGTTTCACAGGACGACAGCAGTGCAAAGGAGGATTCCTTCAGCGGGTCACCAGCGATTCCTCGGTCCAGCCTCTTGGTTGCAGGATACTTGGCTCCTGTATTCCTTCGTTCGTGAGAACTCAGGAGATCGACCTGGTAGTGGTGTTTCCAGCTCCCTCTTATCCACGGTTCCCTTCGCGCCAAAACGGAGGGGAGCCAATGGGAGATCCGCTCATCAACACACATACCATACGTGGACCAATCACGGACCACGGTGGTCCCAGGCATTCACACCACCCTAGACTCTCTGGCACCCAGGATGTGTATTGGGACCAGACATCCCAGCCCACACCCTGGAGGCACACAAACGACATGTAGAAGCCCGCGAAAGCAACCACGTTTCGCGGGAAAGTACATGCCCAAATAAGGAAGGCCCCGGGTCGCCCGACCTGGGGAAGGTGAAGGGAGCAAGACGGTCAGTGGACAGGACAAAGGAGCCTCGTGGTCTGGCCATTTTGGGAGCCAGGCCACCATTTTGGGTTCAGTGCGAAAAACGTGCTCAGAACGCCAAAAGGAGCTCAAAATAAACAAAACGATCGCTGCCACCATTCCAGTCCCTGAATGACTTGCACCGATCAAATACCATCCTAAAAGAGTATCTAGGGTCTGTAGAAGGCTAGAGACCCAAGAGAGCTGTAACTTAGCTTACAGTGCCCTCTTGTGTCATGTTGCACTAAAGCCGCAACACGATAGAAGAAACTACGGGAAACAGCGTTCCCCGGTACTGACTGTCTTAAGGGCATGTCAGTTTCCCCGTAAGAAAAGGAGCGAAAGCCCAGAGGAGTGCGGCAGAAGGCTGCACTTCTCTGGCAAAGTCAAGAACAAGGTTAAAAACAATAGCAAAAAGTTTAGGGGTTGCCACATGGAAGGAAAATTCCCTACAATTACGAAATCTTTCCTAACAATGAGCAAGGAATCTGGGAATGGACGTCTTATTGTGTGAATCGCTGATGCACACACAGGGGGTCATTACGACCCAGGCGGTAATTACGCATACTTTACCACTATGGTGTAAACTAGGTTTACACCATGGTGGATGGCGGATTTACCGCCCCATTCCAAGGTGAGTGGGGCGGTAAATCCCCATTTCCCATTTTCCCTTCCCCATTCCCATTTTTGCCCCATAGAGAACCTTGTGCCTGGAGGAAACAGAAGGACATTGCTTCAGATGTGACTGCAATACGTCGAAAGTCTGTGGGCCTCATCACAAGTGAGGCGGAACGGGTTAACGGGACCTGCTAAAGGAGGCGGACCTGTTAAACCCGTTCCGCCTCATTACAAGCTCCCCTCGCGGGACCGGGTAAGTAATACCTGGTCAAACCAGGCATGCTTTCCGGGTCCCGCGAGGGGAAGAGGGAGCAAACAACGGGCCGCTCGTAATCGGCCTGTTGTTTTCTCCCTCCCCCATTCCCATTCAGCTCTATGGGGGCTGAAATGGGAATAGGGAAGGTCCGGGCCCGGGTTCCTGGAGGGAGGAATTACCGGGCCCTCCGAACTCGGAATGGCCCAGTAATTCCCCATTCTGGGAACCCAGACTGGACCCGAATTTGGCGGCAGCCATGCCGCCAATAGCGGCATTGCTGCCGCCAAAATCGTAATGAGGCCCTGTGTCTCTCCATCGGTTTTTGTCTCTACGTCCAGCAATATTTTCATCCCTCTGTGGTCTTCTTGCACTGCGCTATGGCCACTCTACTAACCCAGAAGGAAAGCAGTACAAGTACTAAGGCGGCCATGAGTACCTTCAGTGCACTGGCCATCCATGATGGTATCCAGGAAAAGATATATGTTAGTGAATCTTCATCCTCTCCTACTGGGTTGGTTACTTCCTCTATTTTAGCGGGCAGGTCTGATAACTGCATTATTGCCTCTGTGAGTGTTCCATTCTCTCCATAGTCGGAGGGCATGTACATGCAGCAAGACGGTTCAATCTTGGTGCACACGCCTCCTTCCATGGTTGTGAGGAGGTCCAGAACATATCTGTTCTTTATGGTCATCAGTTGGACAGCTCTCATTTCATCTTTGATAGCACTGAACCCCTTCGCTGTCGAATGTATTGTCTGCAACAGTTCCCATCTGGTAATCTGGAGCCATTTGGTGTTTGAATTGGCCTGGACCCCTGGAACAACTGATGTGAAGAACATTTCAGTTCTTTTGAACAGTCTGTTCTCTGCTGGTATCGCATCAAGTGGTTCTACCATCTTAGATGAGATGTAGTTTCCTCTTTTCACTCTTGTGAGCTCCACAGATCTCTTCTTCCTTTAGTGTGCATACATTTTGGGGAATCCATCTGCTTGTATGTCCTTTTGGGGCACCACTAATGCTGGTGTGTTCAGCTGTACTAGAGAGCATATTTCTCCCCAGTTTGGTGGTAGTTGCATGTATACCGTGGACCCACAGGGCCAGTAGTGATCCATTATCACTGCAGTACCGACCTTCATACCTGGTATCTTTGATGTTCGTTTCGATCCTTTGTTCACTCCAACTTTCACTGGACCGTCATTCTGGAAACACAGGGAAGCATTCTCGAGTGGTATGATTGGCATGGGACCTACCTCATTCACCACCCGTTTGAGCAGCTTGGCGCTTGCGGCTCATACCTTGAGGCAATCATCATTTATTTTCCTTCTGTACCACTTCTACTGGAACTGTTAAGAGTGTATGTGCTTTGCACCCCACCATCCATCCTTCTCCTGTGAACACTTGTCCATACACCAGTAGCTGGGGTCTCTCGCAGCATTATGGAAGTCCTGTCTTTGGACCCTGCAGCTCTTTTTATGTCACTAGTCTTGCTTCTCATTTGTTTGTACGGTCCAAAATGTATTCTATTGTTTTAAATGTATTCTATTGTTTTGTCTGAACTCCAATAGTCATCTATCATTGCTTGAGTCTTGATGTAGCTATCGTCATATGGGAACATCTTCTGTGACATCCATCGCAGAGTGGCCAATCTTCCTTGGAATCGGCCTCTTGTGGTGCAGAGTCCTAAGTGCATGAGGCATTGTGCTCTGGCTGTTGGACCCTCTGTAGCTATGAATGTTCTGGAAGCACTCATGGCATAGGGGATGAGAGAGCACACATATCAGCTTTCCTTCGTTGCTTCTCTCCCCACCTTGATCATATGCTGATACCACACATTGTTAGGCACGTGGGCTGAACCAGCTAGATAGTCATTTACATGTTCAAAATCCATGTCTGCGCTTCGCCTGAGTCTTTTTACTTCTCTGGCAGCGCTGGTGACCTGTTCAGATATGGCAGGAATTGGGGTTGTGCTAGCATATACTTCAGTTAGTGCGTTAAACAATGCAACCTTTTGTAATGCAAAGAGGGTAAAGAGGTAGAGACAGCAGAATGCAGAAAATGTCCATGCAATTTTTCTGGCTGCAGATTCCATGTCTTGTAGAGTTGTGTGTGCGTTCCTGGCTCTGTCCAAAAATTCAACATAAGAACTTACCAGAACTTTTAATGCTCAACATTATCATTTGTTTAAATAATTAAACCATTCTGTGGTAATATCATGCTAATGCAGCAATAAACAGTCGCCCAAAATGAAATTGCACCTTTGGGTCACCAAGCAAAGTAATAATGGGCATGCTGCTTCTGGTCAATATTGGATTTGTGTGTGCAACATAAAGATAAAAGGCATAGACAAAGACCTTTGCAGGTATCATCTGTTCCGAGGTGGCTATGAGTTCATGAAGTGCTTTTTAATGTTCGTGCATGTGTGAAATTACTCGTCCAAAGACAGTTAAAATATTTGCGGTAGCCACGTAGTGTGAAGAAAATACAGTGGGCCTCATTACACGGACGGCGGTAAGGGTTAACGGTGACCGTTAATGGCAACGGTGACCGTTAACCCTTACCGCCGTACTACGAGGTCCCTTTGCGGGTTGGAGGAATCAACGCCTGCTTCTTGCAGGCGTTAAGTACCAACCCGCTAAGGGACCTCGGAGCTAATTACGGCACCGCAAAATTGCGGTGCCGTAATTAGCGCCTTCCCCATTCCCATAGAGCCCTATGGGGCAGAAATGGGAATGGGGAAGGGCAATGGCGGAAGGGGGATTTACCGCCCCTCCAACCTTGGAATGGGGCGGTAAATCCCCTTTCCGCCAAGGCGGTGCCGGTAATTTACCGGCATGGTCCAGGGTGCTAATAGCACCCTGGATTACCGCCTTCCGAGTGTGTCTAATCTAGCTTTTCAATTTGTTCTTGTCTAGCTCTAGTTCTTGATCATGTCCGGATTTGTCGCTTTGTTTCTTCTTTTTCTTGTTCTTCTTCTTTCAAGCTATACCATCATCTGAAGTTTGAAGTATGAAGTTAGGGCCTATGGCTCGATTCCAAAATACTTGATGAAATTCCTGAATAGTCACTACAGAGCACAGTTTATGAGGATCCGTTTCGGTCTATTTCCTACACAATAGGAGCTTTCCGTACGGGCAGGTTCTGGCCCAAGAGATTTACATTGCCGGTTTTATAACCAGGTGGACACCAAGGAAAACTGGAGGCATCTGTTGATTTTTTGTACTGCTTTTACCTCTCTGAGAACAAAATTCTTTTTGAGTTTTTTGAATAATTTTACTGCTATGACTCTGGAGGATTGGTGGAACCTGTTATTGTCTGGGGACTGTCCTTCATTGGTATTAGCTGCAGTTCAATTTTTAGAAGTTGTATTCAGGAAAGACCCTAGACAGACCCTCCAGTTTATAGCGATTTTGCGATCCCGCAAAATGGTGCGAAAACTGCCGTTTTGCGCAAAATGCCGCAAAAACGGCCGTTTTGTGCAAAAACAGCATCTTTAAAAAAATATATATATTTTTTACATTTCTTTTAAAGTAATCTGCAAAAATTACTGTTTTAAATAAAATACTCAGGGTGCCAGGTTTTCAACTTTTTTTTACACAAGAAATGAAATGCGCTAACACATCTCATCACTTGCGCTCCAAAAAAGTGCAGCCCAATCCACAAGGGACACATGAATGGGCACATTTTATATGCGCGCCCATACAGATGGCCTTTTTCACCTCCTTGATCAAATAAAGTGGCGTTTCTGTCAATTTAAAAGCGCATCCCTCATTTCCAAGCAAGATGCACCTTTAAATGTGCAGAAATTGTGGGCAACCCTACGCGCACGGGATGTGGAGCTGCCACTGCATGACAGGGGGCCTCATTACACGGAAGGCGGTAATGGTTAACGGCCACCGTTAATGGTAACGGTGACCGTTAACCATTACTGCCTTACTACGAGGTCCCTTAGCGGGTTGGTGCTTTAACGCCTGCTTTTTGCAGGCGTTAAAAACCAACCCGCTAAGGGACCTCGGAGCTAATTACGGCACCGCAAAATTGCAGTGCCGTAATTAGCGCCTTCCCCATTCCCATAGAGCCCTATGGGGCAGAAATGGGAATGGGGAAGGGCAATGGCGGAAGGGGGATTTACCGCCCCACCAACCTTGGAATGGGGCGGTAAATCCCCTTTCCGCCAAGGCGGTGCCGGTATTTTACCGGCATGAGCCATGGCGCTAATAGCGCCATGGCTCACCGCCTTCCGTGTAATGAGGCCCAGGGTCTTTCCTGACCCTGTCATGCATTTCTTTTAAGGTATGAACCACTGCTGTGTCGCTTGCATTTCTGTTCCTCAAACAGGATAAAAATGCATTTTTTGGGTCGCATTTTAGAGCGGCAGGCACCTGGAGGGCCTGTCCCTGTGAAAGGCGCTGGGAGATTGCGTACACTGTCGGGAGAGCGATTGGATTCAAAGTACTGTCCATTTTGATGACAAAAATCTATCGAATGTTACAATTCGACCTATTTCGTCCAGTACTATTCGATCGATTTTTATAAATACTGAACATGTGTTGCGGGGGTGTCACCCGCTCCCCATGTTCAGTATTTTTGGTCTAGGGTGGTTGCAGAAGTGTTTCCCCTTTTTCCTCAAAATTGTAGGCGGGGACAGAAAAAAAAGAACGAAAAAGGGACCCTGCGGAGTCGGAACCGACCCGCGTTAGAGGGACGGATCTGGCACCGCAGGGTTGCAGGGGAAGCGGCAGCGACCAAGCAGTTAACTAGGGGAGGGGGTGGGGTGGTGGTGAAAGGTACATTTTGGGTTGTTTGGCTGAAGTGCAAATCAATTCGCAGCAAAATTGACTACGGTCAATTCCGCCGCAAATAATTACACTTCGGTCAAACAACCCAGAACACCATTCAAGGCAGGTGACCTGCTCATTTCCAAAAATGGGTTGCCTAAAAATAGCATATCCTCTGTTCTTTTTTTAAATGCCCATTATTTGAGGAACTGGGTCAAAATCTACATTTAAAAAAAATAAGAAAATGGTTACACTATGAGAGAGAGGAAGAGTGATGGGTGAGATGTGAAGTGATAGGCAAGAAAGCAGAGAGAGAGCAGTGGGTCAGTGGAGGAAGCACTGCACAAGAGAGCAGAGGAAGCAGTGATGCGGTGGGCCAGAAATCTGAGAGCGAGCAGAGGTACAGAAAGTAGAGGGAGCGTGTGGTCAGTGAGCCAGAAAGCAGGGAGGAAGTGGTTGGCCAGAAAGAGGCAGTGAGCTGCAGATTGGGAAAAAGGATGAGGGAAGAGCGCGATAGAATGGGAGAAAGGATGCAAGATGCAGAAGCAGCACAAAGGAATGAAGGACTGTATATTGCGGGAGGAATTGTAGAGTGTAAGGTGTGAGTTGGGAGTATGATTTGGAGTGTGGCAGGGGCTGGGCAGTGCAAATTGTGACTTGACAGTGTGACATAGCACGTGAGTATTTGTATGACAGAGTGAGAGGTTAAGGAATGTAAGTTGTGATGGAGAGTTGGTGAGATGTGTGTTGGTGAGAGAGGTGTGTGGGTGTTTGGGGGATTGGAGAACATAGAAGGGGAATATTTTCAGCATTACAATTGATAATGATCAATTTAGTTAATACTATTAAATAGGCATGAACATTAAACCAGAAATGTAGCCAAATTAAACACTGTTCTGCCAAGCCAGAGACATCTGGGACTCTTCCTATTAAATTAATACAAAAGATACATAATAATGATACCCTGGCTCTCTTGTAGCCTTGCACTCTGCCTATTTCCTGCAATGTGGCAATCTTACACCCTCCAGTTAATACAAAATGTCCCGCAAAAATGCCGCAATAAATAAAGGTTTGTGCCGCAAAATTTGCCATTTCATGCTGCAAAATCCTGGAAGGTCTGCCTAGAGGGGCACTGTGAATATGGGAGGGTGGATTTTCATAACTGAACGTGTCAATGGACAATGGAATCATGACCATATAAGACTTTATATATTTGTGTAGATGATTTGTTACTGTTACTGTTTGAGGAACTTGCAGGCTGAAGCAGTCTTTTCTCAAGTTCAACTTCTGAGGAGGAGGAGACCTGTTAAAACACCCACACACTTTGCAGAGCGAAGCAGAGCATTGCAGGAGTGTTTTGAGTGTTACTATTGTTACTGTTGCTGTCAGGGGAACTTGCAGGCTGAAGCAGTCTTTTCTCACATTCAAGTTCTGAGGAGGAGACCTGTTAAAATACCCACTCACTTCGCAGAGCGAAGCAGAATGTTGCGGGAGTGTTTTGAGTGTTTGGGGTGAGGGTGTGAGGTAGTGTCCTCTATCCTCCTTTGCCTCTGACTCCGACTCCCCCATGTCACCGGGTTAACTGAATTGTTATCTCCTGCAGTGATTGGAAATGCAGTGAGCTAATCCTTGCAACTAATCAGTTTCGCCAACAAACATTTATTTTCTCCAGTTATTCGCCGGTTTGAAACCTGGGCTGTATTTTCTTCACAAACTCTTTCAGGGAGGTTTCCTTGAACCGCGGGAGTGTGGTATCAGGTGGTAGTGCTTTCACAGTACTATAGCCTGTAGGGGGGAGCCTCTGGCCTGGACTAACTTGGCTTGCAGTAAATATATTGTTAACGTGGGAGTGTGCCACTGTAGATGCTTTGAACAGTGACATAGCCTGTATTGTCTGCATTTTGAGTATTTGGTGGATTCGGGATCGGTCCCTAGGGTAACGGGGGTCAGTGGCTAGCGACTAGAGCCTAGTGTCTCCGGGGACTGGTTGTGAGATTCTATGTCGACTTGAAAACCATAATTGTCCTGGTCCTCCTGGCATTGCCTACAGCAAGCTCCCAGCTCCCGCTCCTGCTTCAACTCAAATCTGAATGTATTCTTATCTATTCTTTTGAGTGTGCTTTTGAGTCATTATCGGACAATTTTTGGACTAATTTGGGACTCGTTTTGTTTTTTGTTTTTTTTGCCTTTTATCCTTACTTAACGTTTTCCACTCATGCATCATATTGAGGGTTCATATTAATGAGTATTGAGATTAATTGTGATTATCTTGGATCAATTGTTATATTGTTGTGTATGCACTAATTGTATAATTTATCTCTTTTCTTCTTTTTCTTTTTTACATAGTAACCCTTTTTTAACCCTTTTCTATTCGACTTTTAACAAAAACTCATTGCCATTTGTGTATTTTGCTTTGTTTTATTCTGTGAATTATTGTGTTTGCTTAACTTGCACCAGTACTTTGTTATTGCAGCTCTAATTTATGTACTGTTAGTTAGGAGGTTAGGAAGTTGTAATCTGCCTACTGCACTATTGCACTATTGAAATATCTCCACAGCTATATATCTGCATATTTGCATGTACTGGCACGTACTGGTAGCGTTGTACTATCTATTTATCTGCATATTTACACATTTGCATATTTTGCACATAGTTGCTGTGAAATTTTGTATATTTGCACAACTGCATATCAGCACATTGGTTTATTGTGCAGAAGGGGCCAACTAGCGCTGCTATTTGTTTTTGTGGTGGGCCAGCAAACAATAGATCGATAGTCAGGAAATTGTAACTTGTAACCCTACTTCTTTCCCTTTTTCCCTGTATTTTTTTCCAATACTTGTTCGGTGTATACTTCTGTTTTTTGCACATCTGTATATTTCCACATTTTGGGTTTCTCAAAATTCTTCTTATGATAGGAACGTGTTTGAAATCTCATGTGGTCACCTTTTGAATTTTATTCTTTGTTCCTTTGGAGGGGCCTCCTGTTGATGACAGCGGGACCGTTCTCACTGACATCTTGGTGTCCACTTTTGCAGAGAGTTAAATGGGTTTCTTTCAGGTGATTCACTGTTGAAGAAATATGATGCGTAACGGTTTGAGGAGCCAACTGACAACTTTTAACCCTATGGAGCTGTCCGGAATGCCGGGGCCGGCGTTAAGGGGAAGCATAGGTGGTAAAGTAAAAAAGACTTTGGGAGGGCACCCAACTCTAACGGTTCACTCATCTATGGCGGGCCACTTGTTAGACCTTCCCCAGGCAACCGGGAATGTGTGTTGTAATCTGGAAGTCACAGTTCGGGATGGGGGAACTTAGCCGAGAATCAACCTTCAATGAGGTCGAGGGGGGATTTAATGGGTATGAAAACTATGAATCGTCCATGTAGTTGTAAGGGAATTCTGGTAATCAAACCTTTACGCTGTCCCCTATTGCGGGCAAACGTATAATTGATTCCTACTATGGTAAAAAGGTGGGAACTAGTACTGGCTTTTATTGATCATTTACTAATGAATACTGTGAACGACAAGGACGATTTTGGAGGAATTCATGACCTAAGTATCATCGAGTTTTCAGACTTGGCGATGGAGGGAACGATGGGAGGTGGGTCTGGTGGCCTCCCAATGAGTGTGACTGTAATGCTGGAAATGCATCGGAGGGACAGGGCCTCCATATCCTTGTCCTTTATTGCTTTATCATGTATGTTCTGCCTTGTTTGCCACGCAGCAGTTCATGTGGGACTCCTGGCGGTGCAGCTCTTCCTGTATTTGGTTTGGTGAACAGACCCATGGGATACCCTTATGGCACCCATTGGTAGGAGTACAACCCTGTACTCCTTGTGTATGTTTTGGGCACCTATGTGTGGCCCACAGAGCAGGGTACGGGCTGGTAGCAGCTCCGTGCTGAAATGACAGGTGCCCTGCGCATCCTCCATTTTGGGATGCCCAGGCCCTGTCATTGGAATCAGTGGATTCTTGATAGGAAACAATAAGGCCCCTGTGGCCTCTTGCTTTCTATCGCATGTTACCTTACTTTTCCTGAAGTCCTGGGAAGCCCTGACTCCGTCCCTTCCCGCTGACTGGCTGTTGGGGTGGAAGTTCCATATATGGTGTTGTGGGGAAGTCCAGGCCAGACTGGCTGGAGCCTTCCCAATGACTGTATGTTGTGGGTATGCCTGTGGGGTGGGACCTGGATGAATGGAGTATGTGACGAATACGCATTCCGTGTTATGGGTGTCTAGCATCTGGTGCTTGACACAGTGGGCCTCATTACATGGTAGGCGGTAAGGGTTTACCGGTACCGGTAAGGGCACCGGTACCGGTAAACCCTTACCGGTAAACCCTTACCGCCTTACTACGGGTTCCCTTTGCGGGACCCGACCTTAACGGCTGGTTTTACCAGCCGTTAAAGTAGGATGCTGCAAAGGGACCTCAGTGCTAATTACGGTACCGCAATTTGCGGTACCGTAATTACCACCTTCCCCATTCCCATTATGCCCTATGGGGGCAAAAATGGGAATGGGGAAGGTCCTTGGTGAATGGGGAATTACCGGCCCCGCTCACCTTGGAGTAGGCCGGTAATTCTGCCATCCACCAAGGCGGACACGTTAAAATATGGTTACCGCACAACGTGTAATGAGGCCCAATGACTGAGTTAGCCCTACCCGAAACTGGTATGAAGGCAGTGTGTAGTGCTGAATGGCAGAGTGCTTGTCCGTATCCACATTCTGTGTTGTGAGTGTCTTGATGGAGAAGAATGGCTTGAATGCACTGTGAGCCAATTGGCTGCCTGACTGCCTGAATGCCCTTCTGAGTGATTGGCTGCCTGAGTGTGACCCAGCAGAGTGAATGGGAGATCAACAGTATATCTGGGGGCCTCTCACTGCTGGAAATCGTTCAGAAGCTGAAGTTGAAACTGATGCTTACATTTGAAGCCCACTGGAAGAAGAAGCATTGCTGCTGCTGTCCTTCGCTAATCTGAAAGCTGTTGTGCCTTCAAGGAACTGATCCAAGAGAGGACCTAGCTAGGAGACCTCTTCCCGAGCTATGAGGGACCACCGTGCGCCAGCTGATCTTTGCCAAAGCTCCCTGGTAGACAGACCTATGAAAGGCTGCCAACCGGAGAAGGGGACCGACGAAGGAGAATGAAGAGAAGCATCGGACAGCCGTCCGCCAACTGCCATCGCCAACCGGAGCCGCAGTGCTCTCTTTTGCCTAAGAACATTTTGATCCAAAGCCTCCCTTGTTCATCACCGTCGACCGCTTTCGATGGCCACCGATGACCAAGGAAAACAAGCATCGCAAGACCTGGAGCTGCTGCTGCAACAACAGTGTTCACCCTTTTTCCTTGTGGGATCTCGACGATCCGTGACTCCTTCCTTATAGGAAGCTGCTCAAGAAGGATCCGTCGATGAACCAACATCGAACTCTGCTATTCCAGGTAAATTGGGGTTGTAGAACTATTTAGGGGGAAATAACATATGGACTGGGCTTGTACAACATGTCTTTATTTACAGGTTGCCCAGGTGAAGGGATCCTCACGCAGAATGGTGTCTAGGTAACGGGGCCGGTATTCTGTCTATTGTTCTAACCAACTGCTTTTCCTCCTATGTCTATTGTTGGTTCTCTTTATTACTTGTTTTGTGTGACATTTAAACTAAGTCCAGTTGATGCTCTTTAATGAAATCTGATAGCAATTGTGGTACCACGTAGAACTGTGTATATATTTACCATTGTAGATTAACTGAGCACAAATTGAGTTATTGTGATTGTGTATATAACCTTGAACCATAACTATATAAAGACTGTGTTTTCACTAACATAGTGTGTGGACATTCCTTTGTGGGTGCTTGGGGACTACACTGTACTTAAGAACCAGCCCGCATCACCTCCTGAGAGCTAAGCCTTGACTGCTCGTCCATTGCTACCAACAATAAAGAACCTTGATTGGGGTGCTCTGTGCTTCGACTCTGCCAAATAGAGAGCAGGAGTACAGACGCCGCCCACTGGGGGAGTCTTTACAGTGACTCAGTAGACGTGTAGACATGTGATGCTTCAATGCCTAACTCCCCTGTTCCTCTGACTAATTTGATTGGGAAGTGTGACTCATCCCCCTAGGATTCATGCTTCAGATTCATTTGGTGAGGGGGGATGCATCATACTTTGAGGGAGGTTGATGAGCGAATTTGTTTAACCCACCCAACAGTGTCAGCTCTGAACATGGTACTGAGCTAGTTCGTCAACTTCTATGACAATATTTGGCATGAATTGAAAGAGCATAGTTTGATATTGGTGCAGCTGGGTGAGAAGATTGAAAGCTTGACTAGAATTAAATTGTCAACAGTGGCAGAGCCTTTACCGATGGGGGCTGACCCACAACATATTAACAGGGAGGACTCCCCACCTATTAAGAGGAAGGAATTATTGCTTCCTCCAAAGAGTTTGGTGAACCCAGAACCAATTGTTATTAGTGATGACTCTAATAATTTTAGCACATTTGTTGGCCCTGGTCAAAGTTTACCCAAGTGTGAAATGTTAAAAGGTACTCTAAATCCAAAATCTCAGGAATTGGTGGTGGTGGTTGCTCCATTCTGTAAACCCTTGAACGTGGGATCATTTGTGGAAATATTGAGGGGGCAGCAAAAGCAGGATTTGATAATAAGAATCTAGCTCCGTTCATTTTCAAAGCGAAAAAAACGCTTAAAAAGAAGGATCAAAAGAAAAATAACTTAGGATCACTTGGTAGGGTAGGCA
The DNA here is from genome assembly GCF_040938575.1 of Ambystoma mexicanum. Lineage (NCBI taxonomy): Eukaryota > Metazoa > Chordata > Amphibia > Caudata > Ambystomatidae > Ambystoma > Ambystoma mexicanum. The sequence continues at coordinate 1,039,918,939 of NC_090929.1, read as the reverse complement.
AAGTAGATGTAATGTTGGATATGCCTAGGCCAATTCAGTGTGGTAAAAGAAAATTAAGGTCTATTCAGACACAGCCTGGGGTTACTGAAGGGGTTTAAAATGGGTTGGGCAAGTCTAAATTTGTACCCTTTTCACCCCTAAGGCATTATCTCAGGTGGTTAATCAAGTTCCTAACGCGATTGGGAGGGATATTAATCACATTAATAGTGAAGTGGCTATAAGTGCGGGGGGGAGGTTCTGACTTTTACCCATAGTCGGGCGGGATCTTGGGGAAACCTAGTTACCTCTGTCCTAATTCTGAGATGAGGGGCTTGGTGCCCTATCTGAATTGTGGTACTGAAGCGAGTCAGCCTTAATGGGAGAAGCTAGTAAAATTGATCTCGGGGAAACCTTGATAAATAGAGGGAAAAAGGGAGTGACTTTTAATTTTTTGGATTTGCCCAAAAAGAGGGGGGTGGGCAGATTTATGGGAAAGAGAGTTTACTCAGGACCAGATTGTTGATGCCCCTAACCCCACCAACTCTTATATTGTTCACTTAAGTGGGAGCGGTCAATTGCCTAGTCAGGGGACTAATAATATGAACTGGGAGGAGTGGAAGAAACAAAAAGTACTGTGAAGTCAAAATTTACCAGAGAGTTTATACCCAAGGCTGCATTCGGGTGTTGGACAACTATTGGATAAGCTATATAAATGTACCCCCCAAACTAATGAGGTAAAGAGGCTGCTAGTACAGGGCTTAAAAATCTATAGTATACTTAGAAATGCTTAGGATGCCAATGGTAAATATAGAGATACGGAATCCAGGGATTGGTCGGGGGCTAACATTAGGGACCTGTCTAAGGAGTGGGATGAGGGGTATATGAATGGGCAACACAAAGTATGTATGTCCAGCATCCTGGGGCCCGCGACCCAAGTATGTTTAAACAGGGGCAATGTGCTGACAATTTTCGCAAACATGCAAATCTTAAATTAGTTTAATCTACCGACATAGCTCGGGTTGCTTTCTCAAACCGTGCAGACACCATTTGCTCCTGCCTCTACTTTACGTCTAGAGTGATCAAAGAATTAGTTCTAGCAGAAGCAAGGAACTTTAAGGAATTGGGCTTTTCTCTTCATATAGAAGGGGGGAGGATCCATTGTCCATCAAGCAATGGGGTGATGGGGCCCTCAGTATGTCCCTAAATTTGGGATCTAGGGGTATAATTGCGAGTAACAAGATCGATTTACAAGCAGAGGAGGAGGATCTGAATTGGGCTCGAGTTACATCCGCTCTGTGGAAAAAGACTAATTCGTACCATGCCCAAACTTAGTGTAGCCAATGTTGGCCACTCTAATCTGAGGGTTGTTTCCTGGAACTCTCCTGGCAGTCCTAATTTATATAGTAACATGGAAGTAATGAAAATGCTGAGTATGGGAATGTTATTTTAATCCACGAGTCATAGTTATTACAATCTTTGGTATTGGATGGTTATCAGGTCTTTACACAGAGTGCAATCCTCAGTAAAGGGGGCATGGCTTTGGGGGGCTTGATCATTGCAGTGAGTTCTGCCATTGGCTTGAGGGCGACTCTTTTCCCTAACCTCCCTTTTTGGGGTCATAGCTACGTCATTGTCTTCTTTGGACGCCCAATTTAATTTACTGATTACGAACATTTATCGGCATAATGGAGTGGCCGACTTGCAGGATTTTCTTCTGGTAATCTCTGAGTCGATTTCTACCTTGGTATCCCTGTTCCCGGAAGGTAGGATTCTGGTGAGTGGGGATTTAAACTCGAATTGCATCATTCCAGATCAAGTGGAGGACAACTGGGAGGCTATTGGTGAAAATCTGCCTGAGGAACCAAAAATCCAAAATGGATTGAGGTGGTGGTTAACGATGGAGGCATTGGGTTTGAGTCTTATCAACACAATGGCAATAGTAGGAGGGAAGGTGTTACCAACTTGGAGTCGAGGGACTCACCTTTCTACTCTAGTCTACATATTTGTGGATGCAGTCCTAAGTAGTGCTCATGTGACTTTTAAAGTACAACATAATAATTTCAGTGACCACTCAATTCTTATGGCTGAATTTGCCTTACAGACGATCAGGCAACCTACGGAGCGTGGAAGTACCCGCGTCTGGGAATGCAATCCGATGATCTGATTGGAATATTGCAATATTGAAAGAGGAGCTTGACTGTGTTATTAGAGGTTCTCCCCTGTAATGGAAGTTAAGGGCATTTCACTCACAAGCCGTTGATGACTTTATGGGGGATTTGATTGGCAGAGTCAAGCAGCACTCTAAATTCTCGAGTAGGGGAAGGGGGAAAACTCTGCACGTCTATAATTCTGCCATGGTTGAAGCTAAGAGAAAGCTTCATCCTTAGACTAGGGCGGTGATGAGGGAAGGTAAGAACAGTATGGACCTTAAATCCAACTTGAAGAAATTAAAACAAAAATATAAACATTTCTGCAAGTACATTAAATCTTCTATGCTGTAGTTAGATACAGAGTGCATGCTTCGTATCCTGGTAAAGCACGATTCTTGTGCATTCTGGGTTTTGGTTAACAATTTGGACATGTCGATTGAGGCCTCTACTATTAATTCTGTGTCTGAGACTCAATGGGTGGAGTTCTTTCGTGAGATTCATAGCGGTGGGCCACTCAATATTGTTTATGACCCTACTGTTATGAAATACTCTATGGAATCTACATGGGCTATTAGGATTAACTTTGAGGACATTATATCACTGATTGGCGAACTGCGAATGTGGTCCCTATTTTTAAGTGAGGCTTAAGGTCCGAGCCTAAATATGATCACCCAATTTTGTTAATAGATGCTGATTGTAAAATAATTTCAGCATTTCTCCTAATTCATGTGTATGAATGGGCACGGGCCGAGGGGCGCTTAAGTCCTTTTAAAACTGGCTTTCATAAGGGGCATTCGACCAACCTCAATGGTTTATTGGGGAAGACACTTCACGTATTAGCATGGAAGAAGGCGATGGGATGTACTTATGTGGCATCCATCGACCTGTCCATGGCCTTTGACAATATAATCAGGAATAGACTATGGAGTAAGCTCGCTCAATGCGGGATGCCGGGTTGCTTGCTGAGACTCCGGATGGCCCTCTATGAGGATTCCAGGATCTTTGTAAGATTAAGCAATGAAGGAGAGTTATCAGCACGCATTAAAACTGTTACAGGCCTGACACAAGGTTGTAACCTTGCACCCTGTCTGTTTAATCTGTATGTATCAGATGTAGTAAACTACTTGACGGGGACAGGTTTGATTTCACCAACTATTGGCTCAATGACTGTGGAATGTTTAGCTCACGCGGATGATTTTTTATTATTTGATAACTCGTGGACTGGCCTACAGCATTTGCTGACCAAATTCTCTGCGTTCACTATCGATAATGGTCTTACAGGTAATCCTAGTAAGACCGAAATTCTAACCATTTCACAGGGGAAAGAAAGGAAAGGCAGGGTCTGGCCTTTGGAAAATAAAGCAATTGGAACTGTGGGCACACTGGTCTATTTAGGTTTCCAAATCAGTGCGCTGCCAGCGGTTAGAAACGTTAGAAAGTCCCTCTTAAATAAAGAGAAACTCCTATCTATTCAGGCTGTGAAAAGTGATAGCAAGTATGGACGATTCTCTATAAAAACAGCCCTTGCATTTTTTGAAGCTAAGATCGTCCCAAAACTGATTTATGGCTTGGAGCTGGTTGACTCTGTTATTTTTAAGGTTCTAGACGGTATCGAAGCAAAAATATGGCGCAAACATCTGAGTATACCTAACGCAATACCTCTTGCAGCTATTATATTCGAGTTGGGGTTGGTTTCAATGAAGGCACGGGTGGAATGGAGTGTATTTGCATTATTTGCCAAACTAGTTGATCCAATTCCAGCATCTCTATATGATTTACTGAGAAAGCAATAATCTGTGTTAAAGAACAAAACAAATTATCTTTCTCAGTTAGAGGAGAGAGCTCTTCTGATTTTGAATAATTTGGTGATGGATAGTGCGTCCTTGTTATCCAACCCAATGAGAGTGAAGAAAGCCCTCTTTGATTATGATTGGGTCTGTACTTTGGATTCTCTTCCCTCATATCCTTTGATGCTCAATCTGGCATTAGACCATATAAGGCGGGACGCCCCAGCAACGATTCTGCTGCAGTTTCCAAATAAATTCTATTGTGATATTTTGTTGCGATTAAGATGGAACCTTCTATTGAAGAAGGAGTTTCTAGTAAGAAGGGGAAGGCTGCTAATTATGGATACTAATGCCAGATTATGTAAATCTGACCAGATTGAGACCGCCCTAAATTTGGTTTTTGATTGCACAGCTCTAAATTCAATAAGGTGGAAGAATAGTTTTAATGCAACGAGTCAAGCTGGTCATTGGTGTTCGATTAACTCCGTCTATTCCATCGGGAGGGTTTGGCAGTGGCAGGATTTATCAAAGCCCTGAACCTGACAAATCCTGACTGATGAATTGCTGAAGTCTTTTTTTGTAACACCATGATGGCAGTTTTTGTGCTCATCTCCTTTTGTCTTATAATGTACTGAACGTTATTTAAAGTTCTATTAATTTGTACTGGAAGGTTCTTGGGAATTCTGTTTGATGAATTACATGGCAATCTTAATCTTTCAAACAATAGTATGTTTTTAGTGATGAACTATTTTATGATTATGTGTTTTAATTCTCATTTTTTTGTACCAGCAGAATTTTTTATCGTTTTTATTTATTTGTTTTTTGTTTTTGTAAAAGTTTGTTATAAACCAATTGCAAATACATAAAATAAATAAAAAAGTAGATGATTCGCAAGGAACCACCCTCCCTTTTCCTTTTTAATGGTTTTAGGATGAACATGTGATTGATGATGGATTACAACTGTTTTCTTCTTTTTGATAAAAAGTTTGTAATAAGCTAAAATATAAAATTACCTATTAAAACGTTTAAAAAATGTATTCACAAACAATGAATGAGGATCTGAATTAGGGCATGTACGGAACAAAAGAAAGGGTTTTATATAAACGTTCATAACAGCAAAAAACGTCCCCTCTGTTGTACTGTGCCTTATTTAATATCAAGAACCCAGGACAGTGGCCCATCTCCTCTATTAACAGGTTGCTTAGCACCTTATCTTTTCAACTGGACTGGGATGGTGGGGTGGTTCCATTGTGGTCCATTACTGGCCCGGGGGTAATTTTAGTATTGCACGGACCTGGGTCAGGGCCATAAAACCAGGGGCTACATATGGACTTCCTAGATCAGTGATCCTCCAACGTGTAGCATGTTGTTTGCAGAACCCTACAATGTTGCTTGCAAGTTGCTTTGGGCTACTCTGCAGAGGCCCAGTTGGAGGAGGGGGTTCTACAGTGATGCAAGAAGAATGGCAGTATAGGATGGGCCAGGAAAGTGAGGGAAAGCTAGGGAATTGGTCTTCCCCGGCAGAAAGATGACATATTGTTTGTTGTGGAAGCATCATTACAGTAGGATGAAGGGCAGGTGTTCGTGGTCACAATGGTATGAGCAGCACAGGAAGCCTGGTAGGAAAGTCATCTGAACATTGAGCGGTAGATTAGGGAAACCTCATGAAGATTCAACTGTTAAAAGCAGATGCAATAACCACCTCCTGCTGCACCCACAATGCCTGCGCAGTGTGGGTGTGCAATGTGCATTGATCTAATGAGATAACCATTCAGGAGAAGCTTGGGTCCAAAAACATGGCAAATCTGGCAAGCACAGGGATGATCAATGCTACTTCTGCTGTAATCATCATTAAAACCAGCTTTTGTACCCTAATTTACAAGGCCAGCCTACCTTATTCTTAGAGTATGTGTTGAGCGCAGGCCTAGCTTTGCGGAGCAAAAGAGCACTTTACAAATCATAGGGGAAGGATATGGTGAGGACAGCAGAGATACAAGGGAACAGGGAGCTAACAACGGGGTGGAGGAGGGCAGGCAGATTGGCTGCAAGGGATCTATCTACAAGCAACCAGGTGAAAGAAACAGGGGGAGGCCGATCACCCAGTCTCAGGTCAGGTGCAGAGTGGTGTGTTAACCTAGGTGTTGGGGAGGAGCCATTTCTGAAAGGAGGGTCTTGAGTTCTTTCCTGGGATGTAGAAGTGAAGGGTGAGTCTGGTGTTGGTGGGTAGGAATTTTCACAGTATTGGGGCATAGACAGAGAAAGCCTGTATTTTGGTCTTTTGGTTGTTTCCTACCTGCACTGGCAGAGTTCAAGTTTGCATGTGTCCTTAATTCTGGTGGAACATAGGGTTTCAGAGATCCTGAGTTTCCCAGTGAGGTAGCTTGGGTACTTAAGGTTGACAGCCTTGTAGATGATGCATCATGATTTGAAGATGATACATGCTTGCAGCGGGAGCCAGTGCACTTCGATGAGGATCGGGGTGATGTGGATGAATTTGTGTGCTTCAGCAGGTAGGAAACATCTTGGGGGTGGGAGGGTAGTCGCCGGAAGGCCTTCCAGAGGGGCATTGCCACCATCCAGGTGGGAAAGGACCAAGGTTTGGACAACAGATCAGAAGTCATTTTCTGAAATGAAGGGCTTGATTTTCTGCAGGAGATAAAGTTGGCACCAAGCCATTTCTGTCTTTGTTGATATGTGCTGCTTGAAGGAGTGGTGTCTGTTGATGTCAAATCCAAGTTACTTGGCACAGGTGGCCACTGGGGTGTGAAGCCCTCGAGGTTCATAGTAGAGAGCCAGGTTTGAACGTCAGGGTGTTCATCTTATTGGTCGGGAATTCGGTCTTGGAGGGGTTGAGCTTCAAGTAAGCAGTGGACATCCAGCAGTGGATCAATGTGAGGCAGCCCAGGAGTCTGTGAATGTCTTCAATGGGGAATATCTTGTTGTAGAGCTGCATGCCATCTGCATATTGATGGATGTGGATGGTGTGTGGAGTCCAGAGGGTTCAGAGCGTTTCCATGTAAACAAAGGTTTGAAGATCACATGGGAGGGGATGGATCCTTGCGGGACTCCATCGGTAGAGTTGATGATCTGGATGATGATGACTTTCATTTGGGACTCCAGCAGCCCTAAATTCCCAATGGGCAGTAATTTGGCCTGCCGAGATCCAACTTCTCTTCTTTCGGACATAGTCCCAGACATCATCTGATTTCCTAGGCGCTTTAGCCTTCGGTGGGCACCACTGATGATACATCAACTACATTGAGTACCTTTCTAAACATCGGCTGATGTAGATCTTAAATTCGTTACCAGGAAGTTGGCTTTTCTTCTGGTGATTACATCATCCAGACAAGATGTGGAATAGGAAGCTCACCTGATTCCAAAACTTCATCTAATAGCCCCTCCGAGAATCCTGCACAGTGTACCTGAATTCATTCCTAAGCTCTTCTATTCATCCCTTATTATCCAGAACATTATCATGCCTATGCTCCACCAAGACCCTCAAACTCCAGAAAAAGAGATGCTACATATCCTAGTCATGACAAAAGCTCTCAACATCTACCAGGAAAGACCTTCACCTTTCAGGTCCATGGAGAACTTGCTGGTCTCCTTATACAGTTCAGCAAACCATAAAAAGCTGTCCACCAATGGATCTTACCCACCACTGTAGAGTTCTACTCACAGGTATCTGCATGGGTCCGTCCAAAGAAAATTGACTACGAACACGGCAGTGCCATCAGCTGAGGCACAAGGAGTGATGAGGTCAATGCATGCAACCCTTCTTCCTGGGCTTTATCTACCTCCCTTATACACATTACAAGTTGGTATTTGCAGATCCCTTTTAGCTGACTTTTTTTACTTAGGTCCTGAACTCTTCCTTTTAAGCACCATGTGTTGTTCGAGAAATCACTTTGCATACATTCCTGCCTAAGCCTCTTCTTGCTGGGGGCACAACTGGGCACACCTTCAAAAAGTAAGGACTATGGTGAGGAGGGGAAATGGGAGGTATTCTGTTATTACATATGGTAAGCAATATTACTCCTTAATACTCACGACTGGCCACATTCCTTACAACCCCTTGCTTCCTGCCTTCCATGAGACCAGCCTTGCTCAAAAGATAGAATATCACAGGAAGTGCCTGGGAGAGAGGAGGGCCTTACAGAGGTAGGCAGGGACAGGTGTAGAGTTAAAACCTTCAGTAGAAAAGGTGATGTAGGAAATGTCTGTGAGAGGACAGGGAGTCCTTTAAGAAGTCAGCGCGTTGTGAGAATTAGGCCTCATTACACGGTAGGCGGTGAGCCATGGCGCTATTAGCGCCATGGCTCATGCCGGTAAAATACCGGCACCGCCTTGGCGGAAAGGGGATTTACCGCCCCATTCCAAGGTTGGAGGGGCGGTAAATCCCCTTTCTGCCATTGCCCTTCCCCATTCCCATTTCTGCCACATAGGGCTCTATGGAAATGGGGAAGGCGCTAATTACGGCACCGCAATTTTGCGGTGCCGTAATTAGCTCCGAGGTCCCTTAGCGGGTTGGATTTTAACGCCTGCAAGAAGCAGGCGTTAAATCCTCCAACCCGCAAAGGGACCTCGTAGTACGGCGGTAAGGGTTAACGGTCACCGTTGCCATTAACGGTGACCGTTAACCCTTACCGCCGTCCGTGTAATGAGGCCCTTAAGGTGTTATGTCAGTTGCCATACTTAATGTAATGTCTCCCTGCCTCCTACATCCTCATAGACAGGGACCTAGACCTCACCAATCATTGTGTTCTTAACTTGTGAACACCACATCACTGTTATTTAGAGATCGCCAAGGCTAGGGACAGGCCAAAGGGTATCAGGTTAGTTTCCCAATGATAGCCCTCTTTAAGTAGCTAAACCATTTACAAAGGTGCACCGAGAAAACACTCACCCACCTGAGCATGATTCTTGCGCTATTAATCACACATATTCTGTCCTCCAAATTCTAGCTATGTTTTTAACTTTTAGAGGGCCCCTCTAAAAATGAGCAGACATGAAGAAGGCAGCAAACCTTGTAGTGGATATGAATCTTTTACAAAAATAAAATATGTTCTTCCATACTACTAATGTTTTATCCCAGCCTAAACCTCTGCACGTGTATCTCATCTGTAACATGTTTGATTACATCTTACTTACTTTCTTTGTCCTGCATTCTGTGAATTGCCTTGAATTCATTAAACCTGAAATGACATTAGAAGGGGGGAGGGAGTGCAGACTGGAGATCCCTTACAGCAGCAAAGGGGCAAAGGGAAAGTCTGCACCAGCGGGTGGACTGGAGGTGCACTGATTGAAATGGACGGCCTCGTACACTTCTGTGGAGATTGCCTCATTCCTATATGGTGCCCTTATTCACTTACACAGGCTATTACGCACAGGGCTCAAGTCGAGGGTACATGCGAGCAGACGGAGTCCATCCACTTTATTCAGAGGGTGGACTCAGTCCCCCCCCAGCTAAAAGAGAAACATTGGATGTCCTCTTTGAATTTATGAATTAAAGCCGACCTCAGAGATCAAACTGCAGTTGTCAGGTTTGTAGGCCGGACACTTCACCACTGCACTATATAACCTGATGAAAAATAACAAACTAAAGGTGATATATCCCAATTCGGTACTGCAAGCCCCAGGGAAAACATTTGTATAGGTTCTGGGAGTTTAAAACATGCACACCTTCTAACGTTTTCAAAAACACTATTAGAAGAAAATATCCTGTCTTGGTTTTGTGTGTGTGTTGGTTGTATGAAAGGCAAATGCCATTCGTCCTGTGGAATTTGGGTGGTTATGCATAGCCAATTTAATGAAATGTGCATATTTCACCTTGATATGCTAATGTCTGGTGACGTCACGTCCCATTGCGTTTGTTGATGAGACCCCCCACTTTAATTTTTAGACCCCTGACTCATTCCTACATGGGTGGCCTCATTCACTTACCCGGGCTGTTACTCATTTAATCAGGGGGCTACATACACTTTCATGGAGACTGACCCATCCTTACATGGGTGGCCTCATTCACTTCAGAACAGAGGTGAATTGCCAGGGCTCTGTGGGTGTATGGCTAGTTGATTAGACGTCTGGTCATGACAGAGGTGAGTTGCTCTGCTTTATGGGTGTCTTGGTAGAGGGGTGGAAGCATAAACTGCTAGCCAATCTAGAGATGAATCGCTGGAGCTCTGTGGGTGCCTTGATAGTGGAATATAACTTCATACTGCAGGTCAGGATAGAGGTGAATCACTGGAGATCTGTAGATGTCTTGATAGTGGAATAGCACTTCATGCTGCAGGTCAGGATAGAGGTGAATCGCTGGAGCTCTGTAGATGTCTTGATAGTGGAATAGCACTTCATACTGCAGGTCAGGATAGAGGTGAACCGCTAGAGCTCAGTGGATGTCTTGATAGTGGAATAGCACTTCATGCTGCAGGTCAGGATAGAGGTGAATCGCTGGAGCTCTGTAGATGTCTTGATAGTGGAATAGCACTTCATGCTGCAGGTCAGGATAGAGGTGAATCGCTGGAGCTCTGTGGATGTCTTGATAGTGGAATAGCACTTCATGCTGCAGGTCAGGATAGAGGTGAATCGCTGGAGCTCTGTGGATGTCTTGATAGTGGAATAGCACTTCATGCTGCAGGTCAGGATAGAGGTGAATCGCTGGAGCTCTGTGGATGTCTTGATAGTGGAATAGCACTTCATACTGCAGGTCAGGATAGAGGTGAACCGCTGCAGATCTGCGGATGTCTTGATAGTGGAATATAACTTCATAGTGCAGGTCAGGATAGAGGGGAATCGCTGGAGCTCTGTGGATGTCTGGATAGTGGAATAGCACTTCATACTGCAGGTCAGGATAGAGGTGAATCGCTGCAGCTCTGTGGATGTCTGTATAGTGGAATAGCACTTCATACTGCAGGACAGGATAGAGGTGAACCGCTGGAGCTCTGTGGATGTCTTGACAGTAGGATATAACTTCATACTGCAGGTCAGGATAGAGGTGAACCGCTGGAGCTCTGTGGATATCTGTATAGTGGAACAGCTCTTCATACTGCAGGTCAGGATAGAGGTGAATCACTAGAGCACTATGAGCATCTTTGGAGATCTGGATACCATAAAGAGCCTGTGTGTCACAAGGTGTCTGAAAATTGCTAGAAATCATACCAGATTCTGAAATAGAGTATATTATTTAGAAAAAAAGAATTCATCCTCACCTTAGACCAGAAAGGCTGCCCCTACATCCTTCCTCGTCACCCCTCACACCTTGAGTGCCTTGACGTGTCACAAGAAAGCAGGAAATGGGCAGGCAATCAAATGAGCCCACATGGCTTTTTTTATGTTTTTGGAATTAGCTTCAAAACTACGTACGCACAATTTTCTGCAACTAATCCCAGAAATCCCTTTAGATTGTGTGCAAGTGTAAATATTAAGGCACAAATCTGCCAACTCCTCCTTGCTCCAGAAAAGCAGCCCCTCCCCTATTCCTCTCCCTTCTTTTTAGTGCGAATAGCTGCTAATGGGTGAAGCAGTACCTTCCTGGCTCCAGGAGTCCGCAGGTGCGGACAGCTCTCACTGCGTGCATGTGTTAATCCCTGACAGCCCCCCAACTATCTCCGAAAAGACAGCACTTAAAATGAGATGCATTTCGAGGACCGGCTTTTTCCCTGGTGTTCTAATTGAACTGTTACACAAAGCTTTCCTAAGAGCTCAGGCTGACATCATTACCGAGCATGGGTGGGGCCAGAGGTAATCTGAATTCGGGATTGCACTGGTTAATGAACTGCCCATCCTATCGTCCTGCCCAAATCTCTTTTCTTTCACTGTCTGCATGCTTTTCTTCACCTTCCCACTGCTGCAAGCGATAGTACCCCCAGCTTTGTGGGGCTTTTCGAGGAATCCACACACCACCGTTTCTGGTTCCTGCGCCCCATTTCACTGTGAAGATCCTCTTACAGAGATATATATAGAGCGAGACATTATCAGTGGAAACATGAGATTGGGAATTGGGATCTGGGCAGTGGTAGGATGGCAGGGAGGACACCAGCTCGTTATGCCTTGTAAGGCCTACTGTCTTCTCCTGTGGCTAATCAGATCCCCTCTAAGACCTCCTACCACCGTACACTACCCACACACATCCCAAACATCCAGCAGCCACAGTAATGGTAGTTCTATCAGTAGAAATAGTAGTGCTACTATTTGTACTGTTGCTAGTTATAGTAATAGTACAACCACCAGTAGTAGCAGCACTATTACTACCAGCAGTAGCAATATTACTACTAGTAGTATAGTAGTAAACATCATAAACGTATGCATGTGTAGTTCTTCTACCAATATGGGTTCTAATACTGCTACTAACATCAGGAGTAGTATTAGTTATAGGAGTAGCACCAGTAGTACTACTAGCACCAGTAAGAGTACCACAAATAATGCCTGAATTAGTACTAGGTGTAATAATAGTATTCCTTTTTACTAGTAGCTGTAGCAGTACAGCTACCAGAAGAAGTAGTGTTAGTAGCACTACTATGATCAGTGGGTGGCTGGATTATCAGAAGTGTTGGTGGAAAATAAAAGAAAATGAAACCTTTTAGTCTTTGATGCTGTAATGGATCTGAAGACCTCTCCTACTCTCCACTGATGGCACTTCCTGGGTGCAGCGGTGACGCGACCAACCCTAGCAGATAGAGTGTGTTCTTATGGACTGTGTTTTACAAAAGGATTGTTGTGTTTTCCCTATAGCATGGGATTTTATCCTGTGCCGGGGTGGCCGTCAGTCTCTTCACCCTATATACAACCAATCTGCACCCCAGTGTGCCCTCTTCGACAGATCAGGGGTTGACAATGTATCCGGGAACTGTGTGCCCATTGTGTAGCAGTTGGGTCCTCGTCATATGGAGTGAACCATCAACTCCCGAAGGCAGTGGAAGACTCGATCCCACATGGAGTTCCTGAGCCGATTGTGGCGATATGGAGCCCAAGGATTGCTGCGAGGTACGTAGATACGTAGATGGTCAGTTTGCACCTCTCGATTTAGCTTGGACCCTGGTCTATTGTGACACTGGGGGTCATTACAAACCTGGCGGTGGGGGGTTAATGGGGCCGGAAGAGCTGCCAGCCCCGTTGCCCCCTACTGCCGCATTACAAGGTTTGCTCGCGGGACCCGGTAAGGACGCCTGGTAAAACCAGGCGTCCTTACCGGGTCACGCGAGCAGACCAGGATGCATCCTCCCCATTCCCACTGAGCCCTATGGGGGCCGGGGTCTGGGTTCCTGGAATGGGGAAATACCGGTCCCTCAAAGGTCGGAATGGCCCAGTATTTCCCCATTCCAGGAACCCGGACCCGGTACCCGGAATGGGGTAGCCATGCCGCAAATAGCGGCATGGCTCCCTCCAGGGTTGCAATGACCCCCACTGAGACCGATCGGCCCAAACCAATCCCAGTTGACACAGATTCCTGCAAAATATCAACTAAACATATCCATTCAATTTCTGCCCCAAAGAAGCCCCCTGTAGCGGAAGCGATTGTGGAGGCCATGAACCGTGATCCTGTGCCACACCTTGCGACCAGAGAGGCTCCAGCAATCTGTACTGGTCCTGAATTAGGCAATTGAGAAGACTATCCAATGACTCCTGATGTTAATTACAGCTATAACGATCAGCCCTGGTATCTGAGAAGAAAAGTGGTGGAGCTGCGTGCCAGTCCCAGCTGAAACATGCCGGATATTCAAGAGCCCTACAAGTTCAGTTACATGTAGTGCAACGTAGTCTTTGTTTATATTATCAAGTGGCCTTGAGGAGGAGTCGTTTTACTTGCGAAACACTTGCCCGTCCCAATTCTTTGTTTTCTAATGTACATTTCAAGTGATTTGTGTGTAATAAATGCACTTCACAAGAAAATATGTACAGCAAAACAGCAGTCCTTCTCCCCCGCCCCCTTTGGATTGGTGGTGACAAAAGTAGTCTTCTCACAATGGCATACTTCGAGTGTCAAAACTGAATCCTCCACATACATTCTAATTGGCTAAGGCAGGTCATGAGCAACACCACACATGGCTAGCATCAACGGAGGGCCGATTGTTCCGTTCCTTTGCCACCGCTCTCACTCAAAGTCCCCAGACGCAGTTGCCTAAAAGCCAACTGTATTGAGTGACAGGAACAGGGGCTGGTTGCGCCGAAGTCTATGAACAAAGACCAGGGAAATGTGACAGAGGGGTCAGTGGGTGTGATTCTGTAGAAGGTAGCAGCCAATGCACATGAGGAACTCAAGATTGAGGGGCACCTCACTCTTGCATCCCAGAACCCGACGCCTCTTCTGACATTCTGAACTATCTCAATGCCATGCATGGGGGCATTTGCTCTACATTTTCCATTGCTGGGGCTGGTTTGAAGGTGGTTCAGGGTTCTTGCAGCATTCTAAGTAGCACTTTTGACTCTCCAGAAAGTGGAGCTTTGATTCTCCAAATGTATAGAAGCATTCTTTGAATTTTGGGGGACCCATGGCTTGCAGAAGCATCCACAGCATCATGAAAAGTGTTCATCGTGAGCCTTCTCCAAGCAGCTCTCCTCAAAGGAGATGTGTCTATAGACAGGGGAACCCATATGTTTTTTAAATTAATTTTCTAAGCTTTAATAAAAATGAGTACCTGGCGTGGGTCAATGAGAATGTAACAAGCATTCTGATTGGCCCTCGCCGGGGCATTACCTGGCCGGGAATCCCTCGCACGCAGGTACGTGCCTGCGTTTAATGCTGGCGGGGGGCGTGGCAGGGAGAGTGCAAGCTAAGGCTTCAGCTTCTCTGTTTGCTCCGATATGTCCAGGACAAGGAATACCAAGCATTGGGATTAGGGCAAAGGCACCAGCTATCGCTATCGCTGCCAGCCTACCAATCTGATGTTCCAGAGCTTTTTTGAGACAGCAAATACACAGCAGTAGCTGCACATACATGCTGAGGCTGATGACTACATCACATGACATTTAGCAAGCCCTCTGTATGAGTTGTGAGCATTGTTTATTACACAATTATTTTTTTTAAAGAAAAGGGATGCTATCTTCAATCAGAAAAGGCTTACAATAACACATGTACGGATGGTGGAGGCATTCCCCAGAAGGGAGCTTGTACAATAGCACAAAGATGAGAACAAGTAGTGAGTCATTTAATGAGGGTGTAAAAAAGTAGCACTGGGACAAAACAAACACAAGAAAATATACACAAGAAAGGAGTGACTTCCAAAGGTAACATTCATTAAGGGGACAAATGCTTCAAACTACAGAGGAGTACTATATACATATATGCAACAACCGTATTACGCATCATTGGAGGCAAAGGTGGCACCAGGTAATGAGGATGGGGAGAGGGGAGGGGTGGTGCCTCTTTAGCAAGTAAGTGAAGTTTAAGCCAAGTCTTGAAAAGATCCACAGTTGGGCTGGCTTTGATTGTGATGAGCAGCGGGTTCCAGTGGAGCGGGATGAGCAGGGAGAAAGAGCGGAAGTGAGAGGAGACATGGGGGGGATGGGACAGTGAGCTTGAGTGCAGAGGGGGAGGGAATGAGATGGTGTGTGGACAGAAGTCAAGCCCATTACTAGCTTGGCAGGCTTGGAGAAGCAATTCTGAAATGGAGTGGTTGTGGAAGCAGAGATAACCCGCATGGTGTCAATAGGTAGTAGTGGAGAAGGATGTGGGTAGGTTGTAGTGAGTGCAAGTAGACTTTTTCTAGAGGTCATGGAGCAGGCTCAAACAGTAGTCAAGTTTGCTGGACATGGCGGTGGAGATTAGAGTTCGTATCATATGGGGGAGGTGGTGATGGTACATGTGCCGTACATTTATTACACATGAGGATATGATCATTTTGGTTTATTTCTCTTTGTGGCCTTTTAACAGACATGTCTAAAAAGAAATGTAGGCTATGTTTGGCCCTCACGGCCCATATAGAGTGGGGCAGGTACACTGCTCTCCCAAAGGATTGTGGTCATGTGCAGCGTGCAGTACATATACACTGGCAATGACTTGATCTATTGAGTGTATGGACATCCCCAACCTGCTGGCTGCCAAATTACCCAGTCTACCAAGGTCCCGCATGGGAGCGACCGTCTCCTTCCATGGTCACATCACCAGGGGAGGAACACATTCACCTCCTGTAGACATCACCCCTTGGCGAAGTCATCAGGGGAGGAACACATTCACTTCCTGTAGTCATCACCCCATGGCGAAGTCATCAGGGGAGGAACACATTCACTTCCTGTAGTCATCACCCCATGGCGAAGTCATCAGGGTAGGAACACATTCACTTCCTGTAGACATCACCCCATGGCGAAGTCACCAGGGGAGGAACACATTCACTTCCTGTAGACATCACCCCACGGCGAAGTCACCAGGGGAGGAACACATTCACCTCCTGTAGACATCGCCTACCGCCGTGTGTCACACAATGGGCTGCCGGATTCTAAGCTTGAGCTCATTCCACATCTTCATTTTTTTCACCAATCTGGCGTCACTGGAAACTATGCTGACCCTGACAGATGTGTGGGACGACACAAGACACGCCACTTTCCAAGGGTTGTGTTGGCCATCAAGTGTCTGAAGAGTCTGGGGGCCTAATCAGGAGTGTTCTCTGCCAGCACGAAGAGTTCCCGCTCAGAGGACTTGAATGTCCTATGCCTGGTGCTGCCATGGCCACTGGCTGCCATTCCATCTCTGGAGATTGGGAATGATGTTTCCCCGATTTAAAATGGCTGCACCCTCATTTCTGGTAAACCCACATGTTGTACGGGATTTATAATGCGCAGACCGTGCTGGGAAGCAAGCTCACGAGCGAGAACAGAGACTACCACATGAAGTCATTTCAGTGGATTGATGTATTGGGAGTTTTTCTGCATGTGAGCTCTTCAGTTTCTGCTGCAGTATTAGTTGAACTTGGAAATGCGGTAACGGCAGTTACTGCATGCTGTGATTTATCATGGAAACTCATAAGGAGGGCGCTGCAAGGGATTGTGAGGAGAACCTTGTAATGCCGGTTTACCTATTTCATTCACTGCTACCTGTTTGATAGCATTTTAAGAGGCATAATCCACTGATTCTAGAATTAGAACACGATCTGTGGACTCCAAATCGCACATTTCTGGCTCTGTCACCTGGCCGTTGTTTATGGCCAGGTTGTTTTGTGGTAACCTCTTGTCAACTGTAGCGGTCATATTTTTGCTCTTTCTTGGACACCGGCTTTTTGATTTAGCTATATTTGCAGCCTGGCTCTAGCCATTTGACTCTCTAACAAGCAGTGGAGTAACTTTTCTGAAAATATTGAGGAGGTGGTGGGGACATGACATGTAAATGTAAGGAGCCCCAGCCAAATGAGAGGGACAAAATGGTGTGCCATAAAAGTTGGGGGAGACAAACACCTTTGTCCTCCCCTAAAACTAGGCCCATGCTAACAAGACAATCAAGTCATCTGCTTGGTGCCACACTGTACGTGCGTGGGGTTCTATCACTGCGGCCTGGCGACTACACTGCGCCTCTGCTTCTACAAAGGGGGCAGGCTCTTTACCATCCTACGTGTATAGGATCTGCTGACAGTCCCATCCCCTGAAGGGTTCAACGATGTTTGCGAGAGAAATGTTTTTAAAAAAAAATTTGTACACGTTTCACCGAATCCGCCCTACGCTAATATATACCTAAGCCTAACCCTGCCCATCTACGTTTGCGGCGAAATGTGTACAAAAAACTTCAAGCAAATGGGCCTAGAAGAAAAGGTACTGCGAGCAAATGGGCTAGTACTGGCCTCCAGCACAGGTATGGAAGATATTTCAGATACCACTTGTCCAAGGTGGGTGGTAGGAACCATGCCCCTATGCCTAACCACACTGCTAGAATGACCCCTACAGTTGGGTGGTGCCCTGATGGAGATTCATGCGCAGGGTGTGAACTCGATGATGAGGTGAGTGCTGTGCTTGTTAGAGCAGGTGCTCATTGTGACCCCTCCTTCCGTTTCGTGCTCACTAATAGGAAGTGGGCTGACCTGTGTAAGCAAGTGTTGCTGTGGAAGCAGGGTTTGCAGTGCCGGATTCAATCCTGTGGAGGTAAGGCAGTCAACATTTTGGGCCCCCCTTCGCCAGTTAAAAGAATGCTAACACAGCGCAGGCCGTTGCGCAGCACAGCAGTGCATCATGGGCTCTGCCTTCCCGGGGCCCCTAAAAAGAGTAGGGCCTATAGGGGGTGTCTACTTGGCCTAACAGATAATCCGGCACTCAGGGTCTGTCTTGCATCTAACTTCTTGATGCTTGCTCCGAGTTGCTTGCCATGAGTAAGAGCAGCAGAAATGACCCAGGGTGGTGGTGCTCGCAGGAATATTCAATGGGTGTGGGGCTCCCAGCAGTTGCTACTACTCATAGACAGACTAGGCCGTATTGCTACATAATCATAAATACTGTAATGCTACTATGGGCAGCGTTGCTTCTTTGCTCAGCTGTTTTGTTTCCACAGAGTTTTTCTCCTACTACCCCTTGAAACCAAGCTGACCTATGTTTAGGTCATCTGTGACCCTTCTTGTTTCTGTCATTTTCTAAACCATTAGGACTGTTTCTTTGCTATCGTTTTTGCAATTTGTTTCATGTATAGCAATTTAGGACTCCTCATGTCTTCACAACATGCACGTGTCACTTCTAGTAAGGGTGCTAAACTTAAAAAATGGCCCGGGGTGGGGCTGATGCTTATGGTGCAACTTTTGACTCAGGTGATTGCATGGAAAGTGACATCACAGGCACGTGCCTGTCCCAAAACTAAAAAGTAATGTTTAAATGAGTGCCAACCAATAGCATTGCTCTGGGCAACCTAACATAGCCCTCATAGATGGCAGGAAATGAGAGAGAAGCTGACGTCCTTAGCTTGCACTCTTCCTGCCTGGCTGAAAGCCTAACTTGAAAGTGTCATCCTTTATATTAACCCCTTAAGTGCCAGGCTATTATGCAAGTCTATGCAAATAGGACGAGCATAACGCTTAGAAAATTCATAAACAACATATGGGGTCTCCTGTTCATCAGGCTGGTCCCCTTCTGTATTGGGGTAGATGGGCTAAAAAAATGATAGCATCGAAGGCTGCCCAGAGCAGTCAGAATTTAACGTCTTGCATCTCTTCCTTGTGCACTGACAAAAATACCTCCCAAATATGGAAGAAGTTCTGCGATACACAACCCAGTTTCCTTGCACTGGATCACTTTTGATTATTTGATTCCGCTTTCGCCCCCAGAATTACATTTATCAACTATCAACCCTTCATTTTTATATATCCTCGATGAGGGAAATCCATGTATGAGATCATTTGAATATGTCTTGTAAGGCACGCTACTTGGTTGACACACCTGCTTCCGCGCTCTGCGGGCCACAAGTTTGTGTCCTGCATGAGCCAGCAACCAATCATTCTAAGACTGACACAGTAGGGAACATTAAGTGGGCTCATGTCCCCTTTGTGGGAAGGGTCAGGCACGCAGCAAACAGATGCAGCAGTGGGGCCAAGACCTAAGGGAGCTTTCCCCAGCAGGTGCCCCCCCCCATGTCCAGGATGGTGGGAGAGAGCAGAGAACAACTACAGCTCTCTAGTATGTGGAAGGTACCAAGGCATAGCCATCAGTTTACCTAGAAGCCCCTTACACAGTCAACTTCTGGGAACCCCCCCTCGCAAACCAAATATTGTAGTACTTAATCTAGAGTCTACTCCATGCGATCCTACCCTAGTTTGGGCGCTGTGGTAAAGCAAAACACCATTTGTTTTGTTGTTCAATTAGTATGTACTCGTTAAGTTATTGGATCAATCCAAAAGTTCACATCTTTGTTATGGATATCTATTTGAACATGGCCACGTGATAGATCCTTGCTCTCAGAGCATACTAATGGAACAACAAAACTAATGGTGTCTAGCTTTCCCACAGCGCCCAAACTAGGTTAGGATCGCATAGAGTAGACTGCTTGGATGACATTGGGGTCTACAACTCGGGAAAAACGAATAGCTTCAACTACATTGGGGTCATTTCCCTTTCAACACACACAAGTAACAGCACTAGCTCGTAGTGAAAATCTGTTTCAAAAGCTTAGGGATTCATAGCCATCATCCTCCTGAAGAACCGCTGTAATCCTCAGCAGGGAAACACGTGTGGAGAAATTTGTGAAGACTGTCAATCTAAAAAGATGGCATATGGTTGCCAAACCATTGAGGACTTTGTGAGGACCCTTTGAATTTAAAAGACGGCATCATTTTGCCAAACTACTGAGGGCAAAAACCTAGTAAAGAGTATTTTCTGAGGACTTTGTTAATCCAAAAGGACAGAAATAACCCTGCCTAAATAGCAAAAGACACAGCGATTGAGCAAACTTTAAACCTCAAAGTAAACCAACTGAACACGGTTTCCTCTATGCAACTCAATAGAGGGAACTAAAAGGAATTTCATTTGCTAACAGCATCTTCTATGAAACATTTCCTCTATGCAACTAAATAGAGGCAATCAAAAGGAATCTAATTTACCATGTACGCTAAATTGAAGAAATTGCACATATAAACATAATTATTGCAAATTTACAAAAACTGCATTTCTAATAAACATTTAATTGGCACAATTTTCTAGATCTCCATTCTTCTTTTTCTTTGTTTATAAATGATACTGGTCAGCCTCAGTATGGGGAGATAAGAGTGCAGCCTTGCAACCTTTATTCATTCGTTCACTTTCCAATTTAGCTCCAAAACTAAAGCATGGAATCGCTCTAAGTTGCTTTAAGGCTCACATCAGTTAACTTTTACTATCTTTGAAAGATGTAAAGAGGCCAACACAGCAAGCAAGAGCCAAATATCACCAGACTCAAGATCAAAACATGCAAAACTGAAAGGACTAAGGGACAGGCTTTCTCCAACTGCGCACCCAGAATCTAGAATAAATGTACTCCACACATGGATCTCTTCAAGAAGCAACTCATACACCCAGCAAAGTTCCAACCACCTTCTCACTATTCCTCTCCGTGAAGACTCCTTTGCCCTTCTACCCACCCTATTTTATGTGCACGATCTTGAATCATTACCCTTGTCCTTTTCGCTTACAACACTGTTTGTGGAGCAATCTGCTGCTCATTAACTAGGTTGTACTATAGAGGTACCTACACATAATTCCATTGTGATGTGTTGTGTGATGCATCCTACAGATCCCTGAATAAATCCCGGCCTAAAGTCTCCTCCCAGGTATCCAGGGAAAGTCAGACACTTCCTGATGCTGACCTTGCGGGTGGTGTAAAACGGGAGGATCACCTGGGGGGAGACAAGGCCCAGGATGGTGAGGAGATCCTATGGGATGAGACAGGGTATTTGTCCTTTAAAAGGGAGAACCTTTTAAAGTTGCCAAAACAGGTAATGGCCTATTGTCATTATGATGTATCTGAACCACATATACGATATGTGGCTATGGGCACAAATGACATGAACCTGAACAAACCCTAAATATAGAAAGACCATTCAAGGCACTTCAGGATAAAAATTCTCCGAGCTCCCAAAGGTAAATAATAGGAACGCCATAAATAAACTGTCTTCCTCCGTAACAACACATTCTGATGGTTCATCCCTAAATACCTTTAAGGGAAATAAATCTACCCTTAAAGCAAAAAAGTTACCAAAAAGAACTCATTTTGTTGTTGGGGACTACAAGTTCTATAATCCCACAAAAACTGTGACGAAGAAGAGGGCTGAAGAGTCATGTTGCAGTGGTAGTCAGGCAATTGTGTCTGATAACCCGCACCTGAGAGAAGGTGAGAGGCTTAAAAGGCCCCTCAGGCATAAGCAATTAGATGGAGCTGGAAATGTGGCTGGAGTGTATGCAGCAGTAGCAGAAGAAGGAAGGCACCGTGTTGGCAATCCAGGCAGAAGTGGGAGAGCTGAAGGGAGGCCAGGACTCTGATGCAGCAGATTTCACTTGCTTGTCCTGTGAGAGTCCTGTTCCCTCAAACTCTAATGTGCAGAGGCTGTGCAGTGGCAGGCGTGCAGGAAGGCTGCCTTTCCCAGGTGAGCCTAATTGCATAGATTGCGCAGCAGGAAGCGTGTCAGAGACCAAGGCGAGAAGTTGCCATGAAGCAGTGAGTCTCAGGAGTGAGTGGGACTCTGTAATTGAGTGGCCGGACCAGAGATGCCTTAAGTGAGGAAGGTTGTGGGTCCCAAGCGTAGCCAGAAGAAGTAGAAGTTGTGTAGCACGTGACGAAAGGAACACAGAAGCTGGCGTGTTGAACCAGGCATTCTGATTCCTTGTGTAAAAACTGCCGGCAACAGTATCCAGCTAAATAATCACTTGCGTATGAGTAGACGTGGTGCCAAGTTGATCGTTAAGTATTTGATAATAGAACACTGTGGCCAAACATTCTCCGTTTCACTTGCGTGAAGAGAAAACACTGTGAAACTGCATTGTTGAACTTAAAACCTTGCCAAGAAAACAAAGAAGTGGTCATCTGTGACTAATCAAAGGTTCTAAGAGGAAGAGTGACCTCTGAATCTGTATTAAACAGTTAAACATTTATAACAAGAGAAGTCAATTGTTTAAACATTGTTATTTCAAGTGGGAGAAAGCAAGCATTGCCCAAGCCAAGAATGAACAAGGTATTTCCCCAATTAAGACTGAAACTAGCCTTTACCAGTGGCAAAGAACAGTTTAAATGTTACTTTTATCCAAAGAGAATATTAACATTGTCTAAACCAAGAGTGTGCAAGCATTACCTGAAGCCAAGAGAATAAAGACAAAGCTTCTGGGTAATTATTCTGGCTAACAGTAGACAGAGGGATAAAGCCATGGTTGAGGAAGGGAAACTTACTAATTATAATTATTGTTTGTAGTTCACACAATCTACATTGCCAAAGACAAAAGGAAGAAGAGCGGGTGTGTCCTAAAGGCAATTCTAGGTTGTTGTTGGTTGCAGACAGACAAGAGAAGCAACAAGGCTGCCCCTTTGGAAAAGTAATATTCAGAGGAAGAGGGCCTTTTTCTACTTGAAGGTGTTGAAGTACCCGAAAGTGAATCTTGTCATAACTGAACACTATTTAAAGTCACAAAGTACTGAAGCTGTGGTGGTGTATTTGGTTGTCAGTAGATTTGAGACTTCAGTAACACAAATGAAGGTGGACTACTATGCGGCAGAGGAGTAGGCCCTCATGGTGAACTCTTGTAGAAGTTGCTCAGAATTGAAAGTTGTTGAAGTGGAGGTAGAAGTGCTGTGAAGTCATCCTGAAAAAGATGCCTACTGTAATTCCTAATCTTATAAGGAAAGGTGTAAAAAGTGTTAACCAATAACTGTGTTTCAGTAACATTTACAGAGGTTGTATTGACTTTGATCTAACGAAGAAATGTGGTATGTATTCTTGGCCAATTTCTTCTTGGCCAACTGGAAGTGTCGCAAAGCATTATGGCTGGGAATGACATTGATACTATTGGGATGAAGTGGACAGTCTTTATCTCATGAAGATGAGAAGCTTTTTCTGTTAGTGGAACTTTGGTCAACAAACCTTTACTTTCTGCTTGGACAACTGGAAGTTGTGGAAAAGCAGTGTGGCTGGGAATGACACTGATGCTATTTTGATGAAGTGGACAATCTATTTTTAATGTATTTATTTGTGTTTTTGGTTCAAACAAACCTTTACACAATAATTTCTAAAAATATATTGTTTCATACAAAATCAAAGTAAAATATTTACATTTAAAACAATTAGTACTACATACAATTCAATACATTTTTTTTTTTTTTTATTGAAACATCAGTCAAAATATAATACATTTAATTTGTTTCCTTTAAAAACCAATAGAAATGTCAATTCATATCTTTACTAAAATAATACAATTTAGTGAAACTCATCATAGCAGCTCTTTGACCTTAATAAGAATGATTTAGACAAATGAATAGTAACAAAGAGCTCCCCATAGCCTCCTGTAACTAAAAGAGAGCATTTGCCTTATTCCACACATGATAGGTTGCTCCAGACATGACAATGGACTCAGCCCCTTTAACAGCTGCCCCAAACGGATCACACTCAATATATACCATTTGTGATACAAAGTTATTATAACTATTGAGATATGCCTTTTTCAATACACTGCACTGTGTTAGAATGTGGCGAGACGTTTCAGCCTCATTCCCACAGAGACGACATCATCGATTTCCCCAGGGGATCTTCATCCATCGCCCCTTATGCGCTAACGTTGGGAGTATATTGTAGCGAAGATAGATGATAAATCTTCCAATTATTTCCGAGCAAATTTTTGTGAGCAAAGGCAATCTTTGTCTAAAGGATTTCATGCTATATTCTTTATAGATTTTTAATCTAGACAAATAGTCAATTTTAGCTGAGCGACCATAGTCTCTTGCTTTCTTTTTAAGGAGAGAAATTCTGTTAGGATTCATCAAGATTAATATTCAGTTGAGCAATGTACTCAGCAACAATATCAAAAAGATTCCTCATAAAATTGATTGTTGGTTTATTCTTATATTGTCTCGCGAGGAAACCATAAATAGTATTGTCATCCAGCAGAGTTAAGACAATAGAAAAGTACAGAGTACATTTTTGTATCAGTCAGGAGGGTCTAATAGATGAAATACCCAACTCCATCTGAAGGACCGCTGCCGGCACACTTTGGGGCACTCTGAGTATGGATCACAGAATTCTGGCTTCTAATTTTTCAATACCCTCCAACATATTTTCTGGGAGGGTAGTCAAGCCATATAATGCACTGTGAACAACACTTTGTATATATTTTTTTAACCAGTCCCTCCACATTATTTCCTCTCCTTGAGCATGATTTTTCTCAAAAGAAGCAATTTTTTCAGTACCCTACAATAGAAATCTTTGCAAGGAAAATCTTTATCTCACCAGGAAGAGCAGCTTTTCTGTTATTGGAACTTTGATTAACAAAACTTTACTTTTGACACTGAAGAAATCAAGAAGTGAATTGAGACTATATTACATACATGGATTGTCTTGTTTCTTTTTTTAACCCTGGAACTGAGTTTACCTTGAAACCTGGGGAAGGGGAGTTCCCCCAGGTTACTAAGAGGTTACCAACGGAGACTGTGAATATCATTGTTGATGTTATTTTGAGCTGCCATATATTTCTTTATGCATTTGATGTTTAGGTTTGGGGGCAAGACATCCTGAGTTAGAGTGTTTTCCTTTAGTTTTGATAGGCTGGGAAATCCTCACCAGAGTAGGGATAGTGAGGCGTTTGATAACATTTATGATTTAATAAAATGGCGTATTTTGAAAAATCATCCAAATGTTGTCGGCCTCACAGTTCTGACCCCTCACACTTCCCTGTTAAACTGATCAATCTTGAAGCCAGACTGTCTGCCATGTCACACATTTAAGCAGTTAGCTAAGCATGTCTACCAGTAGTAGAGTAACATATATATATGTGGCCTTATTATTATTATTATTATTATTATTCATTATTATTATCATTATTATGGAACTTATTGAGCACAGACCTAACTTTGGGAAGCAACAAAGTGCTATACAGCTCATATGTGGAAGTATGAGCAATGAAGCAGACTGCAAGAGATAAATACACATTGGGCAGGTTGGGTGCCTATTCTTAGGAGAAGGAGCTTGTCATTAATACCACTAAAATGAAAACTATGGTATTCCATTTGCCAGGGAATACGGAGAAAATGAGGAAAACTGTATGGCAAATTAATGGGGATAAAGTTGAAACCGTAAAGAATTACAAATACTTAGGTGTTGTGATAGACAAGGGTTGAAAATGGGATAAGAATTGGGAATTGATAACTTGGCAAGTTACTGAAACGATTGGTGCAATGAATGCCTTAATGACATATCGAGTAGGAGTTTTGGGGAAAAATACTTGCATAAATTGGAGAGTCTGGAGTCGAAAACTATAAGAAAAATGGTTAATGCAGTCCTGTCTTCACCTATCAAATACTTAAAGCTACAATGTAACATTGTTGGTTGTAAAACTATGTTTCTGCAAAAGAGACTTTTTGTTACGAAAGAAACTCTGCCAGGGTACATTATTGTATCAACTATGACATGCCTTTGGCCTTTTAGTTTTGCGATATAGAGTTAGTTGCATAAGAAGTATTGAACTTTGTAACACAATCATGGATCCCGAGCCATTGAACTCAACTTGCAAGTATAAAACAGCTGTGAAAAAGCTGCTGCGGCTTCGGCAGAGAGAACAAAATAAAATAGATCTAGCTAGAAAGTCCAATAGTGGACAGTTTTTATAAAGTTATTTCGGTGGAAATGTGATGCCCGAGTACCTTAGAGCTTATACGCACAGTTATACTTTTCGATGATATATTGCCATCAAATTTAATATAATGTAGACTATGGAAATTATGGGAGGTCGGATTTTGTCGTATGTGTGGTGAATTGAAGCTACAAACCATAAGCAATCTTGTAATAGACTGTAAGAGCTTAGAGAAGCTGAGGCAGCAATGCCTCTACAAATATAATAATAATAATAATTTGCATTTATATAGTGCCACAAACCCTCAGGCATCTGAGCGCTGCTCATTACCCACAGTGTGTAGGGCTCAATTATCAACCTCAGAATGATGAAAGGCTGAGTTTGGCCCATTTGGGATTCAAATCTGCATCAGCAGGTTCTGCACAGATGTCAAAGCGAGTGCTCTACTCGCTGTGCTATCTGACCAGCGGATAATAATGAGAGAGTTATTTAGGCAAACAGTGTGGTATAACTTTCTTCAAGGTAACGCTTTTAACTTAATGTGCTATATTGCAAAATTGAATGATGTGATTTTTAAGATAACGGAGGACTTATATATATGGTAAAGAAGTGATTTTATGTCAGTTTGTATTCTCTTTTATTGTATTAATGTGATGGATAATTTGTATATGCGTAAAAGACCTTTTTATAACGGTCATATGTTTGCTAATAAAAATAAATAAATACAAGAGAGCTGAGCACTAACAATGGGGCAGGGGGATAATGGGCAATTAGGAAACAAGGGATCCACAAGCAACTAGGAGAGGAAACACAGGGGTGGGGGGCAGGTAGCCCAGTCTCAGATTAGATGGGGGAGTGGCGAGGATGTGGTCCTAGGCATTAAGGCAGAGCCATTCCCTGAAGAGGAGGGTCTTTAGCGCCTTGCTGAAATGTAGAAGCGAGGGGCAAGTCTGGTGTTGACCCAGCACAGGTCCCCTCCTAGATGTTGCTTGAGAGGTGTGACACACAGCATTATACTGCTTCTTTTTTTAATGGTAATACCTGCCAAGTGTGACACAGCCAGCAGTGTCCGCAATGATGCTCTACATGGCTCACTGGCCAAAGTCAGAACATCCAATGGTACACATATAATGCAGCGAGCGGAGACTGGCTCCCAATCAAGATATTACCAGATGCATTGCCACACCTGGGAAGGAAGGCCTTGCCTGTTAGTCTATAAATACCTCAAGAGAATAAGCTGTTACAGAAAAAGAAAGTCATGCTCTCAAGCTGTAATCCCAGACTCGTTCGTGTACTTGGAAAAAAAGAGGGACAATATCAGTTGGTAACACAGCTCAGTAGGTTGTGAGCCTCGTGCCTTTCTGCAACCTGCAGACTCTTGGTGACTCAACTTTTCTTCGTTCCAGGGTCTCTCAAATGAATACCACTAAGGTGACATAATGGCAACACATGTTATCAGCTCTACTATGAAGTTTCAATCTCGTGACAGTAAGAGCTAGAAAATGTGTGTAAAGTCAATTAGACAAGGTTTGCCCATGGCATGCAGTTTCTATTGGACTCAAGGTAACATTGTCCCTGTAATTTCCTATCAGAATGAGATGTTTTTTTTTTAGTTTGAGAAATTCTTTATTTGAAGCAGAAAGCACACAAGGCATATAAACATTACAACAGCTATTTTGAGGCACAATTATGATAAAGGACATTTAACAGTTTAAGAAATAACTGTTTAAGATTTATGAAGGCCATGTATGATGATGCCATCGATACATATGAATTTTAGGATTTTTTGAATAGGTATATGACAAACAATGGGGCAAAAACCACAAATAGACAAAACAACCATGTCCAAAAGGGCAGGGGTAAGGGGAGAGGAAGGCGATGTAAAGACACTTAACTTTATTCATTATTTGGGGAATTTTAGAAAACACTGCCACTTCAACTCATACTTTAATAGTAAAGAGGGAGAGGACGCATTACATCTTTCCAACCTATGGATGTTACAAATGGAATTCCACCACAATTCATAGTGAAGGCAATTTAGGTTTTTCCGATTACACCTTATGGTTTGAATTGCTACTGCTATCAAAAGGTCAAAGAAGTAACATCCATTTCTATCTAAAGCATGTTTTATGTAATGTACTACCCAGAAAAAGGATTGTAAAACAGAAGTCATGTTGCAAGGTGAAAATGAGCTTAAATGTATTCCACACTTGTTTCCAGAATGATTTAACATTGTCGCATTCAATAACCATATGCTTGAACAAGCCTTGAGTACGAAGGCAACTCCAGCAATTATCATTCTGTGCCGCACCACTTTTATAAAGTAAGAGAGGAGTAATGCAAGCTCTGTGGTGAAAGAAGTATAATGTTTGGAGTCGGCTATTATTCCACACAGGAGGCCAATGTACTTGACTGTCCAGTAAAGTGCAGTCTTGCTGCCAAGCGACAGACCAATCTCAAACAGAATCCGAGGAGGACATTTCTGAAAGATCTTTATAGAACAAGGAGGCAGTCATTTTGAGATCTTGCATATGTCATATTCTTTCAGCATTAGGAGCAATTGCTTTAGACATTAATAGGTTATCTCTTCTTACTTTCTGTTCCCCCACCCCCTTGTGCCTCTTCTTGTTTCTGCTCCTTTCAGCTCCTTGCCCCTTTACACAGGAACTCCCTGCCTCTTTCTATCCGTTCCATCCCTACCTATTCTTCATTCAGTTCGTCCTTGAAATCACTCCTTTTTCATTCCCCTCCCTGACACCCTATTCCCCTTTTTCCCCTTTCTCTCTCTCTCTCTCTCTCTCTCTCTCTCTCTCTCTCTCTCTCTCTCTCTCTCTCTCTCTCTCTCTCTCTCACACTCTTTCTCCCTCTAGTACCCCTTCTTAGTTTTCTTCATCTTCCCCCTTCTTTCCTATGACCTCTCTTCCTACTATTTACTCTACTCCCTAATCTCTCTCCCTCTTCTCCTCCTTCTCATTTGCAAATTGTTCTACATACTGTTTTTTGGTTTGATTCATGTATATTGTTGCTTCTACTGTTCCATGTTTGATGTATTCTTGTTCAACTGTAAAGTACCTTGGATTAAGGCGCTATATAAATACAATAAATACAAATACAAATACAAACTGATACTGGTACAGCTGATGGATCTGTTTTTACCCTTGATGATGTAACCATCAGCAAGAGTTACCATCACCCTCTCGACAAGCAGCCACTTTGGTGCAATGGCATAATCTGCATGAGTAAACCACAACTGCGTCTTCCTTAAAACAAAGGCTATATGATGTTTTTTCAAATCTGGAAATCCAACTCCACCATAGATACTTGGTTTTTTAAAGTTTATATAAAGATATTCTGTGCGTCTTTTCCCCCCACCAGAATTTAACTAGACAGGAGTTTGTAGACGTGAAGAAAGATGAGGGAAAGGGTGTTGGTAGCATGTACAGAAGGTTTAAAATAATTGGGGAGATCAAAATTTTAATAGATTCTAAACGACCCTACCAGGTTAAATCAAGAGGGACCACAAGTCTGTTAGATCACTTTTTTTAGATAGTAGAGCTATGATATTCTGTTTAGTGATATCCTTAATGGACATGGAAATATGAACTCCAAGATATTTGATATCTTTAGGACACCATTTCATACCCAACATTTCAATGTGATTTCTAGTACAATGTATGTTGAGAGGTAACATTACTGATTTATCTGTATTTAACGTATATCCTGAAGCTAGTGAAAATTGCAAAATAATGTCCAACAGGTGTTGTATGTTAATATGTGGATTTTTTAAAAGCAATAGTACATCATTAGCATAGACCACAGTTTTGTTTGGTTCCACACTCAATAGCCGTTATACTATTGTCTTGTATAATTGCCTCTAAAAAAGGTTCCATAGATAAAATAAACAAAAGTGGGGAAAGAGGGCAACCTTGGTGTGTACATCTAAATATTGGGAAGTATGGGGACATTTGTCCATTAATAAAGACTGTGGTTTTAGGATTAGAGTATAATACACCAAGCATGGAAAGAAAAGGAGTGTTAATACTATGCCATTTTAAGGGAATCAATCATGTAATCGCATTGCACCCTATCAAGTGCGTTTTCTGCATCCAAAGCTACAGCAGCACAGGGGTTTTTGGATTTGTGGCTATTATTTACAACATCTAAAAATAGTCTAATATTAGCAGAGGATAGCCTACCTTTCACCTAGCCTACCTGATCATTTTTAAGTAACTTGGGTAAGAAGGGGAGGAGTCTATTTTCTAGGATCTTGGCGAAGATTTTACAATCAGTGTTGATAAGGGAAATTGGTCTATAACTCTGGGGAAGTTCAAGATCTTTATTAGGCTTCTGGAAAACTATTAGCATGGCTTCAGAAAAGGATCTCTGTGACATTGGGTTTGATTGTTGTGTAGTGACAGAAAAGTTAATTAAGTTTGGGAACCAATAGATTATTGAAGTGAGCAAAAAAATCAATAGGGAAGCCATCTGGACCCAGGGCTTTACCTTTTTTGCGGTCCTTTATGGCTGTATTAATTTCAGCGGTAGAGATAGGGGAATTTAATGCTTGAAGATTGACTCTTGGATACACGACATGAGGCACACGTTGAATAAAGTCTTGAACATGAGTATTGTTATGAGGGGAATCCGATATGTATATCCGATTTTCAGATAAAATTTAGAAAAAAACTTGGAGGATTTCTTTATCTGAAAATGTTCTTTTACCAGTCTTATCCTTAATGACTGCAATTCTGGCTCTTTCTATTTTAAGTTTGCATATGAGTATTGTGTGATAATTTTGTTATATTGCACTGTAAACTTAGTAATATTACTAAGAGTGAGCAGGTGTCCAGACATTTGGTCGACTGAAAACTGGTTGAAAGACATTTGGTCGACGCAATTTGGTCGAAAACCAAATGGTCGAATTTTTTTTTTATTATATATTTATTTTACGGGTTTTCGTTTTTGAAAAAAAGGGTTTTTTAGAAAAAAAAGGGGGTTGGGGGAGGACCTCCCCAGAAAAAAAGGGGTGAAAATAATAAAAAAGAAAAATTCGACCATTTGGTTTTCGACCAAATTGGTTCGACCATTTGTCCAGTCGACCAATTTTTTTCGACCAATTGTCTGGTAACCAAGTGAGCATAGAGTTGGTATGCATGTAATTAGATCCAAGAGATTTGAGTTGCTTAAAGATATTATCTGATGCTTGTTTAAGTGTTTTCTTTTTATTGGCAACAAAATAAATAAAATTACCTCTCACTACTGCCTTATAGCAATCCCAATTATTGGCAGTAGACATATCTTGACTTTTGTTCTCTCAGAAAAAATTGCTATGCTGCTGAGTGATGAAGGGTGTAAAAAGATCATCTTTCAAGAGGGATGAATTGAATATCCATCTGTTGTAGTGAATATTCTGTGAAGTTGTAATAATAATAATAATAATAATAATTTTGCATTTATATAGTGCTACGAACCCTCAGGTATCTGAGCGCTGCTTATTAATACCCACGGTGTGTAAGTTGGATGTGGATTGGCGCATTATCCGCAAGAGTGATGCAATCAATTTGGGCATCCAGGAGAAAGTTAACCATGGATTTGGAAATTAATATGTAATCCAATCTCAAAAAGAAGTCGTGGGGATTGGAGAAAAAGTAAATTCTAAATGAGACGGGTGAGTTATTTGGTATTTTTGAACCGTACACTAGACTTCCTATCCAAAAAAGGGTCTATAATCTCATTACAGTCACCACATACGATTAGATTGTTAGGATTGGTTTGAATAATTTGATTTTCTTAAATGTTGCCAAAAAGAAGGGTCTGAAGATGTTGGACCAGAAATATTTAGAATTGTATATTTAATGGAATCCACTAACAGTTGCACTAAGGCACATCTACCTAAATCATCAGATTCTGTTGCTATAAACCGTTATTGATGTTGCTATAAACCCTTATTGATAAGGGTAATAACTCCATTCTTTTTACCATTTGCCACACTTGAAAAAACCTGACCTACCCAGAGATGTGGCAGCTTCTGCCTGTGAGAGATGTGTTTCTTGAATACATGCAATCAATGGCTTTGCTCTGTTAAGGTGGGAAAGTACTTTCTGTCTCTTAACAGGGTTATGCAATCCTTTAACATTCCAGGAGGCTATGTTAAGGGACATGGGGCCTCATTACGAGAATCCCGCTAAAAACGGCCCATATTAGCGCCATGGAGGAAGTAGCGGGCCCGCGCTCGTTTGACGCCACTAATAGTGGATGATTATGAGTGCGCGAGCACACGCGAACCCCATGCCGGTAATGGCCACACCACCATGCCGCTAAAGGCCCTCCATTCCCCCTTAGGCGGCATCAGGGGATCCGCTGATACCGGCTCGGAGGCACCCCTTAATACCGCCTCGGTAATACCACCATGTTAATACTGTGCTCGTAATACCATACCCGGAAGTAACCTCAACGCGTCAGAACGGGAAATGCGCCGGCGGCCATCTTCAAAAACACAATCCATTGCAATCCTCCCAATCCACCAGTGCTACATAGGAGAGACCATGGCCATTGAATAGAACATGTCTAAGGCAACCCGAAAAATCAACCCCCGCCTGTGCAAGAAGCGTTTCTCAGATGAGGAATTAAACATGTTGGCAGATACCCTTGCTGCCCATGCCGATGAGGTATTCACCCATAACC
Organism: Ambystoma mexicanum; assembly: GCF_040938575.1. Taxonomy (NCBI): domain Eukaryota; kingdom Metazoa; phylum Chordata; class Amphibia; order Caudata; family Ambystomatidae; genus Ambystoma; species Ambystoma mexicanum. The sequence continues at coordinate 1,039,886,142 of NC_090929.1, read as the reverse complement.
TCAAAATGGAGGTGCAGCAGAGGAAGGAGATATGGGAGGAGGTAGCCCGCAAGTTGTCTGCAGTTGGCACCACCCCACGCACAGTCAAAGACTGCAAGAAAAGGTGGGATGGCCTCTGCCTCAGGGTCCGCAACATCCTGGCCAGCAATCATCAGGAGGCCATGGCCACAGGCAGGGGTGCCCACTCCCTGGTCAAACTCATGCGCTGGGAGGAGACATGCAGCACAACCATCCAGATGGAGTCGATTGAGGGCTTCTCGGAGATGGAGACGGGTGCCGCAACATCTGGAGATGGAGGTGAGTGACCCTGCAAACCCCAGTAGGGCAAACCATGACGTAGCACAAGTGATGTGAAATAGAGCCTAGGCAAGGCAATGCATGGCCCATCACACACACATTAACATATCCATGTCCAGATGGAGGCCCAAACCCTGCCACACTGAAATGCATGCTGAGTGCCAATCCCATTATTAACATACAGCCAACACACAGGGACCATTCCCATGTCATACATCACACAAACCCCAATACAATGGCATGCCGCCTGGTATGCATCATTGCCGAATTGAGACATCACGGCTAATGCCAAAAGGCCCCCCCCCCTTCAAACTACTACCCTGTGTGACACACCTGTAAGATATAAATGCATGAGAAATGAAAAACTCCACAACACCATCTCATGCATCTTGCATGTAACACCATTACTGATGCCCATCATCTCTTCTTCCCCCAGGCACTGACGGATAAGATGGCAGTCAAGACCCAGCCACAAGGCCATCCACGTCCTGGGCCAAACCACCTAGCACTGGCAAACCACCTCCGGGGCAGCATCGCAGCTCACAGTAAAAGCCAGGGCGAGTGCACAGGCCATGCCGGCACATGAGGGCCCCACAGCAGCGGATGAGACTGCAACCACAGAGCTGCCAACAACAGTGGAAGGGGAGGCCAGTGGCACCCATTCCGCTGCAACAAGTTGAGTGGGTGAGGCAGCAGCCACAGCCCCACTCAGTGACATTCACATAGGAGCGGAGGAGTACGTGGACCAAGAAGGTGCAATCCATGTGGCATGTCCACACACCCCAAGCCCCCCGTCCACCCCTCAACACGCCACTTAGGCCTCACTCTCCAGCCCCATGCTGGATTCTGCAGTTCTGCTGCACAGCCCTGAACTCAGTACCACCCCAGAGGCCAGCCCTGCAATGGCACGCAATGCCACAGTACCATCAACCTCTGCTGCTCCCACTAACTTGGAGGCACAGCTGTCAATGGTGGAGGCAAGGCAGGACACCATGATTGACATTGTGGGCCATCCTCTGCACCCTCCAGCCCTGTGCGACTGACAAGGCGGAGTGGGAGGCAGTCCGAAATGCTGCTCCCGGACACAAAGAAAGCACACAAATCATGTGGTACTACAATGGGAGTGGGGGGAGGTGGTGTTGGTGGTGTATAGGGGATTAAGGGGTTGTTTGTTGGGGGTATGGCGAGTTCATTGGCGGGTATGGGGAGTTTGGGTGTGTTTGGGCGGAGGGGGGAGGGCGTGTGAGTGGTGGAGGGGTGAGGCACTTTTCTGTAGTTTTCATTAATACACCCGTTGTGTAAACAATCATTTAATGCCTGGACATTGTTCATTTCGTGTGTATTAATTTTATTCATGACAGTGCACAGTGCCCAACTCCCCACATAGCCTGTGTGCATGTCCACATGGACCCAGTGCTCAGTGTAGCACTGACACATATCCATCAACGTCCCTGTGGTTCAGAAGTATTTGTCAATCAGTGATTGGCGTACAACACGGCCATCTTGTGCATCACATACTGGCAGGGGTGCTGCTTCTCCTCCATCATCATCCTCATCATCCTCACTCGGTGCATGCATGTCAATGTCAGGTGGCAGTGGTACATTTCTCTGGATGCACATATTGTGCAGCAGGACACAGGCCATGGTGATCTTTGCCACCTTCTCAGGGCCAAAAAGGAGTGCTCCACCAGAACTGCTTAGGCAGCGGAACCGCGCCTTCAACAGGCCAAAGGTCTGCTCAATCACGACACGGGTACGGGTATGAACCCGATTGTACTCCTCTTCATGCCTGTTCCGCGGGTTTCGCACAGGGGTAAGTAGCCACGGCTTCAAGGGATATCCTCCATCACCTGCATGGGAGTACAAAGAGGTCTGTGTGAGTCATTCTGAGCTGCCACCTTCAGGATTCACGGCCATGGCCGCAGCTATTTGGTGTTGGCATGCACATGTCCCTGCACGTATGCACAAAGATTATTTTGTTCCATTGTGTACTGCAATATGGTCTGCTAGTCTGGATGGCGTTGTACAGATGATGCAGGGTGCTCACTTGCATGCGGATGCAGATGTACTGTGGATGCGAAACGATGTCTTGCCTCCTATAATTGCAGTGTATGCTACTCTGTGTCTAGTCACACTAGCGACATTGGCACAGTTGTAATCATGTTTAGTCATGCATCGCTTGACATACCCTTGGTGGCCTGATTGTGCGTCTTGCATATTGTCATTGATGTACGGCATTGGTCCAATGTGTGGCAGTGATGTGTCATGTTCGGGTTGGGAGGTTCAGGTCAGAAGTGTTTAGCTCTGAGTGCATTTTCCACTCACCGCCCATTCCCACCCAGGTGGAGTATGCATCCCCCCACATTATAACCCCGATTCACTGCCATGGGCCAGTCAGGCAACTCACCAAGCAGCCAGGCACGTCGTCCAGCATGTCGCTCCATGTGATGGGGTAGCGTGGAGTTACGCAGCACCATGGCATCATGTGTCGATCTCGGATATCGGGCACAACAATGTGTGATGATCTTGCTGGAGTCACATTGATGGAGTGGTATTGCTTGCGATTGCGGTACACCGCCTCTATGGCATGAGGGACTACCAATTCGACATGGGTGCAGTCAAGGGCACCGACGCAATTGGGCATGCCTGTCAGTGCATGGAAGCCTACTTTAGTGTCGGCAAGCTCCTGGGCAGTCCGTGGTAGCGATATGTGGGTGCTAGCGTGCTTCAAGAGGGCATCCAGCACTTGGGTCAGCATGCGTGAAAAGAGTGGTTGTGATATACCATGCAGCTGGCCCACTGTGTGCTGGTAGGTGCCTGTGGTCAGGAAGTGGAGCACAGACACCACCTTTAGTAGCGGGGGGATGGCAGTGCGTATTTCAATGAGGCTGACGATATCGTCATGTATCATGTTCACAATGGTGGTGATGGTGTCCCGGTCCATGGAGTGGATCTGCTCAGGGGTTAGATTGAATGGACTGGGTCTGATGTGAGGGATTGGTGGCTGCCTACGAGGTACTAATGGCTGCACTGGTGGTAATTGCTGTGCCTGTCTCACCCTCCTTCTCCTCCTGCATCTCCTATGTGCTGCCTGTTGTTGTGGCTGTAGTTGTTGTTGTAGTTGCTGTTGTTGCTGTAGTTGTAGCAGTACAGGAATGTCCTCCAGCCCCATGATTGCAACAGCTAGTGGTATCATTTTGGTGTGGGAAGGGGTGTGGTGTGTGGGTGTACTCCTTTTATACTGGGACAGGCGCCATTGACTCCACCTATGGTGATTGTGTGCACCTGTGGCAGTTGCCTTCACTGCAGGTTGCTATTTATGGGTGGTCCGCGATGCCTGTATGGCCGCCGTCGTGCAGGCCCTAATTACCGCCTTCGGGATGCCAGTAAGTGCATGCCCGCATAACTTGTGATGTCCTCCTATTACCAGCATCCCCGTATTTCCTCCATGAAGGGGCACGTGTACACGTGCATCCCGGTATGAAGCGGCACAGTACGGCGGTGGTGGTATTGGCGGGTTGCCTCGTCGTAATGGCCCAGACCCGTTAACAATGCCGGTAATACCATTCCGCCTTCCGATTTTCATTACCTCCATGCTCGTAATGAGGCCCATGGTTTGGAAGAGGGTAAACATATACTTCAAGGCAGCTGAAACTATATCAATTCTCAACTAAAATAGGGACTAGCATGACTAGGAAAACAGTTAAGTAGCACCCCAACAAGTAAGAATTGATTGACCTGCGTAGGTATGATATGATAGGTTATTTATAACACGCTTAATACCCAGAGGTTTCTAAGAGCAGACTCGGGAATCAAACCTGTTTTGCTCCATGTCGCCATGCTTCCAAGGCAAGCATGTTGCCCCTGAGCTGTCCTTCTGTATATAAGTATATACAGTATAGGTGGTAATAACACAGAAGGAGAGACAGGGGGATGGGTAGACAAACAAAATCAACATGGATATTTGTAACATCCAACTGGGTAAAAAAACTATAGATAGGACTATGGCTAACAGGAAACAGCCATGCCTATCCATGTTGAAAAATAGCAGGGGAAAAAATAAAGGGTGGCGAGCCATTGCAGAGACGGCCCACCTCACACCCCGCTCCGGTGGAAGAAATTAGAGTGTTAACCTGTGTAAAGGTTTTGTATTCAAGTAGGTGGTCTCGACATATCCATTTCATCTCTCTTGTAACACTGAATAAAGTGTCTTAAATTGGATGGATCCTGAAAGGTATGAGTGTGCCCATTAAGAGTGGCTTTAAGGATGGCTGGATGTATAATAGCATATCTCGCATTCAGCGAGGGCAAGTCTAAAGGTAAGTAGCTCTTTCCTTCTGGCAGTGGTTACATTAGCTACGTCTTGGGAAATGAAAATCTTTTTACCTTCCAAGGAAAGCTGCCAAAGTAGCTTCACTTTATCCATTATAAGTAGAACATATGTATAGTCTAGTAGAGCAAAGATAAAAGTTTCAGAGGCATTATTAGAGTTGCACACTGAGTTAATTGGGCCCACCCGCATTGACACTGGTAGATCAAGGAGCTTAGGAAGCATAGTATGTAGGAACAGGATAGTGTTATCTTTTTCAATTCCTTCTGGAAGGCCAATATCTGCAGATTATTCCTCCTATTTCTATTTTCAGATTATTTTTGTAAGGATTTGACTGTGGTTTCTAGCATTTGTACCCTGCTGGTGACATCCTCGGCACCACTTACTCGTTTCTCCACCTCACTCATTCTTGACTCAAAGGAGGACCATTTATCATCAAGCAGGTGTAGTTTAGCATTTGCGGCTTTCACACATGGTTTGATAGTTTCAGGATAGTTTGCATGGCAGGATTTTAAATATCTTCATTTGATGTAGGTGAATCACCCTTCTGCCTTTTGTGAGTAATCAACGGAGATGAGGGTGTTTCTTTACTTTGACCTTTTTTTAGATGTCATATTGGGCTGAAACGTATGCCTCAGTAGTTGAGGTAATATAAAAGAGCTGTGCACTTAATATTAATTCCTTTAAATTAAGGGTTAGATAAATCATTTGTAGCCATAGAAGAGGCAGAAAGTACCTTTTGCATCTGAAAAAGCAGATTCCGGGCTTTATTTATGGCTGGAGCCAGTGTTGTAGTTCAAACATGCTCCTTATGAGTGAGCACACCTTCGCGCCGCGTTGAACCGGAACAGCTGACAGGAGACGTCAGCTTGTGAATCATGAGGCCTTGCGATCACAGGCCGCGCCTATGAATGTCTCCTAAAGCAGTCTTCCAACAAGCTTGCACTCCGGAGACAATGCCACGGACCACCAGGGATGTTTAAGGTGCCAAATGCTATCTTTTAAAGACTTTATGTAGAACGCATTACCACAATGAAGTATTACGAAGCTCCACCGGAGCAGGAGCGCAAAATCAGGCAACCATCCCAGTGGGCGCTAAGCCACACCACCTAAAGATCTAGTTTAACCTATGTGAAAATGTAGATGTTGTTGCTCCTGTTATATCCGCCCTGCGCCCCGCAACACGGTGACGCAGGGTGTCTGAATAAAAGCACTGCCCCCGCGCAAGGGCGGCAGTTCCGGGCACAGACTCTAACAACGTGTAGGGTGTTTCATTTCACTCCGGCCAGAGCTGCGCCACTGCAGCCTACCTCAGAGGCCTTCAACGTTCTGCCTCCGCGCGGAGCCAGAACGTAACACTGGAGAAGAAGGAAACGGGACCCAGCACACGTGCTCGGCGCCCTACCATCTCATTCCTCCTGCAACGCACGACCCATCGGCATCCAGGGGCCAATGGCACCGCGCCTGGTCGTGTGAGCCCACCGCACACGCAGTGCGCACGTGCGATCACAGCAGCGGGCACTTGGAACGAGGCAGCGGCCCCATCCGCCATCACTTCATAGGTCGGCCCCAAAAGGGTCCGTCAAGTGACGACGACACCCCACCATGGAGACCGGCACGTCCCCCCCTGGGCCCAGCACGCCATCTAGATTTGCGCCGAATCTGTCGATGACGTCACCGCCGGCTCACCCACAAAGCAGCTCCTCCACAATGATTCAGCCATTTGACCCATTCACGGATCCATCTTCGGTTGGCCCCCGGTGGCAGCTATGGCTACAAAAATTCAAAATGGCAATGGAGTGCAGAGACGTAACCTGCGCCAGGAAAATGAGATCGCACCTATTATTGAATGTGGGGGACGAGGTGCTACAAATCTTCAACTCGCTAACCATTGTGGATGGCCAGGACATTTACCAAATATCGAAATACGCTTTGACGGCCCATTTTCTCCTGCAACTCAACCCTGATTATGAGACTTTCATATTCTGCACCACATTTCAGGCAGAAGAGGAGACCTTGGATGCCTACCACACCCAGCTCAGGAAGCTGGCGATGTCGTGCGAGTTCACGGATGTCGAGAAAGAAATCCAGAGACAACTCATTAACGGCATCCAATCGGAGAAACTAAGAAGGATGGTGTTGGGTGAGAGGGGCATCTCCCTAACACGCATTCTGGAGCTGGGTCGTCAAAGGGAACTGGCACATGCCAGGGCCGCCAACATGGGCATGACTCTGCAAAAACTACAACCCGCCCTCGCGTCATCCATGGTGGCCCATGTCACGAATAGACAGTCTACTGGAGATAAATCTGGCGGCAACTACTCACCGGTCACATGGCAGCCACAGATCCCGGGACCCACGGAGTGTGTATGGTGTGGTGGATCGCGTCATGGGCGGTGAAACTGCCCGGCGCAAGGCACAACGTGTGGGGCATGTGGCAGAAAGGACCACTATGCCAAGGTGTGCCGATCATCGGGCGCTCCATTACCGCCTCCACCGAACCCCCAGGAGAAGAGTGGAACAAAGAAAAAGAAGCAGGCGATCACAAGGCGAGTCGAACCGACTAACTCGTCGACCGAGGAAGAAGGGGATGACATCACAGGGACTCAACAGGACCCCGGTAGAGAGCAGCGGACCAAAGGGAGGAAAGTCTACCTGGTGTCAGCCCTGGATAGTGGGCACACTCCGAAGAAGAAAGGGCTCCGAAGGCACAAATGCCAGGTCATCCTCCAAAACCAGCAGGTATGGATGACCATAGACACGGGAGCCTCGCTGAACGTCATGCCCATGAGCACCTTCCAAACACTGCAACCACGACCAGCCCTTAAGAACACAGACACTATCCTGTTTGCATATGGCTGCAGAAAGCCGTTACCGGTGGTTGGCAGATTCCGCACCACCCTCAGCCATGGTGAAAACAGGCTACCGTCCAAAATATACGTAGTGAATGCGGGGATTGAATGCCTTCTGAGTGGCGATGCAGCTGAGGATCTAGGGCTGGTACAGTTCGTCAGTCAAGTCAAGGAAGCCCAAGAGGTCGAGAACATCCTTGTACAGTATCCCAACCTACAAAACGGGATTGGGTGTCTGAAAGGAAAGACGATCAAGCTCCATATTGATAAGTCGGTCCAGCCAAAGGCCGTCAGACACCGAAGGACCCCCTTCCACATGCGCGAACAGGTGGAGATAGAACTTAAAGTGCTGGAAGAAGCTGGCATTATAGAGGAGGTGACGGGGCTGACACCATGGGTGTCCCCGATGGTGGTCACTAAGAAACCTAAACAGCCGCGAAAGGTCAGCATTTGCATAGACATGCGCCTCTCGATCACCGCCATCAAGAGGGAGCACCACATCACGCCAACCCTCAACGAAATTGTGGCTGACCTCACGGGATCGAGCGTCTTCTCGAAGGTTGACTTGAAAGCAGGATACCACCAGCTGAAGCTGCACCGAGACTCTCGGTATATAACCACATTTTCCACACATTTCTGCGAAGGTACAAGCGGCTAAGCTTTGGGATATCTTCGGCAGCCAAAGTTTTCCAACAGACCATTCAAGAAGTCATCCGGGGCATACCAGGTGTCCTGAATGTGAGTGAAGACATCCTGATCCATGCCCAGGACAAAGGTGAACACTCGAGAAGACTACAGATGCTTCTGGGCCGATTAGAAGATGCGGGCCTAACCATCCATAAGGAAAAATGTGAGTTTTTCAAGATAGAGATATCGTACTTTGGCTGCAAGTTTAGCAGCACTGGCATCTCACCGGACCCCCAGAAGGTTGCTGACATACAGGCCGCGAGTCCGCCCATGACACCCACCGACATCCGCAGCTTCCTGGGGATGGCCATGTACTGTGGGAGATTCATCCGGAACCTGGCCACACTGTCGGAACCCCTTCGAGAACTTACCAAGCTCAACGCGAAGTGGGAATGGGGGAAAGAGTGCTAGGAAGTTTTCGAAAGTATCAAAGATTCGCTTTCCGTGGATACAAAAATGGCGTACTACGACACAGCGCTTCCGACTGAACTTTATGTGGATGCCAGCCCTGTCGGCCTGGGGGCCATCCTCATGCAGGTCACCAAAGAGGGCGAGAAGAGACCCATCGCCTATGCGTCACAAGCTCTCACGGCGACGGAGCAGCGATACTCTCACATTGAGAAGGAGGCAATCGCCGTACTGTGGGGGTGCCGCCATTTCCACCTCTATCTGTACGGCCGCAGGTTCACGGCGATCACAGATCACAAACCCCTCCTACCAATCTTCATGGGCACCTCCTTGCACCCGCCGGCCAGAATAGCCAAATGGCTGCTCCATCTCCAGCAGTATAATTTTGAGTTGACGTATCAGCCGTGAAGCGGCAACCCGGCGGACTTCCTCTCAAGGCACCCTCGGGCGGCGACGCCACAGGAGGTTCAGGTGGCCGTAGAGACCGAGGAGCACATCTGCCAGGTGGTGCGGGCCATGAGGCCGAAGGCTGTCAGCATTGATGACATCGCAGAAGAAACATGCAATGACCCCTGTTGCGACTTGGTAAAGGATGCCATCATTTCAGGTGACTGGAGGTCCTTCATGAAAAACAAGCACAACAGGACGGAAGAAGCAAAGACGTTCCTCACAGGGATGTTAATCATCCGCCAGGATCTGACGATAACAGAGTAAGGTCTGCTGCTTCGTGGAAATCGCATCGTCATCCCGCCAGGCCTGCACGACCGAATAGTGGCCCTCACCCATGAGGGCCACCAAGGGATGGCTCGCACGAAGGGTCGAATTCAACACCGAGTGTGGAAAAACTAGTCAACACCTGCCTACCATGTCTGATAACCGGAGCCCATCGGATCCAGAACCTATACAGTCGGCGGAACGAGGCTCTGGCAGGTGGGACGCAATAAGCATTGACTTCTGCAAACTGCGAGAGGGCCTGTACCTCCTGGTGGCCATCGACGACTACTCCCGATACCCCGAAGTCGAGGTGGTTGAATCCACAGCGGCGGAAGTGGTCATCCCAGCCATCGAGAAGATGTTCGCGACACATGGACTACCCACCACGATCAAAAGTGACAATGGCGCACCCTTCCAAGGGGAGGAGTTCAAACACTAGCTGCAAGATCTGAACATCCGGTATCACCACATCATGCCAAGGTGGCCCCAGGCGAATGGGGATGTGGAACGGTTCATGAGAACAATCAATAAAGTGTTGAGGTTATCAAAAGCAAATGCCAGTCCGTGGAAAGTCGACCTCTATCGTTTCCTGAGAAACTACAGGGTCACCCCGCACTGCACAACTGGTGTCCCCCCAGCTGATCTCATGTTCGGCACCGTCATAAAGTCATCCATTCCACATCACCGCAGCAGAAGACCCGACGAGCTCGACAATGGGCGCACCAAAAGAAGGAGAACAGATGCCAATGCCCACATGAGTGCCAAGAGGAGGTCTAAACCATCCAACCACCAGGTGGGCGACCAGGTGGTCATGTTACGGAACCCGACGAAGTCCAAGATGGACTCCCGCTATGAGACTCTCCCATGGGCCGTCCGCGAGACGCAAGGGACCATGATAACCGTGCAAAGAGGGCACCGTCAGGTGACGCGCAAATGCGTCGTGGTTCAAGGCGGTGCCGCGCAACCTTTGGACTGATGGGGACTGTCCCCAAGAAGATGAGGGCTCCCCGCTGGTCGACGACGAACCTGCCAATCTTCAGGGTGAAGTAAATGCAGGTGACAGGACGTGGGAGCAGTGGAGTGAACCGCACCTGGGTGAGCCGGAGGTGGAAGGTGAGAGATCAGATGAGACGGTGGAGCCTAGCTCCCAGGGTGGGAAATATGGACTAAGAACTGCCACTCAGCCGCCTGCTCGGCTCAAGGACTATGTGTGGTAGTTGGCACCACGAGAAACTGTGAAAGTGAAAAGTGTTGGTATTTGTTGTGTTCACAAGCATGGGTATATTCATAGGGGTGTGTTTAGTTGTTATGTTTATTTATAATAAAGGAGGAATGTTATATCCGCCCTGCGCCCCGCAACGCGGTGACGCAGGGTATCTGAATAAAAGCCCCTCCCCCGCGCAAGGGCGGCAGTTCCGGGCACAGACTCTAACAACGTGTGGCGTGTTTCATTTCGCTCCGGCCGGAGCTGCGCCACTGCGGCCTACCTCAGAGGCCTTCAACGTTCTGCCTCCGTGCGGAGCCAGAACGTAACAGCTCCTATATTTTAAATTAGACTGTAGGTAGAGATGTTCATTTAAATGGCAGGCACTCAAAAGTAGTACCCTTGAGCAATCGGCGTGCCTGGCACCCTCAGGCACCTAGGCACCCTCAGTTATGGACCGTGGGTAACTATATGTAGAACTCATCTCTAACATGACGTATCTGTGTAATTCACAAGGGATTTTTTTTTAAACATGCCCCTCCGCACTTAGGCTGTCATGTGAAGTTTTCCTCAACATGCTGATATTGTATGGACTGTATTTTATTTGCCTGATTTATATGATATATTTGAAAGGTAAATGCTCAAATTCCCATGTATGGGTTATAACAGAAGTTATTGTGTTTTTTCTTTATGTATGACATCTATCAACAGTCCTATCAGGCTTTTGAAGAAGAGGAATTGCCTCGAAACGAGTCGGCCATTGACATTGGACGACTGGATGTGATTTTGCTTATTTATATTTTCTTCATGATTAAATGCTTTTTCTTTAGAATTTCTGCTTGTATATACTCCTCATTGAACTGACACATGGAAATTATGTATCAATGAATATTTACTTTTGATTGTTCTAAATTGATGACTAACCGCCACATGAGCAGATCTAGATGGTTTGCAGGGGACGGGAGGATTCCAATTTTGGATCCTTTTCCTTTTCTCTTATGTATTATATGGTAAGGCCTTGTGCCAAGGTGTCAATTCCTCCCCTGCACCTTCAAAACCTTGAAACAAGCATAGCTGGATCCTGAAACTTTAAGTCTCTTTTGCAGTAAACTCTGGTGTGCACCCATTACCCCATTTTTTTACGATTACAATATAAACCAGGGCCTGTAATTGCATTAGTAGGGAGGACAATGAGGAGGTTTCAATAATCATTCTTGAGCCCATCCAGAAAGGAACCACTAGGAGTGAAATGATTAGATGGAAATCCCCTAACACGGATAAACAATGTTTTGTTTTGTTTATTCATATACAGGAAAAGCAATGCTCTTTTGATTGCACAAGAACGTAAAATAGATGAGAAATCAGATTTCAGGAAGCATCGAGCATCTTACAATGGGGTGAGTTTGAGGAACATTCTGCGAGGGTTGTGTAGGGGAGTAAATGCAACTGTCACCAGGGACAATACATAAGTGGACATACATAGATTAAGGATAACCAATATTGGACATTTATAAGTGATGGTAGGCTGTACGGCCAGCTGTGCTCAGGATGTGACCATGATGGGTGAAGTGCTAGAGTAGAGGCAGAGGAAGTGAGGGACAGAAGCAGGTTAGAGGTGAGGGCAAAATGTCAGCTACGAGGCAGATGAGAGGTAGCTAGAGGGGGTAACTCGGCGGCGAGGAGGTAGGCTTTTAGTTTGGTCTGTGTGGACTGTTTCTTGGATGTTCAGGGGGAAGTGAATTCCATGCGAGTGGACCAAAAAGAGAGAAAGAGAGAAAGAGCAGAAGTGAGAGGAAGCACAGGGAGGGTGAGGAGCTCTGGGACTACAAGGACTACAAGGGTAGTCGAGGAGGCAGAGCGAAGGTTACGAGAAGGCTTACAGAGTTGGAATGTGGAAACGCAGCTAAAGGTGGGAAATCATTGATTTCCCTAGATAGCATTGAAGATGGTCTAACACCTTTATAAGTCACAAGGAATGACATAGGTGGGGAAAAACATGTACAGACTCACAGTGGAGGTATATGAGCTGGGGTAAAATGCAAAGTTACCCCCACCCCCAGAGAAGGGGAGGGACGACCTACAACCTCCCCATTAAAAATAGATTTGATGTCCTTGGAGAAAATACTAATGACACTCATGAACATGCCACCGCAGCAACAGTAGTGGATACTACACATGAGGGCACATGTGGTTTCACAGAGAATAGTAAAAGGGGGGGAATATCTTCAACGAGCCAAGGGAGGAAAGGAAAACAGGACCTCATACAGTAGAGTTTAACAGGGTCTGCAGTAGTGAACCACTTCTAGTTCTAAAGGACATATCTTATACGATTAAGGTTCTACAAAGAGATGTAAAAGAAATGAAGGAGAAATGAATAGGCAGCCAGGACCCATCGCAAACTAATAAAATTAATGGGGCCAATAGGATCAAGGATGACTTGCCTAGTAACGCAACCAGTATAAGAGAAATAGACCAATTATATAGGCACTCAGAATTAACAGATACAAATACATCCAAAAGACCTGTGGCTGGGAAAAAAGAGCCAAGATCAAAGGATTTGCCATATTCTAAAAGGGGAATATCACAAGATGTCAAAGCAATCAGCTAGTTATTTTCTTATTGACAGAGTAAATACAGCTATTATAGGGTACAATACCAGCCTTCAAAACCCTTTGCTTCCTAAGAGGCGTGAGAAAGGAAGCAGCCATGACCCGGGGTAAATACCACCAACAGGCACTTTGTCTATATGGTCAATGTACCAAAACTCAGCAGAAACAAAGGAAGCCTTGCTGAAAAAAGCAACGCGCTGGATTAAGCACTGCAGAGGCTATTGTGAGTGAATACATAATAGGGTATTTATGAGTTGGGCAGAGTGGGTTAAATGCAGCAATATTAACATATACCACTGCATTACCACACTGCCCAACTATGAGTTGTGGGGAAAGTTGGAGGATTCACCTCCAGCTATGAGCTGGAGGTAAATCTGCCAACTTTCCACCCATTTTTGGTGGAATTACCGTGGCAGAATTACTGCTGTGGTAATTCTGCCAAAAAAGCCCTGTAGAGTCGAATGTACTCTGAAAGAATGGGGAGTTACTCCGCCATCCCCACTTGCAATCCGGTAGTAATTACGCCGGACCAAGTGGTGGTAACAGTAATTCTTTTGGGTGATATTCCTGCAGATTTACTTTCAGAATACCGACCAACTGGTAATGACCCCAATGTCTTCCTACCGCCTACCCTGACAAAGGGAAAACAATCGGATACTAGACCAAGCACAAGTAGGCTTTTGACCCATAAGAGGAACGGATACTGCATCACTATCTATATAGGATGATCTAAAAACCCACGCACTCCAAAATCAAATGAGCTCGAATACTACTCGACCTGTCAGCAGCCTTCGACACAGTCCACCATGAAACTCTCATCAAAAGACTCGAAAGTACTTGAATCAGCCACACAGCACTCCTCTGGCTAAAATCCTTCTTGACAGAAAGAACAGAAACAACTTGGATACCACATACAAGTCAGCACCTCGCAAAACTGCATGCGGGGTCCCACAGGGCCCATCACTATCACCACTACTCTTCAACATCTACATGGCCCCTCTGATTAAACTCATCCAAAAACATGGCCTCACCTGCTACAACTGTGCAGATGGCACGCAAATCCTCTACAAAATGACAGTATATGTTTGTTCCTGGGTGCAGTGTCCTGAGAGTGTTCAAATTTGTTAATTCTGTTTTTGGTTTCCTTGTGCGTCTATCTTTTCTGGTGCAGGGCATTTTGTGGTTGGGTCTATACCGAGAGTGGGGTCTACCCCAGGGGTGAGGATTATCACAGGTGTCAGGGCTATCCCGGGAGACAGAGGTATCGCAGGGGTTAAGGAATAAACCAGGGGTTGGACCCTTGTCATCTGGAACTAACCCTGGCAGTCAGGGACTAACCCTGGTGGGCAGTGTCTTTCCCAGGAGTTGGGTCCTATCTTGGGGGTCTATTCCCGATGTATGAACTGTCCCAGGGGCATGAGCTGTCTCAGGGTCGGAACTGTCCCAGGGCTGTATGGGGTTCACAGTGGTGAAAGCCTTTCTGTGGTGGATGTATTTCCATCTCAGGGTTTCATGTGTTATGGTTCCTGATCCCCTTGTATTGATGAGTGACTTAGTTTGGTTTTATTCCCCCGATGGTTTGATCTTCCCTTATAGGGTCCTGTAGAGTTATGTGCCTTACAGTATTGTATTTGGTTATTTATTTAGCGCTCTTTCTCGACTTGTGTGGCCTCAATGTGCTTTTTGGGTTGGAACGCCCTCGGTGACCATAGTCAATGTGCTGGAACATTCTAAAGAGTTTAGATTAGGAGATGCATGTTTGCATTTTGCCGGTCTAGGACATGGGTGGCTGGCTAGGCCCGACTAAGCTGCCCAAAACGAGGTCAGGCACGTGGGTGGACGCTGTTGGTGGTTTGCGATAGATTGCTATTGTTGAGAGAGTCGATGTGTGACCAGCTATACCAGATTTATTTTGTAGGTAGTTGCGTATGCTAGTGGCAGAGGTGTTGAGGTACATCAGGTGTTTCAGTCTGGACAGCTGTGTGTGCTCCTAGACCAGAAAGCATAGCCATAGCTGCATTCTACGGTGCATGGATGCTTGGCTGTGCCCGCAGCCTGTGCCCACAGATGTGGTGTAAGGTATACGTACTGTATTCTTCCGGGTTATATGTACTGTAGCCGTGCTGGATGATATTCACAGTTATATCTAAGTGTGGCACTGGCTAACATTCACAAACCTGTCTCGATGTGACGCAAGCTAATAGCCAAAAAGTAAATCTAAATATAGCACTGGCTAAAATTCAAATCCTGTCTAGATGTGACCCTGGCTAATAATCACAAAATACATCTAAATGTGGCACTGGCTGACATATACACAGTCCTGTATAGATGTGACGCAATCTAATATGCACAGTAAAAACTAAATGTGGCACTGGCTAACATTCTTCATCCTGTCTAGATGTGATGCAAGCTAATATTCACAGTAAAACTAAGGGCCTGATTCATGGAACATTTTTCTATGGGATTGCGCCATTATAAAACACTTCCATGAATCAGGCCCTAAATGTGGCACTGGTTAACATTCACAGGGCCTCATTACACGGTAGGCGGTGAGCCATGGCGCTATTAGCGCCATGGCTCATGCCGGTAAAATACCGGCACCGCCTTGGTGGAACGGGAATTTACCTCCCCATTCCAAGGTTGGAGGGGTGGTAAATCCCCCTTCCACCATTGCCCTTCCCCATTCCCATTTCTGACCCATAGGGCTCTATGGGAACGGGGAAGGCGCTAATTACAGCACCGCAATTTTGCGGTGCCGTAATTAGCTCTGAGGTCCCTTTGCGGGTTGGATTTTAACACCTGCAAAAAGCAGGCGTTAAATCCCCCAACCCGCAAAGGGATTTCGTAGTAAAGCGGTAAGGATTTACCGGTACCAGTATTTTACCGGTACCGGTAAATCCTTACCGCCATCCGTGTAATGAGGCCCACAGTCCTGTCTAGATGTAACGCGATCTAATAATCATAAAATATATCTAAAAGTGGCACTGGCTGACATTCACAGTCCTGTCTTGATGTGACCCTGGCTAATATTCACAGTAACACTAGGAGGTGGCACTGGTTAACATTCACTGTTCTGTCTAAGGGCCTCATTACCCGGTAGGCGGTGAGCCATGGCGCTATTAGTGCCATGGCTCATGCCGGTAAAATACCAGCACCGCCTTGGCGGAAAGGGGATTTACCGCCCCATTCCAAGGTTGGAGGGGCGGTAAATCCCCTTTCCGCCATTGCCCTTCCCCATTTCTGCTCCATAGGGCTCTATGGGAATGGGGAAGGCGCTAATTACGGCACCGCAATTTTGCGGTGCCGTAATTAGCTCCGAGGTCCCTTAGCGGGTTGGATTTTAACGCCTGCAAAAAGCAGGCGTTAAATCCCCCAACCCGCAAAGGGACCTCGTAGTAAGGCGGTAGGGATTTACCGGTACCGGTATTTTACCGGTACCGGTAAATCCCTACCGCCATCTGTGTAATGAGGCCCTAAATGTGGCTTGGGCTGCTGGTCACAATCTTGTCTAGAAGTGATGCAAGCCTACCTTTACAATCCCGTCTAGATGTGATCCGTACTATTATTCACAATTCCATCTAAATGCGGAAGTGGCAGCTTTCATAGTCATGTCTAGATGAGACGCATGCTAATATCCAAAATTCTATGTAAGTGTGGCAGTGGCAATATTTATTACAATCCTGTCTAGAAGCGATGCAAGTCTACCTTTACCTTTCCGTCTCGAAGTGATGCATGCTAATTTTCACAATTATATTTCAATGTAGGACAGACCAATATTTACAATCCTATCTCAGTATGGAATTCAATAGATGTGACTTAAGGCAATATTCGCAGTTCTATCTAGGTGCGACTCGGGTAATAGAGTGGCATTGCTTCCGGGTTAAAGTGATTGCTCTGCTCCCCACACCAGCCACAGTCACTCCCCACACAGCCACAGTCACACCCAAAGCCACACCAGCCACAGTGGTGAAGGCTTCTCTGTTGTGGTTGTATTTCAGTTATAAAGTCATGTGGGGATTGGGAGCCGCAGGTTGCTGTAGTTTCGTAGTTTTATCGGGTTCACAGTGGCGAAAGCCTCCCTGTGGTGGCCTGTGGTTTGATCTTCACATGCTTCACAGTGGCAAATGCCTCCCTGTGGTGGTTGTTTTCAGAGTCTTGTGGAACTTGGGAGCTTCAGGTTGCTGTTTTTGTTTTGGTTCCATCAGGATCACAGTGGCGAAAACCTCCCTGTTGGGACCTAATACTAGGAAGCTACAAGGTGTAACCAACCTTAAATCAGGGCTGCACTGTGGGAGGGAATTGATGTGATGTAGCTCAACACAACTAGCGTCAGATGAAACCTGCCCGATTTAGGAGTTGTGGACGAGGAATGTACTGTGGTGGAACACAATATTATCTAAATTCAGAATACAACATTACCACTGTGATGAAGTTCCTTACCTGTGTGTCACTGCAGACGTCAACAGCTATATCTTCTGAGGATTGGAAGCCAGGGCGAACAGGCAGAATGGTGATGGAGGTGCCCTAGTGTGGCGAGGGGCCCTTTGCTGTTGCCCTTAGCTGGTTGCCGGGGCCGGCTACCTTTGAACTCAGCAGGATTTAAAGCAGTGGCAGAGTTCTTAAGGCCGTAGGATTCAGTACATTGGCAGACTACAGTCCAGGAACATTTAGAGAATTTCTATGTGGGAGTTGGGTTCAACACAGTAGCTAGCTACAGGGCGCAAAAAGATTTAAAGCAGTGGCAAGCGTCTGAGGGCACCTGGATTCAACACGATGGCTGACTTCAGAGCACAACATGTTTCAAGCAGTGAGAAACTTCAGAGGACATCTGAATCTACACAATGGCTGATTTCATGGTGTTGCACATTTTAAGCAGTGGTAAACCTCAGAGTGATTCAGCAGCATTCTTCTGCAGACGGCGAGGCTGAAGCTCCGCGCACACCGTACCGTACAGATCCATCTAGATTATCTGCAATCAGATCCAGGACCGTTTGACCAGAATTCTTCCTTTCTCAACACGGCGAGGGGTCCTCTTGGAATGCCCTATCAACAGCGTCCACTCTACTAATACGAATCTAGGCGTTGCTGCTCCCATTCACCTGACTGTATAAATGCGGAAAGGACCATTCTAATGGTGGGTTCCTTCAATCAACTATAGCAGCCTCCGTGCAACTCACATTGGAGCAGCCTGTAAAATACTTCACTGCTCCCTACCTTTCTGGCCCTGATGAAAGTGGTGCAATTGGATTTTACCACTGAAACCGGTAGGCCTTTTCCTTGGCCTAGGAATTACCAAGAATCTGGACATAAGGCCTAGGAATTACCCTTTGATGACCAACTGCAACAAAGGACATTCTGTAATCTTTGTTGATAACTTGGACGTTGCTAGACACAGAGAACAGATCCAAACTCTGTGCTCTGTACTAGCACACATAGGGGGTCACAAAAACAATCCGAGTATAGCTCGGCCATTTGCTAGCGGCACTCCTGATCATAGAAAGGAAGTCCAAATAGCACTTTTTTATTTTCTAGACTATATGACATAGGAAACAATAAAGATCAAGACCCTCCACTTGTACTAATAGTATACACATGTGGTATTATTTTCAACATGCGTTTTAAAAAAAATGTTTCTAAACTTTGTTGTACTAACCCAAGAAGACTTCAGTGATTGGGCTTTTTTCACCATAGCATGCCGCACTTGTGTGTACGATACACCACTGGGGACAGGCAGCTATAAGGATTTAAAAGAATCCAACCAAGGGCTTATCTATTAAAACTTTTGTTTTTTATAATTTTGTTTGACTGCATTTCCTGAGTTCTTTATGTGTGAAAACACTGAATAAGGTACATCTCAGGAGCAGTACCCGCCTCGGTCCAATTGATATGTGGATACAAACTTGAGAGGGCCCCTGCATTTTATACTGTGGCTGATTTCAGGGTATAGCAAGTTTTAAAGCAGTGGCAAACTTCAGAGCAGCAATATTTAAAGCAGTGGCAAACTTCAGAGGGCACTTCTAACTTCAGAGCGCAGCAAGTTTTAAGTAGTGGTAATCACAATGGGAAACTTTAGAGCGCTGAAAGATTTAAGCACAGTTGCACATTTTAGAGGGCACCTGAATACAATACGATCTATAACTTCAGAATGCAGCAAGATTTAAAGTGCTTGTAAACTTCAGAGTGCACCTGCATTCAGCACAATGTCTAACTTCAGAGTGCAGCAAGACTTAAAGCAGTGGAAAAACTTCAGAGGGCGCCCTGATTCAGCAACAATGCATAACTTCAGATCGAAGCAAGAATAAAAGCCCGTGGGAAACTTCAGAGGGCCCTTGGACTCAACACAATGTCTAAATTGAGAGTGCAGCAAGTTCTAAGCAGTGGCGAATACAATGGTGAACTTCACTTTTTTGTTTGTAGTTTGTCTCCCAATGTGAGAGAGAGTATGCCCAGACGTGGTTCCCTTGCTCGCTGCACCAAAGGGAACCAAGTTGCACCTCACTGAGGAGGCCCAACAGGCCAACACATGTCTGGGGCTACTTGTGTTTCCATGCAGAGGGAACCTGGTATAGCAGTTTGTGCTGTGGTGCTATCAACGGTGGCAGTACCTGAAGGATTTGCACATGGCTGGACCCCTTTTGCAATGGCACAGACAGGCTAGAAAATGGTGATGTGGAAGGTTATCCAGAGCATTGCCAGTGGTTCAGATTCAAAACCTCCCACCCATCACTTTTTTGTTTGTAGCTTGTCTCCCTTTGTGAGAAAGGGTATGCCCAGACGTGAGTCCCTTGCTCGCTGTGCCATAGGGAACCAAGCTGCACCTCACTGCAAGGCCGAAACATGTCTGGGGTTGCTTGTGTTTCCATGCAGAGGGGACCTGACCTAGCAGTTCAGACTGGGCTGCTATCATTGGTGGCAGTACCTGACCGATTTGCATATGGCTGGACCCCTTTTGCAATGATGCAGACGGCTAAAATCAGTGGTGTGGAAGGTTGTCCAGAGCATTGCCAGTGGTTCAGGTGTATTCAAAACCTTCCACCCATTACTTTTTTGTTTGTAGTTTGTCTCCCTGTGTGAGAGAGGGTATGGCCAGATGTGGGTCCCTTGCTCGCTGCACTCTAGGGAACCAGTCTGCACCTCACTGAGGAGGCCCAACAAGGCCGAAATATGTCTGGGGTTGCTTGTGTTTCCATGCAGAGGGGACCTTGCCTAGCAGTTCGGGCTGAGCTGCTACAGTACGTAACTGATTTGCATATGGCTGGACCCCTTTTGCAATGATGCAGACGGGCTAAAATCAGTGGTGTGGAAGGTTGTCCAGAGCATTGCCAGTGGTTCAGATTCAAACCTTCCACCCATAACTTTTTTGCTTGAAACATCAGAGGGCAGCATCGTTTAGAGTAGTGGTGAACTCACTAGCAGACTTCAGAGTGCAGCAAGATTTAAATCAGTGGCAAACTTCAGAGGATACCTTGATTCTACCCAATGGCAAACAATGCAGAACTCAACTAAATGTAATGCAGTGGCTATATTCTAAAATTCAGCTACATTCAATATACTGGTTGTACTCTAAAATTCGGGTAACTTCAATACAGTGGTTATACTGTAAATTGCAGCTACCTTCAATACAGTGGCTATACTCTAAAATTCAGCTACATTCAATATACTGCATATACTCTAAAATTCAGCTAAAATCAATACACTGGGTGTACTCAAATAACGTCTAAGTATAACCCATAGGCTTTACTTAAGGTGCACCTAAGTGCTGTGGTTAACTTGGAGCGCAGCATGATTAAACACAATGGTAAGAATAGAATGGTAGTAGTAAAGCAGTGGCTGAATTTATGCACATATGCTTTGATGTTCCAGCCAAGCAAGGTAGAGCATGGAGACCAAGTGGTGGCTTAGCTCAATGCGAAATGTGTCCCACTCATATCCGAAAGCCATGATATACAAGGAATATACATGCAATTACGGGATCACATGAATTTCCTGGTGGTGATAAATATTTACAATAGAGTAAACCACAGGGGTAGCACAAGTAGTGCAAGGGATGTAAAAGATTTGATAGAAACATGGAGGAAGAATTCAGCTAAAACCCCTTTTAAAGTGATAGTTGGTTACCACAACATGCAATTTGAGCAGTTGGAGGCGGTGTAAGGAACTCATGGTGGCAAGAGTAAGACAACAAATACAAGTGATCACAGTTCGAGGGTGTTTATTTAAACAATATGCAGGTTGAAAAAACACCTAGTAGTCCAAAGAGTTGAAAGCGACCATAAACCTCTCAAGGCTACTTTTATGATTGATCTTAATCCCCACAAACACAATGGGCCTGATTATGTGTTTGGAGGTAGCCATGTTATTTTTACCTGCATGGTTACCCCCAAACTCGGGTCCGGGTCCTGAAAAATGGGAATTACCAGGCCATTCCGACCTTTGCGGGCCCGGTAATTCCCATTCACAGGACCCGGACCCTGTACGATCCATTCCCATTTGAGCCCCCATAGGGCTCAATGTGAATGGGGAGAATGGTACCAAGGGTCCCGTTAATAACGGGACCGTTGCTACCATCCTGTTCTGCTAGCGGGTGCCGCTCGGCACGTCTGGTCTGACCAGGCGTACAGAACGGCCCGCAAACAGAACTCGGAATGTTGCGGCGAGGTAACAACGGCGCCAGTAGCACTACCAGCACCATTGTTGCCTTAGCGCAACACTCATAATGAGGCCCAATGAAGTAACACTGAGAAGCTCCATTCTGGGTGTTAGTGGCCAAGCAAAGCAATCCCTAAAATGGTCAAGTATTAATATAGAAGAGATGCTACCAATGGTTTATAATGGCATCTTGCCACACCAGCACCACCAAACACCATGATACTTGCTACGCACCAGGAATTGGTGGAACCAATTAGATCATATGTAAGATAGTCTTGCACACTAGTCAAAAAAATGTTAATGAAGAGAGACACCGGTACGACAAGGAATTTGGTACTTTAAAGAAACAACTGATTTGGTGTGGTAAAAATGTGGAGCTGATGGGGAGAGTATATACCGCTATAAGCAAGTTTTGGAGGCTAATGTCTCCAAAGTCAGGAAATGAGGGAGGGTCGTAGAGGCGAGCATAGCAGGAGATATGTGGTATGGCCATTTCAGCAACCTCTACATAGAGACAAGGGATTGTAACAAGATGGTAGCAGGTGCTAGCGAAGACATAGAAGAATGTCAAGAAATTGTCTTTTACTTTGACAGAAATAGAACTAGCAATTGATGCTCAAAAATGTAAAAAAAAAAAGGCCACTTGTCCAGATTAAAAACCAGTGGACCTTAGAAGATGAAGAAGATATCTAGGGGCCATATTTCTTAAGGCTCTTCAAAGTGATAACCACGTCTAAATCCACCCCGAAATTGTGGACAAGAGCCGGTGCTGTCCCATTGTACAAGAAAGGTGGGAGCCACTCACCAGCAAATTATCGCTCCATCCCTTTACTAGATGCGCGGGGGAACACATTTGCAAGAGCACTTTTGGGGGCGGTTAAAGCTATGGATGGACAGAAACGTACTACACGCTGGCTTTAGAGACAACACAAGCACAGTCGATCAATATTTCCACTGTACTTGCTGACGTTTATGTTTCCTTCTTTTCTCCCCTGTCCTCTTCTGCTCTCAAGACAAATGTAACATGTTCTGAAACAGCGCCCTGATGCCCTTGGGCTTGGGTGCTCTACAAATGCAAATAAATAAATAAATAAATAAATACATAAATAAATAAAGTGCAAGTACGTAAAGTTACGAAAAATGAATCTATATGTCTTGTTCATAGACTTAAGAACGGCATTCAACTGTGTACCACGTGCGGAACTGTGGTCTAGCCTGCAGAAGAAGGGTATCCCGGCAGATTTTCTGGCCGCAATCAAACTGCTATATATCAACGAAGAGTCAGTAGCTCGGCGGGGAACAGGCAGAGAAGTTACAGCTCCCTTTGGAATAGAAAAGTACGCCAAAGGTGTGTACTGGCACCATCTCTATTTCTGCTCTATATTAATGATATCATTAACAAACTCTTGTCCATGCCCCTATGCTCGCAGGATAGAAGTGTCTTGAAGACGATGCCGTGTCTTACACCAGACAGCTAGACATTCAAATTTAAAGTATTTGTAGGCCTAGAAATCAACATTGGGAAAACGAAATCAATGGTGTTTTCAACAAATAGAAGGAAGTTTAGTTTAGTGTAGTTTGTTTATTTGTATAGCGCTCCAAGCCCAAGGCATCTGGGCGCATTACTTACAGAGATAGTTACAGATGGTACAGTGGCAATATTACAAGATAACAGGGTGCAGGAATACAAGTTGCAACAATCTTACGATTACTATTTTTACATAAATATACAATATACATAGGCTCAGATATGCAGCAGATCAACATGAAATTTACACAGGTAGAGAAGATATGACAGTATTTACAAAGGTCACAGGCCAGGGTCAGAATGAACTAAGGTTCCTGCGCGAAAAGCCGGGTTTTGACATTGGCATGTGAAGGGCAATGAGTTCCATAACTTGGCTGCAAGTACTGGGAAGTGCTCGCCTAATGGAATAACAGATTCCTCGAAAGTCAGACGGGTGAGCATGTTCGACTATTAAGGTTAACGTTTGCAAGCTCCAGCAGACGGGATTGCCAGCGAGAGAAAGCAGGCATCTGCCTATCGAGATTCCCAGGGACAGTAGCTAGCCTTATTATCAAAAATGGTAATGGAGCCCTAAACCCAGCATTAACAGCATATCAAATGCAGTCAGACTGGCAGCCCTCTAAGGCGCAGAAGGGCGGGGCTACATTAACTGCAAAAGAAATGTGCACTATTCAGAATGGCATTCTGAAGAAATTCCTTGCCCTACCGACTGGCTTTTCAATCATTGGGGAATTGGGACAAGAGTACTTAACTCAAATGGTAGCAATTAGACCATTGTTGCATTGGCTGAAACTCATTGGTACCTGAGGTGAGGAACTGGAGGGAGTCTCTGACAGATATACTGAAGCAGGAAGGAGGCCGGGCGCTGCCATCGGCCTCACATGTTAGAGGTCTTTTAAGACCTGATGAGAATACCTGTATTTACATGTACAAGGCGGGATATCATTAGGGCTTAAGTCGAGGGTACACGCGGGTGGACGAGTCCACCCACTTTTTTCAGAGCGTGGACTCAGTCCCCCCCAGCTAAAATGAGAAACATTGAATGTCCTCTTTGAAGCTATTAATTAAAGCCGACCATGGGATAGAACCACAGTCGTCAGGACACTTCACCACTGCACTATATAACCTGATGAAAAATAACAAACAACTAAAGGTGAAATGTCCCATTTCGCTACTGCAAGTTCCAGGGGAAACAACATTTGTATTGGCTCTTGGAGTTTAAAACATGCACACCTTTTAAAGTTTTCAAAAACCCTATTAGAAGAAAAGACCTTCTCTTGGTGTTGTGTGTGTTGATTTTATGAAAGGCAAATGCCATTCGTCCTGTGCAATTTAGGTAGTTATAGAAATCCAATTTAATGAAATGTGCATATTTCACCTCGATATGCTCATTTCTGGAGACGTCGCATCCCATTGCATTTGTTGATGTGTCCCCCCACTTTAATTTTTAGGACTTGACTCCTGGATATCATGAATAAATGCCAGGAGCTGTGTGAAAGAGACATACAGACAGTGGTCAAAGTGGGTGGGAACGGGTGGGAGCGTTTGGGAGCGGTGATCCTCTACTTTTTGTAATCAAGATTTCTTCCTCTGCGTTGCTGATGACGTACCGGGAAGTGAAGCTATCGCTAGATTGTGAGATCCATCTGGATAAATGAGCCCTAGAGCAATGCGTGCCCTGTACACCAAAGTGAGGTTCGGGTCTTTGCGGCTAGCCCAAAACCATGTACAAATGGGATAATAGGCACACAAACAAACGTGCACATTGCTTGCTTAGAGCAAAATCTGAAGCTGGCCTTATGTTGTGCAGTGTCTTGGAATGAGGAAGGTGGGACCGTGGTGATGACTGTTTACCAAGGAACTGTGTTCCAGGTTCCGAATGTTAGGTTGTGCTGGGGGTCGTTGTGTAGATACTTATGCAAATGAAGCTATTTGCTACAACCCAGCTGTGAGATGACTATTTCATAACAGTCCTCTAGGTTAAAGAAATCTGTGTTTAAGACATTTTCTTCTAGCATCTGGAATAAGGGCAGCAGGGGAAGCCGTACAATTCCTCAAAAGCGCAACACGTGGAGCATTACCTACGCAGTAGCTACCTATGCGGACAAAGCTTGGAATAGGAGAACCCTATCACTCAGCATAGCACTGGGACCAAATTGTCTTATATATATATTTTCTCTTCACATTTATTTATTGACATTTTTATAACATACAGAAGATAAATAGCAACATCATATTATGACAAATAAACATCATTTAAACAATATAACAGTATATTTACACAACTTTTACAAGCAGCATATAGAGCAAGAAAGGAAATAAATAGTCGGAGCGAAAGAGATAATAGACAGGAAGAGAAATGAAAGAGCAGACAGTGAGAGAGACAGACGAAAAAAGAAAAAAGAAAAGAAAAGAAGAAAAAACAATTAAATACATCAAATAAGGGGGGGGGGCTAGTTTCTTGTGTCCTGTGGCGCTCAGAGGAGTCTTCTGATTCCTCCTTGCTCCCAGGATTCGCCGAGTACCCCCCCCCCACTGTCCTAGCTGGGCAGAGGTTTTCAGGAGGCCCTTAGTAGGCCTACTCTCATGGAGTTCCCCACTAAATTTTACAGCACTTGGGAACCCATACCCAGATGCCGGCCCATCCATTCCTGGGAGGTGCTGATCTATGAGCCCCATATTCCTCATTGGATTGAAGTCTGCCATCCCCGTGGCACTTGGCTCATGTTCGCCAGTGGACATGGGGGTGGCAGTGTCCATGGAGTGGAAGAGATGAAGGCCTCTGGTACTAGGGTTCCTGAGGTTATGCTCAGGTGTCTCCCTTTCCCAGCGGACCCCATCTCTCTCAGACCCTGCTCCCTGTTACCATGCAAGAACCTGACCTTTCTGCTCCTCTATCAAGGCCTTGCTAGTCTCTATCAATTGTTCTTGCATAGCTACCTGTCTGTGGAGCCTGTCATTTTTCTCACAGAGAGCCTCATTGTCTCTTTGTGCTTCCTTTGTCATTTTAGAGTACTCGGCCAGTTTATGCCGCAGGAGGGATACCTCCTGAGTCCTGTCCTTACTGGCCTGGTCACTCTTTGCCAGAGCATTTTCCATCCTCCTGGAGTGCTCTAACAGTTTTGTGTAATCTTTTTGGAGCTCACCCAGTCCCTGAAGGGCCAGGTGAGTGTCTTCCATCTTATCTTTTAAATAACTGACCTCCTGGCCTAAGGTGTCCCTTTCCTGAATAAGAGTATGCCTCTGTGCAGCCAGGTCGTCCCACTGTCTTTGGAGCGCCCCAGCTTTCTGGGGCTCCTCATCAAATTCTGCCTGGGTGTCCAGGTCTTTGAGAATGAATTTATTATTTTCTTCTTTTTCTTGGTCTAGGCGGTTTTGCAGGGTGACTAACTGCTCTGCGCATGCCCTGTTAAAATGTATTTGCTGTTCCAGCTTTTTCTGGCTCTGTAGTAGAGAGTCCAAACTTTCTTGGTACTCCTTCTGCAGGGCCAGCACTTTGGTATCCTGCTCTACCTTCTCCTGCTGCAGGATAACCGTATCTTCTTTTATTTTGACCAGGTACTGCCTGGTTTAATTTTCTGATTAATGTCTCTTTTGTAGCCTTTGCTCTGCAGAGTCCAGATCAGTTTGGGATTTTTGTAATGATTGTAGTTGCTTGTTTGCCAGATCAAGGTTCTCAGCATATTTGTCCTGTATTGCTCCAATGTGGAGATACAGATATGCCGCTATTTTGGCAATCTTACTTTGCTCTTCTTTTACCTTAGGGGCCATATACAGTTCACTCAGTGCCATATGTAATGGACCCTGATCTTGCCATATATTTAATCCTGTTGCAGTGGCCTGTTCTTTAATTTCCTGCAACCACACATTCTGATCCTGTTCTGTCCATTCACCCCTTTACAAATAATTTATGCAGTAGGTGTTCTTTTGCCATATTGATTTCTACCAAGGTCGCCATTCCGGAAATATTAATTTCCTTTCTGATTTACAGGAGTTATTTTATTTTTGCAAACAGACCAATTCCTTAGAGCATTCCTATTGAGGGGTGCTTTTCACAGTGTAACACAGCGTGGTAGCCCAACAGGGTTTATGTACCCCGTTAGTTAGCACACTGTATTAGACTGTCACAAGTGGTATATCTAATTAAGAAATCCCGGACACGAGCCCCCAATCTTGTAAGTGATTTCAAACCGGCACTTCGCCTAAGTCAATGCCTAGCGTGTGATTCATAGCTGAAACCCTTAATTATTTATTTATGTCTATAACTTCTTTTATTTCTGAACGATGTACCAGTTATATCACACCTCTCTCTTTGAATCCCCCCCCCGGTCACACTGAACCAGGAAGCAGGCTGGTTTGCACAGTTACAAATATTTATTTATGGATGGCACAATATATATCACACTATTTTTAATGGTTATACAATGATCAGCAAAGCAGTGATGTCACACTAACAATCTCTTTAATCAGAAGGAGTAATGATAGGAAAAATGATGCAGCATAGAAATAATACTTTTGTATGGGTCAATCAAATGGCAATGTGATTAATATTTCCCCTGCACGCACACCCCTCAATCCCCCCAAAATGCAATATAAAGAAATGGAAGGGGAGAGCACAGGTTTCAGGAATGCAGAATTCAAGCAAATGTATCAATCTCAATTTCCCCCCTAGCTAACACAGAAGAGAAACAGGAATGATGCAAACTTGTCAAAAATGGTTTTAAAGTTGGCTTTGCATGAATGGGAAAACACTGAAAATGGTTTTAATTCACTGAAATAGTTTCAATATACTAATGGGAGCCGCTTTGTATGGGTTCAGACAACCACATGCAATGATCATAGCGTAAGAAGCAAGTAGAAAATTGAATTTTGAGGTCGGGTGCAATGAACAGCTATTTCACACGTTATAGATTTGAGCCAAATGAAAAATTTGCGGCAAACTTTTCCATGCGCGGTAAGCGTGATTACGGAAAAACTATACGGAGTTGAGATGCGGTTTTATTGGGATATTAGTTTCAAGTAGACACTTAGATTTCGTTTCTAGCATAAACGGTGAAGAAGTTATGAAGGATTTTTGTGGAGGTCATTTTTTTCAGAAAGAGGCAAATTGTCACAAGTTTCTCCCCTTCTCACCTGTTTTTCTTTTCTTGTGACGTTCTTGGACGTAGCTTCCTTTTTTCTTACTGTCCGGGATTTGTATAAACCTGGATGCGGGTCTTCGGAGTCGAGCGTGAGGTTTTAGCCTTCCAAATGGAAGCGTTCAATGGCGAGGAACCAGGAGGCAGACGAGTCGGCTTGACGGAGTTGGGCTTCGACCTCGAGCACAAAGTGTTTCCAGGAGTAGACTACAAAAAGAAGGTAAGGGAAAAGGAGTAATGAGTACCAGGAAGGAAGGAATTAAGGTCTGAAGGAGGGCGCAAAGCGAACTTCTGAGACACACGTCTAACTACACCAAGCAGTAGCGTTGAGACGTGCGGCGCCGCAGAGGTGTGGCCTTTTTCCAGGAAGCCGAACGAAGCATGGAAAGGCTGGTGTGCAGTACTTCGGAAGCGCCGGCCATGTTGGTAGTAACGCGGTGTTTACACCGCGGTGCATCATGGACCATGAAGTCCAAAATGGGTGGGTTCAGCGGATGATGACAGCATGCCTCCTCCTAAGCCCGGCACCTCTGGGTTTGCCTGGGTGGATCCGATGATATCTTTGCAACAGACGAGGGCATTCATGTTTGAGACTGGTTCCCAGGTGGGCTCACTAAGAGGGTATCCTTTCCATTTAAGCAGATACCGGAGTTGACCGCGTCTGTATCTGGAATCACATATCCTGGAGACCTCACACTCAAGTTGTTTATTGACGAGTATTGGAGGGGGTCTTGGAGCAGTTTGGGTGGATTGTACAAATGGTTTTAGCAAGGAAGTGTGGAAGACTGGATGAATCCTTTTCCACGAATCCGGAAGCTGGAGTCGGTAGGCTACTGGATTAATGATTTCTTTTATGTAGAAGGGTCCATAATACTTGGGTGCCAATTTATTTGGTCGTAGATGTCGAAGCAGAAGTTTCGAGGACAGCCAAACATTGTCTCCAACCGCGTAAAGAGGGCTTGGTCTTCTTTTAGTGTCAGCATAACGTTTGACATCTTTCCTGGCCTTCTCCAGTCGTTTTTTGGCGTCTTTGTGGACATTGATTAACATTTCAGTCCAGGAATCAACCGCAGGGACTGGGGTTGGATGAGGCAGGATAGACGGTAGAACTGAAGGATGAAATTCTTGGCTACAGAAGAACGGGCTGGTTTTGATGGCTGAATGACCCAAATTGTTGTAAGTGAATTCAGCTACAGGAATTAGAAGTGACCAATTATCCTGGTCTTTGGTGGGGAAACAACGAAGATACTGCTCCAAGGTCTGGTTAACTCGTTCTGTTGCTCCATTGGTCTGTGGGTGATATCCTGATGACAATGCACGCTGAATTCCCAATATTTGACATAGCTGTTTCCAAAATTGAGATATGTATTGGAGGCCTCTTTCAGAGATGATTTTGGAAGGCAGTCCATGAAGTCAGAATTTGTGTTCCAGCAAAAAAAAACAGCCAATTCAGATGAAGAAGGTAGCTTGAATAAGGGTGTAAAGTGAGCCATGTGTGTAAACAGATCAATAGTAACCATTATGGTCGTGTATCATCGGGATGGGGTAAACTCCACGACAAAATCTGTGGCGATGATTTCCGAAGGTCGGGTTGGCATGGCTGTTTGGTGTAAGAGATCTGCCGGTCTTCTGTTATCATGTTTGTTCTGATTACAGACTGCACAGGACTGAATATAGGTTTTTACATCGTCTTTCATCCGTGGCCACCAGAACTGTCTCTGTAAAAGATGGAGGGTGGTGGTAATGCCTCGATGTCCTGAATGAAGGGTATCGTGACATAGTCTTGTGATTTTATGTCTGAGTTCCTGTGTGGGTACTGCCAGCCGGTTTTCCTTGAAAAGATACCCGTCTTTCTGCTGGAGGTTCCTAAGATTGTTCCTTTCGTATTCCTTCCAGAGTTCGGAAGAAAGTGTCTTGGCACGAATGTCCTCCAGGAGAGAAATAGCTTGAGCTACAATTACAGAATCAGGAAATATCTTGGGAAAGGAGCGCGTTTCTACAGGCTCGTAATCAGAAGTCCTGGACAAGGCATCAGCTATGATGTTATGTGTTCCAGGAAGGTGCAGAATTTGAAACTGGTATTGGGCAAAAAAGAAGGCCCAGCGGGCCTGACAGCTGTTTCTGCACTCCAGGGATTGTAACACTTGTAAGTTCCAATGGTCCGTACAAACTTGTACTGGTTGTTTGGCTCCCAGAAGAAGATGGCGCCACTCAGTGAAAGCTTGTCGAATGGCTAGCAACTCCTTTTCCAGGACGGAATAATGAGTTTCACTGGGAGTCAAGGTACAGGATAGATAGGGAATAGGATGTTCTATCTTGTCATCAAGTTCTTGTTTCAAAACCGCTCCGATGGCATAGCCGGATGCATCAGTCTCAACTAGGAAGGGTTGGTTGGTCTGTATCAGGTTGAGCTAGGATGGGAGCTCGGGTGAATTCCAACTTCAGTTGTTGAAATTCTGAGTCCTGGGTTGAGGACCACTGAAACGCAGTGTCTTTCCTTAAGAGTGTTACAATAGGGTGTACAATGTCAGAAAATGCGGGTATGAATTTCCTGTAAAAGTTAGCAAGCCCAAGGAAAGATTGAATGGGTTTCACAGTAGTAGGAACAGGCCAAGACAAGATGGAATCAACCTTGGAATTATCCATTCCAATACCTTTGGAGCTAAGAACAAAGCCAAGATAGTGAACGGTTGATACATGGAAAAGACATTTTTCAGGTTTGGCCAGGAGCTTATGTTCACGTAAATGTTGTAAAACTGCCTTAACGTGTTCTTGGTGCTTTCGAGTATCCTTGGAGTAAATCAGAATGTCATCTAGGTATATTATGACGAAAAGGAACAACATGTCAGAAAAAACCCGATCCATGAAGCGTTGGAATACTGCGGGGGCATTACAGAGACCAAAGGGCATTACCAGGTACTCAAAGTGGCCAAAGGGAGTTCTGAAGGCTGTCTTCCACTCGTTGCCTTCTTTTATACGAATGAGATGGTAGGCACCCCTGAGATTTGAGCTTAGTGAAGACGACAGCACCCCTCACTGCCTCCAGGATGTCCGAAATGAGAGCTAATGGGTAGCGGTCCTTGAGGGTGCATTGGTTGAGGCCACGGTAATCCAAACAAGGTCTAAGCTCCTTAGAGTCTTTTTTAGGGACGAAGAAGAGAGAAGCACCAGCTGGGGACTTGGATGGTCGGATAGTTCCATTTGTTAAATTGGTGTCCAGATACTCCCGGAGAGCTCCCTTTTCTGGTTCATACAGATTTAACATTCTTCCAAAGGGAATCACCGCTGAAGGCTCTGTATCTGTGGCACAATCCTCAGGTCTGTGAGGTGGGAGAGATTGAACAATGGCTGTTGAAAACACATCTGAGTATTTTTGGTATGCTTGGGGAATCTGGATGATATTTGAGACAGTTACTGAGGGTTGCTGAGGTTTCTGGAGGTCTTGTATAGGGCTTGAGAAGGTGGTAAGACATAAACAGTGGGACATGCAATGTTCTGAACCGAGAAACAAAGAACCTGCCGCCCAGTTGATGTAGGGATTGTTTTTCTGCAACCAGGGCATACCCAAAACCAAGGGATAATGAGCCGACTTAATGGTGTCAAACTTGAGGATTTCCTGATGATTGTTTATTGATAACAGTAAGTCCTTGGTTTGGTGTGTTATGGGTCCAGAAGACAAGGGTCTGCCAGCTATGGCTTTGACCGGTTGTACTACTTCTTTGGTTTCTCATGGGAGGTGATGTTCGACAACCCAATCATGGTCAATGAAAATGTCCATGGCACCACAGTCCACTAAAGCCAGGATGGGATAGGATTCCTTTTTGGAAAAGGATAAGATTGTTTGCAGGATCACAAGAGTGTTCTGTCCAGGAGATTTCAAGGAGGGAATAGACGAGGAGACGAGGAGCAAACATCTTTCTCCTGAAGCTGTGCTCTGCCTAGGATCGGAAGCTGGCGTTTCCTGAACGCCGGGGTGGCGCTATGGGACATTCCCTTACAAGGTGTTTATCAGAGGCAAAATACATGCATAGCCCGACGGATCCTTTCATGTGGGGAAATTGGTCCTCGGAAGGCTCCTAATTGCATTGGGTCAGGTTCAGATGCTTGTGTAATGGTTGCTTCTTTAGGACCAGGATAGTTCATGGCTGTCTTAGGGGATGCTGATTTAGATTTCCTCTTCTCCGCCTTCCGTTCCTGAATCGGAAATCAATCTGTAGAGAGAGGTCCATGAGGGCTTGAAAGGAGCTAGGGCGAGCTACTCTGGCTAATTCGTCCTTTATCTCCTCATGTAACCCTCTTCGTAAGAGGGTAAACCTGGCTTCCAGGGACCAGTCAGCCTCTTTGACTAACTGTTTGAAGCGTGTCACACAGGTGAGCATGTCCTGGGTCCCTTGTTGAAATTCAAGCATGGGCTTAAGGGCTGCCACAAACCCATCATAATCATCCAGGAGAGCATCGCCAGCGTTGACTAAGGGAGTCGCCCAAGTTAACACATTGCCCATAAGGTGGGATATCATGAAGCCAACCTTAGCTTGTGGGGTGGAAAAATAGTATGGTTTGAAAGTGAAATGTACCAAACAGAAATCTAGGAAGGCGCGTAGACTTTTTGATGATCCGTTGTATTTGTCTACTACTCCCCCTAAAAGGACACTTTCCTTAGCAGCAGAATCTCTGGACAAAACCAGCTGCTTTAATGCAGCATTCTCAGCCTTCAGGTTCTGAACTTCAGTGGTTAATTCTTGCATGCCTCTCATGAGGTCATGGACTGCGGCTTCCATATCTGTTTTTGTATCAATTTTGAGGCGTCTCAATCTGTCACAAGTTTCTCCCCTTCTCACTTGTTTTTCTTTTCTGGTGACGTTCTTGGACGTAGCTTCCTTTTTTCTTACTGTCCGGGATTTGTATAAACCTGGATGCGGGTCTTCGGAATCCAGCGTGAGGTTTTAGCCTTCCAAATGGAAGCGTTCAATGTCCGGGCGAGGGACCAGGAGGCAGACAAGTCGACTTGACGGAGTTGGGCTCTGACCTCGAGCATGAAGTATTTCCAGGAGTAGACCACGAAAAGAAGGTAAGGGGAAAGGAGTAATGAGTACCAGGAAGGAAGGAATTAAGGTGTCAAGGAGGGCGCGAAGTGAACTTCGGAGGCACACGTCTAACTACACCAAACAGTAGCGTAAAACGCGCAACGCTGCAGAGGCGTGGCCTTTTTCTAGGAAGCCAAACGAAGCATGGAAAGGCTGGTGTGCAGTACTTCGGAAGCGCCAGCCATGTTGGTAGTACTGCAGTGTTTACACCGCGGTGCATCATGGACCATGAAGTCCAAAATGGGCGGGTTTGGCGGATCATGACACAAATTGTAGAACAAGAATGCACTTTTAAAATTACAAACAAGGTTTCTTTACACTAAGGGTAGACTATGAAGATGCAAACTACACGACAGCATGGCCACAAGCCCAGGATATCTCTGGATGGTTTTGCCTGCCGAGACACTCGCCTTCTTCAGAAAATATATCAGCTCAAAGATGATTTTAACACTACTGGTACAGAAGATAATTGGGAATGAGATGGAGAGTTCAGGCAAGACAAAAAGGATTTCTAACAATACAGTTCTGGATCTAAGAGAGATTTGAATAGGGATGACTATGGACAGTACATAGGCTAGTGACAATCCTATACTATGAATACTCACTACCAATGTTTTGAATGAACCCGACAGGGATCTGGTCAGGGATACTTTCTGGGAAAGACTGCTGGGTACACCGGACTGGTCTGGTCAGCGATATGCAAGGTGCTCTTGAGACCGCACGGTGGGACTGGACTGGATCTCACGGGCTCTGGTTCACAGCTACCTGGTCACAGCACGGCTCTACTGGGTTGGATCTTTGGATTCTGGTAATAATTCTTAGCAGGAAAGCAGCGCAGCGCAGCACAGCCAGGCTGTTCTTTGGTTCCATTTAGAGGTCTGGGGTAAAATCTGGTTTCTGGATTTTTAAAGGCCAAGCTGAGAAGGGTTCAGCTTTGGAAATGGGCCTTTCTGCTTTCAAAGTTTCTGGAGTCTGGAGTCTGGAATATGGATTTCTCTTGCAAAGTGTTCCACCAGCAATCAGTTGGTGGGTGAATATCTGTGTCCTTGTGAGCCCTCTGCTGTCTCTATTTATACATTTAATAAAGGTGTGGGTAAGCTGAATTATCCCAGGCGCACCCCCTAGGTATTCCATTGGCTAGGGTCTGCTCTCTCCTTGGATTGGAGGAGAGAACAGTGTGTCATCATGATGAGGTAGTTTATGAGGCAGGAAAAACCTCCCCTTTGTTTTTGCACATGAAATCTACTTTTCATGTAATACTTATTTACAATTTTAAAAACTTGATAGAAATAGCATATCTAGATCACATATTTTGTGGAGTAAGTATTCATCCAAGCCCCGTCTCTGTAGGATCTTGGGTCTGGATTTGACACATTTTCGCACTTTTTGTCTGGGATACAATATCTATTTTGTCCATACTTGGTACACATGTGCGCATTGCATAGGGACATAAGTGTGTGAAGTTTCAAATTTCTGACATCAATGCATTTGCTATAAAACCACAATTTTGACAGTTATGTCCGAGAACATAGCACAGAGTTCTGGCACCTCTTAAACTGTGCACCCAAAATTTAGATTCAGAAGTCCGGGGTTTCTATATTTTTAACAATTGTTCACAATAAATTATCAGTCTCATTAGAAATCTGCTTTTGTCCATTGAGAATCAACAAAAATGTCTATCCCCACCTCCTTGGCTCTCTTGGAGCTCCAGCAGCAATCTCTGCCTACTTCCTTATGGTAGAGAGCACCGTTGACACTTTTAATCTGCATATTCTTTCAGCCCAAGAAGGTCCTTTGTCTCTCCCAGGAGCAGCTCAAAATCTCCTCCCCTGATTTAATCAACACCTGAATGTAAGTTCCTGGCCTTTTGTTGGGAAGCAGAAGGGAGGTGCCTTTTGTTGGGGGAAGCTTGTTTGTAGTTTTGCTGATTCAGGCTTATTTTAAAAGTAAATGTGTTACATTTTTCTTTGTTGCAAATATAATTACAATTTTAAAACAAACACTGAAAACACTGATTCTAGGCTCCAAACCATGAAGTTTAAATAGTGACAACCTAGTTTGCTCTAAATAACAAGTCACTTACATTTAAGACATTAGATCTTAGTGGTACAACTTTTACAGTTGTAAAACAGCTTTTGAAACAGTCACAGGCAGCCGCTGATACTGCGCCCAGATTTTTACAGCTTTCCCAGGCAGGCAAACTGGCTGTGACCTATTCAACTTTCTTGGACATTGCAAATGCACAATAATTCCTTTTATTCCATAGCATGGGACACCCCGCAAGAAGACGGGATGTTTGCAGGATTTTGAAACCAGCATTCTGTATTTTTAAAGCAGATTTCGGATTTCTTTCAGCGAGCACTGCTTTTCATCTGTGCTCCATTTTTATATGTTGGACAGCCCAATGATATGTTTCAGAGTGCGGTCTCCATTTGACCCCTGACAACATGCATGGTAGGTTTGGGAGCCATCTTTTTGTGCTTGGTAGAGCGCAATTTCCTCCGGTTTTGGCGTGCATGGGATTTTCGCTGCCTTTTTGCTGATTCTGGTGCCATCAGCACACAGTGATGTTGCAGGGCAGAGCCTAGTGGGTTAATACATCCCCCAAGGCCCCCCCTCACGATTTGACTTTTGGCCGTCGTCAAGGGGAAGTCACGAGATTGGGATGTTCAGTTTTTTTTCTTTCTGGTCCAAGTGGAAAAAGGTGTCTGCTTCTATCATCCGTGGTTGATCGACAGGTTCTCCTCGCCGGTTCCAGATGGAAGTGTATGGAGTGATACCCCGAGCCCCTTGGGTGTTTCCTTCAGGTCCCCGAGTGGTCATCCTTGGTTTTAGGATCCATGGTTTTTGTCCTAGGATGACAAAACAGAGCACATTTGTAGAGATTTCCCCACCACTATTCATGTAGTGGGGCAGACACATACATTTGATAGATATATGACATATTTTTCTGTTTGCAATTTATTACTCATTTTCAACAGGCGGGATAGTTTTCTAGTTGGAATTCTAGGTGTCTGGAATGACCCCCTCTGGGTTTCCAGATGAATCATCTAGTTGCTGTAGAGTGTGCCTAGGATGCCAACACTTCAGTTGGTTGATGTGGACCCACTTATTTTCCCCTTCTGCCAAACTGCCTTTGGGGATACGGATTTTGTAGGCGACTGGTGAGATTTTGTCTACAATTTCAAAAGGACCCCTCCAGCTTGGCAAACATTTGTGCTGTTTGGCCTGGTTGGAAAATTGTATAAGTAGACCCGCTCTCCTACTTGGTATTCTTTTCTAGTAGTCTTTAGGTCGTAGTGGGTCTTCATACTGTTTGCAGATCTTTCTAGATTTTGCTGAGCATAGGCAAAAGCATGTTGATGGTGTTTACTCAGATTATCAACATACTCATGAGTTGTGGAGGCATTTATCAATGTCTGCTCTTGGGTTCTGTAGAGCAGATACTGGGGAAGTACCATCATTCATCCAGTCATCAGCGCAAACGGTGACATTTTTGTTGCAGAAGAAGGGGTATATCTGATGGCTATCAGGATGAGAGGTAGTCGGATGTCCCAACTTGGCCCAGAATTTGCCACAAACTTTTTAATATGCTCAATTGTCTTGTTGTATCTCTCCACTGCACCACTAGAGGCTGCCGGTAGGCAATGTGTAATTTCCTTTTGACCCCAAGTATTTCCCACATCTTTGTCATTACTTCGCTAGTGAAGTGGCTACCTCGGTCTGACTCGATCCTTTGGGGTAGTCCAAAACATGAGAAGATGTGGTTGATCATCAGGGCAGCTGCTGTTTCTGCCTTGCAATTTGGGGCTGGGAGACATTCCACCCATTTAGTGAACAAGCATGTCACGGTCAACATGAACTTGTCCCCCCTAGAGGAGCGAATCACGGGCCTGATAAAATCGACTTGTAAATCTGACCAAGGCAGTGTCATCCTCCTCTTTTGGAGAGGTGCACGCTGTATGAGGGATGTTGGCTGGAATTGTGCACACACAAGACACCCCTTCAAGTATTGGTCAAGGTCCTGCCCCATGTGTGGCCAGTAGGCAACCTCTCCTAAGATTTCAAGTGTTGTATGAAATCCCCTATGACCAGCTGTGGCCACATCATGGGCATGACCTAGCATCAGGCTTCGGAAAGAGGTAGGGACCACCCACTGATCATGGCCAGCTAGGGATCTCCTCACCAACAAACCGTCTTGGATTCAGAACATTTTTGGACATTTCATCAACACTCTGAGGTCCTCTTTCCCTATGTAATCGGTATCCGTCAGGGGAAAGTTCTCAGGGTCCTCAATGTATTGATAAAACTTACCAATTATTGGATCCCCTTTTTGAGCCATAATCAAATCAGCATCTCGGGTCTCCTTACTCCATTGTGCAGTTGAGCGTTCATTGTGAGCATTTGTCTGGGACCTAGTGATAGTAGTGACCTGGATTTTCCCCAACAGGGACTCGATCTCAAATAGATCCCGTTGGATGGCTCTGGTTTTGGCCAGCTGATCAGCTAGGTCATTTCCAGTTTTATCAGGTCCCTCTACTTTAGAATGACCCTTGATCTTTTTCCAGTAGATGGTCATCCCATTCGAGGTGACCAGATCATCAATATTTTAGATTAATTTCCCATGTTTCAATGGTTTGTTATTAGCACAGAGCATGCCTCTGGTTTTCCAGTTAACCAGGTGCTCCACGAACCCGTTCAGTACATAATCCGAATCAGTGATTATGACCAGTTTGTGGAGTTGGTCTTGGACAACAGTGAGGATGGCTTGATGCACAGCCATTAATTCTGACACTTGACTACTTCGGGGACCGATTTTGTACCCAGCTAAGGGTTCTGGGGCGTCATTCACCCATGCATTCCCTACGCCGGCCACAAGTTCCTTTTCCCCGTTGTTGCCAACATGGTAAGAGCACCCATCCACATAGACAGTGGGCATTCCCTCACACTGGTCTTCTTCAAAGACTTTCTGTGGGGAATTAAGGTATGCCTCCATGTTGTCCTTGATTTTAAGACTTTCGTTCTCGAGACAGTTTTCTCTGGCACAATCATGTAAGTCAGCCAGACCTTGTGCGAGGGGACTCTTCTTGTTTTGGCCATATCTGACCTCCACAGGAAAGCCTTGCATTGACAGAATCCAGGAAGTAATTCGGGAATTACTCACATTTCCGGCCCGGATTCTGTCACTTTGGGGATATTGAAGAGTCTGGTGTGGAGTCTCCACTATGATGTGTTCCCCCTGGATAACGGGCGGTAATTCTTCTATGCCCACACCGTTGCCAGGAGTGCCTTCTCACAATCGTTGAATTTTTCCTCCACAGAGGATAAAGTTTTATTCGAATAGATTACTTTATTGACCTTGTCATGCTTTTGGTATAATACTGCAGTCAAGCATGTATTTGAGAACCCTGTCTCCAAGAAGAACTCCTTGTTTTTGACAGGGTAAGCTAGGCAAGGCGCTTGTGAGAGGCTTCTTTTGAGTTGTCTTACTGCCTCGGCTTGTTCTGGACCCCACTCCCACTTGACCCCCCCCTTCAAAAGATGGAACAGGGGTCTTGTGATCTCTGCATAGTCCTCAATGAACTTTCTGCTGTAATTAGTTAGTCCAATGAGGCTCCTTAGTTCTCGCAGAGTTGTGGGGTCTTTTAATTTCTGAAGTGCTTCCACTTTCTTTTGCTGGGGACAGAGACCCTGAGGAGTAATCTCATGCCCCAAGAAATTGACACGGGTTCTGCACCACTGTGCCTTTTGAAAGGAGAGTTTTGCTCCGGCAGCCCTCAACTGTGTCAGAACATAACGGATCTCCGCTATGTGTTCCTCCACAGTTGAGCTTTTGACTAAAACATCATCTACATAGGCCAGGTTACCCCTCTCACCCAGGTCGGGCATGGCCTTGTGTAAAAAAATGTTAAATTCACTGCCGGAGTTGATGTATCTGAAGGGAGTCCGGGTCCATGTGTATTGCTGCCCCCCGAAGGTGAAAGCCAGCTTATATTGGTCCTCCCTTCTGACAGGTACAGTCCAGTACCAATTGGCCAGGTC
This sequence comes from Ambystoma mexicanum, assembly GCF_040938575.1. Lineage (NCBI taxonomy): Eukaryota > Metazoa > Chordata > Amphibia > Caudata > Ambystomatidae > Ambystoma > Ambystoma mexicanum. The sequence continues at coordinate 1,039,846,600 of NC_090929.1, read as the reverse complement.
TATTGCAGTGAATACCTGTGACCCCTGGATCTGGGCCAGCCCTTGGTCTATGTAGGGAAGAGGCCATCGGGAAGTATGGATCGGTTTGTTGAGCTCCCTAAGGTCGGCGCAGAGTCTCCACTGGCCGTTTGGCTTCAAAATCCCCAGCACCGGATTATTGAAGGTGCTGTAGACTGGACGAATTATCCCATGGGACTCAAGGTTCTTAATTATTTCAGCAAGCGACTCCACTGATGCAAGAGGCAAGCGATATTGCTTTACAAACACTGGAGTCATGCCAGGGTCCGTGGGAATTGTTGTTGTGCGGATGTCGGTGCGACCACAGTCATATGAGTCCACCGCAAAGAGATCTTGAAAATCCAAGAAAACTTGTTTCAATTTTTGCCTTTGCTCCAGAGTCTCACAGGCATCAGCTAGGTTAACTCGCTCTTCAACCATCTGCCTTAAGCCTGGAAAGACTTCCGGTTTTGCTATCTCAGCGGCCTCCTCCAGATGGGTGGAGAAGTCCCTGGTCAAAGTGCTGATTTGGACTGGTGGCTTCAGGTGGGAAAGGCAGGTGGTTCTATGTTGACTAGTGGTGTTGGGTTTACCCCCAACCCTTGCTGTTGGAAATAAGCATTCAGATGAATATAGCCGTCAGGGTTTTTCAGTTTCTGTCCTCTTTTAACTTCCACTTCCAGTGAGAATTGTCGGGTCCTTTCTGGGATGGTGACTTCCTATGCAATCTGAATTTCAACTACATATGGCAGCAGTTTAGCTGACCTAGATGCTTTCTCTGGGTCATCAAAGCCCATGGGATTATCTGCTAATCGGGACTAAGCTTTGAAGTTTATTAGGTCCAAACTAATGGCAAAGCGATTGAGAATGTCACTGCCTAAGTAAAATGCAGCAGGGACATCGCGCACGACCCAACACTTATGGACTATGCTCTTGTTGCCTATGAAAATTCTGAGCATACACCTGCTAGGCAGGAGATGTTTGGAATTGGGTGCTTCCAGGTCCATTTCCCATTTGTCTATCAGTTTAAATGTGGGAATGGCTGGATCTTTTGGGAGTTTGCGGACCATGGCTTCACTGATGAAGCTCTTACCGTTGTTCACACACACTCGGGCGAGAACAGATTCCTTCCCTTCATTTAACTGAATAAGGATGAACAACTGCTCTGCAATTTTCTGAATATCAGCCAGGCTTTGAGCTGATTTCTCATCTTTCTGGACTATAGGAGTGGGATTTTCTGATTGTGAATTTGTAAAGAATTTCAGAGTGTTTTCTTCCATTGTGGAATGCCACCTTAGACTGGAAGGAAGGTTGATTTTCAGAAATAGAGAGGACCCCCCATCACCAGTTTGTTGTCCTACTGCTATTACTGTCACGTCTGGGATTTGATTATACTGTAAGTGAAATTCTACTTGGTCAGACTTTTGTTCAACCATGTGGCATGTGCCGTTTAAACTAACATGGTTGACACTCCGTTTTAATTTTATTGGTCGGCTAGTCTGGGTCCAGAGGACCTTGTTTGCACAATCTATGAGGGGTGACAACCTTCACAGGATGTCATTCCCTAGTAAACAAGGTGTGCCCTCTGGAGTCACCACTATGACCAGGTGCTTCACCTTGTGTCGCCCAATTTTAATATCCAAATCCGCAGTCCCCTCGATGGGAATTTCCTTCCCGTCGAAGTTCTGAAGTTGTCCAGGAAGAGGGGTGAGAGGGATTTGGTATCCCCCCCCTCTTCCCGAATTCAGTTTATCAAAGGCCCTTTTTGACAGAAGGGTAGCTTGGGATCCAGTGTCCACCATTGGCAAAATTGTACACTGCCCCTTTATTTGGACCGGGGCATAGAATCCTCCCTTCTTCTCCTCAAGGGTGCAAAGATAATGTACATTTTTGGACAACTGGTGGGCTAGTTACTTGGTTTTGGATGCTGACAGAAAGGTGATTTGGGCAGGATTCTGTTTGGTGTCTTGGGAATCTGAAAGAAAAAGGTGACAGCTAGATATGGGGGAAGTCTTGGTTTCCCCTGGTTCTGGTTCTGTGCTTCCCCCCCTTTTTGGAGGCAGTCCCCAGGATGAGTTTGCACCGGGGGATTTTCATGCTGATGATTCTGGGGTTTGATGATGGGCGGTGCTAACTCATTCCCCAGACCTACCCAGTCTGGTTTTGAATTCTTTGGGACCCATTTTTGTTTGGGAGGATTTCCCCCATCTCTGAAGGAGAAGATCCTTTTCCCAGGATCCTCTGAGGATCCTTCTCCTTCAAACTGGAAGACTTGTACCTCCTCCTCAAAATGGCTCTTTTTTGGGCTCTTTATTTCTCCTACCCCCTCTCCTGCTCCTTGGGTTGCAGACTTTCAGGGGCAGGAGATTTTGGTTCCGGGTCCTGGGTTTCCAGGGACTTTCTACAAGTGGGGAAGGAAGCTTCCTCCAAGGCTTTACATCCCCCTTCCCCTTGTGCCTCCTCCCTGGGAACCGGTGGGTTGTCGGGGTTCTTCCCCGTCATTGCTCTGGAGCACCAGGTCCTGGGTTTGAGGCATTCTGCACCACCATGCTCATCTGAGGGTTTTGTTGAGCCCTCAGCATGCGACCCAGACAGATCCTGTGCCATGTTTTGGACCTGGCGCTCTAGTTGTGACACCCGCTCAGGCTGGTACAGGGCCCTCATGTCTCCGCTGGGCTGATCCCAGGAAGGGTAGCTAGCCCTTCTCACAAAATACCCTGGGTTAGGGAAGTTTGGGTACCCCTCCACCCTTGGCCTCCCCTCTCCTGGATTGGGCTGTCTGGGCTCAGCAAATTGGGGAAAGAAGGATGGATTGTTTTGGGGGTTGACGTTTTGCGGGTACCTTGGGAAGAAATTCTGTCCAGTATTTGTGGAATTACTGCCCTCCTGGGGGAAGTGAGGAGGGAAGTTCCCTGGGTTATCTGCAGTCTGGTTGGACCCCCCCCGCCTCGCTGGGCTGGAGGAGTCCACACATAACCCAGGATGGGCCTATTTCCCTTGTAGCGTGGGCTGATGTAATCAGGGGAGTTAGGGGTCCCATTTGTGGGGTTGCCTCCCTGGCTCCCTGTTTGTGATTGGCCCGAGGGCCTTCTGGGCTTGGGGTTGCTTTGATTCTGTGCAGGCAGGTTTTAGGTCCCCCATCTCTAAATCTAAAATGGGGGCAACCTTCACCTCTGCCACCTTAGCAGCAGCAGGGGTGTTGGTTGTTTTGGTGCTTTTCTGATTATTTTTGTTTTCCACTGGCTTTTGCACCTCATAAATGCATGTGGCTTGTTCGATGACCCAGTCTAGTGATCTTTTCTCGTGAACATCTCTCACTAGCTGGGTCATGATGTACTTGGGGAGACCATGGAAGAAAGTATTTACAAACTCTTTGCTGTCAGTGCGTATCCTTCTAGTGGTCTGCGCAAAGGCATGCTTTAATTCTTGAACAAATTCTTGTGGGGCCTGATCCTCCCCACATTGCAAGTTATAGGCTGGCTTGCAAGCCTGCTGAGGATTCCTGTGCACAGAAAAATGTTTCAAGATGGCCGCCCCATAGGTGGACCATCTGGAATGATTCTGATCCTCCAGCCCTGCAAAGAAGCTGGAGTACTCGGGATAGAAGGTCCATTTCACATATTGAATACAGCTTTGGCTGTCCTTCAAATGGAAAGTTTCCATCATTTGTTCAAAGAGCTCAAGGTGCTCCCAAACTGAATATTTCGCGTTCTTATGATAGGGCGTGATGACTCTCCTAATGGCCTTTATCTGCTTCAGGGGATCCTTGAGCAATGCCCTTTTGACCTTGTTGGCTTTCTTGGTTCGGGTCACCCTGGTCCACTCCTCCTCTGACTCAGAGGCACTGCTAAAAGAGGTGCCTGTCTGGTCTTCTAGGCTCTCCCGGATTCTGCGGGCCTGGGAATGGCTGGCAGAATGTGGGGCTTAGTTTCTTGTGTCCTGTGGCGCTCAGAGGAGTCTTCTGATTCCTCCTTGCTCCCAGGATTTGCCGAGTATCCGCCCCCCCACTGTCCTAGCTGGGCAGAGGTTTTCAGGAGGCCCTTAGTAGGCCTACTCTCATGGAGTTCCCCACTAAATTTTACAGCACTTGGGAACCCATACCCAGATGCCAGCCCATCCATTCCTGGGAGGTGCTGATCTATGAGCCCCATATTCCTCATTGGATTGAAGTCTGCCATCCCCGTGGCACTTGGCTCATGTTCGCCAGTGGACATGGGGGTGGCAGAGTTCATGGAGTGGAAGAGATGAAGGCCTCTGGTACTAGGGTTCATGAGGTTATGCTCAGGTGTCTCCCTTTCCCAGCGGACCTCATCTCTCTCAGACCCTGCTCCCTATTGCCATGCAAGAACCTGACCTTTCTGCTCTTCTATCAAGGCCTTGCTAGTCTCTATCAATTGTTCTTGCATAGCTACCTGTCTGTGGAGCCTGTCATTTTTCTCACAGAGAGCCTCATTGTCTCTTTTTGCTTCCTTTGTCATTTTAGAGTACTGGGCCAGTTTTTGCTGCAGGAGGGTTACCTCCTGAGTCCAGAGCATCTTCCATCCTTCTGGAGTGCTCTAACAGTTTTGTGTAATCTTTTTGGAGCTCACCCAGTCCCTGGAGGGCCAGGTGAGTTTCTTCCATTTTATCTTTTAAATAACTGACCTCCTGGCCAAAGGTTTCCCTTTCCTGAATAAGAGTATGCAACTGTGCAGCCAAGTTGTCCCTCTGTCTTTGGAGCGCACCAGCTTCCTGGCGCTCCTCATCAAATTCTGCCTGGGTGTCGAGGTCTTTGAGAATGAATGTATTATTTTCTTCTTTTTCTTGGTCTAGGCTGTTTTGCAGGGTGACTACCTGCTCTGCACATGCCCTGTTAAAATGTATTTGCTGTTCCAGCCTTTTCTGGCTCTGTAGTAGGGAGTCCACATTTTCTTGGTACTCCTTCTGCAGGGCCAGCACTTTGGTATCCTGCTCTACCTTCTCCTGCTACAGGATACCCATATCTTCTTTTATTTTTATCAGGTGCTGCCTGGTTTCATTTTCTGTTTCATGGCTCTTTTGTAGCCTTTGCTCTGCAGAATCAGATCAGTTTCGGATTTTTGTAATGATTGTAGTTGCTTGCTTGCCAGATCTAGGTTCTCAGCATATTTGTTCTGTATTGCTCCAATGTGGAGATACAGATATGCCGCTATTTTGGCAATGTTACTTTGCTCTTCTTTTACCTTAGGGTCCATGTACAGTTCACTCAGTGCCATATGTAAGGGACCCTGATCTTGCCATATATTTAATCCTGTTGCAGTGGCCTGTTCTTTAATTCCCTGCAACCACACATTCTGATCCTGTACTGTCTATTCACCCCTTACAAATAATTTATGCAGTAGGTGTTCTTTAGCCATATTGATATCTACCAAGGTTGCCATTCTGGAAATATTAATTTCCTTTCTGATTTACAGGAGTTATTTTATTTTTGCAAACAGACCAATTCCTTAGAGCGTTCCTATTGAGGGGTGCTTTTCACAGTGTAACACAGCGTGGTAGCCCAACAGGGTTTATGTACCCCAATAGTTAGCACACTGTATTAGACTGTAACAAGTGGTATATCTAATTCAGAAATCCCGGACACAAGCCCCCAATCTTGTAAGTGATTTCAACCCGGCACTCCACCTAAGTCAATTTCTAGCGTGTGATGCACAGCTGAAACCCTTAATTATTTATTTATGTCTATAAGTTCTTTTATTTCTGAACGATGTACCACTTATATCACGCCCCTCTCTTCGAATCCCCCCGGGTCAAACTGAAACAGGAAGCAGACTGGTTTGCAAAGTTAAAAATATTTATTTATGTATGGCACAATATATATCACACTATTTTAAATGGTTATACAATGATCAGCAAAGGAGTGATGTCACACTAACAATCTCTTTAATCAGAAGGAGTAATGATAGGATAAATGATGCAGCATAGAAATAATACTTTTGTATGGGTTCAATCAAATGGCAATGAGATTACTATTTCCCCTGCACACCCCTCAAACCCCCCAAAATGCAATACAAAGAAATGGAAGGAGAGCACAGGTTTAAGGAATGCAGAATTCAAGCAAATGTATCAATCCCAATCCCCCCCCCAGCTAACACAGAAGTGAAACAGCAATGATGCAAACTTGTCAAAAATGGTTTTAAAGTTGGCTTTACATGAATGGGAAAACACTGAAAATGGTTTTAATTCACTGAAATTGTTTCAAATACTAAGGGGAGCCACTTTGTATGGGTTCATACAACCACTAGCAATGATCATAGAGTAAGAAGCAAGTAGAAAACTTAATTTTGAGGTTGTGCGCAATGAACAGCTATTTCACATGTTATAGATTTGAGCCAAACGAAAAATTTGCGGGAAACTTTTCCACGCGTGGTAAGCGCGATTACGGAAAAACTATAAGGAGTTGAGATGCAGTTTTGGGTCCTTTAGAAAGCTTAGGAGGTTAGCTTCAAATAGACACTTACATTTCGTTTCTAGTATAAACGAAGAAGTTATGAAGGATATTTGTGGAGGTCATTTTATTTCAGAAAGAGGCAAATTGTAAAACAAGAATGCACTTTTAAAATTACAAACAAGGTTTCTTTACACTAAGGGTAGACTATGAAGATGCAAACTACACGACAGCACGGCCGCCAGCCCAGGATATCTCTGGATCGTTTTGCCTGCCGAGATGCTCGCCTTCTTCAGAAAATATATCAGCGCAAAGATGATTTTAACACTACTGGTGCAGAAGATAATAGGGAATGAGATTGAGTGTTCAGGCAAGACAAAAAGGATTTCTAACAATACAGTTTTGGATCTAAGAGAGATTTGAATAGGGATGACTATGGACAGTACATAGGCCAGTGACAATCCTATACTATGGATACTCACTACCAATGTTTTGAATGGACCCGTCAGAGCTCTGGTCAGGGATACTTTCTGGGACAGACTGCTGGGCACACCGGACTGGTTTGGTCAATGATCATCAAGGCGCTCTGGACACCGCACAGTGGGACTGGATGAATCTCATGGGCTCTGGTTCACAGCTATCTGATCACAGCACGGCTCTACTGGGTTGGATCTTTGGATTCTGGCAATAATTCTTAGCAGGAAAGCAGCACAACACAGCCAGTCTGTTCTTTGGTTCCATTTAGAGGTCTGAGGTAAAATCTGGTTTCTGGATTTTTAAAGGCCAAGCTGAGAAGGGTTCAGCTTTGGAAATGGGCCTTTCTGCTTTCAAAGTTTCTGGAGTCTGGACTCTGGAACATGGATTTCTCTTGCAATGTGCTCTGCCAGCAATCGGTTGGTGGGTGAATGTCTGTGTCCTTGTGAGCCCTCAGCTGTGTCTATTTATACGTTTACTAAAGGGATGGGTAAGCTGAATTATCCCAGGCGCACCCCCTAGGCATTACATTGGCTATGGTCTGCTCTCTCCCTTGATTGGAGGAGAAAACAGTGTGTCATCATGATGAGGTAGTTTATGAGGCAGGAAAAACCTCCCCTTTGTTTTTGCACATGAAATCTACTTTTTATATAATACATATTTACAATTTTAAAAACTTGATAGCAATAGCATATCTAGATCACATATTTTGTGGAGTAAGTATTCATCCAAGCCCCGTCTCTGTAGGATGTTGGGTCTGGATTTGACAAATTTTCGCACTTTTTGTCTGGGATACAATATCTATTTTGTCCAAACTTGGTACACATGTGCGCATTGCATAGGGACATAAGTGTGTGAAGTTTCATATTTCTGACATCAATGCATTAGCTATAAAACCACAATTTTGACAGTTATGTCCCAGAACATAGCACAGAGTTCTGGCACCTCTTAAATTGTGCACCCAAAATTTAGATTCAGAAGTCCGGGGTTTCTATATTTTTAACAATTGTCCACAATAAATTATCAGTCTCATTAGAAATCTGCATTTTGTCCATTGAGAATCAACAAAAATGTCTATCCCCACCTCCTTGGCTCTCTTGTAGCTCCAGCAGTAATCTCCGCCTACTTCCTTCTGGCAGAGAGCACTGTTGACACTTTAATCTGCATATTCTTTCAGCCCAGGAAGGTCCTTTGTCTATCCCAGGAGCAGCTCAAAATCTCCTCCCCTGAATTAATCAACACCTGAATGTAAGTTCCTAGCCTTTTGGTGGGAAGCAGAAGGGAGGTGCCTTTTGTTGAGGGAAGCTTGTTTGTAGTTTTGCTGAATCAGGCTTATTTTAAAAGTACATTTGTTACATTTTTATTTGTTGCAAATAAACTTACAATTTTAAAAACAAACACTGAGAACACTGATTCTAGGTTCCAAACCATGAAGTTTAAATTGTGACAACCTAGTTTGCTCTAGATAACAAGTCACTTAGATTTGAGATATTCTATCTTAGTGGTACAACTTTTACAGTTTAAAACAGGCTTTTGAAACAGTCACAGGTGGCTGTTGGTACTGCACCCAGATTTGACAGCTTTCCCAGGCAGGCAAACTGGCTGTGGATGTTTTTGTGACCAATTCAACTTTCCTGGACATTGCAAATGCACAATAATTCCTGGGATTCCATAGCATAGGACACCCCGCAAGAAGATGGGATGTTTGTGGGCGTTTGAAACCAGCATTCTGTATTTTTTTTAGCAACTAAGAAAAGATTTTAAAGCAGATTTCAGATTTCTTTCAGCAAGCACTGATTTTCATCTTTGCTCCATTTTTACATATTGGACACCCCAATGACATGTTTCAGAGTGCGGTCTCCATTTCACCTCTGACAACATGCATGGTAGGTTTGGCAGCCATCTTTTTGTGCTTGGTAGACCGCGCATGGGATTTACGCAGCCATTTTGCTGATTCTGGTGCCATCAGCACACAGTGATGTTGCAGGGCAGAGCCTAGTGGGTTAATATATCCCACACTGCTTGAAAGAATGGCTAAATCCTGCAACCAGTCGTCAACTGAAGGCTTTGCATCACTTTTCCAGTGTTTCAAGATTTGCTTTTCAGCTGCCAATAGCGCCCTATAAGACCAAAAGAGCTGACCAACAGAAAGCTGAATATCTCCTGGAACCAAGCCCAGTACACAAAGCCCTATATACGTTTTATTAGCACAAATCAATTGTAACTGATGTGCCATTTTAAGACTATTTTTGGAATTCATTTTTACCCTTTGATTAAACTGATTATGTTGTTTTAACACTGGGCGCAGCCTATATATCCACATATCAAATCAAGTTGACACATTTTTTAAATAATGAGTGCTCAAACAATGAAGTTACCTCAAAGAAATTGTTATGAATTTATCCAATTCATTCATGATTGTTTTAAATGCTGCCAATTGTTGTGCTTTAAGGGTTTCACTCGAAATAAAGCTTGATCGATCGCAAAATGCAACTTAAAATTTACCATTTCCATTTCTGATTCATGAGTGTGGGCCACTTTTGTTTTCCCTGATCAGTTCGTTGTCCCAGTGCGACCTTGCCGTGGATAATACCCACCCTTTAAAAGTCGGAGGTATTATCTATAGCAATATAGGTAGCACTGCCCCTTTAAAGGTTGGATGGATTCCAGCACTGCCCCTTGATTGGATGGGTTTTATATGAGACTGTAGGTAGCACGGCCCCTTGGTTGGATTTCGTATGAGACTAGGTAACACGGCCCCTTGGTTGGTTGGATTTTATATGAGCCTGTAGGTTGCACTGCCACTTGGTTGGATGTTATATGAGACTGTAGGTAGCACTGCCCATTGGTTGGATTTTATATGAGACTGTAGGTAGCACAGCCCCTTGATTGGATGTATTTTATATGAGACTGTATAGCACTGCCCCTTGATTGGATGTATTTTATATGAGACTGCAGGAAGCACTGCCACTTGGTTGGATTTTATATGCGACTGTAGGTAGCACAGCCCCTTGATTGGATGTATTTTACATGGGACTGTACGTAGCTGTCATGATCTCTGCTTCCAAAAGGTCAGGGTTTTCCCAACTCCCTTGGAAGCAGATCCATAACCCAGGTTCCGAGTGCCAGCCAGTCCCAATTGGGACCTTTTGGACCCAGTCCTGGCGCCAGTGGCACCAGGCTCATAAATATGCCCAGTCCCAGCGCTGGAAGCGCCGGGCTCATAATGCTTGGGTGGACTTACCTGCAGCAGACCATGCTGCTTACTTGCCTGCCAGTTGAGCCTCTGATCCTCTTCTGTTTGGAACTACTTTTCCTGTTGGGTGGGGCAGGAGCCACTCCCTAGATTCAGAACACTGGAACTCTTTTGGAAAGCAGGAACTCTTTTCTTGCCTAGGCGTGGCTGTGGAAGGAGACATCTAAGCACTACAGGAGGCTATTTAAACCACACCCGATGGATGAATCTTGCTTTGCGTTATTCTGCATCCTCTGCAGCAGAACGCTCATCGTGTCTTCTGCATCTGATCCTGGGCCTAAGGAAAAAGGCTTACCATCCTGAATCCAGTCTTCAGCAACACCTATAAAGACAAGAAAGAACAGGTTAGCATTACGGTCTTCAGTGACAGCTCTTCACTTACCTGGTCCATCGGCTGTCACCAACGCCTCGCGTTGCATTCCGGCATCTGAAAGACAAAGGCTTACCTACTCTTCGTGCGCTCCGGAGGTCTTCACACTGCATTCCGGCATCTGAAAGACAAAACAAGGTGCGTTTAAAGACATTGGGGAACTTTAATACTCACGTGCCATTACTCCTTTCCACATCTAACCCAGTGGGTATTCCGGCACCCTGCAGCCGCTCCGAACTTGTACCTGCAAAATAAAAAGACAGTTAGAGCGCATCGTGAAGCAGGCAACAAGCGCTTACTTCCGTGCTTCCAGGCGCTTCTATTCATCACACGGGCTCCATCTTCAACTCACTTCAGCCCGTCACCCGCCATCGCCGGAACCCTGCAAAACAAGAGACATCATTACTAAAGACTTTAAAGACATTAGAATTACTCGAAACTTACCGTTCGTGCAGTAAACGACGGACAGCAGTCCTCTGAAGTCAAGAGGCCTGCTCCCCTTATCCAGTGAAGAAACTGGTTACAGCACCCTGCCCCGAGGCAGATGGAGAGCACGGCGTTCACTTACCTAAGGTGAGAGCGTTAACCTTTGGGGTTCTACAGGAGAAGAGAAAGGGAAGAAGAGAGAGACATTCAATAACCCAGTTCCTTAATCCCATATTTTCTATCTGCAGACATCTTACCCTTCGAGTCAGACATACAGTGCACAGAGGTCCAGCCCAAAGAGCCAGCCGTGTGTTACACATCACCTTTGAAGATACGGTATACGCCCAGTCAAGACCGGCGCCTCTACGGGAATCAGGTGAGCGTTACAGAACGCAAAGCCTACCACAAAACTCCCGTCCAGCAGCTATGGAAACCTCGGATACCGACCAGCTAGCCCAGTTACTTGGGGAACTAAGGGCAGAAGTGCATGCAGCCCGTCAGGAAACGAACGCTCTAAGAAGGGAACTGATTATTTCCAAGGAGCGAACAGATGATCTCACTAGACAATTGCTACAGTCACAAGCCGGACAGACCCCGTTACCCGCATCTGGCGGAAATCTTACTTCTACATCCTCTATGAATCCAGTGCAGATCAACCTACCTGGGAATGTACCTCTGGCTCCGCCCGAACGATTTTCTGGTGACCCAAAGAGGTTTGCAGGATTTATCAATCAGTGCCGGTTGCATTTCTTATGCCGGCCAGCAGCCTTTCCAACTGATCAAGCTAAAGTAGCTTTCGTGCTTTCGTACCTTAGTGGCAATGCGGCAGACTGGTCGATCCCTCTAGTAAATCAAGATGATCCGGTCCTCCATGATTTTCAAGCTTTTCAGCTCAGTATGGAAAAACTGTTCGCAAGACATTCACAGGGGCAGGCCTTGGACAATGAGCTTCTTTCGTTGCGACAAGGTAATCAAGACCTTTTGGCTTATATTGCGTCTTTCAACAGACTGATAGTGGAAACTCAATGGCCTGAGGACAAAAGGATTACGCTGTTTTATAGAGGTCTACGTGGAGAGCTCAAAGATGTGTTAGCCCAAGTAGTGAATCCCCCACAAGATTGTTCGGACTATATAGACTTAGTCGTTCAAATAGATCACAGACTGCAGAACAGGAAGGCCGATCGTTCCAAGTTTGATGCTCGAGTATTTTCCAAACCGCCAACTCCTTCCAAAGGAGTAGACTCCGGGAACCCATGCAAATAGGGGGTCTGAAAGGTCCTCTAACACAAAAGGAGCGGGAAAGGAGAAAACAGTTGCAATTATGCCTCTATTGCGGAAACTCAGGGCACTTTCTTCGAGACTGTCCGGTGAAACCTGCCAAGAAGGCAGTAGGAGCTGCAGTTACCAAAGTTACAAACTCTGAGCAGGGAAACAACCTCGCCCGACAAGAATAGAGGTCCTCTTGCCGAGCGTGAAAACCAGTTCCGTGACCTCGCATTTCGTGATACCTATGGTCCTCATTAGCCCTGATAATCCGGATCGATTACATGCAATTGAAGCTTACGTTGACAGCGGTGCCATCGGCAATTATGTGGATCATGAAATGGTTTTGAGGATGAATCTAACTCTTTGTCCCAAGGCTGTAAAGGACGTCATTACTACGGTGGATGGTACGGAGATAGCCTCCGGGCCAGTAACGCATACCACTCAAGAGGTGACGCTAGTAAGTCAAGATGGACACCATGAGAAGATCGTGTTCGATGTGATCAAGGCCCCTCAGTTTCAGATTATTCTAGGAATACCTTGGTTAGAGAAACACAATCCTCTGATCGATTGGCGAGCAAGAACGGTCCAGTTTCCAGAATGTGTCTCTACTTGTCACCCTCCACCTGGTGTTGCACTGGCAGCAATTTCTTCAGAGACTCCCCAGTTACCTCCCGAATACCTAGAATACCAAGATGTTTTCCGGAAGGATCAGGCTAACTCTCTACCTCCTCATAGGTCTTATGACTGCCAGATAGACCTGATACCTGGATCTACTCCTCCTTGTAGTAGAATTTATGCCCTCACCGAGCCTGAGAACCTTCACCTTCGACAATACCTGGATCAATACCTGGCAAATGGGTTTATTCGTCCTTCCAAGTCCCCTGCTTCTTCAGCTTTGTTCTTCGTTCCAAAAAAGGAAGGAGACCTTAGAACTTGTATAGATTATCGCTCCCTGAACCAGATCACTGTTAAGAATAGATATCCGTTACCTTTGATCCCTGAACTCCTGGACCAAGTCAGAAAAGCATGCATATATACAAAGCTGGATCTTAGAGGAGCTTACCACTTGGTACGAGTAAGAGAGGGCGATGAATGGAAGACGGCCTCCCGCACCAAGTATGGGCTATTTGAATATCAGGTCATGCCCTTCGGACTTTGCAATGCCCCGGCCGCCTTTCAATATTTTATGAAAGATGTCCTCAGAGAGCTCATAGATGTGTGTGTTGTTGTTTACATTGACGACATCCTCGTTTATTCTTCATCAGAATCTGAACATCGGAAACACGTGAAAATGGTCTTCGAAAGATTGCGTCAACACAAACTTTTCGCTAAGTTGGAAAAATGTGTTTTCAACGTGACTGAAGTTGAATTCTTGGGATTCATATTATCACCTGGCGGAGTGCGTATGGATTCAATGAAGGTCGATGCAGTTCTCAAATGGCCATCACCATCCTCCGTAAAAGGTGTGCAAAGCATGTTAGGCTTCGCTAACTTTTACCGCAGGTTTATCCCCGAATTCTCTCGAATAGTCCAGCCCATCACTGCCTTGTTAAAGAAAAACAAACGTTTTGAATGGTCTACCGAGGCGGAACAAGCTTTCCAGGATTTGAAGACTAATATTATCTCTGCACCAATCTTAAAACACCCTCGCCCCGAACTCCCCTACATCATGGAAACTGATGCTTCAAGCCTTGCCATGAGGGCAGTTCTATCACAAAAGGACCCGGTAACCAATCAGTTGCATCCAGTGGCATTTTGGTCCCGCAAATTCTCGCCTCCTGAAATCAATTACACGATTACTGACAAGGAACTTCTGGCTATCAAGTCTGCCTTTAAGGCTTGGCGGCATTATCTGCTGGGGGCCCGACACACCATTACTGTGATTACGGATCACCGAAACCTGCAATATTTGAAAACCGCAAAAGCCCAATCCTCTAGACAACTCCGTTGGGCATTATTCTTTGCCGAGTTTAACTTCATAATTACCTATCGACCTGGTACAAAGAACGGTAAAGCTGTACCCTTTCTCGGATGGGAGTGGAAGAACACTTGATCAACCCTAAACCTGTACCAATCATTCCCGAACAAAAAATACTGGGTGTAATCGCCACAGAATCCATAGAGGAAGTTAAGGATAAAGCCAGGCAACTTGTAACTCCAGCAGACATACAGAATTGGCATCTGCAGGGAAAGGACTTTGCAGTAAAGGACAACTTATTGTATTTCCAAGAACGATTATACCTACCCAGCACAGATTTACAGAAAAAAGTAATCTCTTGTTATCACGATTCTTTAATGGAAGGACATCCCGGTATGGCCAAGACCTCAGAAAAGATCAAGCGCTACTTCTGGTGGCCGTCTTGGAAAAAAGATATCAGAGACTTTACAATGTCCTGTGGAGTATGCGCCCAAAACAAGAGTCAAAAGGAAAGACCAGCAGGCCTCTTACGCCCTATTGACATCCCACCTCGCCCTTGGCATACGCTTTCTATGGACTTCATCACCGATCTACCTCCATGCTCCGGATACAATACGATTCTAGTAATCGTGGACTTATTCTCCAAGATGGCGCATTTCATTCCGCTCAAAGGCTTGCCAACAGCAGCAACTCTGGCCAGAGAATTTCTCGACAACATCGTCCGACTGCACGGTTTTCCTTCGGTTCTAATTTCGGATCGAGGTAGTTAATTTATTTCTCATTTTTGGCGAAGTTGCTGTCGGTCGGCTCAAATTGATGTGAGACTATCGACCAGTCACCACCCTCAGACCGACGGACAAACCGAGAGGACCAATCAAACTCTGGAACAGTATTTACGCTGCATGCTGCAACAAACTGAAAAAACTTGGAAAGACATCCTTTGGATAGCCGAATATGCCTACAATAACTCTGTCCATTCGGGAACTGGGAAAACCCCGTTTTTTCTTTTGTACGGCAGTCACCCTCGAACCTCGGAGTTGGATCCCCTCCAAGATCTTGAAACACCAGCAGTAGACTACCTGCATTCTACAATCACCCAAGCCTTTAAGGAAGCTGTTTCTCACCTTCAAAGGGCTAAAGAACAATACAAGAAAGGAGCAGATCAACATCGGAAGGAAGCCCCTCAATATCAAGTAGGGGATCAAGTCTGGTTATCCACCAAATATCTACCTCTAAAAGGGCCACGCACATTCAACCCAAGATACCTTGGTCCCTATTCCATCACTACCATAGTAAACCCAGTAGCGGTCAAGTTGGACTTGCCCCCGCACATGAAGATACATCCGTTCTTCCACGTCTCTCTATTAAAACCCGTGCAACCTCAAACCCGACTAACTAAATCTCCAAAACCTATCCTAGTTGATGGAGAACTCGAGTTTGAAGTCAAAAGCATTCTGGACTCCAAGATCTCCAAATCTAAACTATTTTACCTAATTTACTGGAAAGGCTACGGCCCCCAAGAGAGATCCTGGGAACCTGCTGAATATGTCCACGCTCCTCGCCTAATCAAAAGATTTCACCGAACATTTCCTGACAAGCCAAAACCCCCGGAGAAGCCCGGTTTGGGAGGGGCCTTGAGGAGGGGTACTGTCATGATCTCTGCTTCCAAAAGGTCAGGGTTTTCCCAACTCCCTTGGAAGCAGATCCATAACCCAGGTTCCGAGTGCCAACCAGTCCCAATTGGGACCTTTTGGACCCAGTCCTGGCGCCAGTGGCACCAGGCTCATAAATATGCCCAGTCCCAGCGCTGGAAGCGCCGGGCTCATAATGCTTGGGTGGACTTACCTGCAGCAGACCATGCTGCTTACTTGCCTGCCAGTTGAGCCTCTGATCCTCTTCTGTTTGGAACTACTTTTCCTGTTGGGTGGGGCAGGAGCCACTCCCTAGATTCAGAACACTGGAACTCTTCTGGAAAGCAGGAACTCTTTTCTTACCTAGGCGTGGCTGTGGAAGGAGACACCTAAGCACTACAGGAGGCTATTTAAACCACACCCGATGGATGAATCTTGCTTTGCGTTATTCTGCATCCTCTGCAGCAGAACGCTCATCGTGTCTTCTGCATCTGATCCTGGGCCTAAGGAAAAAGGCTTACCATCCTGAATCCAGTCTTCACCAACACCTATAAAGACAAGAAAGAACAGGTTAGCATTACGGTCTTCAGTGACAGCTCTTCACTTACCTGGTCCATCGGCTGTCACCAACGCCTCGCGCTGCATTCCGGCATCTGAAAGACAAAGGCTTACCTACTCTTCGTGCGCTCCGGAGGTCTTCACACTGCATTCCGGCATCTGAAAGACAAAACAAGGTGCGTTTAAAGACATTGGGGAACTTTAATACTCACGTGCCATTACTCCTTTCCACATCTAACCCAGTGGGTATTCCGGCACCCTTCAGCCCCTCCGAACTTGTACCTGCAAAATAAAAAGACAGTTAGAGCGCATCGTGAAGCAGGCAACAAGCGCTTACTTACGTGCTTCTAGGCGCTTCTATTCATCACACGGGCTCCATCTTCAACTCACTTCAGCCCGTCATCCGCCATCGCCGGAACCCTGCAAAACAAGAGACATCATTACTAAAGACTTTGAAGACATTAGAATTACTCGAAACTTACCGTTCGTGCAGTAAACGACGGACAGCAGTCCTCTGAAGTCAAGAGGCCTGCTCCCCTTATCCAGTGAAGAAACTGGTTACAGCACCCTGCCCCGAGGCAGATGGAGAGCACGGCGTTCACTTACCTAAGGTGAGAGCGTTAACCTTTGGGGTTCTACAGGAGAAGAGAAAGGGAAGAAGAGAGAGACATTCAATAACCCAGTTCCTTAATCCCAAATTTTCTATCTGCAGACATCTTACCCTTCGAGTCAGACATACAGTGCACAGAGGTCCAGCCCAAAGAGCCAGCCGTGTGTTACACATCACCTTTGAAGATACGGTATACGCCCAGTCAAGACCGGCGCCTCTACGGGAATCAGGTGAGCGTTACAGTAGCATAGCTCCTTGATTGGATGTATTTATATGAGACTGTAGGTAGCACCAGCCCTTGATTGGATTATTTTATTTTCGACTGTAGGAAGCACCGACCCTTGGTTGAATGTCTTTCATATGAGACTGTAGGTAGCATTATTGGATGTATTTTATATGACACTCTGGGTAGCCCCGCCCCTTTATTTCGGTTTGCCACATGGCTGGATTTCGACCAGTCTGACCGTATTGTTTAGGTATGTCTGGTTGTCCAGTTTAGGTGTAATACGTCTGGATGTTATGTGTCTCCTGGGACAGCAGTAGTCTGAGTTTTCAAGACTCAGAAGGCAGGGATGTTGCAGCAGGAGTGGCCTGTGGCCTTTGAAGGTGTGTGTCAGTCAAGCGGAATGGGCTTCGTGCAGTGTTCTTTTTGGAGCTGTGATTTACAGCTCTTTTGTAAGAAAAGGGCTGCCAAGCAGGCAGCACATCAATGAAACTGGGTCAGCAAGGTCACTTTCAGTGAACTTTTCTAGTGCAAAATACCAACTCTGCATCCAAAGTGCTAATGTTGGGGTTGTTCATTTTGATGGCTCATATGTATTTTCAAGGCAAGTCCAGACACAGGTCTGTGAAGCTATTTGGTTGATGCGTCATCATGAGCACTTGCAGGTGAGTGTGCCGTGCCTGAGACCATCCTGGGCCCGCTTTTCACCACTTTGGCCTCCATTTCTTGGCCAGACCCAGCCAGTGACCCTTGCGGTCCCCGGCATCTCTATTCCTCTCCCCCTCCCCCCCTCATCCCGCCTCCCATCCCGCCCCCGGACCCTGATTGGCTGCCTTGAGTATCCTGCCTGGTCTATGCACCGGCTGCTCCCTGCACGCTCGTTTCCATCATGAGCACTTGCAGGTGAGTGTGCTGTGCCCGAGACCCTCCTGGCTTGCTTTTCACCACTTTGGCCTCCATTTCCTGGCCAGATCCAGCCAGCGACCCTTGCGATCCACGGCATCTCTGTTCCTCTCCCCTTCCCTCCCTCATCCCGCCTCCCATCCCGCCCCCGGATCCTGATTGGCTGCCTTGAGTATCCTGCCTGGTATATGCACCGGCTGCTCCCTGCACGCCGTTTCCATCATGAGGGCTTGCAGGTGAGTGTGCCGTGCCTGAGACCCTCCTGGGCCCGCTTTTCACCACTTTGGCCTCCATATCCTGGCCAGATCCAGCCAGCGACCCTTGCGGTCCCCGGCATCTCTGTTCCTCTCCCCCCCCTCCCTCACTCATCCCGCCTCCCATCCTGCCCCCGGACCCTGATTGGCTGCCTTGAGTATGCTGCCTTGTGTATGCACCGGCTGCTCCCTGCACGCTTGTTTCCATCATGAGTGCTTGCAGGTGAGTGTGCCGTGCCCGAGACCCTCGTGGGCCCGCTTTTCACCACTTTGGCCTCCATTTCCTGGCCAGATCCAGCCAGCGACCCTCGCGGTCCCCGCCATCTTTCCTCCTCTCCTCCTCCCTCCTTCATCCCGCCTCCCATCCCGCCCCAGACCCTGATTGACTGCCTTGAGTATCCTGCCTGGTGTATGCACTGGCTGCTCCCTGCACGCTCGTTTCCATCATGAGCGCTTGCAGGTGAGTGTGCCGTGCCTGAGACCCTCGTGGGCCTGCTTTTCACCACTTTGGCCTCCATTTCCTGGCCAGATCCAGCCAGCGACCCTCGCGGTCCCCGGCATCTCTGTTCCTCTCCCCCCTCCCTCCCTCATCCCGCCTCCCATCCCGCCCGGACCCTAATTGGCTGCCTTGAGTATCCTGCCTGGTGTATGCACCGGCTGCTCCCTGCATGCTCGTTTCCATCATGAGCGCTTGCAGGTGAGTGTGCCGTGCCTGAGACCCTCCTGGGCCCGCTTTTTACCACTTTGGCCTCCATTTGCAGACCAGATCCAGCCAGCGACCCTCACGATCCCCGGCATCTCTGTTCCTCTCCGCCTCCCTCCCTCATCCTGCCTCCCATCCTGCCCCCGGACCCTGATTGACTGCCTTGAGTATCCTGCCTGGTGTATGCACCGGCTGCTCCCTGCACGCTTGTTTCCATCATGAGCACTTGCAGGTGAGTGTGCCGTGCCTGAGACCCTCCTGGGCCCGCTTTTCACCACTTTGGCCTCCATTTCCTGGCCATAGCCAGGCAGCGACCCTCGCGGTCCCCGACATCTCTGTTCCGCTCTTTCTCATCCCGCCCCCGGGCCCTGATAGGCTGCCTTGAGTATCCTGCCTGGTGTATGCACCGGCTGCTCCCTGCACGCTCGTTTCCGTCATGAGCTCTTGCAGGTGAGTGTGCCGTGCCTGAGACCCTCCTGGGTCTGCTTTTCACCACTTTGGCCTCCATTTCCTGGCCAGATCCAGCCAGCGACCCTTGCGGTCCCCGGCATCTCTGATCCTCTCCCCCTCCCTCCCTCACCGGACCCTGATTGGCTGCCTTGAGTATCCTGCCTGGTGTATGCACCGGCTGCTCCCTGCACGCTCGTTTCCATCATGAGCACTTGCAGGTGAGTGTGCCGTGCCTGAGACCCTCCTGGGCCTGCTTTTCACCACTTTGGCCTCCATTTCCCGGTCAGATCCAGCCAGCGACCCTTGCGGTCCCTGGCATCTCTGTTCCTCTCCCCCTCCCTCCCTCATCCCGTTTCCCATCCCGCCCCCGGCCACCATGCCGTGATTGGCGAGCCTAAGCGTCAAAACCGCCCACCTAAGGCACCCCTCTGCCTGGCAGCCCCTTTGGCCAAGGGCCCAAGGCAAAGGGTGACTCCTACAGTAGCGGCTCCACAAAGTGCCTTCAGGTGTCAACAGGGGAAGCCAGCAGTGGACAGACACCGACCAAACTGTAAGAGTGGCATGTGTGGGGTGTAGAGCAATTACTCTATGCCAGAAAGTCCTTGCTACTCTACCTTACCTTACCTTCCCATAACGCAAACTGCCAAAGAATCTCACCATGCACACCTAGAGAGTTCCGAGCACCAACATAATTCAAGGCTGGACTGTAAATGTTATCCTGCATAACAGTCTAACATACCCGCAATACTAACTAGTGCCATTCCCAGAGACAATAGTGGTAATTAGCCAGCCTCACATTAAGACGAGTGTAACAATGTTAGCATGTCCCACTCTTAGCTTGAATTGTGGAAAATAGCATCTGCCTTTCCTAGATAAAATTATGACTGGTAGCATATCCCTCATGTAGGTGCATTATGAATGATAGCATGTCTCACTCCCAGTTGGAATTGCAAATGTTAGCATGTGCCACACTTGGACTGAATTGTGGAAAATAGCATGTGCCTCACTTAGACTGAATTGTGGAAAATAGCATATGCCACACTTAGACTGAGTTGTGGAAAGTGGCATGTACCAGACTCGGACGGAATTGCAAATGTTAGCATATGCCTCTCGTAGATGGAATTATGACTGGTAGCATATCCCTCATGTAGGTGCATTGTGAATGATAGCATATCCCACTCCCAGCTGGAATTGCGAATGTTAGCAAGTGCCACACTTGGACTGAATTGTGGAAAATAGCATGTGCCACACTTAGACTGAATTGTGGAAAACAGCATGTGCCACACGCAGACTGAATTGCGAATGTTAGCATGTGCCACACGTAGACTGAATTGTGGAAAATAGCATGTGCCACACTCAGACAGAATTGCGAATGTTAGCATGTGCCACACTTAGACTGAATTGCAAATGTTAGCATGTGCCACACTTAGACTGAATTGCGAATGTTAGCATGTGCCACACTTAGGCTGAATTGTGGAAAATAGCATGTGCCATACTCAGACAGAATTGCGAATGTTAGCATGTGCCACACTTAGACTGAATTGTGGAAAATAGCATGTGCCACACTCAGACAGAATTGTGAATGTTAGCATGTGCCACACTTAGACGTAATTGCAAATGTTAGCATATGCCTCTCCTAGATAGAATTATGACTGGTAGCATATCGCTCGCGTAGGTGCATTGTGAATGATAGCATGTCCCACATTTAGACGGAATTGCGAAAGATAGCATGTACCACATTTAGACACAATTCTGATCAATAGCTTGTGCCCTAATAGCGTCACTGTGTTAAAGCTGAACTTAGAAAGTGTGCCCTAATAGCGTTGCTGCGTTAAAATGGAATCAAGAAAGTGTGCCCTAATAGCGCCACTGTATTAATGTTGAACTTAGAGGTTATTCCCAACATCACTGAGTGTGCCCTAATAGCGTCACTGTGTCAAAGTTGAACTCAGAAAGTGTGCCGTAATAACGTCACTGTGTTAAAGTTGAACTTAGAAAGTGTGCCCTAATAGCGTCACTGTATTAATGTTGAACTTAGAGGGTATTCCCAACATCACTGAGTGTGCCCTAATAGCATCACTGTGCTAACTGTATTCCCATCATCATTCAGTGTGCCCAATAGCGTCACTGTGTTAAAGTTGAAATAAGAAAGTGTGCCTAAAGCGTCACTGTGTTAAAGTCGAATCTAGAAGGTAATCCCAACATCATTGAGTGTGCCCTATAGCGTCACTGTGCTAAAGTTGAATTAAGAAAGTGTGCCTAAAGCGTCACTGTTTTAAAGTCGAAATCTAGAAGGTAATCCCAACATCATTGAGTGTGCCCTAATAGCGTCACTGTGTTAAAAGTTGAATTTAGAAGGTATTCCCAACATTATTGAGTGTGTCTGGTTGCATACACTTCACTGATTACCACAATATCTGTCATGATGCCTACCCCCGGACATCCAGACCAGGTCCATCAGTCCAGGGAGCAGGCATCCAGACACCTATTGAAAACTCAGCCACCCCGGCTAGGGGCTATCTGGGATCAGTCCTGGCGCCATAGGCACCAGGCTCATATGAATAAAATTACCTCCTGCAGACCATGCTGCAAAGAATCCAAACCAACGTGAGGCCTGGAAGGAACTACTTTGTTTCAGGGACTATTTTCTACTCGGGCGTGGTCTTGGGGAACTTCTTACCTGGGACTACTTTGGAGGCAATTTAAACCAGGCCCGATGAGCAGCACACGCTTCGCGTTATTCTGCATCCTGCAGCGTAACGCTCACCGTGCCAGTCAGTTCAGCATCCAGTCTTCTGCCACGCTCGCCTCGAATCCGGAGCTCCTAGAAAGAAGGGAAAATAAGAAGAAAAGGTTAGAGCAAGAACATTACCTTCATTCTTCAACAGATCCTGGATCCTTTGCGCATCCGAACAAGGAAAAATACTTTATTTGTACACGTTGCACCGCCAGCTGCAGTGCCGCGCTATACTTACCAGTCTTCACAGCACCTCCTCGACCCGGCGCTGCTCCATCATTCATCGCCGAACTCCGGGCACCTAAAGGGGACGAAGAAAGACAAAAAGGTGAGCCGTGAAAACCAACAAAGACAATTTCAATTATCACAATAGACTTACCGAGTGACCACTGGAGATATTATTCTTCTACACGCCACATCATCTTACGCTGTTCCTGTAAGGAAAGAGAAAGCAACAGGTTAAGCACTGGCATTTTTTTACCGGACAGTGTTGGGTAATATAGACTCTTACCTAAACGCAATCAGCTGCTACGGGACAATCTCCTCTCGAATCAAGCTGCAAGACAAAGGAAGGAATCGGACAAGAGTGAATAACAGACATTTTGAACTCTTACGAACCAAACACTTACGGCTCCTCGCCACTTACCTCAGAGTCAATATTCATCTGGAACTCACCCAATTCCTTCGGACCAGTGAAGTAACTGGTTATCTATGCGCCCCTGCACTCCACACAGGATGGAGAGCTCACCATTCAAAACCATAAGGTGAGACTGGTGAAAGGGAATATCAGAGGTGATTAGTGGGAAAACGGAGGGTAGGTGTGCTCGCTCAATCCACGGGTGGCTAATTCCCTTTCTCTGCTTTCAGGAGAAAACTCCTACGGGTCAAGCAGACGAAATTGAGCAGGCCAGTCCAGTCAGTCATCTCTACTCTACGAGTCACGTTGGTGGAGGCCGCAGCTATCCAGTTCCAACCATCGTCCCTGCGGGAGCCAGGTGAGCGTAACAGAACATGAAGCCACCCTAGAAATTCCCACCCGGGCGTTATGGAGAACTCAGAAACCGACCAACTGGCCCATTTATTAGGGGAACTTAGGGCAGAAGTACATTCCGCCAGCCAAGAAACTAATGTCTAAGGAACACACTGATGATCTTGCTAGGCAACTGCTGCAAAACCAAGCTGGGCAAACACCCTTACCTGGACTCGGGGGGATCCCAAATCCTGCTCCATCAAGCAACCCTGTGCAAATAGTTTTATCTGGAAATATCCCTTTAGCGCCACCCGAACGCTTTGCTGGAGACCCAAAAAGGTTTGCAGTATTTATGAACCAGTGCCGCTTTCACTTTTTATGTAGACCTGGAGCCTTTCTGAACGATCAAGCCAAAGTAGCCTTTGTACTATCGTATCTCAGTGGCAGCGCAGCTGATTGGTCAATTCCACTAGTCAACCAGGATGATCCTCTTCTTCGGGATTTTCAGGGCTTTCAAACAAGCATGGAAAGACTATTCGCCCGACATTTACAAGGACAGGCGTTGGATAACAAACTTTTGTCCCTACGGCAGGGTAACCAGGATCTGCTCACCTACATTGCAACCTTTAATAGGTTGGTGGTAGAAACCGGATGGCCTGTGGCAAAACGAATTACGTTATTTCATCGTGGACTCCGAGGAGAACTCAAAGATGTGTTAGCTCAAGTAGTAAATCCACCCCAGGATTGTGCTGAATACATAGACCTGGTGGTCCAGTTAGATCACAGACTTCAGAATAGAAAGGCTGATCGAGCTAAATTTGAGAATCGCATATTTATTAAACCCAACGTTACCCCCAAGGGAACAGATGCATCAGAACCCATGCAGATCGGGGGGGGGGTTAAAGGACCCTTGACTCAAAAGGAAAAAGAAAAGAGACGGCAATTGCAATTGTGTCTGTACTGGGGAACTTCGGGACATTTTCTGCGAGATTGCCCTGTTAAACCACCCAAGAAGGTGGTATGAGTTGCAGACAAAAGCCATAAAGAGCCTGACTCGGGAAACAAACACGCCCGACAAGCGTAGAGGTCTGCTTGCCGAGCTTAAAAAAGGACACTCAGACCTCGCACCTAATTGTGCCAATGGTCCTTATTGATCCAAGGCAGCCATCACGTGTGCACGCGGGGCCATCGGAAACTACATGGACCACGAATTGGCTACTAGGATAAACCTGCCTCTTTGCAAAAAGACCACAACTGATGTAATCACCACTGTTGATGGGACTGAAATTGCCTCCGGGCCAGTAACTCACTCCACTACAGAGGTGAAGCTGTTGGGTCAAGATGGGCATCGAGAAAGCATTGTGTTTGACTTAAACAAGGCCCTGCAGTTCCAAATAATTCTGGGGATGCCGTGGTTGGAAACACATAATCCTTGTATTGATTGGCGAGAGAAGAGAATGACCTTCCCGGATTGTGCACACACCTGTTACCTGGAGAAAACCTTAAATAAAGGCTTGGCCACAGTCGCTACTTCAATGGCGCAGTTACCACAGGAATATCAAGTTTTTCAGGATGTTTCTCAGAAAGAACAGGCAAACACGTTACCGCCTCACAGATCATATGATTGTCAGATCGATCTTTTACCCGGTGCACAACCTCCATTCAGTAGGATCTACGCCCTTACGGAGCCCGAAAACAGTCATCTACGACAATACCTGGATCAATACCTTGCTAATGGATTCATTCGTCCATCCAAGTCCCCCGCAGCCTCAGCTTTATTCTTTGTGCCCAAAAAGGAAGGTGACCTTAGAACGTGCATAGATTACCGCGCATTAAACCAAATTACGGTAAAAAACCGATACCCATTGCCTCTGATCCCCGAATTACTGGACCAAGTAAAGGATGGTTGTATCTACACCAAGTTAGATCTCCGAGGGGCATATCATCTGGTACGTGTAAAGAAAGGCGACGAATGGAAGACTGCCTTTCGCACCAAGTATGGATTGTTCGAATATCAGGTGATGCCTTTCGGGTTGTGCAATGCACCGGCAGCCTTCCAGTATTTTATGAACGATGTCCTTCGAAAACTCATTGACGTCTGTGTTGTTGTATACATAGACAATGGAGGTCATTACGACCTTGGTGCTAAGTGCACCAACTTTACCACCATGGTGTAAACTCTGTTTACACCATGGTGGGTGGCGGATTTACCGCCCCATTCCAAGGTGAGTGGGGCGGTAAATCCCCATTTCCCATTTTCCCTTCCCCATTCCCATTTTTGCCCCATAGGGCATAATGGGAGTGGGGAAGGCGCTAATTACGCCGCCGTTAATTACGGCGGCGTAATTAGCACCATGGTGGGTTAGCGCCATGGATTTTAACGCCTGCTAAAAGCAGGCGTTAAAATCAGAATCAGGCGTTAAGGGTTAACGGTGGCGTTAACCCTTAACGCCTGAGTTGTAATGAGGGCCAATATCCTTGTGTACTCCTCCTCAGAATCAGACCATGTTAAGCACGTTCGTGCCGTTCTTGAAAAACTGCGCTAGCATAAGTTCACTGCAAAATTGGAAAAATGCGTTTTTTGCTCTACAGAAGTCGAATTCCTTGGATTTATCCTGACCCCAAAAGGAGTTTGAATGGACTCTCGAAAGGTGGACGCAAACCTCAAGTGGCCATCACCTAGTTCAGTTAAAGGAGTACAAAGCATGCTTGGATTTGCTAATTTCTACAGCAGATTCATTCCAGAATTCTCACATACTGTACATCCCATCACAGCACTCTTGCGAAAGAATAAGCGTTTCCTATGGACCGAAGAGGCTGAAAGGGCCTTCCAAGAACTAAAATTGAAATTCACGTCTGCACCTGTTTTAAGGCACCCACGCCCTGAACTTCCATACGTAGTTGAAACCGATGCATCCAGTTTAGCCATGGGGGCTGTTCTTTCCCAGAAGGATCCTGAAACCGGGCAACTTCATCCAGTAGCATTCTGGTCAAGAACATTTTCGGCACCCGAATTGAACTATGCAGTTACCGATAAGGAGTTATTGGCCATCAAATCTGCATTCAAGGCTTGGCGGCATTATCTTCTCGGTGCCAGGCATACAATCACTGTAATCACCGATCACAGGAATTTACAATATTTGAAGACTGCCAAAGCCCAATCATCACGTCAACTTAGGTGGGCCTTGTTCTTCGCGGAATTCAATTTCGTGATTACTTGATTGAGGGACACCCAGGATTTGCAAAGACTGAGGCCAAAATTAAAAGACAATTTTGGTGGCCCACCTGGCGAAGAGACGTAAAGTCATTTGTGCAATCTTGTGGTATCTGTGCCCAAAACAAGAGTCTGAAGAAGAAACCAGCTGGTCTTTTACAACCTTTGGATATTCCGCCTACACAATGGCACACATTGTCCCTAGATTTTATTACTGACCTTCCTCCATGTAGTAGATTCAACACCATTCTAGTTATAGTGGATTTTTTTTTCCAAGATGGCTCACTTTATTCTTTTAAAAGGATTACCTTCAGCTTCAACTTTGCCCAAGGAATTTCTTGAAAACATTGTTCGAATACATGGATTCCCTTCCGTGTTGGTCTCTGACCGAGGTAGTCATTTTATTTCGCAGTTTTGGAGGAAATGCTGTCAATTGGCGCAAATCAACGTGAGGTTATCAACCAGTCATCATCCCCAGACCGATGGTCAGATCGAGAGGACCAACCAGACTCGTGAGCAATACCTACGTTGCATGTTACACCAAACCCAAGGCAATTGGAAGGATATTTTATGGATTTCCGAATACGCATACAACAACTCTGTACATTCAGGAACCGGACAAAGCCCCTTTTACACCATATATGGGCATCATCCTTGGACCTCAGAACTCGACTCGCCCCAACACTTGGAAATGCCTGCAGTGAATCATCTACACGCTACTATTACACAAGCCTTTAAGGAGGCAACTGAACATTTGAAACGAGCAAAAGAAAGATACAAGAAAAATGCAGATCAACATAGAAGTGAAGCCCCACAATACCAGGTTGGGAATCAAGTTTGGCTAGCTACAAGAAACCTACCTCTAAAAGGAACTCAGACCTTTAACCCTAGATATTTGGGACCTTACACCATTAAAGCCATTATTAACCCGGTGGCCGTCAAATTGGAATTACCTTCCAATATGCGAATTCATCCCGTCTTTCACGTTTCACTTCTGAAGACAGTACAACCCGGAACCAGGTTAACTAAACCACCCGACCCCATCCTAATAGACGGGGTACCCGAATTCGAAGTTAAAAACATCCTGGACTCTAAGATGGTCAAATCACAACTTTTTTATTTAATTGACTGGAAGGGTTACGGGCCACAAGAAAGGTCATGGGAGCCTAGTGACCACGTTCATGCACCTTAATTGGTGGAAAGATTCCATCAAAATTTCCCAGGCAAACCAGGACCAAGGGGAAGAATGAACTTAGGGGGGGTCCTTGTGGGGGAGTGCTGTCATGGTGCCTATCCCTGAACATCCAGACCAGGTCCATCAGTCCAGGGAGCAGGCATCCAGACACCTAATGAAAACCCAGCCACCCCGTCTAGGGGCTATCTGGGTTCAGTCCTGGCGCTGTAGGCGCCAGGCTCATATGAATAAACTTACCTCATGCAGACCATGCTGCAAAGAATCCAAACCAACGTGAGGCCTGGAAGGAACTACTTTGTTTCAGGGACTATTTTTTACTCAGGTGTGGTCTTGGGGAACTTCTTACTGGGACTACTTTGGAGGCTATTTAAACCACGCCCGATGAGCAGCACACCCTTCGCGTTATTCTGCATCCTGCAGCGTAACGCTTACCGTGCCTGTCAGTCCAGCATCCAGTCTTCTGCCACGCCCGCCTCGAATCCGGAGCTCCTAGAAAGAAGGGAAATAATAAGAAAAGGTCAGAGCAAGAACATTACCTTCATTCTTCAACAGATCCTGGATCCTTCGCGTATCCGAACAAGGAAAAATACTTTATTTGTACGCGTCGCACCGCCAGCTGCAGTGCCGCGCTATACTTACCAGTCTTCACAGCACCTCCTCGACCCGGCGCTGCTCCATCATTCATCGCCGAACTCCGGGCACCTAAAGGGGATGAAGAAAGACAAAAAGGTGAGCTGTGAAAACCAACAAAGACAATTTCAATTATCACAATAGACTTACTAAGCTGGAGATATTATTCTTCTACACGCCACATCGTTTTACGCTGTACCTGTAAGGAAAGAGAAAGCAACAGGTTAATTATTATTATTATCTCCTCTCAAATCAAGCTGCAAGACAAAGGAAGGAATCGGACAAGAGTGAATAACAGACATTTTGAACTCTTACGAACCAAACACTTACGGCTCCTCACCACTTACCTCTGAGTCAATATTTGTCTGGAACTCACCCAATTCCTTCGGACCAGTGAAGTAACTGGTTATCTACGCGCCCCTGCACTCCACGCAGGATGGAGAGCTCATCATTCAAAACCATAAGGTGAGACTGGTGAAAGGGAATATCGGAGGTGATTCGTGGGAAAACAGAGGGGAGGTGTGCTCGCTCAATCCACGGGTGGCTAATTCCCTTTCTCCGCTCTCAGGAGAATACTCCTAGGGGTCAAGCAGACAAAATTGAGCAGGCCAGTCCAGTCAGTCATCTCTTCTCTACGAGTCACGTTGGTGGAGGCCGCAGCTATCCAGTTCCGACCGTCGCCCCTGTGGGAGCCAGGTGAGCGTAACAATATCACACTACTAGGCTTACTCTCTCCTATACACCACCATTAAACTAGAACACAGAAGTACTATGACACATTCGGTAAAGCTGTTCTCATACTGACATGACTCATCAAACTACCCATCATTCTAATAAAACACAGCTAGCTAGCACATACCGGCTAGCTCAGGCATCTCCTCAGGCCTAACGCAGCCAAAACTCAGTCTGGATGTCGACCCTCCAGACTGAACACATTCAACTGATCTCCTCAGCACCACACCTACCGCTAAGAATCAGCTATTATGCAACAACCACACCAGCTGCACACATACCTGGTGCGCCCACGCACTTTACGAGTCTCTCTCTCTAAACTGACTTGAACTGAGGTTCCCGAGGGCGTTAAACCTACCAGCGCCTTAAGATCATACCAATGGTACATAAGGCGCTATACAAATGCAAAATTAGTTAACATAACATAGTAATTTGTGAAAGAATATGCCAATCGTATATTAATAAAAACAATACAAGCCTGCCTGTTTGGTTGTAAGCGCAAACCATTTTTTTGTACAAAACTACACATTCTATTTACACTTTTAAAAAAAACGATATGCTGGATGCCTGTTTTCAAAAATGAAATAAGCAAGCAGGCATTATTAATTTATTAATTATGTGTGCTTTCCATCTGTGCATCCTTCCATTTTGTGCTGCATTCTAGTGCTCTGTGGTAAATTCGAATTTGGTGTGTTTTCAATCTGTGCATCATTCCATTTTGTGCTGCATTTTAGTGCTCTGTGGTCAATTCGAATTTACGTGTGCTTTCCATCGGTGCATCCTTCCAGTTTGTGCTGTGTTCTAGTGCTCTGTGGTAAATTCGATTTGGTGTGCTTTCCATCTGTGCATCCACACGTCCCCCCTCGGCTGCTAGGCTGCCTGGTGACTTTGCTCATGCATTGTGCAGCCTCTCCATCTGTCCATCCTCTCTACCCCAATGGCACTTTCCATCCCTCCCATCTACTCTAACTGCTTCTCTATCACCTACCCCACCTCTCTAACGAAGTCTGGAAGATAAAAGCTAAAAAAAGATCTGTCCTCTAATCCTGGACTATCTATTGCTGAAACCTATGTCAGTGCTACTTCCAGACAGACTTTCACAGATATCCTCTTCTCTGTCCCCTCTCCAGACCTATGAACCTCCCAACTGATCTCTACCCTCTCCCCTTTTTCCTCTTCACCCACTCTTGGCACACTTCTCATCCTCTAGGTGCATCATCAATGCCTATTACAATGGCACTGTCATGGCCCAGGGTCCTCAACCCAATCTTTTTCTCTTTAACTGGCTCCTGCCAGCCCTTATCAACTTCCTACCTTCTCCTGCTAGTCCTCCTTCCTCTCTCTCTGCACCTCTGTCACCACCTCCGACGGGTGTACCACTTCCCTATACCGCTTCTCAGAAAACCTTCAAAGGTGGTGACCAGCTATACTTAGCCACTCTGAATGCTCGATCTGCTGTCAGACATTCCTCTGACATTTGCCTCCTTGTCGAAGACTTTAATATTAACTTCCTCGCTCTCATCGAAACGTGAATCAATGCCAGCTGAGTCAATGCTTTTGACTCCCTTCTCCCTGATGGCTACAAGATCATCTCCAAGCCTCGGTCCAACCAATCTGGTGGTGGAGTAGCCCTGATCTTCCCTTAGTGGGTCCCTGCCTGTCTCATACCCACCCAGAACTACAACTCCCTTGAATGTTTTGTCTGCAAACTTGTTGTCTCTCCGACTTTCTCTTTCACCCATGCCACTATCTATAGGCTCCCTGGCCCCGTGTCTAACTTCCTTTCTGGATGTGCTGTCTTTGCCTCCACACTTCTGACCTCTACCTGTAAACTTCTCCTTCTTGGAGACTTAAACATCCACCTTGATTCCACTATTCCTCCCTCCTCACTGTTCCGTGATCTCTGTACCTCTCTCTCTCACTATTCTCCCCTCCGGCCCTACCCACTCTGCCAGACACACTCTTGATGGTTCCATGTGTTAATATCCCTGCAAAAATATTGCAATACAAAAATATCACCATATTTTTGCAGCGATATTGAGCCATCGACCCTGCGCGGGACACCCCCCGCAACCCCTGAATTATTTTTAAATGTGTGGGGGACACCCCCGCAGCCCCTGCTCCCACAAATTATCCCCCCCAAAAATATTGCCTATGGCACTACAAACGACCATATGTACGGCGATATTTTTGGTGGGGATAATATGTAGAGATATCCTCTTGATGCCTTCATCCTCACTGATCTCCCCGCTCTCCAATCTTCTCACTGCCCCTCTTGCATGGTCTGATTACTGTCTCCTCTCTTCTCACCTGGGTCCTCGCGGCCCATGGGCCGAGCCTCCACCAGCACTGCCAGCCTCCTTCGCAGACATCCGACCAATTAAATGGGTGTCAGTTACTGCATTTGCCTCTACATTAGTCCCTCCTCCTTCCCCCCTTTTAACTCTCCCACTGACTCTGTCCTTGCCAATATTCATCTTGCCATCACTAATACTCTTGATACTATTGCCCCTGCCATGAGGATCCACCTGAAACCTGTCTCTGAGCATAACAGCTGGTACAATTCCAATCTAGCCGCTCTGAAATGCAAGTGCAGAGCGGCTGAAAGGAAGTGGCAGACCTCTTGCTCATCCTCTGTCGCCAGCTCCAAAGGCAATACCGTCTTGCTATCTGCTCCAAGAAGAGGGCCCACATCCATGCACATATCTCTGGAGCCTCTAACAACACGGCTGAACTCTTCAAAATCTGCAAGGAACTAGCCAATCCATCTGCAGTCTGCACCTCTCTTTTTCCCTTGCAGGCCCCCTGTACTGCACTGGCCTCCCACTTCACCTCTAAAACTCAAGACATTCTGACCTCTCTCTCATCTTCACCTTCTTTCATTCCAAACCCTGTCCCCCTGCCTACCTTGGCCTCACTTCCTCCCCTGCACACTCTCTCCTTCTTCTCACCTATCACAACAGATGAGATCTCTAGAGTAGTCCACTCTACGAAGGTCTCATCCAAAGAGGTTTCTCCCTGTTCATCCAGAACCATAAAGGACAACATTCCCTCCCTTGTTCCGACTCTTGTTCACTTCTGCAACCACTCTTTAGCATCTAGGTCTTTCCCTACTACTGCCCTATCTCTACCACACCCTTTCTTGGGAAACTCCTGGAGAAGTTGGTTTTTCCCCAACTGACCCAACACACTGAGCTCATTGGTTGTTTACACGACTATCAATCTGGATTCCGAGCATCCAGAGGCATGGAAACTGCTCTCCTGAACACTCGTAAAGAACTGCTTGCAAATTTTGACTCTAACTTCCCTGCTGTTCTCATTCTCCTTAACCTCTCTTCCACCTTTGACACGGTCAACCATTATATCCTCATAAAGCGGCTCCAAGATACTCATGTTATCTCAGAGCGGGCACTGGACTGGTTGACTTCCTTCCTCATTGACCGGCCGTCCCAGGTTGTACTGATTTCCTTCTCCTCCACCACCACCCACTCTTCATGTGGTGTTTCCCAGGGCTCTATCCTCTCGCCCTGGCTCTTCAATATCTACCTTGCACCTCTTGCTCAACTGATCTCCGCCTTCTCTCCTCATTTCTAGTGGTATAGATATATGACAGACAGCTCTTCTTCACGCTCCCCTCCGCCTTCTTTTTCCTCCTCCTGTCTCATCCCGGATTTCTTGTCTGCTATCCAGTCCTGGTGCACCTCCAATGATCTCTGTCTTAATGCCAGTAAGACTGAGATTCTTCTTTTTGGGACTCCTATTTCCCGTTTTTCTCCTGCACTCTGTGCGCCCTCTATGGGCTCCCCTCCCTCACCCTCCACTGCAGCCAGAAACCTTGGCGTCATCTTAGAGTCCTCTCTCTCCTTCACTCCTTACATCTTGGACCTTGCCAAAAAGGCCCACTTTCAACTTTTCCTCTTAGAGGGACTCCCCCTTTTCTCTCCTTCCCCCAGAAGCTCATTGTCACTGGAGCTCTGGTCCTCTCCAGGCTTGATTATTGCAACTGCCTCTTTCTCAACCTACCTCTTTCGTCCCCCTGTCCTCTTCAACTAATCCAGAATAGGGCTGCAAGACTTATCCTTGTCCTCAAGCCCAAGGCCCGTTTCTCTCCAGCCCTAAAATCTCTCCACTGGCTCCCGGTTGCCGCAACGATCAAATTCAAGACCCTTTGCATCATCCATAAGGCTGTCTGGGGCCTGGGACCACGCTACCTGCAACTCTCCCTAAATACTCTCCCTCCAGATTCCTTGGATCTTCTTGCTCCCATTTTCTGCTGGTCAAATGCTTCTTCAAGCAGAGAGCTGGTGGCAGGTGTCTCTCTTCGGCTGGCTCCCTCCTTTGGATCAGTCTCCCTCTCCTTCTCAGTCTTGAACCGATCACCTCAAATTCTGCAAACTACTCAAGACCTTTCTCTTCTCCTCCTCTTTCTCTCTCTCCCTCCTGTGCAAATCATCCCCTCAGTTGCTGAGATTGCCGGCTTGGTCCCTCAAGAGTCCAATAGGGTCCCGGCTACCTGCCCAATCACCACCAGCTTCCACCCCCTCTGCACTACCCTCTGGGCCTACACTTGCAAGTTGTGTTTTGTCTCAGCCCTGCACTTACCTGATGGGCATCAGACCTCCCTCTTGGCTTTGGATGCCTCTGCCGATGTACCTACCTGTTGCCACCCCAACAGGCACCCTGGCCCCCCACCCTCTCTTAGGGGTCCTTTAGCACTAACTCCCTCGTCCCCCACTCCTTTTTGGAACACGCACATTCTGAATGTCACAAGGCCTACCTACTAGGACCGTTGATTCACTTATTCATTGTCATTTCCATGGCTTATTTGCTCCCTTGTTCCCTTCCCTTTTGGAACTTTGAAACATCCCTTTGGGAGCTTTGAAACACTGTTTTGTTGTTTAAGTGCCATTTAAATAACCAATAAATAAATAAATAAATAAATAAATAAAACAACCAACCCACACCACACTCCAGACACCTCCTTTTTGCAGTGTTACGTGTGAATAGGGCATCCAGGCATACCTCCATTTTTGCATTCTGTGACTTACAGCTATGCAATGATAAATGAGAAGCACGGGATGCACTACTCACACCCGACTAAGATGGCACAAGGGAATATACATCTATGCTTCACAACCATCATATAGAGTAAGGAGGCACTGATGGGGAAGAAGCTGACTAGTGGTTAGTGTTTGCTCTTTAGCCAATGCCAATCTGCATTTGGTTTGCTGTATGTCAGGTTGCAATAGCTGGCACGTTCCCCTCGCTCACCTGGTGATACTAAATGAACAATCTCACATACGGGCAGGCGATTGCACAATGGACTATTTCGAAGGCATTGGGGGTTGCCATGGTGACGCTGGCACTTCACACGGCTGCAGTCACGTTCCCGTCTGCTTTCTGCTCATGTGACTCCCACGCCGCAGCAACGCCGATATAGTCACGCCCGCTCCTTCCCCCGGCGCTTCTGATTGTTTTCTCCTCAGACTTCAACAGCAGCGCTTATGTACTACTGAACTCCTGGTTTTTTACCCTTGCTTGTTTTTTGGACTTCGTTTGTCTTGCCCTCCTGTCTAAGCCTTCTTGAACTGCTACGACCTGGACTGTGTAACTTGCTGTGCTTTTGTCTCGTGATTTCATTTCTTCTTGTTGCTCGTGGATTGAGGACCTGGATTGCTTACGGAATGCTTTGCTTTATGGACATTGCTTAAACACCTCTACAAACAGCTGCGCTGGAAATACCATCTCCTAGGCGGACTTGTGCCAGTGGGAATAGGGTGTTTATTTCTGTGCTGGACTAGAGACTGCCTGCAGCACTTTGGAACTCGGCTGTGTTGGACTAGAGACTGCCTGCAGCACTTGTGAAACCTAGGCGTCCTCGTTTCGGCGGTACAGGTGGCGTTCTTGCTTCATTGTGGAATTTTGGAACTATTCGCTTTTCAAGTTTACGTCTTGCTGTGCTGGTGCTACAAAAGAGCTTTTGCTTTTGGACACATAGGTAAGCAAAGGGCACTAGTGCCTGGTTATTTCTATCCAATTCTATTTCCAGTCCTAGGCTTACCTGTGGTGTGTTGTGTTTACTATAGATTCGCTATCTGACTCCAGTGCTGGCCATTTCGTACCTGCTATCCCAGGAGTCATCTTGGTTATAGTCAGGTGGGTTACCAATTGTCATTTATGTTACTAAGTACCGTCCATATACCAGTTGCTAACCCAGTGTTTTCTTTGCAGCCTTTTGGGGTCCAGCGTGTCCAGCCATCGTCAATTACTCTTTCAACCAATTAAACGCTCAGGACTGTTCTTAAGTACAACTGAGTATTGCATTGGTGGGAAGAACTCATTTCTTCACCACGAGTTCAAGAGTACCCCATGCCCGTTAGGCACTTGGTTCTGACACTGTACACACATTTAGGAAAAGCTGAACAACAAGCCCCAAATGAAAACCGCTGTTGAATGAACAGCTATGGCTGGACGGGATGTTTTTTGGGACCACTTCTCAATGCTGACAGCTTTATTGGAATGTAGCCCCTTCTCTGTAGACCTTTTCGAGTTGATCAATTTCTAGTGAGAGTTGCAGCATTCATGGATTCCCGACCACATCAACTTACAAGCATGCTACTTGTAAATATGCATTCCCCCTAGGAACATTAAACTTCACTATTGTGTAAGGTAGCAAGATGTCTATAATATTGCCGAATGATCTGCTTACCAAGTACAACAACAAAGATAAAATGGGGAATTTTAATAACAGGCATGTTACTGTAAAAAGCTGGAAGGAACGGGGGAAAGTCAGTCGCAAGTCAGTGTACCCTGCTCAGTCTTTTATCTCGTCTCACAAAATGAATATGATTCTGGTGGAAAATATTATCTGGCAGGATGTTCTGACTGACCTTTGCCGCTAAAAGGGTGATAGGGTTTGGGAATATTCAGCTTAATGTTTGATGTACCTAAATCAGCTTGTAAACGTTCTTGCTCCTCTAAAATAAAATTGCTTGGGCAACATTGGCAATATAGCTTAACAGTTTTAAGAGACCATTCCGCTATTGATGTGTGCTTTATAAAATGGTTGAAGAATCACTTACATCTTTCCTCCCTATGAATGTCTTTAGGAATGTTGGGTTGGTGGATTAATGTGCCAGCTGCAGTGATTTATGTGCTGACTGCAGCTAGATATCTGCTGCAGGTTCTTAACCCGCTGAGCTTTCTTAGGGATTTTAAAGCTTAAAATAAAGATTCTAGGAATGATTTTACAGCTGCTTTTGAAACTAAGAATGTTTTAATTAAATGATCAGCGCCCCCTATTGAGCTGGCAAGATAGACAAGTGGGTTAATGCATATCTTAATCAAATCCGAACAGGTTGATACAGACCTGCCTAACCTCCGGTATTGGCCCCGAGACTTCTGGTTTTCAGCCTACCTCAGCGGGGGCGGGGGAATAAAGCTATAACCTCTACCTGCCATCAACCCTTGCAATGCACAGTGTCATCAGCTCAGCCAGAGGAATCTTCCTATCTTGCACGTACAATGAGGTCAAGCCCCTGAGTGGTGGACTAGTCTCCAATCCTGGCTTCATCTTTTAACTAAAGTGTGTGATCCTGGACAGATCAGTTTATCTTTATCTTCCTTATCTGTGGCACATCTAATGTGAACTTCGTAAGACCTGTTTTTCCTTCAAATAATAATTATAATTATAATTGTTTTTTTATACTGCGCTTAATACCAGCAAGTGGTTTTTAAGCGCAGGATCGGGATTTGAACCTTTGCTGCGCTGTATTGTCTTCCAAGAGAAACACTTTGCCCCCGAGCTATCATTCCTCAGGAAGGAAGAATTAATATATATATTTCTATTAAGATGAAATCAATTAAAAAAGATGATTATAAGTTACAATTGTTACATTTCTTTCTAGATATCTACAAATATTGCCATCAGTATGTGTGTGTGTATTATTACCCCCACACATTTTTACCCTAGCATAAGACAATAGCAGAATGTTTAATGCCTAGGAGTGGTGTTAGACGTGTGCCACAAATAGCAGAAATGTCAGTCGGAGGTTTTATTTAAACTGAAAACAGGTCTGGCTTGACATAATTGGTAACATTTTGACAGATGCGGCTCAGCTTTTCATCATTCCAAGGTAATACAATGTATGGTATATCATTTTGTGAAATGTCATTTTAGCCATATGCAATTATTTTGTATTTTAAAACTGCAGATTTATTTATTTTTAAACGAATATAGGTCAGTTAAAAACATAACTGCTAGGAAGATGTTTTCTTTCCCCTTGCTATTGTACGACAGTTTTTGAATCTATGAAAGGGGTGGGGGCTTCTAAAATGTGGGCATGGCTTAACGTCGTTTTTTTTGCTTCCAACAAAGGTGGCAACGCTACCTGAGTTGGGCGTATTTTATATGAAACTCTGGGTAGCACTTCTCCTGTAAAGATGACATACACGCCTACAGCAAAGCCCTGATTGGCACGCTTGCCTGAACTCCTAATGCCGTGGGTTAGCCCCCTTGATCACCGAATATGTACATTGCCATTCTCTGCATGCCTCCAATGGGGGAGCAGCATCCGAGGAGCGCTCGCCGCTGACCTCTGCGTGTGCTTCCGGTGTCCTTGGCTTGCCTATTGCCCTTTTGGTGAGAAGGTCTGCTGCTGTAAAATGCTCTGCATTCACTGCTTTCCCATTTATAGAACAGGATGATCCCGAGCCCCCTGACAACGCATAGACCCTCGTGGGCCTCTTTCCATTGCCGCCCCGTGGGAAGATTTCCTGACAGGCATGTATGTGCCTCTGAAAAGTCGGTGGGCCCAGGGTGAGCACGTGCCTTTCGAAGTCCAGTATATAAATATCTTGATATAAGCTACGTGTTGAAATCTAGATTTCCTATCGGAGATTACTGGAGAGATAACGTTGCTTGCAGCAAGCTCTGCCCTCTCCACTGCTCTCTTTCTACAGAGGATGTTTGTACCGAGAGAGAAATAGGACACGAAGGGTACATCGCTCTAGATCAAGCGGACAGATTCTAAAGAACACGGTTGTAGTGACGTCACTTCCTGCACGTGTGAGGTAAATGTGAATTCCAGGCATTCAGAAAAGGTACATGGGGTAGGCTGGGAGGTTCCTTGATGTTGCTTCCAGAGGTTTTATAGTACAATACAACATACTTTCCTTTAGAGTTCTCAAATCTCGCCGTTCCATGAGTGATTAAGCACCCAGTCTTGTTGGTTTGCCCTTGGAATCTGAAATGTATAGTGTGCATTTTAAATGGACCCAGTGCAGCAAAACTCTCGCCATGGCCCAAGCATACATGCCAACATTCTGGAACACCTGCGATGGAGATTTCATCAGAGAAATCAGGAGAAAATAATGTTCCTATAGGAATGCATTGGGGTTATTATTATCTTAGCATAGCTCTCAACTCACACGCTTTTGGCGGGTGTCACCCGCCTTGTAAAGGGCTGACTCACCCGCCAAGCCTCCTGCACGCCCATTCATTTCAATGGGCGTCTCACCCGCCAAAAACAAAATCGGGTGATTTAACCCGCCTTTGCAACAGAAATGGTTGAGAGCTATGTCTTAGGTGGGAGAAAGTAAACCCATAGCAACATTTTTATTTTAAAATTCGTGACTAAAGTCTCGTGACTAAATCTGTATGGTTGGCATGTATTCCCAAGCCCTAAAGGGGAGATTTGGGGAACCAGGGAAATATGTGACAAAGATGGGCTAGTCCATGGGTCCCTGGAGATGCTTACAGACAGCCCCCCTCAATGTGATGTACGTATAGGGAATCCCCATTGGCCTCTATCCCACCCCTATCCTTGTGGGCTGCCACCCACTTAATTACTAGGATCCTTCCCCAGGATTCCCCAGTACACAGTGATGTGTGTATTTTTGTAATAGAGAAATGCCAAACCCTATGGCTAGTGAGCGGCTGTTTGAGAGATTCCGAAGGACTTGCAGAGTCTCCCTCAGAAATCAAGTGCTTACCGAGGCAGATGCAGAAAGTGGGTTTGAAACGTAAGGTACATAGTTTTACGGCTACGGCAGGGCTAGGTCCACAGTTCATACCGCTGGTCAGAAAAGCACACGGACCAAGTAGCACTAGAACAATAACAACCGCTTTCACTAGAATCCATGACACCTGACTTCAAGATGGCTGACCAGCTTTTTTGAGCTTTCAGTCTGCAGAGACATCGCTGCTTAAGACTAAGTGATACTTAATTTGCTGCACATGGGCAGGAGGCAGGACAAACAAGCCGAAATCAATCAAAAGGTGTCAGTGATCGCCAGGCTCTGGTGCTCCCACTCAAACCCGACAGTCAGTGAGAGGGAAGGGGTGTCAAAGCAAGCCCGATCAACAGAAGAGTGTGACAAGTAGGAGCCGGATGGTGGACACATAGAGAGGCAAGACTGGAGAGGGGATAGAAACAAAGGAGGCAGAGGACAGAGTGGTAAGAATGAGCGAGAGAGGGGGATTAGAAGGCGGTGGAGGAGGAATATTAAGGTGAGAGGAAGGAGAGGATATAAACCGTCATGGGAGAAAAGGGGAGTAGCAAGGAAGAGAGATGAGGAGGAAGGGGGACCTCAAGGTATCAAGAAACACTTGTGTATAGGCGCGTTATGAATGCCATATCATATCATATCAAGAGAGAAGAGAAGGAAGCGAAATCTCATAAGACAGGAGATGAGGAACCAGAGCCTAGAGAGAAAGGAGGTGGAGAAATAATGAAGGAGCAAAAGACCATTTGAAGGAAAGGTGAGAGGTGATACCCCAGTGCAAGAAGGAACTTCAAAAGAAGAGGGAGGGGAGGAGGGAAGTGGCAACCAGGAAGAAAAAGGTGATAACGTTTATAACTGCATCAGGCGTGTGCTTCTGAGTTTTTAGAGCAGATTGCAGCCAAAGGGCCACAAACAAGTGAGATAAAGAGAAGAGCAGGAGTGAAGGCTTGTAAGCCCTAGGAGTAGAAGGGCCTCCCAAAACTTTCTATGGAGGGGGAAATAAAAGTACCCTGGCACCCACCTGTTGCTGCAGAGTCTGAGGCCTGACCCCGTCAGACAGTGTAAGGGTGCAGTTGCGTTGACGCTTGGTAAACAAAATCCAGGTGGACCAACGTGACACCACGACATATTCTATGCAAGCCAAGAAAGTCCCAGCCCAAGAAAGAAGTGCTTGGGAGCCATCCAGAATCCCATGGACTGCCAGTGACTCCACGAGCCACCTAGGGCGGCAACCATAAGCCAAGGAATACAGAGACAGACACAGGACTGCTGTCCTAAGAAAACTAGTAAACCTAGTAAATATCCCATCACTTGTTCCCAGTAGCTCCCCCAGTAGCTCCCCAGACATGCTTCATAAGGGTGCTTGATGAGATCACTTGGGGTGGCACGTTCATTGACCTCTATAGGGCACAGGTGGGCTGGTGGGGGAGGGGGGCTGCTTGTTCCTTTGGCCCAAACACAACCACTGTTTGTGTAAGTAACCCCTCACTTAGTTCCCCTACAAGGAAACCCAGATTGAGTAGTAACCCTCGCCCTTGCCTACTGTGATGAGAAGAATAAGAGGCACGGATAGACCTCAGGCTAGTTTAGAGTCATCTACCCTTAAGCCACAGTGCCTTTGGTGCTGTTAAGTCGAATAGTTTATGTTATTTAATGGACTGAAGTGTGTTTCATCATTTCCAGTTGCTGATGTGTCATACCCCTACTGAGTTCACCACACACAGTTTTAAATGACATCATATAAAACAGGGGCACAGATAATTTGGGAGATTTCTCATTCCAAGCCCACTTCTGGCACAATCCTGTTGCAAAGCTCTCCTCTGATCTTGAGCTAGGTACGCGCTATAAGCAATACAAATAAAAATAAAAATATTGCGAGCTGGATCCTCTGCATGGTGAGTAGGCATGGGGCAGAGTCAGCAGGTGCGGACTGGCACAAGGGCAAAACCCAAAGGGCCAGCCTGAAATACCACTGTAGGGCAGTTTTCTGGGCCTCTGTAGCCCCCTTAACAATTGTTCTTCTGGTAGTTTTAACCAATGTTAATGGGCCAATATGATGTATGCAGCCTCTTTCCCCACACATTGTCCGTAATGACCCACTCCGAGATACTACACAACCAATTTGGGAGTCATTATGAGGTGGGCAGACTTTCGGATACAAATATCGCCAGAGGTAATGAATACCTCCACAGGTGGTATTTCTGATAATCCACCCAATCACAAGTTAGCACCATGTTCCTTAGTAACATAGTGGTATTCCTGGAATACTGCCTGTACACAAGTGTTTCTAAGACAAGGAGGGGGAAACAAAGGAGGACAAAATAACGATCTTACTAGGCCTTGTGTCATTCAGATCACGCAAGTGCGGGAAAGAGGGAAAGGGAGAAGTGCCAGGGGGGAGGGGAAGGGGGAAGTGCAGTTAACTCACATGTGCAGCCAGCGGGTGGCTCATAAGTGCAATGAGAAGGCACTGTAGGGTTGCAGATACAGACCCTTAAGTGCTGGGGAGCCCAGAGGCAGTGCAAGGGCAACTGGACATGCAGGAGCCTGGGACTGAGTTCAGAGGGTGAACAGGTGACCAGTGCGCGGAGCAGTCAGGTGCATCAGCAGGGGAGATTCAGAGAGAAAGCGGAAGCGAAAAGGAAGGTCTGGAGTTGCTTCCGGAACCAGAGTTGGTTCTGCTCATGTTTTAGAGAGGCAGGGAGGCTGTTCCAGAGGGAGGCCCCAGCCGAGGAGATAGATCTGCCCTCAACTCTCTGCTTGGAGACACGTCTTACCCTCAGAGAGTTGGAGGTGGATGAGCAGAGAGCTCGAGAAGGAAGTTGTTTTGGAAGAGAAAGTTTGAGGTAGTGCGGTCCCAGGCCCCAGAAAGCCGTGTGGACAGTGCAGAGTGTCTTGAAGCTGCCAGACACACTCTTGATGGTTCCATGTGTTAATATCCCTGCAAAAATATTGCAATACAAAAATATCGCCATATTTTTGCAGCGATATTGAGCCATCGACCCTGCGCGGGACACCCCCGCAACCCCTGAATTATTTTTAAATGTGTGGGGGACACCCCCGCAGCCCCTGCTCCCACAAATTATCCCCCCCAAAAATATTGCCTATGGCACTACAAACGACCATATGTACGGCGATATTTTTGGTGGGGATAATATGTAGGGATATCCTCTTGATGCCTTCACCCTCACTGATCTCCCCGCTCTCCAATCTTCTCACTGCCCCTCTTGCATAGTCTGATTACTGTCTCGTCTCTTCTCACCTGGGTCCTCGCGGCCCATGTTACCTGAGCCTCCACCAGCACTGCCAGCCTCCTTCGCAGACATCCGACCAATTAAATGGGTGTCAGTTACTGCATTTGCCTCTACATTCATCCCTCCTCCTTCCCCCCTTTTAACTCTCCCACTGACTCTGTCCTTGCCAATATTCATCTTGCCAACACTAATACTCTTGATACTATTGCCCATGTCATGAGGATCCACCTTAAACCTGTCTCTGAGCATAACAGCTGGTACAATTCCAATCTAGCCGCTCTGAAATGCAAGTGCAGAGCGGCTGAAAGGAAGTGGCAGACCTCTGGCTCATCCTCTGTCGCCAGCTCCAAAGGCAATACTGTCTTGCTATCTGCTCCAAGAAGAGGGCCCACATCCATGCACATATCTCTGGAGCCTCTAACAACACGGCTTAACTCTTCAAAATCTGCAAGGAACTACCCAATCCATCTGCAGTCTGCACCTCTCTTTTTCCCTTGCAGGCCCCCTGTACTGCACTGGCCTCCCACTTCACCTCTAAAACTCAGGACATTCTGACCTCTCTCTCATCTTCACTTTCTTCCATTCCAAACCCTGTCCCCCTGCCTACCTTGGCCTCACTTCCTCCCCTGCACACTCTCTCCTCCTTCTCACCTATCACAACAGATGAGATCTCTAGAGTAGTCCACTCTACGAAGGTCTCATCCAAAGAGGTTTCTCCCTTTTCATCCAGAACCATAAAAGACAACATTCCCTCCCTTGTTCCGACTCTTGCTCACTTCTGCAACCACTCTTTAGCATCTAGGTCTTTCCCTACTACTGCCCTATCTCTACCACACCCTTTCTTGGGAAACTCCTGGAGAAGTTGGTTTTTCCCCAACTGACCCAACACGCTGAGCTCATTGGTTTTTTACACCACTATCAATCTGGATTCCGAGCATCCAGAGGCATGGAAACTGCT
The DNA here is from genome assembly GCF_040938575.1 of Ambystoma mexicanum. NCBI lineage: Eukaryota > Metazoa > Chordata > Amphibia > Caudata > Ambystomatidae > Ambystoma > Ambystoma mexicanum. The sequence goes on along the minus strand of NC_090929.1, from coordinate 1,039,803,460 downwards.
CTCCTGAACACTCGTAAAGAACTGCTTGCAAATTTTGACTCTAACTTCCCTGCTGTTCTCATTCTCCTTAACCTCTCTTCCACCTTTGACACGGTCAACCATTATATCCTCATAAAGCGGCTCCAAGATACTCTTGTTATCTCAGAGCGGGCACTGGACTGGTTGACTTCCTTCCTCATTGACCGGCCGTCCCAGGTTGTACTGATTTCCTTCTCCTCCACCACCACCCACTCTTCATGTGGTGTTTTCCAGGGATCTATCCTCTCGCCCTGGCTCTTCAATATCTACCTTGCACCTCTTGCTCAACTGATCTCCGCCTTCTCTCCTCATTTCTAGTGGTATACATATATGACAGACAGCTCTTCTTCACGCTCCCCTCCTCCTTCTTTTTCCTCCTCCTGTCTCATCCCGGATTTCTTGTCTGCTATCCAGTCCTGGTGCACCTCCAATGATCTCTGTCTTAATGTCAGTAAGACTGAGATTCTTCTTTTTGGGACTCCTATTTCCCGTTTTTCTCCTGCACTCTGTGCGCCCTCTATGGGCTCCCCTCCCTCACCCTCCACTGCAGCCAGAAACCTTGGGGTCATCTTCGAGTCCTCTCTCTCCTTCACTCCTTACATCGTGGACCTTGCCAAAAAGGCCCACTTTCAACTTTTCCTCTTAGAGGGACTCCCCCATTCCTCTCCTTCCCCCAGAAGCTCATTGTCACTGGAGCTCTGGTCCTCTCCAGGCTTGATTATTGCAACTGCCTCTTTCTCAACCTACCTCTTTCGTCCCCCCGTCCTCTTCAACTAATCCAGAATAGGGCTGCAAGACTTATCATTGTCCTCAAGCCCAAGGCCCATTTCTCTCCAGCCCTAAAATCTCTCCACTGGCTCCCGGTTGCCGCAACGATCAAATTCAAGACCCTTTGCATCATCCATAAGGCTGTCTGGGGCCTGGGACCACGCTACCTGCAACTCTCCCTAAATACTCTCCCTCCAGATTCCTTGGATCTTCTTGCTCCCATTTTCTGCTGGTCAAATGCTTCTTCAAGCAGAGAGCTGGTGGCAGGTGTCTCTCTTCGGCTGGCTCCCTCCTTTGGATCAGTCTCCCTCTCCTTCTCAGTCTTGAACCGATCATCTCAAATTCTGCAAACTACTCAAGACCTTTCTCTTCTCCTCCTCTTTCTCTCTCTCCCTCCTGTGCAAATCATCCCCTCAGTTGCTGAGATTGCCGGCTTGGTCCCTCAAGAGTCCAATAGGGTCCCGGCTACCTGCCCAATCACCACCAGCTTCCACCCCCTCTGCACTACCCTCTGGGCCTACACTTGCAAGTTGTGTTTTGTCTCAGCCCTGCACTTACCTGATGGGCATCAGACCTCCCTCTTGGCTTGGGATGCCTCTGCCGATGCACCTACCTGTTGCCACCCCAACAGGCACCCTGCCCCCCCCACCCTCTCTTAGGGGTCCTTTAGCACTTACTCCCTCGTCCCCCACTCCTTTTTGGAACACGCACATTCTGAATGTCACAAGGCCTACCTACTAGGACCGTTGATTCACTTATTCATTGTCATTTCCATGGCTTATTTGCTCCCTTGTTCCCTTCCCTTTTGGAACTTTGAAACATCCCTTTTGGAGCTTTGAAACACTGTTTTGTTGTTTAAGTGCCATTTAAATAACCAATAAATAAATAAATAAATAAATAAAACAACCAACCCACACCACACTCCAGACACCTCCTTTTTGCAGTGTTACGTGTGAATAGGGCATCCAGACATACCTCCATTTTTGCATTCTGTGACTTACAGCTATGCAATGATAAATGAGAAGCACGGGATGCACTACTCACACCCGACTAAGATGGCACAAGGGAATATACATCTATGCTTCACAACCATCATATAGAGTAAGGAGGCACTGATGGGGAAGAAGCTGACTAGTGGTTAGTGTTTGCTCTTTAGCCAATGCCAATCTGCATTTGGTTTGCTGTATGTCAGGTTGCAATCGCTGGCACGTTCCCCTCGCTCACCTGGTGATACTAAATGAACAATCTCACATACGGGCAGGCGATTGCACAATGGACTATTTCGAAGGCATTGGGGTTTGCCATGGTGACGCTGGCACTTCACACGGCTGCAGTCACGTTCCCGTCTGCTTTCTGCTCATGTGACTCCCACGCCGCAGCAACGCCGATATAGTCACGCCCGCTCCTTCCCCCGGCGCTTCTGATTGTTTTCTCCTCAGACTTCAATAGCAGCGCTTATGTACTACTGAACTCCTGGTTTTTTACCCTTGCTTGTTTTTTGGACTTTGTTTGTCTTGCCCTCCTGTCTAAGCCTTCTTGAACTGCTACGACCTGGACTGTGTAACTGGCTGTGCTTTTGTCTCGTGATTTCATTTCTTCTTGTTGCTCGTGGATTGAGGACCTGGATTGCTTACGGAATGCTTTGCTTTATGGACATTGCTTAAACACCTCTACAAACAGCTGCGCTGGAAATACCATCTCCTAGGCGTACTTGTGCCAGTGGGAATAGGGTGTTTATTTCTGTGCTGGACTAGAGACTGCCTGCAGCACTTTGGAACTCGACTGTGTTGGACTAGAGACTGCCTGCAGCACTTGTGAAACCTAGGCGTCCTCGTTTCGGCGGTACAGGTGGAGTTCTTGCTTCATTGTGGAATTTTGGAACAATTTGCTTTTCAAGTTTACGTCTTGCTGTGCTGGTGCTACAAAAGAGCTTCTGCTTTTGGACACATAGGTAAGCAAAGGGCACTAGTGCCTGGTTATTTCTATCCAATTCTATTTCCAGTCCTAGGCTTACCTGTGGTGTGTTGTGTACTATAGATTCGCTATCTGACTCCAGTGCTGGCCATTTCGTACCTGCTATCCCAGGAGTCATCTTGGTTATAGTCAGGTGGGTTACCATTTGTCATTTATGTTACTAAGTACCGTCCATATACCAGTTGCTAACCCAGTGTTTTCTTTGCAGCCATTTGGGGTCCAGCGTGTCCAGCCATCGTCAATTACTCTTTCAACCAATTAAACGCTCAGCACTGTTCTTAAGTACAACTGAGTATTGCATTGGTGGGAAGAACTCATTTCTTCACTACGAGTTCAAGAGTACGCCATGCCCGTTAGGCACTTGGTTCTGACACTGTACACACATTTAGGAAAAGCTGAACAACAAGCCCCAAATGAAAACCGCTGTCGAATGAACAGCTATGGCTGGACGGGATGTTTTTTGGGACCACTTCTCAATGCTGACAGCTTTATTGGAATGTAGCCCCTTCTCTGTAGACCTTTTCGAGTTGATCAATTTCTAGTGAGAGTTGCAGCATTCATGGATTCCCGACCACATCAACTTACAAGCATGCTACTTGTAAATATGCATTCCCGCTAGGAACATTAAACTTCACTATTGTGTAAGGTAGCAAGATGTCTATAATATTGCCGAATGATCTGCTTACCAAGTACAACAACAAAGATAAAATGGGGAATTTTAATAACAGGCATGTTACTGTAAAAAGCTGGAAGGAACGGGGGAAAGTCAGTCGCAAGTCAGTGTACCCTGCTCAGTCTTTTATCTCGTCTCACAAAATGAATATGATTCTGGTGGAAAATATTATCTGGCAGGATGTTCTGACTGACCTTTGCCGCTAAAAGGGTGATAGGGTTTGGGAATATTCAGCTTAATGTTTGATGTACCTAAATCAGCTTGTAAACGTTCTTGCTCCTCTAAAATAAAATTGCTTGGGCAACATTGGCAATATAGCTTAACAGTTTTAAGAGACCATTCCGTTATTGATGTGTGCTTTATAAAATGGTTGAAGAATCACTTACATCTTTCCTCCCTATGAATGTCTTTAGGAATGTTGGGTTGGTGGATTAATGTGCCAGTTGCAGTGATTTATGTGCTGACTGCAGCTAGATATCTGCTGCAGGTTCTTAATCCGCTGAGCTTTCTTAGGGATTTTAAATCTTAAAATAAAGATTCTAGGAATGATTTTACAGCTGCTTTTGAAACTAAGAATTTTTTAATTAAATGATCAGTGCCCCCTATTGAGCTGGCAAAATAGACAAGTGGGTTAATGCATATCTTAATCAAATCCGAACAGGTTGATACAGACCTGCCTAACCTCTGGGATTGGCCCAGAGACTTCTGGTTTTCAGCCTATCTCAGTGGGGGCGGGGGAATAAAGCTATAACGCGTTGATCCTCTACCTGCCATCAACCCTTGCAATGCACAGTGTCATCAGCTCAGTCAGAGGAATCTTCCTATCTTGCACGTACAATGAGGTCAAGCCCCTGAGTGGTGGACTAGTCTCAAATCCTGGCTTCATCTTTTAACTAAAGTGTGTGATCCTGGACAGATCAGTTTATCTTTATCTTCCTTATCTGTGGCACATCTAATGTGAACTTCGTAAGACCTGTTTTTCCTTCAAATAATAATTATAATTATAATTGTTTTTTTATACTGCGCTTAATACCAGCAAGTGGTTTTTAAGCGCAGGATCGGGATTTGAACCTTTGCTGCGCTGTATTGTCTTCCAAGAGAAACACTTTGCCCCCGAGCTATCATTCCTCAGGAAGGAAGAATTAATATATATATTTCTATTAAGATGAAATCAATTAAAAAAGATGATTATAAGTTACAATTGTTACATTTTTTTCTAGATAGCTACAAATATTGCCATCAGTATGTGTGTGTGTATTATTACACCCACACATTTTTACCCTAGCATAAGACAATAGCAGAATGTTTAATGCCTAGGAGTGGTGTTAGACGTGTGCCACAAATAGCAGAAATGTCAGTCGGAGGTTTTATTTAAACTGAAAACAGGTCTGGCTTGACATAATTGGTAACATTTTGACAGATGCGGCTCAGCTTTTCATCATTCCAAGGTAATACAATGTATGGTATATCATTTTGTGAAATGTCATTTTAGCCATAGTCAATTATTTTGTATTTTAATACTGCAGATTTATTTATTTTTAAACGAATATAGGTCAGTTAAAAACATAACTGCTAGGAAGATGTTTTCTTTCCCCTTGCTATTGTACGACAGTTTTTGAATCTATGAAAGGGTTGGGGGCTTCTAAAATGTGGGCATGGCTTAACGTCGTTTTTTTTGCTTCAAACAAAGGTGGCAACGCTACCTGAGTTGGGCGTATTTTATATGAAACTCTGGGTAGCACTTCTCCTGTAAAGATGACATACACGCCTACAGCAAAGCCCTGATTGGCACGCTTGCCTGAACTCCTAATGCCGTGGGATAGCCCCCTTGATCACCGAATATGTACATTGCCATTCTCTGCATGCCTCCAATGGGGGAGCAGCATCCGAGGAGCGCTCGCCGCTGACCTCTGCGTGTGCTTCCGGTGTCCTTGGCTTGCCTATTGCCCTTTTGGTGAGAAGGTCTGCTGCTGTAAAATGCTCTGCATTCACTGCTTTCCCATTTATAGAACAGGATGATCCCGAGCCCCCTGACAACGCATAGACCCTCGTGGGCCTCTTTCCATTGCCGCCCCGTGGGAAGATTTCCTGACAGGCATGTATGTGCCTCTGAAAAGTCGGTGGGCCCAGGGTGAGCACGTGCCTTTCGAAGTCCAGTATATAAATATCTTGATATAAGCTACGTGTTGAAATCTAGATTTCCTATCGGAGATTACTGGAGAGATAACGTTGCTTGCAGCAAGCTCTGCCCTCTCCACTGCTCTCTTTCTACAGAGGATGTTTGTACCGAGAGAGAAATAGGACACGAAGGGTACATCGCTCTAGATCAAGCGGACAGATTCTAAAGAACACGGTTGTAGTGACGTCACTTCCTGCACGTGTGAGGTAAATGTGAATTCCAGGCATGCAGAAAAGGTACATGGGGTAGGCTGGGAGGTTCCTTGATGTTGCTTCCAGAGTTTTTATAGTACAATACAACATACTTTCCTTTAGAGTTCTCAAATCTCGCTGTTCCATGAGTGATTAAGCACCCAGTCTTGTTGGTTTGCCCTTGGAATCTGAAATGTATAGTGTACATTTTAAATGGACCCAGTGCAGCAAAACTCTCGCCATGGCCCAAGCATACATGCCAACATTCTGGAACACCTGCGATGGAGATTTCATCAGAGAAATCAGGAGAAAATAATGTTCCTATAGGAATGCATTGGGGTTATTATTATCTTAGCATAGCTCTCAACTCACACGCTTTTGGCGGGTGTCACCCGCCTTGTAAAGGGCTGACTCACCCGCCAAGCCTCCTGCACGCCCATTCATTTCAATGGGCGTCTCACCCGCCAAAAACAAAATCGGGTGATTTCACCCGCCTTTGCAACAGAAATGGTTGAGAGCTATGTCTTAGGTGGGAGAAAGTAAACCCATAGCAACATTTTTATTTTAAAATTCGTGACTAAAGTCTCGTGACTAAATCTGTATGGTTGGCATGTATTCCCAAGCCCTAAAGGGGAGATTTGGGGAACCAGGGAAATATGTGACAAAGATGGGCTAGTCCATGGGTCCCTGGAGATGCTTACAGACAGCCCCCCTCAATGTGATGTACGTATAGGGAATCCCCATTGGCCTCTATCCCACCCCTATCCTTGTGGGCTGCCACCCACTTAATTACTAGGATCCTTCCCCAGGATTCCCCAGTACACAGTGATGTGTGTATTTTTGTAATAGAGAAATGCCAAACCCTATGGCTAGTGAGCGGCTGTTTGAGAGATTCCGAAGGACTTGCAGAGTCTCCCTCAGAAATCAAGTGCTTACCGAGGCAGATGCAGAAAGTGGGTTTGAAACGTAAGGTACATAGTTTTACGGCTACGGCAGGGCTAGGTCCACAGTTCATACCGCTGGTCAGAAAAGCACACGGACCAAGTAGCACTAGAACAATAACAACCGCTTTCACTAGAATCCATGACACCTGACTTCAAGATGGCCGACCAGCTTTTTTGAGCTTTCAGTCTGCAGAGACATCGCTGCTTAAGACTAAGTGATACTTAATTTGCTGCACATGGGCAGGAGGCAGGACAAACAAGCCGAAATCAATCAAAAGGTGTCAGTGATCGCCAGGCTCTGGTGCTCCCACTCAAACCCGACAGTCAGTGAGAGGGAAGGGGTGTCAAAGCAAGCCCGATCAACAGAAGAGTGTGACAAGTAGGAGCCGGATGGTGGACTCATAGAGAGGCAAGACTGGAGAGGGGATAGAAACAAAGGAGGCAGAGGACAGAGTGGTAAGAATGAGCGAGAGAGGGGGATTAGAAGGCGGTGGAGGAGGAATATTAAGGTGAGAGGAAGGAGAGGATATAAACCGTCATGGGAGAAAAGGGGAGAAGCAAGGAAGAGAGATGAGGAGGAAGGGGGACCTCAAGGTATCAAGAAACACTTGTGTATAGGCGCGTTATGAATGCCATATCATATCAAGAGAGAAGAGAAGGCAGCGAAATCTCAAAAGACAGGAGATGAGGAACCAGAGCCTAGAGAGAAAGGAGGTGGAGAAATAATGAAGGAGGAAAATACCATTTGAAGGAAAGGTGAGAGGTGATACCCCAGTGCAAGAAGGAACTTCAAAAGAAGAGGGAGGGGAGGAGGGAAGTGGCAACCAGGAAGAAAAAGGTGATAACGTTTAGAACTGCATCAGGCGTGTGCTTCTGAGTTTTTAGAGCAGATTGCAGCCAAAGGGCCACAAACAAGTGAGATAAAGAGAAGAGCAGGAGTGAAGGCTTGTAAGCCCTAGGAGTAGAAGGGCCTCCCAAAACTTTCTATGGAGGGGGAAATAAAAGTACCCTGGCACCCACTTGTTGCTGCAGAGTCTGAGGCCTGACCCCGTCAGACAGCGTAAGGGTGCAGTTGCGTTGACGCTTGGTAAACAAAATCCAGGAGGATCAACGTGACACCACGACATATTCTATGCAAGCCAAGAAAGTCCCAGCCCAAGAAAGAAGTGCTTGGGAGCCATCCAGAATCCCATGGACTGCCAGTGACTCCACGAGCCACCTAGGGCGGCAACCATAAGCCAAGGAATACAGAGACAGACACAGGACTGCTGTCCTAAGAAAACTAGTAAACCTAGTAAATATCCCATCACTTGTTCCCAGTAGCTCCCCCAGTAGCTCCCCAGACATGCTTCATAAGGGTGCTTGATGAGATCACTTGGGGTGGCACGTTCATTGACCTCTATAGGGCACAGGTGGGCTGGTGGGGGAGGGGGGGCTGCTTGTTCCTTTGGCCCAAACACAACCACTGTTTGTGTAAGTAACCCCTCACTTAGTTCCCCTACAAGGAAACCCAGATTGAGTAGTAACCCTGGCCCTTACCTACTGTGATGAGAAGAATAAGAGGCACGGATAGACCTCAGGCTAGTTTAGAGTCATCTACCCTTAAGCCACAGTGCCTTTGGTGCTGTTAAGTCGAATAGTTTATGTTATTTAATGGACTGAAGTTTGTTTCATCATTTCCAGTTGCTGATGTGTCATACCCCTACTGCGTTCACCACACACAGTTTTAAATGACATCATATAAAACAGGGGCACAGATAATTTGGGAGATTTCTCATTCCAAGCCCAGTTCTGGCACGATCCTGTTGCAAAGCTCTCCTCTGATCTTGAGCTAGGTACGCGCTATAAGCAATACAAATAAAAATAAAAATATTGCGAGCTGGATCCTCTGCATGGTGAGTAGGCATGGGGCAGAGTCAGCAGGTGCGGACTGGCAGAAGGGCAAAACCCAAAGGGCCAGCCTGAAATCCCACTGTAGGGCAGTTTTCTGGGCCTCTGTAGCCCCCTTAACAATTGTTCTTCTTCTAGTTTTAACCAATGTTAATGGGCCAATATGATGTATGCAGCCTCTTTCCCCACACATTGTCCGTAATGACCCACTCCGAGATACTACACAACCAATTTGGGAGTCATTATGAGGTGGGCAGACTTTCGGATACAAATATCGCCAGAGGTAATGAATACCTCCACAGGTGGTATTTCTGATAATCCACCCAATCACAAGTTAGCACCATGTTCCTTAGTAACATAGTGGTATTCCTGGAATACTGCCTGTACACAAGTGTTTCTAAGACAAGGAGGGGGAAACAAAGGAGGACAAAATAACGATCTTACTAGGCCTTGTGTCATTCAGATCACGCAAGTGCGGGAAAGAGGGAAGGGGAGAAGTGCCAGGGGGGAGGGGAAGGGGGAAGTGCAGTTAACTCACATGTGCAGCCAGCGGGTGGCTCATAAGTGCAATGAGAAGGCACTGAAGGGTTGCAGATACAGACCCTTAAGTGCTGGGGAGCCCAGAGGCAGTGCAAGGGCAACTGGACATGCAGGAGCCTGGGACTGAGTTCAGAGGGTGAACAGGTGACCAGTGCGCGGAGCAGTCAGGTGCATCAGCAGGGGAGATTCAGAGAGAAAGCGGAAGCGAAAAGGAAGGTCTGGAGTTGCTTCCGGAACCAGAGTTGGTTCTGCTCATGTTTTAGAGAGGCAGGGAGGCTGTTCCAGAGGGAGGCCCCAGCCGAGGAGATAGATCTGCCCTCAACTCTCTGCTTGGAGACGCGTCTGACCCTCAGAGAGTTGGAGGTGGATGAGCAGAGAGCTCGAGAAGGAAGTTGTTTTGGAAGAGAAAGTTGGAGGTAGTGCGGTCCCAGGCCCCAGAAAGCCGTGTGGACAGTGCAGAGTGTCTTGAAGTTGATCCTTACAGCCACGAGGAGCCAGTGAAGAGATTTCAGAGCTGGAGAGATACGATCCCTGGCCTTGAGGCCCACTTCCTTCCTTTTTAAATAACTTTTTTTTCATTGATTTCCAAAATTGGTGGTGGAAATGCATAATGTACAGTCGTGGTTTCTACCACTACTGCACATTTTTTTAAATACACAGAAGTGGTAATGTCTACCCTTTAAAGAGTATGGTGGTGAAAAAGGGACCTCAGAGATGCTCCCTTTTCACTGTTTGCATTGTAATAGTCTGAAAACCATTTCACGGTAGAGAAAGGAAGCACCATGCTCATTCCAGTCACAAAAACTTACAAATATGTTTGGGGCCAATTTGAAATATTTACCCCACCTCTGAGTGAAATCCGACATGTTCCCCTGAGCAGATAAAAAACGGAGGAATTTGAAAGGTACCATATTTTGCCCATTACTGATATGGCCCAAATCATAATGGCCACCTTTGTCAAAAAAGTTGTGAATTGTAATTTGTGATTATGAGCAAACGTTTTTGGGTGCAGAGTAAAACATGTCTGTCTCAATCCGATCCTGAGAGTTTGTAACATATATAAGGCGTACAAGTGAGAGCTTCAAATAATTCAGAAATAGGTGACATTTTGACCAAACTGACCCTTGATTTTGGAAATCCCTTTGGGTTTGCAGCATAGGAAGGAGGGTCTGCCAGTGTTCATAAAATATTATCTATTCTGATAAAAAAAATTGCTGGCTAGAAAAGCAACAGACATTTGTTGTTTTTAGGATTTTGGGTAATTTTGGTTTTCTTGCAGTATGGCAGCTCTTGATTTTCCTAACCTTTGCTTGTGTTTGAGGTACAGCAGATCTTTCCCAGTGGGACTGCAACACACACTCTTCTAGTGCAGTACCTGCCTTGAACAGTCGGCCACATGGAGCTATGGGTTCAGTCTCCAAGACTAATTTCCAGACGTTGAAGAGAGAGTGGAGACAGTGCAGAGACCCCTGTCCATTATAGTGGATTTCTAACACATAGGAGATACTCAAACAAATAGGAAAAGGAAGAGTTATCATAAAGACCCTCTTGTTATTGCTGGTTCTTAATGCCTAGTTGCCAGCATGCATGTTAAGTACGTTAAAGTAATGGAGATTACGTACTGTTCTCAAACTGAGCTGGAGGTAAATATTATAAGAATGCCGTACAGCCATGTGCCCGGAAGTATTATGAGAAAAAAATTGATTTTATGGCCAGCAAAAGTACTTAATATTAAAACATCTATATCTATAATTAATAATGGAATGATCCACCCAGGGTATAGTAAATGTGTGTGAAGTAAGGATCAGATGTAATGTTATGTTTAACGAATGGAACCACATCTTATGGGAAGTCCCTATTGTTTGTGGTTGATGATAATTGTATAATGTTTGATCAAAACAATAATAACAAAAAGATAAGGATCATATTTGGTGGGTTGAAGAGACTGTCCAGTGTATGTTCAGCTGAGTCTTTAGCTTCTGTGCTCGGTAGGAAAAGGTCCAATCAGTCGAAATTATGTTCGTAGTGAGCCTGTTTGATGGTAGATTTAGACCCATTTTGAATGCACCCGCTTGGCATGTACTTAAAGCAAGCTTATCATAAATTCCTCTCAGTCTTCTTGAAATTTGGCTGTGTAGTCTGGGGTCTGTAAATAAGGAAGACATTGATGGGATAGGAACGGTAGAGTTTCCAACCGTAAAACATTGATTTGCAAAGAGGATCAGAGAGTTTGGGAGAGCAGTAAATAGATAGGGTATCTTTGAAGACTACTGAAATTCCACCGCCTCTTTTTATCTTGTTTTTAAGAATGATTGTATAACCTTGCAAAATGTCCTCGTTGACTGTGGGAGGGTAGTTTTCTTTAAGCCATGTTTTAGTTAAAAATGCGTTGTCTGGCTGATGTTCTCAAATTAAGCCAAATGTTTCAAACTTATAGTTGATCAATGATCCCACATTCAGGATTGAACATGTGGGGTAAGTAGTAGAACCAGAAGAAATGTGAGTGGATGTATTGTTATAGTTGAGTGATTTGGGGAGAGGGTTGGTGTAAATAACAAATTAGGAGAAGGGTTCCTGTTATTTGTTGGATTAGGAGGTAGAGAAGGAGACTTTATCAGGGAAATTCTCCTCATCGCAAGAGTGTCCCTTATTAGACTGTTGGCAAAGGGTGAATTTAGGCGAGCATTCAATATAGGTAATTGTGACAGGCCCAAGGTAAATGCTGAAATTGGTTTAACACTAGATAGTGTTCATCAAGAGTTTCTCCTTTTTGCCAGATAGGCCTTAGAAGGCGTCTAAGAGATTCCTGGTGAGGAGGTATTGTAAGATTTTGCTGAGCAAATGGGTGCACCTTGTTCCAAGATATTTCTCGCCAGATTCCTGACTTCTTGTGTCTTTTCATAGAAAAGTGTGGTTGTCCTGGCTGGATAGAGTGCTGGTGTGGCGTGTGTATATGAAAAGTGAAATGGCCTTTTCTCATACCTGGCAGTGTGTGGGCTGCCAGTGTTTGGCGTCGGAAATTCCTTAAGAAAGTAGAGGCTTTGCCAGAGATAGTAAAGGTATTGAGTAATTTAGTATATCAGCCTCATGGGAATTTCTTGGAGATACTGATAGCTGTCTCGGAAGATGTGGAAGGGTCGATTTTGGCATACTGGTGATGGGAGAGGTGAGATATTAAGCCATTGGTTTTTGTGCTTAGGGTGTAGTACGAGCAGATCCTGGGTATTCATGGTCATTTCCCTCCTTGTAGGACAGATTGGATATGTGATAATGATGGGGTAGGAAAGTCCAGTAGTAATGCTGACATTGAAGTTTTGATTTCTTTGGCTTAAGACAGGAGTTTATTTTCAGGCATAGAAGTGGTAAAGTATGCTGTGGGAGAAGTGGTAAAGTGTGCTGTGGGAGAAGAGGAAATGTTTCTGAGAAGGAATGTTTTTTTTTTGTTGATTGCTGAGAGTTGGCCAAGCTTCACAATGTAATCTAACTGTATTGTGGGAGGAAAGGTGTAGGTTTGAGGGTGGGCATGTGTGGTGAGTTTTTATTCGCAGTGGGTGAGTTTCATGAGGAGGGCTTGAAAGAGGTGGTAGTTGGGGAATAGTCAAACTCTTGGTAGGGATTCTAGGATATGTGTGTAGGGTGGGAGCGATTACAGGGGAGTGAGGTGGAGGATGTTGATATTGTTGAGTCGTAGGCGCCAGAGATTGGAATGAGAATCTGGGTGTCGTCTGCATAGTTAGTGTAGGAGACGCCCATATTATCAAGGTCGTCAAATAGTGGCTTCGTGAAAATATTGTACATAGTAGGTGAGACGCAGGAGCCCTGAGGAACTCTGGAGGTAACCGGTACTGGTTCTGCAGCTGACGTAGGAGAGAACACTCTTATGGAGTGATTGTCTAAGAAGGATTGGATCCATGCACTAACTTCCTTTGAGAAATGGGCAGCTGAAATAAGATGATTGCATAGTACTTTGTGATCCACCAAAAAATCGAATGCAGCAGATAGGTCCAAAAAGAGAAGGATGGCTAATTCTCCTTTATCCTTCAGTTCATCCATTTGGTTTTTTAAGTTAATGAGCACAGTTTCTGTACCATGTCATGGTCGAAAGCCAGATTGACGGAATTCTAGCAAATTATCAGTCTCTAGATACATTTGAATCTGGATGTAGGCTGTCTTGTCTAATATTTTTAGGAGAAACGGTACAGTTGTTATCGGTCTGTAGTTTGTGGGTATGTTTGGGTCTAAATTCGGTTTCTTCAATAAGGGAAGAACCCATGCATCTTTAAGGTTTGTAGGGACAATGCACATGTCGAAGGAGGAGTTGATTAGTATGGTGATAAATGGTGCTAGGTCCCTAGCAACCTCTTTGATTATAGATGCAGGGCAGGAGTCCCCTAGGCATCTAGATGGTTTGAGTGAAGTAATTATTTTCTTCCCTTCAAGGATGGAGACCTGGGCAAATTTAAACGGATTAGTTAGTTTGGTTTGATTTACAGGGGCCTCTAATATAGTTGGGTCATAGGTAGAATGGTTGATTTTTTTTTGCTGCTATTCTATCTTGAAACATGGAGATTTTGTTACAGAGGGCATCTTGAATATTAGTGCACCAAGTTTTATTTTTGGTGCAGGTGCCGGTTGGGGGTGGAAGGAGATTCAAGTTCTCTTGATTTGACTTTTGTGATTCTTTCATTAAACATGTCTCTCTTAGTTTGAAGGATCTCCTGTTTATATCTGGTTGATATTTGAGGGGGAGTAGCCTTATATCGTTTGAGGTTTTTTTTTCCAGAGGGCTTCTGCATGTCTTTTTTCTTTGCGTGTGGCTTTAAGACCAGGAGTGAACCAGGAGTTCAGATGAGAATGTGGTTTCCCTTTGCATAGTTTTAGAGGTGCTATTTTATCCAAGACTTGGTTGAGGGTGGAGTTGTACAATTCAACTAACGCTACAGGGTCTGTAGTCAGGGCTGCAGTATTTGTGATAGCGTGTTGCAGCGGTAGTAGATTATTTACTTGATGTTACATTTATTTCTCGTTAAGGCTGGAGGGGTAATTTGAGTGTTAGAGTTCAGTTGTGGGTTGTCTTTAATATCAAAGGAGATAAGATGGTGATCTGTCCAAGCACAGGGCTCAATAGAAGTTACAACAGTCATGCAGTTAATGTCTGCGAATCAATCTAAGGTGCAGCCTTTAATGTGAGTAGGCTTGTTGATTCTAAGGGTGAGGCCTGCCTCAGCAATGGTGTTAGCAAGGGTGGTAGCATTCGCGTCATTAGGATCATTCAGGTCAAAGTTAAAGTCTCCAAGTATTATAATTTGAGAACCTGGTTTCAAGTTGGAGTTGAGTAAGGCGGTTACGTCTTCCTCGAATGAGGAGATGGAGGCAGGTGGCCTGTGTACAAGTTGCATGGTAATTGTGCGAGAAGCAGATAGTGGGTATTTTATTGACAGGAGTTCGCCCGAGGGGAACGGGGGATGCTGGTTGATCCTTAATCCCAGTTTAGATTTGGCAATCAAGGCGATGCCCCCGCCTTTTGAAGATTCTCTACCTAACCTAAAGATGGAGTCATTTTCGGGGATTGCTAGCGGAAGAGAGGGACCTGCTGCAGGGTGGAGCCAGGTCTCTGTAATGGCTAGGAAGTCTAACTGATTGGCGATGATGAGGTCAGCGATATCAGTAGAGTGGGCAACCATCTGTCTGGCATTTATGAGGGTGCCTTTAACCACTGACGGTTTTATATCTTGATCTTTAATCACAGGCGGTTTCTTATCTTGACCTTTAATGATTGGCAGTTTCTTATCTTGACCGACGGAATGGCAGGTTTGAGATTGCAGTACGGGTTGGTAGAAGGACTCTGCATTGGGTTTAGCCTTACTATTACGAGGCGTAGGTGGGTTAGGTTTATTGTATGTGATGGGGGTAGGAGGTGTGATTTTATTGAACCCAGATCTCAGCCTGTGGTTTCTGAGACTGGTCGAGCAAGGTTGATTAGGATTGGGTCTGGTTGCAAATAATTGAATCCATTGGGATGGAGTCATTAGGTCGGTAGGTGCAATGGCAGTGCCGCCCACTGAGATTGGTTTGTTCTGAGTGGGAAATAATATTGGCAAAAAATAGGTGGGTCTGATTTGATTCGAATGAAGTAGTGGCCGACGATAATTAGAAGTGGGGTGTTCGTATTGTCAGCAGTTGTGTTGTTAGCCATGGGTGGCAGAGTTTTAACCTTAGCGTTAGGGGTATGTCCCACTCACAAGAGAGAACTAAGGTAGTAGGTTATCAAAATTAAAGCTGTGAGCTTAATAGGAGCCGAATACATGGTTGAAGTAATGAGTCGGTCCAGTTGTGAGTGTGATCATCGATAGCGGAGATGAGGCTAAGGAAGTTGTTCTGTAATTCCCTAAAAGGCTGGTAGGCAGAATTAAGAGCAGGATCCAACCCTAATCGGATAGGCATGCAATGCCGTGGATGCCATGAGGGATGAAAGCAGTGTTGGATGAGAGCATGCATAAGTAGCGATCAGGCATAGCGGTTGCCCAGTGCTACAGAAGCGCATACGGGTGGTCTGTCTATAAGCATACAAACATGTAGTCATGAGATACTATTATCACAATAGAAGCAATGAGAAAAGAAGGCCTTATTGTGTCATGTGCGGCTGAAAATCAGAGTAGCAGGCATTTCAAAGGGCAGGTAAGGGCACTTCACACACGTAGCAGGCTTAACAAGGTGCAGCGTACAACGTTGTCTATGCAACATAATATTTCAGATACAGTGCGAGAAGATCAAAGGTAATGTTAGGGTACAGAATGAGATGCGACAAAAGGTGGAGAAGTGCAGAAGAGGATATGAAATGAAGCAGGTTCAAACTAGCAAATCTGTAAAACAGTCGTATGTATTTACAAATCGTGTGCGCACCAGAATACGGGAATTATAATGCTGATAATAACATGCTTACTAAGTGAGCATCGAGGGTAGAGACAATGAAAGCGCAAAAGTAGAAAAGGTCAACTAGTTTATACATTCATAGTTCTGCCGGCTAGCGGGCTCTGAAGGCCGATCATAGATCATCGGGCCAAGTCGCGAAAAGTTACTGTATGGATGAGTTTCAGAAGGAAGCTTCCCCAAGTCACAGCCATGATGAAGTCAGAAGAAGACTTTATGTAGCAGAAAAGTTGTACGGTAGGGCAGCGGGACGGGCCCAATGCCCTATCGGCCCGGACAGGCACAGACAGGCCCATCTTCTACGGCCCTTCATTGTGCCGGTTTCTGCCTGTCGGCTCAGGCTATTGGAAGAAAAAGGCGGCGCTCAGCCATTCAGGGTGCAGGCTGCGTTGTAGCGGAAAGTGCGGCAAATTTGAATATATGCTGTGAATGCGGCGGCCATTCTTATGTCGCCTTGTAGCCTGGCAAAATGGCATGGTGTAGAGAATCCCACAGTTGAAATGCACCAGCGGCAGTGTGCTAAAGGCAGTAGAAATGCCCCAAACAAGTTTTTAGGTAATAAAAGCAATAAAGTGAAGCCGCTTATGGTGAGTTTCAAAGCTAGGCTGCTGCACAGCAAATCACGTAGAGGCTGTTGGAGGAGAACGGTGATCCTGGTGGATCGACGATGAGGCAGCAAGCCTGGAGGGATGGGGCTCCTGCCCTCTCTCAACGACGATGATGCTGATACTGAGGTGCCAGCACAGACAGGCTCTTCTTCTACAGCTTGTGATGTGCGTTGGAATCTTCCGTTTGGTAGACACTGTTAACTGAGTGTAGGTGTGTTTTTCAGTTGCTAGCAACCATGTGCTGCTGGGCGAGGCTATGTGTGGTTTGTTTTGTTGGTGTAGTGAAGTGCGTGCGGTTTGTTGTGCTGTAGAGGTACGGTTGTGTTTAGTTCAGAGTTGGAGATCTATGCAGAAGGGTGAGTTTTTAGTAGGGTTGGTTAGTGGCAGTACCCTTTCCTACCCCCACTGTTCTGACTAACTGTGGCCCGTATCCCTTCCCTGTCATGTATTCTGGTGTTATGCAATTACCATCCTTACAGTGTATGCCGATGTGTGGGTTGTTAGTAGGGTTATTTAGTGGCAGTACCTTTTCTACCCCGGTGTTAAGACTAAGTTCCACCCACACGGCTTCCTTTTTAGTACATTATGGTGTGCAGCAAATTACCAACCCCACAGGTTCCTCCAGGGGGGAGGTGCTTCCTGTGCCCTGCGGTCCATCCGTTCCGAGATCGGGACAGCTCTCTCCCAGTATTTGAAGCTTAGGCCCTTTATCATTGGTCCAATTAAGTTAGACCCATCTCCCTCCCCTGTTTCCCCTTTGACCCTCTATAGGTCCCAAAAACCACCCCTCCAATTCAGATGCCTCTCTTCACTCCAGTCCGGCGTACTCCTCACTCCTTAGTTGTGTGTTCATTTCGTGGTGCATGGATGTTTAATCATTTCCATCCCGTTCTGAGCTGAAGAGCCAGGTTTTTAGATGTTTTCTGAATTTTAGATGGTCCTTTATAGTTTGTTTTTCTCTGGGGAGGGGGTTCCAAGGTTTTACATCTAAGCAAGATGTGCTAAACGAAAAACATTCATTAATAGTAATCCTGTGGAATTCATGTTCATACTAAAGTGAGCCAAATGCCAGTTGATAAAATACAGGCACACTCTAGCTACAGATGTTTGTTTTAATCTTGCCCAATCAATTCAAGCGCTGCTTTCATTTAAGTCTTGAAAGAATTACTTTGCCATTATGCACTCTGTTGACATCATTGGTAAAGATCAACTCTGGTACCTTCAAGTCAGCCATCTTTTGATTTCAGGACATCTTCAAGGTTCATTAGGCGTGATCACTCTAGGGGGTTCTGCAGGAAAAATGTATTCAGCAAACCATTAGGAGGGTTCACAGTGTCATACAGAGTATATTGTTTGAATGAAGTGGATGTTGGTAGCTGGACTTTAGGCCATGGGTCCAGTTGGGATAGATATTGCAACAGAGGGCTGTGGGAAAAACTAAGGGTAAGCTACAGTGTTAACAGAATCCATACTCTCTAAGGATACCTGTTGTAAAGCGCAACAAGATGGCAATTTTGGGGAGTGTTGTGGCAAGTAATTTAATTGCGAGGCATACGCCTCCAGACCTCCCAAGAGCTACAAAGTTCCAGAATAACTCACGTGCAACAAACAAAAAGGTAGTCCCCCCTTGCAGCAGTGTAAGGCAAATCCAATAGAAGTTGCAAGGGAAGAGACATGTGGGGAGGCAAACCCTAGGAGATACCATGACACTGCAACACCAGATCAACCTAGAAGCCGAGCATCCCTCATCAGAATGGCAAATTAATGGAGAGGGCACATATTCACCTGTGCATCGCTCCACATTAAGTTGCAATGTCAACCCTTGCTTATTCCACATATACCATCTCCAAGGCCAACTAAATTACCCAGATCTAGCTCAATGAGGATGATCTGTATGCACCCTTTTTTAAAAAAAAACTATTTCAAGTAGTACAAAATTGGGTCCAGAAGTTTGATAACTTCGGGACCCTTTGCTGCAAAGCAACCTGACGCAATTGCATCTCCTTAACATGTACTTCACAAAACCACCTCTGGCTACTTTGAATATAGATCCACCAGGACAAGCAGAAAGTAGTTGTGGGAGAGCACTAGGCTGAGTAGCTCCAACAAGTCATTTGCTATTTCCTTGCATGACTGCAATTTAGACCAAACCTGGTGCCAAAGACCTGGTCATTAGCACTGCATGTGGTACAAATATTCATCCATATGGGACTGCCAATAATTCTGATACACACCCTAGTCTTGGAATCAAGTGCCGTGGCTAGACACAAGTTTGACACAGGCTTCTAGGCACTTCTCTTACCAGCCTCCTGTCATCTAGCCCTACCTTGTCCTTTACTTCTGTGGTCTGGATCTTCAAAACCCAACAGGGCATTCTTTGCAGACAATCCAATGCATCTGTCAATTTACATCCCATTTGCTCTCGAGCACACAGCTGGATAGCAAAAGTCGCCTTGATGGTAGATCTGCGACTGCGTAAGAGCTGCCAAATACTCCCTTAATATTGCTCTAAAAGGGCACATGCAAACAGATTTTTCAGTGCTTGTTAACATTAAAATTGTGCTCCCATCATGGCGTGATCCATCAGACTATTCCTCTGGGCACTATTCTCCCTTTTTATCAAAGATGGAGACTAAGGGGTTGTGATCACTGCAGAACACTAAACCTCTACCACAGTAAATGTCTGTATAGCAGACAGACAGGCCATTGCTTTCTCAGCGACAGCTTTTGCATCTAGAACGTTGAAAGTGGTTGAGACACTGACCTTCAGCATCTTTTGTCCTCTTGATACCAGTGAGAATGGTTTCGGTGCAGTATTGATAAAACAGGCACCCGACCTTCCAAATATTCAGCACCGAATGGGTCCTTGACCTCATGAAATTTAGAGCCTCATTCTTTGCAATAGGAACATTTCACATTTTGTGTTCACTTGGCAAAGGTCCTTGATTAACTTGCAGTAACAGGATTAATGGCAAGGAAGGCTGCGGAGGGTCCTCCCCCCAAAGCTTCCTGGGTTCTAAGTTGAACTATGCAATCAAGATCAAGAACTTGGGTTGCATATGACAATCCGACTCTGGGTGCAGTAGCCAGGTAGGGGCCAAATTGCAGTTTGTTTTCTACTCTCTGCGTATTTCGTGTTTGGTACTGCCATATATTCCATCTCAAGATCATACCGTGATAGTAGGGACTTTAATTCTAGACTGGACTACGAAACTGCATGCTAGTCAGTATACCTAAGTGCCAGCTGTAGCAACAAGCTGCAGAAAGCCCAAAATGCCGATGTTAGACTTATTTCTAATTGTAATTAATACCCAGAGGTTTCTAAGCGCGGACCCGGAGATCGAACCTGTGTTGCTCCGTGATGTCTTGCTTCCAAGGCGAGCGCGTTGTCCCTGAGCTATCCTCCTGAGGATTTGTAAAGTCCCAAAAGCTAAATCCATCTCTGCGTTGCATTAATCCTTACACTGTTTTTTTGCTTGTTTGTTTATTTTATTTGTAAAGCGCTCCAGACCCAGGGGTATATGGGTGCTCAAGGATATGGTTACAGGACAAAGATATATACATTGGAACAGTTGTGCCGCATTTATACAGTTTACAAAAATACAATTATTGCAGATAGCAATCAGACAATGTGATATGTCGCAATACATTTATATAATAGGTACACATAGATACGGGAGCTATGGAAGCTAGTATCAATAGACGCAGTGTGACGGTGGGTTCCTGGATTCCGTTCAAGCAGAGAATAGAGTTTAAGATTCTGTGCATGCTTTATAAATGCTTACATGGTCTTGCCCCCACCTACTTAGCAGAGAAGCTAATTTGATACAAACCAACCCACTCTCTAGGTTCATCTGATAAGCTGCTGCTTGTTATTCCCCCTTCTTGCTGTGTCACAAAAGGACACAGAAGCTTCTCAGTCTATGGACCGTAACTTTGGAACTCCATCCCTTGGAGTATTAGAAACCTGAAAGTGTTGACACAGTTTCAGAAAGAATTGAAGACCCACGTTTTTAATGAAGACTAGTGGTCACTTAACAGGGACTAACTTGGCTCCTTGCTGGAAATGTTGAAGCTTGATAAAGATCGGCGTCCGGATGCAGTTAATTCCGCTCGGTTGCACATGATAAGTAAATCAAAATCACATCAAATCAGTAGTAGTTTGAATTGCTGTATCTGAAGTCTGCTGGTGGAGTTGCTGGAGGGGATGGTGTAGACTAGGAGGTAAGAAGCTCAGGGATTGCTTCATTACAAACTGATCTTTGATCTCCTAAACCGTCATCTTCCTAAGCCATTACTCCAAGATGTGCATGACTCAATATGCCATCTGGAGAGGAGGTTTATGACATAGTAGGTGCACCTCCCAAAGTTGCTTTCTGTGGTTCTCCTGGTTATAGCCTTGGTTTTCTAGGATCCCATGTATCAGGATCTCATATGGTGTCTGCATGTCAGGATTGAGAGTGTTGAAGGCCGCCTGCAGATCATCAACGGGTGGGGTGGCTATGTACTGGCCCAGCCGGAGCCTCACTGCTGTAGGTGGAAGAGGTTTGATTGACGTCCCAACAAAGGATGGTTGGAAAACCCACATGTTGGGAGGATGCTGGATGTGTTGATTATCTGTACCAACAAGGAAGACCTTGGCATGGGACTATATACTGAAATCTCACTGGATGGATCCAGTGAGCCAAAATGAATAGGTTTAGCGGTCGGTTGGTTCAGTAAGGCCTCAACACTTCTATCCCACTCCTCACACCAAATGTCACAAAGTCGAGAAAAATCAACACCAAACTAATTTGGTCCAGATTGAATCCATGTTTTAAACAAGTGTTTCTCTGGAGGGGGCACTGTTGCTCAACAAGATGGCCGCCTAAAAGTGGAGCTCCTCTCCGGCAAATAATCCTGCAAGAAAATATCCTATTTTGGGATCCCCCCGAACCACGAATATAATTGGACTGCCTTCGTGAGACATCCGACGATCACCTGCCGAAGGAACGGAAGAAATCGGACACTGTGGGCCATAATCCGTGCAAGGGTCGCGGAGAAGCAGCTCTGGCCCGATCCACGGCTCAAAGAAGATCAACACCAGGGCCGCGGCTCCAAGCTGCGCGCGGGCCTCTCCATTGGCAGAGCCGACCTTGCAGTCGGAGCACATCCGAGACGACGGTGCCACCATCCTAGACATCCCCGGGAGCCGGCAACACCCAGGAGCGCACAACATAGGTTGGCTCGAGGCCAGAGGGGAGAACGTACCGGTAGGAAACAGCTGCCCTGCCAGACGCCCCCCCCCCGCACTCCCCAGCGGGACACCAACAGTGCGCCGCGGCCCGCCCTTCATCGGTGGGCTTCTCGTGTCCCCTGAACGGACCGTGCTGGGTGGGCGAGCCCACGGGACGCAGAAAGAGATAATCCACTGGGCGGTGTCAGGCCAGGGTGGCCGCAACACAGCTGATCCCGGCCGTGCCTCGCTGGACCGCCCATACGCCATGGGAAACACGGCCAGACGCCGGCCACAAATGCCACACGCGTGGCTCAAAATCCAGCGGCGTCCTGACCCGATGGTGAAAGTGGAACGCAGAAGAAGGGCCCCCATACAGCACACAGCACTTGCGCTATGCACTGGACGAGCGGGCAACATACGCCCAGCAAACATCCTTGGAAGGGAGCAGCGCCTGCTGGGACTCCGGGGCCCGGCGAGTGCGGCTGCCCGGGGGAAGGCGCTCTGACATCCTTGCCGAGCAACGTGGAGAGGAAACCGGCACCCACATCAACCTGCATCTCAGATTAGACATCTTTGAACCTAATAGGGCATCCGTGCTCATCATTCCAATCAAGAACAATCATAGCAAATAACCCTGAAATGCCTGGGAAAAACATGGTCAAAAGCAGGAAAACCGGACCAATGGATTCCTTCACGAACTCACAATCACCCTCCGAAAGCCCGGACCCACCGACAGCCACCTCATCTTCATCTACTGAAGGCACAAAATCCGACCACCTCCTTACTACGGTGAAAAATGGGTTCCTGGCGATCAATGTTAAATTGGATGACATTGTCTCAACAATAGGCTCCCTCAAAGCCCGAGTAGACAAAGAGAGTGCCAGGATCACAGACTCCGAAAACAGAATCAATGCGAACGAGGACTCAACCCATCAAAACACCCACAACATCACACTCCTAAAAGGGGAAATGAATAAGCTGTAAGACAAGTGTGACGGCTTGGAGTCGAGATCTAGACAGAACAATATACGTATAGTTGGACTTTCAGAATCCTTTTGTAAAGGCCCAGTGGAATCTTGAATCGAAACTCTACTGAAATCCCTCCTGGGTGAAGACTCATTCTCCCCACAATTTCTGGTTGAAAGGGCACATCGCGCTCTTGCTCCACCACCCAAACCGGGGGCCCCTTCCCGTACGATCATCTTCAGACTGCTGAACTACAGGGACAGACATACAGTCTTGAGGCTGGCATGGGAAAAGGGTCCCCTGAAACACAGTAATGACAACATCCACATATACCCCGACTTCTCAGCAGGAGTCCAAACCCAAAGATGATCCTATGAATCCATCAAACGTCAGCTGCAACTAAGAAAGGTGCCCTACGCTCTCTTGTTCCCAGCAAAACTACGCATAGATCATGGCGGCCGGGCGCACTTCTTTGAATCCCCCACAGCGGCATTGGCATACGTGGAGGCCTCAATTCCTCTCCCCCCTGGAAGACATGAACCTGATCAAAATGATCTGCAACAACCAGTATAAGCCTCAAAGGCGTCCATTGTCTGCTTCCAACTCCATTATATCCCTACATTGAACATACACAGTTAAGGTGGCAGAAGGGGGTATCACAGCCTCCATATTGTAAATGAAGCCGGATGAGATGGCTCGACTACAGAAGCGGCGTTGCAGCACTCGTTCCCCCTTTCGGGAGAACCACAAGTTAGTAACAAAGGGATCATCATCAAGTTGGGGTCGATGGTGTGGGTGGGGGTGGGCACGGGCAATATGGGACTGTTCTACTGTTCAAAGACACAGTTACTCCCGGTGGAGGCCCCAGTTGTGCACAAGGAGAAGAGGTTAACTGGTTTGTTTGAAGTCAAAAATGCAATCACTGTATCACGTGCTATTACCCCCAAAGAGATGATCTCCCCCCTAAAGCTTTGTTGGATCCCAGCGAAATGGCACAGAAAACCAAAACACCTGCTGGGTTAAAACTTAAATTGCTTACCTGGAATGTCCGGGGCCTGAACAATAGAGCAAAAGCCAATTAAGTGGGAGCATACATCAATAGACATCGCCCGCACATTGCCATGCTCCAAGAGACTCACACATTGAAGCGAACCAATGAAAGCGTTTTACGACAATGGGGTAAAAACAGACATTACACCGAATATTCATCCCAGAATAGGGGTGTCCTTACGCTAATACATTCCTCACTGGGGTTTGCCACCGAATAAAAGCAAAATCGATCCACAGGGTAGATATGCTGTGGTCTGGGGCACGGTGGCAGGCAAAAAATTGATATTGATCAATACCTATGGCCCAAATCTAGATGACCCCGAATTCTATGTCCAACTCCTTGTTGAAATTGGTTCGACAGCGGATGCATGGGTGTTGTGGGCAGGGGACTTTAACATGATCCTTGATGTTTCATTAGACAGGTCTTTGAGTAGACAGAGGACCCTCACTAGATCGGCCACCATCATACAACAATCCCTAGCGGAATTAACCCTGAGCGATGCCTGGAGAGGGATACATCCAACAGACAGGCAATACACGTTCTACTTGTCAGTAGACGACACAGAATCCAGAATAGACTAATTGCTCATTTCCTCGTCCCTGATCAACTCAGTAGAGCGCTGCGATATACTTCCCCACACCCTCTCGGATCACTCTCCGGTCATACTCGAGGCATCAATGCATAATATTAAACCACCATGTCAGTGATGGAGAATGCCTCCAAATATTTTGAAGGACCCAAGTGTGGCAGAATCACTATATATTGAAATGGAAGAATTTTTCCAACTGAATAAAGGGTCAGTAGACAAGTGGGCCACAATATGGGAAACATTCAAGGTGTGGATAAGAGGCAGCATAATGTCCAAAACCACTGGACTCCTTAGAACCGTCAGAGCAGAATTAGACAATACTGAAACGCATCTAAAAACACTTGAAAACCAATATAGCACAACACATAATAAGCAAACGTTGGCCGATATCAACGCACACCTCCGAGAACAACAATATATGGCCACGCCAACCAGGGCGCGTAGATACGGGGAGGGCAACAGGACGTGACATCACCTGCCGCATTTATTATGAAATGAATAAAACAATACCCCAATCACAAGCATCTTGACAGGCGATGTAATAGCTGTACACGGGGAGGAGGAAATCAATGCTGAATTCACTGAATACTACAACACACTATACGCAAACCAGGACACACGCACGCAGGAAGACATAAGGAAATACCTGAGTAAAATCAATCTCCCTAGACTCTCGCTAGAAGATAACTGGGCCCTCGAGCAGCAAATAACTAGCGAAGAGATTGCTGAAGGGATCAAATCACTGGCGGCTGGCAAAACCCCGGGCCCAGGCGGCCTGAGGTCTGAACTCTATAAAGAATATTCCACAATATTAGCTCCAATACTAACCCTAGTGTGGGAGGAAGCCATGAGTTCCGGCTCACTCCCGGACACAATGACAGATGCAGTAATAACGGTTTTACTGAAGCCCAGACGCCCCGCCCATGGGCGCTCCTCCTATCGCCCCCTCTCCTTGATTAACACAGACGCCAAGATCTATGCTAAAGTACTTGCCACTAGACTGTTACCCAAAATGACCAGCCTAATACACCCCAACCAGTGCAGCTTTATTCCAACAAGGTCCACAGCCTTAAACCTGCATAGACTATTCAGTATCATGGCTCAGATTAACCCGGAAGTACAGGCAGTAGCTGTATCATTGGATGCAGAGAGAGCATTCGACTCGGTTTCATGGGCATACCTGTTCGAAGTGCTTAACAAACTTGGGTTTGGCCCGTACTTTACACAGTGTGTCAGATTGCTTTACTCCTCTCCCAAAGCTAGGGTCCTAACAAATCGTACCCTATCCAAACATTTCACCTTGCATAGAGGCACCTGACAGGGATGTCCCTTCTCTCCCATTCTCTTCGCTCTCACTATAGAACCAGTGGCGGCCGCAATCAGACTGGAGCAAGAACTAAGGGGCGTAAGAATGGTGGGTGTTTATCAATCCATCTCATTATATGCGGATGAAGCACTGTTCTATATACGAGAACCAGAAAAGAACCTAGCCCCATACTAACAGTGATAGAAGAATTCACTGCACACTCAAGCTATAAAATAAACACCACTAAATCAGAAATGTTCCCATTAACACAGGCCACTATCTGCCCTACGCACACACACGGTCTCAGATGGACCCCTAACCACATCAGGTATTTGGGAATACTGGTCTCCAGAGACAAAACGTTCTTATACATAGACAACTACGAATCCCCAATGCAGATGATCCATACCAAACTCCAAATCTGGGCTAGACTTCCCATATCACTGGCTGGCTGAGTCGCAGTACTTAAGATGGTAGTGCTCCACAAGCTCCTCTATATGTTCAGCAATGTCCCAATATGGCCAGGCAAACCCTTTTTCGAAAACCTATGCTCCATGGCAACCACCTTCATATGGAATGGCGGAGTCAACAGGCTGAATTGGGATAAACTGGTGGAACCCTATGAAATGGGGCGGCTTTGCCGTGCCCGACTTTGAGCTATATTATCAAGTGGCACAGGCACAATATGCTAAATACTGGCAGGAGCCCACAGACAGAACACCACATGTTCCCATTGAACGACACTTGGTCCGCCCAACAGACCTGAGATCAATAATATTTGAGAAATCTCATAAAGATGATTGCAAATTCGACCCAGCATCCTGTACAATCGCAGCATGGGCTGCTTTCAGTAAGAGGCTCTGCATAGACACTCCCTACGATTCACAGGCCCCGCTATGGAACTTCCCGGGCATTAAGCCAACCTACGACATCAGCATACAGAAGGCTTGGATCCCGGGGTATGAATTCAAAATGAAAGCCATGTTCCCGAATGGTAGATTCGTAACCCCAGAAGACTTTGCGGACACAGTAGGGGGAAACCAACGTGTCACATTGCAATACCATCGTATGAAAGCGACGTTCAAGAAACGATGGCTAACATTCCCAGTAGAACCGCCCGAACATACACGTTATCAATCTTTGTATTCACAAACTGACACAGGAGTATCCAAACTATATAACATAGTCCAAAGGCACACAAAATCATCGAACAACATCAAGGCTTCTTGGGAAAAGGACATGGACACTACAATAGAAGAAGGGAAATGGGCCAGATACTGTCTCCTCTCTAAGAAAGTCTAGCTGAATGCTGGCCTAAGACTAATACAGTTCAAAATGCTGAACAAACTCCACTACACTCCATTCAAAATGGCAGAGTTTCATAATTCCTTATCTGGAAATGCCTGAAATGCAACAACCCCCATGCAGACGCTTTCCACATGTACTGGGCCTGCCCCCTGATAGTTGGGTTCTGGCGTGAGGTGGCGATTATTTTGGAGGATGTGACACAAATTCCGGCACAGCTCAAACCCCAAAAATATCTGTTTGGCGACATAGGTAAAACCACAGAAAAAAACAGGAGACTGTTCAATGTCACCTGCGCAATAGCCAAGAAGTGTATCCTTCAAAATTGGAAGAGCAATCACGCCCCATGCATGGAGCAATTCCTTGCAGCTCTAACATACGTTAATGAATGCGAGGAGATGTACACAAGGATGCTGCCCACACCGTGCAGACCGAAAGACATCTGATCCCCATTCAGAGCATACCTACGTGGCACTCCTTCGGACACGGAGAACTCAGATACTGATTGAACTTAACATGAATCCCCAGTGACCAGGAACCCTAATACAGCCAAAACAATGCAAATGTACAAAGATGAAGGAGTACAGTATGAACTGTTGGGATGCGGGGGGAAGAAAGCCACTCTTTAATAAATATTTGTATCTCAATGATGGAGGGAAATTGAAGCGTACGTGATGTGATATGCAAACCAAAAATAAAGTTTTTTTTAAAAAAACAAGTGTTTCTCTGTACAAGGTTTAGGAAAAGAAACATAGACGACAAGAAAAGAAAAGGCTGTGATATGCCACGTCTCCCCAGGCAACAACAAGTGATGAGACAGTGCTTCCCCGATATTCCTCCACTGGGAGTTCAGCAATGTAATGCTTCCAGAAAAACACCTTGCAGTGTCTGGGTTTTTTGCACATTCTATATCAGGATCATCTCCAGGCTATCTCAATGTCTCTTAGTCACTCACAATTTTGCAGAAGGTTTTAACATTGTCCCTTCCACTTCTTTCTTGTGTCTGGGTGCGCGTCAATTCAGGTCCTCTGTTTCTTATCTGTAGTTTCAGGTTCTTGTCTCCTCGTTGTGGTCTTCCAAGAGGCCTTGGATATCTGATGGTCTGCATATGCCTGATAACAGGCACAGACCAAGGCAAGCTCTGAGTATCAGACAGTGTAAGAAGACCCCCAGGCCGACCATCAACAGCTTGACAGCCACACTCTGGCAGTAAGGTTGACTGGAGTTCCCTTATGCTCTTCTTGGTTCATGCTCCGGATTATAATTCCCAATACCCTGGATATATCACCTTTAAATTATGCAGGAGAATGGCTCCTCACCTTGGGCTGCCCCCTTACTACTGGGATCACCTGTGGGCAATCGTTATGACTTGCTTGCTCAGTCTTCTCGCTGAATCGCACGGCCAACTGGACCCTGCCCAGTCTGTCTTCCGAACCTGCATGGAACTGAATCCTCTCTGTCTCTAGGATGACCTGAAAAGAACATCAGACTCTGAGGGCTGTGCTGCACTCATCATCCTCTCAGCAGCCTTCAACACGATCAACCACTCCCTCCTCATGAACAGACAGACTCTTGGACCTAGGCATCAGGGACTCCGCCCTCAGATGGATCTCCTCTTTCCTCTAAGACTGCTCCCAAATTGTCTTTATGCATCCTTTCTCCAAGTCCCTCAGGGATCCTCCCTCTCTTCTCTCCTCTCCTCTCCTCTCCTCTTCAAACGCTATCTTTCACCCTTCCCCACGCTCATCAACTCTCTCAATCTCACCGGTTACAACTATGCTGATAACAATCAGATCATCCTCAAGATTCCAAACGCCCCCCTCCTCACCCCACCCAGACCTGGCATTTTGGCTCTCAGACATTGACCTCTGGATGATGAACAACCATCTGCTCCCCAACTCTGGAAAAAACAAAATCCTAATCTGCGGCAACCTATCCCATGGCCGCCTTTATTAGGACCCGCACCCACTGCATTCCCCTCAGTCAAAAACCTAGGATGCACTTTTAGCTCAGACTTGACCCTCTCACGTCACATCAATACAGTCTCCAGATCCTGCACCTTCCACCTCTGCATCCTGAAGCAGATCTTTCCCCATCTCTCCTACCCCCATAGAGTCTCCGTAATCATGGCTATCATCCTCTCTCGAGTAAACTACTCCAACTCCCTCTACCTGGGCTCATCTGCATATCACCTCAGAAAGCTCCAACAGATCCAAAACTCCACATCAAGGCTCTTCCTCGCACTATCCCCCAGTGAAACACATCTCCCTTGCACTCAGGATGCTTCACTGGCTGCCCATCAGCCACCGGGCTTCTTTTAAAGCCATGTGCATTACCCACCGTGCCATACACAAGAAAGGCCCCAGATTCCTCACAAACAAGCTCACACGCTACCGCCCCACCCGAATGCTCAGATCAGGCTCTGCACACCTCCTGGTAGTCCCCCCTTTCAAGTTCTCCAGACTAGGAGGCACGTGGATCTCCATCCTTGCACCCACCTTCTGGAACTCCATACGCCTCTCACTCCATCTCATAGAGGATCACCTGTCCTTTAGGAAAGCCCTCAAAACCTGGCTGTTCCATCCCACATCCTGATTTCCCCCTTCCCCAGGCCCAATCCCCCTCCACTCGCACACTAGCTTCTTCCAGCAGTTTCACCGCCCCCTCTCATACCACACTTTCGTAATTTAGCAGAGAACACAGGCTCATACCACAGACCCTGCATTCACATATAACACAAACACTATCGCACAACTCCTCTGCAATAAGAATGAAGCTAACTTTAATGACAACAATTCGAACGGTAGCTTCTCACATCATTCTCTATCTCCTTAACACAATCCACCCTGTTTAGTTCATATTCTACCTCTGCGGAGCCCATCCACACGCCTTTCAGACATGGGTGACTAGCAGGGTCTTGGCCACCCGCACATAAATGTAATGGCTAAAATGCACACATGCATAATAGCACCTCCCAATACTCCAGAATTTAGACTCCAGTCCCTCTGAGGGTGTTCAACCAACAACATCATTATGGTGAAAGGCGCAGTACAAATGACAAAATGAATTAATGTTACAGAATCGTTTTGTGAGAGTCAGCTAAGGGCTACTTAACCACAAGCCTAGCTGAGCCTTGCCCTCCATTTTGTATTCATAATATTCTATTCTTCCAGCACAAGGTTGACCGCCCACGCAAAGCACACGCTTCTCTCCTACGACTGTTCTGGGAGAGTGGAAGCCATCAATGCCTCTCTCCCGTGCCTCAGGACACCCGTAACTTGATCTAACAATTCTGAGCTCTGATTCTGGGTGAATGCGCAAAACGAGTGTGCCGCTAGATGTATTTGGGTTCTAGGAACACCAACGCTGCTCACATGGGAAGAGTGCATTGTTGGTCCCATGTGACAATCTGCTGCCAAGGGTCTGAAGCGTGGTGGGTATGTTAGGAGATCCTCTGCATTCCTTCCCCAGATTGAGCATCACCTAGCGGGTGGCGGCCCCCAGTCTGCCATGACCAACCCCCCACCCTCTATCCTAATGCACAGTCGCGAGGGGTCTTCACATATTGTAATGTTTGAAGGGACAGCATGTCTTCTGTTCCTTGCCTGTCATAGAGGCCTGTTAGTAAGGGCACCCTAATGTTTTGGTACATCTGTAGACGTAGTCAGGCTTGTCTAGCAAGTCGGGCCTGAAGCTAATGTAGTTGGGCCCAACGCAGTGACATTAACATCTGTAAATGCCCAGACAGTGCTGCTCAGTGGGCATTTACAGATTTTGGGTGGGCCTTGCCCACCTAAGCCCTACCCTGTCTACGCCTCAACAGTGCCTAACAATGATTTGGGCATTTATGCGGATACATACTTGCTATTTTTGGGGATAAAAAGGACAGACTGCCCACGACTCACCCTCCATTTCCTGTATTTGAATCTACGCATGCGCAGTATCTTAGTAGACAGAGAAATGGAACAGAGGAAAGAGAGCCGAGAAATCTTATTGCTGGGGCTCATTAATATACCCCCCATCCAGTTTTCCTCCAATGGCTGGTGCTCCAGTCATTAACCTGGACGGGGGTGGGCGATCCACCTGCAGGAAGTAAAGTGGTGCGGGCGATCTACCTGTAGGAAGTAAGGTGGGGACAAACGATCCACCCGCAGGAAGTAAGGTGGGGACGGGCGATCCACCTACAGGAAGTAAAGTAGAGATGGGCGATCCGCCTGTAGGAAGTAAGGTGGGGACAGGTACCGAAGTCTGGTAATGAAAGTTGCAGATCTAAAGGAAATTTGAATGGAAGGCAAATCTACGAAGGAAGACTGTTACACAATTAAATGTATTTGTATTTCGTTCTTTATTAGTCGTTTTGTAGAATCTGTCAACTTGCAGTTACTTCAGGTTGATTGGTGGCACTAGAACAAAATAATTGCAGGAATTTTAAAAGTCTAACTGGTTCCCTCTCCTGTAGTTCTCAGTTGCTATCCGGTCTGAAGACACAGCTAGGCCGAAGGCGAGGGTGGAAGTAAGGCTGCGTTCCTAGGGCTTTGGTGAATTGTGAATAGCCTTTGTCTCACTGGGGCTAAAGTAGCCATAGAGCTAGCACCGGTTTCCTCTCTTGTATTTGCTGTGCATATCCGAGATTTCGCAATCCACACCTGTCACGGAGGCAGCATAACGTGCCGTGTAGAGACTTGACGTATCTGGCGGACTCTGTGTTTGTACCAACACTTTGGCAGACGTACACGCTTTAATTTGCTTAAAATCGGTGTTTACAGTTTCCCAGGGAGTATTAGAAGCGGGTTTGCTGTGTTGCTCGCCATTAGCAGCCATGATTTCTCCAGAGGGGCCGCCGTGTTATCGCGATGTTTTCTACCCTGGCTAGTAATTTCATTTCCACGTGAAGTGTTGTGAGCTTTATAATGAATTGTTGTGTTTTATGCTGGTGGCAGGATGTCGCCATTACTGGAAATACCCCGCCAGAGCCATCACTCGGAAGGGTAAAGCCATTACCGCCGGCTCCTGTTTCTGTGAGGCGGGCCTCGGGTTTCCCGGAGAAAACAGCTAATGCAGAAATTAAGTTTGAAAATACAAAACACACGAGCACATCAGGGCTCTCCATTTCAGTCCAGAAGGGATACTTAACAATGTCAATGTTGTGAAAAGGGGTAAAAGCACTCGTGGTAATTGCACTGAAACCTAAACATTACCCGTAATCGCCCATAGACCCCCGCCCCCCCAGGGCACATTGTCAGAGTCTGCCCACCAGAATCAACACACAAAAATAGCCTCTCGGTGGGGTGCACTCCATGTTTAATTTTCTTGGGGCAATCATTTTGGATGTATGTCTTTACCTCCCCTAGAATTCACTTTGTCATTACAGGGGTAGAACTCCTGTACCCTACTTCTTCTCCTTATTCTACCCCCTGCCAACCTTTGACCCTTAACCCTAACCTTTAGCTAACCTTAACCACATTCATTTCCTCCTTCTCAATGTGAAGATTCAGACAATGTAAAGGCATGAAGAAGTATGGGCCTGAATGCAAGGTTGCCGCCAACCCCGTAACACCGTATCTTCTGCCTGAGATCCCGGTGCCACTAGGACATTACAGTCCCGGCGGCCCGGGATATCAGGCGGCAGAAAATGTTGTATCCCATTCCTCTGGATTCCATAGGACTGCATAGGAATGGGCGCACGGAAGCACCGGCACCATTGTCAGCGGTGCCAGTGCTTCCATGGCAACCCTGCCTGCCGGAGCCGATGCGCGCGGCAGGTCAGACCTGCTGCGGCAGGGAGAGTTGTAGTCTTCTGGTCCGGAATGGGTGCCGGTACGTTGCTGCAGGCTCCCTTGTTTCTGTATCGGCAGACTCGTAATGATGCTCAATGTGTGGCCAGGTGAAGGTAGGCTCAGAAAGTGTAGGGAAAGTTTTATAGGTGATGTATAGGGGAGATACCATCGTTTCAAGTGGCTGCTGTGAAAAGGTTCATACACTAATCACACAGGACATATTACAGAAAATCATGGCAACACAGTGTAATGTTTCACTTGTGCAAACAAAAGCACCAGTGCAAGTTTTGTGTCAGTTAATGTGTCCACTAGTGCAAAAATTGCACCTCACCTGGGCAAAGGTTCTGTTATATGGGATAAGGTCCATGTGAACCTGATTTATGGGATTGTGGCGAGCTTTGCAGATTTCCCATCAGGAGGGAGCATCTGGTAGCTAATGGTACTGAATACAGAAAACTTAGGGTGCCCTCTTGTCTCACTGGTTTACAGCCGGTAGGGTGGTAAACGCTTTCCACAAAGGTGGTTCTTCTGGAATACTAGATAAAGCATTTCAGAAATCATTTTTAAAAAGCATTTTTATCTCTTTTTGAGGGCTGGAAAAGTGCAAGGGACAGCAGTAGTTCACACAACACAGAAAAGTCAGTAAGGGCCCTTCTGTGCATTGCGTATCCCCAGCCACAGAGGAGGTGAAAACAGGAGCACCTGGAATGCTCACATTGTCACCCGCCCCTGTGGCACTCTGGATCGTTTTGCTCAATAGGTAGACAGATGTGCTAGCGCGGGGGTCTGCAAGCTGGGGCTCTTCAGATTTTTTGGACTATGACTCCCATGATGCTTCTTCATTGGCTTTGCTGTCCAGCACTGATGGGAGTTGTAGTCCAAAACATCTAGAAAGCCAAACGTTGCAGACCCCGGTGCTAGTGCATCCCTTCACTTATGGTACAAAATGTTTTAGACAAGACATGTATTTCCCTCAACGTTATGAGGGAAGGTAATACTACAGGGTATTTTTGGGGGGAGGGGGTATTCAAGCTCCCGATCATGAGGTATTTACAGAATGTGGTATTTCATACACACTGCATGAGGTAAATACCCAATTTCTCATACTGAGTATGGCTGGTAAAAAAGGTATACATTCACAAAATTGAGTGGACGTGTAAAGAGTAATATACAGGTAAATTTGCCTTTACTCGTCACTTTCCCACTTTATTTTGGAAAGGGTGTATATGCCTCTTGCAATTAACGATTGCAGGAAGCATTTACAATTAATTAAAATGGAATCCACCGGCTTTAACCAGGTGATACATTCAGGCGGATTTTATAGTAATGCATTACATTACCAGCAGCATGCAAATCACATGATGAGCGGTAGTGTTGGTGGACATGCAAGGCGGTTCGGTAAAGCTAGCTGACATGCTAAGTCTGCTCCTCATCACCAGTTTATCTGGTAAGCCCACTAAAATCCTCCATATTGCTTAAAGTGGCATGAAAGGTGTCAGTAACCACAGCCACCACTTTTACGACCACTAATTACAAATCCGGAGGATCCCCCATCCTCCCAAACGACTCCCATACTGTTGGGGTAATTTTGTAAATGTCACACTATGAAAGTAAGCATTAAACTAAGGAATACGTGGTTTATGCCTCACCTTTACATTCAAGTGGACTTTAATTTCATTTAAAGGGAATGTAGGGGCAATAAGTGGGAATAACTTTTCCTCTATGCATTCCGCCTCTGTCACCAAAGAGCGTGTGTTTTTTTGCATGCATTCAATTTTCATGCAGGCGTAAAGTGAATGGATTCCTTTGGAATCCACGTGTTTATTAGCACGAGCTAAAAGTAGGCGGATTCCGTTTAATTCCATTGTAAAAATGCAGTCTACAAAGGGTAAACGGCCTTTGGCCTTTACACTTTTTGCCAAATTGAATGCAAAAAGCAAGACAAAAGGCAATTTATGTCGGTTTTTAAGCTTTGCCTTTGCACTCTGTTTTACAAATGAGGGAACCTGGGGGACAGAACAGCACTGTCGGCTTCTTTGTGTTGGGGTCTGTGGTTGGATAGTATAGTGGGGCCTCCTCTAGTACTCCATGGGTCCTTTATTGTGGGCTGTTTGATTTCTGGTATGGCTGGCTTGTAGGTGGAGAGGTATTGAGTTCCTTTAGGGGGTGGTGCTGGTGATTTAGAGGTGTTGTGAATTCCGGTAAGTAGTTCATGTTGTTTGGTGGGGAGTGTGGTTTCTTTTGCCTTGCTTTGTTCTGTTTTCCATCCTCGTTTGTTTGTCCTTCTTGTATCAGAGAATCTTTGAAGTTGTGGAAGTGAGGTTGTGGCTCGGTGTTGTACTGATGATACATGTTAAACTGTTCCAATGGTAGGCTGCCTGGTTGGGGGGGAAGGTACCCTGATTGTGTTGCTGGGGGTCACATAACCCAACCAGTCAGCAAAGGACAGTGGATAAGGGTATCTTCCCTGTTCGGCTGGTGTCCAACCCGGCACTGCAACCCCCCGCTGACCCAAAGGACCACTAAAAACAAGGTAAGGGATGGCAACATTTACTCACAAAAGTTTTGAACCCATCATTTGTTACCATGTTTAAATCTACTGTTTTGAATCATGTTAAAGTGAAGTCTCACCACTTGGAATTTGTTCATCTTAAATTTTGCCAATTTAATTTTTCCCACTGGGTTTTTTGTATCATTTTGAGTTCTGCTGCTTATGAATTTTGCCATTTGAACTTTGCTACTGTGAGGTTTCACCATATTTGAATTTTGCAGGAGCACTGCCTGTGTCATTTGGAATTGTGCTGCTTATGAATTTTGCCATTTTGAATTTTGTTACTGTGAGGTTCCACCGTTTTTAATTTGTTCTTCTGTGAGGTTCCACCACTTTGCATTTTTTCTACTGTTAGGTTTCACCACTTTGAATTTTGCTAATGTGAGGTTTGTACCATTTTGATTTCTGCGGCATTTCAATGTTTCTACTCTGTATGCTGCCAATGTGATGTTTTGCAACATTTGAATTTTGCTACTGTGAGGTTTCACTGCTTTTATTTTGAGGTTTCCCCACTATACTAAATTATTCTGCAATATCAAGATGGTACAAACAAGAGGACCTGTGCTGGTGGTATCTTTTTCTTATCTGACAACTGTGCATGTAATTCGCATGTTGACTGCATGTTAACCACTGATGCATGTGTTCTGCATTTTAAGTATAGCAGAGCCCTCAACCGTAGGCA
This sequence comes from Ambystoma mexicanum, assembly GCF_040938575.1. NCBI lineage: Eukaryota > Metazoa > Chordata > Amphibia > Caudata > Ambystomatidae > Ambystoma > Ambystoma mexicanum. The sequence goes on along the minus strand of NC_090929.1, from coordinate 1,039,767,300 downwards.
GTTGCCCTAAGGATTGATAGAGTATTTGCAAAACCCTGGACCCCTCTGCAGCCGTAACATATAGAATAAAGCTTAGTCCCACCAAAAATGTGGCCTAGCTGTCACAGTCACTGACTTAGCAGTCTCCCTTATGACTTTGCAATATGTTCTGCATGAAATGTGAGCTGCATGATTAAAAATGCATCAACCTTGTCCTTTCTTCTTATCACAGAATGCCAATTTCTGTTTACTTGCATTGCATTGCTCCTTTGTTTACATGTTTTCGCAGACTATGGTCTACCGAAGGGAGTTCATCCATTGCAGCGCTTTGTTGGCAGCAGGTGCTATGCAAAGATCAAATAACATAACATGTAAGTGCTAATGTTGGTGGTCCCCTTCATGCAACAGTGTTTTTGCTGTTACCAGAATACACACAGGGCCTAATTCACTGGAGCGTTTTATAATGGCCAAACCCCATTGGAAAACGCTCTGTTAGTACGGGCCGCTGTCTCTTAGTCGGTCAAGGGTGGGTATCCCACAGTAGAGCTTGAGATAACTTTTTTGGAAGGTAAGTTCTCAACACAGTGCCATATGAAGGTCTTTTATTCCTGCGCCCCTTTTTTATTTTGCCTTTTCTCTTGGACTTAAAAAATATCCACAAAAAGCTTCACTGGGGCACTGGTTATGTTTAAATATTGAACATGCATTGCCCTGTTGCTTTCCTCTCGTTGAGATGCTTTGAGAACAATGAAACATTAAGGCAGGGGACAACTCAGCGTAATGTAGACTAGAAAGAGCTCCGTTTTCATCTGTAAAGCCAGCATCCGCCTTCTGCCCTTACTCAAGAGCTTCCACCCCAGAATCAGGGCAGGAGAAGCTGTTTGTCTGCTCCTTTGCCCTGCGGGACTCCACGATTCGAAGCAAAGACTCAGCAGAAACTCATAATTTAACAGCACTGTCACTTCAGGCAAACGCTTGTCGTCAGTCCGGATGAGACCACGCACTGAGTGTATTTTGATTACCTGCACGAGTTGCTAAGCGACACATACTCACCTTGGCGGCCGTGTTATGTGCCACTTAAGCATTTACCACCATTATTTTGGAATTTCATGGAGCCTCTCTAAACGCCCCCAGACTTGCCTACCCTACCTATCAATCAATAATACCTGTTGATTTATAAAGTGCGTCATACCAGAATCTTCCAGTTTCTACGCACTGTACCAATCAGTGGCACCCACTCTTGATGCTCAGCCTAAGTTTAAATTATGGGGTTTAACGAGACAAAAACCCACGTGTGGTTGTTTGTGTTCCTGTGCAGAGGGGCCGTGACCTAGCAGTTCTGTCAAGACTGCTTCCTGGGGGCCAGGGGGAGGGACAAGACTGATTTGCAAAGCACTAGTCCTCTTCTCTAGTGACATGGACCTATTAAAAGCAATGGAGTGCTAGTCAGAAAAAGTCCAAGTGGCTACAGGGAGTCAGCTCGAGCATTCCATGCATCACTATGTGAGTTCCCCTGCTTGTAGCTAAGAATAGCCAGGCAGGCAAGAACAGTGATTGGCTCCCTTTGCAGAATTGAAGTTGTCTTTTGCTGCTTAATAAAGAGCTTTCATTATTACTCGACTCAAAGGGAAGAAGGGACACGCCTATCCACCAGGCTTTAAATCGGTGGTCTGCGCTTTACTCTCAGATGTCTGAAGTGGGCGCTGAACTCACTGAGCTATCTGACCAGTTTTTGCCTCGCTTTAAAAGTCTCTATTTTGTAATAACCCTGCAGAAGCGTTATAAAGTCTTACAAGTCAGTTGATCAGATGTGCCCTGGTTGGACTGTCGAGCAAGGGGGTAATTGCCTTATCATTGGATTAAGAATTAAAACAATTTCTTTAGGTAAGGATTTCAGAGGCAGAACTAGGCAGGAAGACTAGCATCACTATCTGTTTTCTAGAATCAAAATGTGACATTGTTCTCCTGCATGGCCTACTCACCAGATGCTTTATAACAATAATAATTATAATTGTATTTATGGAGTGTGGACCTAGATTCGAGAAGCAACGGATCACTTTACAGAGATGCTTTAGCTCCTAGTAAACTCCACACCACCACCCCATACATGGAACAGCTTTATTTGTTTTTAGAAAGAAATTACAATAAGAAAAAAAGATGTATTTGTCACAGCAAGGACCTCTGCAAGTCTACGTACTGAGAGCATTTTCTCGAGCTAGTAGGGCTTGTCTCCTCCAGCAATGCCAAGCAGCCAGGAAGCATTGCCAGCTCATTTCCGGAATGACTCAAAGAATCAAAAATAACTATCTGTTCCTGGGGTAACATATGCTGTTGTAGCATATCTGAAAGGGCAATATTGGTCGGTAATTCACAGGGTCACTTCTGTCCCTCTTCCTGAATATTGGAATTACCACTGATCGCTTCTAGGAAGGGGGTGTAGGTTCCTGTGACTTATTAATTGTCATTTAAAAGTCTAAACGTATCAGATGGAATGAGAGTTATGCGCAGAATAACAACAGTATCTAAGTTCCGTCGATCACACAGGCCTCCTTGATATGTCGTTGTAGACGCATAATTGTCAACCTTGTTCCATTGCAAAGTCCACATGATGGCACATGATTGCGTAATAGCATAATTATAGCACCTACTTTCAGTTTTAGCACGTGAGGAGACATTCGTCCTACAGCGTTTCACACTTTCGAGACTGAAATGTTGAGCCAGTACTTAACTGTTCATTGACACTGGAACCACTGTACCCTGTGTGAAGAGAAGTGGGGATGGAAAGAAGTAACTTCCGAATGTTTTCGATAGTGGAAGTTGAAGGATGCCGCCGTAGAACCATGCTCATTCTGTTTGTTGAAATGGTAGCTGTTGTTGAAGTGGGTGCACTTTGCCATTTGGACAGCAGAGGGCAACCAAACACTGATAAATTTCATCAGTACAGAAAACATACCTAAGCGTTTTATATATAGAGATGCTGGAAGGGGTGAGTGGTGGTCACCTATGAATCTGGGGAGGAATCCTTGTAAATTTCTGTCTCTATGTAGGGAAGCTGCCCCGATTCATATGCTCCTAATTAGGTGTTGAAGCAGCAGCATCACATGAAGTCCTGAACTATGTTCTACAGTGGTCAAAGTGTACGAAAAGAAGAAGTAGAACTATGTTTCCTACTGGCCTACCCTCAGCCCCCACAAACGCCATTGCCATGCTCCCTCCCACGCACAATACAAACCCCCAGACACATGCACCTGCTGTTTAAGGGAGCGTTCAGTGCAGAGTGCAAGTTTCAACTTCTCTCTACACTTTCATTTTAAAATGAAACCTTTATTAAATAAAAGTATAGGAACAGTACATTTAATTTAAAAAAGTAGAGGAGCGCCTCTTCCAAAGCTCCCACCCACCACTTCAACCACTGATGGTTTATCCAGAGAGGTTCTGGCATACATGACAACATCTTGCAGCACCTGGCAGGGAGAATTAGTCACCGAAATTGGGAGTATCTAATTCTGTGCTTTAACCCTTTAGGTTACTTGGTATTGTATATAGGTGTTACAGTAGTGTTGTATTGGCTTGATGTATTACTGTTGAGTATTGCTTTGTCTTTGAGTTCAAAGACCTTGAATAAATCATGCCAACACTATCTGTGGCGTTGAGACAGTGTCACTGAGGATATATCAGGTGTCAACATCACTAGCAGTGTTGTGGGACTTGGTGCTGGTAGTGTTGGTGCTGATAGGGCGAGCATCAGAAAACGTCACACCAAGTGATATTGTCCACAGAGCTGTACAAAAGGGAGAATTCAACCTAGCATCAAGAAGGATTAATTCCTTGTACCTAATCCTGTAGATTATGATAATACTGGAAAAAAGATTAGATCAGATTAACACAGCTAAATCCAGACCCTATCCCGGCTATTACCCCATGAAGGATCCTTATCTAAATTAGGTTGGTCATGAGGATTTTCAAAGGGTGCCATCGGAAGAAGAATTCCCAACAAGAACCCCTCGGCCAGATGATAATCCTAGTTTTCAAGATTTAATTGGGTTTGTTTTCACTTGGTTCGCATTTCGATTGGCTTGCTACCAAAGGGCAGATGTGATTTAATTTTGACAGAGTGAAGGTAGGATCTTTCATCTGTTAAAGGAACTCTTTGTTCTGTTTCAGTATGTTAGATCCTTCCATGGACATATTCATAACACCTGTTTCAGTCAAGTGCTGAAAACCAGGAGATAAAATACCAGGCAAAAGGCCCAGTGTCTTTGCTTTTCGATGTGTGAAATTCTTGATTTGCTACTACAGTCGAGGGAAAGTTCTCTGTACAAGTTTCACAAAGCAGAGAAGGATCAACACATGACCAAACCATTCTATATACTTGAAAGATATTGCTTGAATTAATTTCCAGAAGTGGGCCAACTGAAAGAATTGGAAACAGAAATAAGCATACATCCAAGGAGTGATTTTCCGAATCTCCTGTTCTCTTGAGAATACCTTTGCAAAAGAAAAGGACATATGAATGTGAATTGTTGTCAGGAAATTTTTAACACCAAACCAGGTAACTTTCCCAGTGTTCTCCTCTGCCATATTCCTGAAGTACTGCAAATATTTAGCACAAATAAGTTCAATATAAAGTTTCTTTCAGATTTTTCCAGTCAGTCTTTAAGTGGATGGCTTGCTAACTCTATGTTGCCTCCCTGGGAGAACTGGTCACTCTCATTCCCAGGGTTCAAGGGTCCCCACACTTCTTTCTTGGCATTGCATTCCAAGGGTTTGTAACCACGGCTGGTTCTGAATCTCTGTTGATCTCCTCTCCTTTTGAGAGTATCTCTTCCTTGCACCTGGGATTAGGCTGAAATTGAAGGTAGGCCTTGATGCACCAAGGAAAGCCCCAAAGCTTCCACCAGGAGGAAGGCCACCATGACATCCCTGGAAGTTAGATTGGTGGTCCTAGATTGCCCCGTTTACTGAGGGAATTTACTAGGTCACTGACCGGTGCGTCCTTATCTGCTTTCTCAACAGTTCAGAACATTCTTATGCCTAAAGGGAACTCTACTCCCTGTCACAGAATTGTCTCCTACTGTGCCCTCCTTTCCACCCCATAATGCACCACAATGTGCTTGTACCTCCACCCGTCTACTCCCACCCTGTAGATGGAGGGTATGTCTCCTTCTCCTGACAATTTTCTCCTTCCTCCTCCTTTATCTTCTCAAACTTGTCCCTGGTGTTTGCTTCAAACTGTTCCTCCCTTCCGATGTTCCCCTTTGCTTCTGTCCCCTCCTGTATTTCTGCTCAAACCTCCTCCTCCCCAATGCTGTTCATCTACCCTGCCACCTCCTGTATCTTAACTCCAACCCCATCCCTTCCTTTGATGTTCTTACTTCCTCCTGTATCCTTACTCCAATGCCCTCCCTTCCTCTAATGTTTCACCTCACTCTCTCCAACATCTTTAGTACGTTACCCTCCTCTTCACAATACTCCATCTCCTTCTTTCTTTAGGTTTCCTGATGCCCTCTTCCCCTCTGCCTCCTTCTTTACCTCCTGCACATGCATCCCTGCTATTCTATTCCACTTCTTCTCTCTCCTCTACCAATCACCTATCCTTCCTACTCTCTCCTGTCCACCTTCTGGGTCATGAATGGTTTACTGTGGTCCTTCTATTGATTACAGTAGTTTTGTTTCCCGGTCCACAGGATCGCTGCAATGCTTGGAACAGGCTTAGAAGAGGCTCTTCCACTGTCTTGGAAGTGCTATTTGAATTGACTGTGTACCCAGGCTGCCAGCACTCGCACTGTGGATTGATAGCTGTTGCTCTAGTTGCTTGTCTCTTGCTACTGTCTGCCTCCTGGAAACAGCTCAATTCTTGCAATTTGGCGGGGTTAACTTGTAATAACAGTTTACCAGGATGAATATGGTCATCATTGGTTTGCCATGTGTTCTCAGATTGGGGATTCCTTAAAGGGGGAATAGGTCTGCCAGCACTCGTCATTATAACCCTTCACGAGACTTCACTCCTTGATGGTGGCATATAAGGAGCCGCTGTCTACTGGACATGACGTGGTGGGGTTAGCCAACAGATCCTCCTCATGCAACTATTGGGCCAGTAAGACTCAGTAGGTGACGGCACACACCCCCTTTGCTTCCCTTCCATCTAGCCCTAGTGTCAGGAGCAACAAGACACCTCTTCTAGCCCCCACATTCGAAATAACATCACTGAACATTCCACTTTCACCAGTTACACCTCGGCGGCACCACATTCAACTTCTGTGAGTGAAAGTAGACATACTGACGCAGGGGGGCGCTGTGGAACATGTACAGCCATGGGCTGATTGGAGAGGAGTTTAAAGCAGACTTTTCCCAGTGAAAAAGTGAGCATCAGAAATATGAGACAGTTAATTGAGCTACACAAACTGAACACGTTTCTAAGAAGAGTAGATTTCAAAATGGCCCCTCTGCAATCAGTGACCCACACATTGCAAAATGGAGACTTTACTTTAAGCAAGGCTAGAGTTGCAAGATGCATACTTTGGCATTCCTGCGAGAAAATGTTACCTCCATTTCACTATATGGGAAGAAAACCTCCAATTCAAAGCGCTCTCCTTTGACATAATGTCATGCCCCAAAGTTCTTGCAGAATGCCTTGCAGTGGCGCAGCAGATATAACAAGGCAGGAGGTTTTTTTATGTTAAGAAGAATTTTATTAAGACTACTTAAAACAAAGCCATATGACATTAATACTGAGTAACCATTATGCATCAGAAAAACTATTAAGCACAGCAACGCTGTACTACTAAAGAACATACATTACAGATAGAACTAAGGCATGTAATTATACTATTATAGATAACTGAATTTTAGGGGATAAGACATGAAGACAAAACAGGACAAACACAGAAAAAAGAGGGGGGCACAGGGGAGCGGAAATAGGATAACCAATAAAGACAACATTAATCATTAATCAGAAGAGGCATCAGTACAAAGAAAATCTAGAAAAGCTTTTCACTTCAATTCATGTTTGCGCAGGAGATCTGGAGAAGAAGCAATACACCTCTCTAATCTGTGTGCATTACATATGGCGTTCCACCAGATTTCATAATTAATAGGATCAAGATTTTTCCAATTAATAGTGATAGTTTGAATAGCCAACAACATAAAAAGGTCACACCAAAAAACAAGAATTGATCTGTACTATGTGTTGCAAGAGTGTGCGCCCAAAAAGAAGAAACTTAACATTGAAGTTATCATGTATTTTGAAAATGTGTTTCATAGTATCCCAAACATGTTCCCAAAACCATTCAACAAACTTGCATTCCATAAACAAATGCTTAAAAGTGCCCTCGGCAACAGTGCAGCTCCAACATTTGTCATCCTGAGCAATCTTATTTATTTATTTATATTTATTTAAATTGTAATAATGCGCCAACTAGCTCGAGAGCCTCAGGGTGCACAGAAAACAAAACGGGACTGACAAAGAGTTCAAGGAGCATAGTGGGAGTGACGAAAACTCAAAGATGACAGAAGTATAATGTTTGAGTCAAGCTGGCAGATGTGGTAATCAAAGAAATGTTCTTCCAGACACGTGGGCAATGATAATCCTCAGTAGTTAAAGTTAAAGTTCAATCCTATAGCCAGGCCACCTGCAACCCCACAGAGAGAGTTTTTATAAAACATAGAAGCAGTAAAATGAAGATTATGCATATGCTTTAGTCTTTCGTTGCTGGGAGAAGATGTGCTCAGCAAGAAAGTTTCAAGGTTATCCATCAAAGCGTTGATAATAATAGAGTATTGACACCAAAAGGAAAGTGGAGTAGTGAATTTCGCTCTGAAATGATCAAATGTAAGTGGTGTTCCCTGATCAAACAATTGGTGAACGAATGTAATACCTTTATGGAGCCAAGCAATATGACCGTTTCTCGACTGGAGAACTTTTTTTACAAAAAATGTCTGGCACGGATCGTTGAGAAGGGACTATGTGTAGGACGCATAGTCCCTTCTCCCTTTCCATGGTGGCCACTCGCAGAGATAACTCTGGGATGCGGCAGGGCTCAGAGCCTTGTCATCAGGCAGGTAAGGCCCAGGCAAGGGCCAATGATCTTGCTTTTTACAAGCTCATTGACCCGCGCCGGGTACTAATTAAACAATATGCCCCGAGCAAAGGGGGCATTACTGACTCAGGTAATGCCCCTGGGCCCATAGTTATAGGCCAGAGCAAACCTAGGGCTTTAAATGAAGGCCCCAGGGCATTACCTGAGTCGGTAATGCCCCCGCCACGAGCGGCATATAACTATGAGTACCCCGGCCCCCAAGATCTGCGTGACCGGGGCACTAAAAGTATTTTAATTGTCCCGAAACGCTGCAGCGTTTCGGGACAGAAAAAAGAAGGAAAAAAAAGGACCAAGAAAATGGACGCCTGGAAAGAGAAAACAGAGACCGTTTTCCCTTTCCATGGTGGCCATCGGGAGCGGACGTGCTGGGAACAGAAGCGTACCCAGCGTGTCTGCTCCCGAAAAAAAAGAAGAAAGTAAGTGGGGTTGGGAAGGCAGAAGGGAGGGAGAAAAAAACAAAAAAAACAACATACCTGAGTCCGCGACAGGGGACGATGGAAGCCTCCAGCCATGTGGAGACTTGGAGCAGGGATGGCCCAGCTCCGATTCTCCACACGGCTGAAGGCTGCCATCGTCCCCCATCAGGGGCAAAGCAGGCTGAAGGTAAGTGGGGTGGGGATGGCGGGGAGGTGGGAGGGAAGGGAATACAACAAAAAACACATACCTGAGTCCCCGGCGGAGGCAAAGGCAGCTTCTCAGCCGTGGGGAGGCTCGGAGCAGGGATGGCCCCGCTTCAAGCCTCCTCATTGGCTGAGGGGCTGCCACGCCCCCCGCCGTGGCAAAGACAGCTGGAATCCCGGCCGAGAATCAAGGGATTGTCGGCCGGCTAAATCCCCGGAGAGGGCAAATGAGAATGCTTGTTTCATTCTGATTGCGCCCTCGCCGGTTACTAATAAGGGGTAATACCTCCAATTTATCCATGTTTAGTTTGTAGCCAGAGGCTAATGACATCATATTCAAAGGGCACACCATGTGGATGCTATCAATAATTTAGGACGTGGTACAAATAACTGTTCCAGAACTCTGATATTTCCCCTTCTGGATTACACACATATTCATCTCATCATGAGCAATGTTAAACAAATCAAGCAGCTCATGGGATGGCAGAAGTATATGTATATATATATATAGATATATATATATATATATAGATGGCTCTAATGCAACTGCAGCAAGAAGGAAAGAACTACTCACGTTTAGACTGGCTCTTAGACAATTAAATGATATGGCATTATTCATCCAGGAATCCTCAAAGTCACCTTCACGCTACCACATTTGAGAACCCAACAGATCTTAGACACTTTATTCAAGCGCAAAGAATGGAGGAAATGGATACGTCGAGACCTAATCCTGAAGATGTTTCTAAGGACTTAAGGATATGCAACTTAATGATTTACCACTTATAATGTCTGCCGGAGTGGAGTTGCGGTCAGCCTTCTCTCATTAGGCTCTCCACCCCTGCTATGTATTGCTATGTTATGTTCAGCGGGAATTTGTGTGCCGTTTCCTTTTAGCCACGTTATTACTTATAGTTGAAATTCGCTTTTCTTTATGGATGAATTTTATGTTGACACCGTTTGTCTTTCCCTTTTCCTTGTGTGTCTTTCCCCTTGTGTTATTATTTTTTCAGGATAATCACCGTCATGAATGGAGTTTGCATTGCTATGTGATGATAAGCTTTAATGTGTCTTCCTTGATGCTTCCCTTCACTTTCGCTATTTATCAACATGTCTTTTATTTTTATTGTGCTTTGCTCCCATGTCACTGAATATATCTTCCTGGATTGTTAAAGGTCTGCATAATCCTATAAAAAGACTAAAAGTACTCACCTATTTGAATAGAACGAAACCATCGATTGCGTGTATTCAGGAAAAGCCACCTGTCAGAAGCAGAAGGTTCAAGCTTAAAAGGTTATGCGTTGGTCAAGTATTTACTAGTGCTGCTTTTGGGAAGAAAAAATGTGTTCTTACTCTAATTAACAAGGTTCTCAACTACAAGGTAATTAAATCTGACTCCGATAATTTAGGTAGATTGCTGTCTCTCAAAATTCTAATTGATTCAGTTGATTATACAATTCTAAACGTCTACGGCCCTACCTTACCTGATCCTGCCTTCTGGTTGTATTTAAAAGATTATGTACTCCGATCCAATGTTCGTAAGGTAGGATTTTGTTTATGAACCCAAAACAGGAGGGCTGGTTTGTCAAAGGATCATTTTATCACACAATCTGGGTTTCTCTAAATGAGTTGAAAACTAGAACTGCACCTGTTGGAGCATCCTTTAGAAGCTAGAGTCTTCTTCATCTGTGAGATTCTAATGACTGTCAGTAGCAGCTGCAGCTGCAGCACAGAGTCGTACTGGGATACTGCCAGAGTACAGAGAGGTCCAGTCCAACAGCAGAATGATTCCAAGTAGTAAGCCAATGTCTCAGTTGGGCTCCCACCAGTTATTGCAGAAAAATCTGCTGCTAGAATGGATTCTAAGCATCGAGGCTCTGCAGTATGCTGCTCTCCATGGTGCTGAGCATGCATCACTAAGCTGCTATGATCTACTGCACACGCTCTGTGCAAGGTACGTGTAGTGAGGGGTGGTTTTAAAGCACTGAATGAAGCAGGTTTAAGTGGGCAAAGCAGTATACTTATTGTCAAACTTGATTGTTTTCGTTCTAAATTCTTACTCTGACTTTTACCTGTCTCCAGCAACACCCCCTATCCTGAGTTCGAGATCACCTTGGGGCACTTCTGTAGGTTGAAAAGGCAAAGGTAAGATTCCCCAAATCCCATAAGGAGTAAACACACGGTTTTTATAACTTCAAACACACGCAAGGAAAGGCAGTCAATGAAATGCTGGTGCACTTTTTTTGGTTGGTATTTAGATATTTACTTTCTCCCAGTACAACAGCAGCTTTTAAACTTGTATTATAAAAAGGGGGAAATCACAAGACACTATGGGCTCGATTCGTGGAAATATGCACAGAATTCCTGCAAGGGCTGCACGCCAAAAAGGACACTGTGCTAACCCGTGCGCAAAAAGAAAAATGCGTGCCCTGCATATTCATAGATTTTACAGTGCAAAGTCACCGTACTGTTAAGTCACAGCCAGAACATCCCCGACACGCTCACCCGCAAAGCGTAAACAGCCAGAAGAGCTACCTTTGCACGCTCCCCTAGGCACAAATACATGCACCCTTCGAACAGTGCGTGGGGTCCCCCGCAAGCAGGCCTGCATCTCGGGGACCCTGCGCATGGTCCCCCGAAACTGTATCTGGCACCCCAACAACATGCGTATGAAATATCGTAACTCGGAAATTACTCAGGAAATCTGCGTGCGAACCCCCATAAACCATTCCTGCGCCCGGCTTAACTGCATATGCGGACCCCTAAATTAGATTTTAATCCCGGTTGTATGCATGCACCCCTAAATCTGACTTTCAATCCCACCTCTGTGCGGCCATTTCCCAGCCAAGAGGTTTTGCAATCGAATCCATGAATACGTCTTGTGCCGCGCAATTGTGGGCGTGCGCGTGCGAGGGACTGGCTGCAGGCCATCCCTCAGAATGCCCACTTTTTAGCAAGTTCTTCCCCATTTGTAGTGTTCCATCCCCTTCCCAGCTGTCTGCGCAAGCCACACCCAGGCTTTGCGAGGAGTCTCGCGCAAGGCCCTTGATGGCTCGCAGAGACGTGTTGAGCCTGTGCGAACTCCACGCAAGTCCAGGAAAAGTACAGCACATTCGATTCCATGAATCAAATGCGGATTTGCACACAGTTTGGCGAGCAAGTACCCTATTTTCTACGCAAACAATTCCATGAACCGGGCACTATATACACTATCACAATGCCTGAGCAGCTGCATAACTAAAAAAAAGAAAGAGTTCAAAATACTAAAAAGAGTCATTTAAAACATATAAAAAGTTATTTAAAAACATAACAGAGGCCTTAAACATATATAAAAGGAGTCTTTGAGAGTGCACTGAAAGTAAAAAAACAAAAACCTTACTTGAGATACATCCTGGCCAGGGCAGCCTCAAGGTCCTTTCTTGGGTGCAGATTTCTTTCTTCTGTTCTTAGATGTTTATCTGGCAGGCAGGGCAAATGCAGCAGCAGTGTGCGGGGGACCTCAAAGTTCTTATAAACTGGGCTGAGTATGCTAGAAGCAGTGTAGTATCTAGCAGCAGCATAGGAGGGCGTCCCAGTTATTCTTTATGTCCAGGCTGTGTATGTCAGATGTTGCCTGGCATCAATTGCAGTGTGGGGGGCTCCAAACACATCTGTAACCTGTGGCAGCAGCCTGGGGAGTAGTGGTTATTGGGGGGTCTGCCTTGGCAGGGGGTGTGCCCTATTAGTATTGATGCAGCGCTCCCCTTCCTATAACAGGGAGCGCTGCATATAGCATACTCACCCTGCGCCGCAACATTCTTTTTTCCCCTTTTGGTTACAGGGTCCCTGGAGCGGAATTATACAGGGTCTTTAACTTTTTTCCCCCTTCTCTTTTCATGTCCTTTCCCCCACATCTCATATGTTCTCTATCCTGTACACACATCCCCACCCACGGCCATCAATGTTCACTGCTTGCACTCAATGCTGTGGGCTGTTACAAGGGAAGGTGAAGGACACGAAACAGTTAAAGGATGGAGTGGGGCAGGAGGAAGGGGAGGAGCCTGAGGGAGGACGAGGCAGTAGATATATTAAAATGTTCATGGAAGTAAGACGTGTCCTGTCATTCTTGTCCATGCCCTGAATGAGGTTGTGGATAAACTAACATGGGCCATCTTGAATTCAACAATCCTCAGATTTGTTTGAAGACTCTGTAGACATACAACATTGCCCATACCTCAGTACACATTTGGCTTCCTTCCACTTCGCGTGATTACACCACAATCCACGCCCAGGTACAGGCAGCCAAAAGCCCTCCATTGCATATTCCATCAAGGCTCCTCCCAGCCACTGTGGGTATGATGGGCTTAGACATACACCAACCTCTCTGTAGTTTCACTTGGCAAAGGCAAGGCACCAACACATTTAGCCCCCTCTTGGACCTCAACCTTGTGCCTACTATGCAGGAAGATGGCAGTAATGCGTGGTCATAATAACATTAGTATAACCTGCCCTGATACCTTACAAATGTGCCTCATTGCGAGTATAGTAGTAACAGTTAAAAATGTGGTCTTTTAAATGCCAGCTAAAGGTGAGTTGTAATCTCACGGGATAGTTACCACCTCGGGTACCTTGGTAGTTCTACATCAGGAACATACGGGTATTTACCCCATATAGTTCTTTTTGTGAATCCCATGAAGTGAAATTCCCATGTAATCCCACCTCCTAATTTAGTGGAATATAAAAAAAAAATAGGAGGTATTAAAATAGCACAAGCCTGATTACGAGTTTGGCAGTTGTTTTGCCTCTACGCCCAGTTCTGATATCCTCACCACATCCAGAAAACCCACACACGATATGACCGAACCTCACTCGTCCGGTTTTATAAGGAGAACTTGGCACCAACGATGCAGTAAATACTGCAGAATTCAGACTATCAACACCTGCAAAAATAGCACAGAAAACTGCTCTGCCTCAACGGAGGCGGAAATGAGTGTCAGGTGCTGCAAATCAAACACAGGTGCATGCCAATTACCCCCAAAGGCTATGAAATGCCTAACAAAATCTTGCACAAGAGAAAGACCACCATGCAGGCTGGCAGAGCCTTGTCGCTGTAGCCTGGGGAGCGGCACAGACTGAGGGCAGATGAAATGAAGCACTTATGCGACAAAGGGGACTGCAAGGAAGCAGGATAATACAGGGGCGCCCACACTCAGGATTAGACGGTTGGGCTTCATCGCAAGCTTGACGGCAGCCCTGAAATGCAGCGCTAACGGAATAAGCGCACCCAATACCGCTCCGCTGGATCACGAGTCGGTGCAAATACCGCCACACACAAAATGAACCTGCGCTATTATTGCTGCACAAACTGGCGGTAAAGCTATATTGGCTCCGCAGAAATTGTGCCGGTTTACCGCCCATCTCGTGATGAGGTCCAATGTAACTGTCCTTTCCAACAGTGATTATAAGGACGAGACTCCTTTGCATCCCCAATGGGCTGTGCGGGATGGACACATTGCGAGGCAGCACGTACGCCTGAGGGGGCCCGAGGTCTCTTAAACATCATGCGTGTATCTGTATGGGATCACCTTCGCCCTCACCAGTCAGAGCATAGATGGAAAGTGTTTGTTAACTAGTTGAGTCAACATTACAGTATAGGGCCATGGCATGTGCGAAGTCAATGATTGCATACATGTAGGTGAGGGTACAGGGGCCTGTGCATGGATGAAATACATACTGTGCCACTTGAGGAGCGCCAATCAGAACTACAACTGACTATCTACATGGGTAATGAGGCCTGAGACATGTCAGTTGCACACGTCTGTTGGACTCCGGAAGTTATTGGGGTTGTCTGTGCTTCCTGTGGGATCTTTGAGAAGATGTTTGATATAGGCAGATTTGAGGCTCCTAGGGATGGTTCCTGTTTGCAGCAAATGGTTCAAGAGCTTGCAGAAGTATTTTGCAGGTTTTTCTTTGCTCTGTATGTTCTTTTAGATGTCTGTCGAGCATAGTTCTGCTGGGGATTCAGCTTTGTTGCTTTTATTCACTAGTTTAGTAAAGTCTTCTGTGTATATTGCAGCAAGGCAGTTCAGGAATGTGGTTGTTTCTAGGAGTTTGTTGAGGTGATATTGTTGCTCATGTCCTTCAGCATAGTACTAATGTCTTGCTGGGTGCTAGTGACTTTGGTTTTAAAGTGGTTTGCAACTGCGCTGGTTTCCCTCCAGAAATAAGTAGGGTGGAAATAGTGGATGCTGGTCGCTCGAGGTTCTAACTATTGCCCCAGGGGCATTACCTTAGGGTTCCATTGCTATTAGTACCCCGGCACATCATACCAGGGTACTAATAGCATTTTTTCTCGAGTTCAGAAACAACATTGAAAGTTTCTTAAATTGAAGAAATAAATATATAGAAAAAAAACCAAAAAAACCTAAAATGGCCACCATGGAAGGGGGTGACGAGACTACACATAGTCCCTTCTCCCTTTCCATGGCAAACATTGAAAAAAGAATAAAAAAGTAAGCAATAAAGATGCCCACCATGGAAAGGGAGAAGGGACTACAGCTTTCCATGGCGACCATTGAAAAAATAATGAAAAAGTAAACAAAAAAGATGGCTGGCATTGAAGGGGGAGAAGGGACTACGGGGGAGAAGGGACTACAGGTAGTCTCTTCTCCCTTTGAAAAAAGTTTTAAAGAAAGATGGCCACCATGGAAGGGAGAGAAGGGACTACACATAGTTCCTTTTCCCTTTTCATGGTAGTCAGGATGCAGACACAAATGGCCCGACAAAGCCTTTTGTCGGGCTGGTTATGACCTGGCTGGGGCCAATGCGCTTGCTTCTTTCAAGCTTATTGACGCTCGCAGGATACTAATATTCTTGAACTTAACACACATAAACTTGAACTTGTCTTGGATTCACAAACACTAGTGGAGCTCTAGTTACGGACGAGAAAACGCATAGCACTGCATTCACAATACATCCCCTGTACGTTTTTGATCTTGTCTTCTCAGGAGGGGTGAACAACAATGGCCAATGTAGTCAGACTGTTGAGCTCAGCCTCCTATCCTGGAAAATTGAAATGATTGGCACAAAAATGAACAACTCACAATGGTCTAAGTTTGTAAATCGGCATGATATAATCTTGCTTCAAGAAACTTGGGAGGCTGAACACCCTTACCATCATGGGTATACCACCTTCCATCCGTTGGTGCCAAGAAAGGGGTAAGGTTTTGAATACAGTGGACATTTACCACTCACTCACTGTACAGAGTCAGAAAATATTGAAATGTAACAAACAGGGTAATAACATCTTAGTTAATTTTTAAAATCCATAATTCAGGAGTGGAGAGTGTCCTTATTTGTTATTCCTAAGAGAAATCAGCTCCAGTGTTGTAAAGAGATCAAGTGCATTTACCGACAAGTGCCCCAAGGATGAGCTCATAATTGCAGGAGATTTTAGCATTGTAATGGACTTCGGTATTGACGATGGAATAACTAATTAAGCAATAGAACACGAGGAGGGGGGCATTACCGGTAGGGTAATGCCCCTGGGGCAATAGTTCGAAGCTTGAGCAAAACAAAGGCTTTAACGAAGCCCCAAGGGCATTACCTGACTGGTAATGCCCCCATCTGAGGGTTCTTTAGCTATTAGTACCCCGGCACATCGTACTGGAGTACTGATAGCAATTTTTCTCGAGTCGAGAAACAGCGGTGTGATTGTTTCTCAAATCGAAAAAAAAAATATAATAATAATTACCACTCGGGATCGGGGGGAAGGGACTAGATGTAGTCCCTTCTCACTTTCCATGGCGGGCATTAAAACAAATGTAGACAAAAAAGTTAATAAACAAAATGGCCACCGTGGAAAGAGAGAAGGGACTACATGTAGTCCCTTCTCCCTTTCCACAGTGGCCTGACGGGAGAAGGAAAACGAACTTCAAAGAAGTCTTTGTCGCTTGGGTAAGGACCTGGCAAGGCCCAATCAGATCATTTTTAACAATCTGATTGACCCTCGCTGAGTACTAATAATGGAGAGAATGTTGGGTTTACCACTCACTTTATTTAAAGATGGTAGATTGGACCCAAGAGGTTTGGATGTAGGTCTTTTCTCGCTGGAAGCAGGCCTTCAGGGAATAAACGGCAGGATCAGCCTGATATCGCAGGTTCCGACATTTTAAATAGAGGAAGATGGTTTCCTATAATTGACTGCATCATTTTCCAAGTTGAGAGCTGGAATATGGTGAATTTGTTTCATATACAGGATCGAGTTAAAATGGGGCCACAACCCTTCAATGTTGAAGTTTAGTTGGATGGGTAAGCCTTTTAAGAAATGTGAGTTTTAAATTCTGCTATCATTAATGCCTACAGGAGGATAGAGTGGTATCCTCTGTAAAGCTAAGGGATTTTGGGACCATCCCTTGGCCTATTGAAAAAAATTCAAAAAGAGATATATTGGCAAATAAGTCTCGGTTGAATACACAATTCCAGATATTGAAAAACAAACCATTGGTGGCCTTGAAACAGGAACCAATTGATCAATTGATGTGATGGCTGTTAGCACATGCAGAGAAAAATATAGGCTTGAAGGCAAGGAAAGAGGAATGGTGGGTAGAGGTCTAGTGTGAGCTTAATTCTGTGGTACAAAATGGTTAGAAGCATAATAGCAGAAAACACAGAGGATACTGATTTTCTCTATGTCCCTCAGGCTTCCCCTGTATATTTTGGTATGAAGGTGATTTATAGAAGATGATCATAGCTAGAACGCAATTGAGCACAGTACAACAGAGGGAGTAGAACATAGAAGAGTGGTTGCACATAGAATTGCCTTTTCATACTTTCCCCTCATTTGTTGTTGAAGGTTCGCTGAAGAGCAGGGTATTCAGATCTTTCCTGAATCGCAGGAGGAAAGGAGTACTCCTGTTGTTAGTAGGAAGGTTGTTCTTGAGAGTGGGAGCATAGAAGGAGAGTGTTTCTTTTCTGGTCTTTTCTTTCTTGCACTTCTTGAAATCCAGTCTGGTCATATTTTGGCTTCTGGTGTTGTGTTAACCTACTGAGATGCTGATATTTTCAGCTAAGTATGATGGTTTCTTGGACATTTTTTGGCGATGCAGGCTGTCTTAAATGCCATGCAAGCTTGGCTGGGCAACCAGTATAGTTCCTTGAAAGTGGGAGAAATGTGGTAGAATTTCTTCAGTCCTGCAAGGAGGTGTGCTTCTTCAAGCTGGGCAGCTTTCATAAGGACCTAAGTAGTAGCAGTGGCACCTGCTAGGAGGGTGTAGCCACTATCCAGGTGGGAATGCACCATGGTCTCGATGATGGATCTGAAACCTGAGGCAGGAATGGAGGGTTTGATTTAGTGCAGGATTAAGAGCTGGCACTTTGTTGTGTGTCTTCTTGTGGGATGTGTGCTTTGAAAGAAAGATCGCAATCGATGGTGAAGCCAAGGGAGAAGACATTGAGATACATCTGTGTCAGCCAGTTTTGATCTTGAGTGCGTTTGGTGGTGCTCCCAAGGACAAACTCTGTTTTGGTGGGGTTGAGTTTGAGATAGGCACTTTACATCCAGGTATGAATGGTGGAGTGGGCGTATTTCAATTGGTGAATGTCGTTGAGGCAGTTGACCTTCAGGTACAGTGTCATAAGCATGTTAGTAGATTTTGATGCTGAATTTTGCCAAGAGTACCCCCTGTGCCTCCATGTAGAGGTTGAAGATGACAGAGGAGAGGATGGAGCCTTGTGGTTCCCTGCCGGTCACTGGGCATTGATAGTTCTGCATGTGTTCATCTGGACAAGCTCATGTCTGTTGGTGAGGTAGGAGTCCAACTATCTAAGGTCTGTGGCACGAAATCCCATGTGGGAGGACAGAGTGTTAAGTAGCACTTTGTCAATGACCATGTTGAATGCGACAGAGAGGTCGAGAATCAGTCACATTTGTCCATGATGAGGAATGCCTTGTTGATGAGCTGGATAGTGGATGCCTTTTGGTTGGAAGCTGGACGGTTATAGTTAGGTTGTGTTGGGCGATCCTTTTGAGTATTTGTGTAGTTGGAGCATGACAGTTTTGTCGAGGATCTTTCCAATGAAGGGCAGATGCATGATGAAGTGATAGTATCATCAGGCCGAGTGTTGGCTTATTTAAATAGGAGCAGGATCTGACGGGTCTTCAATACGTTGGGGAAGATGCCTTTTATGAGTGACATGTTGTAGTATGGAGGAGAGGAGTGAGATTCTTTCCTTTGATGTCCTTCAGGATGGAGGCTGGGTGACATTGTCCTAGTAGGAGGTGGCCTTGAGTGATGCAAGGTTGTTTCGGGTTTTAGGGTCTTGAATTCTGACCATCTAGGAACATTGCATGGTGGTAAGGCAAGTGTGTCTATAGTGGGTAGGTGTCAATGTGGTGATAGATCTCATTTATTTTGTCTGAAGGACACGTTGATAGCCTTGCATCTTTCCATGGTTTCAGGTACAGCAGGGCTTGTTTAGGGCTGATGTAGTGTTTGAGGGCCTCATAAAGGGCCCCACCCCCGTTGGAGGTTCCTGCAAGGAATGCTGTGTAGCAATGGGCTTTGGCTGATGGTCCTGCCTGTAGATAGGATGCCTTTCAAGGTAAAGAAATCGTCCTGTGATTGTGATTTTCTACAAATCCTTTGTTGTTTGTGGATGGCACACTCACTGTTAGTGAGTTCTTGTGTATACACGGGTGCAGATGGCTTGGTTTTGTTGGTTCGTAGCTTCAAATGTGCTGACAATGACAATGGGCCTCATTACGACTCAGGCGGTAAGGGTTTTACGGCGGCGTAAACAGCGCCGACCCTTACCGCCTGAGTACGAGGTCCCTTAGCGCCATGGCGGACTTAACACCTGCTTTTAGCAGGTGTTAAAATCCATGGCGCTAAGGGACCATGGAGTTAATTACGCCACCGTAATTTACGGTGGCGTAATTAACGCCTTCCCCACTCCCATTATGCCCTATGGGGCAAAAATGGGAATGGGGAAGGGTAAATGGGGATTGGGGACTTACCGCCCCGCCAAGGTCGGAATGGGGCGGTAAGTCCGCCAACCACCATGGCGTAAACGTAGTTTACGCCATGGTGGTAAAGTCACGGCCCAGGCGGTAACTTACCGCCTGGGTCGTAATGAGGCCCAATATCTGCTGGGCAGGCCATGCTATGACTGTATGTATGACCTGGCACATATGTGGTTATCCCGCAATGCACTCCATGCCTGACACCAACACAATAGTGAAAACATCCACATGATTCCACCGATGACAAATGGTGCAGACATACATTTATTTAACTCAAACAAGGACATACGTTCTTTAATGCACACTTCCACCCCTCCTTACACACCCCTGAAGAGATCTCTCCACCTCCTCCCCCTCCCTACATACCCCCTAACACACCTTCACTCTCCCACGCATCACCTAACAGTCTACACAAAACAAAGGAGTTGCTTACGTCAGTCCAAACACTCCTCAGTGGTATATTTTCATTCCTTTGTCAGGTGGGCTGAGAGGAGGAGTAGTAAAAGAAACTCAGGTAGATTGCCCACGAGGGCTGTCAACAACAGATTCATCAGGTGGAGAGCATGGGACTGGTAGACAACATGGAGTGCATGTGGACCACGGTGCACCCCATTCTCGTCAATATGGAGGCCATAAGATGGAATCCCTGGTTAGTCGCATCATAACTCTACCTCATGCATCAAAGGTTGTCAGTTCTGCCACAGAGGAGTGGAAAATGGTGGCCTACCGTCTTTGCATGCCATAAGATAGCCTGCCATATGTCCCGCAGCGCTAGCATATGATCATTAGCCTTGTCTCCCTCTCATGGGGGCTCATGATAATTGCCTGATCTTGGGTATCACTGTAGTTGTCGTGTAAAGTGCAGATGTTTGTGGTGGGTCATCAGAGTACACTGAACCCGTTCCTACATCTGTGTCATATAATCCTGTGCCTGGAGGTGTGACAGTGTCATAACCCAGCAGGGTCCAGAGAAATCACTTCTGGGGGGTGAGATGTAGCACATCTTGGCCGACTTAAACAGGCACACGCTGTGTCCCCACTGGATAGGGGTCTGGTGGTTCAGAGGGTGCTGCCCGATTGGGCTTGGAAGCCTTTACTGGATTCTCTGGGTGAGCGAACTTTGCAGGCGGAGCAGCCTCTGCCGAGTTTGCAGGTGGAGCCCCTGCGCTCACTGTCAGTTGTATCAGCCTGTGATGCCTGGGCACTTGTAGCAGCCTCCTGCGCTGACTGGGCAGATGGACCAGTCTATGCTGGCCGGGCAGGTGAAGTAGCCTAAGCTGCCTGAGCAGATGGACCAGTCTATGCTGGCCGGGCAGGTGAAGCAGCCTAAGCTGACTGAGCAGATGGACCAGTCTATGCTGGCCGGGCAGGTGAAGCAGCCTAAGCTGACTGAGCAGATGGACCAGTCTATGCTGGCCGGGCAGGTGAAGCAGCCTAAACTGACTGAGCAGACGGAGCAAAAGGCAACAGAAATGTCCATATACTGCACATTATTATTCAGACACTTTTATTTCGACTGTGAGCAGATGGAGCAACCTGTGCTGACTTTACAGGTGGAGCAGCCTCTGCTGGCTGAGCAGGTGGAGCAGCCTGTGCGGACTGGGCATGTGGAGCAGCCTGCATTGACTTTTCAGATGGAGCTGCCTCTGCTGATTGTGCAGGCTGAGCAGCCTGTGCTGGCTGAGCAGGTGGAGCAGCCTGTGCGGACTGGGCATGTGGAGCAGCCTGCATTGACCTTTCAGATGGAGCTGCCTCTGCTGATTGTGCAGGCTGAGCAGCCTGTGCTGACTGGGGAGGTGGAGCAGAATGTGCTGACTGGGCAAGTGGAGCAGCCTGCATTGACTTTTCAGGTGGAGCTGCCAATGCTGATTGTGCAGGCTGAGCAGCCTGTGTTGACTGGGCAGGTGGAGCTGCCTATGGTGATTGTGCAGGCTGAACAGCCTGTGCTGACTGAGCAGGTGGAGCAGTATGTGCTGACTGGGCAAGTGGAGCAGAATGTGTTGACTGGGCGGGTGGAGTTGCCTATGCTGATTGTGCAGGCTGAGCAGCCTGTGCTGACTGGGGAGGTGGAGCAGAATGTGCTGACTGGGCAAGTGGAGCAGCCTGCATTGACTTTTCAGGTGGAGCTGCCTATGCCGATTGTGCAGGCTGAGCAGCCTGTGTTGACTGGGCAGGTGGAGCTGCCTATGGTGATTGTGCAGGCTGAACAGCCTGTGCTGACTGAGCAGGTGGAGCAGTATGTGCTGACTGGGCAAGTGGAGCAGAATGTGTTGACTGGGCGGGTGGAGCTGCCTATGCTGATTGTGCAGGCTGAGAAGCCTGAGCTGACTGGGGAGGTGGATCAGAATGTGATGACTGGGCAAGTGGAGAAGCCTGCATTGACTTTTCAGGTGGAGCTGCCCATGGTGATTGTGCAGGCTGAGAAGCCTGTGCTGACTGGGGAGGTGGATCAGAATGTGCTGACTGGGCAAGTGGAGAAGCCTGCATTGACTTTTCAGGTGGAGCTGCCTATGCTGATTCTGCAGGCTGAGCAACCTGTGCTGACTGAGCAGGTGAAGCAGTATGTGCTGAGTGGGCAGGTGGAGCAGCCTGAGCTGACTGGGCAGGTGGAGCAACCTGTCCTGACTTTGCAGGTGGAGCAGCCTTTGCTGGCTGATCCTGTGCGGACTCGGCATATGGAGCAGCCTGCATTGACTTTTCAGGTGGAGCTGCCCATGGTGATTGTGCAGGCTGAGCAGCATGTGCTGACTGAGCAGGTGGAGTAGTATGTGCTGACTGGGCAAGTGGAGCAGAATGTGTTGACTGGGCGGGTGGAGCTGCCTATGCTGATTGTGCAGGCTGAGAAGCCTGAGCTGACTGGGGAGGTGGATCAGAATGTGCTGACTGGGCAAGTGGAGAAGCCTGCATTGACTTTTTAGGTGGAGCTGCCCATGGTGATTGTGCAGGCTGAGAAGCCTGTGCTGACTGGGGAGGTGGATCAGAATGTGCTGACTGGGCAAGTGGAGAAGCCTGCATTGACTTTTCAGGTGGAGCTGCCTTTGCTGATTCTGCAGGCTGAGCAGCCTGTGCTGGCTGAGCAGGTGAAGCAGTATGTGCTGAGTGGGCAGGTGGAGCAGCCTGAGTTGACTGGGCAGGTGGAGCAACCTGTCCTGACTTTGCAGGTGGAGCAACCTTTGCTGGCTGATCCTGAGCGGACTCGGCATATGGAGCAGCCTGCATTGACTTTTCAGGTGGAGCTGCCCATGGTGATTGTGCAGGCTGAGCAGCATGTGCTGACTGAGCAGGTGGAGTAGTATGTGCTGACTGGGCAAGTGGAGCAGAATGTGTTGACTGGGCGGGTGGAGCTGCCTATGCTGATTGTGCAGGCTGAGAAGCCTGAGCTGACTGGGGAGGTGGATCAGAATGTGCTGACTGGGCAAGTGGAGAAGCCTGCATTGACTTTTCAGGTGGAGCTGCCCATGGTGATTGTGCAGGCTGAGAAGCCTGTGCTGACTGGGGAGGTGGATCAGAATGTGCTGACTGGGCAAGTGGAGAAGCCTGCATTGACTTTTCAGGTGGAGCTGCCTATGCTGATTCTGCAGGCTGAGCAACCTGTGCTGACTGAGCAGGTGAAGCAGTATGTGCTGAGTGGGCAGGTGGAGCAGCCTGAGCTGACTGGGCAGGTGGAGCAACCTGTCCTGGCTTTGCAGGTGGAGCAGCCTTTGCTGGCTGATCCTGTGCGGACTCGGCATATGGAGCAGCCTGCATTGACTTTTCAGGTGGCGCTGCCCATGGTGATTGTGCAGGCTGAGCAGCATGTGCTGACTGAGCAGGTGGAGCAGTATGTGCTGACTGGGCAAGTGGAGCAGAATGTGTTGACTGGGCGGGTGGAGTTGCCTATGCTGATTGTGCAGGCTGAGAAGCCTGAGCTGACTGGGGAGGTGGATCAGAATGTGCTGACTGGGCAAATGGAGAAGCCTGCATTGACTTTTCAGGTGGAGCTGCCCATGGTGATTGTGCAGGCTGAGAAGCCTGTGCTGACTGGGGAGGTGGATCAGAATGTGCTGACTGGGCAAGTGGAGAAGCCTGCATTGACTTTTCAGGTGGAGCTGCCTATGCTGATTCTGCAGGCTGAGCAGCCTGTGCTGGCTGAGCAGGTGAAGCAGTATGTGCTGAGTGGGCAGGTGGAGCAGCCTGAGTTGACTGGGCAGGTGGAGCAACCTGTCCTGACTTTGCAGGTGGAGCAGCCTTTGCTGGCCGATCCTGTGCGGACTCGGCATATGGAGCAGCCTGCATTGACTTTTCAGGTGGAGCTGCCGATGGTGATTGTGCAGGCTGAGCAGCATGTGCTGACTGAGCAGGTGGAGCAGTATGTGCTGACTGGGCAAGTGGAGCAGAATGTGTTGACTGGGCGGGTGGAGGTGCCTATGCTGATTGTGCAGGCTGAGAAGCCTGAGCTGACTGGGGAGGTGGATCAGAATGTGCTGACTGGGCAAGTGGAGAAGCCTGCAGTGACTTTTCAGGTGGAGCTGCCCATGGTGATTGTGCAGGCTGAGAAGCCTGTGCTGACTGGGGAGGTGGATCAGAATGTGCTGACTGGGCAAGTGGAGAAGCCTGCATTGACTTTTCAGGTGGAGCTGCCTATGCTGATTCTGCAGGCTGAGCAACCTGTGCTGACTGAGCAGGTGAAGCAGTATGTGCTGAGTGGGCAGGTGGAGCAGCCTGAGCTGACTGGGCAGGTGGAGCAACCTGTCCTGACTTTGCAGGTGGAGCAGCCTTTGCTGGCTGATCCTGTGCAGACTCGGCATATGGAGCAGCCTGCATTGACTTTTCAGGTGGAGCTGCCCATGGTGATTGTGCAGGCTGAGCAGCATGTGCTGACTGAGCAGGTGGAGCAGTATGTGCTGACTGGGCAAGTGGAGCAGAATGGGTTGACTGGGCGGGTGGAGCTGCCTATGCTGATTGTGCAGGCTGAGAAGCCTGAGCTGACTTGGGAGGTGGATCAGAATGTGCTGACTGGGCAAGTGGAGAAGCCTGCATTGACTTTTCAGGTGGCGCTGCCCATGGTGATTGTGCAGGCTGAGAAGCCTGTGCTGACTGGGGAGGTGGATCAGAACGTGCTGACTGGGCAAGTGGAGAAGCCTGCATTGACTTTTCAGGTGGAGCTGCCTATGCTGATTCTGCAGGCTGAGCAGCCTGTGCTGGCTGAGCAGGTGAAGCAGTATGTGCTGAGTGGGCAGGTGGAGCAGCCTGAGTTGACTGGGCAGGTGGAGCAACCTCTCCTGACTTTGCAGGTGGAGCAGCCTTTGCTGGCTGATCCTGTGCGGACTCGGCATATGGAGCAGCCTGCATTGACTTTTCAGGTGGAGCTGCCCATGGTGATTGTGCAGGCTGAGCAGCATGTGCTGACTGAGCAGGTGGAGCAGTATGTGCTGACTGGGCAAGTGGAGCAGAATGTGTTGACTGGGCGGGTGGAGCTGCCTATGCTGATTGTGCAGGCTGAGAAGCCTGAGCTGACTGGGGAGGTGGATCAGAATGTGCTGACTGGGCAAGTGGAGAAGCCTGCATTGACTTTTCAGGTGGAGCTGCCCATGGTGATTGTGCAGGCTGAGAAGCCTGTGCTGCCTGGGGAGGTGGATCAGAATGTGCTGACTGGGCAAGTGGAGAAGCCTGCATTGACTTTTCAGGTGGAGCTGCCTATGCTGATTCTGCAGACTGAGCAACCTGTGCCGACTGAGCAGGTGAAGCAGTATGTGCTGAGTGGGCAGGCGGAGCAGCCTGAGCTGACTGGGCAGGTGGAGCACCCTGTCCTGACTTTGCAGGTGTAACAGTCTTTGCTGGCTGAGCCTGTGCGGACCGGGCATATGGAGCAGCCGGTATTGACTTTTCAGGTGGAGCTGCCTATGGTGATTGTGCAAGCTGAGCAGTATGTGCTGACTGGGCATGTGGAGCAGCCTGCATTGACTTTTCAGGTGGAGCTACCTATGCTGATTGTGCAGGCTGAGCAGCCTGTGCTGACTGAGCAGGTGGAGCAGTATGTGCTGACTGGGAAGGTGGAGCAGCCTGAGTTGACTGGGCAGGTGGAGCAACCTGTCCTGACTTTGCAGGTGTAACAGTCTTTGCTGGCTGAGCAGTGCGGACTTAGCATATGGAGCAGCCGGCATTGACTTTTCAGGTGGAGCTGCCTATGGTGATTGTGCAAGCTGAGCAGTATGTGCTGACTGGGCATGTGGAGCAGCCTGCATTGGCTTTTCAGGTGGAGCTACCTATGCTGATTGTGCAGGCTGAGCAGCCTGTGCTGACTGAGCAGGTGGAGCAGTATGTGCTGACTGGGAAGGTGGAGCAGCCTGAGCTGACTGGGCAGGTGGAGCAACCTGTCCTGACTTTGCAGGTGTAACAGTCTTTGCTGGCTGAGCCTGTGCGGACCGGGCATATGGAGCAGCCGGTATTGACTTTTCAGGTGGAGCTGCCTATGGTGATTGTGCAAGCTGAGCAGTATGTGCTGACTGGGCATGTGGAGCAGCCTGCATTGGCTTTTCAGGTGGAGCTACCTATGCTGATTGTGCAGGCTGAGCAGCCTGTGCTGACTGAGCAGGTGGAGCAGTATGTGCTGACTGGGAAGGTGGAGCAGCCTGAGCTGACTGGGCAGGTGGAGCAACCTGTCCTGACTTTGCAGGTGTAACAGTCTTTGCTGGCTGAGCCTGTGCGGACCGGGCATATGGAGCAGCCGGTATTGACTTTTCAGGTGGAGCTGCCTATGGTGATTGTGCAGGCTGAGTAGCCTGTGCTGACTGGGCAGGTGGGGCAACCTGTCCTGACCTTCCAGGTGGAGCAGACTTTGCTTACTGGGCAGGTGGACTACCCTGTGCTGACTGGGCAGTTGGAGCAGCCTGTTCTGACTGGGAATGGGTCCCTGCTTCCCCTTTTTGCTGGCCAATGCTAAGGCTCCGGTGGATGATGTGGTTGCAGGGCTTCGGCAGCTGATGCTTACTGGAGGAGTGGGACACTCCTCCTCACTGGCCATGTCCTCTGTGGATGCACATACATGGCGTGCTGTTCGCTGTTGTGCAGCATGCGGCTGCTATGGTGTATACAGTGGCTTCAACAAGATGTCTGACTGTCGTCAGGGGCTACATTGACTACCACTGCTTATGAGACCAGGTATGTTGTGACCTCATGACACATTCCTATTATACGTGGTGTTCAGAACATGGCTACAGTTATGTGCATATGAATTGGGGTGCCCGCTACTGTACTATCTGGCCGTGCATGGGGAGGTTCATGCTTTTTGGAAATTACTTGATGGGTGCGTTTGGGGCTCAGATGCAGGTGTAGGAGACCTCTGAAGGTGGGAGTTTGGTTTTGGCAGATTCATACGGGCCCTGCGGTGCTATCGTCCTGTTGTCATGGTGGGCTTCCACTTTACCCTACATGCATCTTCCCCCAAGAGTCTGGTCTGTGCAAGCCTAACCATGACATTGATGGCTCGCTGTACATATGGATGGAGTACCCACTGGCAGAAACCTGTCTGCCTGCCCTGACCAAAGCACCGCCAGATACTGCTATGCCAGCAATGTCGACAACCGTGGCTGGATGCCAACACCAACCCTATTTAATGCACCAGGAGAAAATAAGATGTAAGTTTTGATTGATTCAAATTAAATCAAAACATGCATCTTTCCTTTTCGCCTAGCGTTTGTGTAGAGCTGCGGCCTGCTGCATACCAAACGTCAGGCAGCGAGCGATTAAAACCTATAGTGCAGTGGGCTTCAAACTTTTGTGAACTGAACCCCCTGAGCAAAATTAGGGCAGGCCGGGCCCCCTCAAAAATCCCAAATGGACAGTATGTAGAAATGGCTATGAACTATTGCGTGCCGCCACCGCACCCTACACCCAGTATAGTCCCTGGGGTGCCCCACCTGCTCCAATCACAGTCGCTGGGCTCCCTCATCCCACTCCTACCCAGTCCTTGGGCTCTACCCACCCCATCACAGATCCTGGGCTCTCCCCACCCTGCTCCCACCACTATCCCATGGCTCCCGCCCATCCTGCTCCCACCACAGTCCCTGGCCTCCACCCACCCCATTCCCAACACAGTCTGAGGGCCAGTGACAGCTGGTACATTTTTTAAGTGGAGGGGCATAAATATTTCCCCAAAAAATGCCATAGCGACCAAGTGCAGCGAGGGAGCCCGAACCAATCAAGTGGGGGCTGGGGCGTTTTCCCCCGAGAAATTTGTTTAAATAATGGGTTAAAATGTTGCATTGTAGAGCATACTTAAAAAAAATGATAACAAGCCAAACTGTTTGCAATTGGTGCTGGGGGGCCAAGGGGGCAGGCATTATGATAGATGTCCAGTAAAAAGATACCATCCCTGTCCCCTGGGCTCCATGATTATGTGTGTATGCAAGGTCCTGGGGTGCCAAGGGGGAAAGCATGGTATTTTTGACTGGACATCTATGATAGATATCCAGTAAAAAAAAAATACTATCCCTGTCCCCTTTGGCAGGTGGGTAGGGGGATTGTGCAACAAAGGCATTTAGGCATTTTTTTTTTTCATAACAACATTTTATTTGATTTTACATATATGCAGTACATAGATCATAACAGCAATCGCAGAACAGTAATCATTAAGTATGACTTAGCAAAGCGACTCTCGGGAGGGTTGGGGTGCAGGGAGCAGAAATGTTAGAATGACCATTACTGATCATGGTCTGTCCTGTCCTTTTTCGCCGAGTGGTCTGTGGGCCGAAGGATAGCTATAGTGTGTGGCAGTTGTTCAGTAAAGCGGACTGCTTTGGAGCCATCTTGTTAATGGAGGCCTCCTGGTGAGGGCCGAGAATTTGGTGGCATAGTCCTTAAATGGGTCCCATATATTTAGGGCTCTATTCAGCGAGCCTGCGCGGATCGCAGTGATTCTTTCGGCCACCACTATATCCCAGCATTTCGCCAACCAAAGTGCCACGGAGGGGCCCTCTTTATTTTTCCAAACCCGGGCCATTGCTATTTTTGCTGCTAGAAGTAGATGCGTACACAGCCTGGGGATTTGGCCTTATAATGGGAATGCTCCATCGCCTGTGCTGCCCAGCAGGATGATTCCGGGATCCCATGGGATGGTGAGGCCCGAGATCTCCGTGATGTGTTTAAGTATCTCTTTCCAATATAATTCCGCTTTCGGGCATGACCATACCATGTGCAGCAGTGAGCCTGTGGTCGGGCACCCTCGCCAACATGTTCCGGGTATGGTTGGATTGGCCTTGTTGATTTGGGCTGGGGTTATATAGTACCTGTAGCAGAGTTTATAGCCCCCTTCTCTGTTTGTAATGCATTGTGAGCTTTTGTGTAGCCTGGCCCAGATCTTCCCCCATTCCTCGATTTCAATTTCTTTTCCCAGGTCTTTTTCCCATTCGAGCATGTATCTTTCCTTTTTCGAAGGGTCTGCCCTGTCTAGGAGTCGATAAAGGGTTGAGATCCTGCCTTTGCTTGTAGGGGTTGTTAATGATAGTTCCAAGGCTGTTTCTGTATTCTCTGGCGCATTTCTCCTTGGTTACTCTGTGGGACATCCAGTGTCGGATTTGGGCGTAGTGGAATCTCTCCCCTTCATTCACTCCGAATGTTGCTTTGCACCTTTCAAATGAGATAGGTGCTCCTGCTTCCAGGAAATCCCTGGTCTTCTGTAAGCCACCTGCCATCCAGGGTTGGAAGTCTTGCGCCGATAGACCTGGGGAGAAATCAGGGTTGTTCCAGATGGGAGTTAGGGGGCCTAGCGAGCCGTGGATGTGCCATTTCCGGGCTGCTTCCTTCCAGCAGCGGACTGTCGATATTGTTGGCAGCAGCGGACCACTGTTTGCTTGTGGTTTTATGGGTGGAAGGTGTGGGAGGGATGATGGTGCCACCGAACACCAGGATTCTTCGAGATGTGTCCACTTCGGTTTGTCTGTTTCTTGGGCCAATGTGAAGGCGTGAGAAAGTTGCGCTGCTAGGGTGTATCTAGCAAGATCCGGTACTCCCAGACCTCCCTGTGGAATTCCCTTCGTCATTATTTGTTTGGTTATACGAGGTCCCCTCCGCCCCTCCCATACGGATGCTTGGATTTTCTTTTGCAAGGCAGCCAGGGCTGGACCCGGGATGCTGATTGGGAGTGCTGTGCAATGGTAAAGCCATCTGGGGATTAGGTTCATTTTGATGGCTGTGATTCTGCCAAACCACAATATTTCTTGTGGCTTCCACCTTTTGAGATCATTTTGAAGATCTTTGATCAGTTGCGGGAAGTTGCCTGAATACAGGCGCAATGGGTCACTGGGGATGTGAACCCCGAGATAGTCGATTGGGCCTGTTGACCATTGGATTGGCATTAGGGGGCTGAGAGTGTCTTTTTCCTGTCTAGAGAGGTTCACCGGTAGTGCTATGGATTTGGATAGGTTTACCCTGAACCCTGACAGAGCCCCGAATTCTGAAATCTCCTCCCATATCGCACCCAGGGACGATGTTAGGTTCGTTGCCGTTATTAGAACATCATCAGCGTATAGCGCAATTTTATATTCATGGCCTCCCACGGACAACCCATTTATGTTAGTATTTTGCCTGATTCTTGCTGCAAAGGGCTCCATAGAGAGAGCAAAGATTAGAGGAGAGAGTGGGCAACCCTGTCTAGTACCCCTGGATATGTGGATTTTGCTGGACCTTGTGCCGTTGACCCGCAGCTGTGTGGTGGGGGAATGATAGTTGGCCATTACCCATGTGATAAAGTTAGGCCCAAAGCCCATGTGTGTCAGGACTGCCCGGATGTACCCCCAGTCAACCAGGCCAAAGGCCTTATGTGCGTCTCAGGATATGGCGGCCAATCCTACCTTTAATTTGTGGACACTCTCGATAATGTTGATCGTCCTTCTAATATTGTCATGGGTACTTCTCCCAGGGATGAATCCCATTTGGTCTTGATCAATTAGGGTTGGTAGGGCTGGTGTCAGTCTATTGGCCAGTACTTTGGCAAAAATCTTACCGTCGTTATTTAGGAGTGAGATAGGACAGTAAGAGGCCGCTAGTTCGGGCTCTTTTCCAGGTTTGTGTAGCAGGATTGTGATAGATTCCACCATTGAGTCGGTTGTTGACTTTGACGTAAGGAAAGAGTTGAATAGGGCCGACATCTGAGGTGCTAGAATTCTGGCGTATTTTCTGTAGAAATTTGCGGATAAGCCGTCAGGGCCCGGGGCAGCTGATTTGAGAGATTTGATGGAATCTGTGATTTCTTCAGAAGAGATGGGTAATTCTAGGGAGTCCAGCAGGGTTGTGTACCGGGAGGGTATGGGGCTTATATATTCCGCTAGGTTGTCTAGTGCCGTGGGTTCTCCGGACATGATTGATTTGTGGTGCTTCAATAGTTCTTCGATTTTTTCTGTATCAGAGGAGAGCATTTGTCCATCTTCCCTTTTTAGTTTCAAGATGTTATTTCGGGTGCAGACTTTTCAAAATTTTTGCGCTAGGATCTTGTTTGCTTTGTTTATGTTTATGTTTGTTTATGTTTAAGCATTTGTATAGCGCACCAGGTACCCTAAGGCTTAAGGGCGCTGAGAAACGTAAAACATACAAACAACACAGAAACAGAGAGCGAAGCCCAATCTAAGATAGGCTCCTAAGCAGTAATCAACTCGGACAGGATCAGGCCTAGGGAATGGTGTTCTATATAAAAAGTGTGGTTTTCAGCCCTTTTTTTAAAGATTTCCACGGAGGAGGTGGTCATCAGTGTGGCTGCTAGCGAATTCCATTTAAGGGGGGCTGCCGAGACAAAGGCTGATTCTCTGGATTTTTTAGTTTTCAAGCGTGGCATGGCCAAGGTGTTGGTTTCATCTGATCGGAGGGATCTGATGTTATTTTTTACCGAAACTAGTTCTTTCAAATAAAGAGGCATAACTCCATGTATGCATTTATGAGTAATGAGGAGAAGCCTAAACACAACCCTGGCCTGCACCGGTAACCAGTGTAAACTACGCTGAGCTTCCGACACGTGGTCTCATCTTGATAGACCTTTCACTACCCTAACTGCGACATTCTGAATGACCTGTAGCCGATGAACATCCGATAGCGGCAACCCCACAAGGAGACTACAACAATAGTCGATTTTAGATCCAATTATGCCTCTCGCCAGGGTTTCGGAGTTGGATTCTGAAATAAAAGGTCTAAGGCAGCGAAACAACTTTAGGAAATATGAGGCCGATGACACAAGATTGTTCACTTGGGCATTCATATTCAGATTTGTGTCGAGGTATATTCCAAGTGTTTTTACCTTGCTCATGACCTCAATGTAACAGCTATCTATGTAAAATGCCTTATAGCTGTATCCTAGCTTATCCAATTTAGCCTCTGAGCCAATAAGTAAGAGCTCTGTTTTGGAGCTATTAATGGCTAAGCCATTTAGAACCATCCAGTCCTGGATTTTTTGTATATTTCATTAATTCTTTGTTCATCTTCCACATGGGATCCAGATATGGGGATGACACATTGGGTGTCATCCGCATAGTTTGCAAATATGATCCCCTCTTTCTCAAGCATCTGAAAAAAGGGGATCATGAATATATTGTAGAAGCACTGCGACACGCAGGCTCCCTGAGGGACCCCATACGTAAGTATAGTCGGTTCTGCTTCGGCAATGGTATGCTCCCTTTGCTGTATTAGAATTGCTTTGTAAAAGCTAAGGCTTTCGCTGTGCGGTCGGTGCAATGCATTTCCAGCGCTGTTTTCGCTTTTCTCAGGGCTCTCTCCGTTTTTCTGGAGTTGTTTGATTTCAGTTTGTTCTCTAATTGCCTTACTTTTTCCTCCAATTTAGCAGCCATAATGTTCGAGACTGTTCTCTGTTCTTCCCCGGCACTAATCAGTGTGCCTCTGACGACCGTTTTCAAGGCATCCCAGATGATGCTGATGGGGGAATGCTCCGTCGTGTTTTCTTTAAAATAATTGGAGATAGTTTCTTCAGTTTCCGTTCGGATGCATTCATCTAATAGCAGTGAGTCGTTAAGTTACCAATGCCTTTGCACTGGCTATTTTTGGCCTGAGATAACTAGATTTGCGGATACTGGAGCATGGTCCGATATCATACAGGTGTGGATTTCTGTGTTGTTAAGACATGGGAAAAGGACTCCCGATAGCAGTATGAGGTCAATTCTTGAAAAGCCTTTATGCACACATGAGTTGTGAGTGTAGTCCCTTGCGGTGCCATTAAATAGCCTCCATGCATCGACGGATTCGGTTTCTCTTAGCAATTTGGCTATTGATAGTGCTTGCATGAAGTCTGTGTTCGTAGGGGGCAGAGTTTTATCC
Source organism: Ambystoma mexicanum (assembly GCF_040938575.1). NCBI lineage: Eukaryota > Metazoa > Chordata > Amphibia > Caudata > Ambystomatidae > Ambystoma > Ambystoma mexicanum. Next base: position 1,039,734,310 of record NC_090929.1, on the reverse strand, counting down.
ATTTGTGGGTTTGGCATGCAGTTGAAATCACCACTTATGATCAGATGTCCTTCGCGGAAAGCTAGAATGGTCGGAGTTAGGTTTGTGATAAAGTTGGCCTGAGACCTATTAGGGCCACAGACTGACACGATGGTAATAGGAAGTTCTTCAAACAGGCCCTTTAGAAAATCAGCAGCCGCCACTGAGCCGCGATGCACTCCTCTCTTTAGTCTGATACAATATTGCAGGCCCACCTCTTCAGTTCATCCAACTGCTTCGCAACGCCTCTCCTTGTGCTGGAATATGTGAGTATAGCCATCACTTTGGCCCTCACCGATACCAAAGCATGGCGCGCATGGCTGGAGCGGTTTTGGCCATTAGGTGGCCCACCAGCGTGAACATCCTTTCTTTCAGAATCGGAGAGCTGCCACGCGCATTTTATTGTGACTTTGAGTTCTGGTGAATTTACAGCAGATTATTTGGGCACTATGGGTATGTAAGGCAAGGAGTCTGCGGGTCCTATTAAGCACAGCGTCTTAATAGAGGAGGTCAATGCCGCAATTGGTTTGGCTGCAAGACCTTGCGTACCCCTATCAAACCACTCAACCACATATTGCACTGAGCGACCAATCCCATTCTCTGCAAGTTTTCTACTGATCACAGATGCCAAATGTGCCAACATCAATGCAAACACCAGCTCTGACAGTGCACACAGCTAACTTGTGCCCCGAACCAAGTGCCACCTGGAAAAAAACATGCAATAAGTTTTACCGGAATATGATATGATATGATAGGTTATTTATAATGCACTTAATACCCAGAGGTTTCTAAGCGCGGACCCGAGGATCGAACCTGTGTTTCTCCGTGTCGTTTTGCTTCCAAGGTGAGCACGTTGCCGCTGAGCTATCCTCCCGAGACCCCTATATAGTACCGCAGACCATTCTTGGAATTGGTCCTCCAATACAAATCTCCTTAAAGCTTTAAGCATAGTATGTCAATCAACATAGTCAAACACTATGTTGGCATCAGAGCTAACAACGGCTCAATGCCCCGCCTCCTCTGTCATGCGTCCAACAGTAGACAGATCCTGCAACTATTACATGTGGTGTTCCATTGCGAGATAAAGCCAACCTGATATTCAAGGACAACCTTTGATATCACCCACAGGGATCTTGCTCCGGATTTTGTTGTCCACGTCGATCATGGTTCCTGGCATTTAAGAGCCACAACCCGCATGTTTTTTTTACATTTTTTACCAGGCTTCAGCAACAGAATTTGCATCTCCTCCTTTAAAGGATTCGGGCAGGGATCCCCAACCAAGGGCCTGATTGTTCACGGCCAGCAGTTTCGGTGCTAATAGATCATCAGAATGTGGTAAAACTCTACCAGAAGTCCACCCAACTCCCAGAGTCTTCACTCCCCTCATGTCTTAAACGCCCCATTTTATTTCCTTTTCAGCTTCAGGGATAGTGGGCCCTCCTCGCATTATCCAGCTGATCTGCAACCTGTTCGGGATTCACTTTAATTTATTTATTTATTTATTATTATTTTTTTTATAACGTGCCTAATACCATACCTGAGTTTGTTTTCTAAGCTCTGCGTGGTCTTGCTTCCAAGACCAGCACGTTGCCCCTGTGCTTTTCTCGTTCACTTTGACCTCTTGTGTATAGAGTTGCTCAAAGTACGCCTGTAACTCGGTGGACAGGCCTTTCCTGATCTTGTCCAAATGCCCCTGCCTCGTCTAGGATGTTAAGGATATTTGTTTCCCTATTCCTCGGCTATACAGAGTGCTTTATTAACCTTGCCACGCTGACGTGCACTATATGCTTGGCAGTCATGTTTACCCAGTGTCTCATATTTGCTGCATAGTTACATTCCACACGGTATGAGTTCTTCCACCAGATCCACTCTACCCATGGCATCTGTATTCCGGGCATTTTACTTTCCTAATAAGGATTTGCCAAGCACCATGTTCAGCTGCTATACAAGCACCCGTGATGGTCACCTTAAAATCCTCCCAGAAAGTGGACTGGCCACCAGCTCTCACTTCAGTCACTTTCTAAAATGGGACAATTGCTTGTCAGATCATCACAGTGAAGGCAGTGTAGGAGAGACTGTCAACTGGGAGTCTCTACGTTGACATCAGAGGAATGTGTTCCACCTTTTTAACGGACCAATAGTGGCGTGTGATCAGGGAGTGCTCTGCCTCAATCGGTGTTGAGTCGAAAACTGTAAGCCATTCTGAATGCATGAAGAGATAATCAATTTGACTATGAGACCTATGTACTGTGGGGTATAAGGAATTACCGAACTCCCTACAGTGTCTCTGTCACCATAACTCAAGAAGGCCATAGACCTTCACCAGTTGGAACAATGTCTTCAAGGACTGCCCTGAAGTTGTTCCTCTGCTGTGGAATGTATACAAACGCCGGCCATTTAATATGGAATTCAAGTCTCCAACCCACATTAAGCGGAATTCCATATATGTTGCCTCAGTGTCATTGAGCTGTTAAAGGAGAAATTAGGATAATCAATGATGAGCGCGTGGGTGCGTAGGAGTAATGTTGGCTTAGTGCACAGTTCTCCCACCACTCCCAGATAGCAACTGTTTGTCATTACTCTTTCAACCTATAGGGTGCTGGGGGTTGTGCCAATGTCTCAAGGGTTAGCAGACAAAGCTGGTGAAGCCATGGGGGCTCGGTACCACCACCTGCTATGGGATGCGAGGCACAGAGGATAAAAAGGCAAGCCCACCAGGATCCCCAGACCCACTCTAACCTGTGATGTCCCTCCCATTGTCCAACCCTGCTGTGCTTCATCAGAGCATAACATGCCTACAGGAGAACCTCTATGGTGAGAGCGTATCTCTCAATGAGTGATGCCCAGTGAAGTCCTCATGCCCTTAAGGGGAAAGTGCACTTAGGTGTCTTCCAACATGCACTGGAAACTCAGGACCAAGGTCTACTTGGAGGTTGAATTGCATTAAAAGAAAACAAGCAGAGACAGTTTTACCCGTGGGCACTGAGAAACGCGAGATCCTGCTGTCTTCCATCAGCCGGCATACAAAGGTGGTTTGGCTAATGGAGGAAGGGCATCCATCTCTGCTATGAACATGCTGGTTGTGCCATGGAGCTCGTGACTGTTTAAGGAGGAGTCGGGGTGAGCCATAAAAGAACTATTTGGCATTCAAAATGGTGGGCCCTCCTTTTGTGAACTTGGTCGGTGGAGCCACACTTGTCTGCATGAACGGATCAGGAACAGCAGCAAAAGACATTTTAAACTGGATGAAGCAATACTAGGCGCCAGAGGCACCCCAGCTGAGCACGGTGGCACTGTGTGAAGCAAGTCTGCAGTCATATTTAAACAGCCTCCAGGTTTCAGTGTGGGAAGGCCACAGTGGTATAAAGCAAGTAGGGAAGGTGAATGAGGAGTGCAAAGGAGAGTGAATAGGATGGAGGCTGGAGCAGAGATATAGAAGTGGCAAAAAGAGGTGAGAAGAAGGAACAAAAAAGAAAGTGGAAAGTGGAAAGATCGGGAGACGGGGCCAGTGAGCAGAAGAAGTTGGAATGTGGGGGAGCTGGGAAAAGTGCAGAGAGTCCTAATAAGACAGGTAAATGAGGAGAAAGATAGTAAAATAAAAGTAAGGAAAGACTTAGAAGAGGCAGAGGAGCAGAAAAGGCTAAGGAAGTCTTGGAAGGAGCAGGCTGAGGCAGGAGAAGTAAACAGCACAGAAGAAAGAGCAGGATACGCCAGAGAGGGAAAATCCTCTGAACCTACAGAGAGGAGTAGGAGAAAGGCCATACGTTGTGGAATGTAGAGGAGGGAAGAGGGGATGTGACATGGGACAATCACTGTGGGGCATTGAGAAAGGTAAAGGAGGCACGTAGAGAGAGCAGAGAAAAACAGAATGGAGGAGGATAGGTCTAGAGCTGTCATTCGGAGGGGACACCTGGCCAGTTGGTATTGGCAACGACTACCCTTGGGTTGGCTACAAGAAAACTGCAGCTTATGCCAACACCTCCCTGACGCTAGCCAGCTCTGGCAAGGCTCCCTCCAGGTGTTGCATCATGTAAGGGGACCCAAGGATCCGTAATGCTAGTAAGTGAAAGGGGCCACATAACTCGGCATTCTCACAAGAACAACGTGTGACATTGAGAGAATAGCCATCAGAAAACATGAAAGAAGGTCAAGGGGACCTAAAAACCTCAAGACTGTGAGTGAGGTTCCTTTTGACCTGGAGGATCGGAGCCCAAGCGAAGTGAGCTAGGGACTGGTAGACTACGGTCCTCAAGCAAGCTGAAAGTGTGCTTCTTTTTATTTCTTTAAGAACCCCCAATTCCTCACACAGTTCATCCAAACCCCTTAATTAATTTGTGTTATAAAATAAACCCGTTTCAACCCAATTCACAAGTCTTGCATTTTCTGTTGATCCATGGCTATGACACGAATCAATAGAACCCCATCGGTGTGGTGGTGCTCAAAACACGCACAACTTCCTCAAAGGGTCACGTTGAGGACAGCGGGATATGATCTATAAAGTTGCAAGCACACTGTTATTCCTCCTGGTATAAGGTCCCGCTGAGCACTTTGTTTAAAGTTGCCCTCACTTCAGGATCTTATGGCTGGAAAGCTCCAAGTCAGGACTGGCCCTTTCCCATGAGATTGATCTGCGGGACGGTGTCCTAGACCGGCATTACACAAGCTAACTACAGGTATTGCTCATCAGTCAGGTATACACCGGTTTTCCTGACAAAAAAAGAAGGAACCCAAAGCCCAATTGATTTGTGAGTGTAATGTTCTCGGAGGGAGGAGAAGTGCTGAGACTGAATCAGACCGCCTGAGGAGAGAAGGAGCTTTGTTCCGGTCACCAGTCTACTCCTTTTTAATTGAAAACAGAAGACAGAAAAGGGTCAAGGTTCACACCTGCCCCAGGAGATGAATATCCAGCAATTTCACCCACGTTTGAAGCTGCTCAAAGGACTCATGTATCTCTTTGCTATTCCTTTGAATAGGTTGCCACTCTGGCGGAAGCACCTACTAAACAGGGGTATTGCATCATTGATAGACAGGGCCCATTTTATAGAGCAGAAAACAGTTCCGAGCGGGATGGTGTTACCTGATACCAAATACTAGTTGCAACTGCACTCAAACTCTTCTAGAACTGGTCCATTTACACCTTACTGCAGGGCACCAGGGCATTGCTAAAACCTAAGAGTACGTCCTAAGCCTCTTTTATTGGCCCAATATTTTTCTACAAACCTGATCTATTTGTCAAAGTGTCTCCACCATTCATGTTGGAAAGGCCCCCATGCAAACCTTCCAGATAATTCATTCCCCTTTCCCCCACTTGGTAATCAACAATGGTAGATGCGTAAGCCCCTTTAAAGCTGTGAACTGATAAATTGCGGTGGTCATGGACTACACCACCAACTATCCTGTGGACTTCCTGCTAAAATACCCTCCATACCCCCATGTATAGGGTACACACCAATGCTTAATATCAGAACTTGAAAATCAATTTGCAGAAGCTCATAGATGAAGATGATAAGAACTGGAGTGGGCTATTGGCTTGGGCTTCCTTTGCTTTCTACATGAACATGCAAGTGTCTACTGGCTTTTCTCCCAAGGAGCTGGTTTATGGTAGAGAACCCCAGGATGTATCGGACATGCAAACAGAGAGTTAGACGAGCCAGGAAGACATTGGCCTAAACACCGCCCAATTTGTGATATGGACCAACAGAAGAACAACCTTGGTGCAGAGGTTAGTCAATAAGCAGGTTACCAACCTCAGAAAAAAGCTCCTTGCACAATGGCATGGACCCTACCTGGTTAAAGTGATATTAAACGATCTTAACTACCAGGGACATCAGTCAACAGTCTGTTCAAAGCAAGCTAACCCAGATTTGCCACATCAACTGGTTGAAAGTGAAAACTTGGTCATGGTGGCTAGTTCTGATGTTTGTCTGACTAGAGTCTGTTTGTGGAATAACCAGACGATGTCCCCACAAGGCCCAAAACCCTATTAGAAACAAGATATGTACCATTTTTTCTTTTTTTTTATTGTTGTTTATTTAAGAAAACTCTTGACTTTTCAACAAAACATCAAACATTATTCAAATCAATACAAACATTGTTTTTTTTAAAAATCACTACTTTACACAGCAGATAAAAATGAATTTAAAAAAAGGGGAAAAAAAGATTAAAACAAGACCACTTGAATCCAAACAAGAAGTTACACTTGGCGGAACTAATATAACATTAATAACACATATCGAAACGGTTGACTTTACAATTAGATTACATAACAAAAACCGAGTTACCTCTGTATACATTTATAAAATGCTAGCAAATCATTTGCAAGCTCAAGTTGATGAGCGCATTTAGCTGGTGCAATTCATAAATTGTACAGCAATATTAGTGTAACTATCGTCTGGAGTTCAGTTTTTTCCTACTCAACAAACCCAAGCCATAAAGAAAATTAAGAGTCGCATATCTGACCTTTTTCTGGTGGTATTAAATAAAAACTCCCAAGCCCGCGTCTGAGATAAATCTCGGTAATCCCCAAAGAGAGGTTTAAAATGTATATTCTGCTGTGATGATAACATGACACATTCAGTACGCAAGTGTTTTAAGGTTTCCGGGACCAGCTTGCCGAAACGACATTGTGCATCGCTTGATGTAATTAATTTACATATGTAAAACAGTTTATAGGTGGGCCACAGATTAAGGCGAAAGCGCATATAATCGTTCCTCTGGCGTGAGTCAGGGAATTTAACAAGGCAACTTTCTACTTCTCCATAGCATTTTAAAGCAAATGGGTTATTTATGAATTTCCGGTATTTGGAACAGGACCCTGCGCGTCTTGATCCAATCAAATTCCCAAAGAGGTGTTTTCTCTTTTTCTGGATTCTCACATAATAGGTTTAGTGAAAACCCTGTATTGTCAATTATCTTTTGCACTTGTGTTCGCCATTTGACAGGAAAAACATCTGACGACTTTAGTAAATATTCAGCCATTAGCCACAAAAGACCAGATTTTGTTGTGGCCATAACACATTTAAGATAGAGGCCACACAATTTCCATTTGTGTAATGCATATAGAGAGAGCAGGCCTAGTTCATGCCTAATTAGACAGATTGGTTCAGATGATGGTAAATTAAGCTCTGCTTTCCAATACCTGCCTTCCAATTTTGTCCAATACTGACTTGGTATGTTTTCTCTATTAAGGCTTCAGAACCATATAGAACCACAGGAGCCAACTTTTGCTTGTAGTAAGTAAGAATGGGCACAATCGAGTACTTACAAACAATATCTTATTTTGATAATGCAGGCTTGTGAGAGAGCAGTATCTAATTTGCCTTTAATGTGCATCTCATATTTACTGGTACCTAGTTGATTTGTCACAAGTGCACCTAAATAGATGTACGATGATACTGGGGCCAAAAATACTTGTTGAAGGGGCCAATAAAGCTTGGCAGTACGCTGCTTTGCATTTCCACATTGAATAATTTTGCTTTTCATTACATTTATTGTGATACAATTTTCCACAGTATACACATCAAATGCATCCAATAGTGCTCGTAGTCCTTCAGGGGTCTTTGAAATAAGGACCATATCATCTGCATAGAGGAGAAATTTCACCTGAAATCCATTAATTATTGGAGCATCAGCTTTAATTTTTGTCAAATATTCACCAACAATCAGAAATAAAAAAAATCAACATGGCCGAGGCCAGCAGACAACCCTGCTTAAGGCCATGGGCAGTCCATATGGGATCCGATAATAACCCATCATTTGATATTTTAACCTGGATTGTGGTATTAGAATGGTGGTCAATTACCCATTTTAAAATGTAACACGGGCAACCCTTATCGATCAGTGTTTTATACAGTAATTTGCGAGGCACTGCATCAAACGCCATGCAAAAATCTATGAACACAAGATACAATGGCTGATGGCGTTGCTGTGCATGGGATTGAATACTCTTCACAGTTATGATGTTAATGGCTGTGCCTACGCCCGGCAGGAAGCCTGTTTGGAAAGGATCACGCAGATCATACGAGTCCAACCACAGATTGAATTCTTTCAAAATCAAACGAGCAAACATGTTTCCTGGGCAGTCCAAAGGGCGATGGGGCTCGCCCCTATCGCCCTTTTTGAAAATAGGAAGAATAATAGACTTTCTCCAGGAACAAGGGATTTGCCCCACAATAAAGATATATCTAAAGATCTGAGTATTTCGGCCTATTCATAGGGATTGTCCTTCATTGTGCCATTATGCAGACCATCTGGCCCGACTGCCCTTTTTCTACTCAAATTAGTGATGCAGCAAAGAATATCATCAACCTCTGTTGAAAATGCATACATGGCCCCTCGGTCATTAATATTCCACTCCAGGTCTGGGAAAGGAGTGGTGTAAAGATCACCAAAGTATCTCTGCCATACTTCCTTGGAGATCGCATTGATTTGCATAGCACTGTGCGTTTTAGATGTAGCCTTGTTCAGGCATGCCCAAATACCACTCGTGGATTTTGATAGGATTTGATTGAGCATATGCTCATTATCACGAAAGTACTGAACCGATCTCTGTTCTTTTAACAGCGTTTTATGGGCCAATTTCAGTTGTTTGGTCATCAATATTTTATCGGCCTTTGATTGATGTTTCAAATTACGAAGCAGCCGCCTCAGTTGTGTTTTACGCTGGTGTAATTCCTGATCAAAGACATGTCGATGTTTACTTACACAACTAGCATCAGGGAGTCTATGTTCCTTAAAAATCTGCATCAGCTGACATAACAGTCAGACCCGTCTAAACAGGGGGAGGCACAAGTTTGACCAATGCGATCTCTGAGTAGGTGCAATTTGTGGGGATTCCACAGAAGGCGATTGCCTCCATTGTTCACCTCTACATTAGTTAGGTGAATATTCTTTTGTGTATTATTCTGGGACAATGGAAACCTACAAGAGACTTGTAGCATATTGTGATTGCTTAAGTTTGTATCTATCACCTTTAATGATACCACATGATGCAAGGAGCCCACATTCACAAAGATATAATCTAAGATCGATTGTTGTGTCCCTCTACCCCAAGTGGGGTGGGGGGGATGTCATCTAATATGGCACCATTAAGCATTACTGTAAGCGATATTCAATCAACACTACAGCTAAGTCAATGCCTAGTCTGGGATGCTGAGGAAAACCCTTATTGATTTATTTTTATATTCAGTTCAGTACTCTGGATGACAACCCTTGTATAACACCCCCCTCTTAGAATACCCCTGACCCCACTGAGCCAAGAAGTAGGTTTGTTTTGCAAATTAAAAGGTTTATTTGAAAAATTAAACAATATATATATATCACACTTTTATAATAAATTAATATCTGATAGTACACTTAGACATATGATGTTGATCAACAATGGGTAATCTGGCACTAGCACACTTCTTTACAATCAATGAGGAGTTAGTATAGGATGGATAAAGTAGCAAAAATACTTTTATGGTTTCAAGGGAAAAGCAATGAGGAATAAAATGCAGTACAGAAATACTTGATATGATTTTAGCAAAAGATAAGATAATCACTTTTTCTCTGGCAATTCACCCCCTCCCCTATGCAATGTAAGAAATGGAAGGAGATGGAAAGAGGAGCACACAGTTCTCAGGAATGCAATCAAATACAATACGAAATTCAGTTCCTCCCCAGCTTAGAGGAAACAGGTAGGAGTTTGAAACACAGGCCCAAAATGCTTTTAAATGTGATGGCAATGGATGGGAAAATGTGCCAACTGATTTTAATTCCCTCTAGAGATTCAGGGTGAGTGGGAGATGCGTGTTGGTATTAGTTCAGGCTCACTTTAGCAATGCTCTATGAGTTATTACCAAGTTGCAAACGGATTTTAACAAAAGAAAGAACGGAGCCGCTATTTTGACAAGTGGAGAAATTGAGCCAAAATCGCAAATTGTGGTAAATTTCACGAGTGTGTAAATCGTGATTGCGGAAAAAGTATAAAGAGTAAGCCGGTTCCAGGCTTGTTGGAAAGCTTAGATTCTAAGCTTTCAGAGGAAAATCTCGTTCCTAGCCCAAACGGTACAAGAGATACGGACGATTAAATAAAGTTAGTTTTTCGGATTTAAAGTAAACTCAAAATGACAGGTGACAGCTTGCAGCTGCAGAATTGACAGGTAACAGTTGTGCAGCTTTAAAAATGACAGATGACACGATTTCTAGGAGGCAGTTCTACTTAGGTTAAAATAGTTTGGATTAGATTATTTTACCTAAGAGATTGGTTCTGCATAGTTCTGCTAGGTACTCACAATATAAATTTGAACTAGGCCTCGTCACGGATCTGGTCAACACGTCCGGCTGCGGTTCTGTCTGCTCGGCGGGTCAATCAGGCACCGGTTCTGCTCACAGCGATCTGGGTCAGCTCTGCTCTGCTGGTCTAGCCTCTCTGGATTCTGGATGTAACACTGCTTTCTGGGTACTGCTACAGGTTCTTGCAAACATTCTCAGCAAAACTTCAATCAGCTCGCCCAGCTGTTGAATAGTTTGGTTAGTTTTGAGGCCTGCTGAAGAGGATTCAGCTGGTGGATTCAGGCCTCTCTGCTACAAATTCTGGAGTTAATTTCTGCTACAGGTTCTGGAGATTGATGGATTTGAAGTCTGGATCTCTGGATGTGAAGTCGTCGGTCAGCATGCTCCGCAGCAAATGGAATTGAATGTCTCCACCTGTCCCAGCAGTCTCTTTTTATGTGTTTTGGAAAGTGGGTGCGTGCGTTGGTCATAACTAAACCTGCCCCTCTCACTTATCATTGGCCAATTCCTCCTCTCTCCCTTGATTGGGGGAAGGAAATGTGAGTCAGAGTGATGCTGTAGGCTTTATGGTCAGAGGAACCTCCCCTTGTCAGATTGCACACAAATCTATTTCTGACCCAAATACATATTTATCTATGTACCATTTTTCTAATATTATAGGTCCAGTTAACATATTTTCTGTAGCACCAAACCATCCGATCCCTGTCTTTGTACGATGTTGTGTCCACTGATGACAGAATTCTCCCCTTTTCATCCAGATAACGACCTCTAAACCTTTCCAGATTTTACACAAATGTGCACCCTGGATATGGGTTACAGATGATAAAGTGTCAGATTTTTAACATGCATACATTTGGAGTGAGACCCTATTTTCCGCTAGCAACCCCCCAGAATACACCACAGGGTCCTAACGCCTCTCAAAATGTTCACAGAAAAATCACAAAAATAATGATATTACTTATATAATTCTGACAAGTCCGCACTATGAGTTATCTATCTTTTTAAAATTATGCCCTGGTCAAAAAGGGGTGTGGCTTCCTACATCACAGGGTGGAATAACTGGTTTATCCACTTCCCCCAAGCCAGCTTGTTCACAGAGGCACAGCTGCCCCCCAGTTTCTCCCAAGAGGAAGCTATTTTACGATGCCCCCAATATAACATTTGCCTGAGTCCAGGACAGGCCTTTGTTCAACTCCCTGTAGTCCCCAGCTGCTCCACCCCTAATCTAATCAGAGAGGTGACAACTCCTTTTGGCAAGGGGAAGAGTGGCTGAGCAGGTTTCAACTCCTGTCGGGGGTAGTTGTCAGGCAGAATCCAATTTCATTAAGCCAGGTTTCAGCTAAATGTCACTTTTTGTTCCCAGTTTAAATCACTTACAATTTTTACATATACATTAAATAATTACTTCCTTCAAGTCATTTCAGAATATAGTTTTACATTATATCCACCTCTTAGCAAGTCTTTCCTTGGTCTGGTTTTGTTTCATTTGTTCAGTTTTACACAAAAGTCTGGTGGTTTTAAAACGGCGGGTTTCTGATAGTGGTGAGTACTGGTAATGCAACCATTTTTGGGATTAAGAAAATTCATTCCCCACAGTTCTGAATTGCCTTTTTTGGCAATCAGCATTGCCATTCCCAATGGTTTCAGGCTACTGTGTGTGTAGCCCAATGGTGGTTTTAGGCAGTGCCCTCCTGTGCTCACAACATAGGCAAAAATGGGTGGCAGCCTATTCTTCATGTTTTCCCTGTGCACTCTCTGGGGAGTTCTGGCCATCATGATGTTTTCCATGCCAGTACTGCACAGTTTTATGGTAGGGCTTGTATGCATGGGTAAAAACATCCCACAAGCCCCCCCTCTTGCGATGGCCATTCTGTCCTTTCGCTGATGGAACTCGCAAGATCTGGGATGTTTGCCTCCTCTTCTTCCAATTCTATGGATGGCACAGTTCAGCATCTTTTCCTCCCTCCAGTCGATCAATCAGTTCTCCTTGCTGGTCCTGATGGGAGGATTGGGCGGTACCCCAGGCCCCTCGGGTCTCTGCTCCCGGTCCCCGGCCGTCCTCCTTGGTCAGTCTCCATGGTTTCATCTCTCCTAGGATGATAAAGCAAAGCGGCAATACGTATTCGTAGACATTTCTTCACCACTATTAATGGTGTGGCGAACATATACATTTTATGAATCAGAAGATATGAACATATACATTTTCTTTTTTAAATTAGGAGACAAGAACATATATATATATACAAGGATCACAGAATTTCATATGCTATATGTGGAATATTTTAGGGTTGGAACTGAATTACTCTGGAGCGGCCCCCTCTGGGATTCCAGTGGATTCCTCCAGTTGTTGCAGAGTGTGCCTGGGATGGCAACACTTTAGCTGATTTATATGTACCCACTTGTCTTCCCCTTCCGTCAGACTGCCTTTGGGGATGCAGATCTTATAGGCAACAGGGGAGATCTTGTCTATAATTTCAAACGGTCCCTTCCATGTAGGCAAGAATTTTCGCTGTTTGGCCTGGCTCCTTTGGAAATTGTATAGATAGACCCGATCACCCACCTTATATTCCTTTCGGGTAGTTTTTAAATCATAGTGGGTCTTCATGCTCTCGGCTGATCTTTCTAGATTCCGCTGAGCATAGGCAAAAGCATGCTGAAGGTGTTTCCTTAAATTCTCCACATACTCATGGGTTGTGGAGGCATTTATCAACGTTTGCTCTTGGGTTCTGTAGAGCAAATGCTGGGGAAGCACCATCTTGCGTCCCGTCATCAACTCAAATGGTGACATTTTAGTTGCAGATGAAGGGGTAGATCTGATGGCCATTAGGACCAGAGGTAATCGGATATCCCAACTTGGCCCAGAATCTGCCACAAACTTTTTTAATATGCTCACAATGGTTCGGTTGTATCTTTCCACTGCTCCAGAAGAAGCTGGCCTGTAAGCAATATGTAACTTCCTTTTGACCCCCAGTATCTCCCACATCTTTGTCATTACTTCACTGGTGAAGTGGCTACCCCTGTCTGACTCAATCCTTTGAGGTAGACCAAAACGGGAAAAGATGTGGTTAATCATCAAGGCAGCTGCTGTTTCTGCCTTGCAATTTGGGGCTGGGAGACATTCCACCCACTTGGTGAACAAGCATGTAACGGTCAACATGTACTTGTTTCCCCTAGACGAGCGAATTACAGGGCCTACAAAGTCGATTTGCAAATCTGACCATGGCAGTGTCATCCCCCTCTTTTGGAGAGGCGCACGGTGTGTGAGGGATGATGGCTGAAATTGTGCACACACAAGACACCCCTTCAAGTATTGGTCGAGGTCTTGACCCATGTGTGGCCAGTATGCAACCTCTCTTAAGATTTCCAGTGTTTTGTGAAACCCCCTATGACCGGCGGTGGCCGCATCATGGGCGTGACTTAACATCAGGCTTCGGAATGAGGTAGGGACCACCCACTGATCATGGCCAGCTTGGGATTTCCTTACCAACAAACTGTCTTGGATTCGGAACCTTTTTGGACATTTCATCAACACTCTTAGGTCCTCTTTCCCAATGTAATCGGTATCCGTCAGGGGAAAGTTCTCAGGGTCCTCAAGGTATTGGTAAAACTTACCAATAATTGGATCCCCCTTCTGAGCTGTAATTAAATCAGCATCAGGGGTCTCCTTACTCCATTGTGCAGTTGAAAGATCATTGTGAGCATTTGTCTGGCACCTACTGATAGCAGTGTCCTGGATTTCCCCCAATAGGGACTCTATTTCTATTAGATCCCCTTGGATGGCCCCGGTTTTGGCCAGCTGATCAGCTAAGTCATTTCCAGTTTTGTCTGGTCCCTCTACTTTGGAATGACCCTTGATCTTTTTCCAGTAGATGGTCATCCCATTTGATGTGACCAGATCATCAATGTTTTGGATTAACTTCCCATGTTTCAAGGGTTTGTTATTAGCACATAACATGCCTCTGGTTTTCCAATTAACCAGGTGCTCCACGAACCCGTTCCGTACATAATCCGAATCTGTGATTATGACCAGTTCGTGGAGTTGATGTTGGACAGCAGTGAGGATGGCCTGATGCACAGCCATCAATTCTGCCACCTGACTACTTCGGGGACCAATTTTGTATCCAGCGGAGGGTTCTGGAAACTCCTTCACCCATGCATTCCCTACGCCGGCCACCAGTTCTTTCTCCCCGTTGTTGTCAACATGGTACGAGCATCCATCCACATAGACAGTGGGCATTCCCTCACACTTGTCTTCTTCAAAGACTTTGTGTGGGGAATTAAGGTATGCCTCCATGTTGTCCTTGATTTTTAGACTTTCGTCCTCGAGACAGTTTTCTCTGGCACAATCATGCAAGTCAGCCAGACCTTGCGCGAGGGGACTCTTCTTGTTTTGGCCATATCTGACCTCCACAGGAAAGCCTTGCATTGACAGAATCCAGGAAGTAATTCGGGAATTACTCACATTTCCGGCCTGGATTCGGTCACTTTGGAGATATTGCAGAGGCTGGTGTGGAGTCTCTACTATGATGTGTTCCCCCTGGATAAACGGGCGGTAATTCTTCAATGCCCGCACCGTTGCCAGGAGTGCCTTCTCACAATCGTTGAATTTTTCCTCCACAGAGGATAAAGTTTTGCTCGCATAGGAGATTACTTTATTGACCTTGTCATGCTTTTGGTATAATACTGCCGTCAAGCACGTATTAGAGAACCCCGTCTCCAAGAAGAACTCCTTGTTTCTGACAGGGTAAGCTAGGCAAGGCGCTTGTGAGAGGCTTCTTTTGAGTTGTCTTACTGCCTCGGCTTGTTCTGGACCCCATTCCCACTTGACCCCCCCATTCAGGAGATGAATCAGGGGTCTAGTGATCTCTGCGTAGCCCTCAATGAACTTTCTGCTGTAATTAGTCAGTCCAAGGAGGCTCCTTAGTTCCCGCAGAGTTGTGGGATCCTTCAGTTTCTGGAGTGCTTCCACTTTCTTTTCTTGGGGACAGAGACCGTGAGGAGTAATCTCATGCCCCAAGAAATTAACACGGGTTCTACACCACTGTGCTTTCTGGAAGGAAAGTTTTGCTCCGGCGGCCCTCAACTGTGTCAGAACATAACGGATCTCCGCTATGTGTTCCTCCACAGATGAACTTTTGATGAGGACATCATCTACATAAGCCAGGTTACCCCTCGCACCCAGGTCGGGCATGGCCTTATGTAGGAAAATGTTGAATTCATTGCCGGAGTTGAGGTATCCGAAGGGAGTCCGGGTCCATGTGTACTGCTGGCCCCCAAAGGTAAAAGCCTGTTTGTATTGGTCCTCCCTACTGACAGGCACGGTCCAGTATCCATTGGTCAGGTCTATTGCTGTGAATACATGTGACCCCTGAATCTGGGCCAGCCCTTGGTCAATGTAGGGCAGAGGCCATCGGGAAGTATGGACCCGTTTGTTGAGCTCCCTAAGGTCGGCGCAGAGTCTCCACTGGCCGTTTGGCTTTAATATTCCCAGCACCGGATTATTGAAAGTGCTGTGGACTGGACGGATTATTCCCCGGGACTCAAGGTTCTTAATTATTTCAGTAAGGGACTCCATGGATGCGAGAGGCAAGCGATATTGCTTCACAAACACTGGAGTCATTCCAGGGTCTGTGGGAATTGTTGTGGTGTGGATGTCGGTGCGACCACAGTCATATGAGTCTACCGCAAAGAGATCTTGGAAATCCAAGAAAACTTGTTTCAACTTTTGCTTCTGTTCCAGAGTCACACAGGCATCAGCTAGGTTGACTCTCTCTTCCACCATCTACCTGAAGCCTGGAAAGACTTCTGGTTTGGCTATCTCAGCGGCCTCCTCCAGCTGGGTGGAGAAGTCCCTGGTCAGAGTGCTGATTTTCACGGGAGGCTTCAGGTGGGAAAGGCAGCCCTCATGGACCTGGAAAATCACCTCATCCCTCCTGAAGTCACAAGCCACATCTTCCTTACCATAAGGGCAAGACGTGTACACCAGGAAGTTCCCCCCATGCCGGGTGAAAATCCGGTCTGGTGTTGTATTGTCCTCACTGTCACTGTCAAAAGAGTCCTTGGGGATTGGTCCTAACAGTTCATTTCCTAAATCAATGGAGAAATGTCGGTCATCAATCGCCATTCCAATAATGGTGCCTGCAGCTAGAGTAATACTCTTTAAGTTGCTGTTATCCACCTCTATTGGAATGGTGTCATGTTCTATGTTGACTAATGGTGTTGGGTTTACCCCTAACCCTTGCTGTTGGAGAGAAGCATTTAGATGAATATAAGCATCAGGGTTTTTCAATTTTTGTCCTCTTTTAACTTTCACTTCCAGGGAGAATTGCCGGGTCCTTTCTGGGATGGTGACTTCCTCTTTAATCTGCATTTCAACTGCATAAGGTAGCAATTGAGCTGACCTAAATGCTTTTTCTGAATCATCAAAGCCAATGGGATTATCCGCTAATCGGGACCAAGCTTGGAAGTTTATTAGGTCCAAACCAATGGCAAAGCGATTGAGAATGTCACTCCCTAAGTAAAAGGCGGCAGTGACGTCTCGCACGACCCAACAATTATGGACTATGCTCTTGTTGCCAATGGAGATTTTGAGCATACACCTGCTTAGCAGGAGATGTTTGGAATTAGGTGCTTCCAGGTCCATTTCCCATTTGTCTAGCAGTTTGAATGTGGGAATGGCTGGATCTTTTGGGAGTTGGCGGAACATGGCTTCGCTGATGAAGCTCTTACCGTTGTTCACACACACTTGAGCGAGAACAGAGTCCTTCCCATCATTTAACTGAACAGGGATGAACAACTGATCTCCAATTTGCTGAATATCAGCCAGGCTCTGAGCTGATTTCACATCTTTCTGGACTATAGGAGTGGGAGTTTCTGATTGTGGATCAGTAAAGAATTTCAGAGTGTTTCCTTCCAGTGTGGAATACCACCTTAAACTGGAAGGAAGGTTGATTTTCAGAAATAGAGAGGACCCCCCACCACCAGTCTGTTGTCCTACTGCTGTTAATGTCACGTCTGGAATTTGGCTATTCTGGAAGTGAAATTCTACTTGGTCAGATTTTTGTTCAACCATGTGGCATGTGCCGTTTAAACTAACATGGTTGACACTCTGTTTTAATTTTATTGGTCGGCTAGTCTGGGTCCAGAGGACCTTGTTTACACAATCTATTAGGGGTGACAACCTTCTCAGGAGGTCATTCCCTATTAAACAAGGGGTGCCCTCTGGAGTCACTACTATGACCGGGTGTTTCACCTTGTGTCGCCCAATTTTGATGTCCAAATCTGCAGTCCCCTCGACAGGAATTTCCTTCCCGTCAAAGTTCTGCAGTTGTCCAGGAAGAGAGGTGAGAGGAATATGGTAATTCTCCCCCTTTCCTGCATTTAGTTCATCAAAGGCCCTTTTGGACAGAAGGGTAGCTTGGGATCCAGTGTCCACCAGTGCCAAAATTGTACCCTGCCCCTGTACTTGTACCGGGGCATAGTATCTTCCCTCCTTCTCCTCAAGGGGGCACAGATAATGCACATTTTTGGACAACTGGTGGGCTAACTTTCTGGTTTTGGACATTGCTAGCGAAGAGATTTGGGCAGAATTCTGTGGAGAGCCTGGGGAATCTGAAAGAAAAAGTTGGCAAATGGAAATGGTTTCGGGTTCTGGGCCACCCCCCCCTTTTTGGAGGCAGTCCTCAGGATGGGTTTGACCCACGGGATTTTGGTATTGTCGGTTCTGGGATGAGATGATGGGCGGCGGTAGCTCAGTCTCCACATCTCCCCAGTCTGAATTGGCATCCCTTGGGACCCATTTTTCCTTGGGAGGAGTTCCCCCATCTCTGAAGGAGAAGATCCTTTTCCCAGGATCTTCTGAGGATCCCTCTCCCTCAAATTGGAAGACCTGTACCTCCTTCACAAAGTGGGTCTGTTTGGGTCCTTTGTTTCTCCTACCCCCCCTCTGCTCCTTGGGAGGCGGCCTTTCAGGGGCAGGAGATTTTGTTTCCGGTTCCTGGTTTTCCAGGGGCTGTTTACAAGTTGGGAAGGAAGCTTCCTCCAAGGCTTTACACCCCCCTTCCCCTTGTGTCTCCTCCCTGGGAACCGGTGGGTTATCGGGGTGCTGCCCCGTCATTGTTCTGGAGCACCAGGTCCAGAGTTTGGGGCATTCTGCGGTGGCATGCTCATCTGAGGGTTCTGTTGAGCCCTCAGTATGTGGCCCAGATCCCGTGCCATATTTTGGACTTGGCGCTCAAGTTGTGAAACCCGCTCAGGCTGATACGGGGCTCTATTTTCTCCCCTGGGCTGATCCCGGGAAGGGTAGCTATCCCTTCTCTGGTAGTACCCCTGGTTGGGAAGATTTTGGTACCCATCCACCCTTGGCCTCCCCTCTCCCGGATTAGGTTGTCTGGGCTCAGGGAATTGGGGAAAGAAGGATGGATGATTTTGGGGCTGGAAATTGGGTGGATACCTGGGGAAAAAGTTCTGCCCAGGATTTGGAGAATTTCTGCCCTCCTGTGGGAAGTTGGGAGGGAAGTTCCCTGGGTTAGGTGCTTGGCTGGACCCCCCCCCCTTGGGCTGGAGGAGTCCACACATAACCCAGGATTGCTCAGTTTCCCTTGTAGCGGGGACTTACATCGTCAGGGGAGCGGGGGACCTCATTTGTGGGACTACCTCCTCGACTCCTTGTCTGTGACTGGCCCGAGGGCCTTCTGGGCTGTGAATTATTTGGTGCAGGCAGGTTTTTAGGCCCCCCATCTCCAAATCTAAAACGGGGGCAACCTTTACCTCTGCCACCTTGGCAGCAGGGGTGCTGTTGGTTTTGGGGTTTTTCGGCGCATTATTTTTATTTTCGATGGGCTTCTGCACCTCATAGATCCGGGTAGCCTGTTCAATGACCCAGTCTAAAGATCTTTTCTCATGATAATCTCTCACGAGCTGGGTCATTATGTATTTGGGTAAGGCATGTAAAAACGTATTGATAAATTCTCTGCTATCCGTGCGCACCCTTCTGGTGGTCTGCGCAAAAGCACGCTTTAATTCTTGCACAAACTCTTGTGGGGCCTGATCCTCCCCACATTGCAAATTGTAGGCTGCCTTGCGAGCCTCTTGAGGATTTCTGTGCACAGAAAAATGTTTCAAGATGGCCGCCCTGTATGTGGACCACCTTGAATGGTTTTGATCCTCCAGCCCCGCAAAGAAACTGGAGTATTCTGGTGAGAAGGTCCACTTTACATATTGAATACAGCTTTGGCTGTCCTTCAAATGGAAAATCTCCATCATTTGCTCATAGAGCTCCAAGTGTTCCCAAACAGAATACTTGGCGTTCTTATGATAAGGCGTGATGACACTCCTTATTGCCTTTATTTGTTTCAATGGGCCCTTAAGCAAGGCCCTTTTTGCCTTATTGGCCCTTTTGGTTCGGGTAACCCTGGTCCATTCATCCTCCGACTCAGATCCGACTCAGAAGCGCTTCTCCCAGAGGTGCCCGTCTGATCTTCCAGGTTTTCCCGGATTCTGCGAGCCTGGGAATGGCTGGCAGAATGTGGGGACCTGGGCTCCTGTGTCCTGTGACGCTCAGAGGAGTCTTCAGATCCCTCCTTGCTACCAGGATTTGCTGCGTATCCCCCCCACTGACCTAACTGGGCAGAGGTTTTCAGGATGCCCTTAGTGGGCCTACTCTCCTGGGGTTCCCCACTAAATTGCACTGTGCTTGGGTGCCCATACCCGGACGCCCGCCCATCCATTCCTGGGAGGTACTGGCCTATGAGCCCCATACTTCTAGCTGGATAATAATCTGCCATCCCCGTGGCCCTGGGCTCATGTGCGCGAGGGGACATGGGGGTGGCAGAGTCCAGGGACTGGGAGAGATGAAGGCCTCTGGTATTAGGGCTCCTGAGGTTATGCTCAGGAGTTTCTCTTTCCTAGCGAACCTCATCTCTATCCGCCCCTGCTTCCTGTTGCCATGCAAGAGCCTGCGCTTTCAGTTCCTCAGTTAAGGCCTTACTAGACTCTATCAGTCTCTCCTGCATGGCTACCTGTTGCTGGAGCCTATCATTGTGCTGACAGAGAGCCTCATTTTCTCTCTGTGCCTCCTGATTGGTCCTGGAGTACTGGGCCAGTCTCTGCTGCAGGAGGGTTACCTCCTCAGTCCCATCCCTACTGGCCTGCTCCTTTCTTGCCAGAGCATCCTCCACTCTCCTGGTGTGCTCTAACAAGTTCTGGTGTTCTTTTTGGAGGTCACCCAGTCCCTGGAGGGCCAGGTGATTTTCTTCCATTTCCCTTTTTAAGTGGCAGACTTCCTGGCCTAAGGTATCCCTTTCCTGACTAAGAGCCTGCATCTGTGCCGCCAGGTCGTCCCTTTGCCTTTGGAAGGCACCAGATTTCTGGCGCTCCTTGTCAAACTCTGCCTGGGTATCCAGGTCTTTCAAAATCAGTTTATTGCTCTCTGCCTTCTCCCTATCTAGGTGGCTTTGCAGGGTGACTACCTGCTCGGCACATGCCCTATTGAAATCTAATTGTTGCTCCAGCTTTTTCTGGCTCTGCAGTAGGGAATCCAAACCTTCTTGGTACTCCTTCTGCAAGGCCAGAAATATGGTATCCTGGTCCGCCTTTTCCTATTGCAGCACATCCATATCCTCCTTTATTTTAGTGATGTACTGTCTGCTGTCCTTTTCTGACTCCTGGCTCCTGAGCAGCCTCTGCTCAGAAGAGTCCAGATCAGATTGGGCCTTCTCTAACGCCATCTGTTGCCTATTTGCCAGATGTTGGCCTTCAGCACATTTGTCCTGCATGGCTCCCATATATAGATACAAAGATGCTGCTATCCTGGCAATCTTATTATGTTCATCTTTGGCTTCAGGGGCCATATATAGTTCACTCAGGCCACATGGAGGGGACCCTGATCTCCCCATATATCTGACCCTGTTTCAGTGACCTGTTGCGCGATTGCCTGCAACCAGACCGTTTGGTCCTGATGAGTCCACTCACCTCTCACAAATAGCTTATGTAAGAAGTGCTCTCTGGCTATTTTCATATCTACCAAGGTCATCATTCTGGAATTTGAGTTCCTTCCTGACTTACAGAAGTTTGTATTTTATTTTGCAAAACAGACCGTTTCCTTAGAGCGTTCCTTTGAGGGATGCTTTCACAGTGTAAAACAGCATGGTGATCTAACCGGATATGTGTATCTGGTCAGTTGGCACACTGTATTAATCTGCACAAGTGGTAATTCTAACCCAGAATATCCCGGCTCCGAGCCCCCACTTTTGTAAGCGATATTCAATGAACACTACAGCTAAGTCAATGCCTAGTCTGGGATGCTGAGGAAAACCCTTATTGATTTATTTTTATATTCAGTTCAGTACTCTGGATGACAACCCTTGTATAACACCCCCCTCTTAGAATACCCCTGACCCCACTGAGCCAAGAAGTAGGTTTGTTTTGCAAATTAAAAGGTTTATTTGAAAAATTAAACAATATATATATATCACACTTTTATAATAAATTAATATCTGATAGTACACTTAGACATATGATGTTGATCAACAATGGGTAATCTGGCACTAGCACACTTCTTTACAATCAATGAGGAGTTAGTAAGGATGGATACAGTAGCAAAAATACTTTTATGGTTTCAAGGGAAAAGCAATGAGGAATAAAATGCAGTACAGAAATACTTGATATGATTTTAGCAAAAGATAAGATAATCACTTTTTCTCTGGCAATTCACCCCCTCCCCTATGCAATGTAAGAAATGGAAGGAGATGGAAAGAGGAGCACACAGTTCTCAGGAATGCAATCAAATACAATACGAAATTCAGTTCCTCCCCAGCTTAGAGGGAACAGGTAGGAGTTTGAAAAACAGGCCCAAAATGCTTTTAAATGTGATGGCAATGGATGGGAAAATGTGCCAACTGATTTTAATTTCCTCTAGAGATTCAGGGTGAGTGGGAGATGCGTGTTGGTATTAGTTCAGGCTCACTTTAGCAATGCTCTATGAGTTATTACCAAGTTGCAAACGGATTTTAACAAAAGAAAGAATGGAGCCGCTATTTTGACAAGTGGAGAAATTGAGCCAAAATCGCAAATCGCAGTAAATTTCACGAGTGTGTAAATCGTGATTGCGGAAAAAGTATAAAGAGTAAGCCGGTTTCAGGCTTGTTGGAAAGCTTAGATTCTAAGCTTTCAGAGGAAAGTTAAATCTCGTTCCTAGCCCAAACGGTTCAAGAGATACGGACAATTAAATAAAGGTAGTTTTTCGGATTTAAAATAAACTCAAAATGACAGGTGACAGCTTGCAGCTGCAGAATTGACAGGTGACAGTTGTGCAGCTTTAAAAATGACAGATGACACGATTTCTAGGAGGCAGTTCTACTTAGGTTAAAATAGTTTGGATTAGATTATTTTAACTAAGAGATTGGTTCTGCACAGTTCTGCTAGGTACTCACAATATAAATTTGAACTAGGCCTCATCACGGATCTGGTCAACACGTCCGGCTGCGGTTCTGTCTGCTCGGCGGGTCAATCAGGCACCGGTTCTGCTCACATCGATCTGGGTCAGCTCTGCTCTGCTGGTCTAGCCTCTCTGGATTCTGGATGTAACACTGCTTTCTGGGTACTGCTACAGGTTCTTGCAAAAATTCCCAGCAAAACTTCAATCAGCTCGCCCGGCTGTTGAATAGTTTGGTTAGTTTTGAGGCCTGCTGAAGAGGATTCAGCTGGTGGATTCAGGCCTCTCTGCTACAAATTCTGGAGTTAATTTCTGCTACAGGTTCTGGAGATTGATGGATTTGAAGTCTGGATCTCTGGATGTGAAGTCGTCGGTCAGCATGCTCCGCAGCAAATGGAATTGAATGTCTCTACCTGTCCCAGGAGTCTCTTTTTATGTGTTTTGGAAAGTGGGTGTGTGCGTTGGTCATTACTAAACCTGCCCCTCTCACTTATCATTGGCCAATTCCTCCTCTCTCCCTTGATTGGGGGAAGGAAATGTGAGTCAGAGTGATGCTGTAGGCTTTATGGTCAGAGGAACCTCCCCTTGTCAGATTGCACACAAATCTATTTCTGACCCAAATACATATTTATCTATGTACCATTTTTCTAATATTATAGGTCCAGTTAACATATTTTCTGTAGCACCAAACCATCCGATCCGTGTCTTTGTACGATGTTGTGTCCACTGATGACAGAATTCTCCCCTTTTCATCCAGATAACAACCTCTAAACCTTTCCAGATTTTACACAAATGTGCACCAGGGATATGGGTTACAGATGATAAAGTGTCAGATTTTTAACATGCATACATTTGGAGTGAGACCCTATTTTCCGCTAGCAACCCCCCAGAATACACCACAGGGTCCTAACGCCTCTCACAGAAAAATCACAAAAATAATGATATTACTTATATAATTCTGACAAGTCCGCACTATGAGTTATCTATCTTTTTAAAATTATGCCCTGGTCAAAAAGGGGTGTGGCTTCCCACATCACAGGGTGGAATACCTGGTTTATCCACTTCCCCCAAGCCAGCTTGTTCACAGAGGCACAGCTTCCCCCCAGTTTCTCCCAAGAGGAAGCTATTTTACGACGCCCCCAATATAACATTTGCCTGAGTCCAGGACAGGCCTTTGTTCAACTCCCTGTAGTCCCCAGCTGCTCCACCCCTAATCTAATCAGAGAGGTGACAACTCCTTTTGGCAAGGGGAAGAGTGGCTGAGCAGGTTTCAACTCCTGTCGGGGGTAGTTGTCAGGCAGAATCCAGTTTCATTAAGCCAGGTTTCAGCTAAATGCCACTTTTTGTTCCCAGTTTAAATCACTTACAATTTTTACATATTGTTACGAAGTTCGTTGGTCGTGTAGAGTATGAACTACCCCTCTGTCCCCAAGAAACACCCTGACAACACCTAAAATACTGTCAGCGTGATTATTAAGGCCACAGGTGGAAGTCCCCAAACCAGGACGCGGGACAGCCGGAAGAATCCCTTGAGCGCTGTAAGGCAAGGTACAATGGTTATGTAAGTATGAAAGCAAGACACAATTACTTGTATGTAAATAGCAGATACTAAAATACCTGTGAGGACTTGGAAGAGGTGTGAACCTCCAGACTGTGGCGGGACAAGGCTGTATGGTATAGCAGGCAACCACCTATTGTAGGACCGAGGTCCAACTGAAAACACGTGGAAATCCGAGGTCAGAAACTTGATGATCAAATGTTCCAGCGTCAGTGAAGGGTGAAGCAAAAACAATCCGTGTACTAAGCGTAGGTCGGCAACAGGCAATCCAATGTTCCAAAGTTCCAGAGTCAGAGAAGGGCTAAGCAAAGATGATCCGTGGAGCAGGCGTAGGTCGATGATAGGCAATCCAAAGTTCCAAAGTTCCAGAGTCAGAGAAGGGCTAAGCAGAGACAATCCGTGGAGCAAGCGTAGGTCGACAATGAAAACAGGTCTGTAGAACGAAGAGAGTGCGTCACGTGATCCTGATTGAAACAGCTGTGAAGCAACGCCTTCGGTTTCCGAACTCTTTTTATCCCTGGAAAGGACACACGTGACAACGTCACGTGGAAGCGAACCGAAAGCGTTGCCGCGTTGCTAGGAAACCAGGGTCACATAGTCCGTGACGCGCCGGGCAGCACTGATCTCCGTGGAAGATACGAGTTCCTGGATTGCAAAAGTCTCCACTTGGTTTGCCACCGCAGTGAAGGGCGATAAATGCCTGTACCGCCAAACATGCCACGCCGTGCCCTGCCGTGTGGAACGTGAGTGGGAAATGCTGTGCAGGAATCTGAGCGTGTGTGCCGGGAAGCGCTGATAGTGGTAGAAGCGGAGGTGCGTGTCTTCGGCTGAGTAGGAAGCGGTGTGACAGAATCCCCCCTCAATGGCCCACGACCACGTGGGCTAGCAGGATTGTCCCTATGAAACCGCGACACCAAAAGCGGGGCCCGGACATCCCGAGAGGGAACCCAGGAGCGATCCTCGGGACCATAGCCCAGCCAGTCCACCAGATATTGAAGGTGACCCCGATGGTAACGGGAACCAAGGATAGCACTAACCTCAAATACATCCTGGGAAGAGACAGAGACCGGGGCAGGCGGGACAAGGACACGAGTGGGAGCAAGGTACGGTTTGAGGAGAGAGGTATGGAACACCGGGTGGATCCGCCAGGAAAGGGGAACAGAGAGCTTGAGAGCCACGGGATTCAAGATTCTGGTAATCCGGTAAGGGCCCACAAAACGGGGCAACAGTTTGCGGCAACCAGGGATCCGCAAATGTCTGGTCGATAGCCATACCCGATCGCCCACCTGATATTCCGGAGCCTTCGCCCGCTTACGGTCAGCCTTGGCCTTCATCACCGCTTGAGCTTCACGGAGATGAACCAATGTCTGAGTATGCACAGCTGCAAGATCGCGCACACAGGCATTAGCAGCAGGAGTGGCAGAGGGGAAGTCAGGTAGCGGCAGGGTGCGAGGATGCTGCCCATACAGAGCATAAAAGGGGGAGAAACCAGTGGCGGAATGGCGGGAGTTGTTGTACGCGAATTCAGCGATATACAATAATTTGGACCAGGAGTCTTGGAACTGAAGGGACAGGCACCGCAAGTACTGCTCTAGAGCCTGATTCACCCTCTCGGTCTGCCCGTCGCTTTCAGGGTGATAGGCCGAAGAGAAGCGGGCATCTATACCCAGGAGTTTAGTGAGAGAGCGCCAGAAACAGGACGTGAACTGTGATCCACGATCAGAGATGATGACCTGTGGCAAGCCAAAGAGACAGAAGACAGCTCTAAAGAACAAGCGAGCCAGGGTTGGGGCAGACGGTATACCTGTGCAGGGAATAAAGCGGGCCATTTTTGTGTACGAATCGATGATAACCCATATTGTATCGTAGCCTTGTCTGCGGGGCAGGTCAGTGATGAGATCCATAGAGATGGTGTGCCAAGGCCTGGGAGGTACCGGCAACGGTAAGAGTAGCCCTAAAGGCCGTCCCCTGCGTGTTTTGCATTGGGCACATATGGAGCACGTGTTGACGTAATGTTCAATGTCTTTTCTCATGGAGGGCCACCAGCACCAGCGTTGTAACAAGTCTAATGTGCGTTGTTGCCCTGGATGGCCGTTTATTGCCGCATCATGTGACCAAGCGAGTGCTTGGTTGCGTACGTCGCATGTAGGGAGGAACAATTTGCCCTGGATGAAAGGTAACCCTTCGTGAAGGACAACGTCCCATTCGGTGAGTGCATGGGGATTTTGGGAAACCCATTGTTTGATGTCGGTAAGCATGGTGGGAGACGGCGTACACATACAGATAACATGGCCTTTTCTGATACAAGAAGATCGAAATCATACAGAGCGGGATGATCGCTTTCCATCATTGGATTCGCCCAAGTGGCCGCAACCCCAGACAAATGGGACAGAAGAAACGCGGCTTTTGTAACAGAATCAGGAAACGCTAAGGGCCGGCACAAAAAATGTAATTTGCATTGATTAACAAATGTACGATATTTCCGGGGATCCCCCTGGTAGCGTTCTGGTGCAGCAAGAGGGACGGGTGTAGGAAACCATACAGGAGTGGGTGCAGGGGCCGTGACAGGTGTTGGCTGGACTGGGGGAACTGGGTCCCCGAAATCGGCATCTGCGGGTAATGGGAAACGCGTGCTCTGTAAGGCGTCCAGGCGGTGATGTATGGCCGTCGTGGCGGTAACCATGTCGGTCCTAAGGGCCGCCACTGCCTGCAATAAGGCGGTCACTGGATCCCCGGCGGAGGGGTTCATACTCCGGACGACCAAAAAGGCTTCACAGTCTGTTACGAAGTTCGTTGGTCGTGTAGAGTATGAACTACCCCTCTGTCCCCAAGAAACACCCTGACAACACCTAAAATACTGTCAGCGTGATTATTAAGGCCACAGGTGGAAGTCCCCAAACCAGGACGCGGGACAGCCGGAAGAATCCCTTGAGCGCTGTAAGGCAAGGTACAATGGTTATGTAAGTATGAAAGCAAGACACAATGGCCCTCATTACGACCCTGGCGGAAAGCGACTGACCGGAGCGCCACAGCGTAAATAGCGTTTCCGCCATTGCACGAAGGAGCAAAGTGCGGCCCATTCCGACCCATCGGGCACGAGCACCACGGCATGGCGGAAGTGCAAAGTCCGCGATGGCGGAAATGACCCCAAAACGGCCCACACCGCCGCCGTACGGCGCCCTAGGTGCAATACCGCCACCCCTCTTAGCGGTCACCGCAGTGTGCGCCTACCGGAAAGTACGGTGCCCGGAAATATACGGAAACGGAAGTTAAAACATGGGCCCGGAACGGGAAACATCCCGGCGTACACCTATAAATACACTAAAACCACACAACCACTAAAATCACTACCCTGAAACACACCCCAACCCGTCAACCACCCTAGCGAAACCAAGAAAAATGGGAAAAGTAGCGAAGAAAGCGTGCGACCGCAAGCGGCAGGTCCACTTCTCCCGTGAGGAACTCACCGTGCTAACAGAGACCCTCCAGGAGAATGCTGCCGTCGTCTTCTGCACGCAAATGACCAGGACGGCACTTGCAAACAAGAAGGCCATATGGGCTCTGGTGGCACAGCGGGTAAGTGCGGTGGGGACCGCACCCCGCACCCCACAGCAATGCCGCAAGCGATGGGACGACCTGCGGATACGCGTCCGCAGCATACTCTCTGCCAACCGCAACATTGCCACAGCCACCGGGGGAGGTCCTGAATCACCCATCAAGTTGACCCCCTGGGAAGAAATCTGTGCCTCCACCATCGGAATGGAGAGCATAGAGGGAGTCGGAGGGATGGAGAAAGGAGTGCAGACATCCGAAGATTCAGGTAGGTGGGCCAGATAAAACAATGCCAAATCCACACAGTCCATCCATGTGAAGTACCATGCGTCCACATAGTGCAACAGAAACACATGTCCAGGAGAACGTCCACACACATCGGCCTGCAAGCGCACGTTAAAACCCACAATAAATACATAAATAATAAAAAAACCCTAATACACGCACTACACGTGCAGCAGGCACACCCTAACTGCAGGCTGCCAGACAACTGCACCCTCACTCCACACACAAATCAAAGCACCTCCAAGGCCCCGACCCAAATCACCCTCAGGTACCACCCCAATGCATGTGATACAATGCCATTCCAATTCCCACAGACCCATCAATAACCCTCGCCCTCCTTTACTCCACCACAGGGTCCGATCCAAACGACGAGCTACAGGACACCCCTACCAGCACACCTGCAAAGAGGGCCAAGACCAACGGCCAGAGACCCTCCACCTCAGCTGCACGCATCAAGACACGGCAGCAGCACAAATCAGGTGGCAGCACAGAGGAGGGAACATCAACAGGCACCCCAGCAGCCAGCATGCCCACAACACCACCACCACAGGTCCCCCCAATGGATGCCACAGAAGGCACTGCCTCTGGTGGCAGCAGCACCATAGGTGACACCCCATTGATGGCAGCATGCTCGGACACAGAAAACGGGGATGCCGAAGTCAGATCCATCCATGACCTGTCCCAATCCCCCTGTCTGTTCCATCCCGTACAACATGAGGATACCACGCAGGGGCACCCACCAGACGACGACTGGCCATCCCCCACAAGCCCTGTGGCAAGGCAACATGAGGACAACAGCCCCTCTGTGACACCCCCGCAAATGGCCATGGCCCAGCAGAGGCAACAGTCCCTCGACCAGTTGATCGAACAACAGCAGCAACTGGCCACACTCCTCAAGGACCATGCCGATGAATGTGGGGGCACTAAGGCAGACATAGAAACATCAACTGAGACACTTAGGGCAGAAATGGAGAGAGGTACAGAGACGGTAAGGGCACAAATTGAGAGAAGCACCGAGAGCCTGAGGGGGGAACTGCATGCGACGTCCAAAGACGTATGTGCCGAACTTGCCGCAGTGCGCCGTGTGCTCACTGAGCTCTCGCAAACCCTTAGGGACATGCATGGACGTGAGCAGGCAGACACATCATCCGTTGCAAGTTCCGTCCAGGGCAGCCCCCAACGTAGATCTGGAAGGAACCTGCGCTCCACAGGCAGGGGTGCCCCTGATACCCGCAGAGGGGGCATGCAATAGCGACAGCCCACTGACAATGAGCATCTTTGGACACTGGTGTTCGGGGGGGAGGTAGGAGGGTGGAGGGGGTGTGTTGGGCTCACTTGGGTGGCGGGTCGATAGGGTGTTCAACATGATATCACATATGCCATAAAAAGTGCACGATCAACCAATGAGAAGTGTGGACATTGATCTTTGTGTACTAGGCCATCATAGGCGTACAGTCCATATTGTGCATGTCCCAGACACACGCAGTGCCACGAGTCCCGTGTCCATGTATCAGCCACCAGGCGTGAGTGCTAGAAGCATACATCAATGAGATGCTGACGAATGTCACGGGCCTCCGGTGCCTCGCAGACTCCATGAGGTGCTGCCACATCCCCACCCTCATCATGACCATCATCAGGTGCTTGCAGTTCTGCGTCAGGGGGCATGGGCACATTTCTACGTACGCACATGTTGTGGAGCATGACACATGCCATCACCATCTTTGCAACCTTCTCATGGCGGTACAGGAGTGCCCCGCCAGACCTGCTGAGGCAGCGGAAACGGGTCTTCAGTAGGCCGAATGCCTGTTCAATGACTACACGGGTACGTGAGTGGGCATGGTTGTAGTCCTCCTCATGCTGGTCCCGTGGGTTCCGGACTGGTGTGAGGAGCCATCTCTTCAGTGGATATCCAGCATCACCTGTATGTGGACGAGAAACGTATGATGTGGAATGCCATTGATACGTACGCACACCCCCCCCCCCTTCCTGGCAGGTCAATGCCAATTCACATACCCCACATCATCATGCATGTAATGAGACTCACCGAGTAGCCAGGATCTGTTCCCTGCGTGTCGCTCCATGTAGCGTGGTATTGTAGAGTTCCTCAAGACCATAGAATCATGGGTTGATCCAGGGAATCGGGCACAACAATGTGTAATGATCCTGTTGGAGTCACACACCATCTGTACATTCAGGGAATGAAATTGTTTTCGGTTGCGGTACTGGGCCTCCATGGCATGTGGGACGACCAATTCAACATGGGTGCAGTCGATGGCACCAATGCAACCCGGTATGCCGGCAAGTGCATGGAATCCCACTTTTGTGTTGGTTATTTCCTGCTCCGAGCGTGGTAGAGAGATGTAGTCGTCTGCGTGCTTCAGGAGGGCATCGAGCACTTGCAATAGTGTCCGTGAGAACAGTGGCTGAGAAATGCCATGCAACTGTCCGACTGTGTGCTGGTAGGTGCCTGTGGCCAGGAAGTGGAGTACAGACACCACCTTCAGTAGGGGTGGGATGGCGGTTGGGCTATCTATCATGCTGACAAGGTCAGCCTGTGTCATGTCCACAATGGCGGTTATGGTGTCCCGGTCCAGACGGTAGAGGGTGTGGATCTGCTCATCAGTGAGGTTGAACGGATGTGCTCGGAGGCGTGGGATTGTGGGCTGCCTGCGTGGTGGTAGTGGCTGTGCTGGCAGCCCTTGCTGGCCCTGCCTTGGCCTCCTCCTCCTCCTGCGTCTCCTCCGTGCGGCTGGTTGTAGTTGGTGTTCGTCTTCTTCTTGGAGTCGGAGCGCTTGCAGTGCTATCAGGTCCCCCAGGGCCAACATCGCGAGTCCTGCCGGTAGCATTTCGGTGTGGTTGTGGGAGGAGACTGGCTGTGCAATTTATGTGTTTTCAGGCTGTATGGCCTCCACCTGTGGTGATTGATTCCACCTGTGCAAACTGCTCTCCCCTTTGGCCGAGCACGTCCCGCGCACAACGCTGCAATTCGGGGAATTGTATCTTGCTATTGCAATCATGTATTTGTACCCGATGGCCGTGTAAGATTGGTTGATATGTTCATTCTGCTGTGGTCCCATTGTTTCACATGCATTCATTGCAGTCGCGAACAGACTTGTGAAGGGTCACTGGAACGTAGTACTCGAGTAACGGTGGACCCTCATGCATCACTGCACCGAGGTTCAACGACGGGCGGGGCGTCCCATTCGTGGGTGAAGGCAGTTGCCATTTTCACACACAGCCGCACTCGATGGAATAATTAGTGATTTCAAACGGCCACAGATGCCTTTTCGACGTGATGTTGCAAATGAGGAATTCGAGGGGCGGCGCTTTCGGTTTCCAGCTAGCGGCGAGGAGATGCCCACAGGTCTGACTGCAAATGTAACGTTCTATTGTTCTATGTCCTTGAGACAGGGCCCATGGCGAGGGAGCAATGATTGATATGAATAGTTTGGGATGCGCAATAGCTACGTGGGCGATGAGGCCGTCCGTTCCCAATAACATGTTACTTCACAACACTGGAATTACGGGCTGGGGCACTGTGGATTTAGCAGGCTGCATAACGCACGGACTCAATGGATGTTTCTAATGTTATGTGAGTAATTATTTAGGCATTTTGATCCCGGGATGAGGGAATGATGGATGGATGCATGGGCAGGTGATTTGATACAGAGTTTGCCATGTACAGGGCTTCTTGGGATCTATCCGCCTCCCCTACGCTATGTGATGCAGGGCTGCCATTGTGGGACCATCGTCCATCTGGCCTTGTTGAGCCCTCCCTGTCTCGAGGCGCCCTCAGACACTTGTGTCCATGCACGTTAACATTCCCATCTGATGGAATCTGTTTTGACAGACGCATGCACAGGTACACTCGTTTGTGATGGTGTTTGCACCTCGATATAGATGGTTATGAGTCGCAAGTGGTTTTGGGGTGGTGATGATCCTTTTGGTTGGGCTAGCATGCATATGGCTGTGGATTTCGTGTGATCATTGAAGTGAGTAGTTGGAATGTAGTTCTGATGGCCATTCTGTTCTTTTTCTTTTCTTTTGGTTGACAGGTATCTCCTCCCCTTTTGCCACTGCCATCTGTATGCCACTCCTGCAGATGGATTTTACTCCCGACACCTGCTGCTTCGTGTTAATCAGTGGAGCAGCATTATGATCTTATGGGACGATCGCCAATGGGCCACATGCCCTTACGCAGTACTGGTGGCTCGGAGCAACATTTCGGCCTTTCAGCTGGACTAGTGCCTCTCCATTGGGACGGCCCTGCGGTTCTGTGCGCTTCCATGTTGCCTTTTCGTACGTGATTGTGGCTCTGTGTACCATGGGGGAACAGGGCGACACACAGGTAGTGGCTGGTCATTTCTTGCGGAAGCAGCCCACAATGGTGATTGGTGTTTTGGAGTTCATGGCCTGATGGCTGTATGGGCTTGGTGATTTTGATGTGCATAAAATTTCTATTCGGATTTGGCCCGTGTAGCGTTTTTCTTTGCAAGTGATGTGGCATATGCCAATTTGGGGGGCGATGTATTGTGAGGAGATCTGCATCGGGTTCCGGCTTCGGGGTTTAGTTGCGTGGTACTGTACTGGCCGCGTTTGCCTACGAAGCCCAGTGAGGTCAGGGATGGGGGCTGCCAATATGACAGTTTGAATGTTGTCATGCTCAGGGGCGGGGGATTGGGTTTTGTGTAACAGATGCCGGTCAGCCAGGTGGACTGGTGGAATGATGTGATTTTCGGAATATTGCTGGTCACAGGTGCCTGTGTTTGCGTGCGTTTCTTGGTGGGGGACTGTGGTCATGTCCATTGGGATGGCTTCTGTATTCGTGCCATCTGTGCCCTGCAGCTCCCATTGGCCCCTGTTGTGTTTCTTTTGTTCGTTGGCATGCATGGGTGACTTGTACATTTCAATGGTTGCATTGTGGCTTCATTGCACCTACGGGGAGTTGTACTTTGTGGGCAGGGAGCGGTGTACAGGCACTCAGTGGGGCCGTTTACGGTTGATTCGCGATGCCGTACTTCTCGCCATGGCGGAATGGTACATTACGCCATGCCTGATGGCGTTAGGTACATGTCCGCTAGGGTCGGAATTGGCGTACCGTTGCACCATGGTGGTGTTTGCGGTTTGGCATGGCGCGCGCGCGCGTGCTTGGTGCAGTTAGCGTTGGCGTTCACTACGGTGTCGCTAATGGCTTCGTACTTTGCGGTGACGGGTCATAGTCGCACCGAGCGCTATTCGATGGCGGTATTGCATTTCCGCCATCGTTTTTCGATTTCCGCCAGGGTCGTAATGAGGGCCAATTACTTGTATGTAAATAGCAGATACTAAAATACCTGTGAGGACTTGGAAGAGGTGTGAACCTCCAGACTGTGGCTGGACAAGGCTGTATGGTATAGCAGGCAACCACCTATTGTAGGACCGAGGTCCAACTGAAAACACGTGGAAATCCGAGGTCAGAAACTTGATGATCAAATGTTCCAGCGTCAGTGAAGGGTGAAGCAAAAACAATCCGTGTACTAAGCGTAGGTCGGCAACAGGCAATCCAATGTTCCAAAGTTCCAGAGTCAGAGAAGGGCTAAGCAAAGATGATCCGTGGAGCAGGCGTAGGTCGATGATAGGCAATCCAAAGTTCCAAAGTTCCAGAGTCAGAGAAGGGCTAAGCAGAGACAATCCGTGGAGCAAGCGTAGGTCGACAATGAAAACAGGTCTGTAGAACGAAGAGAGTGCGTCACGTGATCCTGATTGAAACAGCTGTGAAGCAACGCCTTCGGTTTCCGAACTCTTTTTATCCCTGGAAAGGACACACGTGACAACGTCACGTGGAAGCGAACCGAAAGCGTTGCCGCGTTGCTAGGAAACCAGGGTCACATAGTCCGTGACGCGCCGAGCAGCACTGATCTCCGTGGAAGATACGAGTTCCTGGATTGCAAAAGTCTCCACTGGGTTTGCCACCGCAGTGAAGGGCGATAAATGCCTGTACCGCCAAACATGCCACGCCGTGCCCTGCCGTGTGGAACGTGAGTGGGAAATGCTGTGCAGGAATCTGAGCGTGTGTGCCGGGAAGCGCTGATAGTGGTAGAAGCGAAGGGGCGTGTCTTCGGCTGAGTAGGAAGCGGTGTGACACATATACATTAAATAATTACTTCCTTCAAGTCATTTCAGAATATAGTTTTACATTATATCCACCTCTTAGCAAGTCTTTCCTTGGTCTGGTTTTGTTTCATTTGTTCAGTTTTACACAAAAGTCTGGTGGTTTTAAAACGCCGGCTTTCTGATAGTGGTGAGTACTGGTAATGCAACCATTTTTGGGATTAAGAAAATGAATTCCCCACAGTTCTGAATTGCCTTTTTTGGCAATCAGCATTGCCATTCCCAATGGTTTCAGGCTACTGTGTGTGTAGCCCAAAGGTGGTTTTAGGCAGTGCCCACCTGTGCTCACAACATAGGCAAAAATGGGTGGCAGCCTATTCTCCATGTTTTCCCTGTGCACTCTCTGGGGAGTTCTGGCCATCATGATGTTTTCCATGCCAGTACTGCACAGTTTTATGGTAGGGCTTGTATGCATGGGTAAAAACATCCCACATTACAAAACCTCTTTCTTTCATCATTAGAGACCATGTCATTCCCTCACAAACGAGTTCTATAGAATTGTCAGTGAGCAGATGTAAGTTCAGTTCACCCATGATGAAAGTATGGGACAATGCTGTGTCCAAGAGCAATGTATCGAGGATGACAGACAGATGATAAAAAAACATGCTCTGCTGTTATTGTTTGCTTGCTCCAGTATATATTTATAATGGCAAATGTGGTTAGGCCTCTGGTAACTTTCACCACTTGAAAGCATGATGCAGGGGTTGGACAAGAAACACAAGCTAAGCCAGAAGCTTTTTTAATGGCTATTAGCAGCCCGCCAATCGGACGACTCATTGGTCATTTAGTGGCAGGGGTTGAATAAATTACATGAGAGGCCAAAACCGGAGCAGACATTCACCAGGTTTCCTGAAGCACTAAAATGTCCTGTTCCCCCAAGTCATTCCCCAAAGAATTATTAAAGTGAGAATGACCTCTCGTATTCCACAAGGTCATACTAATAAGATCATCCTGGCTCACATACTGTTATGATCTGCGATCATATATTTGCATTGGTTGAAAATGGCTTGACGAAGTTTGAGCACTCGCCAATACAGCATTCCGCTTGGGGTTATAGTTGTTAATTGTTGCTTTTGCCCCTTGAGGAATCGCCAAATCAGAGACTTGAGTTAAAATGAAACCCAGGTCAAACATGGCTATCCTAGCTTGCCATAAAATGTTAGCTACAAGCCCGGAGTGCACATGTATTCTAGCCTCTGTTGAGTAATGTCTCTTGCTAAACTCAACTAGATCAATATCAGAGGTTGTCAAACTCCGTAATATTGGAATCTCTGCACATAAATTCAGGATGCTCGCTCTATTAAGAACATATTGAACACCTGGAAGCTCTCGACATTTTAATGTGAAACAATGAAAATGTGTTTGGCCATTTACATTAGCCGTAGTTTTCACAGGCTTGGCATGAACATTCTGAGATATTGATCTAAATTGGTTTTCTGAAGTGAAAGAATTTTGATCTATCTTTTGTAACAGTTTGTCAGACCTCCTCAGGGCAGAGGGACCTTGGAGTAGCATGCCCACATCAGGAAAGGCTGTGCAACGACTATTATCCACACTGTGCATTTTATCTTGGGTTTCTGGATAACCTTATAATCTCCCTTATATCTTGTGACGTGGGCGGAACTTCTTCATTAGAGATTGGCAGGGCTTTTTGGATGGAATTGATGTTTTGTTTGCCGATTGCAGAAGGTCCGGACAAGGCTAGGTTACCCTTCTGCCAGATACTTATCTGTGATCCAGAATGATTGAACGGTGAATTCTTATCACACTGCTGTATGTTAGAAACACCTGTTTGGATTTCCGTTAATGAGGTGGGCCGAGAAGGAGCAGTTGTAGAGGCACCAGTCAAATTTTCTAGATGGAGGCTGGGATGGCCTAGAAGATTCAACCTCTAGTGATTTTTGAATCACATATGAGTCAATGGATGCTTGGATTTCGTCTCTGAGGGAAGCAATGGTTGAATGTGCTTGAATTGAAGGGGCTTCTTTGTCTGGAATTAAGGATTGAAAAATTGAATTTGCAACATTGGATTTGCAGCCAACTAAGTTTGATGGTATGGGCACTTGGACTTTATGAATGGTATTGCAGCAGTCCACGTTTCGGCCGGTCTTATAGGTAAGGGCTACTAAATCATCAAGGGGCTGGTGAACCGGAGGGATCAAAGTGGCATTCATTAAAGGCTTTAGGGCGGCTGCTGGGGTTGGAGATTCGGCTTGTCTCCCAGCCGACTCACGGCCTTGACAATTCTCCTGACTCTCCCCCTGGTAGGCACTTGCCGCATTTTCTTTACTGGCTTGCGACAGGCCTTGGAGTTGATAACTGTGGTCATCGCGGGATCAACTTGGCCAGGTAGTTTAGGGGTGGCTGCCATAAATAAATCAAAAATATTTGTTTTCACGGCCATTGGAGGTTCGGCTAATATGATTATGTTACTGGGTTGCTGTTTAGGGAGAACATCTTCTCGAATATTTAATGTGTACCATTTTATCAATCACATCTGAGAAGTCTTCTGTGGGCAACCTGAACCATTTTTTCCACCATATAACACCCCACCAGGAAATCAAGTACGTCATTGGCCATACTAGCTATTAGGAGTTATTTGACAGATCATATAAAAGGAAGTTAAAAAACTGCTTATGTTGAAAGTCATCAATGTCTCTCATAGGGACTGGGCTTCACCAATCATCCATTTGTGTAAAACAGATGGTAGATGTAGATTGTGTATCAAGGTTAATGAGATCCCTTGCTTCATACCTCTGCTATGCTATGGATTCATAAAAATGACTGAAGGGATCAGAACTTCTTTCTAAATGACAACCTTTTAACAAAGGTATATTGGCAAATCCCTTTGACACCACAAGAATGAAAAAGTTGCATTTTAGACACAGACAATTTACAGTTCTTCCTTTTGGACTAGATGGGGCCCGAGCCACCTTTCAGTATCTCGTGATTCAGGTTGTGCACCCTCATCAAGTCTGTGCAGGTGCTTATTTAGATAACATTGTTATCTAAAATCAATCTTCGGGGCCTATGCACCACCTGCATTTAGTGACTTGGATGGGCTGGTAATCTCTGCTAACAATAAATGTCACCTAGCACTGTCTACATTGCTGTACAAAGCTTCCAAATTCAGAAGGGTCTAGTTCATCTATAGGAAGTGAAAGCTATCAACCATATCACATCTCCTCCACCAAGATGGAACTCTCATTCACTTTGGGACCAGTGGGATGTTTTAGATGATTCTTCCACAATTCTCCCTGATGAATGTGCCATTGGCTGATCACCTACAGGCCTCTATACCACCCAGAATTCAGTAGAATGAGCCAAGCCAACATTGTTTAGAGGAGTCTAAGTGATCACCCACCCCTCCTAATTATGCCAAACCTATCTCAACAATTTATCCCACAGACAGATGTCTTAAGGTTGGGGGGTGGGGATAGGAGTGGTATTATCTGAAGAGGAGAGTAATTAAAGCCTAGTCCTAATCATCATTCTGAAGATAGGTTCCTGAGGGAAACATTATGCAATCATAGGACTAGAATGTTGGGTGATAAACTGGGGAATTGAAGCTCTTAAATGTTATCTTACAGGCCACCAATTCCATCTCGTGATGTATCATACTTCTCTGACACGGCTAGCGAGAAATAAGGAGAGTGACACACAGGACATGAGTTGGTTCCTTGCCATGGAGCTATACATGATGTGGTAACACACAGAGCAGGACATTTACAGACTAATGTTGATTTATTGGGTAGGCATCCCTTACACCAATCTATCCATGGTGCGGTAGAAAGAGGGGAGGTATATGACAATGTCCCATGTTTAGGGTTAGGAGATAAGGCAGGGAAGCCATGCGGGCTGAGTGCCACCATCTGCGACGTGAAGTAGGCACAGAAGAGAAATATTAAGGGTTTCCAGGATCTGCAGCTTAGCCTCTGTGGTGCTTTCTCCTGCTGCCCCAATCCTGCCGTGCTAACCTTTACTCTTCATCAAAGACCAGTGAAGGCGTCATGCCCTCTTGAGGAACCAGGGCTTTGGACTTTTCCAAATTTCTCTGGATATTCAAGAGCAGGGTCTACTTGGAGTTAGCATTATGATTAAAGAATGCAAGGAAAGACAGAAGGACAGGCATAAGAACAGGGACGCACAGGGGTCCTACTGCCTTACATCATCCGGCATACAATAATGGTTTGACTTATAGAAGACCGATGTTCATCTCCTGCTACAAACATGCAGAGTTTTTGGAGTGATCCCCACAACTATGCCAAGGAGACTATGCCTGGGACCTCAGAGGTGTTGGCCAGTAATGAGCTATGAAATACATATTTGGCATTAAAATGGCAGACCTTCCTTTTGTGAATCTTGCTTCAGAGATAAACTTGCAAGCACAAACCAATTAGGAATAGCAGCAAGGGACTATTCAAACTTGACGAACCAACCACCACGCTGGGCACCAGAGGCACCACAGAGGCATGCCCACACTGCCACATTTAAACAGCCACCAGATTAGTAAGAGTGGAGGTGTTGCAAGGCAGAAGGCTACAGTGTTACAGAGCAAGAAGGAAGTACGACTGAAGAGAAAGGTAGTAAGACAGAGACACAGATATAGAAGTGTCAAGAGGAGGGGGAAGGAGAAATGAAAGGAGAGAAAGCAGAGAGGAAAGACTGGGGAGGATACCCGTGTACAAAGGAAGCGGGAAGGTGGGGGACTGTGAAAAGAGTGGAGGGACATGAAAGGAGTAGAGGAGGTTGAGAAGAGATAGAGAAATACAGGAAGATCCAGAAGAGGGGGAAGAGCAAGGAAAGCCGAGAAACTTTGGAAAGTAGCAAGGAGAGACATCAGGAGCAAGAAGGGGGCAAAAAGCAAGAGAAACCAAAGAGGGCAAACCATCGGAATTCTCAGAAGAGGAAGAGACAGGGGGAAAGATGTGGAATGAGGACGAACTAGGAGGAGAAGTGAAGAGGTCTGATTGTTGTACTGTTGAGAAGGAAAGCGAAGTAGGCATGAAAGCGGGATTTAGAGAAGAGAGTAGAGAGGACTGAAAGGAGGCGTAGGGATCTAGAGATGTCTTCTGGAGGGGATGCATGATCGGTCTGTGTTGGCCACACTGTGGCAGAGTCAGATGCCAGCAATCGGGTGCCTTCACCAACAGATTCCTGGCACCAGCAAGCTTTGACAAAGTGTCCCACAGGTTTGGCATCTTGTATGAGAATCAATGTCCTCCAACTACCAATAGGTGGAAGGGACTACCTACCACATCAGCCTCCTCACCAGAATAAGGAGAGAGAGAGAGAGAGAGAGAGAAGTGAAAGACAGAGAAAGAGACAGCGAGAGATAGATAGAGAGAAAGAAAGAAAGAGCGGGACAAAGATAGAAAGAGAGGCAGAGAGAGGCAGAGAGAGAGAGAGTGAGGGGAAAGAGACAGAAAGAAAGCCACAATTAAAGACAAGAAAGACGCGCCAAGCACACTAATAACCCCATGATTGTACGTGGATTTTATTTTTAACCATCCAGAATCCGGGCCCAAGGGAAGACTGATGGGCTATGCTCCTCACGCATGCTGACGATTTACTTCTTTGAGTTAACTGAGAACCAGTCCTCCACCTTCCCAAAGCATCATTTCATGGGAATAGTAATGGCCAAAACATTTACCAAAACATTTACTCCTACAGAGAGGATTCTGGTCCTCTCACAAACAGTGCCTCAGAGAGTACTTGGATTGATGGCTGTGTGCATTCATGGTGTTCGCTTATTACGGCTGTCTGGTGGGACGGCCAGACCCACATATCCACCCATTAAAACCCGTCTATGGACTCTCCAAAAACTATTATAGGTATTCAAACTCATGTCCTATCAGCCATGTCCTGGTGGGCTTAATAGCTAAACCTACTTCAAGGCTGCCATTTTCTTAGTACCCCTCTTTGAACTACTTTTGCAACAAATTCCTCGAAATTCGACCCCAGATCCCACTATCTTCTCCTTCAGACCAATTGAACATGGCCACAGGAAGGTAAATAGTGGCACTGCAATGGAACAGATTTAAAAGTAATATGTTTGGCTTCCAAAAGTTGGGGTCCACATCTCCATGGGATGTTTTTTTGGTTATTCAGAAACAACAGAAACTTAATATTTCAGCTGAGCAATTGGTGTAGCTCTCCCTCACCTTTCCTTTGCTGATCTGCAAATGGGCCATCATGTACAACAGATGCCTGGTTGCCGTCCATCTTCAGGTGAAAACTGACCGACTGAGTGGTTTACAATATGCTCCTCATTTACCCTCAAATGTCTGGATTATTGCCCTTGGAGACGGAAGGACCCGAACCCTCCTCAGGATTAGTGTCTAAACAGCTGGTCAATGTAGAATCGTTACCTCTCACTTGCCACTCCTCTGTGTCATGGCACTAATGAAACATTCACCAAGAGCTCCTAGGCAACCTGCCCCAGATCGCTCCAGAGTGACCACGCAATTCTGGCTTTCTGACCTTCATTCACCTGGCAAAGAACATAAGAATCTATGGATTCTCATTTTTATCTGAGCAGAAGTCGTTGTTTTCCCACTATTTCTTTCCATTGCTAAACTTGAAAACCAGTTTGCAACCAAATCAACTTATTCTCACATAACATTAAATAGTGTGCCGTGCAACCTCAAAGAAGAAAATATGCACACTGTCCCCCAAAAATAAAATAAACTATAAGCATTACTACAACCCCCAAAAACAAACCAAGTTCATTTCTCTCCCAAACTAAAACAAAGTGCATGCACTGCCTCCCATACTACCCCCACCCATCCGAAGAGAAAAAAATCTATGCATAGCATGTGGGGTCTACCCGGGTACTGAGGTATAACAGCTCAAACTCTAAGCGTTCCTAGACCATCATCAAAGCAACAGAGCTCTCACCCATTGAAATTGGGTCTGAAACTAGTACTTCAAGCATACTCTTTGATAAAATGGTGCCTAGACATGCAAGGTCATGGGCTGCATTCCAGGAGAATGATTTTGGAAGAGTGACAAATGTCTGCAAGACGATTATGGCGGTAAGGCAACAACGGCGCCGGTATCGCTACCGGCACTGTTGCTACCGTACCGCCATACTATGAGTTCCGCTCGCGGGTGCCCTTGCAGCCACCAGGTTTTACTGGGTGGTCGTACTGGCACCCGCAAGCAGAACTTGATGGTAGCAACGGTATCGTTAATAACGGTACCGTTGCTACCACCCTCCCCATTCCCATTGAACCCTATGGTGCTCAAATGGGAATGGAGAATCATTTTTTCCGGCGCCCAGAAAAGGGCAACTACTGGGTCCGCCAAGGTCGTAATGACCCGGGAATTGCCCTTTTCTGGATGCCGGATAGAAATCAATACTGGCGGCAGCCGGCTACCGCCATACTCGTAATGAGGCCCACTGTCACAATGGGCCTCATTACGACCCTGGCGGAAGACCATGGTGCTATTAGCACCATGGTCCATGCCGGTAAGTTACCGACTCTGCCATGGAGAAAGGGGGAATTACCACCCCATTACAAGGTTGGCGGGGCTGTAATTCCCCCTTCCTCCATGGCCCTTCCCCATTCCCATTTTTGCCCCATAGGGCTCAATGGGAATGGGGAAGGCGCTAATTACGGTGCCGCAAATTGCGGCACCGTAATTAGCACCAAGGTCCCTTTGCGGGTCCCTACTTTAACGGCTGGTCTACACCAGCCGTTAAGGTCGGGTCCCGCAAAGGGACCTCGTAATTAGGCGCTAATAGGTTAACGGCGCCGCAGCCTTTTACGGCGCCGTTAACCCATTAGCGCCTGGGTCGTAATGAGGCACAATATCAACAAAGGGTTATTTACTTTTATGTCAATTTTGTGTAGAGGAGCAGATGTATACACCAGCAGGAGATCCTGTCCCCCGCAACTCCCTGGTATTGGAGACATGAGACTGTGCCTTGCCTGACACCAGCTATCGTGCCAATAAGGTGGCAAGTATTTGGAAGGAGATACCTATTGAGACAACCCTATCCAATGTACTCTTGAAGTGATGACAACCTTCAGGAGTGACTCTCTGAAGGAATATGAGAAAGAGCAAAGAAAATGAACTAATGACGTGATAAGATACTGATTGAAGACGATGTACGGATCCAAGACGACAAATGACAAAGTAAAGAAGAGTTCAATAAATGTACAGACGCTGAAACTCAAGGTAGATCAAGTCATCATATAAGCTAGCTATGAGTAGCGAATACAAATGCAGGAAAAGCCGCCATTGTACAGAAACTGGAAATTGGTATCATGAATTAAGTAAGCCAGAAACCATGGACCAGGAATGGAAAACTGTGTCACAGCAGAATAGCAGGCTAGTGGAGCTGGATGGCAAGGCTGTCTGGCCTGAAGTCAAGATCGTAGAAATCAACGTCAGTTATCTACTCTGAAGAAGAACGAGTGTTCGAAGGATAAATCTTTTCACATTAAGGTTTAAGCAAGAACACAAAGGATGCCAGACATAGCACAAGCATGCCAACCAATTGTATTAGTCCGTATAACAAAGGACCTTATAGTTTAGAAGACCAATGAAATATGATGTAACTAGTGTTTCTGATATGACATGTTTGAAGAGGTAGGCATAAATTGTCCACCTGATAAAGGACAGCCAATCACAATCCTAGCTCCTATATGATTGTATATCTAGATGTTTCCCTCAACCAATCCCGACCCTTGATAGATTTTTCACTTTTGCCACGTAGTATGACATCACTCTGATGCATAATTGAGTTTATGAAGTATATTTTTTGTGGAAATCATTGAGAGACTGAGCGTACATCCATTGATGTTTGTTGTAACCTCCCTGTTTCAGATAATTGTTAATAAAACAGTAACTCTCCACCTCCTTGAATTTGTCTGGTTATTTGGACTCAGACTTTTTCTGGTATGATTCCATCCATTACATATGCACGTTCCGAAAGGCCATAAGCTCACATGGTAGCAGAGGAGGGTTCCAGATCCAAATTAGTTCTACTTCAGAGTTTCGAACGATGAGGCATCATTCGCCATTAGCTGGAAGATTGTGGAGTTTCCTGTGGAGAGCGGCCAAGAGAAATAAACTTGCAAGAAGAATCAAGACGATGTGTTGGTCCCCATTTGAAGAAATCCCTGCTCGGTTTCCACAGGCGCTCTGTGGCCAGAAGGTGAAATGGTCGCATTGGAGGAAGGCCTCAAGTTGATTAACGGATGTAAGTAGACTAAGGGAAATGGCAATATAAAGGGGTGGGATTGTGATATTTTTGTGTAATGGGAACGTTTGTATAGATAAAGAAATGCCTAAGTAATCCTATTTCAAGAGAAATAGAAGAAGACATTTCAAATTCCAGTTGGAATATTAAGAGAGAGAATACACACAGTCAGGACTGTGCAGGGTGACGTCTTAAACCCTGCACAGGGTAATCAAATTGGAGGTGAGGAGATAATACCTCTTACTATAAATAATTATAGGGAAAAGGGAAAGTGATCACAAAAGTTATTAATGTGTATTGGGTTATGGTTTTAAGTGTTATTTGTTGTGTGACGTCTCGAGAGGTAATAAGCTGTGAAGGTTGGGAGTAATGTTGTCCTGAATTAAAGTGTAGTTAACGATTGGCACCAATCAGAAAACAGATAGGTTGTTTAAACAAAAGAGGATTGAGCGACGATTGATGGTGCTTGCTCATATTTGG
The DNA here is from genome assembly GCF_040938575.1 of Ambystoma mexicanum. Lineage (NCBI taxonomy): Eukaryota > Metazoa > Chordata > Amphibia > Caudata > Ambystomatidae > Ambystoma > Ambystoma mexicanum. The sequence continues at coordinate 1,039,690,345 of NC_090929.1, read as the reverse complement.
TGTTTTAAGATTAAAAGTGGTAAGAAATAAGTCTTTAGATAGATAGAGATTTATTAACGATCTGGTAAGTAACAAAAGTCGATTGCGACTTGTCATTATGGAGGACACTCCTCTCCTGAACCTTTGTAAAACATTATCAAGACATGGGCCCAAGCTCAAACAGTACAGTGCAGAATGGGTAAAGTGCAGAGTGGATAAAATGTTCATGCCATTGCCACAAGGGGGGGGGCATTGTCAAAAGCAGTATTATAACACATGACCACATATGTGCACACTGCGTACACAGGAAAGAAATTAGAGAACAGACTGGCAATTTAAGAGCTTTGGAAAATGTACCAAGAGGAGAAGGAAGCCTGAGTACAGGAGCAGTGGATGCTTAACCAGCATAAAGGGGAGGACGTTGAGCCCTCAGCTCCTCTTACCTTGTCCGAGATTAAGAGTGTAGATAGGAGTTTATCCTTTAAAGGAATTAAAAGCAGCGGCAGGGTATAGTAACCCAACATATGGGACCCCCCACCCCGCTTATAGTAGTGATGACAGTCCAGAAGAGAGCAAAGGGAAGGAAGATGCCTTTAAGGTCATACGAGATAAAGAAGAAAGAAGCGAGAGATCGAATATATCGACAGATATAGACAGAGAAATTAAGAGCTGGAAAGGAGAAAAGGATAGGGCTGAAGAGGTAACGCTTGTACAGAACGAATTGATCGGAGGACAGATATTACTCAAGTTAGATGGGAAAAGCATCGAGGAGGTTAGGCGAAAGGATGATAAAGACGAGCAAGAAAAGAAGGATAGGGAATGAGAAAAGAGATTGATGGAGGATGAGCAAGGAAGAAAAAGCAGGGAACAATGGGAACAGATATATAGAGAAGAAGAAAAAGGCAGAAAAAGGGCAGAGGAACAAAGGAAGTACAACACTAGAAAGAAAGAGATAGAAGAAAGGGATAGGAGAGAAAGAAAGAGAGAGGCACAAAAAGTGAAGAGAAAAAGATTACAGAGAAGTGGAGAAGAAGAATGAAGATAGGAAGTGAGAAGGGAAGAACAAAGGCAAGAAGAACATAGGGCAAGAAGGGATGCAAGAAAGCGAAGGGAAGTGGACAAATAGATAAAACAGATTAGAAGGCAGCGAGGTCTTGCTGACAGTCTTATTCTTAAAGAACAAATAAGACCAAACGATGAAATACATGGGCAATAGTACATGATAAGTGACTTCTTCCGATGATAGAAAAGAGTCAAGAAACACCTAAAGTAGCACAGGAAGAGGAAAGATATTATGAAGAAAGTATTGGAGAAAGGATTGAAAGGAAAGGATATATAAGCAAATAAGACAGGACAGGGAGTATGGGACTCAAGGGAGCAGTAACCGATCCCTGACACCTAAACCACGGGATGAGGAGGAAAACGTGTTCAGTGTTGAACGGCAAACACTGTCTTTGAGTAGATTAAATTTAGCTAGAGAAGAGGAGGATGATAGTCACACTAGTTGGGGTCTAGCAATGGCAGACGAGGAAAGAGAGTCAGGTTGTGAGACAGAGAGAGAGGGTATATGTTTCCCCCTGGGAAGTCAACAGATGGATAAAGAGGTAAGATAGTCAGATCTGGAAAACTCTAAGGAAAGGGCACCAGATCCTATACCATATCCTAAGCTTCCCCGAAGACGATCTTGTAGTGAGAGAGCAGAATCTCCACCCAATGTGAGTAGGTTAAGGTCATTACCAGCATGAAGATGAATAGGGACGATTAGCCCTGCATTAGGTAATCGAATAGTGGGATCCGACTATGAGATGGGGTGCTCACAGTTCCCCTTACTAGAGAAGGGGGGAGCAAGACCACAATATAGTCTATGGTCTCAGATGCAGAAGGATAACTTAAAATGCAAGCTCCCTAGTTTGACTTCACGGACTGTGAAATGAATATACAAATTAGAGAAAATGACAAGAGGAAGCACGCTGGGCATAGGAGACAGAACATTTCTACTGGCAGCTATTCTCGGAGAGCGAGCTAATGATATTTGGAGACAAGCGGGATATGGAGGTGTGACAGTACAAAACACAGTGCATGATGGAGCGCCATTTAATAATTGCAGGGAAGATGTTCAGAGGGCTTTCAGGTGTAGTATCCTGACACGCCAGATATGGGTGCAATTGTGACACATAAAATGAAAGAACATGAGGAGCCTATTGCTTATATTCAGGATTTTCAAGAGAGATGGCAGGTTGAAACACGTGAACTGTGGGAAACACAGTGGCACTATTTGATCATATTTTGTGTCAGTGCTTGCCAGAACAGCTACAGAGGCAGATGAAAAAACAAGTAGGGATGAAAGCAAGCCATAGACTGAGGTACAGTTAACTATTTTGCATCATTGTCTGTTATTACAAGAAAAGAACAAAAAGAAAGATGAGGACAGAAAGAGTGAGGAAGCTAAGTTAGTTCAGAACACATTGTCAAGGTTTGCTATAGAAGGGGAAGTATTCACAAGCAGAGAATGAGTAGGAACACAAGAAATAATGGGTATGTCACAGGTGAATAATGCACACCCGGTGGATCAAAGTGGGTATGGGTTTTGGCCACGAGGTAGAGGGGTAGGCTTCAGAGGAAGAGGAGGTGGATTTCAGAACACCCAAGGTGGATTTCAAAATGCCCAGAATGGAAGTCAGAATACTCAAGGAGGATATAATGGAGCGTTTGCCAGAGGGCCTCCTCCAGTATGCTGGAATTGTGAGATGACAGGGCATATTGTATGTGTATGTAAAAGCCGTGGAAATGTGCAACAAAATGGACAACCTTTAAAAGGACGGACAGCTTATCCACCGCGATACAGCACGCAAACATGAGAGGGCTTTGCCCAGGATCACACAGATTATCAGACACAGGCACCGTAAACATAACAGGCACAATAGCAGGGGTCAGTGCAAATGCACCCACTGCAAGGGCAATCACAACAAGCACCTATGCAAACACAACAGAATGTGAATATAGGGCAAATATTAACACCTAGGATAGGGGTGTCACTGTGGTAGGAGAAAACCCTTTCATGGGGACGGGGATGCATTTTTACCCTCAATAGGACAGCTCACAGGGTGACTTGATGTGTTCAGTAATATCAGTAACATTAGACACCCAAGAGGAGCCAAGGGTCGATGTGACGATAGGAGGCAAATCCTTTTATTTTCTTGTAGACACTGGAGGTAAAATATCTAATGTCAGGTATTGCCATTAATGCTCAAGTGTTCTCCGGAACTCTGAATGTAGCTCCTTTCACTGATAAATTACCTGTTTCTATAGGGGAATGTGACATGTCTGTTCCCTTGCTATATTCATGACAGACGCCAGTTAACATCTTGGGAAGAGATTTAATAACAAACTTAACATGATTATTTCAAACACTGACCAAGGAATAGTGTGCTCCACTCCAGGAATACACTATTTAAATGTAAGAGAGTTTATACTGGCACTTACAGGGAAAGTGGTTCTATGAGAAGTCCTGGTAGATCCAGAAGTCTTCATGTATGGGGTGAGCATTTTGTTAACATGGCTACCTGGATAAGTAGGGAAGATTGTGTGGATACCTGATGAGTTCTTATTCAGACCACAAATACCAATGGATGAGGAATAAGGGCAGACCATTCCTATAAAATTGAAAGTAGCTATAGTAGAAGGAAAAATAGCACTGAGTGAAGGAGTGGATGAACGAAGGCAGATCATAGAGGACATTTATAGCTCTTGAAGAGAGATACAGACTGACAGACATAACAGATGAACATATGTTCAGAAATGAACGTATAGACGATGATAAGGATTACATACTGGATAAAGATCGAGAAAAGGGAAGTCCCACAGTGAAGGGTGCTAGTGCGACAATGACCAGCGCTTTTTCAGGAAGACCTAGAAAAGATGCCCATTGTCCTTTGGACTACAGGCCCATATTATGTAGGCCTGTTCAAGGGACTAGAAGAGGTTAAAATACAACTCAAGCCAAGAGCAATTTTACCATGAGCAAAGCAGTACCCTATGCCTTGAGAAGCTGATGAAGGTATATTTAAGACTATTTTAGCACTGATGAATCAGGGAATTCTAATACCATCAGAATACTCGTGCAATACTGAGGTGTATCCGATAAAAAAATATAAAGAAGGGTCATGGAGATTTATCCATGACTTGCACCCTCTTAATCAGATTGTAGAAGCCGAGTTTCCTTTAGTTCCTAATCCTGTGACAATATTGTGTAGTATCTCAGTTGAAGCTAATTATTTCACAATGATCGATTTGAAAAATGCGTTTTTCTCGATTCCGTTGCACAAGGACTCACAAGACCTTACTTCTGTTACATTCAGACAAAAGAGACTAACACATACTAATTTACCTCAAGGGTATTGTGAGTGCCCATCAATCTTTAATAGGGTTCTACATATGGATCTAGGTAACATTGAACTCAAAAGTGCATTAATTCAGTACATAGATGACATATTCATCTGCAGTGAAACAAAGGATGAATGTATGCAAGACTCTGTTCAGTTAATGACTTTATTGACAAAGGACACAAGGTAGACAGGGAGAAATTACAGCATTGCCATGCTGTCGGTGTTGTACATAGGCCAGTTAATTTCACAGGAAGGAAAGAAAGTGACACCTAAAAGAGCTGAGGCTATCATGAAGACACCAAAGCCAAATACAATGTACGAGCACGATAGAAATAAAATATCAATATCAATATCAACAGTTTCTGTGTTATGTAGTAATTAAAGGGTCTCGGTGTTCGACTATAGCACATATATCAAACCGCCTTTGAAAGCACTTAAGAAAGCACAAATTGATATGGAAAAGATAGAATGGACAGAAGAAATGGAGGAAGGATTCGGGGAATTAAAAAAGCAATCTATAGAGCTACAGTTTTAGGGATTCCCAACTGTAGCGAGGAATTGTATTTGTTTTCATCCATGAATGGGTCAGTATGACAACAGTACTCACACAAAGAACAACATTGGGGTATAAATCTTTGGCGTACTACAGTGGGATTCTAGATCCAGTTATGAGAGGACATTTTCCATGCGAACAATCTTTGGCTGCTGCCACATTTGTAATTGAGAAATCCACAAGTATTGCCATGGGCTGTTCCATGACTCTCTATGTGGAGCATGCCTTATTTGCCCTTTTAGGGAAACCTATGAGTCACAGAGAGCTTCAGTTTATGAGGTAATGATTTCTAACCCAGCCATGAAGATAGTGAGGTGTAAAATATTGAACCAGCCACGTTTGTAGCTGAACCTATAGAAGAAGGTGATCATGTGCATGACTGCTCAAATTACGTTGAATTCTATGATATATACCATATGTGAAAGAAAATGCTCTAGCAGGAAGAGAGATTTTCTTTATTGATGGTTCTTAAAAATCAGCCAAACTAGTGGAGAGAGGCATTCAGGCTCCGAAGTTGTAAGACACAGATTAAATGGTGAATTTGCAGCAGAATTGGTCGTTTTTATTGTTGCACTCAAAAAACACAAAGAGCAGGAAGTGACTCCACCTATGTGATGTCAACCGTACACACAGGGCTGTCACGCTGGAAAAGGTGGGGTTATATCCATGCAGACTAACCAAACAGACTTTATCTCTTGCGGAAACGAACGCGCAGACGTAGAAGCCAAAAGAGTTGCGTATTGTTCACAGAAATTTGGAGTTTTGATGCTGAAAATACTAAAGAAGTATTGAATAGAAGCATGCTAGTATGAGAGGGGTTTAATATGCTGTCAATTATGCAACAAATAGACATTCAGGGTATGGCCCCACAAGAAGAGCAAGAGCTATGGAAATATAGGTACATTCCGAGGGGGCTCCCTCTTATTTGCACCAAAAGAAAAAGGAGAAGAAGGTTAAAGAACCTAGAAGAATTCACAGAAAGAAGGACACCGAAGCCCTAGACAGCTCTGAAGAAGATACAGGTGAGGAGGATTCACAGGAAGTATTTAGAGAGCCTCACAGCATACACTACCAAACGAAAACCATGGCGTCACTGGAGCAGTATCAAGAGCTGGTGAATGCAATCCAAGGCCTTAGAATAGAAGTTCAGACCTTACAAACTGAAAATATAGCCCCGCGTCAACAAGTGGTAACCAGAGACGAACACAGAGGCGATCTCCCCCTATGCCTCTTCCCACTGGTAAGTATGATGGCAACCCAAAAGCCCTCAAGGAGTTTCTGGATGCTTGTGCAGTTTATTTCAATTTTTGACCCAGAACGTACAAAAACAGTCGAGCCAAGGTAGGCTTCCTGATCTCCAACCTTGTAGGAAACGCCTTGGATTGGGCTACCCCTCTGGTCACTCGCTCTGACCCTTCCTTGACAGACTACGATCAGTTTGTGTTAAACTTTAGATCCCGATTTGATTGTCCTGAGGTACAATTTTCATCCTACGAAGCCCTTTTGAATATATGACAAGGAACCCAAGATGTGCAATCATATGTATCCCCGTTCCAGAGGCTATCCGTCTATTGCGGGGTGGCCTGATTCGGCTCAGCAGACCTTATTCCGCAGATGCCTGCAAGATGGGATCAAAGACGAGCTAGCACAAATCGCTCGACCTAATACCTTCTAATAGCTTGTAAAAGTAGCACTGCAGATTGAACATCGGATCTCGGAACGACGGAAGGAAAAAAGCAGGCCTGTGGCTATTCTCCCATATTGTCTTTGCCTTCAGCACCTAAGGACAAAGGAAGCACAGATGAACCCATGCATATCGGAGCCGCAAGAGGACCTTTGACTCAGGAGGAGATAAAGAGACACCGGGAGATGGGTCTCTGCATGTACTGTGGGTCCTCCAAACATTTATTGTGTTCCTGTCCAGAAGTCCCACCAAGACGCCAGGGAAACACGTCGTCCCGTTCCTAAGCAGGGGAGCAAACGGGAAGAGTCAGAACAAACCCTGCAATCACACTTTGGGCATTCAAGAAGAAGAAGATAACCGATTGATGGTATTTCAGATCGGCTTCTCAATCCCTCCCGTTCCAAAGCTGAAAGTATTGGCAATGCTGGACTGTGGAGCTGCAGGGAATTTCGTGGACATTACTTGGGCGGAAGAGAATCAGTTACCCTTGTAGAACAAGAAGACTCCTCAGCCTGTGGAAGGAATCGATGGTGAACCCTTGTCATCTGGTCCCATACTGAAGGAGACTTTGCTGGTTCGATTATCCATGTGAGAGCACCAAGAGACCCTGGTATTTGATGTCATAAGACCAGCCTACTTCCCAGTCATCCTGGGAATACCCTAGTTATGCCGCCAAAATCCCTTGATCGACAGGAAACCCCACATCATTAGGTTTACATCTCCAGAATGTATGCAGGGATGTCTCCAGGATCCAGAGGAGAAGATTCAGCTATGTGATCCTGTCGCCTTACCCCATCCTACTGTATCCTCTTTACCTGGTCCATACCAGGAGTACGGTGAGGTTTGCAAAGACCACAATCCCAGGTTGTTACCTCCACACCGAGCTGAAGACTGCGGCATTGAATTCATGTCTGACACCCCTCTGCCTTTTGGCCGAATGTACCCACTCTCGTTACCAGAGCGCTGAGCACTCAAAGAATACCTCGAGGCTAATCTACAGAATGGGCTAATCAGAGAGTCCAAGTCATCTGGAGGGGCTTCGTTGTTCTTCATCTCGAAGAAAGGTTCCACTGAGCTGCGTCCCTCTATTGATTACAGAGGACTCAACCAAATCACGACACGCACCAGGTATCCCATGACCTTGATCCGAGACATTCTAGAAGAAGTCCAAGGCTCACAGGTATACACCAAGTTGGATCTAACAGGGGCCTACCATTTATTGAGAATACGAAGTGGGAATGAATGGAAGACGGCCTTCAGGACGCTGCTGGGGCTCTTCGAATATCAGGTCATGCCTTTTGACCTTGTCAATGCTCCAGCGGTCTTCCAGAGGTTTGTTGAAAAGCTCTTCTCGGATCTCCTCTTTGTCTTGGTGGTGGTTTATCTGGATGATATATTCATTTTCTCACCTATGCTGAAAGAACATTGCTTGCAGGTGAAGGAGGTACTAGCACGCCTGAGGAAAACCAACTCTTCGCCAAGTTGGAGAAATGTGTTTTTGAGGCTTCGGAGGTTCCTTACTTGGGATTTATATTATCGTCAGAAGGGGTCAGGATGGATCCCAAGAAGGTCAAGGCAATTTTACATTGGAAGGAACCCACCTCGGTGAAGGAAGTTCAGAGATTTCTGGGCTTAGCGAACTTTTGCCGCTGGTTCATCAATAACTTCTCAGAAGTCGTTCTGCCCATCACCACCTTACTCAAGAAAGGGGTCAAATTTGCATGGACCTAAATAGCCCTACCAGCCTTCCAGAAACTCAAGAACCTATTCACTATGGCCCCCATCCTCCTTCAACCAGATCAATCTGAACCATTCATAGTGGAGGCTGATGCGTCTGATGGAGCATTAGGAGCAGTGCTCTTACAGATGGGCACTGACCAGGTTGAGCATCCTGTGGCCTACTTCTCTCGCACCCTCACCTCCAGCGAGAGAAACTACTCTGTATTAGAAAAGGAGTTGCTTGTATCAGAGATGCTTGAAAGGAGTGGAGACATCTACTTCAGGGAGCCTCTCACCCATTTACCATCCGCACCGATCACCGCAATTTACACGTCCTCCAGCAAATGGAGTGTAAAAACTCAAGACACGCAAGATGGGCATATTATTTTTCACTCTTTGACTTCGTAATTACCTACATTCCAGGATCAAAGAACATTGTGGCGGATGCCCTATCTCGCAGTCTAGGCGAAGACGTTAGTGACTATGCCACCGGAGAGAAGCTGCTCTCTCATAAGAAGATTCTGTCCATGGTAAGGCCATTTATTCAGGAGCTCAGAGATCAGATCAGGATAGAGGATGAAAAGAATCTACAAGAGCTCTCTTTGAGTCAGAAGGGTGGATACCTGTTTTGCAAACAGGCACTCTATCTACCTAATAAACAATTACAGACTCAAGCCATTAAATGGTGCCATGACCTTCCTATGGCAGACCATAAGGGCCAAGAGAGTACCCTGGAATTGGCGACAAGAATTTTTTGGTGGCCTTCAGTGAATCTGGACATGAAGACCTACGTGGCAACTTGCCCACCTGGATTTCCAGAAGCAGACCTATGGGATTACTCCAACAAGACCAGCTACATTCGAGACCATGGCTTCATATTTCTATGGATTTTATTGATGAACTTCCTCCCGCAAGAGGTATGGCAACCATAATGGTTGCCATTGGCCCTTACAGCAAGATGTCACACTTTTCGGTATTGCCAGGTATTCCTTCGGCCTCACAGACTGCCTCTGTTTTTCTCAAGGACATTGTGAGACTCCATAGTTTACCTCAGACTATTGTTTCGGATCGCGGATCCCAAATTCTGGGCAGCACTATGTGATCAATTGGGTATCCATAGAGCCTTGTCGTCAGGTTTTCACCCTTAATCGAATGGCCTGACAGAAAGATTGAATGCCAATCTGGAACAGTACCTTCGAGCCTTCTGCAACAAGGAACAAGATGACTGGGCCGACTATATGCCGATGGCAGAATTTGCGTACAACAATTCATACATGCAGCCATGAAGATGAGTCCCTTTATGTGCACTTATGGATACCACCCTCAACATATTCCATGGTCAGCCTTATCATCGTCTAAGGCTCCCGCAGTAGACAGCCTACTTTCAGATCTCTGACAGGTGCATAGAGGAGCCCAGAATTATCTGGAGAACAGCCACAAGGTGTACAAGAGATATGCAGATCGCAAGAGAAGTGCCAACCCAGGATGGGAAGCAGGTGGCCGGGTATGGCTGTCCACCAAGTTCTTACCAAGGTGGACACACATGTGGGCAAGTTCTGTCCCCGGTACATTGGACCATTCCAGATCCAGGCTACGATCAACCCGGTTGCTTTTCATCTACTCTTGCCACAGAGTCTGAGAAGAGTGCACCCGGTGTTCCACTCTTACGTTCTCAAAGCATATACAGAAGATCCTTACAAACGGAAGGTGAACCGACCCAAGATTGTTCCACCAGCTACACCCGAAGAATATGAGGTCCCCCGTCTGGTTGACTCAAGATACAGGAAGGGGGTACTACAGTTCCTTGTCCACTGAAAGGGGTACACAGAAGCCGAATGGATTTAGGAGCCCAGATCACATGTACACGCATCCAGGCTATTCTACCTTTTTCACAGTTTGTACACGGGTAAACCGGGGGCAGGGGGTGTGTAGGTATGGGAAGGGGCATGCTGTCATGCATCGGCCCTGGAAGCTATGGCAAAATTGGAAATACAAGTAATCCAGTCCTCTGTTATCTGTCTAGTCTTCTCCCAAGATGGCTGCCGTCTCTGTAAGGGTGGGCAGAGCCTATTCTTCATTGCGTTGTATCTGTTTTCTACCGGAGTAACGCTCACCGGTTCTCCAGCCCGTAGTTCCTGCTTTCCTCTGTAGTTCTACACTTTTGGCTTCCTTGTACCAGCGGTCTTGTTTGTTTCCCGTACCTCTGTCTCTTCTTTCCGCCTCAGCCCTCCGCTGTCCTGTCATGTCTGTTCTTCTCTTCTTGTCTCCCTACTTCCTCTGTGTCTTCAGTACTCTTTATTTACCTTTTGCCATGTTCTATTGTGGTGCAGTAGAATACTTACCCATTCAGAGTGATCCTCTGATCAATATCAGCAGAGCCCTCAAGTCCGGAAGTGCCAGTACTTCTTCCAGCGGGGATTTCCTCTGGTCTTGTTGTGCACATCGATCCCAGATCAAGGAAAGAAGGAGAACTTTTCCTCATCCTCTCCACTCGATCAACCTACAAGGGTTTTTTGTGCCTGATTGGCTTTTTCCCCAAACAATTGGGAGCTTGCTCCTTGGAGTCCCACTTTGCTTGGGTTGTACTTCCGGCCAAGGTGGATTCTGAGGGGGCTTGCCCTTATTTGCATTAAAAGAAAAAGGAGAAGAAGGTTAAAGAACCTAGAAGAATCCACAGAAAGAAGGATTCTGAAGCCCTAGACAGCTCGTAGAAGGTACAGGTGAGGAGGATTCATGGAAGGGATTTGGAGAGCCTGACACAACATCTAAAGTCCCAAGAAACAGTGTGTTGACAAACATGAACCCGGCCAAGGGATGTCCAGTATGAACTGTTTGAAAAGAAATTGAGAAACCAAGGGAAGTGAATCCTGCTAAAGAGAAGAGCAAGCCATAGTGAATCCGGAGGAGGGAGGCTGATCGAGTGGGGTCCAAGCCCAAACAAGGGAGTTCCAGGGGTGAAGCTATCACCCAAAGTTCATTGAGAAAAGAACTGATAAATAAATTGTGGAATACAATACATGAGGGGTCAGCACCCAGAAGAGGGGGAACCAGGGGTGAAGTCGTCACCCAATGTGAACTTTTGTTAAGAATTGAGAAGGATCTGAAGAGAGGGTAACAGGGGTGAACCCTAAAGAATTTTCATTTGGTTAAAGGAACCCTTAGTTTTTCTATTTTGAACATTTCGACCATCAGGCAAGAGACTTTTTTGTACAAGGGACTTGGCCATTGACGGTCCTGATAGCTGGAAGCAGAACTGTCATCTCGTGATGGGAAAGCTTGAGCGTGTGCTGTGCTCCAAGATCCTACATTACTCTGTGCTCAAAACGTCAAGAAGGGAAACACAGGTAACCGCATCCTGACATATTATTTGAGAACACTTCTTTCTTTCTTGAAAACTATCCCACACTCTTGTATTATTTGTAAGGATTGGCAATAGGTTTTTATTAGTACAGGCCACTTTTTATTTGACACAATGCCACTGGGACTGTCTTATTTTCATTTGATGTTCGACGCTTGCTTCCATTTTAGAGTTAGGTTTAGTTTAGGCGTTTTTCCAGCCTGCATTCATTGTTCAATGAACACCCTTGGACTTTGATCATTTGTGTCTGTCTTACTTGTTGCCACCATAAATTCCTTACAACACGCTGATGTTGCTTGCACAGCAATGTTTCTAGTGTGCAAAGTATTTCCAAGATGGGTTTTGTGCTAAGCACAACGGTCGATAATGAGCCAATGTCAATGAGCTATTTGAACAAATGGGCTTCCATTGAGCATAAAGCATATGTTTCCTAGTGCTTATCATCCACAAGCAAATGGAATATGTGAGAGACTCAATGGCCTCCTCACAGAAAGGATAGCCAAGATCAAATTAACATTGAAAAATGGATGGCTATATTGCCGGAATCTGCCAAAAATACTAAGTTCAAAAGTCTGAATGGGAGATTTGGCTGAATTTCTGCAGTTCGAAAATAACGAATGGCTGAAAAGTTTTACCAAATCTCCCATTCAGTGGTGGGGCCTGTGGGGGTGTGCCCCGCACCCTTGCTCACTATATTTGGAGTGGGGGTTGAGGGGTGTCCCAAAAAAAGGAAAGGACCCTACAGCACCGGTTACCAATCACAGAAGTGAATGGGAACAGGCGTTGCAGGGACACAGCAAGTGGCAGCAAGGGAAGTAGGGGCTGGGGGGTGTGTGCCTGATGGTAGGGGTGTGGGTAGGGGTGGGGGTAAAGTCAGAAATGTTCAGGGGAGAAAATACCAAAGGTTATTTTGGAAAAATAATCTTCGGTCTTTTCTCCCTCGAACATTTCCATCTCAGGCTTTCAATCCTGATCCATACTGCCTTCCTCTAGCTTTATATGCCCTTCGAAATCAGCCAGGTTCAGATCACCATCTTACGCCCCATGAGTTAGTGACAGGACATTGCATGAGGACACCTCTTACACCCCCATCTAGAGCCAGGAGTGATGCCCAGAGTGTAGCACAGACTCTAGCTGATGAAATGCACAATTATTTGGTATGCAGTGATAAAATCATGGCACAAACTGTGCCTATATAAAGAATTGCGTGCCGTGGTTTGACCCGGTAAAGGTGTACCCCATTATACCATTTAAGTGTAGCGGTATAATGGGTCCGGGGGTTGCGGGGTGTTCCCTGCATCCTTTACATGGATTGCAGCAGCAAAACCACTGCCTTTTTGCGGCGATATTTTGTAACCACCGCCATTTTTGCCGTGATTTTAACACATGGAACCCAAGTATTTGGCATGTATGACTACCAGCGTTTCTTTCATTGCAGATCAAGTCAAGCATCGGAGGGAGGGGTCAAGGAACACGGGAGAGGATAGTCCAGTAACCAATCCGAGTGAACTATTGCCACCACCAATTATATGGTGGTGACCAAATCGTTTTAAAGAATGTCACCCGTAGATGGCACAAACCTAGGTTTAATGGTCCCTTTCGTGTTGAATAAGTCTCCCCCACTGCAGTTAAGGTATCGGGAAGAAGAGCTTGGTTACATTTAGGAGATGTAAAAATCTACAAAGGCGAGAACCTCCAGCACTCGCTGACTAGGAAACAAGACAAGAAGAAGAATTTCTGCGTGTGCAGACTCGATGGACATGCCTTAAACATTTTAGCAGGAAGTGCATGGACTTGCAGAGAATTCCAGAGGTTAAAACTTACTTTCCAGAAGAAATAAATATTGCATCAGTCCTATGCCGAAACGTCAGTTTCTGATTAGAAATGGGAAGAGAGATCATTACCCAGATTCATTTTTAGGAGCATATCTGTTTCAAGGATAATATATGATACGCGTCGACAGTGAGATACATTGGATTGTAGTTGCTATATTTGTGTTTATACTTCAGATATACCATGCTATTTTCAGGAGAGATGTTAATATTCACACGTTTCTTCATGACCCAAAAAATGGTCTAATCATAAGGAGACTTCTGGTCGCAATAATTGATCAGATTGTGCAGCTCTGAATGTAAATTGAACACCTGTATTAAAATGATTTGTGAAGAGGATAATGTAATAATAGGAAGAGCACGTATTGGGATGGCACACCAAATGTTTCTCCAGTCTTCTATGCCTGATACATATATGCCTGTGTATTTTCTTTTTCTTTCTGTACCTTACATTTAGAAGTCTCTATTATCCTAATGGTCCCATTGGAAAAACAACAACTATGATTTTTCCTAGTATGAGTACAAATGATGATAATTTCTCTAATCTCTATGGGCATGTCAGGCGACATAAGAGGAATGCAGAGGAAGATAACCAGGCGATAAACACCTATCTTGATAATTCAGCTCATGTGGGGAATAATATGTGGTACCAACACATGAAAAAGGTGGAGGAGAGAGCATCTGATGAGAATTGTTACGTCTGCTCTCCCCTCCCCTATGCTATGACAACAGTAAGAACCTTTCTTTCAAAAGAGATGTCGGTGCAAGGTGCAAAGTGCCTCAATCATCTAGCAGCATGTACTACTGGAGGACAGTTTCAAGGGAACTGGGCAACCTTGCAATGGAAATCAAGACAGTCATTTCCATACCAGGATGATTATATCAAAATACACAAATGAAAAAAGAGCCTAGATGGACAGACAGGATGCTTGTGTATCCTGCGGCAGGACAAGACACAGTGATTGTTGAGGAAATGAACAACTGTTTTGACATGACGGAAAGGATTTGAATGCTTGGATGCTGGGAATTGTCACAACTGTTGATCTATGGACGAGCGAGTATGACCAAAAATTGGGAAGATGGAGTGATGTCCTGTGCAGCTCATCTGCTGAGGAAGGAAGCAGTGCAATAAGTGCAGAGGTGAATCATGAGTGCCTAAAGTCATGGGCCAAGTACTCTAAAATGCTGACATGGGCGGAAGATGAAGCAGGCCCAGTAGCTGTAGTTCCATTGGTTAATGCAACACTATGTATTCTGAGCAAGGGAAAAAACACGTTGGACAAGATAAAGGGTGCAAGAACAAAATTGAAGTTCCAGGAATGAGGAGCGAGACGGCTGTTTTAATGGATCGGTATTGAGCCTGTGGATCTAGAGCATATATGAATCTGCGCAGGAATCGGGGTGGAGTGTGTTCTTTACATATCATATCTATATCCATGTTCCAGCATTGATGATTCAAGAGAGTGACCTGAAGATTGACGAATTTCCAAAAGTGGATGATCCCCTGAGAAAAAGGAGGTCACTAGAACTCTGGCGGATGAAGAGAGGGAACTATTTCTCATGAAAATCACTAACGGCTTATGAAGAAATTCCAGATGAGCACAAACTTTTCAGCAGGACTGCAGTGATGTTCACATTTATGTTCATGCCTGGAATCCAAACAGCGGTGAATGCCAAATGGCTATAAATCACCAGGTGGGAGCTACTGCAAACAATCAATGCCACTATAAAAGGATGTATCACTATAAAAGAAGAGCTGAGGTCCATATGGTTGATGACCCTCCATAATAGATATGTCCTTGTTATGATTACAGCAACAGAAGGAGGTGTTTGGGCCAAGATTAGTCCATCATGTTGTACATTTACACCATCTCATGACGGCGAGAACAGGACTTTCATGGAGGCCATATCGATGTTGACAGATCTAGATGTGCAAATGGTGGATGAGACAGAGGCCATTGGAGATGACAGTTGGTTCTCACTTCTGTTTTCGTAGATTCCTTATTGGGTGGCAAACCTATTTAAGTTCTTTGAAGCAATATTGGTGATAATAATATTTGGATTCTGTATGATAAGGATAATAATTGGACAATGTAAGAAAACGGTAAAGAAAGCTGTGGAAATGAAGATCCTTATTGACACAAAGGATGAACCAGAAGGCAAAGTGCTGACTGATGATGCCATCAGAGTATACATAAAAGCAAGTATTGAGGCACCTGAAGGAACAAAATTCTGGTATGCAAAAGATCATACGAATTATGTGGGACGTTGCGTCTACTGTACCCCGAATGGACAAAGCAATTACATGACCTGGAGTGTGGAAGAACATATTAAAACAGCAGGCACCCTGAGGGGGGTGATGACGATATGGACACCAAAGAAACACTTCTTCAAGAGAAAATACAAAGAAGCAGGAAAACCTGAGGAGGTGGTCAAGGACTTGACTAGAAAGGGGAATGTAGAGGAGCAGATGTATACATCCGCAGGAGATCCCGCCCCCCTACATCCTTTGTATTGGAGACATGAGATTGTGCCTTGCCTGACAACAGCTATCGTGCCAATACCACATCGAATATTTGGAAGGAGATACCCATTGAGACAAGCCTATCGAATGTACCCTTGAAGTGATGACAACCTCCAGGAGGAACTCCCTGAAGGAATATAAGAAAGAGCAAAGAAAATGAACTAATGACGTGATAAGAAAGTGTGCACGACGTCCTGAGGTACTGGTTGAAGACAATGTACAGATCCTAGAGGATAAATGACGAAGTAAAGAATCAAGTCAACTATCAACGTGGAAAAGATTACATGTTCACAAAGTGCTGCAGAAAACAGGAGTTCA
The DNA here is from genome assembly GCF_040938575.1 of Ambystoma mexicanum. Taxonomy (NCBI): domain Eukaryota; kingdom Metazoa; phylum Chordata; class Amphibia; order Caudata; family Ambystomatidae; genus Ambystoma; species Ambystoma mexicanum. The sequence goes on along the minus strand of NC_090929.1, from coordinate 1,039,673,993 downwards.
ATAAATGTACATGCGCTGACATGCAAGGTAGATCAAGTCATAGTATAAGCTAGCTATGAGAAGTGAATAGAAATGCAGGCAAAGTCACCATTGTACAGAAAATGGACATTGGTATCATGAAATAAATGAGCCAGAAACCATGAAGGGATAGAAAGCTGGGTCGCAGCACAATAGCAGGCTAGTGGAGCTGCGTGGCGAGGCTGTCTGGCCTGAAATTGAGGTCAGCTATCTACTCTGAAGAAGAATGAGTGTGCGGAGGATGAATCTTCTCACATTAAAATGCAAGAAAGAACACAAAGGATGCCAAGTTTTAGTTCATTTAGAGCATTTAAAAACTGCAAAATGGACTAGATCGTGGTCTCTTGTCACATGACTCAAAAACCTCTTGTGACATGAGCCAAGGATGGAAATAAAGTTTGAACTCAGAGTTCCAGACACGATAGCGACTGCCCTCACTCCTGTGCATTCCCCAGACAACAATACTCTGCAAGGCTAAGTAAAAAGACAATTTCATGGCAGGCTGCATGGGTGATGAGAGATGCTGGCCTAACTGGGTGGTGAGGTAGCTTCATGTCCTATCTCCCTGCACCTGGTTCTGAGCTTACATGTTGCTAAATTAAACAAATGTTCCAGTTATGGCACAAGCCTGCCAACCAATTGTATTAGCCCATATAATGAAGGACTTTATAGTTTATAAGCCCAATGAAACACAATGTAATTAGTGTTTCTGAAATTACATGTTTGAAGAGGAAGGCATAAGTTGTCCACCTAGTAAAGGACAGTCAATAACAATCCAAGCGCCTCTATGATTGTATATCTAGATGTGTTCCTCAACCAATCCTGACCCTTGATAGGTTTTTCACTATTGCCACATAGTATGACATCACTCTGACGCATAATTGAGTATATGACATATATTTATTGTGGAAATCATTGAAACACCGAGCGTACGTCCGTTGATGTTCGTTGTAAACTCCCTGTTTTAGATAATTGTAAGTAAAACAGTAACTTGCCCTCTTCTTGAGTTTGTCCCGTTATTTGGACTCAGAATTATTCTGGTGTGATCCCATCTATTATATATGCACATTCCAAAGAGCCATAAGCTCATTTGTATGATGCCCTCCGGCTCACTGAGATGATGGTTCCATGGCATGGATCGTCACATACACGAAAGTTGATAGGAGGACCTCTTTGAAGAACAATCGGTCTGGCTGCTTTTCTCCATTTTAAACCACATAATATCTTATTTATCTTCTGTCTCGAGCTCAAGACCTTCCTCTTTGCTTCCTAAATATCTTCCTTCTCGAGCTCTTCACTCACCCATCTCCAACTCCCTCATGGCTAGTTGCTTCTCCAAGCAGCGAGTTGGTGGAAGCTCTCTTTATTCTGGCTGGGGCCTCACTCTGGAACAGCCTCCCTGCCTCTCTGAAACGTGAGGAGAACCATCTCTGGTTCTGGAAGCACATCAAGACCTTCCTCTTTGCTTCTGCTTTCTCTCCTCCTCTCCCCTGCTGATCTCCTGGCTGAATCTGAAACTGCACTGGTTTACCTGGCTACCCTCTGATCTTGGGCCCAGGCCCCCCACCCCCTGCCAGCTGCACACCTGTACTGCCCCCTGGCAACTCTTGCACTCAGGGACTGTTTCTGTATCCCTACAACCCCTACTAGCACTTGACACCTGATGTCTGCACTTACCCTTGCACTTGTCACCAGCTGGCTGCACTTTTATGTATTATCCTTATTTATTTTACTGTTATCATATGTACTGCACTGCCCCCTCCCCTTTCCCCTTGCCCTTTTTCCCTTAAACCCTCCCCCGCACTTGTGTGAGCTCAATGTCAGCTGGCCAAGTAGGATCGTTGTCTCTGTCTTCCCTGTTTCCCCTCCCCTGCCTCGTCGCGCCTTGGAACACTTGTATATAGGCGCATTATAAAGGCCATATCACATCAAATCCTATCATAGTCGTTTTCTGGTTCTGATCACACGGGTACAAGTCTCACCATTGGTAATATAAACACGTATGCACTAAGAGCAACGGAATAACTTGTGACATTTTCTCTTTTTGGTATATTGCAGGGGTCTGCAACCTGTGGCCTTTCAGATATTTTGGACTACAAATCCCACCAGCCCTAGGCAACATAGTCAATGGTGAGGGGTCATTGGAGTCCTAGGCCAAAACATCTGGAGAGCCACAGGTTGCAGACCCCTGGCCTAGTGTATTACCTAGTGAATCGTTCACCCTAGCCTTTTACCCACCCGTAGCCCTTTCTACCCATGTCTTCTCCGAAATGGATGCTACATCTTATAGTGGGATGGCCACTTATTGTTCCGTTCTGATGCCCTACTGATATTGGTTCCCACTGTATGCATTGTTATGGATGAAACCCAAGGTAGTCTCATAAATATACACTGAATTGATATGTCACTATCAGACTGCCATTTCCTCTCTTACACTGCTTTGGTTCTGTCCTCTCCCTGCTGTGCCTCTTGCCTATGTCCCACACATGCTATGGCCTTGTGTGGTATAGAACATTCTAACCAGTGCTTTAAGTGGGGTAAGAAACTGAGGGGGGGCCCTCATTTGGGGGCGTGGCCTAAGACGTGATGGGCATGGCCTAATTGGTGGGCGGGGCCTAAATGCGACATGGTTAAACTGGTCGGGCCTACATTACTAAGTACATATTGTGTAGCAGACTGCTTGCTACATGGCTTAAAGTATAACAAATCAAAGCTCAAGGGGATTATTTTATGCTACCCATGCCTGCCACTTATGCTGTGCCCATGCATTTTTTATAGAACAAAAATTGGCAATAAGGGCACATTGCTAGTGAGTCACATTGCAAAAGAAAACATTGCAAAAGAAAAAGAAAAAAAAAGTTTATTTGCCAGTTGACATTTTAAAATGCTCATTTGCAACAGTTAAATACACCGCAAATCACTTGTGACAATTAGAATTTTCAGGAATATTGAAAAGTTAGGCAGTGACAAAGGCAGTATTCTAATGCCATAGTGGGATGTTATTGCCCAGGGTCAATGCCTTATCTGGTGTATTGGCCCACACTCAAGTAACAAGGGTAGGATTTGTCAACACCCGATTGAAGCCCCTCTCCCATTTTGTTATGAAATTAGAATACAGTAAAGTCCCAACCATGAGTCAAAAACGAAAGGTGCTTTGTACATTGGAATGGATTGTACATTGGAATGGATATTGTGAAAGTGGAATGTCGGCTCATGGACATACAGTAATTAGCACCAGGAATAAAGATCAGGGTGTTAAGGGCCAGCATTGCGTGGAACAAATCCGGTATCAAATCCGGTATGGCATGCCAAATGCAGTAATTAGCACCAGGAATAAAAATCAGGGGAACATAAATGAAAGAAAATGATCATCAAGGGTCAGGAGAATGCTTCATATTTGTGCTAGGCAAAGGAAAACTACCCAACATAATGCCCATGTCGCTTCACACAACCAAGATAGTCCAGAGGACCAAAGACAACTGAATATCAGGGCGCACCAGGCTGGTTCACAGAGCCACCATGAGGATAATGCTGACTTTGGTGCAACAAATGGTGCAATGGGAAAATAAATGGAAGAAAATGCATGCGATCCCATACTTGCCAACCCTACAGATTTAGGCAGTAGGCTACTGCCTTTTAAGCAGTCCTGCCGCCTACAGATTTCAGTGACAGATCCTACTGCTTTTTACAGTGGCGGCATGTCATTTTTGTGACTCTAAGGCAGGCTTCAGGACAAAGCATGCAACACATTAGTCTGTCTATACAGTGGACTGGTAGGTGATTACTTTAATTGGACTCAGACCAATCCACTGAACTGACCGCTACTTGACACCGTCCAGCACTCTTGCCGAGACAACTCTTAGGTGAACCACCAGTGAAATCAAGTGGCAGAGTGTAACACCATCACACAGCATCTGCTGACAATTTGGTGTTAAATTACCATTCACAATTATTCAATTTTTACATTTCAACATCTTTCCATGTTGTGCTGTTTGCATGTTTTGTATTTCCCTGTGATGTCATTGTTATGGGAATTATTATTTTTTAAACTTGAAAAATCCTACACATCTTTTTGGTCACAGAATGTTGGCAAGTATGCGACCCTCCTCGCATGCGAGGGAACAAACAGCAGAATGTTTGGAACAAGGAAAATAAATGAACGAAAATGCGTGCGAGCCTCGCACGCATTTTCTTTCATTTATTTTCTCCGTTCCAAACTTTCTGCTGTTTGTTCCCTAAACAGCAGAATGTTTGGAACAAGGAAAATAAATGAAAGAAAATGCGTGCGAGGCTCGCACGCATTTTCTTTCATTTATTTTCCTTCCCGGGACTCTAACTTCCTCTGGTAACCCTTCCGAGGGGTTGCCAGAGGAAGTTAGTTTCCAAGGTGCTCTTCCGGCAGCACTGCAGCAGGCAGCTGTGACTGGCAGAAGTGTCAGCCAGTCACAGCGTCGGTCAAGCTGTGACTGGCTGGCAAGTCTGTCAGTCACAGGCTTGCCTGACTCTGCCATGCCTGACCTGTTGATGGGCGGCCGGCGGCTCATCTCCCGTCGCGTCTCTGGCGGGAGATGCACCCGCCGTGGCTTGGTGGGATCGGGGGGGCCCGGCAGGGCCCCGGCTCAGTCTCACTTTTTGGAGACTGCCGGGGCCTGGTCCCGGCAGGCCCCGGCCCACTTTAAGCACTGATTCTAACACAGGGAATCATGTTAGTCAGTGGCGTAACGTGAAGGAAAGGTGCAGAAACCTTGCATAAATCCACGTCAAATTTTCATCCATTTGTTTGCCAGAGAGGAGGATCGGAAGGCAACTTGCGTTTCTGCCGCCTGCCTTACTTTCCAGCATACAAATTAACCAGCATTTGCGCCAGAATGAATTTTCATGCTGGGGATCCGTTGGGAGCCCGCTGGGCTTAACCCTACCAAAAAAATCTGGATTGAAAGTGGATTGCTACTGGATTTTCCCAAACATTTAAATCCTCTTTAAATCCTATTTAACTCCAGAAACTCCCATTGTACTGAGAGGATTGCTTTTGGCTTCTTTTTGGCTTCATGCACCCTGAAATATGTTAATTAGCAATCCTCAGTGGAATGCAATCCCAAAACAATCCAAGCAATCCAATCCACTAAAAATCCAAAAACAATCCAATCCCCAAACAATCCACTAAAAATCCAAAAACAATCCAATCCCCAAACAATCCACTAAAAATCCAAAAACAATCCAATCCCCAAACAATCCACTAAAAATCCAAAAACAATCCAATCCCCAAACAATCCACTAAAAATCCAAAAACAATCCAATCCCCAAACAATCCACTAAAAATCCAAAAACAATCCAATCCCCAAACAATCCACTAAAAATCCAAAAACAATCCAATCCCCAAACAATCCACTAAAAATCCAAAAAGAATCCAATCCCCAAACAATCCAGCAAAAATCCCAAAACAATGCAATCCCCAAACAATCCTATAAAAATCCTAAAGCAGTGCCATCCCTAAATAAATACAAAAGCAACGGATTACATCTGGCTTCCTTTTGGCTAAATGTACCCTCGTAGAGATCCAAAAGCAATGCAATGCAATCCCCAAATAAACCTTTTGAAATCCAAAAGCAATTAATGTAGTCACCAAATAATACTTTACAAATCAAAACAACAAAGCAATCCCAAAAATATTCTTTAACAATATAGGCATTGTTTCGGTTTATGAGCTGGAAATAAATTTAGGAGTTTTAACAAAAATAATGTTTACTATAATCCTGAAAAGAAATGCTTAAAAACACATTTGGTGCACCTTGTTGAATTGGGCTTTAAAAGCGTCACTGTGGCTTAATTGCTGCCCATTTCAGAGAGTTGCATTTTGAATTGCCTTTAGAACAATAGTGATGACTAATTAGGTCACAGTCATTTAGGTAAAATGGCCATGAAAGTCAAGACCATGTAATGGCATATAAACTATATTTAAAAAGAAGCGACACGTTTTTTTTTCCCCGACTATATTTATTAAAAAGAGGCAGAGGTTCAATCGGACACTGTGTACATAGCACAAAAACACAACTGTAGCAATCCCAAACACGGGTGCTTCACAATTTAAAAATAAAGGGTGAGAGGGGACCCAGAACCAGTCAGGTTCGGTCCAGCCCAGGGAGCAAGGGTGATAGGGGACACGGAACCAGTCCAGGGGTGTCACACGAGTATACAGGCCCAGCCTAGGGAGCAAGCGAGTCCGGTGGGGACCAGCCCAGGGAGCAAGGTTGAGAGGGGAAAGAGAACCAGTCCAGGGAGTCACACTAGTATCCAGGACGAGGCAAAAGAGCAAGGGAATGTGGAACTACACTTGTGTAGAAAAGACGAGGTTTGGCTCCTTCTTCATCCGGTAGTTCCCAATTTTGTGTTGGAGGGCTTTTCTGCACTCGGATGCAGAGAGTACTGGAAAGCCCATTTCCCTGGCTTTAACATGGATACATTCTGAAACGCAAAAAAGATTCGTGTAAAAAGTTTGAAAAGAGCAAGCAAAGTACTTTTTGGTTGACACATGGCTGTGAGAAATAAAGCATAGGCAATTTTCACTGTACACCCTCTAATGTGCTTTCGTAATTCGAATTACTACATTTCTCAAAGCTGTAAATCTGGTTGAAACCATGGCAATTCCTTAGAATTTAATATAGATTAGTGTCACTTCCCCAGGAAGTGGCTCTCCGTTTATCTTCTTTCCATAATTGGTATATTGTGAAGAAATTACCAATCTCGTGTTTCCCCCATGGACAGTGCATTGGTAAAGGAGCCATACAAGCAAAACAAATACACAGGGTTTGAAATTGAGCGGAGCTGGGGGCTATTTAGCCCTGTTTGTAGCCTTGAAGAGCCTGGTTAGCTTTACACCATGCTTACCAGGAGCTAAATTTGGCTCCCGGGCCAACTGATGCCGATATTATATACCTATGGGAATTTAACTATGTGCGTGCTTGCTTTTGTAACAATCTAAAAAAATAACATAGGACACCACTATGACATTTGAAGCTTAACGGGTCATAAGTAATGGACAAAGCAATATGTTTGCATGTGGGCATATAATGAGTGATGGACAATAACCGGTTAATACATGAGCCACAGTATTTGAGCTACCTTTTCCCACCCTCTGACACAGTCGTCTAGAAGCCCTATGGCTTCATAGGAATGTTGGGGAGGAGGGTTTGAGATTGGGGTGGAGACACAGAAGCCTACAACCGATAGTATTTGGATAGAGAAAAAGCATTTATTTATTTCATAAGGGCACAAACCAACTTTTGGTTAACTCCAATGGCACTTACCTCTGATGCAGTTGATGGACCAGGGTTGGGATTTGTATCGGGAAAACTTTTTCTGTGGCTCCTGTCCGCCTCCTCTATATCCACTGAACGGCCAGTTCCAAGCAGTGCTCAACTGCTACCTGCTGACAGGAATCCACTGTGTCCCAGTATGCTGAAATAATAGCACAAATATTAATATTACACATTTTAATACAGTACGCATTCTAATGACAATTACCAAGACCCGGAACCAGCGCAGGGAGCCAGATGGGTACCCAGACACAGCCCAGCAAGTAAGGAAGTTTGTTAGGAACCCACCCATGGAAGTGTCTCGGGCAGGTGCCAGTCTTACCTGAACTTCTGAAATGGTGAACACCTAGGCACACAAAGCCAGTAGGCGTTTGGTTATTTGCCGAAATATTGACTGCCCATGGTCATTTTAATCCCTATGGCCATTTACACCCAGATCCTGCCCCTCCCAAAATACCTCCTTATGGGAACTTTGAGCTCACTTTAATCAAGCCTTATCAGACTTTGCGCTTAAAGTGCCTGCGCTTAAAGTGCCTGCCTGTGATTTTCAAAGCAGTATTCTAAGAGTTAATTACTTAATTGGAGTTGTAAACCCACTACTGCTGTGATAAAAAAAATGTCTTAACCAGGTCTGCCTTCAGCCACAAAGCAGTTCAACGAAGCAACTGAACAAGTCTGGAAGTGTTAAGATGAAAAAAGTAGGATATACCCTAAAGTATGGGTGCATAACATAAGGCCCGCGGGCCAGTTGCGGCCAGCCATGCCGTTTTGTCCGGCCCGCCAGCAACAAAGACTTTCCTAATGGAGGGCGGCCGGCAAGCAGCATCGGCCCCCTCCATTAGGAAAGTCTTTGTTGTCTTCCGAGCGTGTGTGTTTGTTGGATCTTTGTGCTGCTTGTATGTTGAGATCCGGGGGTGGGGTGTGTGTCGGGTCTGCCTGAATGTTTGTTTTTGTGTGCAAGTCCAGTGTATGTTGAGATGCGGGGTTGGGGTGTGTGTCGGGTCTGACTGAATGCGTTTGTGTGCAAGTGCAGTGTGTGTCGAGATGCGGAGGGGGTGTGTGTGTCGGGTCTGACTGAATGTGTTTGTGTGCAAGTTCAGTGTATGTTGAGATGCAGCGGTGGGGTGTGTGTCGGGTCTGCCTGAATGTGTTTGTGTGCAAGTGCAGTGTGTGTTGAGATGCGGAGGGGGAGTGTGTGTCGCGACTGCCTGAATGTGCTTGCGAGTTTGTATGGTGAGTTGGGGGTCTGTATGCTTGTGAGTTTGTGTGCTGAGTTGGGGTGGGAGTTCGGGTCTGTATGGGTGCATAGTGTATTGGTGTATGCTTGTGGGTTTGTGTGCTGAGTTGGGGGGTGGGGGGGTTCGAGTCTGTATGGGTGCATAGTGTATTGGTGTATGCTTGTGAGTTTGTGTGCCGAGTTGGGGGGTGGGGAGTTCGGGTCTGTATGGGTGCATAGTGTATTGGTGTATGCTTGTGAGTTTGTGTGCCGAGTTGGGTGTGGGGGGGTTTGGGTCTGTATGAGTATGTATGCATGGTGCATGCTTGGTGGCATGGGGCATAGTGTTTGGTTGAGGGGTGGGTGTCATGCGGCATAGTGTTTGGTTGGGGGTGGGGGGGCCATGGGGCATAGTGTTTGGTTGAGGGGTGGGGGAGCCATGGGGCATAGTGTTTGGTTGAGCGCCATGGGGCATAGTGTTTGGTTGAGGGGTGGGGCCAAGCCTCCCGCCACGCCTGCTGCGCCTACCGCCCCGCCCACATTTACTTTTCAGCCCACTATAGCCATCATGTAAGGTACTTTTGGCCAACTGTCAAAATCAGTTGTGCACCCCTGCCCTAAAGAATAACCATTTTACTCAAATGTATGTTGCTTTATAACTACTTCTGCTGTTCAAATACAACATTGTGCTTTTGTCAGGCTGATCCAACAAACTGAGCCAGGATAATAATAATAATAATTTAGCATTTATATAGTGCTACGAACCCTCAGGTATCCGAGTGCTGCTTATTATTACCCACGGTGTGTGGTGCTCATTTATCGACCTCGGAAGGATAAAAGGCTGAGTTTGGGGCTGCCGGGATTCGAACCTGCGTCAGCAGGCTCTGCACAGATGTCAAAGCGACTGCGGTTTGATCAATCATCTCCACCAGCTTTTCAGAGGTGCTGGGCATTCAGTGGAATGGACCTGGTCGTGAAATGGCACCATCAATGTGCAACCGCATTCATGTGCCATCGTTCAGGCCATTTGCCAAAAAAAATTGCAAAGACGAAAGCAAACCAGCCATTGCTAAGTGCTGAAGACAGACATGTTTACATTCCAGTGGTTGCGAATGTGCATGTTCCATGCCACAGGGGGGGGTCTTGCAACAGCCGATTAAGGAAAGCAGAAGGCAATATTTCTAAGGCATCTGGCAAGGGAGAGGCAGCCATGAATGTAGAGCATCAACAGGGAAGGGAAAGATGATTCAAGGGGAGATGGACCACCACGGCGCCTGCCCATTTTGCCCCATTTATCTATGGGGGCGCACTCCCAACACCCACAATTACTTAATTTTCCCCTACCCCAAACCCCATAACAAAAATGCAGCAAAAAAACCTGGCAAAACGGCCTTTCACCAAATGCAGTGAAACAGCTGTGACCAACTACACCCAGATGATGGCACACGATGTAGAGCTAATGTGTACTGTGTGAAACGCCTCAGGTTATCCTTGTGGCTATCTTTCCAAACCACCCCCCCCCCCCCAACTTATTGTCCCATTCAAGTGCAGGCTCCCAAGTTAGACCTGGGGAAAAAGGGGCTACATATGCACGAACTTTCTTAATCTGTATGAATTTCTTAGAGGACAGCCAAATGCGGGTAAATTGAAAGGGATGTGGTCGTTTTGAATACAGTCGTGGCCTCAGTGAGCTTTCAAAATGCACAGTTGGGTCAACATATTCATTAAATTAGCCCCCCCCCCCCCCCCATCGAACCCCACAGATGCTGCTCTAACTGCACAGCTTCCAAAGTAGGATTTACGACTGTAGGCTCCTTTTCTTTGAGGTGCCACCCATGCGTCATGTCCTATACATTGGCCCCTCCCGAAAACTCAGCTGGTTTTGTGATAAAGTGCAGTTGTGCCAGTAAATCAATTGCAGTAGGTCTAGGCGCGCCCACTGCACCCCTTCCCTCCCACACTGCCTATGATACACATACACCCAATCCCAGCTCCGAGTACAATTGCAGCTGCATGGTACGTTGATGTGTTTTGGACTGAAACTCCCAAAAGCCATAGCTGGCATATATGACGCTGGATCATTGAAGTCGTATGAAAACAATGGAGCACAATGTTGCAGACACGTGTGTATATTATATGTTCTCCTGTAAAGCTCTAGCCTGCTTGAATATCACTTGTAAAGCAGGTTAGAGCTGCGCCGTGTGAAAGTAATGAAATGTGCCAGCAGCCTGTTATCCAGGGAAGGAAAACATGCCGGTGTCCTGCAGATAAACGCACTGTGCCGGCCTTTAGCAGGAGAACATATGATATACACCAAGGGTCTGCAACAGTGCTCCCTGCTTGGAGGCTCACGGAGAAATGGCGTCGCTGGTCCAAGGAGGCGGATGGGGGCGCTGGACGTGGGGACACCACCTGTCTGACTCCCGAGAGACACACTCCTCACTTTGCAAAAGGCTCACTCTGAAATAAAGCCTAAAACGTGTACATCAGCTCCTTACCCAATGATTCTGGCTTTGTTTATCGATCCCAGCAGCATGATCCACGCTCGAATCTCGTCCGCCATTGCTCAGCTGGTGTCCAGTGTTCCCAGGTGGAAGGAAAAAACGCGCTGCATCGCCGTACGAAAAAAGCCCAAAACAAGCTGACCCACCCAAATTAACCGAAAAAAGCAAGCGCACATGTAAACGCCATGAGTGGGTTTCAAAAGTAAGAAACAGCACAATTCAGAAACATAGAGAAAACACACATATACTAAGTTAAAATAAAAAGTAGTGTTAGTGGCTTGTTTTTACTGAGAAAGAAGTCAGTAAAAAAATCCCCAAAACTCCTGCAGCCCAAGACAAACAAATCGTTGCTTGGAAAAAATCCCCCAAATCCAAAATAAATGGAAAAAAAATCTGAAGCTTGAAAACTTTTAAATAAAGACACAATTCTCTCAGGTGTCACTTTGAACATTTCTCAAAACTGCCATTTTCTAATTTCTGAGCATTTCTCAAAACTCTGCCATTTCTGACTTACAAAAGTGTCTTTATGCTTTCAGTAAATCAGAAAAGTGGTACAGCCATCTGGGAAATGTGCAGCTTACATAGGAAAGACTTGCACAATAGATGTTAACGATACCTCACAGGCACCGTATTTTAACTCCTTTTCGCGCTCTGCAAGGAGAATCCCCAGGCAGTGCCTGTCCTGCACTCCTCAGAGGCACTATGGCCATTGTCAGGCCATATTAGGGACACTGGAAGCTTTGATGTCTGTACCCCCACATTCTTAATGTCACAGAATACGGTGCTTTTAGGAAAAGTGTTGTTCCACCAAGGAACAATACTTTTCCAATTTTACATGGACTTCAGAATTGGGCCCATGTTTCGGTAAAGTGAAAAGCAGTTTACATTTTAAAAATGGAGCACCTGCAGCCCAGCAGGTCTGCCAAGGCAACCTGACCCGAGATGAAAGCTACATGGAGACAGCCCAGTGAGGGAACTGCAAAGCCCTCCACCAATGGTCCCATGCCCTGACCTGCACGATTTCATATGAAGAGAGCCATGTCTACATTGCCAGGATGCTGCCAGGCCTGGACTGGCCTACAGGGCAATGCCTATATATTTTTTTATTTGTATTCCGGGATTTGTAGCGCCATTACAACGGCAAGACTACAAGTCCCAGAATGCAAACATAAAATTAGGACAGTTACACGTTTTCAACGATCTGTGTGTCCCGGATACGCATTTTTATTACACAGTGCTGTGTGTGTGTGTGTGTGTGTGTATATATATATATATATATATATATATATATTCATTCAATAAAAAACATTGTTAAGGGTACGTTATGGTTAATTTCCTATGGGTTTAGCAACTTAACCATAACTACATGGCCGCTACAGCAGGCCATGATATATATATATATATATATATATATATATATATATATATATTGTGGTCGTACGCCATTTCAGGAAATCAGCCCATCAAACAACAGCAAGTTCGTTCACTTATCCAGTATATATATAATTTGATGTACAGGGTACAAATGGGGACAATGGTTATATGTTGCACAAGCGAAAACAGTAAGACTGGCTGTGTATGCATTTCAAATAGTGTTTTAATAGTCATAGTGCTGAACGTATTTAGAAGCTGCCATTTGCTGGACACATGAGTATGGTGTGCACGAACTGAAATAGTAACAAGTATTATTTTTTTTACAATTGTGTTCCTTTCGTATGCAGGCTATATTGAATCTGAACAAATATCAGGAAATATTTTACTTCATGAAACGTTTTGTTTTACATGTTCAATACATCTTGGATGTTTCCCGGTGCAGCACCCAGTACCAGGGGCGCCAACTTGTGGTTATCCCGGGGACAGCCGGCAGCGAAAAAAGCCCAATTTTAAGAATAGTTTGCGATACATAAACATGTTTCATGGTGATGCTCTTGTAGTAATCGGCAAGTCATCCCAGAATTATCCCCAAATCATCAGGGCTTAACATGCTCTTCAAGTAATCAGCAGGTCATCCCAGAATCATCTGGGGCAAACCTGTTGATGCTCTTGACGTAATCGGCAAGTCATCCTAAAATCATCAGGAACAAAGAGTTTTCTAAAATAGGGATGATGTTGGCATCATCAGCAAGTCATCCTAAACCCATCCCCAATTCATCACCCACCATTCTGAGACATTTGCTGATGACTTTAACAGCGTGATGACTTCTGATGATGTGGGAATGACTTCTAATGTAGTTTGATGATCATCGGATGACTCCAGGATGGTCTCTTAAGTCATCCTTTTAGACCTGGGTTTCTCGACCATGCACGTGCTGCCTGCCTGCTCTGAGCCACTGTCCTTTGATCCAACAGGCAGTGACACCCAGTACCCCATCTGACCCTTCTACAGGGTCATTGATTCTGGCAATTTCAGTACTGTGGTCAATGGCCGCAACATTTTGCAATGTGTTTTTACAATACATGCACGGTTTCTTCAAAGATCCAGCTCCGGTCACTGTGGTACCAAACTGTTTAGTGTTCAACCCTCAGGCGCAGCGTTTAGATGGTTTTAATGGCGCGCTGAACAGTTTGAAGTGAATAAGTAACGCATGACACAGGATAAGCTTCGCGTTCAAAGACAGCAGTGAGATTGAACTGCCATTCTCTTTTGCCCAGTAGACAGATGTTTACAGTTGTGCCCTGCCCTGGAAATGGGAGAAGGAGACATACGGGGAACCGGCTGTGCCATAAATCCCCAGTTCATAGTTGTGCTGGGCTAGATGGCGAGTGCGCCTGCTTGTGTTGACGGGTGAACTTTGTTTCTCGATCAGCACACTGCTCCGGGGCTCACCTCCTGAATTCCTCTCTAACCCTCCCTCAGCAGTCCCTCGGGCCACAGAATAAGTCCGTCAGAGCCTCCTTCCTTTCCAGCATGACTTTGAAATAAGATTATTTTTTTCCCGCATCTCCCCTCCATGCCCCTCGATATTCGTGGAGTGCGCAGTGCTCCAGATTGTGTCCAGATACACATCCACATAAATAAAGGTGCCCTAAACGTGTGCACACTTACCTCTGGTATGGTATTTATCTCGTTTTTCGTGCCCACAAGGAGCACGGCCACCATCGTATCTTCTTCTTCCGCCGCCATTGCTGCCCACGCTGCCAGGCCCGAGAAAAAAAAGCCAAATGACCCTGCAAAAGAAGCCCAAAACAAGCCGACTCCCAACTAAATAAGCAGGAAAGAGCACTCATTTAAAACGCTGTGGTAAGGTGTCAAAATTAAGACATTTAACAGAATACCATAACTATACATAGAACAGAGTGTATACCCAGCAAATTTAACCCCACTCTCCTCAGAAACTCTTTTTTAAAACACATTTTGTTATGAACAGCACAGTTAAATTGCATTCTCTTTATTAGTCAAACAATGACTAAATGTAGGTGACCATATTATTACCACAAAATACATTTTGTTGTGTGTCTAATCACATTTGCAAACCCCATGGAGCTTAAATACAAAAGAGGTAGCAGGCACACCTCTCTAGAATAAACATGGCATAATAACCTGTTCAATGGTTTTTACCCACTTGAGAGTCCGCAGCCATCACTTTTTGCTCACTGTACTTTTCACAAAGGAGGAATAACCATTTGCATATCAGTCTTTGTCCCGCCCACAAGGACACTACAGCACCAAAATGCCAGGCAAACCTCCTTTGAACAAGAGTACCAACAGCAACCCCATACACGTGTTTCAGCCTTGTTGGGTCCCATCAGTGAGGTGGAGCTGTGCCTCTCTGAGCACAGTGAGCAAGGGGTCCACGTCTGTGTTCTCCCAGGTAATGGAGGATGACCAACCCCAAGTTCCTTGAAAAAATACAAAAAAGGTAGCAGGCACTCCTCTCTAGAATGAACATGGCATGATAACCTGTTCAGTGGTTTTTACTTGGAGATTGGGCTTATATTACTTCTGGTACTTGTAGCTTTCCAGTGAAAATGGGGAGGAGGATGGGTTGGGGCAACAAAAATTGTGTTTTTTTTCTTTTTCGTGTTACACATATTTCTATAAGAAAATGTTTGTCAGCGTGGTTTATCATGTGATTTGCATACTTTTTAAGCCATCTCCATCAAAACCCAGACATGTCCACAAGCTGTAGCTGGGAAGATATGTGGTTAAGTACTTTAATTGCAAGACTGGACTCCAATCCTGATTTCACCACTTCCCTAAAGTGTCTTATCATGGGAAAATCATTTTGATCTTGCTGCCCCCAGTCTAGTATACCTTGAAATTCTGAGACGATAATAGTCTCCAGAGGCACAGTAAGTGTGTAATATACATTTAACAGTTGAGACACTGCAAATAGGCCCGTCAGCGATTTTGCAGTTTTACCAGTGCAATTTAGGGGAGAAGACAAGGGAGAACAGACAGAGGATCTTCAGGCACATTGCATTTGCATCGTGCAAGTGCAATGGGAAAATCGGCAGCTATTAACCCATGGCTGTATTTCTTCCTCTCCATTATGATGTATGCACCCCACAGGTGCCTCAGACTGTTTTGCATTGTAAGCAAAGGGTCCCCCAACCATCATGTTGAATTAGGCCCCCATACCTCTTCGGCCAGGCCTGACTATAAGACTGGCCTACATTGTACATCCAGTTTGGACATGTTTTCTCACTGTGATATGGCATTTTTAAAGCTAAACCCAAAAGGAGTGTTTTCTTAGGTGGGGAGACTAGAGCTAGGAGATCCCAGCGGAGCTCGGGCCAGCACAAGCCTCACCTAGGACTCTGGCCTAACCCCCCATCGTGGCCCAGTGCCTGCCAGAAGCAAGTGCCGGCCACTAGCCCCACCTGGTAATCATATTATTTCTTTTCTGCTTCTTTTCTGCTTGGTTTACTTACATCTGCATAAGAAATGTAAATTATTTAAGAGTACCATACATAGTATTTATTGTTTGGGGTAGAGACAGTAGGCTATTCAGGCATGGTTTGCTGCCAATGATCCAAATGTCACAAGGCATAGCCGGAATGTTGTTATCTTTCTCCCTTGTTCTCTCCTGCCCCCTTTATTTTGTCTTGAGGTGCCTTGAAACACCATTTTATGTGTAGGGGACTTACAAAGTATCCAATAAATAAAAGAAACAAATAAAATAGTAATTGCGGGTGCATTCTTTTTTTTCAAACGTAACAGAACAGATATACAGCCAGGGGTGGTAAACAGAGGAGCACAGAGGAGGGGTACAGCTGTACCGGGTGGCAGGCAGGAGACAGTCAGCCACCATCCAGCGAGTCAGGTGGCGCGATGGGAGATGGGATGGCCGAGGTGTTAGCATTCCTTCTACCCATTGCTGCAAATTGATACACCCTGAATGATAGCGACTGGGCATTATTTACTGGAGAAATTAGTTAAGTGCAGTTTGACATTATTTTTCCAACATTTAAATGAAGTAAAAATGTGTGCCTATGTTACTGGATTGTTTTTACAGAGATACAAGTTGGAAAAAATCAAAAATAAATCTTCCAATGTAGCCTTGCTTGCAAAAGAATCCAAAATAAATGCAGTAAAAATGTGTAGTGTTGCTGGATTGGTTCTATTGAGAAACAAGATGAAAAAAATACAAAATAAATCCTGTAGAAATGCCTGCCTGCCAATTAGTGTTAGTGGATTGTTTTTACTGAGAAACAAGTCAGTAAAACTCCAAAATAAATCCTTTAGAAATGCCTGCCTGCCAATTAGTGTTAGTGGATTGTTTTTACTGAGAAACAAGTCAGTAAAACTCCAAAATAAATCCTTTAGAAATGCCTGCCTGCCAATTAGTGTTAGTGGATTATTTTTACTGAGAAACAAGTCAGTAAAACTCCAAAATAAATCCTTTAGAAATGCCTGCCTGCCAATTAGTGTTAGTGGATTGTTCTTACTGAGAAACAAGTCAGTAAAACTCCAAAATAAATCCTTTAGAAATGCTTGCCTGCCAATTAGTGTTAGTGGATTGTTTTTACTGAGAAACAAGTCAGTAAAACTCCAAAATAAATCCTCCTACCCAAGGCAAATAAATCCTTGCTTGAAAAAATCCCCAAAAAATCCAAAATAAATCCAAAAAAAATCTGCAGCTTGAAAACAAGCCAGAAGCAATCCCAAAACAATCCAAAAAGTGGATTTCTTTTTTACTAGGGAAGCGCCAACATAAAGCACGCTTTCATGGCAGGCAGGGTGTACAGTTAAACACTGCCTATCATGCGTTCATGATAGGCAGGTTAAGCAATTACAATTAAACAATGGCTACCATGCGAGTATGGTAGGCAGCATTACATTGTAATTGTAAATGCTGCCTGCCATGAAAGCATGGCAGGCAGCATTTACTCATTTGCACGGTGGAGTGCATATATGCAGGGCAAAAAGCATGTGCCCATTTGCACTCCACCATGCAAATGACACAAATGTGGTGGTGAGGACCTGGCTATGCCCGAGTGGAAACATACCAGGGCCCCTTTGCCAAATTATGATTTCGAGCAACATAAGCTCTACAGTGTTATTGCAGTGTGTGATCAAAGAGTGTGTGCAGCCTCTTCCTGTTTGGCACTCTGCAGATTCGAAACAGTGGCCTAATATACAATGCATATGATACGTATTATACATTCACAAGGCAAATGCATTATTGATCCATCGCTGCGGCATGTGATTGAACATCATCCTAAAACTGAGAGCAGGGTTATCCTGTGGTCGTTGTCCTGCAGAGGGCGGATATTATCCGCTTTGGCTGTAGTCCCTTTTCTGAGCCCAAGAGGCAGTTATCAATCATAATGTCCAATAGTAAACTGCTTTTTAATTAAAACCATGGATAGCATTATTGGACTTCATCGTGTGTGTCAGCAAGAAGGTCACTATTTGTTTCATAGGCCTCTTATTCCTCGCACACAAGCAGCAATATTTATCTTTGAAAGATGCCTTTGCATATTCCATTCTATCTTGACTGGAAACAGTGTAAGTAGACTTTTTACACTGAACCTAGCACGCCTCTGTTCATCGCAAATGTATGCGTCATTGACAGGTCTTCTATTGGGGTCCCTATCATGTGGGTTGCATTCAAAGGCCCCAAACCAAAGGTCTCTTTCATATGAAATTAAGGATTTTTCAATACTGACACAAAAACGGCTTTGCATGTGTGATTGCAAATGAAAACTGAAGGGCCATATGAAAAAGGTCTACCTGTCATTACCCAAGGAAAAGCAGCTTTTTAATCGCAAAGCAAGAAGAATAATCAAAGGTCCCCTTCACATGAAAAACAGGATTTTTAAACACTGTCACAAAAACGGCTAGGCTTGTGTATTTGCAGTTTAAATGTGAAAATGGTACCACTGCTAACAGGAAACATTTCAGGAAAAAAGACATGGTACGTGTTGACAAAAAGTAATGTATATTATGTTTTAAATACAAAATACCAGTAACATTTAAAAAGCCACTTTATTTTCCATGGGAAATGTCTGTAAGCCAAAGGCAAACCCCTTTGCTGGCTATTGGACACATGTCATAAGGAACTTCAACACTGGAAGGCTGGCATCCTAGTGTTTACCATAATTACAGTTGCAAGGGTTTTCAGATTCTGTCTCCTCCCATATATCTGTTACCACATCATAAGCAGAATCAATTTATTTAAAAATGTATACCTTCAGCTTCAGTCCCTAAAACTACTTACATGTCCCTATAAAGAGGATCTCTCTATCCCTTGGATTTACTATCCCTAGTTGGCCGCTGGTGCGTCGCCTATCTAGGTGAGTGGATAGCAGAGAGAGCTCGCCCTATCCTGACTCACTACTTTCCTAGTGTTTTAAAAAATGAGGTGTACACTGTCTGAGAGTTAATAATCTCCTTTAATCATGTTGCTTCGACTCAGTTTGACTTATCATAAAATTACACCCGCGGTCAAATACCCCAAAAAGAACAGTGGTCGTGTTTCCGCTATGCTTCTAAAAGAAAAGATGTCCTACAGCCAAGCTCACTTTTCTATTTCTTTGAAGCAAGTGGGTCAGGTCATCATCCTGAGCCAACCTATGTCAACCGGTTTCAGCGGGGAAAATGATTTGCCGCTTTCTTCAGTACTATAGATGGTGCCTAATGGGGCACTCTACATAAACATAAAAAAGACAGTCACATCATTCAACTGTCTTCCAATTTCTTTGTCTGGAGAGGGTATCTTCCACATTGTTGGGAAGTCTCGTCAGTACATCCACTCCCTACAAGGGAAACATACACATATCAGAAACCTAGAAAACATATGACTGGTGCCATCTATGTGGCCGTACACCTAATACATCTTACCGAATTTCGTTGCCTCTTAGTATCGGCATGAGTCCGGTATCCTTGCTACTGCTGGAGGCGGTCTTGAGTGCCTGTCAAACAAGTGATCTAGGGTCAAGTTGGTGCCTCCATCGTGTGCTCTTTTATTACTGTGTAGAGGGTGTCTGGAGTAAAAGTTTTTAAACCACTTACTCTCCGTCTCTGGTTGTGATTGCCTCAATGCTGGATATTCTTTAACATGTTACATTTTTCAAAAACTCCCAATTTCCTGTGTATGCTATTGGTGATCACAGTGTGAGGTCCGCCATGCCTAAAAAAGGGAAGTGGATTTATCGGTATTTACTTCAGCCCTTTATCACACATACCATATTTACCACATTAAGTTTTCAAAATTTCCAAAATTTGCTACTGCATGTGGCCACATACCCCAGTTCGTCCTCTAGACAAGTTAGTCTGTTAAGGGAGCCTGAAACTCCAACTTCAAACAGGTAATCCACTTCAAAGAGACTGATTAAAAAAAATCTGGTTACAGGCGAGCCCAGTGAGACCATATGACCTGAAGGAAGGAGAATTGTCATTAAGAGTTACCATTAATTTAAAAGGACTATTATCATTTAGGCCTTTTTCTCAGCAACCATAAGGCAGATTTTCTTAATGTATGTACCATTGTATAGGTAATTTGCAGGCAATTTTGGAGAAATATTCATCCACCTGCGACCCAGGGAACTGTAATGGCCATCTGAGATGTGTTTCTGGTTGATCTGAAAATGTTCCCAATGTGATAGTTGGTGAATGGGTGGAGGGTAAAATTAGGAATATGGCTAATATATCACATATTCATAACTTTTGTGCTTTTAACGGAAAAGGCAGAAAATTGCCACATGGCAGTGTAACATGGTGTGGACCTGGCTGTTGTCTTATTTAATTCCCCATGATTAGCTGAATCAGAAAGTATGCATATTATGGCAGTTATGAGTACAATTATGAAGGTTTGACACATAACTTGGTTGTGCCAACAAATGGACAGGAGAACCAATGGGGCTTGTAAATTAAGCTGCCATATGTGTGCTCCAGACCCTTAAATGAATCTGTAGAGAGGGGCTGGAGTGGGGAGGAGAGAGAATGGTAGTTGTGAGAACTCTTTGAGGGTACTTCCCCAAGACTGTAAAATTGGTGTTGTCATCACTGCTATATAAGGGAGACTGCACTAGGAGGAAGAGACAGAGCTGTGGAAATGTATCTTCAGGAGGGCTAATGAAACTTACCATCGAACATCTGCAAGGAAACACCAGAGGAGATTGCTAAGAGGGCATCTGGGTGGAGCTGTCTATTGCTAGGAAGGCCTAAAAGCTGACGGGGTCCAATGGTGGAGAGCGGAAGGCCATAATTGAGAGTGGAGTGACCAGACCCCTGCCCTGTCTTTCCAGAGTGTCCTGAAACATATCTGGCTTTCCTGAACTTTAGGCAGAGGCTTTATATGTAAGCAGAATTGAGCCATGGGAAACCAAAAGGTAGAGGAATCTGCTTTCCTTAAATCCTTTCCCTTCATTGTGGTTGGGGGGGCATAACTCTGTAGTGCCTTAGCCTACTAAAATATTAATTTCATTAATTCCCCATTGGGTGGAACACTATGGGTGAAATTTGAAATTAACAAAGCTCACTTCCAAGTGTGTGCTAAAAAACTATTGCCTCTAATTTAATTGTGTAATCATTTTTGTCCTGTTGATCCCAACTTCTTTAAGAAAGAGGGGTGTCTTTGTTCTTCAATCAGTCCAATCATTTTGTCCAGCTGCCCCTAAAACAGGCCTTTCAGTGGAGGGAGTGTCTGAAATCCAAAATTCCCCAAATCATTCAAATGTTTCTGTCCGACTTCCCCAACACAGACCAAAGTAGGAGGGTCCGAAAAACAAACCACTAAATCACCCTGTGTTTATTTTAAACCAAAGGTGAGGGTGAAATCATAATTGCCATATGTAATTTTACCAATCTTGAAACCCTGCTTCTAGCCTTTTAAGCCCGCAGGAAAATCAAAATTGCACATTACAACATGTATAATTGTTTTGGTTATTGACCAGTTTAGTTATTGCTTGAAGTGAAATGTGTATAAAGTATAGAATTGTGAGTTCTGTTGTTTTGGTTCTTAACTCATTTGTATCATTGATTTGTGTAGCAGGAAGTTAATAATGAGCCACAAAGAAGGTGGTGTGTGTAGTTGTGTGATTTCTATTACTTTTAATTTAAGTAAATACAAATATATTTCCTTACACCGGCCTGGTTCTTGGCTCATTGGTAGCTCAAGGGGAGGGATGCAGGGAGTATGATATGCGTCTGAAGTGGGGCTGAATAAAATGATTCGTTAAACAGTTTGTTGCGTGACACCTTGAGTGGGGAGGAAAGGATCTCCCCGTGTTGAAGGTGAGTTCTCAATAAACTGTTATAACGATCCCATTTCAATTTTTGAAACTTTTCAAGACACAAGTTTTAGAAGGATATCCCTCTTCTCATTTTTTATAATGCACTCCCCTACACATGTTTTGCTTCTCCCAGGTGACCTAACACCCTGGTGCATGTTCAAGGATGGATGTTTGCACTCTGGGGGGCATTAGTGTTGGTAGCGCGATCCTGACACTAAATTATGAAAGGCTCCCATCACCCATGTGGTCCTGAGAGCGCATTTCACAATGACAGGCCCTTAAAGGCATTCGGGGACCCCACATTTGGCACAAACACATAATGATGCTTTGCCCCGGAAAGCCAAGGCTTTCATGGGAAATGGATTACTTTATATGGCATATCCAGCCCCAAGAGGGCAGCAACAAAATGCCAAGAGACAAGATGGCGAAAGCACAGGGTGAAATCTCCTAGCAGTTTATGATACTCTGAATGGCATTAGTCTGTAAAATGCAAACATTCATGCCAGAAAAGTGAAGTACACAGAAGAAAAATATCTGCTGCGGCAGCTTCCACCATTATGCAAAGAACATACATTTTACTTAAAACAGAAGAAAAAGAGATACAAAGTACGCCTGCCGTGCTTCGCTGTATGGTGATGGGTGCAGCTTAAAACAAATTTGGAATTTCATAATGGGAGGTGGTATCGCTCTGCTATGATAGCCATAGAGACTGATCAGTGCCCCCAAAAGAGATGAGCTAAGTAAGGTAAGGAAAATACAAAGAGTTCACTAACCTTCAAAAGTCAGGCCAGGTTACAGACAAAAGTAAAAAAAAAGTTGTGGGGTTTCATAGATATCTATGGAGGGAAAGCAACACAAGGAACATCTTTCCTAACAACCATCAACAAAGGTGTTGTCAAAGGGGCCAGGGCCGGCCCGAGCAAATGGATACTGGACCAAGAGAACGTATATAGGGATCCCGAAACCACCCCACCTGGTCCCCCACACTAAGGCTGTGGCAATCACATGAGTACTCACACCACCACCAGTAATTACAAAGAAAGTTCATAAGGCTGATACTCATTAAGAGCCAGTCCAGCTCCATAGCTAGACCCAAACACCCAGTGTAGGAAATCAAGTTTTCCCCTTTATTGAAACAAAATGTACACCGCTTTTAAGGCTATGGCAAGTGGGTAAACACATTTCTTCCTTCAACCATAATGCAGAAGGAAACATTTCTGAACATGTATGTGAAGACTGAGGAGGTCGTGCAGATTCAAGGGTACATGCTAGCAATCTGAAACGTACTTGTACAAGAGAGAAAGAAAATAGAGAAACACTATCCTTCCACTCTTGTTAGCATTGTTGGGGTTGCAAATTCCCTGCGATTTAGGAGTTACAATTAGACATTAGACCTGACAGCTTCACAGACTTACCAGCGGAGTTTCATACTTTATGTACACATGGTGCAAAAGCAGAGTGTAGTGGTGGGTCCTAAGGACATTGATGGCTACTGTGTGATTGGACGAAGAGCTGCAGGTCATGTGAGTTGGAATGGGTTGGTTGCAAGCCAGTGCTTCGGTCATTGCACTTGCTTCTTCACCCCCTTTGGTCACAGTTTTTTAAATATGAGGAAATCCCATTTAAAACATGAATCTAATGTATTCACATTACACTGATGTTGAAGCAAACAATGGAAACAGAGATTCAATCAGGAGGGAAGCAGACCTCACACATATCCCAGACACTTCTGGAATTCAAGATGATGTAGGCCTTAATGCAAGCTTGGACCAGTGCTTGACATCGAAACACAGAAGTGCAGATATTTACTATCCCTGTTGAGAATAAATGTTGGCTTCCTGCTGAGAAGTGCTGGCACTATATCTTTCAAATAAAATAAGTGCCATTACTCAGGGCTGGAAAGAACGTGCCAATTTAAAGCACTGGCTTGGAACCACCCCATTCCAACCCACAGGACCTGCAGCTCTTTGCCCAGTCAGAGAGTAGCCCAACCCACCCCACACAGGAGCCATCAATGTACTTAAGACCCACCACAGGAGAGGAGACTCCACACTATAAAACGCAACCAGTTCAGTCTGGCATTGTGGGGTATTCGATAAGATAAGGAGTTGGAGGGAGGTGTTTGGAGGATATTGGCTAACTAGAGGTCTCTTGAGTGCAGAGTGGAAGGAATGAGTTGGAGGCTGAAGGGAGTGTCTTGAGGATGGTAAAGGGAGATGTCATGCCATATCAAGAGAGAGAGATTGGGGAGGTTGGAAGAGAGGAGTCATTAGGGGCAATGGAGGTGAGGGGGGAGGAGTAGGTGGGAGTCACTACAATCTTAAGAATGGAGGAAAACTAGAGGGCGAGTTATATCTGCTGTTCCTAAAGATGTAGGAGGAGAAACAACTACCCATAATAGTGAGAGAGATCAGGTAGTTCTGGTGGGCCATGTCCATCCTGGGCAGAATTCAGAGGCAGTGGTGAAGGTCATGAGATGATGCAACTTCACCAAGATTCAGTGTGATTGGAAAAGTGGCAATTGGGAGGAAGGTGTCTCAGAGACCATGAAATTAGAGCAGGGGGTTGATCGGAGCAGAGAGAGTACCCCGAGTTCCATCATGAGACTCTGCGAGAATGAATCAATACTGAAGAGTTTCAATGACTGCCTCAAACTCTTGGAAGAGGCTGAGACATTTCCAGTTTGGGACACGTTGGGCCTGATTGCTAGAATCTTTAGTGTGGTGCAAAGGGACTTTGCACTGCCAGAAAACACCCTGATTCACAAAGTGGTGTAAAATGTATGTTTGCAGTGCAAAGTGACTTTGCAATGCAAAAATACACTTTGCACCGCTCTGTGAATAAGGGTGTTTTCTGGCATTGCAAATTCTAAAGAGGGCAGTGAAGAAACCTCCCTTACACCACCAAAAACAGTTTTTTAAACAAAGGACCAAGGAATTGCTTTTTAATGCACTTGGACGGCTTTCCTAAAAAGGAGGGCATTGCCTAGAAACAGTGGATACCACCCACCCCTTTGGGCGGTCTTGTAAATTGATCTGCATTAGGTGGATCTGTGTGCTATTTTACATTTATGCTATAATTGATTGATTTCAGAGACAAAGTAATCAAGGACTGAAACTGCATTTTAAAATGTATGTTTAAATTAAATGACACAAATGCATTGATCATAAAAAGGGTGAGGCTTTATCCCAAGCCAGTCCCATTTGGGAGACCCCAATTACCCCAATTTAATTAACTACAGTAAGCTGCAGCACAATCTCAAACTCAAGCACGCTTGGACACAACACATGGTCATCCCACAGCCATGCCCTTACTGACTCTTGTAACACCCTTTCATTGTACTACAAACTGCTTTCATGAACAAATGCTGGTTATCTTGGGTGGCTCTTTTAACTCTTCTCTTGATCACATGTGTTGTGATCCAATTAGCATTGACTACACATGCACAACAGCAGCCTGTGTAATACACCTTTCCCCTTTAACCACATGAACCTGTAGAGGAGCAGGTGGACACATCATCCCTAGCTCCCGCCCCCTCACCTCCATCATATTGGAACAGCAGGAGAAGAGCTCAATGTGGGACAACAGGTATTGTCCCAATGCCGCATTGAGTGTATGAGAGACGATATGCACTCAGACAACAATATTGAATGTGCCGCTGCAATGAAAGGGTGGAAAGATATCTGCACACCCCATTGGACATTGAAGAGCTGTAAATGAAATCGGATATGGCAGAGTGACGTCAGGAAAGAAAGAAACAACACACTGAAATGATATGCACATACTTAAAGGATAAAGATATAAATGGATTCAATAAGTAAAACATGTAATAAGCAAAACATGTAATCGAATTTGAAGAAATCATATGCATCAAAGAAATAAGTAAGGAGAGATGAGGTGAATGTACATATGCAGAAATGCAAGGTAGCTGAGACATATAGAAGCTTGCTGCAGAAGAAAATATAACGTGGCTTAGGCGGCCAAGAGAAAAAGATGGATGCCGGACTTGTGTTGAAATCAATCAAGCTACCTCAGAGACATACCAGGATTGCAGAGCCAGAAGATGCTGGAAAAACAGCTTTGTGTGAGGAACACAGAGGAGTCTATTGGCCTGGGATCAAAGATGCCACTTCAAGGAATAATTGCAAGGCACAAAGGAAGTCAAGAGGATAGAGCATGAATGTAAGACATATTTCTCTTAGATTAAGCAAAGAAGAAAACACCTGTAAGCGCCAAGTATTAGACAATCAAAGATACGAAAAGCCTATGCAAGATGGAGTGAGCAAGTCTTTCAGAGGCCAATAGGAGTAATGACACCCAGTTTAAGTAAATCAAATAGTAGTAAGTAAAAGGACGAAATACACAAAATCATGGTCTCCTCACACGTGACTCAGAAGTCGAAAACAAGGGTTATTCATTAAGCTCCAGACGGAGATAATGGTGTTTCTAAACTGCCTTCAAAGTCCCAGAACAGAGAACAGGCTGCAAGGTCAACTATAAAAAAGACGCCTTGGCTTGGGGTCTGACCGATGAAAGATGGACGAAATGGGTAAGTGGGTAGTAGTAGGGATGTCTGGAGTTTGGAGGAAGGGTGGTCCCCTGCACTGTCACTTTCTTGATGAGTCTTTAGTTGCTTCCTGCTGCATAACACATGGTTTGCTTGGGAAAAAAGACTCAGAAATTCCGGCCCGTAATAGTATGCTGGTGGGTAAGCAAGTGGGTAGTAGTCTGATGTTGCTCTCTGCACCTGAGTTTAGTTTTGCTTACGTTCTGCTAACGAGCCGAAAGTCCAAGGTTGGGAGAGAATGCCAAACAATCAGAGGGTAGCAACACAATGTTGCACAGGCCAGCCCACCACTGTTAGTCTGCTATAACCTGTATTATACGTATTTAGATGTGGTTCAAGGCGTGCCTATTAGATAAAGGGCATCCAGTGATATGGTTCATATGTTCCCTTAACCAATCCCTCCTTTCAATAGGTTTTACAGTTTGCCACGTAGGATGACATCATAGATGACATACATTGAGGTATAAAATCTTTGTGTCATCAAAATTGAAGTGTGAGTGCGTGGACTACAGTTTTTTGTTCACCAGACGTTCCTACTTTATTTGAGCTGATAATAAAGTAGTACTTTGCCATATTCTTTGAGTCTGTCCGGTTATTTGGGGCTGAGATCATTATTGGTAATTCCATCTAGCACATGAGATGCTTCAAGGTACTAGAGCACAAACCCCTGTGATCTCTCTCGTACAGCTCTTCCCTTTAACCCCTTGTACAAAGCCATGTGTTTGCCTGTTCATCTCTTTACTGCTTCTGCTTCTACTTTCCTCTCAAGTAGTCCCTTTTTTAGTTTTGGCTATATGGTGGCACTTTAGCACCACCTATAAGCTGAAGCTAATTAATTGGAGTATAGCTAGGGAGGGATGGCATATGAGATGGGCACAACAAAGCTGGTAAGTGTTGTTTGGTTATTTACCCACCCATGGACTGCCATGGCCATGCTAATCCCTATGGACATTCCCACCCACTTCCTGCTCCTCCCTGCCCACAACACACCCTCCTGGGATCTCTTATTGCCAACTCTATCAAGCCTTAAAATTAAAATGTGCACTCAGAGTGTCTGCAAGGGTAATTTCAAAGCAGTCTTCTGAAAGCGAATGGTTTCTTTGGTGCTGTTACCCCTCTACTGGTGTAATAAAAACATTCTTAATCAGGTCTGTCTTCAGCCACTTGATTTAAATGCAGTATGCATGTCCTTCACTAAGGTCCTGTAAAAAATAAGCACAGGCAAAGCCAACAGTTTCAGTTTGTGTACGGTATTAGATATGCCTTTGCCAGGCACTGCTATCATATGCCTAGTTACGTGAACCATTTTCCAGCTGCTGCCATTAATGGCCAGTTAGTACCATTAAGGCAATGCCTGGCGAATGCCTTTTGCTAATGCTTGTTCTTTTTGGCCACAGACCATGATCTGGCTTATCTGTGTCAGGAGCACAATGTGCCACTACCTGACCAGACCTCAGTGCATTAAGATCACTACTGAAAATAGTATGATTTGTGTAAAAATATGATATACTATATGGGTAAAACAATTTACCAAATACTGAAATCCTTTAGTGACATTATACAATTTGAACTGAAGCGTACTTTTTTATTACTAATTATAAAAACTATTGTTATTGATTAAATGCTATATAGCATAGAATGAAAAACATTCACATTCTGTGAACTAAAACCAAAATACATGTTTTTACTGATGGCATTGCATACAACATAGAATTAAACTGTAGTTGAGTGAACATGCGTTTTCATATAGACAGATTAGTCATCAGTCACATGACCCTGTGCCTTCCATGATCCTGGCACCTTCACTCTGCTTCCTCCAGATCATGGGATACTTTGGATCCCAAGAGTCAAGTGGTGGTTTCTTGAGAGATCGGTTTCATTTTGCCGTGTGAGTCAAGTAGGCCACGTTAATCACTGCCATTGTCCTCTTCTTACTTTAACCAAAATTATGTATTATCTCTCTGCTTTTGCAAATTCGGCTAATGTTTAGAAACAAAAAAGTCATTTCTTGCATTGTCCACCTTTTCTTGTCTGTGTGTCTCCTTCGCTTTCCACATATATCGGAGAGCCGAATTACAGCTCATAATAAATCCCCAAAAATCCCACAGCGTCCAATGGACTCCAAAAATGGGGACTGACACCGCTTTACCGCCACTCACAATTGGGCAGTAAATCCACCGGACTGAGCGGTGGTAATAGTGAATGAGTTATTCTGCAGAGTTATCACAATACTGAGGCACAATGACGTGTGCAAACACACAGTCATTTTTTTTTAATAAGTTGAGTTTGTGAGTGGGAAATACAAAAGCTCCACTTTGTTAAAATAATTCAGTGTAGAGGAAAAATAACTGTACACATAGAGCGGTTCATTAACATAAGTGTGCACCTGAAGAATGCCAGGGGAGTGACTGACAATTCCCCAGACCTACCAGCATTTCAGAAGCATCAAGCTACTGGGAATCGTCCATGTGTGTCAGTATTACTCTGGGCTCTGCTACTCTGAGATGCAAAATACGAATACACCGGAAAAAACAAGGAATATAGTTTCCATGGTTGCAGAGCTCTAATAAGGACACATTAGGGGGGCTGCATTAGGATTCATTATTTTCCTCTCAATTGGCGTGATATGATATGATATAATAGGTTACTTATAACGCGCTTAATACCCAGAGGTTTCTAAGCGCGGACCCTGGGATCGAACCCATGTTGCTCCGTGTCACAAGCACGTTCCCATTGAGCTATCCTCCCGCTGCAATAGACAATTCTGATTTTGGCCTACTTGACTTGTACAGTAACATGAAACAGTTCTCTGATGCTTTGATGAAACGACCACACATACAGAGAAGAAGAATGCTCTTTTGATTGCAAAAGAACGCCCAATACATAAGATATCAGATTTGACGGGAAGCAGTGAGCTTCTTACAATAGGGTGAGTTCAAGTGACATTTTCACAAGATGGAGGTGGGGAGTAAATGGAACAGTCATGTGTGACAATGTATGGGAGGACTTGCATAGATTTTGGACAATCAGCATTAGACGTTTTTAAGTGCAGGTAGGCGGTGCGCCCAGCTGTGCCCGGGATGTGACCATGATGGATGAAATCTTAGAGGCACAGGAAGTGAGGGACAGAGGTAAGATAGGGGCAAGGGGAACAGTTTTTGCTAGAAGGCAGATGAGAGGTAGGTTAAGAGGATTACTCGGAGGCGAGGAGGTAGGCTTTGAATTTAGCTTCAAATAAATCAGTGTGGACTGTTTGACGTAGTCCGGGGGAAAAGAATTCCATGTGATTGGAGAATGATGAGAGAAAGAGCGGAAGCGAGAGGTAGCACAGAGAGGGCAAGGTGCCACAAGGGTAGTCGAGGAGGTAGAGTGGAGATTACGAGAAAGCTTGTAGAGTTGGATAGAGGAGGATAAATATGGCAATGCCTTACCATCGATAGGATGTGAACCAGGAGTTTCAATCTGGCCCTGTTTTGCATCATCAGTCATCCAGCCTGGTGACGGTAAGAGGAAGTAGGTGTGAAGTGAGGAGTTTTGGTAGCAAAGTTAAGGATATTGTTGAGAGGATAGAAAGCATAGTTGGGGAGACCAATGAGGATGCTGTCACAATAGTTCAGTTTACTGAAGACACAACTGGATAGGCAGGGGAGGAGATGAGGGAGAACATTTGGCAGGGAAGAAGAACACCCCTCTGTTTGGGAAGTTTTTATCATCAGGGAGTGTGAAGCCATCTAATATTTAATTGCAGAGAGACAGTTCAGGAAAAGGGATGAAGATATGGGTGATTAGTGCCCCAGGAGCAGAGGTGTATCATGTGAAAAGAGAGCTGTGGAACACCAGCAGCTAGATGAGTACGCTGAGAGGTTTTGGTGCTCCAGGAGACAGAGAATGCCTGGTGCCAGGGTCACAGAAGGGACAGGCTCATGTGACTGATGACTTATTTTCACTTAGTGAAAATGTGTATTTTCACGGAACAACAGTGTCATTCTATGCTGTAAGCAATTCGTCAGTTCGGTCAGCAGAATACATATTTGATTTAATTCTGTGATATAGAAAATGCAATAAATAAAACGTTTTTTTGTCTTTAGTTGTCAGGCCATGCATTTCGGTACAGGATACATGCAAATTATATATTGTCACATAAGGGTTTCATACTTACAAAATTAGGTTCTCTACATAGTATACCGTTTTTGACATAAATCGCATTGTTTACAGTAGTGGGCATAAACATCTTAGAATACGAAATAATGTTGTCACTTACAGGTATGTTCCTGTTCATTATTTAACATATTGGAATGTTCAGTCAATTATATGATTTCACCATACCATATCTTTGTTTCCTTACATGATAAATATGATAAATGCATGTCATGCTCTGATATATGCAACTTACTGTGCAATATGTCTGTCATCAGATCATATATGATACAGACCGTTCATCCTATGATATATGACATTTATTGTAAGATATACGTTTAACTATATCTATACCTTTGGGTATATGATTTGTTTTTGGTAAAAGTCATATATATGTCAGAAATGCTGAATGATGTCTCTGGCCATCTGCCAGATAGTGCCAGGTGAAACCTCTCCTGCCCTAGTGGTTGATTTACAAACAGGCAGCATATTTAGTCACTGGGCCTCATTATAGGTTTGCCTGTCCGGAAACAACGCTACCGGTAAGCTTTCCGGTACCATTGTTACCAGACCGGCAAACTACGAGCTCAGCTCGGAGGTGCCTTCCCACCCGCCAGGTCTGACCTGGCGGGCGTACCGGCACCCGCGAGCAGAGCATGTCGATGCACCAGCGGGGAGTCTTGGAGAAAGGGTGTCGAACCAGCCCAGTATCACACCACATGAGCGAGTACAGTGAATGATCCCTGCCACCTGAAGGAGAGTGTGGGGGGCAGAAACCCTGCAAGAATATGTTAAGAAAATGTGGCATAATGATGCACTTTGTAACCCATTCATATGGATGTAAATACTGAAAGAGGTCTGTTTTGGAGGCCATTGAATGATCCCAGAGTCCTCACGATCTGAAGTCATAGGTCCTCGTTGTGGGTTTACTGTTAATGGTGAATACACGTGGTATTCCAAATACTGCATGTTTTTACTGACTGATTCCTTATTAGTATGGAACATATATTGCTGCATTTGATTGACACTGCATGTGCTAAGTACTGCATGCTTAGTGGACACACAATCTGTGGAAGGTGTTTCCTCCCTTATTGTGTTGAGTTGGAAAACCAGCTGGAAACCTCAGAAATAGCTCAAAACCTTTACTCCAGTTAACGGACTGCGGTTGTGACTGGCAAGGCAGACCCAATGGCATAGTGGCCAGTGCCGGGCCCTAAATTGTTGGCGCATACACCTGATGCATGCACAACGGATGCAGTCTTGATGACGAGATATTGTTCATGAATGCACATAGCATACATTTAAAGGGTAATGGAGTCAAAGAAAATAGAACAGGCCCCGCCCAGAGGCAGTGACTGACAGGTGAGACCAAGCAAGCAGGGGCAGCTGCAGGCAATCCCCTTAAAAAGGGCCCAACTGGGCAGAGCTCAGGAAGCAGCAGTGCGCTCTGGTGCAACCTATTGCAGGTGCATGCCGCAGCTGAAGCTGATCTCCGAGAGAGGGAGGATGGAAGGAGACAGGAGGCCCAGTGGAGAAGGAGGCCGATGTGGGCCCCTGCTCTAAATACACAACCATCTTCCCTGCCACTCAGCTATGAGAACATCCTGAAAGAGCACAGGCTGGCTGGCCGGGGTGACCATTGCCTCCATCCTATGGCTCCTGGAGGCAGATCTAAAAAGCATGATCCACGCATGGGCTCTGCGTGCCTTCTACATACGCTGCTAACTGCTGGTAGAAGCATAAAAATAAACTCTCTCGGAGACTTGCGCCAAGTTAGGTAGTTCGTCCAATTGTTTATTTGTCACAATTAACCAACTGCCTTTTGTGGTGTCTAATTGTTAATTCATCACAATTGCCCAAATGCCCTTTTTGATGACACGTGTTTCGGCTGCTTAGCCTTTTTCAAATCAGGGCAAGTACATTTTCTTTAAACTGTAAGTCGAAGCCGGTATATGTTATTCGCAACAGCATTATACAGAGCAAAATTATTTCATATGTACAATAGATATGAAAAAAAAACAAACAACAGTATCAAACATGTTGATAATCCAGTCATGTAATATTGAGTATGTACATTGTATCGTGAAAGTCATGTAACCCATAGTTATATGTAGACAGAAAGCAAGGTTGGGTTTCAGGGGAGGATTGTAAGGAGTGGGCAAAAACATTTATAAAGGAGAGACAAGAGATAAAGAAAAAGATAAATTAGACTTGCGTAATTACAATGTATTGGTGCTTAATAAGCTGTTAGATCCAGCCACATTTTTTTGTTCTTACCATCCATAATTGGTTTCCAAAAAGATTTCAGATGCTTATTTCATGGGTTCGATCCCTGTGCAACTATAAACAAATAATAATTGCATCAGGTCGTTGTTTATTCCTTATATGTGTCGATTGCCTATCACTTAGTTGGAGCATTTAATCCTTCCCACTGGTGGTTGCTAATTTATGTACTGACGGTATGGTTCCTCTATCAATAAGAAATAGTTAAAGGAATGGTTCGGCCAAAACATTTTATTGCAAAAAAAGATGGGCAATAATACAAAAAAAGATTGGCACTTTTTTTTTAAGTCCCTATGTAAAATTTTGAGCAATTGAAGCTCAAAATTTACAAAAGCAAGCACATGGGGGCATCCATTTTGTGAAATGGATGCCCGCCTGTGCTCGCTTTTGCTTTTGCGGCACTAATGAAGGAAAAGCCAGCCAGCTGTAGTAAACAAAAGCTATCTCTGGGTGGATTTTCCTGGGGCTCCCCATGGGGAGCCCGAAAGCCCCAAATGGGAAAGCAGCTTTAGGCAGAAACACAAGGCGGTTGTGTTTCGAAAACGCTGCAGTTTTTCTTTCTAAGTTTCTCAGGCTCCTTCAGCCCGGAAAACTTAGAAAAAAAAACGCAGCTAGTGCTTATTTAAAAAAAAAAAAATAGCACTTACCGAGATGCAGCTGCAGCTTTTCTGCCTGTAGTCTGCGGTCTGCGTCCTCCGAGTCCCGGCACCAATGAAGGAAAAGCCACCCAGTGGTAGCTTTTGTTTACTACAGCTGGCTGGCTTTTCCTTCATTAGTGCCGCAAAAGCAAGCACAGACGGGCATCGATTTCACAAAATGGATGCCCCCATGTGCTTCCTTTTGTAAATTTTGAGCTTCATTTGCTCAAAATTTTACTTAGGGACTTAAAAAAAAAAAGTGGCAATCTATTTTTATTATTATTGCCCATCTTTTTTAGCAATAAAAATGTTTGGGCGAACCATTCCTTTAAGGCTTAGGCTATCGATCTTACTGCTATGTTTTGTGTAGGTTTGTGTGCCCATGTCACCCTCATTGCCCGGACCGGGGCCATTAATTACTTAGGTTGTTCAAGGCGCTATCAGTCTATGGGCGTAACTGCCCAATTTGTTCGGTCCGTAACATCCATTTATATCTACCTTCATGTATCTTATGTTCTATCTGAGAGTCAAAGCCTGCATATAGCATGGGACGTCTCACAAGTTCGTTCGGGACAGGATCTTACCGTATTAACAGGTGAGATTGTGCGTCACTCTTCTGGGCGCGAGTTAGCGCCATGTTCCTTATGTGTTTGTGGATGTTACCATTGCAAGCGACTCTACAGAGCCGTTGTCATGGCATTGTCACGTTGTGTCACGCACGGCGGTCGCTGGCAGTTGTGGAGACGCTGGCGCTGGAGCGGCCATTGAGTAAGCCGTTACGCCGCTGTGCGTTCTCCAGCAGCGGTCTAGCTTTCCGCCTTCTGACCAGCGGCGTCCTTTATTACGAGCGCCAACCCGGAAACCCGCGCGTTGCAACCTATTCGCGTTAGGCTTCCGGGTTGGTACGCTCCA
The DNA here is from genome assembly GCF_040938575.1 of Ambystoma mexicanum. Classification (NCBI taxonomy): domain Eukaryota; kingdom Metazoa; phylum Chordata; class Amphibia; order Caudata; family Ambystomatidae; genus Ambystoma; species Ambystoma mexicanum. The sequence goes on along the minus strand of NC_090929.1, from coordinate 1,039,639,722 downwards.
GTCCTTTCTTCAGTGCCCTGCCATTCTCTTCCTTCTCCAGTGATTTTGGCCGTTCCGCCTTGCCTTCCCGGCTTCTCTCGTTCCTCTCAGACTTCCCTCTCCCATTTCAGTCCTCCTGTTTTCGCTACTTTAGGCTCTCACTTTTTTCCTTTCTTTTCCTCTCCGTTTACTACTCGCCTCTCCCCTCCTACTCCCCCTGTGGAGGTTTGTTCATTCGGTCTATTCCAATCATTCCGACCTGGTATCCTGTCGGTATCCTGTCACCATACCCAACAAGGAAGGGGTTTTTTGTGCCTGTTGGCTTTTTCCCCTTCATCGGTCTGCCCCGGTTCGGGGGCCCCCCTAGGCCCCGAGTTAGAGGGGCAGGGTGGCTTCCTCTCGAGGCAGACCCCATCTGCATTCCAGAGAAGAGACCTTGAGGATTCGGAGATTTGGACTCCAAGCAGAAGAGGGGACTGCAGGTGAGCAGGAGGGCTTATGGGACACTTGGGAAAACGGTGTGGAGCCGACTGAACCAGGGAGCGATTGTGACAGTTTGCAACGCCTAAAAAGAAGTATGGCCACCCCCGAACAAATACAAGAATTAGTGGCCGCGGTCCAGGCCATGAACGTTGAATTGCAGAACGTGAAGGCAGATAACCCAGTCCTGAGGCAGATGATCTCTAATCGGGAAGCTAGAGATTACGACTTACCTCCTATGGCCTTATCTGCAGGCAAATATGACGGCACCCCGAAGCGCTTAAAAGAATTCTTGGAAACCTGCTCCATTTATTTTGCCTTTAGATCTCTGATGTTCTCTAATGATCACGCCAAGGTGGGGTACATGATATCTAACATGATAGGAAATGCCTTAGCTTGGGCCACCCCCCTAGTGACCAACAATAACCCTATTATCAGAGATTATGGTTTTTTTTTTACCTTACTGCGCCAGACTTTTGAACAACCCGAGATCACACATGTGGCTGCAGAAGAACTCTTGGATGTGCAACAGGGTTCCAGTGACCTGCTGACATACATCTCCACCTTTAAACGTTTGGCCTCAGAGGCAGGTTGGCCAGAAAGGGCCCAGTATACGATTTTCCGTCGAGGATTGAAAGAGGAGATAAAGGATGAGCTGGCCAGGATAGCCCGTCCTACTACCCTGTCGGACTTATCCTCCATCGTAACACAGATTGACTACCGCCTCAGTGAACGCAAGGCTGAAAGGAAGAAGCAGAAAGCATCTGCCGCCCCTCTGCCAAGTGCCTACCCTATGCCCTCCCTGTCTCACTCCAGTAATAAGGAGGAACCGATGCAAGTTGGGTCCGCACGATCCCCTTTGACACCTGAAGAGAGAAGACGTCGGAGGGATGCGGGCCTCTGCATGTATTGTGGATCCGGTACCCACTTGCTTTGGAACTGTCATGAAGTCCCGCCTAGACGCCCAGGAAACGAACGACCTCGGAACTAAAGGGGACGAGTAACTGAGGTCAGACCGCAAGTCCCTATGTTACAGTGACTGTAGCTTCTCATCCAACCACCATGGACTCCCGCCTTATGGCTGTTCCCATCCAGTTGGAAACCCCAACAGAAGTCCTTACCACCATGGCTCTACTGGATTGTGGCGCCGCCGGAGTATTTATGGATACCGAGTGGGCGCACAAACAAGGTCTCCCTCTTTTGAAACGGGAAGAAGTCCAGAAGGTCGAAGGAGTTGATGGTTCTCCGCTTTCATCGGGGCCTATCACCCATTCCACTGTATCCTTGAAGGCCTGCATTCTCCAGCATTCGGAACAGATACAATTTGATCTAATTCGAGCAGCCCATTTTCCAGTAATCCTCGGAATTCCCTGGCTGAGGAGGCATAACCCGCTCATCGATTGGGCACAGAACACCCTGGCCTTTACCTCCTCATATTGTAAACAAAACTGTTTACTACATGTTTCAGAAGAACTGGTACAAGTCATTACCCCCCAACAAGAAGGAGTAAATGAAATATGTAAGATTCCCCCAGAATTGGCTAAGTTCAAGGAAGTTTTCAAAGACAATTCTGTCTTGGATCTCCCTCCGCATAGGCCGGAAGACTGTGCCATCGAGCTGGTGCCAGATGCCCTGGTTCCGTTTAGTCGCATGTTTTCCTTGTCTCTATTGGAGAAGAGGGCGCTTCGCAATTACTTGGACTCCCATCTGACCAATGGCCTCATTCGTCCCTCCAAATCACCGGCTGGAGCCTCTTTTTTCTTCATTCCTAAGAGGGATTCCTCGGAGTTAAGACCATGCATTGACTATCGGGGTCTCAACAAGGTCACAGTCCGCGACCGTTATCCAATGCCTTTGATAGCAGACATACTGGAAGCAGTCCAGGGTTCAACCGTCTTCTCTAAATTAGACCTCCGGAGTGCCTACCACCTTTTCCGGATAAGAGACGGGGATGAATGGAAGACGGCCTTTCGGACACCGTTTGGCCTTTTTGAGTATCGAGTGATGCCATTTGGCTTGGTTAACGCTCCGGCCATATTCCAGCGTTTCATGGATCGCTTGTTTTCTGACTTATTATACCTCTGTGTCATAGTATACCTCGATGACATCTTGGTTTTTTCAAAATCCTCCTCCAAACATACATCGCATCTTCAGACAGTCGTACATCGGCTACAGTCTCAACACCTATTAGTTAAACCTGAGAAGTGCCTATTTAATATGTCTTCCGTTCCTTATTTGGGTTATATCTTATCCCAGGAAGGCATAACCATGGATCCAAGGAAAGTGACTGCCATCCTAGACTGGCCCCCACCCACTTCTTTGAAAGAAGTCCAACGGTTCCTGGGACTAGCCAACTTCTATAGGAAATTCATCGGACATTTTTCACAGATAGTGCTGCCCATTACCTCATTACTTAAGAAAGATGCCAAGCCGTTTCACTGGTCTGAACCAGCTGATCAAGCCTTTAATGATTTAAAGAGGAGATTCTGTTCCGCTCCCATTCTATCTCAACCCGATCAGAACCAGCCCTTTATAGTAGAGGCTGATGCCTCCGCTAACGCCTTGGGAGCAGTACTTCTTCAACTCAAGGAGGGACAGGAACATCCTGTTGCATATCTTTCTAAGACTCTTTCCGCAAGTCAACAGAACTACTCCGTAATCGAAAAGGAACTTCTGGCTCTTAAGGTGGCTTGTGAAGAGTGGAGACACCTGCTTCAAGGTGGAGCACATCCATTTACTTTACGTACTGATCATAAAAACTTGAGGATTCTCAGAAATTTGGAATGTGTCAACTCAAGGCAGGTTCGCTGGGCGCATTTCTTCAGCCAGTATGACTTTGCTATAACCTACATTCCAGGCACCCAAAACAGCCTGGCGGACGCCCTGTCTAGGTGTCAGACTTCCGAATACCACTCTCCTTCATTTAGTCACCCTATGTTTCCCCGGAACAGAATAGTGGGGATAGTCTCTTCGTTTCTTCAAGAGGTTAAGACGGCAACCCAACCCAATTTGGCAACCACTGTGCCGGGTGACTTACATCCTCAACTTCGTTGGTCTAAAGGTCTTTTACTGGTGGGACAGCGTTTGTACATTCCCTCTAGGTCTTTACAACTTAAGGTTCTGGAATGGTGTCACAACCATGTTACCGCCGGACATAGGGGTGTCCGAGGTACATTAGAGTTAATCTCTCGCTCTTTTTTTGGCCTTCACTTTCTCTCGACGTAAAGCAACACTGTAGATCGTGTATGGCTTGCGCCCAGAATAAGAACTCCACCCACAAACCCTATGGGTTGCTGATGCAACCGGACTTGCCAAGCCGGCCATGGTCCCAAATATCCACTGACTTTATAGTAGACCTGCCCCGATCCCAGGGTTCGACCTGTCTCATGGTTACCATTGATACATTCACCAAGCTGGCCCATTTCACAGCGCTGCAAGGAGTGCCGTCCGCCACTGAGATGGCCGAAGTTTTCCTTAGGGACATCTTTAGGCTCCACGGTCTGCCTGATAAGATCATTTCTGACCGGGGTAGTCAGTATACCTCTCGATTTTGGGGCGCCCTATGTCAACGATTAGGTATAAAGAGGGCCTTGTCATCAGGCTTCCATCCTCAGACTAATGGTCAGACAGAACGCCTCAATGCCTCCCTTGAGCAATACCTCCGATGCTATGTCAATAAGAATCAGGACAATTGGGTGGGCCTTCTGCCCACTGCAGAATTCGCATATAACAACGCTGTACACTCGGCAACGGGACTCAGCCCTTTTTTTTGTTCCTATGGTTTCCACCCTCGCAGTATTCTTCCGGTTTTTTCCTCACCCACTAATATACCCACCATTGAATCCACCTTAGATCAAATAACCACAGCCCACACTACCGCCCAACGAAGTTTAGTATCTGCCAGACGCAGGTATAAGGATTTGTCTGATCGAGGTCGTTTACCAGGTCCCGATTGGCAGGAGGGCGATCGGGTCTGGTTATCTACTAAATACTTGCCTAGATGGGTACACCCGACCAAACTAACCCCCCGGTTTATCGGACCCTTCAGAATAATCAAGAGAATTAACCCAGTGGCGTACAAATTACAACTCCCCAAATCCATGTCTCGAGTACACCCGGTCTTTCACTCCTCCCTTCTCCGTCCAGTTGATCCAGGCACCCCTGTTAGAAAGACCACAGGGATATTGGGTAATCCCAAGTCTCTACCAGAAGAATACGAGGTATCTGCCATCTTAGATTCCAGATATCGCAGGGGCAGATTGGAATATCTTGTGTCTTGGAAGAACTATCCCAGTTCCGAGGATTCTTGGGAACCCAGGTCGTATGTACATGCTCCTCAACTGGTCAAGCGTTTTCACCGGACACATCCGGGAAAACCCGGAGGGTTCGGATCTGGAGGGGGGCATACTGTCACGCACGGCGGTCGCTGGCAGTTGTGGAGACGCTGGCGCTGGAGCGGCCATTGAGTAAGCCGTTACGCCGCTGTGCGTTCTCCAGCAGCGGTCTAGCTTTCCGCCTTCTGACCAGCGGCGTCCTTTATTACGAGCGCCAACCCGGAAGCCCGCGCGTTGCAACCTATTCGCGTTAGGCTTCCGGGTTGGTACGCTCCAGTCCTTTCTTCAGTGCCCTGCCATTCTCTTCCTTCTCCAGTGATTTTGGCCGTTCCACCTTGCCTTCCCGGCTTCTCTCGTTCCTCTCAGACTTCCCTCTCCCATTTCAGTCCTCCTGTTTTCGCTACTTTAGGCTCTCACTTTTTTCCTTTCTTTTTCTCTCCGTTTACTACTCGCCTCTCCCCTCCTACTCCCCCTGTGGAGGTTTGTTCATTCGGTCTATTCCAATCATTCCGACCTGGTATCCTGTCGGTATCTTGTCACCATACCCAACAAGGAAGGGGTTTTTTGTGCCTGTTGGCTTTTTCCCCTTCATCGGTCTGCCCCGGTTCGGGGCCCCCCCTAGGCCCCGAGTTAGAGGGGCAGGGTGGCTTCCTCTCGAGGCAGACCCCATCTGCATTCCAGAGAAGAGACCTTGAGGATTCGGAGATTTGGACTCCAAGCAGAAGAGGGGACTGCAGGTGAGCAGGAGGGCTTATGGGACACTTGGGAAAACGGTGTGGAGCCGACTGAACCAGGGAGCGATTGTGACACGTTGCTGCAAGTGTACCTGTTCTTGGTCCCTTTCGGAGCGGCCATATTTAAATGGCAAGCTTCACTATTGCAATGTATCTCATGTGAACATTATACGGCATACATATTTGCTGGTGTTGTCTACATTAAATCATTTCCATGTTATACTTTAAGAATTATATATGCAATATTCTAGACAGGTTAATGCATATGTGTATTGGTGTGAACTTAGTACTATATTATAACTTGGCGCAAGTCTCAGAGAGAGTTTATTTTTATGCTTGTACACAGTAAGGTGGTGATTGTCTTTCCCTCCACCTTCTCCGAGGAGACGCGACAACAACTACTAAAGTTACCTACAATTGACAAAATTAACCATACAAAAATACTAGACATATTTTTAGGTCGCCAGCGGAAGACCAGTCTTAAGGAGAGCACGATCTAATTAACTAAACTGCTGGTAGGTTTGCCCAGGGGCATTCTGACATACCATCAGACTACTGCAGGGAATGTGACAGGCCACATTGTGAGGCTGCCCTCTTGCCCCAGGCCCCTGCCTGCATCCCCCTCCTCTTGTCACAGGCCGGTGAACAGCACAGCAAGTGTCTTTCTTTACTGCACTGTCTCCCTACAGATCTGGGGACATGGGACAGCTTCGATATTTCCCTTGCTCGCCACACCCTCCCAGGCAAGCGAGCAGGTCCACAATCAAAAGAAGCAAAAGCACATTACAATGTCCAGTTAACTGCATTGCCACTCTGTGCAGTATGCGCTGCTGTGCCTGGCCCCCTGTATTCTATTATGATCAAGCCCGGCCTCTGGTGTTGAGGGAGGTCTGGGCTATGCTCGCAGATCTGCGCGGGACTTAAAGGGATAGTCCAGTAAAAAATGTTATTTTAAAAATAGATAGGCAACATTAAAAAAATAATACTAGTACTTTTTTTTAAAAAACTTCCTATGTAAAATTTTGAGCTATTCAAGCTCAAAATTTGCAAAAGCAAGCACATGGTTGCATCCATTTTGTGAAATGGATGCCCGCCTGTGCTGGATTTTGCTTTTGCGGCACTAATGAAGGAAAAGCGAGCCAGCTGTAGTAAACAAAAGCAACCGCTGGGTGGCTTTTCCTTCATTGGTGCCGGGACTCGGAGGACGCGGATCGGAGACCAGAGCAGGAAAGCTGCAGCTGAATCTCGGTAAGTGCTATTTATTTTTTTTTAAAAATAAGCACTAGCTGCGTTTTTTTGTCTAAGTTTTCCGGGCTGGAGGAGCCCGGAAAACTTAGAAATAAAACCGCAGCTTTAAAAACATTGTATTTATGTTTGCGGTCGCTTTTGAAGCGACCGCAAACATAAATACAACATTGTGTTTGAAAACGCTGCGGTTTTTCTTTCCAAGTTTCTCAGGCTCCTCCGGCTCGGAAGAGCCTGAGAAACTCGGAAAGAAAAACTCCAGCGTTTTCAAACACAACCGCGTTGTGTTTCTGCCTGCTGTGGCTATCACTTTGGGTCTCCGGTGCTCCCCCAGGGGAGCACCGGAGATCCAAAGTGAAAGCCAAGGCAGGCAGAAACACAACACGGTTGTGTTTCTGCCTAAATCTGCTTTCCCATTTGGGGCTCTCGGGCTCCCCACGGGGGGCCCGAGAGCCCCAAATGGGAAGGCAGATTTAGGCAGAAACACTGCAGCATTTAGCATTTCCCATTTGGGGCTCTAGGGCCCCCCGTGGGGAGCCTGAGAGCCCCAAATGGTAAATCAGCTGTAGGCAGAAACACCGCGGCATGTAAACACAACCGTGTTTGAAAACGCTGCAGTTTTTCTTTCTGAGTTTCTCAGGCTCCTCCGAGCCGGAGGAGCCTGAGAAACTTGGAACGAAAAACCGCAGTGTTTTCAAACACAACGTTGTATTTATGTTTGCGGTCGCTTCAAAAACGACCGCAAACATAAATACAACGTTTTTAAAGCTGCGGTTTTATTTCTAAGTTTTCCAGGCTCCTCCAGCCCGGAAAACTTAGAAAAAAAACCGCAGCTAGTGTTTATTTTTTTTTTTAAATAAATAGCACTTACCGAGATTCAGCTGCAGCTTTCCTGCTCTGGTCTCCGGTCCCTGTCCTCCACGTACAGCACCAATGAAGGAAAAGCCACCCAGCGGTAGCTTTTGTTTACTACAGCTGGCTGGCTTTTCCTTCATTAGTGCCGCAAAAGCAAAAGCCAGCACAGGCGGGCATCCATTTCACAAAATGGATGCGCCAATGTGCTTGCTTTTGCGAATTTTGAGCTTGAATAGCTCAACATTTTACATAGGAAGTTTAAAAAAAAAAGTGCTAGTATTATTTTTTTAATGTTGCCTATCTATTTTTAAAATACATTTTTTTACTGGACTATCCCTTTAATTGCGCAGAGCCGAAAGAAAACACTCAACCACTCTGTTAGCGGTTCACTCCCGAACTGACGTAGTTCCGGTGTTCTCTTCATTATCATCCTTTGCCTAAACCACGTGACCCCGGTCACCCGTTGCACGTGACACCACGTGACCACGTGACACCACACCATGGATCGACAAGTGACTTCATGAGTACACTGCCAAGGTTCCTGGAATCACTGAGCCACGCCCCTTTTCTAGCTGCTGGGCTTATGGCGGTAGCAAGTACTTCTACCCCTGTATCTATCCCCCGCACCTTTCCTTCCCCACACTTCTTCCCATTCCACTGGTGTGAAGCGATGACGGCAATGTTAAGTCCATGCACGGACAGAGGGCCTTTATCTTCACTGCATGCACAATGCCCCTGATTAAGATCCCATGTCTGTCACGGTACCATGACTGCAACCAATGTACCCCTGCAGGAGACTTAGGATACTTACTCCTGCGTTGGTTCCTTACTCTTATCACTGACCCCAGAACCCAACATCAGTAGAGCTGTAGCTCAGCCCATATTAAGACCCAGTCGCCCATGGAGTGGGAATTTGGGCTCCTGGGGTCCTAGGCTCAAGTACATGCATTGCACAGGTTTCCAAGACTGTCACCCTGTGCTGCACGCTGCACATTACAGTGATCAGGTGCCGGGTGTCCAAGCCTCACCTCAAGCTGCAAGGTCCAGAATGCAGGAGAAGGGTCGGACCTTCCTGTTTTTTTTTAACATGGGTGGGGGGTCCTGTTTACACCAACCTTCCTCTCAGTGCTCTCCCTGAAAACCCACCACTGACATACCTCTTGCCGCTGTGCTTCCCTGATATTGCGGTCACTATATGTGTGAATTTGTATTATTGTGATTTTGTGATAATGCATATTAACGATTCTGCATGTTGACAAACACGTGGGGTCTTGAAGGGTGCACCTAGGCAGCGTGTTGCTAGGAATGGGTGAATTCTCCACTGGCGAATTGTAATGTAATGTAATTGAAATGAAAACAATTATTTTGTAGGAAAATATTGCAGAGGGCATATCTGACGAGAAGTGAATTTCCTTTTCTAACACCATCCCTACCAGCCTTGTTTACTTTAGATCTGACAATGGACACCATCTCTACAAGGATGTGATATTTATTTCAGCAGATATCACAAAACTGTCAGTCTCCAAAAATACACCTCCACCTCCACTAAAACAATTCATACCTGCTTCCTGCCCAAAAAAAACCCCACCAACCTCAACCCAAATCCCACACGCAAAACAACGCACACAGACGCCGGTTCCTCCTGGCTCTGAACCTATCCTATCATCCCATCCTCACTAACACACCCCACCCTCTTCTCTTGCAGAGCCACGTGAGCGCCTGGAGACTGCCCATGGGTGGTAGCGGTGCACGGTATAAATCAACATAACATGATATAAGATCCCAAGGACAAAACTTACCCATCCCTCCCATAGCCTAAAAATCACACCTTCCCGGTTCTTAAGGCAAACAAGACTCACCGCCTCCAATGATGACAACAACCTAATGAGTCCCCACGGCCATCCCCTAACGCCTCTGTGCCCTCTCCGCCACAGCCACATCGATTTGCACCGGGGAGTCCCATGGCCCACAGGGACTTCTGATTAAGTCCTCAGCGGGTGAAGCCCAGGGGGATGGTCTTGCTCTGTCCTAGTCAGCCTGCACTGCCAGGAGCATTCATCTCCTCTAGCAGAATGCCAGAGAGGAGGATGCACCCACGCTCCTGGACTCTCTAGCATCCCGCATTCTCTGCGCTCAGCCTGTCCAGCGCAGTCTGTGGTTTGTGATGAGGGGTGAGGAACCAAGGGGCACTTGGATGATTCCCTCCACCTTCTGCGGGTGGTGGTGCGGAGCCCCGGGGGGCATTCTTGTACTGCAAGCACCGCCAGGATTACCCCCATAGTCACCATCTCTGGTTTTCTGACTATTATCCTGAGGCTGACAATAGGGGGGAGCCTGTCACCCCCGCTCCCCGAGAGGGTGTCAACTTCACCTTCCACAACAAACTCCACTGTCCCTGCACCAACAGGTTGCAGGAGCATGAGGTCCTCATCAGAGTTAACCTGTGGGCCCGGCAATGGGGAAAGTGGCTGGGGCACATGGAAACTGGTTTCCTTAGTGGAATGCGGCTGCAATAGAACCCCTGACCTCTTTCCGTGTCTGGTGCTGCAAAGGTGTGGACAAGGAGAGGTTCAAGCTGTGGTAGTAATAGCAGCAGTGGCAGTGGTGAAGGTATCTGCAGTTAGGGGTGGTGGTGTACATGGCCTGCAGTCTCCTGACACGAGATGTGGAGGCTCCGCCCTGGGTGGTGCTTATTCTGGTTTTGTCGCTGTTGTGGGATCTGGCAGCAACAGTTGGGAATGAATATATCAGAAAGTGAATGGTTATTCAGACGTGGCCCTGATTAAGCTTCATACACCTGGCCTTTGGAGGCTTCTTAGTTTGTTATGGAAATGCAAGCGTTGGCACTGCCTACAGTATCTGGTGTGCATGCCTTGTATCTGACTATCACGCTGTGGGAGTTGTATCTATATATTGGGGTCAGCACATTGAGGGTCTCATTACAAGTTGGGCTGGTCGGTTAAAATGCGACAGCATTACTGAATACTGCCACATTACTGCACTGCCCAACTATAACTTTGGCTGAATGTTGGAGCATGCACCACCAGCTATGAGCTGTAGGTCAATCTTCCAGTTTTCTTCCAAATTGTGGCAGAATAACCGTGGCAGAATTACTGCGGCAGTAATTTCACCATAAAATCCCCTAGGGAGTCCTATTGACTCCAATTAATGGGGAAGAACACCACCTACAGCCACTTGTAATCCCGTGGTAATACCGCCAGACCAAGTGGCGGAAACGGTAATACAGTTTAGTGGTATCTCGGAAGACTTACTGCAGACATACCACCAAACCTATAATGAGGCCCACAGCTATTCAATACTACTAATAGGCATTCATTAAACAGTTGGAGCGGTTCATTAGAAATGAGATTAATAAAAGGTTACACGCCTCAACCCTGGTCCAATAGCATAAGGCTCAGAGAATCCCAAGGGGGTTGAGAATTTTCCTAGAACTCACCCTATGCAAAGATAATCCTGAGTTTGCTAAAAAGTGGAGGTTAACGTTAAATAAGTACTCCTTGGACCTTATTTTGTTAACAAGTTCTCTCTACAGAAATTAGACAGTGAAATTGCTATGCTTAAAGATAATTTGACACAGCTGACCAATCAAGAAAATCTAACTAAGATCCTTGAAGATATTAATAGTTAGTTGGAGTCTTATCAGAGAAAATTAGAAACGAAGAAAATTTGAAATTTTCATAGCGTTAGACTAGACTGCAAATTGAACATAGTGCACTCCTGGCAAGAGTATTACCAGCGTCAAACAGGGAACAACGTAAGAACAAAGAACAAACATCACAAAGTACATGCTCTGAAGGATCAAGTTTTGATTCAGTGGATAGAACATATACATCTGATAGAGTGGAGAACTCAGTTCTAGAAAAGGGAACAATCAAGAAGTCGCCAGGTGACTTTTTTAGGAGAGTGAGAAGAACCCAGAGGGGCAAAAAGAAAAAAAACCTACAGAGGAAAGCGACAAACCCTCTCAGGGAAGTTTAGTTATCAATATCTCCAACTATAGGTTGACACGTCTTGAGACTTGGGGCCCGATTCACAGAAATGTTTGCGCCATGAAAAGTGACTTTGTGCTCCTTTTACTGATTAATGGATTGGACTTTGCGTGTTTTTCCGTGGCTTTACGTGGGTCCATCACGTCTTTGTGTGCAGGCAAGCGCTGTGCATGACACTCCATGCAAAGTATGGGATGGGCCTACGCAACAAAATAATTAGGGGGCGGAACATGCATATTTACCATTTTTCCACCAAAATGCAGAGGAACAAGGAATAACGTGGGTATGTTGAGGGACAGGGCACACAATGAAATCACACGCTTGAAGTGAGGGGGTTTGGAAAGTCCCCACGATCAAAGCAAGAGGTCTAGTTCAGGGCAAATCCACACACCAAAGAAATTGAGAGGTACAGATATGTGAGAAAACCAATGCTTTATTATTGCGATCTCAGAAAACAGGAATAGTACTGGACATCTCAGGATTTTCAATCCTCTCATCTGTTTACAGGCTTGTCCACAGGTTTTAAGTGACTGAGATGCCACACATAAGAGATACATTTCTCAAACCTCAGATGAGATGGAATTGGGTGAATAGTATGGCTAGATATGTATTCTATATAGGATGGATGATCTAATTGGTCCAGCCATATATTGGGTAGCTCCACCTGGGCCCACCTACAGAATGTTGCAAGTGGAATTATGTCTTGCTAGTGTGTTGTGAGGGGCTGCTGCAACAAAGTGTGAGAGAGCGTTAAAGATGAGTAGGGATTGGACAGTGGGGGCTTTTTCAGCATTGGTGCCTTGGAAGGTTACCAGCACATGAGCACAGCAGGGCATGGTAAGAAGGGTCCCATGGTGCCGCTTGTTCCAATAAGGTTACCGCTCTCTGACTCCTCTAGCCGCAAGCATGGACATTCCAGCCTTCAACTTCATTCTGTATTATGTCTTTTGTCCCAATAAAATTGGTGGGAACGAAAGTTTCTGAATAGGCATTCTCTGCCACTGCAAGTCACGTGTGTAGGGACCGCATTTTGGATTTTCCTGATCAGTAATATGTGAGGATTTCAACTGGTTTTAATGTGGATGTTATTACCTCCCTTGGCCTCTAGAGCCTTATTCAGGCTATTTTCTCCTCTGTGTCGGGTGTAAGCTGATGAGACCCTGATATTTCTGCAACATTTGTTTCCTTGCTTATTGATATCAATATTGATATTTTATTTGGATTGCGCTCGCACACAAGTGTTTCAGAGCGCGACAAGTCAAGGTAGGTGAGAACAAAACAACAATCTTACTAGGTCCAGTGACATTGAGAATACGCAAGTGCATGGGAGAGGGAGAGGGGCAAGTGCAAGGGAAGTGGAGAGGTGGAAAGTGCTGAGCACCAATAAAAATAAGTTAAAAAACATGAAAAAATAAATAACAAATGCAACAACAATGGTAGTGCAGCCAGCAAGTGGCAAGTGCTAGGAATAAGGCAACAGACTGGGTGTGCCTGCATAAGTGCAGAACAAGAAAGGGGGGGGAGCTTTGGGATTACAGATTACAGACACAGGTCCTACAGAGGCAGTGCGGTCGGTGGCAGGGTGAGCAGGTACCTGGGCCCTAAAAGAAGAGAGGGAGAACAGGTGCATGATGCCGAGACAGAACAGATCAACAGGGGAGAGGAGAGAAGGCAGAAACAAAGAGGAAGGTTATGAGGTGCTTCCGGAACCAGAGATGGTTCTCCTCAAGTTTCAGGGTGGCAGGGAGGCTGTTCCAGAGGGAGGCCCCAGCCGAAGACAGAGATCGACCCCCAGCTCGTTTCTCAGAAAAAACTGACCGTGAGGGAGTTAGAGGTGGAGGAGCAAAGGGCTCGAGAGGGAAAGTATCTATGGAGGGGCAGCCGAAGGTATTTTAGACCCAGGCCCCAGAAGGCCTTGAGGATAACGCAAAGGGTCTTGAATTTAATCTTTGCAGCCAATGGGAGCCAGTGAAGATATTTCAGGGCTGTAGAGATACAATCCCAGTGCTTGAGGCCAAGGACAAGACTTGCAGTCCTGTTCTGGATAAATTGCAAAGGGCAGAGAGTAGAAGCAGGTAGATTTAGAAAGAGGCTGTTGCAATAGTCCAACCTTAAGAGAACCAGGGCTCGAGAGACAGTAAACTTCTGGGGGAAGGAGAGGAAGGGCACAGTACCTCTCAGGGGGTCTAATAGGAAGTTTGACTCTTTTGAGACATCAGAGATGTGGGCAGAGAAGGAAAGCGTGGAGTCAATAATTCCCCTGAGGATATTCAGATAGAGTTATGTCTCTCATCAGGGATTTGCTTATTGTCTGTATTTTTCCAATGCTGTTTCAAATCTGCCTTCCCATGATGACCTTGGCAACTGGTGAGCTGTCTGGACTTTGTCTTTTTGCTCGCTCAGGAAGACTGAATCTTTCTCCCTACAGTGTTAAGGCCTCCTGGTGGCTCCCATTCATCTAACAAGTCTGGGTCTTCCATCTTGATTTACATGTTCACTCGGTTTAGTTGCATTCTGCAACAAGCAAACAGTTATATGTATTCTTGTGTGATTTTCTTTTCAACATAAGGGAGATAGGGTGTGTGCGATCTCAATCTTAGTGATTGTTAGCATGTTCTCCATGCCTAAGAGCAGTTTGACCTAGAGTCTGTGTAGCTTTGTGCAGAGATACATATGTGCTTCATGTCTAATGCATCTACATGTGTGTGTGTTCAGCCATGACATCACTCTCCCCTTCATAATTACGCAATTGTACGATTGGACCGAAAAAAGGTCTGACTGTACACAAAGTCTGAAAATGCATACCACCAAAGGTCCGAACAACAAAAGTTCGAACCTTTGGTGGCATGCATTGTAAGTAAGTAGGGCTGCTTCAGTGAGTGACGTCTGTCACCTTGGCGGTATAATGGGGGGGTAGACGCCAGTAGCGATATGCACTATTCATGTCTGTCACGCTCATACACTCCACCTCTCTATACGTCCATTTAAGTGCAAACATAACCGAATTCAAGGATTTCAACGTGCAACTTCACATCAGGAAAGGTCACCTCGCGATCTCACTGCCACATCATAGTATGTGCAAAGTACAACGCACAAAGGCAACAACACGTATAAAGCACTCAATGCACACCATTCCAACGGTGGTCAGCCAGGATGAATGCAGATATCCTCAGAGCCATCCTACATGGACATAGAATGAGGATGACATGTGAGGGACAGGATTTTCCTACCACGTACCATGCTCTTTGGGATGTCATACGACCAGGTCTATGCAGGGTACAGGTTACCCCCTCCCCCATGTCATCCTAGAACTGGCCAGGGAGTGAGAGGAATACCTTGCATCACCCGCCATCTGCTTGCATGCACTCACCCCTCCACCCCCGGAGAAGGTGCTGACAGCCCTACATTTCATCGCCACAGGATCCTTTCACCACTACCATTATAGGGGGCATATCTCAGGCCACGGAATCCCGGTGTCTACACCAGGTATTGGGCTGCATCACATCACGTGCATGCGTGCGTTGGCACATATACATGCCACACACACTGCAGGAAAGGCAGAGAGTTTGCCAGGAATTCTGTGCTGTATCACTTTCCACGTCTACTTGGAGCCATTGATTGCACTCATGTGGTGCTACGGCCCCCCGATTGATGGAGCACATTTGCTGCAACTAGAAGCATTGCCATTCCATTAATGTGCAGGTCATCTGTGATGCAAAAGGAGTCATCATGCAAGTCAATGCCCATTTTCTTGGAAGCACGCTTCATCTACCGCTGGTCAGCACTCTGGGCTCTGGCATCGGGAACCTTTGGTAACAGCTGGCTCCTCTGTGAGTATTGACTGTCATGCATATGCATGCAGTCACGTAACACTCTGAACAACTGACCATGACAATCAAAGCCATTAACAACCATCTACCCATTTTCCGGAGACAGTGTCTACCCGCTCTCACCATTCCTGCTCACGCCATTCAGGAATCCTGCCACACCAGACGAGGTAAGGTACAACACAGCACATATTGCCATTAGGGGCATAGTGGAGTGCACATTTGGGGTGCTCAAAACACATTTCCTCTCCCTTGATCACTCTTGCGGGGTATTGCTATATGCCCCACCAGTAGTATGCAAAATCATTGTGGCAGCTTGTGTCCTGCACAATGTTGCCACACGGCGTGGCATACCAGTAGAGATGAAGGAGGGACATTGCCCTCTGCCAAGGGACATTGCCCACTGTTTGCCTGAATATCAGCAACCATCTGCCCATACACAATGCCTCAGTCCTCCTGAAAAAGAACACAAGGTCACAGCATGTAACACATCCATGCACACAATGACACAGCTCCATGTTGTCCCCTGGATGACATGCAACAACTGCAAGCAATCAGTTGTCACTCGACCATCCCCATGTCACACCCGCAACCATGTAGCTGGACCACCTCACCTCAAGCCAATGCATTGTAAATCACCCCACACAGTAACACCATCACCATCCACAACACCGCCACTGCCTGCCCCCCTGAGTGCCATCCTGTGAAAGTCCAGGTTCTACTTACCCCTTGTCCCGGCGATGGGTCATTGTGATACTTCAGACCAGGCTGTAGTAAGAATGACACTGAGAAAACTCCCAAATGGAGATCCCTGAGAGGTTGGAAACCCAGGATCCCCATGGAAGCTTGGGCAATGCCCCGATTTGGCACCCCCTGATTAACATGGCATCAGGACAGTGTAGGATACACTGGCAGGGGAGCCAATGATGGAATGTCCAAGTTTAATGTAAGTGAAATCCTCAGCAATTTCAGTGAAGACAGGATTCGACAGAAGGTAGCTGGGCAAACAGGCAGCAAAGAAGAAGGCAGGGCACAGAGGCAACAGGCAGAAAAGAGAAAATCAGACAAGAGAATGATAAACGGAAGGCAGGGATACTGGCACACAACAGGACGCAGGCAACAGGCAAGGGAAGGTAGAACCCAGAGGGACTTGACTGAATGAGCACCAATGAGCTTGGAACTGAAGGGAGCATTGAGATGCACCGAGCAGCTGGTAATATGTGTCAAAATAGCTGCAGGGGTATGGTGCATGGTACGCATTGCCATGGAAAACAACAACATCAGGCCTATGGCGTATGCCTTGTGTCCGGGGGTGGGACATCCACCCTGTTGCGGTCAGACAATCAGAGCAGCCCCACATGTCCTGCCATGCTGTGCTGGGTGTGGAGTTTTCTGGGGAGAACAACCCCATACAGAGCCAAAGCGCCAGGAGTGGACTGCCACCGTGGGTAGACATGTCATGAAAAGGTGAGTGAACAGGATACTGTGTGGCAGGCATGACAAATACAAAAATATAAGCAATGACTTGCCAGCCTCCCAACCCCATGTGTCCCTGTACCCATGCAGTTAGACCTGCTCAGCTCAGTCCAATTAAATGAAAAACCCCCCTTCAGAGTGAAAGCCTCCCTGCCACCAACAACAACACAACATGTGCCCCCTTGAATGCCTTGAAATTACCTGCACAAGATGCCCACCTGTCTCGCACCCACAGCATTCAGCCTGAAACACCATTCTAAGCTTGCAAAGACATGCATTTCATTAAAGTAAACAATCTGGGCTGCCTTGATCACGCCTGTATGGAACAAGGTAACATGACCGCCATGGACCACCCAGTGTCAACGACCGGAAGTCCAAATCACAGAGTGTGAGCAACAATGAATCCAACAACATCAAAGCTCATTGACAGAGCAATCACTAGCAGTGAAGCAAACAAATTTCAACCATAGCACGACGTGCACTCTGGAAACAGGTATCAGTCACCCCTGGGATGCGGGCACAAGTCGGGCAATTGATTGCAGGCCTACAGGTTCTACACACCCACCGTTAAGTGTCACGTGTGCTTGTGGCTCACACATGGATGCAGGGGAGGGAAAGGGACATCAAGTGAGCAGGTGAAGCTCTGGGGAGTGGCAGTACAAGTGTGGGAGCGGATGTGAAGGATGACAGAGGGCAAGAGGGAGACAGGACAGAGCCTGATCCCAAGTTGGGCAGTATCCCGTCTGGGATGGCGCCAAACTTTATTAACGTTAGCACCCACCCGTCCGGTTGGGCACTAACCGTAAGTCGAAAGAAGAAAAATTGGACAGTTATGGCACACCCTAGTAGTGAGGATATAAATGTGTAGGATTATACCCCAATTATAAGGAATTTAAGAGATATAAAAAGTAAATATGAGGTGCAGAGGAGAGAGAAACAACCTTGACACCTAGGTTGCACAAAGTAATGAGAAACCAAAATAAGAACTTATTTTGGTTTCTCGCTAACTGTTTGGTTTTCTCGCTAACTGTAAGTCCCCATTCCCCATTGGGACCATTGGACCCAAAAGGGAATTTTTGGCACAATTACCGCTGGCGGTAATTGCACCAACAATTTGTCATTTTCTGAGCCTGTTTATCCCCAGCTTTGAGCTGGGGTAAACACGCCAGACTTGTGATAGGGCCAGCCCGTACATGCAGCAGTAAGACCGTTACCACCGCAGTTAAGGGATAATGCCCAACTCATGATAAGGCCCAGAGTGATGAATGTGTAGCTGCAGAGTGGAGATAGAGGGGGGAACTGTGGAGCAAGGAGGAGTTTGTCTGGTGTGGAGATGAGGAGAGAGATGGGGGCTGTTACAGTGGGTGAGGGCAGGGACACGGGGGTGAAGAGAAGAAGACAGAGACAGAAAGAAAGGAGCATATGCATCATGGTCTGAGAGCCTGGAAGGAAGGCACATTGTTGGAAAAATAGCACATGTTGGGGTCAAAGAAGGACAGTAGTGGGTGAGGGAGAAGGCAGACTGGGAAACAAAGGCCATCTGTGAAAGGGTAAACCTCAGCTTCTCATCACAAAAACAACATGCTCAACACACCATGGCATGTAAACCAGAAAGAGACCCATGTTCACAACATCCATGCAAATAGGTCAGTTCACCCACAACTCCAGACTCTGCACCACCCACCAACCCCCATGTTGGCCACCACAGTTCATGGACATGACATCAATCGCCAGCTGTCTCCCCCTCCAACAGACTACACACCCTGGATGAGACATTCCCAGGAAGGGGTCGGGGACCATAGGGTGCACTGGCAACAGCTACAGGGATAACAGATGAACAGAATCTGTGGTGAGGGGATGAAATGCTGTACCACATCTATGTGCCCATAATGTACACAAACATATCGTGCAGTCACTCAGAGTGCTGGATTAGAACAAGTGATGGAAAAAAAAGTCATGCAATACATTCAGGAGGAGAGAACATGCAAAAACATCAATGAACAGCAAGTGACTTGAATAGGAAACACAGGTAAAGACTGTCAGGGGTCCACATGTGCCAACTAGTACAAACCTAGATGCACCAAGTGTGCCAAACCTGCCCTGTGTAGTGCACGGAGACAAATGGCCAGATGTGTGTTTCCAGAGGCAAGGTCATGGAGGGGAGCAGCTGACGTATTTGTGATCTGTGAATGGATGTGCCTGTAAGACGTGTAGTTGTAGCAGGGCAGGTCATGTGAGCGGACAAGGGTATGGAGTGGCCTCTGGCACAGGTCAAATAGTTGTGTGGACAGGGAGTAGACCTGCAGGACCCCATAGGGCACATGGGACACAGGAGGAGAAGGGTGGTAGTAAGAGCTGGTCCGATAGCGCAGCGAGTAGAGCGCTAGTTTTGACATCTGTGCAGAGCATGCTGACACAGGTTTGAATCTCGGCAGGGCCAAACTCAGCCTTTCATCCTTCTGAGGTTGATAAATGAGCACCACACACTGTGGGTAATAATAAGCAGCGCTCAGATGCCTGAGGGTTCGTAGCGCTATATAAATGCTAAATTATTATTATTAAGAAGACATCATTGCGGTCAGTGAGGCAAGAGGCGAACCATCATAATGCAGAGTCCGGATGTACAGAGAATAGAGGTTGTGTATGAAAACGTTGTTATCGAATGTGTCAAATACTGCCAATGGCACAAGTGTGATAAGTGCTGCTCATTCCCATGAGTCGTCTGTCCTTTGTGGAAGTGCGTCCTGAAAACCAATGCACACGCATGGATGTTCAAGGGGACATACACACACATGTATGTGGACACACACACATCTGCACTGACATTCACCGTGACAAAATGACTTCACTCGCTGAAAATCAAATGTGCGAGAATGCGTGAGAAAGTATGCAAAGATTGTGGTGCACACTAAAACAGACATTTACAGTGCTCAATCGTACCTGCTCACAGAGCTGGCCCTATGTGATTCCCTCATCACCACGACATGAATCTGTTCCTCCACATTTGTGAATGGAGGGCCAGTGCTCGGCAGAGGGCATGGGGGCTAGGGAGGTGAAAGGGTGCAGGGTGGACCTGTCATGGAGTGCAGTCACTAGATGAATCAGTATCACTGCAACAACATGTGACATTGCATTTCACCAGCCATATGTGCAAATCATGCATACTGCACACGTGTTCAAAATGTCTATTAACCGATTGTTACCTGTACATGCCATCCTTTTGTAGTCAAGTACTTCACTCATAAATCCCTTGAGAGGGCAACAACACATCTCTCAAGGTTGAAAAAACTGAATAAAAGTCCATCCTGGACAGGGGTATAACAAATAAGAACAATGTGTCCATCCCGAACAGGGGGGCCAAAAGAGAGAAAACATCCTTGCCGTCCTGGTTCCAAATAAAATAAATAACGGGCTATCTTGGATTTGGGAGTTGGGAGATGTCCGCCCTAGAGAGGGGAGGGAGAGGGTGCATGTCCTTGTCCATGTGAGTGGTTCAAGAAAATACAACACGAATGAAAACAAATAAAATACAAAATAAAATCCCTCCATGGGCTCATGGACAGCACGACACAGGTGGTTGAGGTGGCATGGGTGGGCTGTGACTGCAATCATGCGGTGGATCATCAGCTGGTGGTGGCAGTGTATCCTGTCCATGCAGTGCCAAAGCCTGGTCTTCATTGGCTAGGGCCAGCTGTGAGACTGATGCATGCACCAGCATCCCAAAGGTGGTGAGGTCACTATGAGCTTCTTCACGAATGGCCTCATAATCCACATGTGCGCTCACCTGTGACGCATCAACTTGGCGGGACAGCGTCTGTCTCAAGGCGTCCATCTCTTTGTGGATCCAGGACCTCGTGGTAGAAAGTTCCTCATGCAGTAGAGCCCTCAAGCTCTCCATCTCATGGCGATGGGAGTCTCTAGATGCCAACGTATCCTGCTTCAGGGCCTCCCTATGTGGCACTGCATATGCAGGGAGTCATGCAGACACTTTAGATCCACCTGTTGGCCCTTGATGCTGGCTTCCATGCCCAGTTTGTGGGAGGGGCTTGAGGACAGTATCTCAGCATGCAACATCTTCTCCAGGCCGGCAACCAGTTTCTGCAGATGTCCCTGAGAGGCCAGATGCTGTACATCACAGTCAGCAGGTGTGAAGATGTTCCTGGTCTTGCAATGCAATTCCCTGGAAATTTCCTGCAACTTGTCAACATGCTGGATCGCTGCACACAACATATTCTGCTCCCATAATTTCTCTCCAGCATGCACAAGTCCACCGTGTCTGCCTGGCCGATGGCGGTGGGATGCTGGGGTCCAGGGCTGTCGCAGTGGAACCCCTGTCATTGGCTGCAGGTCTGCAACAGGCCATTGGTCAGCAGTCCCAGAATCTGACCCCAACTAAGGGGACTGCGATCTTGCAGCCGTAACCACCGTGGACGTGGGGCACACCACTGACTGGACCTGTGAAGCCAGATGCACCTTCGCAGACTCTATGGCCCCATCCGACCTGCCAATTGGGGCAGCCTCCTTTTCTCTCAATGAGTCATCCACACCTGGTTCTGCAATGTCACTTCCAGAGTCAGAAGAGTCTAAAGAGTCAGGATCATGACTGATGATCGTCTGTAGCACCTGTGGATGGTCATGGCATATGGCGCCCTGGCCTCCACTGGTGGACTGACATACAACCTCCTTCTCTTTCTCCTCATCTTCTACATCCGATGCATCATCACCAGCACCTGACAGACAACAACATTAAGAGCCATGAGTACCTTGACAAGCATGCAAATGCGCATTACAATGCAAAAAAGCACAAAATGGCAGGACACACATGTATCACACATTGGGCCTCATTACGACCCAGGCGGTAAGTTACCGCCTGGGCCGTGACTTTACCACCATGGCGTAAACTACGTTTACGCCATGGTGGTTGGCGGACTTACCGCCCCATTCCGACCTTGGCGGGGCGGTAAGTCCCCAATCCCCATTTACCCTTCCCCATTCCCATTTTTGCCCTATAGGGCATAATGGGAGTGGGGAAGGCGTTAATTACGCCACCGTAAATTACGGTGGCGTAATTAACTCCATGGTCCCTTAGCGCCATGGATTTTAACACCTGCTAAAAGCAGGTGTTAAGTCCGCCATGGCGCTAAGGGACCTCGTACTCAGGCGGTAAGGGTCGGCGCTGTTTACGCCGCCGTAAAACCCTTACCGCCTGGGTCGTAATGAGGCCCATAGTGTCTTTGCACACTGACCTGTGCATCAGGGATCAATGGTATTAGCTGACATGTACAGTCGTGTATTCACTGATCCCCACATACATGCCTATCATGTCAGACTGGTGATTTAAACGTAGCGCTCCATGATCAAAGTGTCACTTACAACATGCACATTCATGACATGCAAAGCAGATACGTACACACATTGGTCTCATTCATCCCCAAACCCTTCCTCATGGATTTTCTTCAGACAGTTCAATAGGAGAGTACATGACTGACCACCTTCAAATGATGAAAAACCATCAGATTGTTCAAACCATATTTTGAGTAGTGTCACCACATGCAGCATACAAGTTAAGTGCATTCAATATAACACTGACAAAACAGGGCAGTGGTCTGTGGGCACTCGTACCCCGGCAGGCTGTTCACCACACAGTGTGTCAGTACAGGTAGATTCTAAATGCATCCTGACAAGGCGTTCTGTAGGGGCAGGTGACAGAACAAACATGCACCTCAGCAGCAACTGCTGTGTTTCATTATCATACATCTCATCTACCCGATGTACATGACTGGGCCCATTAGTGTGGCAATGTGTTAATGAAGTTGAGGAGGTATGTTTTTTGCGTGTCACAGAGGTGTGGCTTGGGGATGATATGTGCCGGTCAGGGGGGCACATCATGGGGTCTTGCACTGTGCACTTATTTGGTTAGTGACAACTCTGCATACAAGTACTGCCACTGTTGTGAAGCCCAGCAGACAGTGATGTGTACACAAACATGTGCTACACATAGGAACCACAGAGCCACCGCCCCTAATGCAGGCCATGTGATAGAAATATACAGGGAAGCAAACATGCATTGGCCATGAGTGGTTGACAACTGCAGCCAGCTGTACTACTACACATACATGGGTTGGTCAACCATAATTGTCCACGCATACGATGCACACAAATGCCACTCACCAGATGTGTCCTTATAGGTCTCCCTCCATACCTTGCACCTGCTCACTGCTAATGAGTTGACTTGTAGCCTCTTCAATTGGAGTCAGCTACTCTTCCTCTGCTGCCCCCCCCCACAAGTGGCCAATGCAGAGGCCAAGTTGCGACTCAGCTTCTGCTTGGTCCTACACGTGAGATCATTCATCTGCTTCTGGACCACTTTAGCAGTGCAGCTCTCCATGCCACTGGTGTTGATGAGTCCCATTACATGCTGCCAATGTTCCATTTGTTGTGCATGAGTATAGGTGCTGCCCGCAAAGGAGTACATCTCATGATGGAGATCTGTCAAATAGTATACGAGGATCTGAAGCTCCTCGTGAGTGAAGCGCTGCTTCTTTCTCAGCTGACATTTATCCTGTGCCAGGTCTTGGGGTGGAGCGTCTTCCTGCTCTGCAACGCTTCCCCTCTTCGACCGAGTAGCCCTTGCTAGTACTGGTTCACCAGTCGGCCCCTGACCATGTCCACGTACAGGTGCTGGGGGGGTCACCTGTGGGCTGAGGCACACCATGACCTCCTAGGGCTGTGGAAGATGTGTCCTCACCATGTTCCCATCTTCTCCCTTTTCTTTTCGGGGCCTTTCCAATCATGGTGCTGAAAAAATGATGAATTAAATGCACACCAAGATATTTTTCAGGCCACAATGAGAAAGGGAACTGTTTATGTGATGTACAACATAGATGTGTGGTCCAGAAAGTCTCCAATGCACCCCAAAAGCAAAAATATGTGGTGCACAATACGCAGAGGCACCCCAATGAAAGATATTGCCTATGTGATACCAGGAAATCTTGCCAAATGAAAAATCCAGTGCACGATATGCAGTGGCACCCCAAGAGCCAAAAATGGCATGCACGATACTCCAGAAGCTTTCGAAAGGAGAAACAAGTGGTATGCGATACACAGTGGCACCCCAAAACAAACAAATGCTTACGCAATACACAGTGGGTCTCAAAATGGAAAAATATACAAGCGTGTATGTACAGAGGCAACCCCCAAAAAGAAAAACATAGAAGGAAACAGCTTGAGTACCAAATGCGTGTCTGCGAAATTCGTCCATCTTCGTACCTCTGCATGCAAAATCAGTGATGCCCGTTGCACCCCTTAAATCTCACCGTCATTTCCATGAGCTCAGTAGGCGTGCTGCGTGCAGTGCCTGGCACGTAACTTATGTGCTAAAGGCTTTTACTCTGTTCTCTGCTGCCTCGGATGAGAGACACACACCATATTTCCTCCTGCCTGTGTGCCTTTGCGTTTGCCTCCTTCAGCCCTGCATTGCCTCAAACACTCAACAGCTGCTGCTGCCTGATTGAGTGTAAGTGCCTGCTGCCTACTAGCACGGTCTTGTAGTGTCAACTGTTCTGCAATTGCCTGTTCTCTTGTGTTGGGCCTGTGACCACCTCATCTGGAATTTGGGACTTCCACCTCTCCCTACCAACTTCACCACCACTGAGGTTGACATCCTGCTGGGTCAGGTCATGCGTGCCTATGATGCCCTCTTCAACCCTGCAACACAGATGGGCAATGACGGACGTCACCAGATCTGGGAAGAGATTGTCACTAAACCAGAGACAGGTCCTTGAGAGGTTCCACCTGAAACTTCACTCCCAGATCTGTGACTGCAAACGACATCTGGAAGCTGCTGGTGGTGTGTGGCATTCATGACTGCAGGTGCCTTATTCTTTAAATAGCATGTGTGTTGCTGTTAGCCGCAGCCTCATGCCAAACGTATGTCTGTGGTGGCAGACATACGTTTCTGGACTATGCATTGGCATTTGCACTATTTATCCTTGGTGACTTGTTGAACCCGGCAAATGTTCTGTGAGATCATGGACCATGTGCATGGACAGCATAGATGCCGGCTTACAATGTTGTGGCGCGTGTGAGGGACAAGCATGCAGGATACCTCTATGTGTAGCACATCGGGCAAATAAGTCCATCCACACACATCCCCTGAGAGTGACATATGTGCATGGATGTCTGTGAATGTCAAGTTGGTGCATTGACCTCTCAGGGATGGGACGTGATGTGTCATCCCACTGCGTTTGAAGTACAAGTTAACATGTGTTCATGCAATATGTATGTGCTGGGCCACACAACATAAGTGATTGTTCTTCAGAAATGTGTGCCGGTACATGTTGCATGCTTACAGGTCAAGCTGTCAGAGATGCATGTTGCTTACTGTAATTAGATGAACAGATGCCCAGGTGTACTTCCTATGGCACTGGCTGCATGTCATACTTGTGTCACTTTGGCATTGGTATGGTGGCATTGCATGTTATTTGTAACGTGTTTATGGCCACACGACAATGTGCAGTGTTGACATGTGCATGTGTCAAGACTGTGATTCATTGTCCCTACATTCATGTATCAGTAGTCATGCGGATTGCATGGGTGTACACATATGTTGTGTGTATGTGTCAATTGCTAGTTGACACGTGCTGCATGATTGTTACTGTTAATGTTGTTTATGCTACACCTGCATTGACACTGATGACTGATGTCAATGTTCTTTGTCCCATTTTCCACAGTTGCTACAGTTTGTGAAGTGGGCAATTGCCATGCTGTGGAGCAGAAGGGCAGGGACCAGGTCGCCAGACCCACATGCACACCCCAGCCAGCCGCCATTGACACCACTTCTTCTGAGGGAGAATTGGCTGTGGGTGTGCCAGTACCATCAGGCAGAGCTGCTGGGGATAAGTCCCAGGAGGTGATTGTGATGGGGGACTTGTCAGCGGCTGTGGGACAGGGTGTGGAGGCAGAGGTGCCATTGAGGGTGGAAGACTATTTGGAGTCATCCAGGGTGATGGAGGAGGAGGCAACTGCAGGCCAGCGCATGGGGTCTGGTGGGGGCATTTAGGAGGGTGTTTAGGTTGCACCCCTGGTCCAGGGACATGAGGATGTGCAGTCCACTGTGGAGATTGCTGCACAACTTCCTGTCCCTGGGCCATCTGCTGCAGCAGTGATCACCTTCGTGGATGCCTCCACCTAGACCGAGGCCCTTTTTGTGTCCGGCGTGCCCACCCAGAATGTGGTGCAGGACCTGCTTGCTGGTCATGCGAGATGGACAGCATCAATTTGTGATTCTGTGTCAGCTACTCGTGTGGAGCTGGCTCAGCATCACAAGTCATTTGCCAATACCTGGGCCAGCTGGCAAGAACACCGGTCTTGGGTAGTCTCTGTGTGCTGGCACATTCAATTGCCCCCTCCTCCTCTTCCTCCTCAGTGCCCCAGTTGTCCGCCAGGGAGCTTTCCGTGCCACATTCCACCACAGCCCCTCTGTGCACCAATCGCACCCACAGCACCCTCTCTGGTAGTGCCTAGGTGCCTGCCTCCAGAGGAAGTCCCAAGTACGCCACATGAGGTGGCTACTGTACCTGCCCAGGCACCAACACATGGACAGGCAGTGATTGGACAGCTGGCACTTCAGGCCACTGCTGGTGCTGTGCCCTCCCCAATTAGTTTCATCCACACAGCAGGGTACCTGCGCAGCTTGCACTCTTCCAGGCAGCAGCAGATAAGGTGTGTGCAGAGGCAGTCAATGCAGGGCCAATCAAGACCGGTGAGGCAATTCATGCAGGACATGTTTAGCGTCTGGCAGGAGGAGAGGAGGCAGCTCCGGCAGCTTGTGTGCATTCAGACACATTTCCACAGGCCGCTGATGACAGAGAGGCAGCAGGCTACGAAGGCAATGATTTCCATTACCAGGGCAGAGGTGTCAGAGAGGCGGTCAATGGGGCGGCCTGCCATTCAGTAGGCAGCCTGCACGGATGCAGAGGAAAAGTAGAGGGGGATGATAGAGGGCTTGCAAGACCTCCAGGAAAGAACACAGGCCTCCCTCCAGGCAGAAGATGTGGAGTGAGACATTCCCTTGGAGGACCCACTGAAGGACATATAGGCCTGCTGTCTGTGTATATAGTCTTATTGTTGGGTTTCATTTTGGATTTTTATTTTCATTGCAGCTCTGGACATTCCACCCTCCCCCATGTTTTGTTTTGGTTGTGTTCAAGTTATAATACAGGTTTATGAGTCATGATCACCCACTGCAGTCTCTTTTTGTCCATGTGCAGAATCACTTTTACTATGTTTTTGTAATGCATTTCGACTATGACCATCACGTGGGTTGGGGCTTCACTGTGGATGTGTGGGCTACAAAACCGCTGTTGTGTTACACTCACCTGGTCTCTGCGGAGGCGTTGGAGCACAGTCGCAGCCCTCCCAGTTGAACTCCTCTTGTCTGTTCCTCCCTCTGTGTCTGTCTGGGGAACTGCGGTGATGAGCAGTGCGGTTCCTGCGTGATTATAAGGGGGGTCGTATGTGTATGCAGCCTGTGGTCCCTGACCCCTTCTCCAGACCTCTTCTCCCTGGATGTTGCTTCCCTGGGTTTGCACTATTCATGAGGCTCACCTGCTGAATGGTGATGATGAGCTTTCCGTCCTACTGCTTTTGGCAGGAGCACTTGTTGAAGGGAACCGAGTTCCTTCACTGGTCCCTTGTCGTGGAAGTCCAGGCCAGCTGCGACTATTCCACTTCTCTTGTAGGTATGTGTTTCCCTTGTTTCCACTTGGCCACTTGTCTTCTGACTGTTTTGTAAAGTTTGTTCTCTGTCCTTTGTATGTAATGTCTCTTTTCTCTGCTCTCACCCCTTGCAGGTGGTGTAGCGGTGCCGGCGGTAGCTGAGGTATTAGAAGCAGAGCCGGTGGTAAGGAGGAGCAGGGCTGAGATGGTCCGACAGCTGGTAAGTAGCCTTTAATGGTGCCTCAGGATGCGCATTGGGTTTTAAATGCGCCACAACCCTGGGTTGGGTGTTTTCGGGGGTTCTAACCTTGTCTTGTCTTCTTTTCTCGTTTCAGGACTTTGGCTTCGTGGGACAGAGAGCGCAGGTGCTGCAGCGTTGATTCGGGATCTGCCAAGAAGATGGAGCGTTGCCGTGAGATGCGAGCCAGGGTCCAGGTAAGGATGCTGTTGTTGCAGGATCATGAGGTAAGTAGCTGGTCCAGGCTGCAGTGAGTGTCACGTTGCACGGAGGTGAAAAGTAACACAAAGCATTTGTTTGAGGGAATTGGTGGGTTTATATAGTTTTATAGCCACACCCAGTAGCTGAGGCCTGTCTGCTGCCACGCCCTGCCACACCTGATGAGCAAGCACCTGAAGACCAGGCCTAGGGAGCCACACTCGATGAGTCAGCACTTGGGGATGTTCTCTGGAATAAAGGCTTTCAGCACCTGGAAAGTTCTTGTAAAATAAAAGCACTCTAGCACTGAAGTAAAATAAAAGCACTCCTGCACTGAAATAAAGTGTGCATTGAAGCAAAATAAAAGCACTCCTGCACTGAAATAAAGTGTTGTTGCTCACATCTCTATAAGAGCCAGGTGCCAAAGGCGCCAGGACTGAGTCCAGCCAGTGCCCCTGTGTTTATTAGTCCCAAAGGGACATAAGTGAGTCAAGTGACCCATTGCCCCCATCACTAGATGGTGTGGTTTTTGTGTTCCTGGGCCCCTGGTCATGACATCTTGTATCATGCTGCACATCTGCCAATAAAATGCAGCATTCTATGATTCTTTATTTTTCAGTCTGCCTGTACACATTGTTCATCTCCTTGACTCGCACTCTCTGAGAGCCTTCACATCACCCAGCCAGATGCCAGTTCAATTTATGCCACTTGCAGGGACTTTGCCACCCCTGCCTCCCTACCAGACTACCTTCCTTCATTCCTTTGTACAGGCTACTATGCAGACACATATTACATATGACTCAGTACACTCTGTGATGTCTCAGACTTGGGTCCTCCAAGGGCATTCACCTACAGCACTTTGAGGCCATTGCAATGGCACATGTGCACAATGATATGTTACATTGCATTCCATTTCATTACTATGTCACATGTATATGGAATGGTCACAGTGTTGCTGGTGCTACATTATGCTGTCCTGCTGAGGTGCAACTGAGTGTGATGTGACAGTGAGTCCTGTGAAGAGCTACAGACATGGATTCTGCAGCAGTTCTCCCAGTTATTGAAGTTGGAGGAGGATATGTGGCCAGTGTACTTCATGTTGGAGACAGGCGGTGTTGTTGAGGCGAGTTGTTGATCAACATTGGACAGGTAGGTGTGTCATCTGGCAGGACTGGCCTGTGGGTACTAGCAGAACTCAGGGTGGTCAGGGGAGGGAGGTCTACTGTCAGGGGACTGACTGGGGTAGTGGCAGAGGTGAGGGGGGCTGGTGGGTGGTGTCGGTGACTTGAAGGGGCTGCCTGCGGTTGTGGCGGAGGCAAGAGGGGCTGGTGGGTGGTGTCAGGACTTGAGGGGGTAGCCTGGGGTAGTGGTGGATGAGTGGGGGGCTGGTGGGTTGCATCGGGACTTGAGGGGGCTGCCTGGGGTAGTGGCAGAGGAGAGGCCAGCTGCTGGGTTGTGTCAGGACTTGATGGGCTGCCTGGGGGTTGTGGTGGATGTCTAGGGCATGGGGGGTTTCTACTGTTAGGAGGAGGCTGTCTGAGGTCATGGCAGAAGTAAGGGAGGCTGTTGGGTGGTGTTGGGACTTGAGGGGGCTGCCTGGGGTAGTGGCAGAGGTGAGTTGGGCTGGTGAGTGGTTTCAGTTCTTTGAGTGGGCTGCCTGGGGTAGTGGTGGAGGTGAGGGGGGCTGGTGGGGTCTGGACTTGAGGGGGCTACCTGTGGTAGTGGCAGAGGTGATGGGGGCTGGTGGGTGGTGTCAGGACTTCAGAGGGCTGCTATGATTCAGGGGTGTAGGTCAGCAGTTTGGGTGCCTTGAGAGTAAGGGTGACAGTTTGCAGCTTCGCCGTAGTGCAGCCTTGACTTACGGGGGACTGTCTGCAGTTTTGCTGGGGTGCTGGATGGTGGGGCAATGCTAGGCGCAGATGTTGTTATTTGGCATTGATTTTTGTTTGCCTGGGGGCGTGTTGTGGGCATTCCAGGCACAACTCGATTTTCTTTGCACATCGGGTTACTTTTCGCCTTGAAACCCATGAATATGCGGAACACGCAAAGAAACATTTGCGTGCAGGTAGGCGCAAAGTCGTTTTAGGCACACAATACTTTTCTTGATCTTTCTGATTCTTCTATGAATCAGGCCCTTAAACTCTGCAAAAGGATTGTAATTTGTGCCACAATATTCTAGGACATTACTAAAGGAAGACATTGATTTCTATAAATTGATGAGGAAAATGAAATCAAAAATCTACTTTGATAATAAAGAAGAGGAGGAAAATGAGAGAGAGAAAGAATGTGAATTTCTAGAGATGAAAGGGAACAGTTATTTTTCAACAATGGATACAACACTTGATTGGTTTCAGAAATCTGTGATTAAAGATCTGCAAAAAGTTATATTTAAGGAAAGAAAGTTCAGTATTTTTTCTGAGAATGAAAGGAAGGTTATACAGAAATTGTGGAGGAATGAGGAGATCATTTTTAAGACAGCAGATAAGGCTGGTGCTATGGTTTGCATGACTCATATTGACTATATAGAAGAAGTAGAACGCAAATCACATGATTATAATGTGTACATGGACATTGACTATGATCCTAAAGAGGAAGTCAGAAAGTTAACTGAAGAACTATTAAATAAAGTGGATGAGAATTAGTGGCTAACTGATAATGCTTATCTATTCTTGAATAAAAAATACCCAATTATACCTATCTTTTACATTTTACCAAAGGTGCATAAAAACCTGCAGAGACCACCTGGCCACCCAATCGTGGCTGCTACTGGAAGTTTACTGGAAACCTTAGCTCAATATATTAATAAGGCAGTACAACCATTGATCCAAAAGAGTAGTACATACATTTCAGATACAGGTCATTTTTTGAGAAGACTGAAAGAGGATTAAGTGAATTGGGAGGAGCATATACTGTTCACAATTGACATTGTAAACCTTTATACTTACATTCTGCATGAGGGTGGCTTGGAAGCCATTGAGTGGCTTCTATTGAGAAATTATGATTGTCAGGCCAACAAGTTGTTTGCATTATGTCTATTGAAAAAAGTACTGATAAAGAACTTTTTTTGTTTTGGTGACCAATTCTATATACAGACAACAGGAACCTCAATGGGGTCAGCTATGCCCCCAGCGTATGCCAATACATGTACATTATATTGGGAGACTGTTGGAAGACTGTCAATGTTTTGGAAAAATATTTGTGAATTGTCCTATGGAAGAATATCTTAGATACATTGATGGGATATTGGGAATTTTGTATGGTACAGAAGAGACATTTCAACTTTTCTTGCATATTGCATCCTAGGATTCAGTTTACTAACTGTGTAAAGAAGGAGACAATTCAATTTCTTATAGTCGAAATTTACAAAAGTGCCAACTCATTGGAAACAACAGTACATTCAAAATGTACAGATATGAATAGTACTAGCTAATAGCGTTCACTCTAAGAAGACTCTAGAAAGTATCCCCTTTAGTCAGTTCATATGCTATAGGAGGATCATTATAATGGAGGATGATTTTAGACAGAGAAGTCAATTTGTTATAAGACAAATGTGTAACATGTAAATGCTCTAGAGAAGCATTGGAAGAGTCTTTTCAAAAAGTAACATATGTCACAACTTTAAAGTAAGAAGATTAAACAAATCATCTATAAAAAAAAACTGGCAGGTCCTACAGGTGGATCCTACTCTCCATAGACTTTTTCCAAATCCACCCATTTTTTGATAACAGGAAGAGTGATGCATTAAGAAATCTCTTAGTAAAGGCAGGGATTAAAGATAGGAGTGATGACATCAAGAATTGTAAAGGCACGCAACAATGTGTACATTGTCAACATTGCCATAATATCATCAATTGCAATACATAACACCATCCATTTACTGGTAAACTGAGTTCTCTAGAACACGCCTGCATGTGTGACTCTAAAGAAGTGGTTTATGGAATTCGATGCCCATGTGGCTTGTTCTCTGTGGGCGTTACCAAGAGTAAGGTTAAGGTCCAGTTGACTAAACATAAGTCAAATGTGAGAATGAAGAGTTTGAAGCTAAACACTTCTTAGAAGCGAGACATACTGTAACCCAAATTATGTTAATTATTTTGGAACAAATTAAATACCCGCAAAGAGGGGGTGACCTGATGACACTGCTTTTGAAGAGAGAAATTGCCTGGATCAGGAAATTGGATGCTTTGGCCCAGAGGGGCATCAATTAAGCAATAGAACCCAAGGAGGGGGGGCATTAATGGTCTAGTATGACCCCGGGGCATAGTTACAAGCACAAATGCATCGCAGGCTTTAACGTAAGCCCTGGGGCATTACCAGACCAGTAATGCCCCCCCGCAAGGGTTCTCTTGCTATTAGCACCCTGGCTCGTTGTACCGGTGTACTAATAGTTTATTTTTTTCAAGATGAGAAACATTGTGTAAACCGTTTCTAAACTCAAGAAGAAATTTAAAAACATGGCCACCATGGATCGAGGAGAAGGGACTACGCCTAGCCCCTTCTCCATTTCCATGGTGACTATTCACGTGGCAGAGATGCGCCAGGAACAGTACTGTTCCCGGCTCCAGCGAGGGACAGAGCAGCACAGGTAAGTGAGGTGGGGGTATGGAGGGGAGAGGATGTGTGGAAAATGGGGGTGGGGGAAGGGGCTGAGGACAGATGCAGAGGAGTGTGCTTACCTTCATTCCCTGTGAGGGAAGATGGCGGCCTCCTGCTATGAGGAGGTTCAGTGTGAGGTCTTTCCCGATGTGGTAAAGACCATGTTCTGAGCATCCTCTTTGGCTGGGAGGTTGCTATACGCCCCTCGCCAGGTACTAATGTGCAATGGGATTCATCCCCGTTACTTGGACTCTTAATCTTCTCAAACTCCCAGTAATGGTATCAGGGGATAGATGTGTCTTGGGGGCGAACATCTGTCATTATACTTCAAAACTTAAGGCACATCACATGGTTGTCTTTATTTGACTTAGGGTTGAGGCAGAGGTTACCAATGGCAGTGACGAGATTGATGGACTTAGAACATTGGTTTTTGAATGAGTATTTGAGTGGAGTGAGTGAATATACATTTAGGTGGGAGTAAGTGGTGAGTGGGATTTAAGATGCATGATGGTGAATATGTGTAGGGTAAGGAAACACTGGTGTTATGGTGTAGTATAAGGCTTTGGTACCTTCTCCTGCAGTTCACTGTCTGGTTATCAAAAGTGAGGGTACATCTCAGTTTGGCGATAGTGGTTTCTGTTGGGATATCTTTTCATTATCATTTTTTATTATTTATTATTTGTAACATCTATGCTGACATGCATGTATTGCTACTTATTTTCCCTGTTTTACAGGTATATTTACGAACCAGGATTAATACGTTTTGTTTACTCAACTTAGTGACGTCATGGCAGTCGTGGCGTGATCACGTTGCGGGGAACGCACATCGGCCATCTTGATGAGTATGAATACAGATCTAAACATACAGATACGTTTAGACACTCGGAACGGGGATCAGAATATACAGATGAGGAGGTGAGACACCTATAAATGTTTGTGGAAGGTTTTCTGGGTTGGAGCGGGAATTGATGTGAGTTTAAATACTTTAGTTGCTGTATGTTGGGCATTTCTATTTGTAGGGATATTAATTGAATTGTTATTTTTTTTACCCTGTCTGGTAGTTTTAACTGACAGTTGGAAGATGGTGAAGAAGGGGTTGTGAGGACGAATCATTGATGATATTCACACTCAAAAGGTGGAGGTAAGAAGGGTATCTATTGAGTATACATGATCACATAAAGTCACTCTTTATGGTTGCTAATTTCAGCTTATATATTGCAGGAGAATAGTATCAGAGGAGAACCAATGTATCCATTCGGAAATGTATTTTTTAAAGGAGATCTAAAGAAGTCAGTGACAGTAGTTTTGAATATTTCCCGAGCGTTTAGTAATAAGATGTATCTCATTAAGTTTATAGTGATATATGTTGTATATTGTTTGCTAGGAAGGCTGTCCAAATTCTTCTGAAGATGGGACAGAAGTCCTGAAGCGCCTATATAAGGTTCTGGAAGTTGACGTGGAACTTAATTTGGGCACTGTTCTGAATGAAAACACAGAGAAATTGAATTCTTGAATTGTAATGATTCTTTGACATATCGCTACAAATTATTGTTTTTTTGTAAAGGGGCCGCTATGATGAGTATATTGAACTTGTGATGATTTTTAAACAAGTGTTCTGCATATATTTCAAGTACCAGTTCTGTGCAATTATCCTTGAATGTTGAAAATGGTATGGATTTACACCAGTTATATAACCTTTGTTTTGTTTAAAAGACTATTTTGAAAACACTGTAATTGAGAAATGTTTTGCTTAAAGAAAAAAATCTTTCTTTAATTAGACTTTAGCAAAGTAGTGTGGTGAAGAAGCTTGTTTTGACATTTTGGAAGTGGATCTCTAACCTCTTGATGTTAATTGACTAATTAATGTGATGACTTAATTACTTGATTCTGGACATACGTGAAGGTTCTATACCCGTCTGGGATCCTCTTTTTTCATAAGGAGGAACTCTGTTCTTTAGTTTGCTTTGCTAGTACCAACTTCATAGTTGCCAACATGAGCCATTCCAATCTGTAGGTGCTTAGAGAGAGTCCTGGTTTTATCTTTGCTTTCTGTGACTTGTATTCCGAGTTTATAATGGGAAAAGTGGAACTACAAGTCCCAGAATACAAAGAAAAAAAAACCTGAAATGGATAAGCACCTACAGATTGGAATGGGTCATGTTGCCAATTATGCATTTTTAGCCTAATTGGTACATCCCATACGCGCCTGGAGTACTGAAAGACACCGAAACACTAGCAAAGGATCTATTTGTATTTTAATTTTTGTCTGCACCAGCTATTATTATTATTATTATTATTATTATTATTATTATTGTATTTATTGAGCGTGGACCTAGCTTCGAGAAGTAACAGAGCACTTCACATAGGCATACAACAGTACAGATGCATAAAGGAGCCCTTTTCAGAGGAAACATCAGAATCAGCCAAAGAGGTATCCATTTGTTCATAGGGATTAGCATGGCCATGGGAATACAATGGGTGGGCACAAAAACAATGTCATTCCTCCGTATCTGTGCTCCAATGCAATAGTTTTGGCTTATAAGTGTCGCAAGCCACACCTAATAGCCCAAACTAAAAAGGTGCATTTTAAGCCAATCTATTTTTTTCTATGAGTGGCAACAATCCTTGATTTAAAAAAAATATGTCCACACGAGGGCGCCACAGGACTCAAACTACAATATTTGGCCACTGTAAAAAAAGGCCTGCTGTTAGAATCCAGGTAGAGGGACTTGGTCTAATTGCAGCAGTGGAAAAGGCAATTACATTCACCTGGCAAGAGCTGCATTATATCATTTTTGACAGAGCATACTGTGATATCCAAGCTCGGGTCCCGGATCTCCAACAGGAAACTACAGATGGGAAACCTTTGCTCCCTGATGCTCACGGGCTATGGCGCGGTATAAATAAATAAAAATAAATAGATAACCTGCCCCGCAAGCAGGAAGTTACCATGCTTTACAATGCAAGATTCCAAGGCAAATGCCATGACCAGTTAGCCACGTGGGACTTTTAAATCATAGGTCAATTCATACACGCAATGTTGAATGTATATACAAAACAACAAGAGAATGTTTCATGTCTGTAAAGGCAAGTTATGGATGCCGATGTTAGCAGCATTTGCAACCCAAGCTCTGAACACAAACTCTCATTGTAAATCCCTTTCTGCTGCCAACACGTTTATAAAACGTCGAAATCTGAATGTACTGAAACACGCGCTGGAAACGCCTTTAGTTGTTTTTGCTAACTTTTTTTTAGTCATAGAACAATTGAGAAAAAAAATGGCGCATTCAGGACCAGATCCCTATCCGCCCCGGGGAAGAGCCATTGACCAATCAGGTTGCTGCAACCAATATACATTCTCCGCCCACTGTTCAAGCCACCTGAGGCCCTTCCCCAGGTGATGTCATATTTTTTTTTATGTTGGGGTCAACACGGAGTCTCTCTCTGTTGCCTGCCCACCCGCATTCCCACCCACCCCAACTAAACATCCACTCGAAGCACTGCTGCTCTCTGGGAACAGAGCAGACGGTGAGAAATTGTCACAGAGGGATGGGGCAATACTCAACATAAATTTAGCATTCACCCACGGGATACGTTCCATGTCAGAGTCCCACCAGAGAAAACTCTAGCTTCACGCCTGTCTACCAATTGACACCCAGAAACCCCTTGTGCAATATATCTCGGTAGTCAGTGCTGGCCATTAGGCCGGATTTTCCTGGACCCGAGAGACAGCAAAAAATGTCTCCCTGACCTCAGAAAGCTACTGGTGCCCATTAAAGTAAGGGATCAAGGGATTCGAACTCAGATCACCAGGAGCAAAGTCGAGTGACTTACCCGCTAGACTACTGCACTTCTGGTACAGCCCCTGTGGAAATTCCTGTCAGGATCGCACTCTGCAGAAAATATTCAAGAACTGCTTTGAAAAGAGGTGTGCCTTTTCTAATGTGCTTGCAACATTAAAAGAAACTCCCCCTTTCTTTAATAATGTATTCATTCATGTCCTGAAATGTAACTGCTTAAATATGGTGTGGGGGTGCTGAGAGTTCCCCTGCACATTATCTTACAGCCCCCGTGTGTGCCCCTAGCCGTCTGCACCCCCTTCCCCGCCGCCCGTGGATGTTGGGATCTCACAGTTAATCATTTGCTTTTCCAGCTCTGGGTAGTTGATAGCCATCAATCT
Source organism: Ambystoma mexicanum (assembly GCF_040938575.1). NCBI lineage: Eukaryota > Metazoa > Chordata > Amphibia > Caudata > Ambystomatidae > Ambystoma > Ambystoma mexicanum. The sequence goes on along the minus strand of NC_090929.1, from coordinate 1,039,602,851 downwards.
ATACTGCTATGTATTGTGGCTACACACCACTGAGGGATTGTATTTTCCCAACTGAATGTGATCAATTAACACTGTACGGTGTGCCAGCCATCTTTAGAGCATATGACATAGAGCCAGAAAGTATATTGTGAATAGAAAGAAAGAATGCCACAAAATCAAATACAGCACCAGAGACATAACACAACACAATAATGAGTCTCTTCCTGCCTTCAGGAAAGCAATAAAAACCTTGCTGTTTAAATAGATCTGGTGCTATTCCCCCATGTTGACTGCACGTTGCTCTATATTTATGATGTAACTCTCATTGTAATTGTATGACAAACCAAAACTGTAACCACCACTGTAAGTGGTCCTCTATTTAACATCTTTGTTTTCTGCATTTCGTGCTCACTGTAACCATGAGCTAAGTAACCCTCCTGTAACTAAGACAAATTCACTCAACAGCGCCTCGATGCCCTTGGGCTGCTAGTGCGCTTTACAAATGTAAATAAATAAATAAAACATAACATAACATGGCAGAACATAACAGAGGAAGATTCAATGAAGCAGATATCACAGAAATTTTAAATGAGAATTTCAAAATAACGTTTATTTGATTAACTGTTTTTCAGACTTGTAATAGGTGACTCCCTGTGTAACATAGTGAAGGGTGAAGATAAGATAAAGGGGGCAGGGGTGGGGGGTGACAATCGGCAAAGGATGCATGAAGCCCAAAGGTTTTTATCGCATAATGGTTGCCATGATTTACGGGGCAACAAGAGTTATTCTCCGAATCTTTGTTTTTGGCGTTCAGTACAACTTCCAATACACCACATTTGGGGTTCATAATTTCTTAGTTGTTGGCTTTAACTGCAGTTGTCAATAGCCAAAAGTCCTGGATCATAATCTCGTTATAGTTTGTATTGCCTACAACTTTCACCAAGCATCCCTTTTGGTTCTCAGCATCGGTGTAGTTTATTTTGGATTTAACTCCCAATTTTCAACACTTATGGTTTTCAACCTCTTAATAGCTTTACTCGCCTATAGCCCCCAGAACGCCTCAGCTGTGATTCACAAGTTCATTGTCGTTTGTTTTGCCTACATTTCCCAACAGCCAATGCTTTTAGTTCCCACTCTCTTCGTATTTAGATTTGCCTATAGATCTCGATATACAACCGTTCGGATGTGTTTCTCTTTTTACAGCAGTCTTGGGTCTCTGTCTTTTTATCATATGCCTGCACTACAGTTCCCAGGGTGCAACAGTGTGGGTTCTATTCGTCGTTTCTCTTGACCACAGTTCCTGATGTGCAGCAGTGTTGATTCTCAATCTCTTTATACTCTGTCTGGATTACAGCTCCCAGTGTGACACAATTCATGTTCTCTTTGAAGTTTCTCGTCATTACACCTCTGAAGGCCCCACAGTCTTCTCAGTAGCTGTATATCTTTTGCCACTTTCTCTGGTGGTAACACAACTCCACCAAGGGTTAGTGTGGTCTGCATAATAACCACAAGTGGCATTCCCATTTGCAACAATGTCTCTGTCTTCTAACAATCTTCTCCACCTAGGGGTACTGTGTTAACCAGGGTATTTTCACAGGCAGCATGGAATTTACATATAACCCCTCCTTCCCCAGAGGGTCATAGTTTTCACCAATGCATTTATAGTGCAACAATGCTTCTCTGTGTCACCCTCTCCCCGCCCCAAAAGCTTATCATGTTCACATTGACTGCAGCTGTGGTACTCAAAGTGTTCTCCTCCCATCATGCTCCATTCTCTCTGTGTGCTTCTAACCTTGTGCTCCCAAGTTCTGTGCTTATTCTACCTCGCTTGGTGTTTCTTCTGCTTAGCATTCTCTTCGGTCCAGCGTATTGTAAGTGGTTTCAACCCAGCACTCCACCTAAGTCAATGCCTAGCGGGTGATGCCCAGCTGGAACCCTTATTTATATATTGTTATGTCTAAAGTTCTTTTATTTCTGAATGATGTACCCTTATATCACGCCCCTCTCTTTGAATCCCCCCGGTCTCACTGAACCAAGAAGTAGGTTGTTTTGCAAAGTTAAAAGATTTATTTTATGAATTGAACAATATATATATATATATATATATATATATATATATCACACTTTTATGAATTTGAACAATATCTAGATATCACACTATTAATATTTATACAATGATCACCAATGGGTGATATCACAATCAACAATCTCTTTAATCAGTAGGAGTATGGATGAGAATAATAATGTAGCATAGAGTAAAACTTTGTATGGTTTCAATGAAATGCAATGATAGGAAATTAATGCAGCACATAAATAATACTTCTGTGTTCAATCAAATGCAATGTAATCACTCTTTCCCCCTGATACTACTCAATCCCCCCTAATATGCCCTATAGAGATGGAAGGAGAGAAATCAGGTTTCAGCAATAAACACTCTACAAATGCAGTTTCAATCCCAATTCCCCCAGCAAGCAGAGAGAAACAGGAATGATTTTAAAACAGGTCAAATGCTTTTAAATGTGATTTGGATTGAATGGGAAAAACACTGAAAAATGACTTCAATTCGCTAAAGTGGATTCAGAATTAGTGGGAGCTGCTTTGGATGGCTTCAGGTGAACACTAACAATGATGGTTGAATGACTGGCAGATAGGAAATTAAATTCAGAGGATGAATGCAAGAAATAGCTATTTTACATGTGATGAAACTGAGCAAAATGCAGAATCACAGCAAACTTTTCAGCGCGCGTTAAGCGTGATTGCGACAAAACTATTAGGAGTGCGGTTATGAGTTTGTTGGAAAGCTGGGTATATTAGCTTCAATTTGACACTTAAATTTCGTTCCTAGTATGTACGGTTCAGAAGTTATGAAGGTTTTAGTAAAGGTCGATTTTTCTCAAAAAGAGTCAAGATTTCAAATGAAAGATGCGCTTTTGAAGATTACAAACAAGGATTGGCTTTACACTAAGGGGCTGTGAAGATGTGAGATACCAACGGTACAGCCACCAGTCCTGAGGCGCCTTTGTCTGATCTTTGCCCGCTGCAAAACTTGCCTTTCTTCAGCAAATATAAATTAGCGCAAAGATGATTTATCACAACAATTATTACAGGACTATATAGATGGATTCAGGTGCTTGGTTCTGCACTCAGCAAGGCACTCTGGTCTCTGCACGGCCTCTTGGACTGGATCTGATGGGTTGGTTCTGGGTTACAGCTTTGCTCTACTGGTTTGGATCTCTGGGTTCTAGTGAGGGTTCTTGGCAAGAACCAGAAACAGCACAGCCCGGCTGTTGAATTTGTTGTGCCCCTTGGAAGTTTGGGGTTAAAATCAGGTTGCAAGATTTTAAAGGCCAGCTGAAAAGGGTTCAGCTTTGGATTTTTGGCCTTCTGCTTTCAGAGTTCTGGAGTCTTGATCTGGGTTCTTCCTGCAGAGCGCTACGCCAGTAAATCAGTTGATGGGTGAATGTATGTGTGTAGGTCCTAAAACAGTCCCTATTTATCTGTTTCCCAAAGGGGTGGATAGGCTGATTATACTAAACCCACCCTCTAGGAAACTGATTGGTCAAAGTATTCCTTCTCTCCTGATTTGAGAAGGAAACCAGAGTGTCATGATGTGTCATGATGATGCTGTGTTTGTGGTCCAGGGAAAAACCTCCCCTTTGTTTCTACACAGAAAACATATTTTTTCACATAAAGCATATTTACAATATCACCAACTTGCTAATAATACATATTTACATTCCCAATTTAATAAAGCACGTATCTGTCCAACTCCCATCTTCTTAAGAGTTTCGGTTCACAAATGACCGTTTTTCGGGCTTTTGGTTGGTTACTCAGAGTCAGATTGGTACAAATTTTTCATATTCCTAGCATTATCACAATTGCTACAATATCAACATTTTTAGTGGTTCAGTCTCTGAATATCACACAAATTCCAGAGTGTTTTTAAAACATGACCAACATTTTCATTTTAACAACCTATACATTTCAGATTTTTACCAGTTTGGCACAGTTTTCTATGAGTCTTTATTTTCTAGTGTTCCAGATGCACATTTCAGTCTAGCCCTGCCTCCAAGGTTTGGCTGAGCCAAGAGCAACCTGAGCCCCTTCCTGCCAGCAGCTGGTTTCTGTTGACGCCCACATTTGCATTTCCTTTCAGTCAAGGGAGTCTTTGGTCTCCTGTGAGAGCAACAGGCCAAAGTCCTCCTCCCACCTCCTTTCACAACTCCCTGACAGTTCCTCAGCAGAGAGCAGGGGGGAAGATTCCTTTGTTTGGGAGAAGCTGTGGAATGTCTTTGAAGCCCAGTGTGGCTGGCTTTAACTCACTTTTAAAACACTGTTTAAAATAGTCTTTTTCTAAAACACAATTTACATTTTTAACAAATATAGCCACCAATCTCTTAATTCCAGCCTTTTTAAAACATAGAGATTTAATTGTATCAACCTATATTGCTTTTGATGAGAAGTCTCTTCTTTTCCATACTTTGATTTTAATGTACAAGTTTTAAATGACAGTATAAGTAAATGCCGCTTCTGATACAGGCGATTGGCGGTACTGCGCCCATTTCTGACATATTTTTCCCATGTAAGCACCTTTGAATGTGGATTTTCTTATGATGAAATGTGCTTCTGCTGACATTGTGCTTAGGTGGATTCTTTAAATAAAGTGATGTTTAACACCCAACAAAGATGTTGGATCTTTTGTGATGTTTGAGAATCATTATTTTGCAAATTTAACAGCCAAGGAAAACGGATTTTAGCAGTTCTGGGTTTCCCTTGCAATGCAGCACAGCTTTTTCAAGTAGTTTCATTTTACTCTGTGAGCAGCCAAATGATAGGTTTTGGCAGTGGTCTCCTGTGTTACCACTGACATAGGCAAAATGGGTTGGCGGCCTATTTTCCAGGTTTCCCTGCGCACTTTTCAAAGATTTTTGGCGCATAGATCTTTTGGCGGCCATCCTGTTGTTTTTGATGAAAACAGCGCACAGTGATGTTGCAGGGCATAGACTAGTGGGTTAGAACATCCCACAGTATGCTCTCTAGTCTCCACCTTCCCTCCCGCCCAGAATGTAGGGCATGCTTCGAATGTTTTGCAGAGCCGGTTCTCCTGCCCTCCGGATCAGACATCTTGGTTCCTGCTCTGTCATTGTCATATCCTCCGTTTCCCCTCCCAGGTCCACGTCTTACTCCCAGCCTCCCGCTTCTACACCACAAGCGCAGGGTAACACTCGGACATCCCGCAACCCACGCCAGTCCTCGTTCAGACTGCGTCCATTCTTTTACTGGCACCTACCTTGGCGTTGCTATCCCAAACAACGTTGGTATACAGGATCACGAAACAACGCAGGGCGCTCGCCGCGTTGTGTTACCATAAGGAGAAAAACAAAGCGCCTCAAGTCATGTGCTTCTACATCGACGGCTGCTCCTTTCACTACGAGGGTCACCTGATCCGACGCCACGCTCCCGGAGCAGAATCACGTGATCCCTGTATGCCGTTAAAAGAACGAAGGAAACAATCAACAAACGCTTCACAGCTGCCTCATTCCTGGAGTGCTGCATAGCGTTTAGTTATCACGTTTGGAACTCTGGCTCACTCGACCACGGAACTCTCACGGATTGAACTGTTTTGCCCTGACACTTGCTTGGAACTCTGGCTTACTCGACCACGGAACTCTCACGGATTGAACTGCTTTGCCCTGACACTTGCTTGGAACTCTGGCTTACTCGACCACGGAACTCTCACGGATTGAACTGCTTTGCCCTGACACTTGCTTGGAACTCTGGCTTACTCGACCACGGAACTCTCACGGATTGAACTGCTTTGCCCTGACACTTGCTTGTGATACTCCTGCCGGTCCCAGTTATCCTTCCTCCCCTATCCCTTCAAAGTGTCCGGCCCATCAGACTGGGGTAAGCTTACACACGTTGATTCGCCTTACTGCATTGCCATTTGTTTTTTCTTAACTGACCTAACCATTATTGCCTTACAGCGGTCAGGGGGTCCTTCCGGCGTTCCCGTTTCCGGCCTTCAACACTCTCACCTGTGGCCTCAAAGATTACACTGACAGTATACCTAAATCTGTCAGTGTGGTACCTGGGGACGGAGGTCCTAATAATCTGCACGACCATCAAGTACAACAGAACAGACTGTGAAGCCTATTTGGTCGTTCAGATTATGGACACCTCCGCCGGGGACCCTGTGACCGCTCTATTGCAAGCAGTCGCTACCCTTAGATCCGACATGGCCGCGGCCACTACAGCGATCCACCACCGCCTAGACACCCTACAGAGCACCCGACACCCCTTACCTGATAACGCTGAATTCGGGGATGCCACGCCTCAGGTTCCGACTACCCCTGCTGCCCCTCCAGTGCCAACTCCTGTGTTACTCCCAAGTCCTTTTCCCTTAGCAGCCCCGGAAAGGTATCAGGGAGACCCTAGTAGGTATCGAACATTCCTAAATCAGTGTAAGCTTCATTTCCTATGCCGACCACATGCCTTCCCTGACTCTATATCAAAGGCCGCCTTTCTCCTTTCCCATCTTTCGGGTGTGGCTGCGACTTGGGCAAACCCCTTGTTAGAAAACAACCATCCTGCTCTATACGACTTCGATCTTTTGGTCAATGAGATGGCGAAAGTCTTTGACACTCGACACAAAGCGCAGTCTCGGGATCTAGAACTGCTAGACCTAGCCCAAGGAAAACAGACACTCATAGAGTACATAACCCGCTTTAATCAGCTATCCGCAGAAACCTCATGGCCAGAAGACAAGAAGGCGGTTGTATTTTATCGGGGTTTGTGTGGGGGCATGAAGGACGCCCTAGCAGTCGTACCATCGCTTCCCTCCGTCTACTCAGACTTGGTAGACCTAACGTTACAAGTGGATGCCCGGAGAACCGAGCGTAGGGCAGAGGGGGGGTTTTCTGGTCACCGGACCTCTTCCTCGATAGACCCAACTCCAGAGCCCATGCAAGTAGGAGGGATTCACAGCCCCATAACCCAAGCTGAACGGGAACGTAGACGTTCTGGCAATGCCTGTTTCTATTGTGGCACGAATGGTCACTACGTAAAGGAGTATCCCCGTCGCCCAAAGAATAAGAACCCGGGTTTTCGGAAGGCTCGCCCCTGAGATCGGGGGTAAGGGCGAGCACTCCAACGATCACCTCCGACCTTGCTTTTGGTCCCATCCAACCCATAGTGGTCCAAGCTGTGTTGATTCCTAGCAGAGATCAGGGGCACTCAGTCCAGATCGTCATAGATTCCGGAGCAACTGGTTGCTTTATTGATATAGCGTGAGCCCATCGACTCAACCTACCACTCATAGAGAAAGACCGCCCGGAACAAGTCCAGGCCGTGGACGGTACCTCTCTCGCTTCCGGCCCTATTAAGCAACAGACCGCCCCTCTGGAAGTAATAATTCAGGGTAATCACAGAGAAACCATATCCTTCGATCTAATCACAACCCCGCAGTTTGGGGTCATTCTGGGCATACCATGGCTAAAACAACACAACCCCTTCATCAATTGGGGTACCGGACAAGTATCCTTCGAGTCAGAAATCTGCCAACACTACTGCTTAGTTGAGTCCGCCGTCCCGTCCACTCCTGCCAGTATCCTGGGAGTCGTGGCTTCTCTTACCATGGAAGATAACTCTTCCCTAACACATACGGTCGGGGTGGTGTCAGCCGGTATACCCACGGTGTATCAGGATTACCACGTGGTATTCGATAAAGTTTCAGCAGAAGGCCTGCCACCCCACAGGTCGTATGACTGCCCCATTGATCTGTTACCAAACGCTCCAGTACCAAGAGGCCGTATCTATTCTTTGTCTCAGTCTGAAGAACGAGCACTGAAAGAATACATCCAACAGGCCCTGCGACTGGGTCACATCCGCCCTTCCTCTTCCCCAGCTGCGAGTCCCATATTCTTCGTTCCTAAGAAGGAGGGGGACCTACGTCCCTGTGTTGATTACCGTCGGTTGAACACGATCACCATAAAGAACCGGTACCCGATACCCCTTATCTCCACGCTGTTGGACAAACTAACACACGCTACCATTTACACCAAGTTAGACTTACGTGGGGCTTATAACCTGATCCGCATACGCAAGGGGGATGAGTGGAAGACGGCCTTTTGCACTAAACAGGGTCTTTTTGAATATCTGGTGATGCCTTTTGGGCTTTGTAACGCCCCTGCTACGTTTCAGCATTTTATGAACGACGTGTTCAGTGACATCCTGGACGTGTACGTCGTGATCTATCTGGATGACATTTTGATCTTTTCCCCTTCATTGGAGGAGCACGTCATGCACGTCAAGGAGGTCCTGTCCCGTCTGCAGGCGAATGCTCTGTTCGCAAAACCCGAAAAATGTTTGTTCCATACCCATGAGGTGGATTTCCTTGGTTTCCACATAACACACGGGGGTCTAGCTATGAATCAGTCCAAGGTACGCGCAGTCACGGAGTGGCCTGTCCCAGTTAATCTCAAACAACTGCAGTCCTTCGTTGGTTTCGCAAATTTTTATCGGCGTTTCATCACTGGGTTTTCCTCCATCACTGCCCCGTTAACCGCTCTTACCAGTCCCCTGGTCCCTTACCTTTGGACTCCGGAACACCAAGAGGCATTTGATGCTCTCAAAGCTAGATTTACCACAGCCCCAGTACTCCAACACCCGGACCCAGAACTCCCGTTTGTCTTAGAAGCAGACGCCTCTTCGTTTGCATTAGGTGCAGTACTTTCCCAGCCCTGCTCAACCACAGGTCGGTTACACCCGGTGGCATACCACTCTCGGAAATTCAACTCGTCTGAGGTGCATTATACCGTTACAGAAAAAGAGCTCTTGGCCATCAAGGATGCCATGCAGACTTGGAGACACCATCTCCTGGGGGCCAAGCACCAGACGATAGTCTATTCAGATCATAAGAATCTCCAAGACCTGGCTACACTCAAATGCCTGAACAGCCGTCAGGTGCGATGGCATTTGTTTTTCGCCGCTTACGATTTTATGATCAAACACCGACCAGGTATTGGTCACGGGAAGGCCGATGCCCTGTCTCGTTCACCTGGGGGGGACCCTCTTCCTGTATTTCCTGAAACGTTGTTAGACAAGAACCACGTCATTTGCGTTTGCACGCCTACCCTGCCAATGATAGCCACCATACGCAAATGGGTATTACAGAACCAACATAGGTTAACAGAGTGGGACCTGCTCCTCCAGGATGGGCTGCCTTACATACACGGGAAATTATTCCTGCCCACTACCGACACACGCAACCAGGCCCTAGACTGGTCACATGATACAGCTATCAATGGTCATCCTGGACAAACCCGTACATTAGACCTATTGAGGCGTTGGTGTTGGTGGCCTTCTATGAGACATGACGTCGAGGTATATGTAAATTCCTGCTCCGTCTGTGCACAAAGTAAATCCCGCAGGGGTCGCCCCTTAGGCTTGCTCCGACCTCTACCGATACCCCCTAAACCGTGGCACACCATCTCTATGGATCTAATCACCGATCTACCATGTGTACACCGCCATGACACTGTGTGGGTAATCGTGGATTCATACACCAAAATGGCACGATTCATACCCTGTACGGGAATACCTTCGGCCCCCACGTTAGCGCGCCTGTTTTTCAGATCAGTCTTTTGCCTCTTTGGGTTACCTCAAGTAATAGTATCCGATCGAGGTACTCAATTCACCTCTCGTTTTTGGCAGGCGTTGGCCAAGCTACTGGGCATCGATGTGCGGTTTTCCTCTGCCTATCATCCAGAGAGTGACGGACAGACGGAGAGGGTAAACCAGTCGTTGGAGCAGTATCTACGTTGCCTTACCCTCCAACATCAGGACACATGGCTTAACCTTTTGCATCTTGCGGAATTCGCATATAATAACGCTCTTCACTCCTCCACTGGTTTCTCCCCGTTCTATTCACTATACGGCCAACACCCCCGCACCCTGCCACTTCCTGATTTCCCACCTACAAACACCCCTGCTGCTGATGCGTGTGCCCGCGACCTCGTCACGGTCCACGCCCAGACCCTCGTCCATCTGCGGGAATCCCAGGCCTCCATGAAGGCAGTGGCTGATAGGAAGAGATTGCCAGCACCCGAATACAAGATCGGGGATCGTGTTTGGTTGTCTACACGTCACCTCCATATCCCTGGTTGCCGCAAGCTGCTTCCTCGTTTTGTGGGGCCCTATAAGATCATCAAGGTCATCAACCCTGTCGCCTTGCGCCTTGCGGTTCCAACTGCTTGGCGGGTCCATCCGGTGTTCCATGCCTCTCTGCTCAAGCCCTGCCCTGATACTACCCGTATCTGTGCCCCTCCTGCTCCTGTTTCGGTTTCTACGCCCGATATATATGAGGTCAATGCTATTCTGGGTTCTCGTCTCTGTAGGGGTCGTCTCCAGTATTTGGTGGACTGGCTGGGTTACGGCCCTGAAGACCGCTCATGGGTTCCGTCTTGCGACGTCCATGCCCCGAGGTTGCTTGCCCGATTCCATCGTGAACATCCGTCAAGCCCACGAGGTTGTGGGCCTTTGGGGGGGGGTTCTGTCATATCCTCCGTTTCCCCTCCCAGGTCCACGTCTTACTCCCAGCCTCCCGCTTCTACACCACAAGCGCAGGGTAACACTCGGACATCCCGCAACCCACGCCAGTCCTCGTTCAGACTGCGTCCATTCTTTTACTGGCACCTACCTTGGCGTTGCTATCCCAAACAACGTTGGTATACAGGATCACGAAACAACGCAGGGCGCTCGCTGCGTTGTGTTACCATAAGGAGAAAAACAAAGCGCCTCAAGTCACGTGCTTCTACATCGACGGCTGCTCCTTTCACTACGAGGGTCACCTGATCCGACGCCACGCTCCCGGAGCAGAATCACGTGATCCCTGTATGCCGTTAAAAGAACGAAGGAAACAATCAACAAACGCTTCACAGCTGCCTCATTCCTGGAGTGCTGCATAGCGTTTAGTTATCACGTTTGGAACTCTGGCTCACTCGACCACGGAACTCTCACGGATTGAACTGCTTTGCCCTGACACTTGCTTGGAACTCTGGCTTACTCGACCACGGAACTCTCACGGATTGAACTGCTTTGCCCTGACACTTGCTTGGAACTCTGGCTTACTCGACCACGGAACTCTCACGGATTGAACTGCTTTGCCCTGACACTTGCTTGGAACTCTGGCTTACTCGACCACGGAACTCTCACGGATTGAACTGCTTTGCCCTGACACTTGCTTGTGATACTCCTGCCGGTCCCAGTTATCCTTCCTCCCCTATCCCTTCAAAGTGTCCGGCCCATCAGACTGGGGTAAGCTTACACACGTTGATTCGCCTTACTGCATTGCCATTTGTTTTTTCTTAACTGACCTAACCATTATTGCCTTACAGCGGTCAGGGGGTCCTTCCGGCGTTCCCGTTTCCGGCCTTCAACACTCTCACCTGTGGCCTCAAAGATTACACTGACAGTATACCTAAATCTGTCAGTGTGGTACTTGGGGACGGAGGTCCTAATAATCTGCACGACCATCAAGTACAACAGAACAGTCATTCTATGATCAGGTTCTTCTCCTCCTGGTGGCTCCATGCCCATTTACCTGCAAGCTGACACCAGGTTCCTTCTTAGTACAAATAAAAAGGGTGGGTAAACCAGACTCTCAGTGTGCTAGACCCAGACTGAATGTCACACCATTTGCCAGCCGCAAGGACTGGTATAGTAGTACTACCCCAATACTACAACAAGCATCAAGTCAAAGTCACTGGTCCAATGCGTTTAGCAACACAAATTATTGTTTATTCAGTTCTTCACAATAATCTGGTGCCCATATTATGATTATTATGATATGATATCATAGGTTATTTATAATGCTCTTAATACCCAGAGTTTTCTAAGTGCGGACCCAGGCGATCAAACTCGTGTTGATCCGTGTCGTCTTGCTTCCAAGGCGAGCACGTTGCCCCTGAGCTCTTCTCCCGAGATGCTGTAGCAGCCAACACGTATTTCGACAAATTGTCTTTTTCAAGGCCCATGAAATCCTTTATCAGTCGTTTCAGATGTACTGTTCGGACTCATCTGTTCCGGCATCTGAAACTACTGATAAAGGATTTCATACCGCTAACTAGCGGGAGCAGAACGGACACAAAAATATCTCAGGGAAGGCACTATTAGTAGTACAACTCAACACGCATGTGGTAAAAAAGCTAAAGCGCAGAATACTAACACACAGCAATCAGCAACTACATTAATATTTCAGGACGAGCGATTGATCTAATCAAACATAAGGGATTGACAAAGGTTCATTGGCCTTGAAAAAGACAATTTGTCAAAACACGTGTTGGCTGCTAAGGTTCTTTTTGTGTCCTCACTGCTTCCTGGTGATTTGGTGTCCAACATTTCAGGGCTTGCCCTCCATGGCGACTCTGGTCTCGGCATCCCAGTAAGTTGTCTATATCGTTATAGTAGTGTTGAGATGGCTCCGCCTCGTCCCTCCTTCTTCCCTCTTCAGTATCACTTTTTGCTTCCTGCTGCTCTTTGCTATTCGTCACTTGCTCAGAAAAGGGAGGGCATGTGGTTGTCTTCAATTCGCCACAGGATGTGAATTAAGAAGTTCCTGAAATGGACCTAAGATTGAAAGTCTACCCCCTAAGGGGGTGGAAGGAAAATTCTTCCTCTGGAAGCTAGCCCTCCTTTTCACAGCTGATGTTTTGTGGTGATGAGGAGTAGTTCACAAACAACGTCAAAGATGGAAAGCACATCTGCGGCTCCCTTTCAAGATGGAGGCCAGACCTCCAGACAGTCATTCAGCAAGCAATGTACCCTGGATGCACATTTGGGTATCTTGCTCTTCTTTTCTTGACAGAAACAGAGAATTTTTATCGGCACATCTCTTCGATATTTTTGGCTCCAAAATATTCCTGGTGCAGTCATGTGAGACACTGGCTATCATTAGGCCACGAGGTGTCTCCTTGTCGTTTAACGGGGCTAGCACACGCATCCTGTGTCCACATTGCAGGCAGGCATTTAGGGCTTAAAGTAGGTTCATATGCGCTCAGATAGGCATTACTGGCAGCGTTGGTGGACCAGCCTGGCGCTCCAGGAGCTGTGGGTTCAACTCTCCCCACCAATCAGATCATTTTATTCCTTTTCCTGTTCCATTATTCATTAAGATAATAATCTGTGCAATATGAACAGCTGTTTCTTTCAGTGCACCCCAATTAATAATAATGAATGATACTTTGTGCATGGGGCATACTGTCATGTATGCGACTGAAAGTTGTACATTGATGAGCGATCATTTCTACTTGCTTATAATTTTATTTCTGCTTTTACCGCTTCCATCTGCTCACCATGCCACCAGGCAGCAGCAGCAGGTGCAGTTTCCCTCCCCCAGAGCAGCCATCAAGGGTATGCAGCACTTGTGTTGCATCACGGGTGGTATAGCTTAGTGGCTAAGCCCCCGTCTTGGAAGCAAGACGACGCAGAGCAACAGAGGTGCGAATCCAGGTCTGTGCTTAGAAACCCCTGGACCAGGGGTCCCCAACCTTTTGTGTGCAATGAGCAAAATTGGCATATCAAATTAAATGGTGAGCAACATCAATTTTTCGACGGAACATATCGGCGCACAGTTGGCGGACAAATTGTTTGTAACACAAATTAGAAATGTAACAAAGTTAAAACTGTGTATAGAACATTTAATTTGCAGTACTTAATAGTTATCTAGACCACGTGTTATTCTAGTCAAGGAAATGTGGAAGGCCTTTAACTTCATTTGACGTTTAGTGATTTACAAGAAATGTTGAGGAGATTGAGTGGTCAGTAGTACATTTTTAGACATATAGGACCAGTCCCGTGGTTATGATTTATTCAAAACCTTCCAGCCATCACCTTTCGTTTTGCTAAAGTCACCCCGAGTGGGACGGGTATGCCCAGACGTGGGTCCCGAGTCTGCCGGGCCTAGAGGCCCAAGCTACTCCTCACCGATGACGCCCAACAAGGCTGAAACATGTCTGGGGATGCTTGTGGTCTCGTGCAGAAGGGATGTGACCTAGCAGTTCGGGCTGGACTGCCCCTTTTGGGGTAGGACCATGCCTGATTTGCATATGGTTTTTCCCCTTCTGTAATGGCTTGGCAGACTGAAAAACGATGGTCTGGAGGGTTGCCCAGAGCTTTTGCCCGTGGTTATGATTTATTCAAAACCTTCCAGCCATCACCTTTCGTTTTGCTAAAGTCACCCCGAGTGGGACGGGTATGCCCAGACGTGGGTCCTGAGTCTGCCGGGCCTAGAGGCCCAAGCTACTCCTCACTGATGACGCCCAACAAGGCTGAAACATGTCTGGGGATGCTTGTGGTCTCGTGCAGAAGGGATGTGACCTAGCAGTTCGGGCTGGACTGCCCCTTTTGGGGTAGGACCATGCCTGATTTGCATATGGTTTTTCCCCTTCTGTAATGGCTTGGCAGACTGAAAAACGATGGTCTGGAGGGTTGCCCAGAGCTTTTGCCCGTGGTTATGATTTATTCAAAACCTTCCAGCCATCACCTTTCGTTTTGCTAAAGTCACCCCGAGTGGGACGGGTATGCCCAGACGTGGGTCCTGAGTCTGCCGGGCCTAGAGGCCCAAGCTACTCCTCACTGATGACGCCCAACAAGGCTGAAACATGTCTGGGGATGCTTGTGGTCTCGTGCAGAAGGGATGTGACCTAGCAGTTCGGGCTGGACTGCCCCTTTTGGGGTAGGACCATGCCTGATTTGCATATGGTTTTTCCCCTTCTGTAATGGCTTGGCAGACTGAAAAACGATGGTCTGGAGGGTTGCCCAGAGCTTTTGCCCGTGGTTATGATTTATTCAAAACCTTCCAGCCATCACCTTTCGTTTTGCTAAAGTCACCCCGAGTGGGACGGGTATGCCCAGACGTGGGTCCCGAGTCTGCCGGGCCTAGAGGCCCAAGCTACTCCTCACTGATGACGCCCAACAAGGCTGAAACATGTCTGGGGATGCTTGTGGTCTCGTGCAGAAGGGATGTGACCTAGCAGTTCGGGCTGGACTGCCCCTTTTGGGGTAGGACCATGCCTGATTTGCATATGGTTTTTCCCCTTCTGTAATGGCTTGGCAGACTGAAAAACGATGGTCTGGAGGGTTGCCCAGAGCTTTTGCCCGTGGTTATGATTTATTCAAAACCTTCCAGCCATCACCTTTCGTTTTGCTAAAGTCACCCCGAGTGGGACGGGTATGCCCAGACGTGGGTCCCGAGTCTGCCGGGCCTAGAGGCCCAAGCTACTCCTCACTGATGACGCCCAACAAGGCTGAAACATGTCTGGGGATGCTTGTGGTCTCGTGCAGAAGGGATGTGACCTAGCAGTTCGGGCTGGACTGCCCCTTTTGGGGTAGGACCATGCCTGATTTGCATATGGTTTTTCCCCTTCTGTAATGGCTTGGCAGACTGAAAAACGATGGTCTGGAGGGTTGCCCAGAGCTTTTGCCCGTGGTTATGATTTATTCAAAACCTTCCAGCCATCACCTTTCGTTTTGATATAGGACCAGTCCAGCTGTTCAAAAATAGAGTAGGAGTAAGTAAACATTACCAGGGGTTTCAGGTTCCTGAGCAAAATATTAGTGCAGATGTATGGACAGTAAAAAGGGCCACAAACGGGGCACTGATTTTTCAGGTCTACTGCGATTCTGCCTAGGAATGTATGGGATCTTTAATGGCAAATGGTGCATTCCTAAGCATACGAGATCAGCAATACTGTTCCACAGTCATTGATGACTGTATTGTGGATGTTTTTTTTCTTCAGGAATGTTATGAAATGTTACATTTCTTATTGAACAAAGAGTAAACACAATCCTATGGAGTTCATTTTCCAATGGCCAGGGTAGGCACCACAAAGAAGATATCTGACAGCCAGAGCGGCTGGTTGGCGATGCCTACGCTCAAAAAGGAGGCATTGGAAAGAATTACTAATTCACAAGAAATAAAGATATTCTCTTAAAACTGTTGAACAGTTCAGAGGCCACAAAGGAAAGCGTGAGTTTGAGTCTTTAGGAGAAACTATCCAGGACAGAGCTATTGGCAAACCATGCCCCCAAGTTTAGGAGCTCCAGGTTATAGAAAGGGATGCACCATGGTTCGATGCAGAATGTAGAATTTCAAAAAGAAAACTGAACCATGATTTAATGAGGGGTGTGTACACTGCTGGTCAGATTTATAGTTTCAAAATGGCATAAAAAATTGCCTTAAGTTAACAATAACTTAATTGGATTGGAATACAGGGAAAATTAATTATGAAAAATGTGGGCATGCATTTACCGTATCTGCCCATTAACCATGTGCCAGATGGGCACAGTATCAAACGATTACCATTTTCCCACTAGAACACTATGTAATATAAATACAGGTGACACCAAAATGAATGTTGTCGATAAATATGGTGGCATCAAACACAAACCTCACTTGTACAGAAAGTGTGCTTGCACATTATTTAATAAAGGAAAGTTGGGTATGCATACCACCTCCTTGTCCACTATGCTCATACTAGCTGTACCAAGGAACGGAATAGGCCAATTTTCTCCATGATACAAACATGGTTCAAATAATGTACTCATTAATACATTTATCAGCTGGGCAAAGTAACTGGAGATGACAGGGTTTTAGCAA
The DNA here is from genome assembly GCF_040938575.1 of Ambystoma mexicanum. Classification (NCBI taxonomy): domain Eukaryota; kingdom Metazoa; phylum Chordata; class Amphibia; order Caudata; family Ambystomatidae; genus Ambystoma; species Ambystoma mexicanum. The sequence goes on along the minus strand of NC_090929.1, from coordinate 1,039,586,215 downwards.
TGAGACTACCATAACTAGTAAGGACATTTACTGTAAAATTATGTGCATGGTGGCACCAAACACAAATCTTGCATGTATAAAAATAAGCCAGCTGGAAACACAGCGGCTCATTGGCCAACATTCTTGCACAGTCCGGGACTCTGTACTGACTACAGTGCTACTGAGGTCTCATCCATTCAGCACCTCCTTCTAGGCCTCCACACAATGGCCCAGAGCAACTGGCGAGCAACAATTTAAGGTGCCGCGAGCAAAATGTTGCTCCCGAGCTACACGTTGGGGATCCCTGCCCTGGACTATTAAGCGCATATGAAAAACCAATTACAATCAGGAATGACGTGCTTTCATGACAAACCCCTTAAAGTTGCGTAGTTCAGCCATTCACTTATTTCTGTGGGTGGCCACCTTCACTGAGGACAGTTCATGGCAGACATGTGTATCATGCTTTCCAATCTGAGGCAGACTAACAATAGACAGAATCAAGGCGCATGTCTGGAAAATGACAAAAACATAATTTAACAAGATAAAAGACAAGGGGCCTCATTACAAGTGAGGCGGTAAGGGGTTAACGGCACCGGTAAACCCGTACAGACTCATTACGGACCTTGTGGGACCCGCTCTGGACGTCTGGTCAGACCAGATGTCCTTTGTGGGTCCCGCAAGGGGACCAGCAGGCTAACAACGGGCCCATTGTTAGCATGCGCCCCATTCCCATTGAGCCCTATGGGGGCTCAAATGGGGATGGGGATGGTCCGGGTTCCCTGAATGGGGAAATACCGGGCCCTCCAAAGTCGGAATGGCCCCTGTATTTCCCCAATCAGGGACCACGGACTAGGACCCGAGTTTGGAGGCAGCCATGCCCTTATTAGGGGCATGGCCACCTCCAGACTCGTAATGAGGCCCAAGGTCTCCATCATAGTAAAAGGACAATTTTCCCCTAGTAGAGGGTAAGGATGGGGCCACAACCCAACATGTTTGCCGAAGGTAGGCATTAGCCATGTGCGAAAAGGGGTTAGATGGGCGAACTTAATGAAACAGGGTTTGAAACCACACATGTATGCTTCTATCTTTAGCAATATTAGTGCATTTTGTGACCCAGCTTCTAGTGATAATACGGCATTGAGTGAATTTGAGCAACTTAAAGGGAATGTAGTTCCTTTGGTGTCATTAACTGCATGTGAAGTAAAGAAACACACTTTCCCCATGGCAGGGTGGTATGACAAGGTTTGTGTTGTAATATATGATGCGTGAGACTGCTCGCTCATTCACGCCAGTTGTCTCGCACACCGGTCCTGTGACGTCACAGGACATCAATGACAGTTTAACTGTCGTATTGTGTTTACCTTCTCTGTTGCGAGAGGTTCTTTCTCTTACCTCTGAACTACTAATAAATAATCACTCTACAGTATGGATTTGTTTTTTTACTTACTGCATTATATCAAGTGGCGACGAGGATCATGATGAGGTGAAAGACTCTGCGGATGATCATGGCCCTCATCGCCTGCATATTCCAGTCGGCCAGTCCTCCGGAGGGAACGAGTGGGACACTTCCGAACGCATCGACCAGAGTTTGGGTGGTAGTATTTCCCACTCCAAGCAATGCCAAGTTGATGAGCGGGAGCAGCATAGAACGGAGGCGCGGAGAGTGATCATCCTCCTGCCGGTGTCATTCCGGAGGGTGGTGGACATACAGTGAGCACGGGGAGAGAGGAAAATCCTCCTGGCAGGTTGCCATTGGGGTAGGAGAGCTACGTTCATGTGGTGAAGGGGCGAAGGGCGTGTTGCATAATCAATGTGCTGTCTGACGTGGTTGGCCTTCCCCTTACTGTCTGCTCACCAACTCCCCCAGTGGCGGTTCAGGGAAATCACACTATCCGGATCCTCCTCTGGAACTGGCTCACCAGTCACGTTATTAGGCCTTGAAGTTAACCAGGAACTTTTTACGGAATCTGGCAAGGAAAGCGTGGTCACACGCTGTAAGGCCTGGTAGATTATTGAGACAGACCTTTGCATATTGCCAGAACAGATCTGTTTTTTTTCAGGCCAGGCTTGGGGAAGCACACATATACAGCTTTACCCATTCCGTAGAACTGTGGATTTCTGTTTAGTGGTAACTAACTTTATCTGTAATGGTGAAATGTTGCAAAAGACTTGGGGAAGGTAGTGAGTATCAGAGGATTATTTCCTACACCACTTGTAAGTGTTCTCTGTTCAATGACAATAAAGGAGGAACTCTGAAAAGCCTTGGACATTTGATTTGAGGATTCACAGGGACTGTCCCAGCACCATCCGGAAGGGACATTGGGAGTAACTCCTGACTGAAGATTGCTGGGAAGAGAAACATTACTTAACCGAGTTGTCTTCACAATGCAAAACCTGGAACCTCCAGCCAAATATTTGGCAACAAGTGGTGAACCTGCCATTCCTTGGGAAGATTGGAGAGACCTTTTTACATTTTATTTGTAGTATCTGGGTGTGAGAGATACTCTGATGAAAGGACATTCTCAACATTAATGTCAGGGTGCAGGGCGTTATAAGGGGGAACCAGGGCTCAAAGAGGGGCCCCAGACGTAGGAAGGCCAACCACAAAACAAGACAAGCCCAAAGGAACAACCTCCAGCCTTATAGGAGACTTCTCTGTCCCCTTTGCAGACAAAAGGCCCTCCGGACCACAACTCCCAGCAGCCTCCGGACCAGGAACTACTTTTCCACTCCCAAGTTGGGAGGGGCTCGCGCATGCGCGAAGAACAAAGGCACGGGGCTTGTGCTAAAGATCCCGACCGGAACGGACGCATCCTCCAGAGCTCCAGCCGACGGGGATCACGCGAGGGGCCACGCCCTAAGAAATCACTATTCCGGCCCCTCGCATATACGAGATAAGTACAGCAAAGCCCTAGCGACCCAACCCCACTTGGGAATTAAAAGCGCAGCTACGGGGAAAAGTGCGGAAGAAGCGGGGACGCATAGGAACTTTCAATCCTCTGAGGGGCACGCGCAGGGGGCACCGCCCGCCCATACTACGTCCCCTGCTAAAGGGAAAAGCTAAGTGCCTATCAGCTCCATAGCATTTAACCGATGCGATTTTAGCTCGCATGCTTCACTGACTAACGCGCGCAGCGTTTGTTTACCAACCTGTCTTCAGCCACGTGCGGCACACTTTGGCAGCATGGGGAGCCCACAGCCACGTGCGGCAAACTTTGGCAGCACGCAGTGCTTGATATTAGGCCATGTGCAGCAAAACTTTGGCGGCACGAAGGATCTTATTCCCTTTAAGCCACGTGCGGCGAACTTGGGCCGCATGTTCTGAACAACCCTTTAGTTGGGCACCATTAAGCTCAGAGAGCAGATTAACCAACTAGGTGTAATGTGCATGTGCTAGCACTAACCAAACTCAAGGTGGCATGCGTCACTAATGTAGGTTTGAGGTGGTTGTATTTCGCCTTTGTGAGTTAACACAGGCCACTAATACTAAACTCTCTTGCAGCATTCGAACTGCTCCGAGCTACGGACCTGAGAGGGCGCAGGCGGGAGGCCAGCACTCAACCACAGAGTTAAGTGCCTTTTGCATCAAAAGTTATTGTAATGCACTGTGTGTATGTGGGGGAATAGTATGTAAAGATATTGTTGTGACTGTTGTTTTTCCCATGTGTTCCCTTGCCTGTCCACTTTCCCTTTCCTAACCCTCTATCCAGTTACCCGCTGTTCGAGACCCATCCAACCAACGAGATCCTAACCCTCTTTCCCTGCTGGGGTCTCGGAGGCCTGTGTGAGCATAGTCTTGCAGGTGCCCAGACCATAGTGGGGGTAGTTGGTTCGCGCCACTCCTGCACCTGGACTTCGGAGCCGTGACAATTAATGTGCTGTTTGGGTGCCGAAGCAGACAGAATAATCCAGAAGCTACCTGATGTAGTGGATGAGGGGGCTGAGGATGGTGGCAGGGGTGATGAGGAGGGTCTCTATGGTATGGCAATGAAAAAAGTACAAGCACAGTTTGGTAAACAGATAAACATAGTGCTGGAAAAGTACACATTTCTCTCAAGGAGACAATGAGTAGGGGAAGCGGTTCCTTCTTTTATAGCAGACTCAAGGGTACTATTGACATTCTGCGAATTCACTGGGAATGAGGACGAGTATATTAGAGACCAACTTATGATGCACACGTCTAACCCAAAAATACAAGAGCGGTTGTGGCAGGCAAAGAATGCACCGTCACTACATGCACTGACGATAGCCAAAGGCATGGAATTGACAAATATGTGCCTTGAGGAAGTACATTCTAAAAATCACAAAGAATTAGTATGTGCATTGTAGAGGATGAGATAACAAAAATGAAATGGTGATGATGAAAACAAAGTTTGTGTTGTGAAAAAGAATACCAGATCAAGCATATGGAACAAAGGGGGGAGTGGGTCATCATCTGTTGGTTAAATAATACACCTGCACAAGATTATCATAAAGGGCAATATACCAGAAGTGGGTTTGAAAAACATGCCATGAATCCTAAGGAATGTCCGGCTATGCGGGTTAAATGCAGGCGTTGTGGGAAGATGGGACATTTTGCAAGGTTATGCAAGTTCAATAACAGGCCCATGGAAGGGGACAGTAATTTACAATTTGTGGGTGAGGAGAAAAGTAAATGATCTAACAAAGTAGTCCGCATAGTAGGGGGAACTTAAGATGAAGAGGATGGGGAATATATCAACTGGGAAGTGGAGATCATGATGTCAGGATGTCCACTAAGGACATTAGCTGACTCAGAATCTACATACACTATCATACATGAAGGAAAGAATAAGGAAATGTGGGGGAAAAGAGCCAAGTCCTACATAATACTGACATAAAACCCAGGGCATATCGAGGGGGCAGAATCGACATTAAGGGTTTTTTACCTACAGTGAAAAGAACATAAGGGCTAAGGTCTATGTGGCCGCGAAAGGGGACTGTTTATTGTGATGGCGTCACCAAGGGAAATTAGGGATGGAATTACATCCTAGCAAAGAGTTACAGGTGAGAGCAGTAGGTGTGAGTAGGGCAGAGAAATTTGCCAAGGAGGTGGGCACCAGATTCAAGAGAGTGTTTGGCCAAGGGATTGGGAAATTGAAGGGATACAGTCACAAGATTCAATTGTTATACCAAGCAAGACTGTGTGTGCACAAAGTACCTATTCTTCCTTTGAGAGTGAGGGAGAAAGTGAGAGAGGAGTTAAGAGGATTATGCGAGCAAGGCATGATTGAACCTATTGAGAGAAGTGAATGGTTGTCTCCCATAGTAGTTAGTCAACGTCCTGATGGATGCATGAGGTTTTGTGTGGATTTAAGGGATCTCAATAGATCATTTTGGTTTAATAGACATCAGTTGCCCAAGATTAATTAAATGTTCATGACAATGGAAGAGGCAGAATGGTATACTACACTGGACTTCTCATCTGCTCATTACGAAATTGATTTTCATTGCTCATCTTGCCCCTTAACAACGTTTACGACTCCGATGGGGGCATTTCAGTTCAAAAGAATGCATTTCGGGCTGGCATCAGTCGGCATCTGCCATGTTTCAAAACATAATGGAGTATTTGTTGGAGGATGTACCTGGAGTGAAGTGTTTTCAGGATGATATTTTAATTGGAGCAAACAGTGAGTATGAGCCTGACAGCAGAGTACAAGAAGTGCTACACCGGCTTGGAAAGGCAGGGTTGACAGTGAAAATTGCCAAGTGCCAATTTAAAGTCAACAAGGTATCATATTTGGGACACATGTAACAAAAGAAGGGATGTACCTTGTCCAGAAATGGTGCATGCTATTGTAAAGGTGAATAGCCCATCTAACACAAATGAGTTGAGATCTTTCTTAGGCTTCATTGAATTTTACTCCAAGTTTGTGGGAAATCGAGGCTGTGAAAAGTCAACCTCTAAGTGCTTTGTTGAAGGAAAGGAGAGAGTTTTGCTGGGGTCAGGAAGAAGAGGTTGCGTTTAAGAGTATCAAGGAGGAAATTGCAAATGCTGCTACCTTATAAAGATTTGATCATATTGCAGAAACAATAGTCTCTGTGGATGCTAGCATTTTGGGATTAAGTGCTATATTAAGTCAGGTCAGACGTGGCAAAGAAGTACCAGTGGCCTTTGCATCTAGGTCTTTATTTGATACAGAATATAAATATTCTACTATTGAACGTGAAAACCTTGCGTGTTATTGGGCCTGCTTATATTTTAAGACGTACATATGGGGGATCAGGAGCAACCATAAGCCTTTGGTTCTTTTGTTTTATACAAGGGAAGGGGTTAAGGGTTTGCGTCTCCCCCAGGATAGCTAGGTGGTTGGTGGCACTACAGGGTTTCAATTTTACGGATGAGTACATACCAGGCCAATGCAACCCGGTGGCAGATTGTTTATCTAGGGCTTCTTGATTGCACAGATTAAAGGTACAGTGGGCGGTGCTTTCTCCATGGAAATGTGGTTGGATGCAGTTAAGGAAGACCAGGAGATGAGATTGGTTATATTGTGTGCAGAGCAGGATTGGAAAAATGAAGATTCCATGAAATGTCCCTACTATAAGTTCAGACATGAATTAAGTAGTTCATAATGGGGTCTAGCATTGGGTGAGAAGGTAGTTGCTCCAGTGTCATTACGGTGCAAATTAACAAGGCGTGCCTAAAAGGGTCATTTGGGAAAAAGCTTAACAAAGAGAAGACTGAAGTCACAATTTTGGTGGCCTGGGATGGACTGCATGGTAGACTTGGAAGTGGGGCGGTGTATTTCCTGTTCAGTTAGTGACAAATCTCTCAAAACCAAGATGGTGGAAACAGGGTGTGTGGACATACCCGATAAGGCATGGGAGAACATTGGCATTGAATTCATGGGCCCTATGAGCATGCTGGGGCAGGAGAATAGATCCGCCATAGTGGTTGTTGATTATGCCTCGAGTTGGTTTGAGGTGGAGTTAGTAGAGAGCACATATACTGGGGTGGTGATTGACTATATGGAGAAGCTGTTCACAAGGGAAGGCTACCCCAAAGTAATCATATTGGACAATGGGGTTCCGCTTGTCTCTAATGAAATGAGGAAATACTTGTTACATCATGGCATTGAAAACCATCACACTGCACTAATTAAGCCAAGCGTGAATGGGTTAGTTGAACGTACCAACCACATAATAAGAGTCCATACAATTGTCTAGAGCAAGTGGTTTAGAGTGGAAAGGTGGGATGCATGGAATGTTAATGGCCCATCGCGATACCCCACATGTGTTGACGGGTGTTTCACCATTCCAAATAATGAGAGGCAGACCTATGAGTTCTGATTTATTTCCAGATTGGCTGCTGGAACAGTGTGAGATTGAGGAATGCCGACAGTCCAGCGGGGAATGAAAAACGAAGGTGGGTGATGTGGTAAGGATCAATGAACCGTTCAGAGTATCTAAAGAGTGTTCTCAATATTTAGACTCTATGACCATAATCATAACTGAAGTAGGTCAAAAACATGTTGTAACCAGTGATGGCAAGTGTTGGAACATGAGCCTTGTTGCTCTTATGAGAAAACCTGAGGCATGGGCTCAAAGGGCAGAAAGCTCCATGTGTCGAGGGATGATTGGTATTTGGAGGGGTCATTTCATTAGGAGTGTGGCAGTCAGGGAGGCTCACAGGGAGAACCTCACATCAGTGAACTAGGGAAAACACTTAATGTGCCCACAGACCAGGAATTCCATTTCCCCGAAAAGGAAGTGGAGAATGGCAGGATGGAGGGGCAGTCTGAAGTGAATGGAATTTCAGGCAAGTGAGGAGGAGACCATCTAAATTTGGTGATTTTGAACTATACAAATAGCATTTGGTCTTTTCCATATCCTTCATTGTTACCACATTCTGTGGCCACATTTCAGGTTGTTTATACTCCATGCTGGATTCTTCTACTTCCTTTATTGTTATTGGTCTCATGACTGGTCCACATCACACGAGCCACGCTTCATAATTTCTCATTGAATGTTAATTATACATAATTGTTATCCCAAAGGGGGAAGGTATGTTGTAATATATGATGCGCCAGACGTCTCGCTCATACACGTGAGTTGTCTCGTGCACCAATGCTGTGACATCACAGGACGTCAATGACAGTTCAACTGTCATATTGTGTTTACCTTCTCTGTTAAGAGAGGGTCTTTCTCTTACCTTTGAACTTTTAATAAATATTCACTCTATAATACGGATTAGTTGTTTTACTTACCGCATTACATCAACCTGACATAGTGCTAAAAGGGAGATTGTGCACTGTGTAAACAGTCCTCACGGGATTTATAAAGTTGCCCTGTATGCACTAAGACTAAAATACAAAGTGCTAACTGGGAGGAAAAAGAGAGAGTTTGTGGCTGACCAATGGGGTAGGTTACATGGCACCTTGCAATCAAGGGATGCTTGCTCCTTCTGGAAGTTGGTTACTGACAAGAATTTAAAGGGGGATAGAGATATACAATGTAACATAGGTGAAACCGAATGGCGATCGCACACGTAAATCTCTATCGACATGAGATTCAACCTGCCCCTAGCTCGGAAGTCTGTAGACCAGTATTCCCAGCTATTTTCTAATTTTCTGTTGGGGACGTGGGGTCAGAACTTAATTCCCTAAAGAATTTGAAGGCTCCAGGACCTGATCTGATCCCGGTAGACCTCTTTGAAGATGAGGTAGTGATTTGGGCCCTTGTGCTATGCAGGCTGTTTAATACCATCTTGCGTACTGGTGAGATACCAGTCTCCTGGCGCACAGCAACAAAAAGGGTGGTAAAGATTCTCCACCCGTAGCCCCATCTCCCTTTTGGACAGTGTCGGTAAGCTCTTTGGGAAACTCATTATTAAACTTCGGCAGGAGTGGGCAGTGAAAATGTGGTTAGCCACTTGCAGTCCGGGTTCATGCCTAACAGGGGTAATATTGATCACGGTTTCATCTTTTTTTATCATAGCTAAATACACCATCTTTATAAAATGCACCTCTACATGGTCTTCCTGAATCTAAAAACGGCTTTTGATACCGTTTCACGAGAACTCCTGTGGAATATCATGCTCGAACCTTGTGCCCCGCCCAATCTGTTGGCTATCATACGCTCATTATATTTTGCCAACACAGCCACTGTTCGATTTTGACAGGGGGGCGAGCAAACCCAAGACTTTGGGGTAAATGCCTGCCCCCATTTTATTCAATGTATACATACAAGAAATCATAGATGCATTGATAAGGATGGACGCTGACAAATATCCTGCACGTTTTTATGTGGACAACGCAGTCCTCCTGGCCACTACACCGGAGTGTCTGAAGCGCGCTCTGACAATTTTTGATAACAAATGTGCTGAGTTGCAGTTATCCTTAAACATCATAAAATGCAAAGTGATGGTCTTCAGGCCACCTTGTGCCAAAAAGAGATCATTAAGATTGAGTGTGCGTGATTCCCCTATTGACCAAGTCACTGATTTTGAATATCTCAGAGTGAGGTTTGAGTACTCTGGTAGCTGGTAGCCCCAGGTTACTAAATCAGCACAATCTCTGATGAAATACTGTGGGGGGATTCTGTCTTTCCATGCGAAACACGGCAGAGGTGCAATCTCCCCTGCTTTGGAATTACTCCACAGACAAGCCATACCAGCGTCTATGTACGGTTCGGAATTGTGGGTCCATGCTAACACTGCTGATTTGTCCACACGTGAGAATACATTCTTGAAGAAAATGTTGCTTTGGCCTGTGCATGCCCCATCGGCCCTGGTCCATCTAGAACTTGACAATACCAAGGTCTCGGTGCAGATTTCATTCAAACCAATAATGTTCTGGGCAAGGGTGTGTAATGGAGAGGGTCTGGTGAAATATAGCAATGCTTTGTCCCATGTCAAGAATTCTGAAGGGGCGTAAAGCCTAAAATGGCTGGTACACGTGAAGACACGCCTTTTCCAACTGGATATGCCAGATTGCTGGAATAAACCACAGGTACCCCATGTATGGGATATGAACACATGGAAAACTAAGGCAAATAGGCTAAGATAGCCGATCCCACAAAGCTGAAATTCAGTGTGGAATGTCTTGAACCAATAGTGGAATTAGGGTTTAAGAGCTATCTGGACAATATTCTCTCACCAAGGGAGAAATCTCTCTATGCCCGAATTTAGGCTTGGAGTCCGACCAGTTGCCTGTCGGCATCAGAGCAAGATCTAGCCCCAGTAACAGAACAAACAATGCTCACAGTGGAGTTGGTGAACTCAGGCCCTACAATATCTTAATCAGACACATCCCCTTCCACAGGGTCCTGCCACCTCTCGAGCTTTGCTACCCCCTGCCCCTGCCGTAGATGGGGGCGGCACTCCCTCTGCCCATTAGTAATAATAGTGATTAGTTGTGTATGGGCGATGTTGTCATGCATGTGACCTAAGATGTAAGGCGATGGAAGGTTGTTTCTACTGACTTCCGGGCAGCTATTCTGTCAATTTATTGTTTTTATTTCTGTTTTCAAACCCACCTGCTGTCCTGCAGAGCCACCCGCAAGTGCCATGTCCAGGGGCGACTAATCTACCCCGCCCCCCACAGCAACCATCTAGGGTAACTTCCACCTACGTTGCACCCCAAATACGGAGCAATGGTTACCTTGGGAGGTGTTAATCCATGCCACCAAAGTGAACAGCCATTGCATGTTGTCTCTGCAAAAAGAAATGTTGCATCATAGAACTTTTGGAACTAAGCCATTTAACTTTATCTGTGTGCCGTCCGGATAAGTGCATCATGATCATTCTGGGGACAGCTCATGGGCGGGTCGGCCTCTGGATGTCCACTGTGAAGTGGCTTAATATGTGCCCAAACAACATGACAGAGCATCGAAGAATGGCAGTGCATCTCATGAAAATGCCGAAAGCATCTACTGCAGCCATTTAACGAGATATAGAATAAGGGAAGCCACGTGTTAATGTTATTATTTTATTTTAGGCACTACACAGTAACCAGACGAGCAGATTTGAGCAGGATGTTCACAGTATAAGAGAACTGGTTGAGGCCTAGACCTGTACACTTTCCCAGTCGTTATTTCGATGCTTCCTGGGCAACCAGTTCTCATAGAGGAATTGGCATATTCAGGTACTGTAATCATGACATCTGTCAAATTTGACCTTAGGAAGTTTGGCCCTTCCCAGACAACCAGAGCACTTTTCCTTTGATTTGGTGAAATGATAATGGCACAGTCAGGATTACTGCACAATGTGTTGCTGGCATGTTGACATGTATGCGGCTGTAAGTTTTAACATAAGGAGAGGTCCTTTCGATTGGTATTGGCATTGTTTATTTATATAGCGCCTATACACAGGCGAGTGTTTGAAAACACTTAAGGAGGGTGGGAACATGGGGAAAAAACAATGGTTGCTCAGAGCCATTGAATTTCTGAAGCGATAAGGCATATTAAGTGAATATGGTACATTTAACAGTTGAGATACAACAAATGGGCCTGACGGTGATTCTGCAGCTTTTTTAAGTGCACATTAAGGGGTGAGACAAGGAAGGACATACGATGTACAGGCAGAGCTGTAGTGCAAGTGCAGGCAGGACGAGGGAGGGTCAGGCGACCAAGTTCACCCAGTCAGTAGAGACTGGGGAAGTGTGGAGGGAGAAGCTCTCAGGATTTGTTGCAAGTGCAGTGAGTGGGTGGAGTGCAGGGCCCTGAGGCAAGTGCAGAAAGGACTGGCAGGAGTGCCCGGGACCTGGGAGACTCTGGGGTACACTAGGCTGACAGTCAGTGAGCTGTATGGAAAGGCGGGAGAGAGGGAAGAGCAGAGAGCTAGGTTAGCAGGGTGAGAGAGAAGGAAGAGAAGGAGAGAAGAGGAAGGTCTTGTGGAGTTTCCGGAACTTAAGAATATCAGGCTCAAGACACAGGGTGGCAGGGAGGGTGTTCCAGAGGAAACAGCCTGCTGAGGAAAGGGATGGCTGCCTGCTGAGGAAAGGGATGTCCCTCCAAATCTCTGCTGGGGTCCAGTACAGTAACTCACCTAACCTCTTCATATTATTTCTGTCTTCACCCCATTATAGTGAACTCTTACATGATTAATGCTCTTTATTATTATAATAAATGCTAGCTATTGATGTTTAGATTCCCCAGTGCAATAGGTGTCAGGTGTCTTGCATAATCACTTCCTTGTCTAAAGGCTAGTGTTCACCTTGAACTCCTTGCCTTCCTTTAAGCAAACAGTGTATTATAATTATAGGCCATTAGCTGTCCACTTTAGAGCATAGAAGTTTGCAATAAAAACGGTAGAGCATGTTAGAAAGGTTTGAACTCAGATCTCATGGCTCTAGGGCTGTGAGGATAGTCAGAGGCAACACGTTCGTCTTGGAAGCAAGACATCGTAGAGGTTCAAATCCTGGTCCCTTTCTTAGAGGCTGGTCTCCAGTATCACAGGCATTAATGTTTACTTCTTTTTTTTAAAATCAAAAGTCAGCTTTTATATCCTCTACAATATGAATGCTGTGACAAATCAAATTCCAGGGTACCAGTGGTTCAGGCGTGAATATCGTTTTCAAAACCATCAATGAACCCGACACATCTAATACACCAGAATGGATCCAAACAGATTGGAATAAACAAGCATACAATTTTAAATGATAAACATCTATGTCCAATTTTGGTAACTTGGACGGAACGGCAGGCTTATCTCCTCTAAAGGTCGTGGATCGTTGGTTAGTTGCAAAACATCGAAAATACAATTATTACCGGATGATAAAAGGAGTGTCAGTCAAGGTTGTATGAAAATATCTTAATTTATTATTATCACAACAGACAGTCTAGCAACACTAGTAAATTACAACCCACCCTGTGCAGGAATGCAGAGGACAGACTGTTTCTATGAAGGAAAAGGGATGCACTCTGGATACTGACAGGAGAGTAGTCGGTATGGGTAATAACCACAATAGTTTGTTAATGTTTCTTGACTTTTGTACAAAGGGAACAATGGGTCTTTATATGTCTCTGGGAGGATTCTGGGAAGGACCAGGAGGACAGAACCACAATGTACCTTAGGCTGTAGATGTTCTTAGTGCTCAACAGGGTCGAGTCAGCTTCAGTGCGCCTTGCAGGCTTGTGTGACAGAGTTCGAGGAGGGAGTCAGCTGCGGGTATCAGGTGGCAAGACTGTTCGGCAAGCAAAGCTTGATGAATGGCTGCAGGCTGGCCTACACAGTTACTCTGGGTCAGTATCCTTGTCTCAATGATGAACGGTGGTTCTGGAGTACTGGTCGAGACATCTCGGGTTACTTTCAGTGACTGCAGCCTGACGGCCGTTCGGTGACGGATCGAGGAACTCGACTGGCTTGAACATTTCCTTTAAGGCTGACAGCGGTAGATGCTTGTCAATGCGCTTCTCCTAGCTTCTTTAATGGGCTTGTGTTGTCCTTTAAATCAGATGGCCCAGATCTAGGGAGTGTATTGCGGGCAGCTGCCTAGTCCTTGGTTTCGGTTGCAGAGACCTTCTGGCACTGCCTATCCATGAAGCTTGCTGCAGAACCTAGCATGGCATGGCTGGAGGGTCCTCTGAGTTCTTTCCTCTCTCTGTTCCCTGGGAGAAGTTAAGGGGAGGGATCCTGCTTCCCTCTTTGGATGTCCTGGCCTTCCTTTACTGGTGGAAGCTGTAAGGTAGACTGTACCTTAAGCCAGGGTCCAATGATGAGTTCTTCTTTCTTGCTTCTTGTGAAGTCTTCAGATGATCTGTCTAAAGAAGGGCTCTAGCCCTCTTTTAAAGCCAAGAAGGCCACAATGATTGGTGCAGGCTAAGCCTACCTTAATGAACCAATCGTGGGGTCCATACCAACAATGTTCTATGTGTGTGAGGTCATAACCAGAGTGCTTTGCAACAGGAAAAGGTAAAGGGGTGAAACATGTGTTACTGAACCAAAATGGCAGAAACCTCCTCACAACAGAAAGAGCTATGGGCTCACACCCTTGTGCTACTAAATCCCACCCATCCGCCTGTCTTCTGTGAATAAAGAGTCTCTATGGTTAATCGGTCTCACTGTGTGGACCCTGATTAAAGTGGGTGGTCTTCCTTGAAGGTGTAGAGAGACCAGACTCTCTGGCTTCTGCAAACCACATTCTGGGATCTTATGAATGGGGTCCCCCTAGCGGGATGGACTACAGCAACATAAGATCCAGACATGCCAGTTCACTGTCATTGATACTCGGGGCAGGAGCGAGCTTCAGGTTGACACAGTTACATATGAAAGGTTGTTGAGTTTTCTGTCTCCTTTGTTATCCTCTGCAGCCAGACCCCCTTGGGGTGTGCATGAAGTATCCGCTGTTGGTATGGTGTTATGTTAATCGCTGCCACCAGCTGCAGGGCCTCACAAAAGCCTTTGTCAGTTAATCAGGCTGCGCATGACAGATGGGAAGTTGTGTCCTCCCACCGCTTGGGATGACATTATGCCCTCCTCTGCTGTCACATTCCAACTAGATAGGACAGGTGGCCTTTTCCTGTAGGCTCTGTCAATACCAGAGTAGACAGGTCTGTGCTTTTGTTGTGGTGTGAGCATAGGAAAATGTGTGTGGATCTGGCACACACATTTTCCTGAGGTTGGTTTACCATCATTTCATTTATTTAAAAATTTCAAAAAAGCTCAGGCGAGCGCTCGCCCACCATAAGGATGTCCGAATTACTCACACATGCTCTCGGTGGGATGAACATGCAAGCACAAACTCAGCACAGTATGTCAGATGCACCACCATCACATCCATGATAACATGTATTAAATGACTTAAATTGCCCTCCCCTCTAGAAGACTTCTGCATATTTACTTTTTGTTGTTTTCCTCCTTTCCTTTTGTTATTTTCAAATGTCCCATTTGTTGTAGCCATCTATTTTTGTGGCAGGGGAGGTGGGATCTTAAGAGCACTGTGTGGACTAATAAAAGCAGTCAGAGGAAGGACGATGAAACATCAGCAAATTGGGTCCTTGAGCGTTCATAGGTGGCCTTGCATGATCACAACCACTTAGCAGTTGGTCGCTTTCCTTTTAAGAACCTGAAACAAAAGGCAGAGCCCTGGCAGAGCAATTAGAAGCCTGTTCCCTTTTAGGACTTCCCTTTATTGGAACCTTATTTTATCACTTTTTTTTATTTTGTACTCGGTTAATCTTTTAAAAAAACAATGGTGCAAACTTCAATCAGTGTGTTTTAAATGTAGAGCTGTTTGAGGTTATAACAGGTTAAATAAAAAAAGGTTAAGGTCAGATGAAGGTATTCCAATTTAGCTTTCGCGGCTGCTTCTTTTTCCAAGTGAAGTGTCTGATCCTCTACACTTCCAATGTTCTGGTCGGGAAGCTCATCGAACCATATATAAGACTTTGCACAGAGTCAGCACGTGCATTGAGTGCCTACATTGCAGAACATTAGATAATGAAACCATATGGATCATGGCTAAAAAATCTTGCGCATGAGCAGTGCGGTTTGCATCTAGCATCACATTGCAGTGAGAGTGTAGAGGTGAGAGCAATTTGCTTTAAGGCGCATCAATGTTGGAGAAAAAAAGATCAAATATGTGGGAGTTTGCTTGCCAAGATGCAGGGTTTTGTATCGTGCCAAAAGGTCACTTTGTGTCAGCTGATATTGCAAATGTCGATGGCAAGTACTCCTACTTTCAAGTCAATGTCCCTCATTGCGAGTTTTCCTGTATCCTGCCAGTATAACGGCCAACTGTCCTTACTGTTTCCGCCGCCCGATATCCCAGTATTACCAGGATATACGGGTGGCAGAGAGCCGGTAAGTTCCCATTCCCATGGAGTACTTTAGGGCTCCATGGGATGCGATTGCCTGAATCACCTGCACCGGTATTACTGGTTCCAGTGATTCAGGAATGTCTTTGCCAGTAGGGGCCTGATCTACCAGCAGGTCAGGCCTGCCGGGATATCCGTGGCCCCCACCAGAAAACTTGAATTACCAGTATTTCTTCTGGCATTTTTTCCAGACCGGCACACTTGTAATGAGGCTCAATGTGTCTATACCTTCACGATCATACATAAAATCCATATGAAGCGCAAACTCATGGTACGGCAATGCGTTACCACATCTTTGAGACCCGTAAAGTAGGAGTGGAGCAAGAGGTAGAGAATATGCTGAGGAATCATGGAGCCATCACAAATAGATTAAAATCTGCCGATTGTTTTGGTACAGAAGCCAGATGGAATCCACTACTTATGTGCAGATTTTCACAAACCAAACAAAATTCTCACCTTCAACAGATATCCCTTGACCTGGGTAGATGTATATATATATTGGACATTTGTATGCTCACCTTACAGCTCGCACAGAAGTGTTTGAACAGTCCATTGCCAATCGGGGACAGATATAAGACTGCATGTTCAACTCCATGCTGGTATAACCACTTGAATTTGCCGTTTGAACTGCATGAGGTGTAAGAGATATTTCAGTGTTTGATGGATCCACTATCATGTCCCCATTCTGGGTATTTATTTCAATGGCATTGAGATGTTAAGTCCTACCTGAGAGACAAATATACAACACATGTGAAATATCTTGGTAACCTTCCAAGATGGCGATCTGCATGCCAATTGAAAAGATAACATCTTGGGCATCAAGGCTGCAAAACACCTAGGCCATGCACTGGGGAAAGGACAGATCAAGCAAAGGTGTTACAAGGTGACAGCGGTGGAATTCATCCTATCCCCTAACACAAACAAAGATTGTACTGTGTACTATCAAAAAGTTCATACCCACATTATCACCGGGCATTCATTACTAGATTAATGGCTTTATATACTAAATGTACTGCACCAATGAATTTGCATGACGCACAGATCACTCTACGGTTGGATAACACTGTCTAATCGATTATGCTTCGAAAGCAATTGTAATGTTTCATTAATGTATTCTTATTGTATGTTTCTGTTAAAGATGTCTGAATTTCTTTTCTTCGTGAAAGGTTTTTGATTTCGAAACCATATAACCATAAATAAAATCGCTTTCATCTTTAGAGGAAAATGTTGAAAAGGGCATTTAGATTCCACACAAATCTGAACATATAACTGCTATCTTCAGGGACTTCAAACAACTGCCAATTATCCTTTGCTCCGGCCCTGTTCTGGATTCCCCAGACTCTCAATACATTGAACTAAACTATAGACCAGCATGTTGGACATGTGTATGCGTGCACTGCCATTCCAAAATCATAGTCGAGAGTGTCATCCTGTAGTGTTTACCATCCATAACATGTGTCCCTAAATATTTTTATGAATTACAATGTATTTTGTTAGATTATTTTAGAATGGAATTATTTTATTAGACAGTTTTAGATGGGAATTTTAATATATTTGATATATAATATCAAATTGGACTGTTTTAGTCACAATGTTTTAAATCAAAATGTTATCCTGTCAGCATCAAAGTGAAATTGTATCTTCAATAGTTGGTGCTAAATGGTTTTAAAATGAGATGTACAATTTTGATTATCCTAAATTGGCTAAATGGATAATGCGATGGTGTGTTTTTTTTATATGTTGTTTGTTGTGTGTAAAAGGTTGTGAACTCAACCACATGCTCTTCAAATAAATAAAAATAAATTAAACAAATGTTTATCATCTAGAAAAGTGTCCCTCTGGTGTTTCATTACACTACGATCAAAAAGAATGCATGGCCACCAAATGGGCTGTTGGAATACTACAATATTGCCTACAGGACCTATGTTGAAAAACATCTTCACCTGCCAGCCTGAAACAGCACCCGCTGAAATGTATCACTGGGTTAATCGTCCTGAAACCAGTTTGGGTGGCCCTATCAGAGTTCACTGCTAGTGACCTGGGGCTCTATATCATATTTCACTGGTTTACACCGGAGTTGGATTAAGGCTAGGAAGAACCATGAGGAAGTGAGGGGTGAGAGAGTGATTGTGCAGGAGGGGGGCAGCGTATATGTGTACACAGGTATGCCGCTTTGGACCAACAAGGTAAGATAACCCAGATATCCCTTTATTTGAAAACAATGTATACATTTTCCCCCTCCCTGCTCATCTCTTCCTCTGCATTCTGTACCCTTAGTTTAGTTTCTCATAATCCAGATATACAATGGCCAGTAACCGTCTGTATGGAAATTAAAGAGGCATGACATGAGCCCTCATTGTACTGTCTTAATACTATGTGAATCTATCCTAATCAGCTGCCAGAACAATAATTTAAGGCCAATGACTGAGAGGTATCAGTGCCATCTTAACCCCTTTTGGGGCCCTGGGCATGGACATCTTTGGGGGCCCCCCTCCACCAAACCAAGGTAATTAACTGACCAAGAATATCTGGTCGCCCCTCTCGCACTTACCTCCCCTCGTCACGATCATGCAGCATTCAAAATAAGCATGTTTACTCCCTGTAAGTCCCCTTACCCTCTTCATTCTTGGTCTAATCGGAATGATAAACAAGTAGCATTTGAAGATGAACATTAGCAGTCTACTAAGAGGTTACAAAGAGGTTACTTCTGTTCTAGTATAGAAACAGGACACTTTTTATCAATAGCATCCAGCAAGGTATGCAGCCTGTAGTATTAATGCAGGACCATATGTAAAAGGTGCATGCAACCCAGAATAGAAAGAGAACTCACATAAACTGCCT
This sequence comes from Ambystoma mexicanum, assembly GCF_040938575.1. Taxonomy (NCBI): domain Eukaryota; kingdom Metazoa; phylum Chordata; class Amphibia; order Caudata; family Ambystomatidae; genus Ambystoma; species Ambystoma mexicanum. The sequence continues at coordinate 1,039,567,618 of NC_090929.1, read as the reverse complement.
GACAGAATGCAAAAGTGCTTAAGCATGGATAGAAGAGACCAATGGGAAGGAAGGAGGAATGTGCTGCTCGAATCTTGCATATGACTACGTATCTCTGCAATGAGTGCTTAACATGCTGGGCTAACTTCTTAACGATTGTGGCATTCAAATTATCAATATGCATTTCAACTTTAGGTATTGCAAATAATCAATATAATTCCCACAGGAAGGAAAGAATGCTCCAGGAGTTGTGCAGTAGTGAACACACAGACTATGTACCACAGTGAACACAGAAAGCATTACATGATGAATTGATCAAGGCAGAATTTACTTGTCAACAACCATCAGGCAATAGGATTGGAGCCTCAGCAGCATGCCGTAAAATATCCTGACATGTGTTATTTAAGTCTGGTGAACAATGGAATCTTACTTCTTTAGATCAGGGAGCCTTGTGGGGCCCCCTCCAAAGTAGGGGCCCTGGGCAAGTGCCCCTTTTGCCCTCCCATAAAAACGTCTCTGAAAGGTATAACAGGCCAAAAGCCCCTCAATGACGCCCCACTATCGTGTTGCTGACTTCCACCCCTCAACCACATTGCCTAAGCCCACCAGCCCACTGTTAGTTGCGGCACTGCTGAAGCTGGGCTCCGTCTAGAAAAGAGACTAACGGAAGAGTGCCTAGCAGAAGATCAGGTGGTGTGACATGAGTGAAAAAGGCTCCAGCTCTAGGCGGGATCAAAGACAATAAGGCCCTCCAGGAAAGACTACACGTTGGGGGCAATCTAGGGCAAGCAAGGCACTCCAATCTCAAACCAATCCAGCACCACAGTCCCCCACTCCAGGAGAACCATGAGGTATTTGACTCCAGGACACACAACCAACCCTTGCCTGCCCATGGCATCCTCTAGGCACGAGCACAGCCACAGAGCCTGCAGCACAAAGGTATCAGGGATTGGTCCAGAGATGATCCAGCCTCTCCACCAGGCGAGACGACCAGACCTGATCTCTTTCATAAGAAGGAAAGGGTAGTGAAGGAAAGTCCACCAATTTGAGAACAGCAGAGTGAGTTAGGCAAGACAGGGAGGAAAAAAGTATGGAACACGAGGGAACCTCAGAGTTGATAGACAAGTGGAACACTAGTGGACGGAGGAAAATCAGGCCAATCACAGAGCCCGAGTTATCCAAGCACAGATCACAGAGGTCACAGGTACTCCAGACTGTACATGCCTCTAGCTAATTTCTTAGCAATAGATTAATCAATCATTTCAAATTTGTATCACAAAATACCAAGGTATTACAATATTTACTTGTATTTAATACATCAATGATTCTAATATGTCAGTCTGGGTATGGTTTTAGGAAGGGATTCAGTACTGTGACTAATGGACTGGCCCTGGTTACTATTCCTCAACAGGCCTGGAGGATACGTAACATTCCCATATATGCAGTGTTTTTTTACTTCAGCGTGGCTTTTGACACAGTCGATAGGGGTAGACTGTGGAGGAAGCGGTGCAATTGGAATATCGCTCTAGGCTTGTTGAAAATAATAATTTTGCTGAATATACCAGGGTCAAGTTCCGTTTAGACCAACAAGGTGGACTTTCTAGTTGGATTCCTATCTCGAAAGGGCTAAAGCAAGGGTCCACACTTGCCCCTATGCTGTTTAACCTTTAACTTTCGGAATTAGGCATAGTCATTGCTAATCCATCTGCTATACCCCTGAAATTGGGGCCTGTTTCTTTACACTGAATGGGTTATGCAGGCGATATTGTGATACTTGATTTAAACCCCAGCAGATTGCAGTCTTCGATGAGCCTTCTGAAAAGCTATGCTGATCTAAATTCCCTTAAAGTGAATATCACTAAAACTAAACTTATGATCCTGAGACCTATGTGCAGATATAAAAAAAGACAGTCCTGGAATATAGCGGGGGAGGTCATTGAGGTTGCCAAAGATGATAAATACTTGGGAGTTCATCTGGACTTCAAACTGCGGGGAGTTACTCACTTGGAACAAGTTAACATCAAGGCCTCGCAGGTAGTTGGCCCCATTGGTTCTTTTGCTGATAGGGCTTGGGATTATTCACTTGGTGTTTTGATCAAGTTATTCCAAACTTAAACCTTACCTATACTTTTATATGGGGCTGAGATCTGGGTTTTCGGGAATTTGAACGGGTTGATTAATATTGAGATCGCCATCCTGAAGACATTATTGAGATTGCCTTCTTACACCTCGTAGAAATTATCTATTTGGAATTTGACATTTTACTGATGTATTTTAAATTTCGTTTAGGCTGTCTGGTGTTGTTCTGGAAGATTGTTAATGCACCAGAAAATTCCTGGAGTAAATTGACGCTTGGGGTGTTAACGACCAGAGCGAGCCTGATGCCTGCCAGTTTTTTTGTAAAAATCAGGCAGATTGTTGACAGGTGGCTTGAGTTTGCACCTGAAATTGTACTGACAATGTCGCTCAGCCAATTGAAACAAACTATGAAGGCTCTAATACTCCAGCAGACCATGGAGCAACTGATCGTCAACTTGGCTACGAAATCCAATGCCACAAGGTTCATTGAATACATCCAGGACATGGAAGTTTTCCCAAGTTCTATCCATCATTTCTTGAGCAACTCTTTGGTTTGGGACTACATCAGACTGACATTTAACACTGTGATGATGCCCGTGTGAAACGTTAGATTCTGCCGCTTATGTGGCAATATTTTATTAGAATTTGTTAAACACCTATTGAATTTTTGTACACCGTTAATGTTTCTCAGAATGAAGGCCCTTACAGCAGCAGGTTTGGAGGAAAATCTGCCTCCCAATTCACTTCCAGCCCTTAGCATGAACGGTTGTCATGAAGCGTCTATCATTCATTTTGTTATTCTTTGGAAAAGAATTGTAACTATCATCAAAATGTTGGTTTGATGAGCCGAGCCTTTGACAATTACCATTTTATTGTTTTGGAGATGAGTGTACCCTGTTTCCGTTCGTTTAATGTTTTTATTGTGTTTTAGCGTAGACTCCTTCATTTCTATGGTGTTAAAAGTTAACTTAATTGTTAACTGTATAATGCTGATAAATGTTTTTAATTTTTTTAAAATACCACCACCATGTACTGTCATGTAATCAGCCAATGTTCCTATGCAATATGAAACAATCTTGACATCATCCAACAATCATTTGGTAAAATCCCCTCACCACACCAAAGTGACATTGTGGTTCTAAAACCACATTAAACCAACAGTTAAACACATCTTTGGGTCACTGCATCCATTTCTTCGGCACAGCCATTCAACCCAGACATGTTTCTGTTCCACTGTATTAGGAACTTTCTTCAGGGGCAGTGTACAGCTTCAACACAGGTTTTTGATGATAGCAGGATTGCTTCATATTGCATAGGAATATTGGCTGATTACATGAATACATGGTTGTGGTTTTTTAAAAAAATGTAAATAATATATACAGACTGCCATATTAGAATCATTGGTGTATTAAATACCAGTGAATAATGTAGAAAATTGATACATTGTGATGAAATTTGAAAGGATTGATTAATCTCTTGCTAAAACATTAGGTAGAGGCATGTAACTCAGGTGGATTCATTTTTGTTGATTGTGTTTATGAGGTTACCGGGCCTAATCCCCTGGTGTTCCGGGTCCCTTCCATTAGGAGCAATGAAAAGGAGATGGCACATGACAGAAAAGCGGTCAATGTGGCCCAGAGAGAGGGTCAACAGAACGATCCTTGAGCACATTAATTCTCTACATGCTGCTGAGCAGGATCGAGAAAAGGGCAGAAGTCAGAGTGACCAACGGGGATGGATGAAGAAAATGCCTGGTTCCAAAGCTCATAAGGTTCTTAGCAGCGGGGAGCGTGGCTAACCGCCATGTAGAGCGGACGTGTCTCCTGAGAGCTCTGCGCTGATGTGCCATGATAAGCTGTCTTTAAGTGACTTTAAAGTGCTCCGGAACCCTACAAGTCGCACCATCCGCCGCAGAGCCTCATCAGCAACTTTTGCACCGTCACCCAAGCGAAGCAGAGACGGCTAACACCTCTATCCGGCGAGCGAAAAGGGTCACCGAGCGGATCCAAAATGGCAGCTCCCGCGCCCTGATCCTTCGAGAGGCCGGAGCGCCCTACCATCGCTGGCGACGCTGCCCGCCGCTGGGAGGAGAAGATCCTGAGCTGCCGACTTGCGCTGGACCTGGAGGAGGGGACCGAACAGCTACACTCATCGATCGAGAGGACCGACCCGGACACCCTGGCCGGACTGCGCCCTGCCCGCGGCGCACGACCAGGCTTAGGTGTGCCCTGGACAGTCGAGAGGACCCCCGGCGTGAGCGGTGGCCGACCAGTATCGCAGAGGTAAGCGGGCGCGGCGGGTGACAACCCCGGACACCTACATTGGAGGCAGGGTGAGGGGGGCCTATTCTACCCCCTGCGCCAGACTTTGCCGCTGGTGGCAACGCAAGAACTTGGGCTTGCCTCCTCGAGGCGTCGAGACCCCCGCTGTCTTCCTTCCCCCTGCCTGCTGATCCTTCACCGGGGGGAGGTGTGGGCGAAAACACCTGACCCCTGCCTGCAAACTGACACTCCGGCGGACCGCGAGGCCCACTCCTAGGGCCCCATCACTTCACAGCCGACGGCGGAGGGGGCCGACCGTGCCTGCCTGATCCGAGCTATCTTTTGTTTTCCGAAACCGGCCTGCTACCCCGCTGCTTCTTAACATCGCCCTGTCGGCCCTGCGACGGGAACGAGACATAGCGGCCTCTTGATTGCGCCCCCGGCATTTTCGGTGCGGGGAGGCCCTGTGTTGAAGACATGTCCGGCACGAACAGCAGGCCCAAGCAGCAGCGCCAGACCACGATGGACACCTTCGCAGCCTGTGAATCCCCGAATCCTGAGGGCACAAACAAAGCGGCCCCGGACGCTCAATCTAACCCCACGGCGGCCGCTCTTCCAGGCAACAATGGAAAACAAAATAGATGCCGTTGCCACAGACCTAGGCCTCCTGCGTCAAGATGTCCGCTTCCTGGCCGGCAGGACTGAGGCGCTTGAAACACAAGTCTGGGAAAACACTGAATTCAAAACTCACCTTCTTCGAGACGTCGACGAGCTTCAGCAAAGGGTCAAAAACTTGGAAGACAGAGCCGAGGAGGCAGAAGGAAGGGCTCGCCGGAACAATATACGCCTTCTCGGTTTGCCAGAGGGTTCCGAAGGCTCCAACCCCACTTACCTCATAGAGAACCTCCTGCTACAAGAGGTGGGAGCTGGCAAACTCTCCCAGGGCTTCACCATCGAGAGGGCCCACAGATCCCTGGCCAAGAAACCACCGCCGGGGGCCCCACCCAGGCCGGTGATAGAAAAAGTTCTCAACTACAGGGACCGTGAGGTCATTCTGGCCTTTTCAGGAGCTGGCGGACAAATCCAACGGGACTCTGCTAAAATCACCATATACCCTGATTACACCTTTCAGGTTCAAATGAACAGAGCGCAGTTCATACATACCAAGGCCAGATTGAAAGCCGCCGGGCTGCGTTATATGCTCCTGTATCCTTCTACACTTAAAGTACTGCATAACAACAAGGCGCACTTATTCGACACTCCGGCCCAGGCCAGGGACTGGATGGACGGATTACAGATCCCTGATATTGAGGAAAGGAAACGGAGACCGAGATAACAATCCTCCTGTCATTCAGGGGGGAACTATATTTGTTTGAACCGCTACACAGCTGAATGGATCCTCCGCGCGTAGACCCGGAGTCCTTGTTCACTCCACCCCCTGATTGTTTCCCCTTTTTTTTGGGTACATATACCTGCCCGTAGGGCACCTGGAGACCAATGCACGGTCCAACGGAGCAGAAACGGGACAGTCATAACGAGGGTAACCTCGCTGGGCCAGTTCTATGTTTGGAGTTATTTTCACAGTTAAGTAGGGAGGGTGGGAATAGGGGAGTTTTTGCACATGTTTTTGCACAAGTTGGGGACATGCACTGGGACATATTGAGACCACGGGAACAATTCACACGCAACGTAGCACCTCCTAGATCCCGAGCTCCACCCGCTACACAGAATAAACCACACTACGCCTATGGCTGACACAATAAGGGTTGTTACCTGGAACGTTAGGGCCTGAACAGCTTTGTTAAACAACGACGGGTCCATACTTACCTGAAAAGATACAAGGTCGGAATCGCCATGCTGCAGGAAACTCACTTAACACCCAAGAAACTGGAAGCCCTGGCAAACACTTGGCGGGGTACCCTAATAGGTTCGACTTACTCCTCCTGCGCCAGGGGGATCCTGATTTGGATTGCCCCTACTGTTCTTTTCAAACTCACTAGCACTAAAACAGATAACGAGGGTAGGATGGTGGTGGTGTGCGGCTCCATAGAGGGCAAAGAGGTTTGCTTGGTCAGTACTTACGCACCCAACCATGATGCGACTGCCTTCTTCCATTCCCTTCAAGCGCGACTCAGCCCGTATGCGGACAGAATTATGATATGGGGGGGTGACCACAACTGTACCCTTGATCCTCTACTTGACAGATCCGATAACAAACACGATCGACCCTCCCCCCCAGCTAAAATACTTTCCAAACTAATCCAACAGCTGCAACTCAGTGACCTATGGAGGGTCCAGCACCTTGAGCAACGGGAGTACTTCTACTCCCCACCCTACGCTGTACACACCAGGCTGCACTACATCTTTCTCAGCCTAACGCAACAGTCCATATTTGTTGATGCGCGCTACCTGCCTAGGCTGCTGTCGGATCACTTTCCCCTTCTGGTAACCTGGGAGGTGTTTCCACCCACACCCCCCATACTCACATGGAAGCTGAGGTCTGAGGCCCTACTTGACTCTGTATTCAAGGAACGCATAAAAGATAGCACTGAAGAATATTGGCAAAATAATCTGCATAGCGTTAGACACTTGAGCACAACTTGGGAAGCATATAAGGTGGTCATGAGGGGCGAGATGATTGCAGCAGTTGGGGGAGCCCAGAGATCTATTACATCCTCGCTTGAGCGCGCAGAAAGGGACCTGAGTACGCTCGAAGGTAGGGCTGACCCATTCCCTGACCACTTACAAAAAATGGCCGAACTCAGACAAACCTGCCTAACTCATTGGGAATCCCTTGGTAAACTGAGTTATGCCAAGCACACAGAGAGATTCCATGCCCTGGGAGACAAGCCCGGGAAACTCTTAGCTTGGCTCTATAAAAGGGTGACCCCCAGGCCACCCATCTGCCACATACTCACCCCCGACGGCACGGCCATACATACCCAACAAGAAATCAATGCGGTCTTTACCGACTTCTATCGTAACCTGTACTCCGAAGCCCCGCCCCCTCTGATACCAGGATCGAGGACGCCCTTGACGTCATCGACCTACCTAAACTAGACTTGCAATTGGCTGAGACCCTTGATGAGCCCGTCACCCCCGACGAGGTCAGGGTGGTAATTAGATTGCTACCAGCTGGGAAAACCCCGGGTTCGGATGGGCTCCCAGGGGAATTCTACAAGACCTATGAGGAAACTCTTACCCCAATATTGGCCCAGGTCTTTAATGAGGCCTTTGAGTGTGGGACCCTCCCGGACTCCATGAATGAGGCCGTGATTATACCCTTGCTTAAACTGGGGAGGGACGGGGCAGATTGTGGTTCTTACAGGCCCCTCTCTATGCTTAATGTTGACTGTACGATCCTCACCGCCCTGCTTCCGAATAGACTGCGCAGAGTTATCCCTCTGTTGATCCATCAAGACCAAACGGGATACGTCCCAGGGCGCTCCATCACTGAGAACCTGCGCAGGCTGCATCGTGTCATCTATAGCACTGAGGGAAGGCTGCAGAAACTTGCAGTGGCGTCACTTGACACCACCAAAGCTTTTGATTCGTTGAGGTGGGACTGGCTGTATGCCACCATGGCCAGAATGGGGATAGGCCATGTATTCCTAAAGTGGACCCGGCTGGTTTACGCCAGCCCCACTGCGAGGGTACGTAGCAACAAAACCTATTCCGCTAAATGGTCCCTACACAGAGGCACCCGCCAGGTGTGCCCCCTGTCCCCCATGTTATACATCCTTGACGCTGAACCAGTGGCGGCCTACCTGAGACAGGAATATGGAGAGGGTGGCATTAAGATAGTCGGGGTGACCCACCTCATCTCTATGTACGCTGACGACACCCTATTGTACCTTCGGGACCCTGAGCACCTCCTTCCCTACATCCTAGAAACCCTGGACTGTTTCCACAAGCTCACCGGTATCCAGATCAATAGGAGCAAGACTTGCCTTTACCCCCTCGCAGCACTCTTCACCGATGAATACAGGTCCCTCCCCCCTCTGGATCTCTAATGGCAGGCTACTTCCTTCTAATACTTGGGGATAACTATACACTGCAACCCAGCCACAGAACACATCCTTAATACCGTAAGGGCCAAAGACTCTCTCACGAAATCCATGGAGTTCTGGGGCTGGCTCCCGCTTTCGATGGCCGGGAGGGTGGGACTCCTTAAAATGGTCGCCCTTCCTCGCCTATTACATAACTTCACTAACGTCCCCTTCAACACCCCCCCCTCAATTATCAAAGAACTCAACAAACTCTGTAGGGGCTTCCTTTGCCAGGGAGGTAGGCACAGGGTGGCATTGGAGACTCTCCAAAGACCGTACGAGAGGGGCAGACTTAAGATCCCCAACTTTGAGCTGTACTTCCTCGCCAGCCAGCTGAGACATGTCACGCAATGGATGGCGGATGAAAGCACGACAGACACTCGCCTCCTTCAGCCGGCCCTCCGCCGGTTGTTACTCAGAGACATACTGTGGGTTGGGGAGGGTGCTACGAGTCACTGCCCTTACCTCGCCAAGCTCGTTATCCGGCTTTGGAAAAGGGCCTGCAAACAGGTTGGGTCGGACGACCCGTTCGCCCCGCAGATCCCTATCGCTGCACTCATGGTTAATCACTCTTGGGGGCATGTTGAAACACGTACACAATGGGAGCCCCTCGGGGTGGTCACGCTGGGGGACTTGATTCAAGAACAGGAAATACTAACTTTTTCGGAACTCTGTGAGACCACGGGCCTCCCGGCAGGACAGTTCCTGTTGCACAGGGTGGTTGCACAGGCCTTGTGCAGGAGATGGCCGGTCGCAGCTGACCTGACTGAGGAGAACGAATGCATCGAAATGATATTGAACTCCGCTGAGGGGGGGCCACGAAACCTCACAAATCTACGAAGCCCTGTTATGGGGTACGACCAAGGGAGACCTCAAATGTAGGAGTAGGTGGGAAACTGAACTGGGCCTTGTTTTTGAAGACAAAGATTGGGGTGACATAACCCACTATCATAAGAAGGTTTCCAGGAACGCCCGCTTACAGCTCATTCAACTGTATATCACCAATAGAGCGTACCTCACACCGGAAGCCATATCAAGATTCACGGGTGCTGGAACCCAGTCATGCCCCAAATGCAGTGAACCCAGAGCGGGAATGACTCACATGTTCTGGGGCTACCCAGTAATCAGGGAGTTCTGGTCACAAGTGAAGGACAGAGTGGCTGGCGCAGACATCGTAGTTGAGGTGGACGAGCCCACGGCCTGCATCCTTGGCAAATACAGGCGAAACAGGAAGAACAAACCCCTATCCAAGCTCACTGACCTTATATACATTACAGCCAAAAGACGTATTGCCATGGGGTGGAGAAGCCCCAGAGGTCCACATATGCCCCTATGGTGGGGAGACCTCACGAAGTGGATCATAGCTGAAACCGCGGCATGGGAAACGGCTATTCATGTGCAAAGACTGGATTCCAGCAAGGAACCACACCGCTGGGTGGCCCTGACAGTGCCCTTGCTCCACCCTGAGGCGGATGATACAGAGCGGAGTGGAGAGAGTTGCCCGGATACGGGCACGAACTAGAGAGGAACAGTGAACTAACCATGGTCTTGGGGAGGTGGAGGGGGGGGGGTTTGGGTTGTTTTCTTGATATGCATAACCAATCGCCAATGATGCTTTTCTGTACTCTTTGTTTATTTCTTGTTATGAAACCAATAAAAATATTTAACACAAAAAAAAAAAGGTTCTTAGCAGCTAGTCTGTTTCCAGATGAACACAGAAGCAGAGGAAATGGACACCGGACATGGAAATGAGAGAAACTAGTGTGCAGGATGATTGTGATCCTACTGCCCCAAAACACTACACTGTTATCTCCACTCCGGGCGGGAGAGGTAGATGGTTCAAGCAATCCCATCCAGCACTGGGTGCAGAGCAGAGAGCCCTTTGGGTTAAGTAGACCCCAGAATTCAGGGGGAAAAGCGACACGAGAGTTGAGGTAGGAAGGAAGTAAAAGTCGAGGTGCATCCAAGAAACAGACGGTAGGGTCTCCCTTCACCTCAGATAGCCGGCATGGCTACATGACAAAAGCAAGGAAACAAGTGATGTTCAGAACGCAGAAGAGAGAGGAGAGCACATTTAAAAAAAATCCTACCTCGATGACGTTCAACATTGACTTACCATTTTTTAAGGCATTTTCCTTTCCAATATCATTCTTTCACATAGGCAAAACGAGAATGCCTGTTGCCAGCACTACCAGGAATCCCCTACCTGTGGTTCAGCCATGTTGCGGCTGCACTCTGTGACGGTGTGGGATACGGTATACATATGTAAGGACAGACAGTGAGGGACCGTGTCCCAGTTATTTCTATGTCCATGCCTGTTTACTAGTAAGTAGATGTGCGACTAAGAAACATCTTATAAACAAGCAGAAACAACCGATAAGAACGTGAAATAAGCCCAGGACTCCTTGTAATTACATTCCTTTATCGTGTTCTGGGGCAGGCACATTACTTTTCTAGCTTGAGTCCAAGAATATCTGGGTGAAAGCCAGAAGCATGGCAAAAAAAAAGCAAGTTGGTTAGCAAGGTAAGCATGGGTGCCAAAAAGAGAACACTCTGCCTGCACAAACGACGGCTGGACATTCCCAAACACTGGCCTGTCGAGGTAATCACCCAGCTAGAATAATATTGAAGACAGATTTTATAAATCTTTCTAAGATGTGACCACACTCTTATTAGTGGAAATGTTTGATTAAGCCTTCAGAGCAAAATCCAAACCTCCTTTGTAGAAGGAATCACACTTTACCCTGTTACCCCAACCATAGTGTGATCAAGAGAAGCTTTCAAACTACAGGTGCTGCTATTAACAATATGGGCCACAGAATGAATCACCTTAATTCAGACCTTAGTACCTAAATACCAAGCAGGCTTTATCAAATGCGGAAAAGGGGACACAATACATTAAACAAATGTTGTATCTAATCACATTGGCCAGAAAGAAACAAAAACAACACATATTAGTAAGTCGTGATACAGAGAACACCGTTGACAATGTTCAGTGTGACTGCATATTGGAGGTGTAGACAATTTTGTAACAATGTGATGGGTTTATACAAAGGCTTTAATTAATAAGAATGGCCTTCTTACTCCTCTATTTCCTATAATTAAATGCATCAAGCAGGATTGCCCGCTGTCTCATTTATTAGTAGTTTGGACTATTAGGTGTTGTTTGCGAAACCTATAAACCAAACCGATTGCATTGGAGCACAGATAGGGAGGAATGGCATGTGAGGAGGGACACAGTACATGTAGGTGTTGTTTGGTTATGTGCTCACCCATTGCCCGCCCATGGAAATGCTAATCCTATGGCCATTCATGGGACCTCTTTGAGCTCGCTTTAATCAAGCCTTACCATCAGAGTGAACTGTGGACTTCCAGCTCTTTAAGATGAGTAGCAATACCCTTGAGATGGATGGGGATGCAGATTTTAATCAAACATCAATAATTAAGATGACACAAATAGCTTCGCAAAAAGTTTGTCTGTTTTAATGTGTGTAAGTAAAACAGGGAGTACAACCAACATCAGCAATCAGCAATTGCTCGATACTCAACTCTCAACTCATTTGAGAAAAAACATATTTTTTATAGACCAAATGTGTCAGTACTGACGTGTAGACCTGCGTCATTACCAATGTCATGCTACGTGGCAAGCTTCTAAAACCTATTGGGAAGTGGGATTGGCTCTAAGTGAACTACTAAGTAAAGGTGTAATATCTGTATAGAGTAACAGAGAGAAATAATTGTATAGTCAACAACAGGCGGGACAACTAAGCCCTCCCTTCAAAATGGCCACTATGAACGTCACTAAATGTACGACGTCCCATTGGCTACACAACTATAGGACCCCCAACTACGTGATCCTCTACGATTGGCTGGCTACTAACCCCCGTCAATAACTTTCCATCTACGTGAGCGACATGCAGACTGAACAACCAGGTGCGGGTGAGCTTGTCTCGATACCAGCTTCCCACCAATTAAAAGGACACTCCATCATCACCTCAACGTTTCAGTGTCAATTAGTGTCTGAAGTTGGCCTTGAGTTTGTACTGTTCTCTGGGATTTTTTAAGGAGTATGGGCAATGTCTGGCTTCCATGAGTAGGTGTGATCTCCTCAAGCATCCAACTTTCTTCCATCACGTGACTTGACACCATGAATTGAACATTTTTCGTGTATTTAACTGTATTTTCCAATAGTCCTCTGACGTCTTTGTTTATACTTGATCTTCTTGAACAGGACTTCTGTTTTTCACGTTAATTGTATCTAATGTCAGCCAATTTTAGTTCTGATAAGACCTTGGCTCTTTCGCTCATCCAACTCCTTAGCTGAAATATATTCTGTTTCATTCAATTGCTTTTGTAACTGCGACACTGAATTTGAGGCCTCCTCGTTGTTCAAAACTGCTATATACGTAGTGGAACCTTAATTCTTTATTTAATCCATATCTATCTATGAGGTATATATGTATATGTTGGCGCTTGCCGCAATCTATTTACTATAAGCATTTGGCTAGCTTCATGATTGCTTTGCTGCTTGCGTTTCTTTGCATCTGTACACGTTTCAAATAACTAAATATCTTCCTCACGTTTGTGGCATAAGTTTCTTCATTTTGATCCCAAAATGTCACTTATCCTTAGTACTTCTTCATGCTTCATAAATCGTCTGCCTCTCAGGTCTGAATATCTTCTATCTATGGAATCGATTCAGTTTCGTATGACGTCACCATTCATCCTGGTCATTCAGTTTCTTTGTTTTATCAGGAATCACATTCAAATGACCATCATATTGTCTTGGATGTAGGTATGGTTTCCTTAATGGATACTTTATTTCCCATATTCTCTTAGGCATACTTATTCTTATGGGTACTGCGCAGAGTCGTTGCTCTTCTTCTTGCCTTCTGATTGGTGTAGTATATGTCACATACTTTGGTCCATACTTCTCAGGTAATGTAGGCGGGGTAGGTGAAGTAGGGGTACTTGGCTCCTCCTCTACACTCCCCGCTCTGGGCGATTTATCGACCACTCTCACATCTTCTTCCACATCCAGACATCCTGGTCTGAAAAAGTGCCTCTTAGCGATCCATATTTTTATGACTCCTTTCAGGCATCCAACTGACTTTACATGCTCATCTGTCACGTTCCGTTCGTGGAAGCGCTGGCACAGATGGAGATTGGGCTATCCTGTTCACGCAAACCGCAGGTAGCGGTCTAGTGTTCCCCCAAGATGTCCGCCGAATGTTATTTGTGTGGCCATTTCTGGATAATCCCTTGCGTTGTATCTGTCCTGGACCTCGCTCGTACACTGCGCTCAGTTGTACAACTCTGGATTGCGGACTATTCTTTCCTTTTTCCTGTTTCTTTGTCGCTTCGCTCCGGTGCATCTATTCTCTATCCTTTTCGTTCGGATTCCTTCCTTCTATGGTATTAGGATTATTCTGTTTTCTTGCCTATTTCCTCTACTAGTTCTTGCCTCTGTTTCGCCTTCTAGCGTCTGTCCTCTCTGGTTACTGTCTTTTTTTACTGTATTCCGTGTCGTTCTATTCCTTATTCCATTCTATATCTTATCATTCTATTGTCTTCACGTACAGCGGTGCGCTCCTATTTCTTTAGTCTGGGAAATCTACTCTTGCGCACTTTACTTTCTCTCTGTGCCGCTGCATACAATACTTGCTACCTCTACTTTACTTTTTCCTTGACTTACTTCTCGCTTCTTCTTTCACTTACCTGATTCTATTCTTGTACACTGTTGTATTTTTCCTTTTTTCTTGTTGGGTATCTTGGCTCCGTTTTCTTTGATTTCTTCTATCTCAGTTTCCGATCTATCTCCCCTTCTGTCCTGGTCCTAATTTTTCCGGAATTATAAGCTCTATAGTTTCAGGATCTTTTCATTGATCCTGCTACTCCTGAATCTCCTTGGTTCTTAACAAGAAGGACTTTTCTTGGCTACCTTGCACAATGATTTGGACTTGTAGACTATTCTCCCCGGACCGCTGCATCACCTCATCCCTCATCTTGAACCTGGTACAGAACAGGGCAAGGTGGCCTCCGAAGGAGCTCGTCCCTATTTGCACACAAAGAAGGAGAAGAAGTTAAAACACATCAGAAAAGATCACAAAAAGAAGGTATCCAAGGAGGCTAAGAGGGAATCAGAAGATTCAGGTGAGGAGAGGGATCGGGAGAGTACCTCAGAATTTGACATTGTTTTTGTTCCATGTCATGAGCATGCACTATCCACTTGGACTGCAGTAGATCCCTCTTCCCACATACTTCCTGTGGTCCTTTGAATACAGGAACTTTGTTCCCTCGGGTGCATGGATGCTAGACTTCACAAAGTCTCTGATTTCTTCATCAGTCAAGTCTTTAGGCTTTCATCCAGGTTCAACATCGATCATGATCTTCATCCCTATGGCTTTCTTTGCTGTCTTCTTACACTTTGAGATTATTATCTTGATCACACAGAATCCAAGCATTACTAACAATAGCAACGCTCCAAGAAATTTGAACATATCTGCCATCCATTGTGGAACCCATGAGAAGATATTTCCAAACCAGCTGTCATCAGCAATATCTTCTACTTCTTGTATTAATCTGACATGAAGTTTCGTCAACATGTTTATGGCCTCTGTCAAAGTTCCATTTTCGTCATGCTGAGAAGGTATACATGTGCAACATGATTCTCCAATTTTGGCACAAACACCTCCATCCATGGCTGTAATCATGTCAAGAACATATCTGTTCCATAGAGCCATTAGTCTTACAGCTCTCAGTTCTTCTCTGATTGCATTGAATACTTTTATAGTTGTGTTAATTGTCTGCAGCAATTCCCATCTGGTGATTTGTAACCACTTGGTATTTGCTCCAACCTGGATACTTGGCATAAAGATCATTGTGAACACTGATGAGGTCTGGCTGAACAGCCTGTGTTCGTACAGAATGGCATCAAAGGCTTCTATTGATTTAGCAGAGAAGTAATTCTCTCTTTTTGTTCGATTTATCAGCTCAACAGATCTCCTCTCCCTTAGGTGAGCATCTGCTTTTGGAAAACTGTCAATGTTCAGGTTACCTTTAGGAATCACCAATGCAGGGACATGGACATACACTATAGTGCACATTCCTCCCCAGTCTTTAGGCAGTCTGATGTAGGCTTTTGATCCACAAGCCCAATAATTATCCATGCTGTTCCATGCACTATTCCTGGTGCATCGAATATTCGTCCACAGTTCTGATTTTCCCCCATTTTTCTTGTATCATTGTTCCTGAAGCAAAACATAGAACTTTCTAATGGTACTATCTGCAATGGTCCTCCCCTGTCTTCGACCCATGTCAGTAGTTTAGCAAGTCTTGGCCATAATGGCTTGCATCTATTCTATACTATATCAATAGTAGGTTTGTAGCAGCCAATAACTACTAATGCTCTGCAGATCACCACTCCTTTTTCCCATCAGTCTGGTGATAATACTGTTCCCCAAATCTGCATTTGTCATCTGTTCTTCCATCTGCAAGCTTCTTCTGCAGTTTTTCCTTTGACATCAAGTTTTTTGTTAATTTCCCTTCTAATTTCTGCTCCTTTTACTCTAGGTTTCTCATATCTGATCACTGTTAAGGATTCCAATCGGGCGTCGCACACCGGACCAGGACACTTGGTTTTATCCTGGAATGTGGCGCTCAATAGGAATGCTTTTTCTTTAATTTCAATGAATTCAAATTGAGCCGATACCCGACCCATCTCACACCTCCTTTTACAAATACCTCGGGTCACAAAAGACCATGAACCAGGACGGTTGATGAAAAGACAATATTTATTTATTTTTAGAATTCACAAAAATCACCCCAATTTTCATATGGGGCAGCAATCACTAATGGGGTGATAATTACAATAAAGACTACTGAACTACACTTGGTTAACCTTCTACATGAACATATCCAAAGCACAATTGAATAGGAGCACTTTTTGAATTAGGATAGATAGCACCCGAGTTAAGGTTTCCCACTGCAATGTTCCCTCAAGCCACAAATAATCAAATTCTGATTGGACAGAAAGAAGCAGCAGGTCGTCAGGGATAAGAGGCAACAAACACAGTCAAATCCGACTCTCTCACAAAATAAGAGGGAAAAACGGATTTTAAACCCTTTGCAATGGCATAAAATGACACTCGGAAATTGACAAATAAATAATTAATGTACGGTTAAATGTTTGAGGCACATATGATTTCTCACAAAGACAGTAAGGCATCAACACTAGCAATCACAAGGCAATGGATCATCAAAAGGCATACCATTCTAAAACAAATGAAAAGCTAGAACATGCTGCAGTCAAATTCACATGTTAGAAAATTGCATTTGTTTTCAATTCCCGTTTCAAATGACACAAACTAATTTTATGAAAAACGGGTAAAATGCTTGGATTTTCAATGCGGTTTTTGGGCTGGAAGACAGATGTATATCACAGGGATAAGATAGAGGTGAAAGGATGTCTCTTGCTCTATAACTGGATGAGATATGCAAGATACAAAAAGGTTTGATTTAGGTAAAATGAAGCTGTGAAAAAGGAAAGAAAATCAGCTGAGAAAAGTACAGATTTGACTTAAACTAGATTATCATGACTATACTGATAAAGATGGACACAGTAAGATCCAAGGTTGATTCACAACGTCAACCCTGTCACCCCAGTGTTCAACCTTATGCGGAAATTACTTTGATTACTCAAAATATGACTAAGGATTTATGATCTAGGCAGGACAAAAGGAATAAGAAAGTGGCGTTAACGTGTGGTGATAAATGACAAGATGCACAAAGAATTCT
This sequence comes from Ambystoma mexicanum, assembly GCF_040938575.1. Lineage (NCBI taxonomy): Eukaryota > Metazoa > Chordata > Amphibia > Caudata > Ambystomatidae > Ambystoma > Ambystoma mexicanum. The sequence continues at coordinate 1,039,550,454 of NC_090929.1, read as the reverse complement.
GACAGTTGGACAAGTTATCAGGATATGGATAGGGTTGCTTAGAGAGTGCATCATCGACACAAATCAAGATGGGGTAGACTATGTGTGATGGGATGTAGATACTCACAGTCCGCTCTTAAATTTGGGATTATGCACAGTCAATCAGGTTCTGGACTCCAGGGCTCGGGTCACCAGACGGTGGACTCTCCTGGCAAAAGTCAGCTGGGCAAAGGTCTGGTCACAGCTTAGCGGTATGGAGCGGGTTGCAGTGGGCATGCAGTTAGTGGGCAAAAAGCTGGTCTGGTTTCAGGATGCTTCCCAAAAGAACACCACAGCGTTCCCTTTGGTTATTGGGATTTTTAGATCTGGGTCTCTGGATTGCGGCCTTGCTGGGATGGTCAGCAATGCTTTGGGCTTCCAGTGGGATATGGAATCAGCTATGCTTTGGCTTTGCAGGGGGATCTGGAATCTGGCAAGATGAAGGTGGAAAATCAGGAACGCAGGCGCAGGAAATTCAGGAAAGAATGTGTGAGTAGAGTCCTGTCAGCCACCCTTTATATAAATTATGGTGACATCACAGAACTATACAGTGGGGCAGGGTTAGCTGAGCACGCCTCTACTCAACTGGATTGGTCAGGGGTAATGGTTGACACCTTGCTCTAAGTTGCTTGGGTTTCAAGGGCATGCTGTCAGATTTATGATGTGAGTTTTACAATGTCCAGACCCTCCCACATTTACTTTAGCTAAAATCCAGTTTTGCCATAAATGGCACATTTGTACAGTGGTAGCATTTTAACAAATTACATAAACAGGTTCCATATTTTATGCAGCACATGCCCGTCCAACTCTGCAGTCTGTAAGACATTGTTTTGCCCTTCTAATAATTTTTGTTCATTTTTAGTGTGAAATATTCGGCCTGAAATTCTATAATTTTATACAGGTGTGTAGATTATCATTAGGCATGTCAGCATTGAAATTCGCAGTGGCATCAGGTATACTTTCCTTAGAATACCCAGTTCTCTGCCATTTCTGTTCCCAAGGTGGCAGAGAAGGCTACACCATCTTAAATTATACCCCACAAAAATACATTACAACTGTTAACTTTTTACATTTTTGCGAATTTCTGCTGTAAAATAACTGTCTTCAAAGTTTCTTAATAAAATAGTGTTTTGAAACAAATGAGCTGGCTTTTGTCCTTCACTGGACCATTTTTTTTCTCATCAGCTACCACCTACTATCACTTCAGCCCTGTGTGGGATGGGGGTTCCCAGATTGATTGAAGGTTTTATGGCCCCCTCCACTTCACAGGTTAATGTCCCAGAACTTCTATTGTCCCAGCCTGGAGCACAGACAAATGTCTGACGAGCGTGTGAACTTTCTTTGTCTTGGTCCATTCAGTTTTTCAAGATAGCAATTATCACTTTCATGTCCTGGAAGTTTATGGTGGTTCCTTTTGGGGGAAGCCTTAGCTTTGGCAACAGGGAAAAACCTGTTCTGGAGCTTGCAAAATTCAACCAATGCAGTTAAATTCCTTTTATTTTATTTTCTTTTGTCCTGGATCAAAACAAACCTGTTGGATAAGACATCCCCTACATGTTTCCCAGCAACAAACCCCTTTATATTGCTAGGAACAGACACGTTTTTGTTCAACATGGTACTTTTAAAACCAGCATTTGTTTTTCTGGTTTGCAAAAGCCCATTCTTCCATGTGTAAAGCCAGCTGGCATTTTCCTTGCAAATTCGGTTTGTCTCTTCCATCTGCACTTCCACATTGTTTTGAAGCCATTAACTTCTTGTACACAACAGTCTGTACAAGGCCAAGGTCTCTTGAGATTGACATGTGCGCAGAAAGCTAGAATTTCTTTTAAAGCAGTGATTTTTTACATTTTGTAGCAAAAGTCAAACATTTTTCTGTGTAACCGAAGTAAAGCTTTTTTTGATTTTCCGAGATTTGGCTGACAGAGTCTGACATTCAGGGATCATGCTTTCTTCTGCTGAAGTACAATGTGGATATGGATGGGCATGGCAAGGCCTTATTAATAAAAGTAGTTTGATGAAAAACAGATGAAAATAGCGTCAGAGCAGCATCCTTTTCAATGTGAAATATTCCCTTTTTCAATGGGAACTTTGGGCTTGCAGCAAAGCAGTGCTGCTTTTTCACTCCCCTTATTTTGTACATGTAAGCAACACACCGGCAGGCTTTGTCAGTGCGCCCCCTTGTTCCATCCTGCCCAATATGTGATTGGCCAGATGGTGCAGCCATCTTTTTGTAGATGCAAAACACAGTTTTGGTGTGAGACAGTGGTGCTCAAAGGAGCCAGGGCAGCCATTTTGCTGTTTCTGCCAAAGCGCAGCTTGGTTATGGAGAAGAATTCTGTTAAGTGGGTCAATGTAGCCCACATCACGATACTCCTTGTTTTTGAATTGTTTCTTGTCTTTATAATTTGTATGTAGTCATCTTCATCTGGATCTGTCTTTTCTGTTGCCCATTTAAGAGAAGCATTGCTTCCCATAAATTGACCTCTTGTCTTACAAAGTGCTATGTGCGACAGGCAATGTGCTGTCTGGACATCAATTTCAATTGCTATGAAGATTTTTAACTTCCCTATGCTGTATGGCAGGAGTGCACATATGAACCAGTCTTCTTCCGACGTTCTTCTTCCAACTTCTTTCATGTTTTGGTTCCATATGTTGTTTCCCAAGTGTGCTGTGCTGTCTAGATAATCATTCAGTTCATAATTGTCTTCTTGGGTGCTTCTTTTAATTCTCAAAGTCTTTTTGTAGTTTGCTATAACCACGTCTCTGAACACATCGGTATAACTTCTTCTAGCTGGTTAATTTGTAGAAACAACCATCCGGGTTCCCTGAGTAGATGAAAGTTCAGCAAGTCTTTCTTCATGCCTCTGTCTCTTTCTGGCAATGGCTATAAATGGCCATATTGATTCTGCTATCATCTCTGCACGTGATTGTCTTGTGGACTTGTGCTTGGGCTTCTTGTCACTGGATCAGGTGTGTATGCATGTATTGTCTGTGTGGGCCCAACCTTTGTCAATCCCTTATTTTGCTTGTTTTGCCAACCCTGTCTCCGGCGTTTGAAAGTAGTGTTTGAACCACACACTATGTGTGATGTATTGCTAATAATATCCATTTCAATCTCAGGGATCTGTCAATTGTTTCTAGGGATGGGAATGACTACAAATGGCCTGGGTTGTTTTGTAGTTGCCACGTTTGCTTTTTCCTTCTGCTCAGACACGTATATAGGAGTTTTTGCATAATTTGCTCCTGTATAGAAAGCAGTCGTCTAACAATTTTATCGGTGTCAGCATTGCCAAGAAAATCTGGTGTGCGGCTAGTTCTCCCCATCAGTCACGGATAAATACGCAATACCAACTCAAAGTAGGTAAGTATGTGCCTAGAAAGGTCATCACTGGGTAACACCATGAGTAACTCTGAACAAGAGCTCTGTTTGGAACGAATCTGGATACTGTATTCTTTTCCAATTGCTGTGTCCACGATCAAAGTTTGGCATGACCTTAATTTTATCAAGGCTTAAGTGTGCCTCAGTCCAAAGTTAATAACTTTTTTCTCATCAATGTGCTGGATAGTGTAATTGTTCTAGCGCTATCTTTAATAAGGCTATGGGCATTACTGGTTTACCAGTACTGTCTTGTTGCCACAATGCTTCAGAGGGGTTTAAAGAACACCCTCTAAGCTTCCATATGTTCCTTTCTTCTTGCGGTGCCTCCCCTTGGAGTTCCACTATCTGTGTTTTAGGCATATGATTGTATCCCTTGTCCACAGTTAATATTACAGTCATTCTTTTATTTGCATCAATGGTTTGAACATTCATTATTTCTATATCTGTATTTGCTACGCGCTTGGCTTCAGCGTCTGCTGCTTGATTTCCGTGCAAGATAAAATCTGTCCCTTTTGTGTGAGATGCGCATTTAATGACTGCTATGCCCACTGGGAGTTGTAGTGCCTTAATAATGAGCCTATCCAATAAGGCTGCATGTTGCACTGACGTGCCGTCCGCTCGGAGGTAGCCCCTCCTTTTCCAGCGTGCTAATCCTGCCTGCACCGCCGACGTCACATAGGTGGAGTTGCCGCATATTGTCACTTCCTGGTCTGCGTGATTCTCGACTGCGAGTATCAAAGCCAATAATTCTGCAGCTTGCACTGAATAATGAGATGGTAATCGAGTACTTACGAGCACTTGAAATTCTCCATTTGCCAAATGTTTCACCACTGCAGTGCCTGTATATCTTTGCCCGTCATTTTGATCGATTCTGGAAGAACCGTCAATGAAGACAATCTCTCCGCCTGCGAGTGCATTCTCCTTTACTCTAGGTAGCTCATCACAGAACTCTTCATAGTTTGAACAATCGTGTATAGGTTTTCCTTCTGTGATTGGCTCAGCTATAAACATGGCTGGATTCACTATTTTACATCAGACTATTTTAATTGCTGGAGTCAATATGATTACCTCATAGGCAGAAGCCCTTTGAGTAGGCAACGTGCCTTTTGGTTTTTCAAAAATTGTGAATAATGCATGTTCAACAAATAACGTCATGGAACATCCAATCACTATGTTTGTTGCTTTCTCTATAGCGAACGCGCAGCTGCTAAACATTGTTCGCATGGAAAGTGACCTCTCATTACTGGGTCCAAAATACCACTGTAATATGCAAGGGGTTTGTACCCCAATGTAGTTCTCTGTGTAAGTACTGCTATCATAAAAGTATTGTCTGTGTGCGAGAATAAAAATAATTCCTCTGCAAAATTGCAAATGGCTTTTTACAGTTCGTGAAACCCTTCTTCCATTGCCTCAGTCGACACGATTTTTTCTTTCATAGGCCTGTGCTTTCTTTAATGCCTGCAAAAGCGGCCTAGTGGACGAGCTGTAGTCAAAGACCCATGATCGAACATAAATGCATAATCCTAGAAAACTCTGCATTTGCTTTATCGTGTGTGGCTTGACTGTTTTTAAAATGGCCTCAGCTCTTTCAGGAGTGACTTGCTTTCCCTCATGTGAAATCAATTGGCCTATGTAAACACTTCTTGTTGCCAATATTGTAACTTTTCCATGTCAAACTTTGTCAGCAAGTATAATCATCAGCTGAAAAGAATCGTGTCTGCACTCTTCCTCTGTGGTGCTGCAAACTAAAATGTCATCTACGTATTGCAGCACAACACTTTCTAAAGAAATATTGCTCAGGTCCACCTGGAGGACTCTGTTAAAAATGGATGGGGGTCTCACAGTACCCCTGGGGCAGCCTTGTGCTTTTTAATCATACTTGTCTAAAAGTGAACGATGTCAAATCTTGTGAGTCTTTGTGCAATGGGATTGAGCAAAACGCATTTTTCATGTCAATCACCGTGAAATATCGTGCATCAATGGGTATATTACATAGAATCATGGATGGGTTAGGGACTAGAGGAAACTCGGCCACTACAATCTTGTTTATTGGGCGAAGGTCTTGTATTAAACGCCACAACCTCCCCTTTGATTTTTTTAATAGGATAAACTGACATATTACATGGTGACTCTGACGTCACTAAGATACCTTGGTCCATTATGGCAGAAATTGTCTTGAAAATTCATTTATCTGCCTCTCGAGACATGGAATATTGTCGTGCTCGAGGTAAAATTGCTCCTGGTTTCAATTTAATCTTCACTTCCCCAACTCCTTTCAGTAAGCCTAAGTCATAGGGGCCTGTAGTCCACAATGAGATTGGCACTTTCGCCATATCTTCATCAAAATATTCAGGACGCTTCTTTGCTAGCATTATTCTCTGTGGGACCTCTCTTTTAATTGCTTTGACCTAATAAGTAATGCACATTTCAAATATCACAAAATCATCAGATTTGTCATCTTCAAATAAATCTTCATCAGTGACGTCAGTCACTATGCGGC